>NC_080705.1:39931117-41298617 GCF_943734765.1 Anopheles ziemanni
ATATAAATCATATTAGGTTCGCCGCGTTACCTGCCTGTTACATCCGTGTGGCTTTGTGCTAGACCTTATCGAGCGTATGTTAATCCTGCTTTTCGGATATCAGTCTCAGGAACTCACACACGTTTAGCGCCGTGGTATCTACAATATCTAGCAGTTAGGCCCTCCCCAGAAACGATGATCCCGAAACCCGCAAGGAAATGTAGGCCCCGCGAAAGATAACGTTTGATTGCTTATTGTACGTCGCAGGGAACGACGCAGGGGTAAAAAAAGGGAAATGGAAATTGAACTAGAGGAAGTTTGGTGGAAAAGGATGGTTGTTGTTGTTGTTACTACTCCTATAGCTTTTTTACTCTACGCTTTTTGCACAAATTGAGCGGAAACAACGCGATAACAATTGATTCGATACGTGCGATTTGCGGAAACTACACACTAGCAACACCACGCACACACTTTACACGCATCACTACGGAACGGAGCAAAAACACGGCAATCTCGAACAGACACAACACTTTGGAACAAGGATTTTACAGCTTCCTCAATTGCAACCGAGGGCTACTTGGAATTATTAACTACACAATTAACTCTTTTCTTTTCGAAGTTAGCTTTCTACCGTTGCACTGAAGCACACACTTCTCTTCCCGCACTCAATCACAGATGAACAAACACTTCAGTTGTATTCGATTGTGGTATGATAGTGATTTTATTAATTTTTTTTCGCGTCAACCGTTTTCACAATTTTAACACACTTTCCTCAATTTCGAAAGGCTTCTGGGAAGGATGCATCCTGATGTGCCATATTGAGTGCTACTGTTGCCCATAATTTCTATGTTTGTCGTCGTACATTCGTCCCCGAAAGGAGTGGGGGGTTTATATGCACTCTCTAATCGAAAGGTAGCGAGGCGCTTGAAATTTTTCGTTTTCCTCATCGCATACAGCGGTAATGAGGATGGAGCTGCTGGAAAAACTCCTCGCACAACCCATTCCATGCTTGATACACACAAACACACACTCATATACAATCACAGATGCACATTTGATGATTCACACGTTTTCCCGCACGCATCATCTTCGGGAGCCTGGCGTAACGGGCCTGATCCCCAGCGGTGGCATTGTCAGACCCGGCGGCCCCGGCTGACACCGTGGAAAACTATGGCTTTTCCCGCGCGCAACGACGGGCGGCGCCCGGTCGTCTTGGTGCATTTTCAATTTTCCTAATGCGGGGTGAGATTTCCGTCCCGGGCGCAGTTCACACTTCGGTCCTCCTGCGGTGCGCTTTTTCTTCAGTATTTCGCACCCCCTTCCGCTCTCTCTCTCTCTCGCTCCCTTCTTTCTTTCAAGCTGTCGGCTGCAATGACACCATTTTACCGGGGCGAACGCAGCGAAGACATTCGGACAAAACCGAGCGCGGCGTTGTCGCGTTTATTATTCATCGCTCCATAATTTGCATCCTCTTGCGCCGTGTTTTTCCATTGACCTTTTTTGCTCCCGGGGAGGTGGGAGGATGGGGGGGGGGGGGGGGGGGGGGGGGCCGTGAAGATGAGGATGCCGCGTGCCGGGAGCGTGTTTATTTTGCCATCCCGGCCAGCACCGGGAACTTTTTTTTGTTTCGTGCACACACACAAGATGGACTCCTCCGAGTCGTCACACACAATTTAGCATCTAGAGCGCCCGGTTGGAAGTGCATTCACTGCGCGCAGAGAGTTGCACACGGATGCACATGCACGACGACGACAACCAAAACGGGGACGTCGGACGAAGTGTGCACACCAACAAGGGCGGGTATCACCACTGGCGTGTATGTGTGATAATAAACCGCATTAAGAGTGCCGTCACTCCTGGATGTAGTTGTCGATGTTGGGGGACTTGCGTTTTATCCTCTTGGCTTGCATTCTCTTAAATCACTTCACCGTACGTCGAAGCATCCGCTAAACTGGTGAGTTTACAGGCGTACGTGATGCTGGGGTGTATTTTTAAAAAGGGATTTTTCACAAACACTCACTATCACTTTACGGTAAGCACTTCACGGTAAGCTGCACACTCGTATGTGCACCTAAAATGGTTGCAAAGCGGACACAAAACAGCGTGTTAATTGCTGCACATCCGAACGATAACTCCTTTTTCGCGGAAAGTCTCGGTTACAAACCGGAAAGCATACGACGAGCATTTCCCTCTCGAGTGAGTGTGTGCGCACTAGAGTAGGAAAATGCAATGGACAGAAAGAACACTTTGTTTTTTTTCTCGTTGAGGAGGTACGTTCTACAAGGGATGCTTATTTTTTTCGATTTTGTGTGTTCCAATTTCACTCCCAAACAAATACATATTAACACCAGACCAGTAGCAAATCACACATCGACGAGTCTTGTCTGTACAAAGTGGAAGCTGCATACAACATTCCACAAAAGATGGAGATTTGCCGACGCATGATATGTTTACACAATGTTTTAGTGTTTGCCGACACTATGTGTTGAATTTCAAACGTTTCAGATACAACGTAAGCTGTCAAGTCAAGATTTGTTTTCTCAACACCGGTTGTTCGAAGAATAGAACCTCAGCTCGAAGAAGATTTGCTGAACGAAATCTTGGAAGGACGGTTTGTTTTGCCACACATATTAAACAATTTAACACACAAGCAATTTTTTACATAAAATTGAAAATTCTGTTTACTGTTGATTCATATATGGTTTACACAATGTAACACTAGAGTACATTGCTTTGGAATCTTTCCCGAATGCTTTACAGGGGACATCTCAACTTATATTTTTAAAACGCTATTACTTCACTATATTTGAAGATTTTCTAATCCGTAAATAAATCCATATTTAAGGCGTCATTTATAACTGGAAACCTATGATTTTATTGTTGAAATGTTCCTCAACATACTAACTCTCTGGCGCACATTTTTTCTGGATTTACATGATAGGTTTTGAATGAATACAAGCTGAACAAATCTCAATTCCAACCGTTTTTACTTTACACTTTATCATGAAGAAATGCACCGAAAAACCAAAAACGTCAAAAGATAGTAAATAAATATACTAAAAAGTAATAGTTACGGAATACGGATTTGAAAAATCGTTATAGCGTTTTATAGCGTTTTACAAATAGGGGTCAAAATGACCCCTGAAGAGCATTCTAGGAGTAGTCAAGTTGGTTCTCGGAACAGGTTGTTTTACATGCAGCTTTGGATTCGAAGAAAAGCTTTTTTCTTTGTAAAATTATTCCGTCGTTTCCAAGATGTTAACATCGAAAATTGCGTTGGGATTAGTGTTGGGTCATATGAATCTTTCGACGAGATTCATTCACATGAATCTTTTACGGAAGATTCATTCAGAATCATTCATGAATCTCTTGGGATTCATGAATCTCTCGGGATTCATGAATCTCTTGGGATTCATGAATCTCTCGGGATTCATGAATCTTTCGGGATTCATGAATCTTCATGAATCTTCATTGAGAGATTCATGAATCTTCATTGATTAATGAATCCTTAGGGATAGGAATCTTAGGGAACAAACTAAAACAGACAACGACGATGCTTTGCCCCACCGTAGGAGGTACAGTCTGACAAGAAAGTATCCGTACAGTCATCAATTTCAACTTCAAGCCTAATTATCTCAGCGACTACGTGACCTAGGACAACCATTTAAACGACATATCGTAGATAAACTTCTATTCTATCCAATGAGGTCTTAACATTTCGAAAAAGTTACTTGTAGGTCACTTTGTTCTCTGATCTTAGTAGACCCCTTTAGAAACATTATAGAAATCGGGTCAAATTTCCAGCATCTTTCGAAAAAAAAACTTGTAAAAATGATGCCTTAGCACTTGCTGGCCATTATTGAGGCAAGTGGCATTGATTGTAATATATTGGCACATCAGGTACCGATGGCACATCATCAATACTCATCATGTACGGATACTTTTTTGTCATCGATTTTGAGCCTTTTTTTGGGTTTCTATAGAACAAAGTGACCTACAAGTAACTTTTTCGAAATGTTAAGACCTCATTGGATAGAATAGAAGTTTATCTACGAGATGTCGTTTAAATGATTGTCCTAGGTCACGTAGTCGCTGAGATAACTAGGCTTGAAGTTGAAATTGGTGACTGTACGGATACTTTCTTGTCAGACTGAATATATTTTCCCATCATCTCCTATTTTAATGTAGTGCACCCGGTTGACAAAAATTCAAATTTTTTGCAGCTTTCATGTAGTTACGCTTACCGAAGAACGCACTTGGAACGCATGATCGGTTCGCTTAGCAAGAACGCATACTCGAAACGCATACTCCAGACGTTATATATAATAATATATATATTTGACACCGCGTCCACACGGCATAGTAGCGTAGCGATTTTGACACTCCGTCGTAGTGTAAATGCTGGTCGAGAGGCTTTAGCCACGGCCATAAAAAATAGTTGACACTACGACGGAGTGTCAAAATCGCTACGCTACGACGCCGTGTGGACGCGGTCTGATAATATATCTTTACTATTAATTATACATATTATTTATACACATGTTAACCGTTACCCGTTCAACCGCCTACCTGGGTAGTTTTTGGATTTATGTTTTTAAATAACTCTGGATTGGATTGGCGTATCGGCATCAAACTTTTAGAATGCCTAGAAAAACTCACTTTCTATCGTTTTACTAAAGAAAAAAAAATTTCCAAGGAATTTAAATAATTTTTATTCGAGTTTTTCGGTTGATACCCCTCAAACGTTCAACCGGACTACCCGGGTAGTCCATACATTTTGTATGGGAGATTCCGTTTTCCTGTACTTCAGACCAAATAACTTTTTATCTAGACGTCGGGAAGATTCGAAATTTTAAGTTTGGTAAATTAGCTCGCGAAAAACGCGACGTCGCTTTAGCTCTTGTCAAATGTCAATTCAAAACGTAAACAAACCGACAACTGGACAAAATGTAGACAAACCGAAACACAAACGCGAACAAAACGAGCAATATTCTCCACGAAACATCGGAGTTTTTGTTTTACTACTTATTTCTACTCTTCTGAAATGTAGTTCAGTTATAAAACTCCGTTTTAATTGATATTTCCAACGTTTCTTCCGGTGCCGAAACGAAAACAAACTGGCCGGTTGACAGAAATTTAAATTTTTACTGCTATCATGTAGTTCCAGCAAGAGTCCCAGCAATCTGCCATGGAAAAACTTGCTGTTACTACATGACAGCTGCAAAAAATTTGAATTTTTGTCAACCGGGTGCACTTCATTAAAATAGGAGATGATGGGAAAATATATACCTCCTACAGTGGGGCAAAACATCGTCGTTGTCTGTTTTAGTTTGTTTTCTCAGTGAATTTCTTTTGCGCCAAACTAACCAAGGTTGAATGAAATACGTAACTAAACAAATATGTCAAAATTCAACAAACTTTTTGGGCCGAATTTGTGCTCAAATGTAATATATATTTCCCAAAACTCCCCTACCTCTATCGCGCTTTGCTGTTCCCCAAAGATTCCTATCCCAAAGGATTCATTAATCAATGAAGATTCATTAGTCAATGAAGATTCATTAATACCGTGAGATTCATGAATCCCGAGAGATTCATGAATCCCGAGAGATTCATGAATCCTGAGAGATTCATGAATCCTGAGAGATTCATGAATGCTGAGAGATTCATGAATCCCGAGAGATTCATGAATCTTCATGAATCCCGAGAGATTCATGAATCTTCATGAATCCCGAGAGATTCATGAATCTTCATGAATCCTCAAAGATTCATGAATCTTTCGTTCAGCGATTCAGATTCATTAATTTTGTTGAAAGATTCATTCAGATTCATGAATCTGAATCTGAAATACACAACTCTAGTTGGGATCAAACTGACCCATGTATGGATTCTAGTGTAAAACAATCAGGCAAAAGTTTTGTGTGTTTTAAACTTTATTCTACTCAAGGTGTATATAATATTCTCCCATCTTTCGACAAGACGTGGACAGTATGGTATAAATGAAGAAATCGTATTCTTCCGGTCCACTTATAATACCTAACGGATACAAACTGAAAAAAACATTAGTTTTGGTTATTTGTTTGTTCCCGAATTACTTTCCCCAGCGATGATCTCCTTGCCCTCTTCGCAACAAACACTAATCCTTCCCAATAAACCGTTAACAAGATCCAAAATCCAGTAACGTATGGTCAACAATTGCTCCTGTCCCACCCATTCTGGCAACGTGTCTTATGACACATTCCTCCGGCCGTTTATCATGGCGTATTAGGGGTAATTTCGTAAGGGCAGAGTAAGAGAGAAAGCGAGAGTGAGAGTACGCCGATTGGCGAACCGAACCGAACCCACGACCGATTCGATTGAAGCGTAAAAGAATCGCTAAATGCACCGGAAGCCGATCGATTCCGTCGTAGGGCGGGGGGTTAAGGGCGTGTTGGCTCACTGCCATAGGGGTGTTTTCCTGGCTTTCGGTGCCCTGCTCGGAGACAAACGGCAGCACACGGAAGGAAAATCTTACCGAAATCGGTATCGTTGAAATTCTTGAATTACCACACTTTATTGCCTTTCCCGCCCGGGAAAAGAGACGCCCGTCTGTATTGGGTTTGCCTTTTCGTAAATCCTGCGCGAAACCGGGATACCGGACACCGGCCGTGGACGTGGCGAGTGCAAAAGCTGGAGCGAGTGCATCGGTAGGACCTTTGCTAGGTTGGATGGCTGCCATCAAACGGATAAGGTCGTGGTGTTGAGGTTGTTTTCCCACCCGCCGAGTCCGAGTTGCACTCGGTTGCTGATTTCGATCGCGAATCGCTCGTACACACATACACCGCGCCTCGGGGGACTATAAAGTGCAGCCTCTGCTCGGGAAAGCGGACCCAGATGTAAACCACGCCGAAACGCCATCGCTAAGGGGGGCCAAGAATTGTGGGTTGAACGTGATTTCAAAGGCCAAGGATTTTCCCGATTTAATGCCGTGGATTTTCCAGCAAAACATAAAAAAAAGAAAATGGCCCACTACTGCCACTAACATCGGTAAACAATTGGTCGATTCGATGCTCCGGCCTTCACCGAGACATTCCAATGCCATTGTTCACCCGGTCTTTATGAACTGCCGGCGGAGGAGGAAAAGGGGTGCGCTGCCGAGTTCTGGAAGACGTAAACCATTGTCTTCTTCATATTTCTTCCGCCCCTGCTTAAGCTCGCACGAGATGAACTGTAACTATGCAAGCGCTGGGGACGAAATTTATCTTTCATGAATGAGCAGATATTTGCTTTACGAGCGTGATTACTCACGGTCGGGTGGACAAATAATGAATAGCCTCTGGATGGACCGCACGCCCCTACCCCCCTCATGCAGGCATGCGGTCTCAAATAATCTATTTTATTGTTCAACCATTGATTTATGTTGCAGAAAGTGAATGCATCCGCCCGTTCGGCCATCGAACAAGCCTTTCCGCCCCAAGGCTTCGGTCAGGCTGGCTAGAGCATCTCAATCATTTCCGAGCATGAAATATGCAACGCCACCTGAAGTGTTCTTCCGTGCGAGAGCGGTCCATCGCGCGCATCTTAGAAGAAGGTCAGTACAGCCGATGTAACTCCATTTTAATCTCCTGTGCGTTCAGGTGTCTTCGGTGTCGGGAGGGAAGCCAACAAGCCTCGCACGTCATTGCCGTTTACATCTGCATCTCAATCAGCAGGCA
Source organism: Anopheles ziemanni (assembly GCF_943734765.1). NCBI lineage: Eukaryota > Metazoa > Arthropoda > Insecta > Diptera > Culicidae > Anopheles > Anopheles ziemanni. The sequence goes on from NC_080705.1 coordinate 39,938,788, forward strand.
AACAACCTTCCGATCGATCGTGTCGGGAATCGGCAGGTCACCTTATCGAATATTAAAACACTCGCAAATCTGAAAATCTGTACCGCAAAATTGTTCACAGCTTCATCGGTCGAGGCGGAAGAACCAACAACCGGATTTACCAGAGCCCTGCCCGGGCAATCGGTGATGCTCTAAGTGGAAGTGGAGCCTGCTGCCTGCACGTTGAGTGCCACTTCGACGGAAGCGAAAGATGTTCGAACAGGCCCCTACCTTCGCCAGACAAAACGGGGAAAATGATGTCGTTCACAAATAACGATAAATTTCAATAAAGATAATCCGGATTATCGGCAAAGCAAAATGTTTTCGTAAAACGCTTCTTCTCGCAGGACGACGTCGACGTGGAGCCCGAAGTGGTGTCTGTTTTATTTCGCTTTCTTCGGCGCTTTCGCTGGCTTTCGGCTGAAGAAGCTCGCCTTATGTACGCCCTCTTGGCGTGTTTATTTCCAATATACCTCTAACTACCAAGGAGCTGTACCATTTTTTGGCTGATACGTTCAATCTCACCGGAGGAGTGCGACACTCACACACGCACACACACACACACACGGTCCGATTAGCCACCCATGGTTTCGCCACCCACCCAACCCTCAGCATTCGAGTGAGGCCCGATTCACATGTCGGTTAGGCTTATCTTTTCCACGCCCACGCTCCAACCTCCCTCGCTGATCGTCTTAACCTTTCATCGGCGATGGTACAATGCAATTGAAGGATTTGGGTTTTCCGTTTGCTGCTTTATTTGCGTTACTGATGAATCGCTCCTCGACGGAACGAACGTTCGCAAGTGGTCCGGATTTACTTTCTTCTTTGCCCATTGCGTTTACCCCAATCGAACCGCTTCGCAATCCACTGCGAAGGTATTGGCGGAAATACACCCACCCGTATCCATTTCCCAAGCACGATATCGCCTCCCTAATCGACGCTTTGGAGAGATGTTCGATAAAAGCATTGCGCGCCAGGGGCGGCTTCCGGGGGCGCTACAGGAAGCTTCCTTATTTCTTTATCGCTTGCGCTTCGAACACCACGTCCAATTTGTGTGTTTACAGTTTCATATTTCACGCTGGGTTTATGTTTACCTTGTTTATGCTTTTCTTGATTCTATTTTATGTTATTTTAGAGTAATAAAACTAGCATAAGAATGTTTATCATTATTCACTAACTAAATTGCTCTTTGGAATTTAAACGATTTAATTCATGTTTAACCTTTTCATCAAATTAAAATATTTGGTTCCAACCAAAACAGTCCATTCCACAGTCGAAGCTCGTAGTTTTTTAAATATGTTATTATGAATTATTACATACATAACCAAATACTCCAAACAGGGTGAGATGAATTATTTTAAAGAAAACAATGAACTCTGCTAAGTTAAAACATGAAAAAACTAACTTAAACTGATCATCTGTAAATTACTGATGCTTGTCAAGAAAAGTGTTAAAGTCTCGCCTTTTCACATGAAATAGATATATAGTTTATATAGTTCATTATTGTCAGACTCGGGAAATATAAAAAAACCGATAAAACTAATTAAACCACATTCCGAGACACAACTGAACTAAAAACCATGGCTTATTACTGTTCAAAACACATAAAAAAAGAACCAACAATATCAAAACCTCCCAAACCAGAAGAAGGCATCTTCTGAACTCAAAAGCGATCGTAATGACGACATGTTCAATGCTTTCTCTAAATCGTGCATGGACCGTTACCGATTTGGTTATGAACAAAACAATAATACCGAATATTGTGACTGGGTCTTTCAAAAAATCTCTGAAATGCATACTTCACACATAGTCTAAAGATGCGAATACAGCCCATTGACGGCATTCAGCAAAACGAATTAAAATAAAATAAAGTACACGCTCCCGTTCTCCAGGATTACAACAAAGAATTAAAGGATAATATTTGCCTGGTTAAAGCCACAGTTTCCTGAGGATCTCTCACTTGTAATCATTTGTCAACAATCTGTTTTTGATAACTGTATTCCCCAACGACGACCAGGGCTTGAAAAAATGCGTCGTCAAATAAAAACATTTTTCATATGAACATTAACTAATCGTCTGTCAGATAAGATACTGCCGAAGACAAATTGTTTCTTCCAAAACCGAACCCCCTGCCGGCACGATGTGAAATCGTGACCCTATCGATGGTAAATCATTTTAACATAATTGCCACGTTACTTCACACATTTGGGTGCTTAATTTTCCCTCAACGAACACACACACATTCACACATTTGCCCGTCCCCAACTCCGTACCGACCCTACCCTAGGTGCCGACGCATACGGCGTATGACATACCGCATAATTCCCAAAACACCCTCGCCCACTCCTCGCTGCTCGCTTTCCCTTCCCCATCCCTCGAGGGGCGAAGTGCCAGGGGGTAGCTTTCCTTCGCCCGAGAACTTGTTCGTGCCGGCGTTTAAGGGTCGCACACGGTAAGCATGGCGAACCGTGCAGAATTTCATTTGCGCTCCGTGTTGCGCTCATCTCTCGAGCGAACGAACCCCGCGCCATTTAACGGGCGGTGGTACGGTTGTGACTGTAAGGGGAGGGTAGATTTTCATCCCTTTTAGCGAGCGTTTTTGTAGCACGACGCGACGAGAGACGGACCGGAGGCTGCAGCTGTTTCAATTTAACCTCGAACTTTTTACGCTTTAAGAAGACGAGCGCACAGCCATTTGCAGATCGCAAGGCAGGCTGGGCTGGCTGAAGACGAGTTGTCGGCTCACAAGGCTGCCTCCTTCGTGTGTTGGACGAATCTGCTTGCCCTCGCCGAACAAGTGCGCGCGTTTGTTGACGACGAAAAAGCGATAAATAATACAGTTACTGACGTTTATCTTTCTTCCCGGCTGGGGAATAAACATCGACGTGCGGGCTGGCTGGCTCTCACCCGTACGTGGTGTTTGGGGTCTTGTGGGCTCGAGTATTTTCGTTTCCTTCACAGCAACGTAGCCCCTACGCCGGGGGCCTAGTGGATGGTGGTTTTATGGTGGCCGCCTCGAGGATGGCAAGATGAGTCGCCCACGAAGAAGGTACCGAATTCTGCCTGAAAACCGGAACAGACCAAGAGTGAAAATAAAAGTACGCAGCCTAATCCCTACGTTGACTCTGATAGTGAAGTGGGAGGGGGTTGAGTGATGCCCGGCAAATACACAGGAAGGGCCCATAACAAGCCGAACCCGTCAAGGACACGGGCACCGTAATCACACGGCCGGAAGACAGAAGTGAGTCCTCTTCTCGAGCACAAATGAAAAGTCAACGCCTGTGTTAGTGGGGAGGGAAGCTGCCAAAGCATGCGGGCCTACGGTTGCGGATTGCGTATCCTATGCTAGTTTCGCTCCGTAGCGACAGGGACGCCCGCTAAGGGGTGGCCAAGGGTGTTTGGGCTCCTGAGTGAAACCTTATGATTCGGAAGGACAACAAGAAACCGACGAAGCCGGAACCGTGCAGACAACAAAAACCTACCTACCCCCCCCCTGCCTGGGACAGGAATGCTGTTGGCTCGTTGGAAAATTTAACGCAAAAAGGTCATTCTTCTACCCCTTCCACAGCCCCTCCGTTGTTCCGCGGCTCTCTTGCCTGCCTGTCTGGTTTGTTTTGTTTGACACATTCTCCGGCGTTCCAGGAACGGGGCGATAAAACAAACCCCATGCTCCTAGGAGCCGTACGAGATTGAGTGTGTGTGTGTGTGGTGTCAGAACGATGACGTTTGAGTTTGAGGTTCAACGCCACCAGGGAACTCGATGGGAGGGTTGAGGAGGGCAAGATTGCTTTCCATGGGACCCAGAGGATGCCGCAAAAGGTAATTGGTGAGATTCGTTCTCAGCATATTTGTCTTGTTTATTACTGAGTGTGTGTGTGTGTGTGTGTGTTGGTATGTGTGGTTGTTGTTTTTTACCTGGTCATTTTCCCCCAGGTATGCCGGCCTACGGTTCAAGAATGCCGACCTAGGCCGGATCTTGTCTTCTGACCGTTTCGAACGGATTGCCTCCATCCGATTGGATTATATCGCAAACAGACGTAGGCGATTCGAAATAGAAGTAAAGAATGGTGCTTTCCCATTTTTTATTTGCCCCTTTTCACTATGCCACCTATACACACTTGTTAGTGAAGGTTTTCGTAAAGCTTAAAAAAAAGTATTTACGCTACGCTTGCTCTACTTCCTCTATGTTATCTGTTCCAATTCGAAAGGGTTTTTAAAACAAAAACTCACAAGAAACCTCACTGGATGACCTTTGTTCGCGTCTGCTTGCTAAATCGGAAAGTTTGTGTAGGTTAGCACAATTGAAAAATCAACGCGAAGGATCAGCTAGTACGATTGGAACTCAAGGGTATTAGCGTCCGGAACAAAGTCCCAAGCCACTTAATTTTACATGATACATGGTAACGCTCGGGTGCTACACAGATTCACTTCGCAAATTCAAACATTGCAATATTTCTTAGGCAATTGTGTTTATAGAAGCATTTATACCTTTTTATAAACAGGTTTTAAGTTGTACAGTTGAAGGCAATGTCAAGAAATAGAACGGAATTCATAAGTGCTAGTGTTCTTTTAAACAAACTTTTTGTTTTTGAAAGTGAAAAAGGAGTTGTTTAGCTTGCTTTGTAAGTTGGAAAGTTATTATAAAACGAAACTTGTATAACTTTCTTGTTTAGTTAGATGTTACTTTTTAGTTTAAACTAAATTCAACCTGTTGAAAAACAATTCTTACTTTGTGTTTATTTAAAGACGAGTTCAACAAACGATTTAAACTTATTAGTTTTAACCTATTTTATTCTTTAGTAAACATTCCAAAGTTAATATATTGGGTACTTTAATCTCCATGAAACACGCCATTATTATACTTTTCAACATCAACCATGCACAATTGAAGAGACAAAAGAACAAGTCTTATGCGTAGCCCAAATATCATGCTGCTTTTCCGCAAAAGTATTCCGCAAACCGGTAAGGTTCGTTGTTCCATTCTGAACAACACTTGAAGAAATATATTCTTTACGAGCCGAATAAAATGGTAGCAATACTGATAGCGCAAAACAGAGGCCACGTTAAAACACCTTTCCGATGTGTTCGCTTTTCTTCGCATCCCAGTGAATGTTGCTTGGCTGTCGCCAACTTTATGTGTTCCATTGTCGCGCTGGTGCACAATTCGGGAAAACATATAACCATGTCTTGTTTTTCCTCTTCTGTCTCTGGCCAGCCTTGAGTGCTGATGATGTTTCCGAGCCTGTGATATCTCGCGTCGAGACGGCGTTGGTCGTAGCGGGCGTGCGATAGTGCGTCATCTCGCTCGTTTGGAGGCCACCAGGCAGAGTCTAGGCAGTGCCACAGATTCAGCAAAGTTCTTTCAACCGTAGCATCGAATGTCCCCTTTTACCTCTCACTGTTCTCTACCGTGAATGCTTACCACTCTCGAACGGAACGAAAGGAAGATTCTGTTGCTTTTTAATTTTCTTCAAACATTGCATAATCAAAGGTGACAGGAAATCGTTTTTTTTTTTGCGTTCCCTTTTTCCTCGCCACCAGCCAGATTCTCCCTTTTCGGTGAGCCTTGAGTACCTTGAGGTGCGTCCTCTGCACTCTGTCACATTGTGCCACATTTTCCAACCAGCCAGGTAGGGTAGCCCACTAATGTTCTACCGTATGCTCCCTTGGGAGAGGAGCTGGGAGGTGGGGAAGGAATATGGAATGAGACGTTGGGAAGGCGAACCAAACAAAAACCCAGGTTCCATTCCTAGCGTCAGCTGCCTGGTGATTCGAGCCGAGGCCAAACACAAAAAATAAAACCCCGTCCCGTAATGTCGCCGACAGAAGGAACTCCTTCAGCACGCCACGACGACAGCAACAAGCAATGGAGTGGCAACGGAAGCGGAAGCGTCAGCCCAAGGGAAGGCCCGGAGGAAGGAAGGAAGGAAGAAAAACATACGCCACTTCTGGGAAAACACCGAGAATGGGAGTTAAATTTATGCCACTCGAGTCGCGCGCGACTCACTCGCTCTTTCGCTTTTCGCGGAGGAAATTTAAAGCACACGAAAATGCGAGCTCCACCACCACCACCACAACCTCGGGGGAAGAGAGCAAAGTCTCACGCGGAAAGCGTAATGCTTGTGTTTAATGCTTGAAGAAATATTTTCCCAGAACATTTCACCGTCGCCCGAAAACGTTTACTGCATTTTTTCCGTTTAATGCTCTCCCTGCTCTCGGAACTGATCGTCCAGATACGCCCGGATTGGGTCGCCCGGGGAAATCCTAAACTTTTTCCTACCTCCGGCCAGAGAGGGGAAGAGGAGTTTGTTTGTTTTAAATAACGAAAATCAATTTGCGATTTGCTCCCCGGCACCAATATTGATACTCCGGAGTGATTTCTTTCACTCCGCACGGTGAAACGTATACTGTTTCGCTTTTGCGATGGATTTTCCGGGGAAAACCGACGAAAATGGCAAGATCTGCCTGCCACACTGGCGGCAAAATCAATCAAAGCTCAACTGCTCCCACCTATCCCTGCTGTTGCTTTCTCCCCTCCCACCAGTCCGGAATCGGTGGCATGGAAAATTTAATCACTTTATTTTTGTCTGTTTGTCTTTTTGCCGCCACGTTCGCGATTGCATAAGCTGTAATTAACATTCAAGATTATCAAAATTATAAGCCACTCGAAGATGCAGAGGCAGCAACATAGTCTCTCCCAACCCTCCGACACCGCACGGAGCCACACATTCGCTTAAAAATGCGTATGGAATCAAAGTTTAACAGCGAAACTTTATCGTCGCGGTGAGGTACGCCACCGGTATCGTTAATGGCCTCCCGCCACTTCCGTTACCGCGCTTTGCTGGGACGGTTTTTTGGAATGAAGCAAAATGGCGATGGTTCAATATTAACACCGGCCGTAAGGAGGAGCAGAAAAAGTTTACGGATCGTTCGACGAAACGATACTAAGGTACGTCAGATGACGATTGGCGTTGAATAACGCGATTTTTGATGGCGGCCACGGTCTTATGTGTTTTGTGGATTACGGACAGAACAAAAAAATGCTCTTATGCATTCGGTTTTTTCCCACATCTTAACCCTTAAAGATACACAACTTTGAAAGTATAATAAGCTCTATAAACATTCATTGAAAAAAGGAAGAGCAACGTGTAAAAAAAACTACTATTTCCAAACTCAAAATGGTCAATCGTTTTAAAAACAATTACACCCTTAAAACTTCGAATAAGCTAAAAAAATTAAAATCTCTCAGTCTGTGACTCAAAGCAAACAGAATCGATGTGTTTCACGTCAGTCACATTTACTTTTACTATCTAAGAACTATTTTCCAAAATGAATAGGACAACTGCTTTCCAGGTTAGTCACATTTATTAGGTCCGCAAATAAATAACGGTTATTTTTTGATAGGTTGTTTTTTACTTGTGGCATTTTTATTTGTAAAAACTGGGTCAATCAAAGTATTACTTTGTTTTACCTGTAATACTTTGTTTTATCTTTCGAGTAAATTGCGGATTACTTTTCGGATGCTATCATCCCATTTGAGGGTATTAAGGTGGTCTTTTATGGACTGCGCAACATGTGGCCGAGCGTTGCCATGCAGCAGAATGACGTTTGCGTTTTGGGTTACAAAACCAAATCCACTTCTCGCGTCATTCTTTCCGATTCTGAGATAGAAACCCTTCCAGTTGTGATGCTGGACCAACAACAGCAACACCTTCTGCGTATAGCACTTACTCGTCTCAAAATCAGACAGTTTCAAGAAATAAGTACTAATACTCGCACGTAATAGTCACTCCTCTGTTTACACACTTCGATTATATCATTTCTGATCTTGATTTATGACGTTTTGAAAATATCAAAACACAGTTCTGCCGGCCGCATCGATTTCAAAATGGTCGTTATTTATTCACAAACTTAATACTTATATGCTATCGCATCAAATTTTTGTACAATGAAATTTGAAAAAGCGCCGGTTCAAGTTAGAATAACAATTTCTGGTTGATTGTACATGTTTCTATACAAGCCTTCCCGAAACCACATCATTCAGTTGCATTTCAAATATTCTACAAAAATGTTTGTGGGATCATTTTGAAATTGTATTATGTTGAACAACAGCTTTAACCCCTCCACAGTTTTACCCTAACCTGACTCGGATGGAATTTGTACTGTTTTTAGGTTTTTGTCGCACGTTGTGTGTCGTTTATCTCGACGTGCACCTACTACAAAAAGAGGTTCTTATGTGTTTGTTAACTTTAATTCATAAACTTGACACTAATCGATGCAATTGGACCAAAGTTTTGCTTATTATCGACAAATTATGGCTGATCTCAATCACAATTAATACATATTAAAACAGACCATCATTTAATAAAAGAATCCCAAAATTTTTAGGAAAATATCATTTTTCTTTGGTTCTACATAAAAAAGTTTCTCAATTTGGACAGGACTGTGAAGGGGTGAAGTGAATAAGCTTCCTGATATTTTTCGTGCACTTAAGGGATAAAGCCATATACCATCGCCGGGCACAGCCGAAAAGTGTGAGTGAATTTTAAAAATAAAATTCAAAGCACAATTCATCCAAGCTCGAGGAACTCCACTTCCTAAATTCCCTCAAAGAGGCGTATGTCTTTTATCCCTACTTTCCTGCGAAGAGTTTCCACCACGCAGGGCCATACACACATGAAAAGAGGTTTACGCATTTGCTTGTGCGGGAAGCATAAAAGTTAGTACTATTCAATAAACTCGAAGCCGTTATCGAAAATGTGGCTGCCGTAAAAAAACAAAGTCGACCAATTCGTCGGAAATGGCTAGATCTCGGTTCGCATCGTTCGGGAAAAACATCTTTCCGATCGGCAGCATCAATATGGAGGGCCACAACTCGGGGAAGCGCAAAGCTTCTGCAGCCACAAGCACATAAATGGAGAACGCTCGCTGCCATTAAGGAAACGCACGGTTGGGTTTTTTTGTTTCTGGTTTCAGACTGACTTCAGTTTTTCCGTTAGGAGGCAGGCATTATTATCCACTTCCACATTCGACTCACTCGGTCCTCTGCGCAGTATTAACATCAGCCGCGATTAGTGCCTGGCGGTCCAGAATTCGGTGGCGTGTTCCAACGTGCCCGTGTGCACAAAACCTCCCAAATCAAGAGCCTCCCAACATGCCGGGCAGGCGGAGACAGACAATGGCGTCGCTCGGAGATTGTGGGTTTTCGGACAATCGGGGCGGAAAATTGAACCCAACAAACCGTACGCACTCCTGGCCGGGCTGTCGCTGGTTGGCTGTCCGGGAAACCGGGCCAGCGAAAACAGCAGCCCGCCACCTTGATTGTTGCTTACGCGCGCAGATTTGAGGCCGTCCGGCGAATGATTTCCCGGAGGCGGCCATCAGGTTGGTTTCCTTGACAACTTTGTCCGCTTGCGTTCGACGCACACACATTCGGGGGCTCGTAGCGGGAAACTTCCAAGAATTCTGATTCGGCAAACCGATTGTTGAAAGTGAGCAGTGTTTCGCATCGAGCCGATTTTTTGAGGACACAAGAATTCACTGACGTGAAGTCCACACACACACACACACACTCGCACGCATGACTTGAATGCCGGTCCGGAGCTGGCTTTTGCGTGGGCCACGCATAAGGGCGCAGGAAAGGATCGGCATGGCATCGGTGAATCTTTCGGGTGAAGTGAAAAACACCGACTACCGAAGGAGGCAACAAAAACCATATTCGAACCGGACGGCAGCGATTGTTTTCCGAGAAACGTAAAGCACGGCCACCACTACTCTTTACGGCAGCTTTTCGTACGGAAAATCATCACCCGTAAGGTAATTCAGGTGAATGGCTCGCCAGGGTTTGCGTCACCAGTCGAACCAGGAATCTCTTCCCTAGAGCGTCTCACACACTCTTTTCGAGCCCTTTCTCGGTGGCCGGAATGCGGGAAAAACAACCAACCAATCCTCGAGCCAATGAAAACTGATAGCTGGAGACCGGAGACCAAGCGATGGATCCTTTCGAATAATCGCCGTCATAGAACAGCGGCACATTCCTGGGAGATTTTCGATGTTTTTTTTTGTCGCCGGAGAAAAATGTGAAAAACGTGCCCGGCCCGTTCCTCCTCCCGTTGGGCTACCTTTAACGGCCGGTTCATACCACTAATCCTCGAGAGTTCCCGGACAGCCATTCACACTGCTTTCGACCGCAAACCATTTCACTTCGGTGCCATTAACTTCTTTCGGCCGAAAGCAACCGGAAAGAACGCTTTTCCGACCGTAGCGTCGCAAACGGTTACTGATTTTTCCTTATTGAGAAGAATAATCCACCATCCACTTTGTGCGATCCACACGGCCTTTTCCCTTTTGTTTTCCACCAACAGCGCGCGTGCTAGCAACATGTTGACCAAAGACCGAACGATAGCCGTCTGGGATTTGCAATTGCAAACTCACACACGCACACACAGACACACACACACACACATACCAATTTAAGCATCCTTGCCAGCCGACGTGCGGGTTATGGGTGTGTGTGGTTTGTTTGCTTTCCTTTCTCCATTTTTTCTCGGTGGAAAAATCTCCAATCAACCACATCACTTTCCTATCCAGGGGAATAGTCTTTTCTGGTAGTTCCGGAGAACCAAAACCAAACAAAAAAAAAAAACAACCCCTACCCAACTAAAACCCATCCAGGAAAGAACACCACATTTTTCTCGGGGTCCGCGACAGCCGAGCGGTAGCGCCGGTTAGAAAAATCGGCCCATGAGCGGCCGGGGCTCACAACCTCGACGGCGTGGGTTCGAATCCCAACCGAGACCGGACCCTCCCCTGTACGAGAGGACTGACTATCCACGTACACATAGGGTAAAAAGTCTCGTAAGCCCTTTACGGGCAGGCATGACCAAGAGGTCGTTACGCCAAGAAGAAGAAGAAGACCACATTTTTCTCGCACCATTTTCACCGCGAGCAGCGGAGTTGACGTGACGGCGCAAATTTTTCTTCATTTCCCGACCTCCGGGGAGGAAGCTCTGGTTGACATTTGGCCAGTTGGCGGGGGTCCCCCGAGAAAGGGTCAGGCGCGCACACACACACACATACACATATATGGTCATTCGTTTTCACAGCTTCCCCTGTGATTTGGAATGACTTTTTCAGACGTCCAGAGGTTAACCCGGGAAAGCAGTCGGGATTTTAGTGTAAACCTTTGGGAAATCGTACGAATCAAGGGCCAAATGTGCCAGAAGTAAAGGGAAAACACATAGCTATGCTTTAAGCCACAAGTTGTAGCCCCCTTTTTGTAGCACAATTTCTTGTCAGCAAACGGTGACAGACACACTAAACGAGATGCACCTTTATGATCCGGCTGGTAGATGATGCTTTCCCCCCTAAAACACGGACCACACAAATTCTCACTCGAACAACGCGTGGAAAAATATGAGGCGCGCGGAAAAACCGAACGCACGAAACCGTCGAGCAGCCAGATCACTTAGTCGGTGGGTTTTCGCACCGATGGTTGGTGGTTTTGTTGTTCGCGGATGTTTCGCGCCGCCACGAAATTCATGGTTGGTTCGGCGACCACAAAAACCCATCGACGGGACGGAGGCGGAAATCCGGTGTACATCGCACGCGGCGCGGTCCGCGGGAAAACCAAGCAAAAACGCCTGCACACGATCGTTAAACTTCCTGTACGCGACCTCGGAAAGGCTCCGGCGGTTGGGCCGAGGGTTGGGCGGTCTTGAAGTGTGCGTGCGTGTAACGGGAGGGTTTTTTTTTTATTCCCGTCGTCCCGGTTTCTTCGTCGCGACGCGAAAAGCTCACAGCACGCGACTCGAACGGTGCTGACGGTATGCCGTACGCGGGATCACTGAGAGTCATCGGCCTCTTCGGGCCGCGCTGGCTGGCTCCGGCCGAACCAAGGCCGACACCGACACCGCTGGCACAGGCGAATCCGGTTCCGGCCAGCGATAAGGAGAAGGAAGGAACTCGCGCGAAAATGAACCAGCGCTCAGCGGGCACTCACACGCTGCACTCTGCAGCATGCGGGAGGTGGTTTGCTTCGCCCTAGAAACACGCCATTCCCGCGCCCGAGGCCTTGAATTGTTGTGATGATGCACCTCCTGCTCGCATCGATCGGGCGAAATATGGATGCATCATGGAGGCGCCTGGTGTTTCGTAAGCACTCGAAACACCAGGCGCCTCCATGATGCATTTCGTAAGCACTCGAAACACCAGGCGCCTCCATGATGCATCCATCCAGCACAGCCCACCTCGAGACCGTTTATAGGGATTCCGCCATTCCTGCCTTTCCTAAATAACGAGTCCCATCTAACACAAAAAATCACATACAACATAACCTTTGCTTTTTGCTTCCAGCATCCGTTCTATGGCTACTGAATATTGGATGAGTTTTTAAAACGATTCCGTAATTGAAATCAAACAAAATCAATCCCGGGCGCGTTGGGTGGAAAATTCAAGGCACATTTGCAGCATCCATTTTCCGGTTCGGTAAAGTTTTGGCAAAACTTGGTCACCCTGGCCTGTTTCCCCCGCTCTCCGGCGACGGGAATTTCCCGGAATGCAGCAACGTCGGAGGAACATTTCATCTTAATCAACATGATACAACTCGAGTTATGGGGTGACGGGAGGACTGGGAAACCCCGGAACAGGAAGTTTACCCTCGCCATCGCCGACGCCAAAGAGAAACGGGGCGAACACGTTCGAACGGACGCTATTGGCCGTTGCGCTCACCCTCTCGCGGTGCTAATTGAAAACTTTCACATTGAATTATTTAAAGTATACAACCGAAACCGACCAGTCGGGCCGGGGAGGACGACGACGACGACGGATTGCTGCCGTGGGTTGGACATGTTTGGCCAACATCCGAGCCGCAGAGTGGCTACCAACGGAGGCTACAACATTTCGCGCGCCACTCGCACTCACGGAACTCAGGATGAATTCATTCTTCACCCACCACTTCGAAGCACGCTCTTCGTCGTGAGTCATGCGCACGAAGGTCCGCCACGAAATGTCCTTTGCCGAGTGGAAAACACAACCGTCGAACACACGAACCAGCAGCCCACGGGTTCGGGTCGGAATTCGGGTTGCTTTCCCTCCCAAACTCGCCAACTTTCCGTTCCCGGACCCGTTGCCATCTTCGGAACGCAAAAGGGGACGACATTCCAGCGACAACCGTGAGAATATGCCTCCGCCGCAATCGACGATTGCTGCGAGCTGTCAGTCTTATCGCCACAATCACGATGACAGGAGCCGTGTGTCCGTCTGCGACGCATTTCCCGGGTTTTCCGCGTGTCGAAGTTACGCTAGTTCCCGATCGACACGGGCTTTCCGTTGGCTTGGTTCGGTTACAATCGTTCGTGCAGAGTTCGACATGGAATACGGTGAATGTGTGATGAATCTTAGTAGTGGAAAGTGAAATTATTGCGACGGTTTCTATTAAGATTAATAATGATTGAAAAGATAGAAAAATCGATTTTGAATAGATAAAAAAAAGTTAAATATTTTTTTATCATGCAAAGTGTAACAAATTGTCTACTCTAATGTAATGGTCTAATTGCCATTCACAAAAGTGAAACAAACGAGAAACCCTTTGATGATAGTTTCGACCAAACAGCGAGCGGAAAGGCGGCACACAATTTGCATTCCTTTTCTGCCATCAGAAAATTCAGCAAAACATTTACATCGATGATGTTCGTTTTCCACCAGCAGAGGACACGACGATGGTCACTATCTGCCTTCGCGATAAACAATAATAACGGGCAAAAAACTAGTAGTTCATTTTTGCCACATTGTTCAATTTGAAAACTTTTGCGCTTGTGCCAGAAAAGCCAATAAACTGATTTGAGTAGAAGATTTTTAAAGGATCTTTTTGTTTGTGTGTAAGATCCGGTCGCTGAAAGTGATGTAAACAACTTCCAATGATGGGAAGGAAACGAATGGCAAAAAATCTATCTCCAAGTTTTAGCCAAAAGGATGGAGAAAACAGTAATGCGACGGAAAAGAAGAGTTATTCGTAGAATGGCCAAACGGTATCCGAAGTGGTGATAGCTTTTTTTCCCACATTGTTCCAAATCTGCATAGCACATTTACAAAGCGTGAAGTTGACGGCGTTGGAAAGGCGAACTTGAAGCGGCCCAGTTGGACCAAACAACGTCTCATTCTGTGCTCGAGCATAAGGAATTGAATATAAGAGTTCTCCCTTATCGGTTCGAAAGCGCAACACCGTAGATGTTGGCGAAACAAAATACTTTTCCCTTGCGTGGGAAAGAAAATTTTGCAACGGCATTGAGTTGTGATGCCTTTTGAGCGATGTAAAAGTGTTGGAAAGGCGCGTTGAATATAAAGTAGGAAACTTCCCCAACCGAGTGCGGTTGAGGCCGAGCGGTTGAAGTGTTCGTCAAAGAAAGAATGCGCCAGTTTGCGAAGCAGTTAAGTGTCTCGAACCGATCGTCAGTGGCAGTCCAATTACAAAGAAACAAAAACCAAAGACAAAACAAGCGGTAGACCCTCCGCTCTGAGCTGGCTTCTAAATTACTGCACTTCTTATGAAACCCGGACCAGACATTTGATGTGATGCCGAGTGCAATAGGTTATGTAGTCATCATCTCGAGCCTGGAAGCGGCATCGGCCAATGGGGTGGGCCAACATTTGCATGATCGAACGACTCCGACACAAGACAATTGATACGTGATTGAAAGGCTAAGTGATAAGAGTTCGATTTTTAATTGAAATTCCAACACTCGTCAATCGAGACGACAACTGCCATGTGATGAGCGCAAAAGCGCCTGCACCAATACTGTAGTCGGCTGCTCGGCCGACCGGTCGAAGGGTTGGAAAACCTGTTGGTGACTGCTGCAACAGTGGAAAAACCCCTCGGTGCAAGAGAAATTGTGTGCCCCGAGTGTGCATATCACGTTTTTTACTCTTGTTTTCCCGATCGTTTTTGTTAGTTCTTTCAACTGCGAGTGAGAGTGCGATTGAACGGCGCATCAGAAGAAGCAAGAAGAGGCACGGCGACGTTCTCAGTGAAAACGACAGGGGAAGAACTCAACCCGGCACCAAGCATCACTACAACAAAAAGCAAGCAAGTAAAATAAGAGCACCTGCACCGAACAGAACATACGTCCGACCGATCTGACAGCTCATAGTGGCACGTCGAAGCTGCCGGTGGGTTGACGTTTGAGGTGTTGGTGCTGCTGCTACTGTTGTTTGCCCGGACCGGCATTGCTAAGCTGTCGAAGATCACGTTGTATGCCCTGAGAGCTCGATGTACCTACTCCCAATGCCTTCTCGAAGCACCTCCCCTGGGGAAGACAATCATCCTGCCCCCGGGTGTCGTTCAGGGCCTCCCGGAGCTTTTCTTGGCAGCCGGGGAAGACCAGAAAAATCTATTTGCATCCAGCATTTCTTCCTTTTGCGAAACAAAAACCGAACAAAACTCGAATGGATTCCACAAACAATAGCCGGTAAGTACATAACATCACTCCAACAACGGGCCCTTCATAAATCGGGCCAATCTTGCAGCGATAGATGGAAGTGAAATGTCGATTGTTTGATCTGCACGCATTGAACTATACGCACGGGGGAAGCAGATGTTTGGAGCAGAGCCTATTGTGGCCTAGGACGACGTTTTTGTTTCACTTTGAAACGAACTACGTTGCATTTTACACGGCAAAATACGTTCGACAAAATAAAAAAGTAAACTAGCAAAGTAAATGAATTCAGTTGTGAAAGTGGGAAAAATATTAACGAATTGAGGTATTCAAGTTTCATGCTTCGTTGTTCACTATTAAGCTTACACCCAACGAGCCTTTGACAGCTTATTTAGCTAGGTCTGACTTTGTGTTTACGGAACGCTTGCCAGTCGTGTATTGTTGTACTTAAGCACATAAGTGTTTATAAGTTTTACTGTTTTAAGATAGTTTGGTAGTTGGAATTTTCAATACTTTTCGATAGTTTTCGTGCGTTGGGAGTGTGGTATGATCATCATCAGCAGCACGATCGATATTCTCAATGTTCGAAGTAGTGCAACTTGAGCCAATCGGCAAAAACAATCTCATTTAAAAAAATGCTAGGGTAACTGTACCAATAGTGGTGCACTTAGTACTGTAAATACCAAATAGGTGTTATTTATGAGTGTTAAGAATACAATATTC
The DNA here is from genome assembly GCF_943734765.1 of Anopheles ziemanni. Taxonomy (NCBI): domain Eukaryota; kingdom Metazoa; phylum Arthropoda; class Insecta; order Diptera; family Culicidae; genus Anopheles; species Anopheles ziemanni. The sequence goes on from NC_080705.1 coordinate 39,954,960, forward strand.
TACATATTTGAATCTATTATGATCGAAACATGACTTTTCTTCTGAAAAACATCTATTTTCACCGTAAACCATACAAAATACACGAAAAAAAGCGTATTTTTCTTCCTAGTCGGTTGCTCCTATTATGGTGGTATGGTTTCTATAGTTGTGGTATCGTGTTCCTATAGTGGTGGTAGTACGAAAAACTTGAATACATTTTGACTATAACTTATTTTTGAAGCATATTCCAAACAGAACGGTAAAATACTCCTTGAAAAAAAGTGTATTGTTTTACCGAAATATGTCCAATTTTAATTCATAAAAAATGCTCTGAATATTACAGCTAAAACTATGGTATAAGCATTATAGCGTATCCTTCGCCCGCTTTCTTTTTTTCAGTCCTCTGTTTCTTCTGCTGACCCTTCTCTCCAGTTCCGCTTTGTTTATTTTGTAGGAACAGAATAAAATCACTAAATTTACCTGATTATATTGGTCAAAAACCGGAATAAAACTAAAATATACTTGTGAAAAAATCTATGGCTACTATAGGAACAACTTGGGTTTTTGTGCCTATAGTGGCACTATAGTAAAAACTATAAAAATATAATAAAATTATGGAAATATTATTTGCCTTAAGGAAATCATGATATTCGTTATAGATTCTTAAGGAATGCAGCATGTTGGGACAACCTGTGAAAATATGAATTTTGGAGCTTATATATTACGGAATGAGATGGTTCATCTTTTTAACACTCCGCAGAAGATCAAAGAACATTTCATAGAAGAACAAATAACTCCATTGTATATATATCGGCGTAGAGCTAGGATTTTATTCCACTACAACCACTATTGGTACTAGCTCCACTATGGGTGCACTTACCCTATACTATTGAAATTAATGTATAGTACTAATTAAAGACAATTGTGTTCAGTTTGTTTTTTTTTTGTTTTTCATGAAGATTGTAAACTTAGATTTAAATATTAGTTTTTTTATTCAATCTGACAGAATAGTCCCTTTCACAAATCGAAATAAATATGTTTATTCATAGGAGAAAAGAACTAGCACAATTCAGGGAACCCCATTCCGGTTAACCAAAAGTGCCACAAGAAAACTATCTGTAGATGTGAAATTAATTTGAAAAGATCAAAGCATTTTCGGGTTCTTATTGGAACGACGATGGGCCAATTTCATCATTGATTGGGAATATCGAAAGAGAGCTTCCTTCCGAGCAATAAGAACTCGTACGATTGTAGGTTAAATTTGAACAAAGAACGCTTTTAAAGTTGAGACTACCGCCCCTATGCGCTATCTGAGAACCTGTTTGCCACATAGCGGTTCGTTCTTTTCTGTTTCGCATATGTTGCACCGATGACTTGCAATGCACGTGCAAATAATTTCATTCGACAGCGATTCATTCAATTCATCTTTACTTTTAAAACTTTCCTCTGTACCCATGTCACCGGGTCAGCATACCGAGGTTACGTTTGTTAATTGAAACTATCGGCTACCCCGCATTGGGTGCGGAACATTTTTCCCCCGCTTGGACTTAATTTGGAGCTCACAAAGTGCACTCCTGTCCGAGGCCAGCCAGGTCCGTACGGTGTTCGGTGTGTGTGTGTGTGTGTTCAGTTGGCGCTTTGTAGTCGCCAAGATCGAAGCTCATAAAACGCACCTAAACTGGAATCACCCCCCGGGGAGCGGGGCGGGACGGGTTGGTGGTGTACCGCGGGGACGAAAAGCCCCGAGTATGATTCCCAGGAAACACATTCATCATTTCTCTGCGTTATTATAGCTCCGTGCTGCTTCTGCTGGCTCGATGGTGGAGGATGGTTCTTCTGCATACCTGCCATCCGGTCACTGGCGTGTTTCTGCTTTTGTTCTAGTCAAAGTGACCCGCGCCGCCTCCGGTGCAGACCCTCCTTCCCTCACCTCTCGTTTATAAACGCTCCAATTGTTTCCTCCCTTTTTTTTCCTACCCTTTTTCCCCCTGATCTCAGCGGAACTGACCTACCGGTCGCTCTTGCACGTCAGCTTCCGATTTACCGGCCCAATTTATCCACCCACCATGCCCAAAGCTACCCCTTTCCGCCAGCTTATCTTTACCCCTACGGGCTTTTCCCGTACAGTTTCTCCCCGAACGTAAGTTTTCCTCCATTGGTGGTGTATGTGTGTGCAACCGTGTGCTCGTTTGTTGACTCTCGCGGCGCGCGTTTTGTTCCCTTTTATTACCCATCCCGGTGCCCTTTTGTGCCAGAGGTGTGTGTGTGTGTGTGTGTGAGTCCTGCTCATCGTCCGTCCTTCCTTCCTTTTCCCCCCACCATCGATGAGTGTGTGTGTGTGTTTATCGCCGGTACGGATGTCCCTTGCGTTTTATCAACCGGCCAAGAGGCGGCGCCGCCAACGCTCCATATCATATGCTGCTGCTTGTGTGCTGCCGCCAACGATTCGCCTTAAGCGGCACAAATAGTATGTGCGCGCACTCACTGTACCTTCCCGTTCCGGTGCAAGGCTCGCGCGGACAGAACACATTCCCATTGTTTTGCTCTCCTCCGTTGTTCGCAAAGCGCAAAGCTCGCGCCAGGGAAGCGTAATGAACGAAAGCAAAAAAGAAAAACAACACGATCCCTGTTGCCTGCTGCCGCCGCTGCCATTTCCTCTCCGGTGGATGTTTCCCTTGGTGCCGCCGCCCAAGGGCCTCCAGTGGTCCGGTGTCCGATCCAGTGCTTTTATCATCTTTTGCATACACGCCTGAGCAAACTGACCCTATTCTCTGGGGCTAAGCTAAAAAATCTAATTAATTTTACCATTGCATCTCAATAAAGGTGCCATCGTCGTCGTCATCGTCGTCGTCGTCGTCGTTGTAGTTTGGAAGCACTTTCGACGCTAGAGGGCATTCCTAACTGTGGCTAACAATGGATTGGTCCACTCCTAGTGTGCGGGCGCCCGTGTCACCGTTCACAAGTTATCCGCTGCTGCTCATTCCAAGCTCACCATCGGCTTCCATCGGTTCCGGACACTGAAGCCAGCCACTTGGGCAAGCAATAATAAACCCAGCCTTACCGTTTCATCTTAATGCATCCACGTCCCATTCCAGCGTACGCTGAATTAGCTCACCGTTTGAAGGCATACTTCGTATTGTTAACAGCAGTGCCGTGAAGTTAACTGAAGGATCAAACGGATCGTTCCGTATGTTAAAGGGATCGTGCGTTGTTAAGCCGTTTCAAAAGGAATGCATTTAATCGATTTTTGTTTGTGTTGATGAACCCTGCAACGGTGCACACTCAGAATTCCATTCGTTTACAGCAAATGTAGAGAAGCTTGTTTCAAACATCCAGTTTCAACTGTTTTTATATCGAAGGTAAATTACTTAGTTAACAGAATGATTTTCACAGACAAAGTTACAATGAGTTGATAGCACTAATGTTATTTTACTTTTCCGCAAACAAAGTACCACGAACTACTAAGTGATGTGCTTAAAAAACTAAATAAAAATCTCAAAGTTTTTAATAAATGCTCTTTATTGTCCGATGGATGAATATTTTCCAATCCATAACAAACGGGATTCTGTTTTTGTTGCAAAACTTAAAAACAACATCCATGTAATTTAATGCAGTGAAAATGTCTATTCTGAGAATAATACGCTGTTTGCGTTTTTTTTTTGTTTTTGCATGCAACATCCATTTATCATACTTTGCTAAACTGCTGCAGGCTGCGCCAGGGTAATATGGATGGAAGAGCGATGATCATGCCCCATTGTGAAAGTTGTTGTGCATATGCAAGGCATTAAATAGGCATGATGACGAGTTCCTTTCTCTTTTTTTAATTGATGGCAATCATTTTTATGTCAATGACTGCGGCATCAACGCTGATGACTATGGATGCGACCGGAGCACACCACTCCGAAGGTGGATGATGATGATGAAGTTGTGTTTTCAACTTCACTCCATTTTAATTTATGCTACACGTATGAATATGTAGATGGCAGAATTTTTTCCCTTTTTTGCGCGCGCGCATGTGTGTGTGTGTTTGTGCGGTTAGTTTTCTCTGAGATAAACGTTGTTATTGTACTCTGGATCAACTTGATTCAACTTCGTGTTTTCACCTAGCAGTTTTCAATTGTGCACGATTCGCTCGACGTATCTGTTTGTTTTATTTAGTTGTTGTTTTTCTCCCGCTTTTTTAACCACAGTTTCCAGTTTCCACGCATATGCATGATCGTGTCGGGAGTGTAGCCATTGTTTTTTTTTTGCTGATAAGTTCATATTCACCGGCAGGCAACGCTGGTTTATATTCTATTATGTATGAAACATTTATGATCACACAAAACGACGCATGTGTTGCTTCCCAACGAAACGGAATAAGTTTAAAAAACGGTTCAATATTCAATTTGAAAGGGGATTGTCACGGTTGTCAAAAACATGAAAAGCATTTCAACAGTGTGAGGTATACCTGCTAGGGTAAATGCTTGTTATTGAACAATTTTACGCGGGACTTTGTTTATTTTATTGTCATAATCTGTGTTGGTTTTAGCAAAATAGCATCGTTGGACAAAATGTTTATTGGTCTGACAATGAAGATGGCTCAAATAGCTATAAGCAGGAACTTTGTTTTACATGATATTCAATCATTAAGCCTTACGGTGGTAAACCGTCCGTACCAATTTTAAAACAAGCTGCTGACAGCTAGCATGACAAACTTTTGGCTAGGTAAAGTAAGCTTGATCACTGTGTTGGCACCAATGCCGCTATTTAGTCGTGATTTTATGTGACCGTAATGCTGCGGTTGACTTCAGTCCGCCACGAAACAACCTCGGCACGGTGCTGATGACACAAAGCGGCGCCAACATAGTCGAGGCATGCACAGCATGCAGAAGGAAAAAAACGCCACTCCGCTGACGGTTAAAATGTTCCTCCGTCAAAACCTGCACACGGAGTCGAAGAGGACGCAATATAAACAAGAAGCAGGCATCATAAAAAAAGCTTGCTAGTGCAGTGCAACATTAGCAAATGGATCCCAGTGCCCACCGCCGTGCCTTTGGAGATTTTTTTAAGGACAGCGTGCATTTTTTTCTCCTCCCTTTCATGCGCGCATTTGCCATTATGGCGAACACGGGCTAAAAGCAACTCCTTCGCCGATGTTTGGCTTGCAAAAGCCACCCACCATTCGACCCACCGAAAGCCAGCGCACCACTCTTGGAGGGTGCTGCAAAAGTTTTACTCTCTAACGAGTCGCCGCCAAAATAAACTGCCCTGTGCGGCAGGCACAAGTTTCTGGCATTGCTCTGACACCCAGTCTCATTGTAGCAGGGAGTGGTGGTTTGTATTCTCTATTTTGCTGCCTTCTGCCACGAAAAAGCGCCAGCACCGCAGGGTGAAAAGTAAACTTATGGCCATGACATACAGCATAAAACTACACGCGCTAGCAGTGGAAAATGGAAAAAGAACACATGAAAACAGGATGCAAGATGCGGCGCGGGGGTGTGGTAGAGGGAAGATTAAGTGCAACCGTGGTGCCATTGCTGTTTTAACCCGGCATCCATTCCTTCTCACTTCCTTGTTTTGCTTTGTGATGTATCATCTGCAACGAAGTCAAATAATTTCTCCTCCACATCGACTGCGGAGAGGCTGCGTTCAATTAATGTTTTTCTCTTAAACGTTTGCAGGATGCGATGTGATCAAACATAAGTATAGAATTCACATTACTTCAATACGGTAAGTTGGAGAACTAATTTTCATTTGTTTGATTTATTTGCATACAAATGCATTGATTAAGGTAAAGAATTTCATTTGCATATTTCTAGTGAATATTTTAGCTTCTAGTCATAGTCTAGTCTAAATGTCAAACAACATTTCTGATTATCTGGAATGTGGATTTGTAAAGGTCAAAAGTACATTTTATAAAACTGCTTTTCAATTTCTTGTCTTTTCTTCTTCATTTCTATAATGTCGGTAGAATATTTTCAAATGAAATCAGATATTAATAGCAGCACAATTCGCAACTTTTGAATTTATTTTTATAATTGCAATGTTCATTCCGCCAACTTAATAAAAGAATTTAATTAACTAGAGACAGTGCAATCGATATTTTCGAGATCATTCGCAAAGTCAAAGCTATTTAGTTCCAATTAAAACCTACTGCAATTGACGCAAGGGCGAAAGAAATCCGTACGAGCATTCAATTAAAAATACCTTCCATCACTTTCGAACACCCTGGCCTCAACTCTAGCGGATGGACTTTCCCATAGGATGCTTTTAAACCGAGTGCTCGCACGATTTCCGCCACCTGCTGCCGTTCTGAATCATTAACTCGTATGGCGTACAATTTTCGAAATGAATACTCGAGTCCATATCGCACACACACACGTAGTGGTAGTGATTGCGCTGGTGAACTACTAAGTACCCGGCCAGCCGGCAGCACACATCATGGCGATGTGTTGAAACATTGAAATCTAACTTCCTATCATTTCACTGCGACCGCACAGCCAAATTCATTTTCTGACGCACCTGTGCCCGAATCGAATTATTCGGTTTTCGGCAGGCGGTCCCGCGGGCCAGACGCCCGGAAGATGGGTGCAATCAGGTGTGTGTGTGTGTGTGTGTGTGAGTGTGAAAACAACACATCGCAATGCCAGAAGTGAGACGGTTTTGCGTTTCAGTGCTCGCCGGAAGCGCGCGTATCAGAGCCCATTAGGTGTCGACTAAATCGACCTCCGTGACTGGAATGTGATTATTTTGGAAATCATAAACCATGCAAACGCATACTCATACACCGATGAGTCCCGCCGTCAAGCATCCGGCGAACATCGACCTGCATCAACGTGTACCCATTAGGCTGCCATGGCTTCGACCCCGTTCGGGGGCCACAGCATCGCACGCTCACAATGCGTCCAATAGCTTCAAGACGATCCGGAATGACTGACAGCTTGTGGACGCACAAACATACACATACCCTCCTCGGAACTGGCGCCGTAAATGAGGTGAAAATTGCGAAACCTTATTTCGACCGAGTCGTCACTTTCAATGGCAGCCGAAACACCATTCTGGTCCACTGTACCAGACGGCTCCGAAGGTGCCACCGAACAGAGAGTGCAAAGTCTCGGTCGGGGTCCGTCCACATGCAGCACATTCCGATTGTGCGACAGCAAACGTGAGTTTTTCGAAGAAAATGGTATTAATGTTTATTGCACATTCTGACACGATTAGAAACAACGCACGCCGCCTTGCCGTCGCTCCAATCCCTTGGAGGTAAATGTCTAGCGCAGGATGGGTAGCGGTGATGGTCAGTTGTTGCTCGAACACTTTTCCCCCTAGCGATTGCGGCATCGCACAAGCGAGCCACTCTATGCGATGGATGTGATTCCAGAACCAATGTTCGACACAATGGAACACATAGAATAAGCGCTCTGCGAGCGAACGAAGCCGGGGAGTACACAAACGCAGACGCTCCGAAGTTGGCCACACCATTTCGCACGAAATAGAAGACAACCGACATAACGGCACATGCCGGTATATCCATCGGAGCATCATCGGTCTGCCGACTGCAGACATCGGCACGTGCAGAAGCATAACGTTCAAGTGAGTTGCGTTACACCTAGATTTCCACAAAATTTTGGTGAACAGTTTTCCTCGCCAAACTCTTGTCTTTCTTCAGTGCACTAATTGACGGGCAATAGGATGCAATTAGTTCCAATACCCTTGAGACTCGATGACGATTAACAATATGAAAGATTAGATGCTGCAAAGTAAGATAGAACAAATTCTAACCAGAACCTTTTTTAAAATACATCTTAAAAGCTACAGTTTTCAAACAAACTGATTGCTTCGGGAAACATAAAAATAACATGGAATAAATTGCAAAATATCGCATCCGGAATAAGCTAATCCTCGATCAATATAATTGAATATTTGACAAGACACATCTGTTGACAAACCCAGTAGTTGAAGTTAACATTTAAATAGTGGATCCGATTTTAAGAAAACTTACTCCAGCACTTATGATTCGGCACACTTCACTTTTATCGAAATTAAAACACAGCAAACAACAATACAATACAAGACTGTTCCACTAGAACCATTCGTTTGATCAGTTCTATTTCTATCACATTATTTTCTCGGATGAACTAGTTGGGTTGAGGAAAAACAGGAAAGGGTATGTAATGTTACATCAAACGTTATTCTCCCGTGGGGTACATTTTGCTTTAAACATTGGGGGCACACTGCTTTTATACTGCTTACCATTTTACATACTTTGCTCGATAAGGTCCACACGGCTGGCCAACAATTGCTCTTCGAATCAGTCTGAAAAGGATGATATTTACCTGCAATGAAAAATGAAAAGAGCAAAACAAATCGTTAATCATTAAAGCTTAGCACGATAAAAATGCAATGTAGCTCGTATTTGAGCGCCAGTCACTTTTTTTTTCAAAGGTCCACTACGCATGGCAAAACATAAGTATTTTAATTGGAAAACCACAACCATCAACGTCGCGAGAGCGAAACAATAGTGCGCATGGCGATACTCGTTAAAACTGTTACGACAATCGTTCGCTTATGGTGGCCTAAGGTTGGCGTTTTTATTCATACTCTACCTCTTGTAACAGCAAAAACTCATATGCGTATGGAAAGTCATAATGCGTGAAAAGAACGAACTTTTTATTCCAGAATAAATCCTCACACAAGAATTGACGCACAACCATGCATGCGCTTTGAAGTTGCATGTGCAGTTTTACGCATCAAAGTTCAAAACAAATTCATCGTCATTATATTTTTTGCTCAACGTAAATGCTTTGAGTTCAGATTCATAAATTTGTAGTTAAACAAAGGGTCGTGCGGAATTCAATCAAGGTGCGAGAGTTTGCAAATAAATAAATATGTATGGTGAGCTTAAATACAAAATAATCAAATAATCAAGGTTTAGCAAAAAAATTTTGAAAGATAAAATATATGTTGATCAGTAAACAGTGAAAGCAGCACAAAAAAGTACTAATTCATCCTCCATTCAAAAAACTGCACAAGCTACAGTTGTAATGTAATCATACACCATACCTCAACAGGACCACGGTTACGAAAAACAGATTTTAGAAATGCACCATTTAGAGGCGATTCAAAAGTAACCAGTATCGCTAAAGGATATAAAAAATGCACGCCATTTAACCACAACACCCCAAATCCACTTTTTCCGTCGCTCCGCTTTCCTCATATTGATGCTTTAATTTGGTTCATCCACCAGGCGCCTCCATCGCAAGACGAGCGCACGTAGCACGTTCAGAAAAAATAAACTCCGTTAAAACGATGAAAAAAACACATACACACACATACAAAAACAAATGCCCAACCTAACTTACTAGGAAATAAAAGAAGCGAAAAAAAACAGTATCTTCAAAGGCCTTTAGCCTGCACGAAGGAGAGCGTGCATTAAGTTTTCCGCCACGCTGCTGCTGGCGAGTCCGACCGACCAGCGTAAAATTCGCTTCACTGCCGCCCAGGAAAATATGACATGGAGGCAGGATTTGAGCTCATCTTACGAGCGCCAGATACCCATTTCGCACACACGGTGCCGCACACATGCCATCGTTTTTTTTTTTATCACCACCCAATCTACTTTCGCCGCCAAATGATGAAAGTACATTTCTGACATAATTTAGCAAACCGGGCGCCCGGTTTTGCCGTTTCATCCATCGTTTCTCCTCCACCCTTCCCCGCCCCGGCGCTCCGGCAAACTTCCGGCGACAATTACTCCCAGCTGAGGCACCCGCAAAGAACCAACGTGCGGAGAGATTCATAAAAAAACCCGTGCAGAAGGGAAGACGGGCGGAAGGGGGCGAAAAAATCTCCGCGTGCTGTCACATTTACTTGGCGACAATTTTCTCATTTGTCTCCAACTTTGGTACTTTTGCCTGCCTGCCAGACTGTAAAATTGCCGAGCAAATTTACCGCACTCGCCCGCATCACGAGCAGTGCCTTAATTTTAATTGAATAATAACTCCACTTTCATGTCTTAACGCTTTGAAGCAATGTAAAAATTGTGCTCCATTCTTTTCCTGGGATTCTTTCGGATATTCTCACAAGTGAACTGAGCTATTTGCTAAACGCACGTCGTGTGCGGGATGCCCGTTGTAAGCACAGTATCAACAAATTGTGTCAATTTGTGGCGCGACGTGATTGAGGATGTTCATTACCCTTAAGAATAAATTATTATCCTGGGTGTGGATTTGAAAAACAATGCTGCAATGTTTTCGTTTTTCAAAAATTAACCAAAAAAAGTCATAAAAGCTTAGTTTTGTCTGATAACGGTCTGAGTGTTTCAAATTTAAAACAAATCGTAACTAATATAAACATTGCAAAGTTAATAACATCTATCTCTCATCCCGTGACAAGTTCACGTGCCATGAAAAACACATCCACACTAAGTTTTTTCTCATTTACTGTAGTACAATGTCAAAATGACTAAAGTCTCTAGCGTAATAGATTGCAAATTTTTTAAAATATTAAATCGTTAAAACTAAAAAAAGACTGACATGTTTTAGCGACAGTTTAAAAAAATGATTACTATTCTCCCACTAGATATATTCAAACATATAGTGCCACATAAACCATTGGGTTTTACACAATCCTTGTCTATTTTAAGATTATATAACAAATCAAACATGCATAAAAAATATGTTGGCAAGAACATTTTGACAAAGTAATTTACTGAAGCCTTTCTTTCGGTGTACAAGCTCTGTTTGAACCACTAAAATAAATCTCAATCAATTCCTCAATTGCAAATCAATTTCCGGCGTTTCAAAACTTTCAACGATGAATCACTGATCAAACTTGCCACATATTTACTGTACCCGATACGTCAACAGCACCCTACCTTCTCTCGCTTGAAAAATCCCCGACCCCGTTGTTTAACCGACCATCACAGGTAAAGATACGAGCAATGCTTTCATATACAGCTAATAAATACATTTTTATCGTCAAAGCTGTCATTCCAAAACACACAGGTGGCACACCCTCGTTTGACCAACAAGCGCGAAAAGGATCGCCCGAATCAAATAAACTAGCCCAAAATAAATTCACCCCAAGCACGCCGGTTTTCCCCGGCTCTCGCCGAATCGGATGGATGTGTATTAAGTTACTAAATTGTGAAAATAAAAAAAAGGAACCGTTGAAAGTTGAACGCCTCCTGGCTGGCATGCAGAATTAAAAAAAACCCACACTTTGAAATCGTCCACAACCGTGGCGAAAACTGCACGCACGTGGCGCGCCACCTTCTGCACGATATTTTTCAGCAAACAATCTCCCATAAATCGTTCATTGCGATCTGCCGCTATTGGTTCACACAAACACACACACACCCACACACGGTGCCCAACCCAAACACCGGACCATCGACACTAATCTCCCGAGCGCGCTGCGAGGTGGCACCACACATATCCATATCCCGCACACCGAAAGAGGTACGGCGCGCATATATATTGGCAGAAAAGTTTTCATTATTGCAAACGATAAATTCTGCCTCCCACCCATTCGTCCGTGGGATAGTCGAGGGTTTTTCCTTCGATTTTCAGCCACGCTTTCCATGGCAAGGCGGAACGGAGACGAATGGAAAAATCACGGCTTCGAAGCGCTGGAATAGTAAGGAGAGAAAGAAAAAAGCAGCGAAATCCAGCAAAAAGACTTCGATAGTTCTCACCGTCTGTTACTCGCCCCGACAAGATTCTTCGGGCGACCACGGCGACGTGCTCGGAAGTTCCGTAAATGGTTGTATGTGTGTCGGTGGTGAAGCAGATTCCTTCCTTCATTATACGAAAAGTTAGCCACCCGCCAGCCACCTCCCTCCGCTTGGGACGTTCGTCGTGATGGTCTGATTTAAATCCACCAGGATTCACGCTCCTTCTAGTGCACTCGCCGTTACTCCCGAATGCACAACAATGGTAAACGGTGCCCTGGCAGCCGACAACAAATGGTGGCCGGTGGGTTGCTCCTAATGGCCAGATTCAATAAGTTACCTCATTGACCGGCCGATCCGGCGGGGGTTTGCGCGCACGTTACGGACACGTTAAAAAAAAGCTTGGCGGTAGCAACAGGAGGAGGACAGTAGGAAAAACAATGGCACGCCACAAACCAGTGACGGCCGGGAAAAGCACCGGAAAACTAGTGCGCGGGGGGGGGGGGTTCGAACCAAGTTTGTAAAAACCGGAAGAGCAAACACAACGCATAAACACACAGCTTGGTCTCACGTGTGGCTCCCTGTGGAAACCCGAAGCCCACGTGGAAGGCTGGTAGGAGGTGGAGGTGGGCGAAAAGTTTCTCTTTGCCGTTCCTAAATTACGTCCGGAAAGGTGGCTTCGCCTGGCCAGGAGGGAAACACTGAACAAACCCGCTCGGTACGGTGAGTAAGCGCATTTACATATGCGTTACATATGTTAGCTTTTTCTGCTTGCATTCCATTGAAGCATCGACACCCTTTTTCTTCCACCCGGGCGCCAGTTCCCCTGCCGTCCGCCATACTTCGGGGGCACATAAGCAAATTAAGGCGAATGGTGGTACACAAACCGTTTTGCACGGGGTTTTCGGTGCGCGGGTTGGAAAATTGCCATGAATTGAGCCGTTCACCGGGTGGAAGTCGAAGCGATATACCTGGAAGGGAGAGCAGCGTATGACCAATGGTAATAAAATAGTTTCGCAGGTTATATGGTTAAACTTTCTCCTGTGTCGCTTGCGAAACGGCGATAGTGACGGCGCCCAAGCCCACCATCGATTCGGTCCATGGCTTGTCGGACGAGGGCGGATCGTATGGAACGGTTTCCCTTAAATGAACAAGCCCAATTCATCTAATTACCAGTGTAAACAAAATACACAACTTTCGTGACATGCCTAAGGTACCGCGCGTGCAGCTGGATTCGCTTGCTTTCACCCAAGGGCAGGCAGGTGCGATGAAGCGGAGGCTGCCAAAGCACACGAACGCAATTAATCATTAACAAACATTGGTTACTGCCTCGCACGGTATGTGCTTTTGATTGTAAACGAACCCATCGAATCTTTGAATATTTAGATAGGCAGAAATAGAACTGCAAAGTAAATAAGTATTAAATGACATAAACAAGAACGTTGTCTGCGTTTTACAGCATAGTGCCTTTACGGAGTAAACTTTGAGCTAAGCCCGTCGGAAAATTTCTTACATGGTTTGGGAAGAAATAAGACAATCAAACAAGATTAAATTTGTGTTTGATTTAAATTACCTTCTTAAAATAGAGCGTGTTATTTATTTTATTAATTGAGATTAACATTCATTGTGCAATCGCTGCTATTCATGGATTATCAACTTTGTTCATCATTATACTGTTATATCTACATGTATCATATCAAATTGTAGCAATAATGTGAACCGAAACAAGGTTTTCTTTCCCCATTAAACACATTAACTGAATATGAAATTCAATTAATATTCAAGTTAACCACCGTCAAATAAATGTTACAAACTTTCAGATAGTCAGCTTGGGAAGCAAGTTTTAGATTCGTCTAGCCATAAATTAACAATGAATAGGGATTTTTTTCAAACCCTCTGTAAAACAACCAATGATAACGGCGAATTTTCATTTACAAAATCTTAAGTAAAAAAATCCAATACATGATTGAAATTAAGGTTTAAAATCGTAATGAAGTACAAAACAACCATTGTAATCGATAAAATGCTGTTAGTTAGTCCGAAGTTAGACGAGTGAAAAACAGATTTGCCAAAATTTGCGCAATTGATGTAGAGTACGAACGGATGGAAAATAAGTTATTTTTAACACTAGAACTACCGCGGTTTTTACGCTTAACATTCCATTGGATGTGTGAAAGTTATGCATTAACATTTGGTAGAATTGTTCAGCCTTAAGAAATAAATGTAATTTAAAAAGTACTTGACCAGTCAAAATGACTGGTCCGGTAGTTCTAGTGTTAATGATGTATGATATTTGCTGATAAGATTTCGGCGAACACATTACTTCTCTGCTGTTTTTTACAGTTCAACTCAAATCAACATTGACTGTGCTTTCGTGCTCACGAAAAGTAATGTCTACACAAAATGAAAAAAGGCTTAGGTTTAGAAAAAGGAAAAAAGGTTCAGAGTTTTTCAACGGTGAACTTTCGAAGCGAAGAAAATTGTTCCTTTCAACTTCAATTCATCAAGCAGATGCTCAACGTTCATACTGTGAAAACAAATTTGAATCGGTTGGTTGATTTGTTTTCTTAAATCATAAAAATTTAATCGAATGCAAACTATCAGTACTCTGGCACACGCCACAATGATCCTTAAGCGGTGAAAGGTAAAAGATAATTTTAAAAACGGTACACATACAGTAAAACGGTCACAAAACAAACAAAAAAGGTATTTTTACAAAACAAATAATACGGGGAGTGAGTATGCTTAATTGGTTCTGGCCAAAGGAGACCTCAATTTGTGCAGCTTCTCTGACGTGGTGAGGATCAGCAACTTTATTTACTCTACTACCTATCAAAAATGTCAACTTCACAGCTTACAATTATCTCTGACGAGCATCGACCCGAAATTCGTTCAATCATTTTGGAAACCGCTTATTACTAGTTGCTTGTAATAAAAGTCGTCGGACAAAAGTTTCAAAAGTATCGACAGAATAACCAGCTCTTCTTGGGAGGGAGGTTAATCTGTTCATCCAATTTTCTAGGGCCTACTGCGAAACAGATGTTATTTTTCAGCCATTCATAAACTCATCAAACGGACTGCTCGCAGCGCACGATTTATCACCTGCTGTTCTGCGCCCATCAACGGTAACATCATATAAAATGCTTTATGGCGCCATGTCCCCATAAAAATCATCAATCAGTTGCACGAACCTCTCACCTTCGCCCCCTCCCCGCTTCCCCCCTCCGTCATCGTCATAATAATCATCACCATCATCATCATCCCGCTAGCTGACTGCTATGATAGCCCGCAGAGAGTTTGAAATCCTCAATCCACGGCCCCATCCATCCGGATCCCGCCGTACGGGAAAAACTTTCCAGCGAATAGCAGCAGGTCATTAATTGCGCAGTTTACAATGTCCTGTTTACTGCACCGCGGCACATTGCCTTCGCCAACCATGTGGAAGCTCAACAGACTTACGGAAACTTTTTACCATAAACAGAACCAAACCCAAAGAGAAGAAAAACACGGCTACAAACACAAACATCTGTAATGTGCGTCCAACAACGTCGTGCGCGTTTGGGTTTTTCAAAATGGTTCACACCAACCAGCGCGCTTCTTCGGGCCGGAACGCAGCTGTTGCTTTCGAAACTGAGCTGCAACATAAAAGCAAACTGAACGAAATGTTCCATCCGAACATCCGATCCGATAGCCTTCCCCCAACCCACGACGTCTTTGGGAAGTTCCAGGATGACAGTTTCCCTGCTTCCATCTCGGTGGCTGTGTGTCGGTGTGTAGGTAAACGCGAGATTAAATTGTGTATCCTTAAATTCGGGCAAAAAAAAAACCCTCCACGACCACCTTCGACCATATCCCGATCCCTCACTTGGACTCAGCCATGCTAGGTTTAACAGTTTTCGCTTCTATCTTGCCACGGGGAGGTGGGGGAGGGCCCGCCTGGTGCCGTTGTTAATAAAGTCGTAAAAATATTGAAACCCAACATTTTTATGGAACTTTTGCACTTTTCCGCGCTACACCGCTAATCCTAACAAAGATCATTATCCGTGCACGGTGTCCGGGTTCTCCGGCCGGAGCGTCCGTGGCGGGACCGGTGCCGGTCACGTACGTCCGTTTTAATCCAGGTAAATTATTTAAACAATTCCTAGAGCCGCTTCTGGTCCGGTCCCAGAAGTTTGCCACCGGTTTCCCCGCCAAGAAACCAGGAGGAGGAAAGCAGTCACTTTTGTTGCAGAGCCTCGAAAAGGCGCGAGCCACGTTGTCCTTTCCAAGAGGACCTTCCGGCAAACATTAAGAAGAAAAAACTACCCGAAAAAACCCCATTCGACCCATAATTTACCGCCAATACGGGCCTCTGTGGTTTCTTCCCGAAAGACTGCCGGTCCGAGGAAATGCTCTAGGTTCACCTTCACTTTCGGCTTGCGACCGACAATCTCCCTGGCAGTGGCGTGTTTCCCACCCCCGTTTTTCCCACAGCCCACAAACCGCACCACTTGAGCCTTGCGTGAGCGTTTTCGAAAATTTCAACCGTTGTTACCAGTACGATTTTTCGGCAACTTCTATTGTCACTTTCCGCCCAATTCTTGCCGGGTTTTGCTCCATTATGGACGGAAGATTCACTGCCAGCGAGAAACATTGTTTTATTGTTCGCTTTGCTTGCACGCGCCTTTTCACCCGGCCGTTCTATTCTACTGATCCCATTGTTATCCTTTCGTGTCACGCCGAATGACATGGCTGACATAAAAATAATGGCGTGCACATAATCGTCTTTTATGGTGCGGAACACGCGTGAGTGTTGATTTTTGGACGATTTCGGATGTTTCACCCACTCGGTGGGTTTTGATCATTTTACAGCCGCACTTGCCCACGATGCTTTTGATATGCCACCCTATTAGCGAACGATGACGATGTGCGGAGTGTGTGCCACGATGATGAATTATTAACATTTTATAATACCTACAACTTGGAAACTACAGAACACAACGTTTCCTGTATCATTTATTTATCTTACAATTTAATGTTTCACTTTTGATCAAATGCCTTTTCATTATTTACGTATGTAAAAAAAAACCATCAACTATGTCACCATAGCCGAATACCAAAGAATTTTGTTGTATTGTACAAGAATAGAGAAAAAATGAACTTTAAACAAGAAATCATCACTTAGAAAGGGTGGCTAGTTGTTTGTATGATAACCAAGATGATAAGGTTGGACAAGCCTTATTTTAAATTATAACTAATGCTTTAGTATATTATTACACTAACTTTTTACGCAGTTCTACAGTTCAACACTAGTTGGATATGTGATGATGTGTGTGTTGCAATTCAAACTCATTTGTCAAACTAAAACTTGAATAAAACATAAAAGCATCATTTGAAAGTGGAGTTTTCGGGGTACAATATTCTATTTACATTTTGGTATGGTTTGTTTTTGTTTAAAGACTAAGACTAATAATTTTAAAAACTAGGACTTAAGACTAATAATAAAAGGACTTTGGACAATATTGACAAAATTTCTTACTAAAAATACTGTCATTCAAAAGATGAACCGTCATTTCATAAGATTTTTATGAAACTAGTTAAATGATCAATAAAAATTCGTCTCGATGTTGATATACAAAAATACAAAAAAAAGACACAAACGATATGGTTTTCATAGACCACACTTTGGCAGTCGGAGAAAAAGAATGTCACAAAGAAACATCATAAAATGACATTATTTTTGTTCTCTAGCGTTCGCTAAGGTTCCACACAAATAAGTACTGACAGCAACTGGAAGCATTGTTGTCATCCGGTTCACGTCCGTCAAAAACCCTATGGCATGCAAGGGAATTTCATTTTCAAAAAGGGACACAAACCAACGCCGTATCGTCCAGCCGGAAGTCGATTCCTTGCTTGTACGCGACTGCTGTTGCTCCATAAAAAAAACCGAGGAAACAGCATAACACATCCGAGATGGGGTTTGCGGCGTGTCGTAAAAGGAACCCCACGGATACCGGGCGGGCGCCTGCAATGGCCGAGGTGAAGTAAGGTTCTCTAATGCACCCCCGAAAGGTGTATACCCGTTTCTTTAGCCCACCTCCACCACCATACTGCTGCCGATGGTAGCTAAATATGTGTAATGTGGTTTCATAAAAAGTACGTATTTGCGCCGCGGCCCCGGGAAAAGTACGTGCGGTCCAAGAAGAAAGTGGATGGCACCGCCCGGCCCGCAGGGCGTAATCCACGCGGAATCCACTTAAATGGAGCGAGCGTCGTCTTTTAAAGGCCCATTAAGATTGCACTACCCGGCGGTTGTCGACCCTGCCGGTCGGGGTTTTTTTTTCTTTCTTTCCTTCTTCAAGGGGTGGTTCACCACCCAACGAGCCCGTAAAGAGTCCCAGTCAGCACAAAACACCCCGACGGTCCACCGCCAGCGAGCGCTCGGACAAAAAGTATGCTCTTATTCAACATGCGGTTCACTTTCTTTACGCGCTCGAGAATGGGTGCAATGCAAAAAAACATAACAAAAGAACATCCCAAATCGCGTCGATTGAGACGCACCAAAAGTACCAAAAGAGAGAGCAGGAGAAGGAAGTGATGGATGAGAAAAATAAAAATTCACACTACCATTCACCAAAAGCTGCAGCGGGAGCGTGGGCGAGAAACAAAGCAAAGCCACGAGGAAAACCAGCACAAAAAAAGGACAACAAAACCATACACAGCAAACAAACAAACAGCCCCGACTGTTTTGTTATCCTTACAGATGTTTTATGGAGTACTTTTTGGTTTCGCTCGCCCGAAAGATGCTCGGGAAAAACAGTCTCCACTGTTCACCATCAACTTGCAACCTTGTTCACTGGTAGGAGGAGGAGGGTGGAGGAGTTTGGTCCATGCTTTGTGCCTTTTTATTCTCCGGCCGTATAACACACCAGACGCTGCCACCGGCCGACATGACTGTGTTTAAAAATTAACTTCGCTATTTCGCGGTACGGTGGTTTCCATAAAACTTTACTGTAACCCATGATTAATGGATGTTTTTTCGGGTGAATGTTCGGTATTGTTCGTACATTCAACATTATTTTATACATTTTTTCCGTTGATTTTACTACCTTCTCCGAGCTTTCCCACGCACCTTTCCGGCAACCAACATTCTCATGATACTGGTTCTTTTTGTTTTAGTGACTGTCTTACTTCTCTTGCAGATTGTTTACTGTATTTTTGTCGTGTTCTTTTGATTTTTCCACTAACACAAATTTAGTGACAGTAACCAAACTAATCCACCTACACCTCAAACCAAACTTTTGTGAACTGATGTATTTATTTCACGGAAGTAGACACTACCGAAGGCGAGGGGGTTTTAATTGCAGTATTGCGTCAAATGGGGGCGTCTTACTTTTTGGAATTTATTTCCCTTACATTCTTGTATTTTTCCTACCCCTCAAGGGTGACGCTTCAACGTGACACAGGTGAGTGAAACATTGACACAACCGCGGTTCCTGGAAAGTCCTCGCCTCGCAAGTGCAATTTCACTCAAAAGCAGACAATTTCGGCAAATGTGGAATGATTGCGCGGGGACGGGAGTTTGCTTAATTCATGGCCAGAGTGCGTGAACGATACTTGGCTTTTCCCTGACGACGATCCGGAGGCGACGCAGCTGCCACATTCCAAACATTCCGTTAATTAAGACGAAACATTAAAAACGTTTTAATTTCTCCCTAATTGCACAATCAAGAGGTAGATATAATGATAATTATTTCCCAACCTCCCTTTGCTGCCTACCTTTAGCGGGCCTTTTACAACGGCCTGAGTGTCCTGGAAGAGTGAGACAATACCGAACGCGAATAAGAAAACCAACCAGCTGCCATTTTATAGCCCACAGGAAACGGGGGGTATGCCGTTTCCTTCAGTCCACTTTTTTCCTTCTTCTACTTCTAATTTTTGTTCGCTTCCTTCACCCAAGCTTGAGCGTAGAACTGACACCACACTACCACGGACCACCGTCGTCTGAAATACCGTTTGAAAAAGATTCTTACACTCCCCCCGCACCCCGCATGGATGGAGGTTTAAGAATTTAAGTGCAGAATGAAGTGGAAGTAATATCTCGCTTACAGCTTACACGCCGGTACAAAACCACACATACTCGCTTGTAAGGCTACTGAATACTTCGTCCTTATCCACGCCGGGGACATATTCGTGCAGGGTGGCAATCTCATCGCTCGGGCTACGTACGCCTTACATATCCACCTTGAAGTGGAAGGTACGAATTACCATCGTCGGCGCCAACGTCATCGTTGTCTTGATAAGCGAAGGTATTTGATGAGAAAATTTTACACCATCGTCTCCACTCTCGCCCCGCTTCGGCAGCTTTTTGAGATTTCCTCCCCTCCTCTCTTTTATATGATGACGGTGGCACCTTGAGCACGATTTTGCACGAAACGTGATCCCTTCCCCAGCGGCATGCCGCGGAGGGGGAAGGGAACGAGAACTTGACTAGATAAATTACGGCGGAATGACGGTGTTAAGTCTGCCGGGAGTAGGCATGGAATTTACATCGGGTCCCAAAGATTAAGATAAATGGCTCTTAACTGGTTGCCTCCTCCGAACGGACCTCGAGGTCGTGTCACGGTGGCGTTGGGGTGAAGAAAGCATCTGCAGCCTGAAGCCGTTAAATGCGCACGGTGCGAGGAACGTAAAAAAAATGGATTCCGAATAATGTCATCCTCTCTATCCAGGGAATCGCTACTAAACGTTACCACCTAGGGGGTTAAGCGCGATCATTTATAGTTTCTCAAACTATCCCAAGATGTATCCTTCCGGTACCACTTTAATGGAAATCAAATAGCATGGCATAAAACTTCATCAAATTTACATCAATGATTCATTTCCACACGTTTTTACAAGACTCTTTGCAGTAAAACCATTGAATAAGTAACGCAAGATATTAATGCCATGTTTTTATCATCACTTTCTGCAACAGGTATCTTTGGAGATAGTCGAATGTGTTGATAAGAGGTAATATTTATTGAATTGTGCTTACATTCTACCCATATGGCAGGATTGACTTTCGAACAAGTTCAATTCTAGAGACTAAAGCAATCTAATGAATGACTAAAGATATAATTTAGATTCAAGCCAACATGTCAATTCAATGTGTCAACATTAAGTACAACAAATCTACATATATTTAAAAAAAAATAGCGCTTGAAACGATTTCTGTTGTTAAATTATACCAGATACACCTTTACATGAAACGTTTAACAAAATTTAAATACACAAACCATACTCAAAAAACTCAAAACAATTGTAATTTATGATCAAATGTGAGTACGATGTAGAAATAAATTAGTTTTTCATTTTTGATAAAGATGTTAAGAACGTCTGAAAAACAGTAAAACAAAAGTTTTTTGAGTTCGCTTAGACGAGTTTAGAAATTTTGAAGAAAACATTAAAATCTAAAAGTTTGATTTGCTATTTTTCTTATCAAAATTAAGCACCCATACATCAATACACATGCTTATGTGTTGCATAAATACAACTTATAGAAACATAAACCAAGCAATGGATCATTGTTATGGATAGCAAATTATAAAATATCCTTCATTTGAAAAAAGATGAAAAGTTCACCGAAACAAGGTACAAAGCAACTCAAATGAAAACAGCATATAAATTGGCGTTTGGCATTGTCTTTGCTCACTGGATAACGAACACACAATTTAAAAAATTGCAATTTGAAGATAATCATATCGCTAGAGCAAATCATACATTTACCACTTTCCCACTAAACGAAACAGCGCAAATGAAAAAAGGTCATGCGAGGGAAGATGCCTCGTTCACCAGTTCATAGGAAAATCTCGCTTCACCGGGGAAGCCTTTTCCAATTACTTGTACAAGCTCGAGTTTTCCGGCACAATGTTTGCGATTCGTCGAAGGTAGCTTCGGCCAACAACCGATTGGGGCCGGAGCCTTCCAACGTGTCTTCCCACAAAACTCGGCTCATTTGGGGCTGCGACCGGAAGACACACAAAAGCACACCACCACCCACGAGTGACAAACGGTGAAACTGAAGGCAAACACACCCTGGACGCATGTGTGGGTGTGTGTGTGTGTGTGCAGACACGTATTGGGCTGGCAAGTGGTTTTTGGCGTATATTGGGACACCCGAACCGCTTGACAGGTTTCTGCGTTTCTGGCGAATTTAATCAAACTTCCGACTTGCCGTCAAGCCCGGTCGTATTTCCAGCACGGCGCGGCGCACTTTTGCCGGATCGAGTGCATGATATGTGTCATCGGGCGCGTGGAGGATGCGATTGGCGTGAGTTTGCCTGCCGCCTCTCAAACTTTAGCGCCCCACATTCAGCGGCGCGGCGTTGAAGACAAATCTATCGGTTTCGGATCACGGGGGCGTGCAGGCGTGCGCAGCGATGGCGGAGTAAGGGAATGTAATAATACTCCCGCGTACTCTGTCCGTCGTGCTCGTCAGCCTCGGCAATGAGAGTACTCGGCCACGCCTGAGCAGCTGAAGTGGAAACAATCAACGAGAGTCGTAAGGAGTGACTCCTTACGATACGGTATAATTTTAATCAATCTAATGGAAAGTACACGTCGGAGTGAACAAACAGAATTTTGTTCCGAAACCGACGCCGAGGTACGCTCTATGGCTAAGACGGCAGGTGTACATGCGTTAGCTGTACATTTCAAGCTGCAGCACCCTCTTGAGTGGTGTTCTCACAGATGAATTGACGGTTTCTCACCATCACAGACGATTTTCCGACGTTCACAACAGTGTTTAAAATGCAAATCGATCGATTCAATTGAAACGGTTTTAACACCATGCCCGAAATAAAAAATATCGTTTTGCACGCGCAAATTTACATCCCAAACACCTCCCTCCTTCCCCCGTGCTCCCTGCCCCCCGGGTTTTTCCGATGTAATGTTCAGCAGCTGCAGCAATCCATTAGGAAAAACATTGACTCCCTTCCCTTGAGACGGAGGACCGAACTGATTCCCATCTTACTAATTACATTTCATTCCGTCAAACGACCTCTTCCAAGACCCGGGCGGGAGGGAAACGCACCAGTTCCAATGTTATCATGGCACCGGAAGAATTGACAGCTGCACATCAATTCGAGAGCATAGTACCATTAAACTTGCACCATTTTGCAGATGCGTACCAAAAGGATCCTTCTATCCGGATCGATAGCGCCAGAGGAAGGAACTTCGCTATACATATTTGAACAGTGTGGGGTGGCGAGAAGATAAACAAATGGATAGAAATATCAGCTTTCATGAAGCCATGAGTGAACAACAATACTTTGCTTCGCTTCGATTATCTTAATTAACGAAGTAAAAGTATTAAAGCTACCAGAAGAGTTTGATCAAATAATGTAAGATAAATTGTCAGATTTTAAACATAAATATGAAATGTCAACTAGAAAACTATTAAAACATACAAGCACGTAAGAAGAGGCCATAAATTGAAGCCATTTTCCATCCAGCAACTGGCTAAAAAATGCATCTCTACACGAAACACAAACAGATGTATGGCACGGAATGAAATGTTCTCACTCATAAATAACATATTTCCTTTGCAGTGTCTTGCGATGCTGTTGCAGTTTTATTTTATTTTTTGTTCACCCCGATGTCATTTCGGGCACGACCTGGAGTGATTTTTTTTTAGTTGCCGCTGCTATCTTCTTATCCCCTACACAAAAATATGTCCCCACGGAACTTGTTATAATCGGTCGTTCGTTAGCGTACGCGCCGCAATGCAATACCATTTGCAAAGAGCACAATTTATTCCACTGTGTGCCAAAGCGTGTCCTTACAGTTTTTGTACTATTTCCTCAGTGTTTTCCCTTCCACCACCCTCTCCCCCCTTTCGGTTAGCCATCAAACCCCGCAAGAAGAAGCGCCGAGGAAAGTTGAGAATCATCGTTGCATAAATAACTGCCGGTCTGCACCGTGCCATGGTATTTTACATGGTGCACTTTTGCTCCTTACTACTATTCCCCCCTGGGGCGCTCGAAATCAACCCAAGACGATTCAAATGGCGCTAACGAAGCATAGAATGTGATTGCTGTTATATGTAGAAAGAGGGAGAGGGAAACAGAAAGCGGGTGCGATGAAAGAAAGATATCGGTGCATGCTACAGTAATTAAGCGACCGTTCAGATGGTCATGAATAAAATACCGGTACACCTTTGGATTGCTTAACGATGCGGGTAAAATGTATCTCCCCTATTATTCATATGCATATGCTCGGCAGCGCAAGAAGCATATTTGCAGTTTTTCCACCGGTTCCGGCACGTCTTGAGGTGATTTTAACTTTAACGAGAATGCCGGGTAAGAGAATACGGCTGATAATCATGGTGAACTTTGGCTTCACGTGCGTATGTTAAAAGTACATTTTACATTTACCGTAGCGTAGATTCGAATACTGGCCAATAAGTTTACCTGTCTACGTAAGGTGAATACATTTATCGCAGTTGATTAAAAACTAAAAAATATATTTTCAGATTTTAAATAGACAAAAACTTTTAAACGCACTGTTTGGATGCATCGAAGAAGTTGTTGGTATAGAACAAATTGTTATGATTTAATATTTTATGAGTACCCGTTTTTCCAACACGCGGTATACTATTTGAAGAGTTTAAGTTAAATTAATTTCAATCTCAAAATAAAAGTTTCTTAACATGAACATGTAGGGGTGGCTGGGGTAATACGCAACCCCTGAGGCAATACGCACCCTTTCCCATTTCCCTTGAAAAACGAGTTTTGGACGCGTAAAAAGTAGTCACCCTGTAAGATCAAACTAAAATATGGTCACCCTGTGAGTTTGATAGCTCTACATCAACAGAAACGCGAAATAAACGCAAAACAAAATCATTCTAAGCTCAGACAGTTTTTGTTACAATGTGACATACCATTCCACTAAGGAATATTAAGTGCAAAAACCGATATTTACCAACGAGGAATACGAAATTTAGTGAATTGAGAATCAGTGCTTGAGACTGTTCATGAAAATTTCGGAAAGTATGCAGATTTACTCATATTTTAGTTGAAAATGTGTTCAACTATGAATGGGGGCAATATGCACCCAGTATGTCGGGGGGGTAAATGCACCAGTTTGTAAACAAACTATCTTTATTTGACAGTGGATGTTGCCTCTTTGTTGTGGTGCGTATTGCCTCTTTGTTATTGTGCGTATTGCCTCTTTGTTGTGGTGCGTATTGCCCCTAGCAAAGGTGCGTTTTGCCTCAACCAGATACAGATCGATCAAAAATTGAACTTTTTCAAAACTGAAAAAAATTACGTTTTTTTTTCTTTCCAAAAAAGCAACCATTCCTGAACTGGTAACTAGTTTGAACCTTTATGAATCCTATTCAGTGATAAAATCAACAATCAAGAGCCAAGTTGTTAGAAAATTTTATAGTTTTCGTTAAGGGGTGCGTATTACCCCATCCACCCCTACCACGACTCTAAACAGAGTAATTCAGATAAATAAATCTCGATGCATTCGATGCCCCATCCCCCCCGGTGCATCTTGCCGATTTTTTCCTTGTCCCTACGTAAATAAAATCTATGGTCTAGAAAACCTTAAAAGACAGATAAAACGCCAGAAGGGGAAACAAATGAACCGAAAATTGAGGAGAAAAATCAATTGATCCTTTCGTCCTTTCGTCCTGAATTTACCTTACACTCCATACATGTCAACCTGATCTCTTGTATGCCTCTCAATAGTCCTCGTTCTCGACTACATTTCCAACAATGAATTATAATCAGCCACAAGAATTGACAGTTAATTCGTGCGATGTGCCACAACCTATGCGACGATCCAAGCTCTCGACCAGGTATGGGAAGTACGTACCACGTTCTTTCTCATAGCTAAGGAGCACATAAGTGCATGGTTGTCGGCTTGCGTCAAGGACCAGGATACCCTCGAGACGACGAGAGGAGGTTTCCCTCGCGAGTCCATCGTTATCGAAACATACTCAAAAATCGTTCCACCATCATCCGACCGAAAAGTGTGCATACAGAGAACGCCCGCGATCGAGCGCAAAAAAGAAAAACAAAACCCATGTTCAAGCAAGTTCCCCGAAACACTCCCTACTCCATCTCGCTCGCTCTCTCAACGGCCCGAGGGGGCAGATTTGTTGCGCACGTGTACTTGTGCTTGGGTAGCACAGCACATTCGTCTCCGGTAGAAATCCGTAAAGCCTTCGCAACATAAAAAAAACCTCGCCAGCATAAGCCCACCAAATGCGCGTATCAAGTACCCCTTGAGGGCGCAACAGACATGGGACCGCGTGTGTGAGGGAAATTTACATATTTTATTTGTTGTTTGCGTATCTGTTTTAATCCAATTTCTCGACATGTTTGCATGATAGATCCGCTCAAAATTGTAACATTATGCTTTCGGGGTACGTGAACGAATATGCAGAACGCACATGCACACACACACACGCACGCTCCGTTACACTGCGGGGGTATCAAAGACAAACCGTTTATTTGGCCAAAGAACAGAGCAGCCAACACACATATTTTTCAAATCACATACAGTTAACCTGTGCAGTAAAGACTTGCGATTTGTTAGACTGCTTCGTGATTTTAAGCATGACGTAAGTCCAGCGGAATCCCTCGGAAAACTGAGCTGTACTACTTCACGAACAAACTATTGAACGAAATGGGAATAAAATAAAAACAAGGGTACTTGTGCGATGAAATAATTTAACAGTTCAAAAAAACTGAAAGTTTAATTCAATAAACGGTAACTACTTGAAATAGTTTCACCTCAGCTTAGATTTGAACCAATAATTGAGATAAGAACCATTGACAGAAACTCTTTTTTCTTTTTAACTTTTTTTCCAGAAACACTTTAAAAATCCATAAATGTAAACAAAAATTGAATTTATGAAAACAAGCTAATAGCCAAACCAATATAGTTGAAAGAATAGTTAAACCATAATTTAAAAAATCGTTCGGCATTATTTCGCACGGTGGAAAATTTTTCATGCTTGATACGCGTGAATGCAACCGGTTTTGAATGAACCAACATTGATTCAACAGTTTTATTAATTTAACTTTTTTAATTTTATAGTTAAACAATAGTTGAAAAAACAACGGGTTTTCTGCAGATTCTTCATTCCATAAATTAAAAAGATTCACGAATCTAGTTTATGTCCTTTTTGGGATTTAATTTTCCATCAATTGTAAACCTCATGGATTCATAATTATTAAAAATTAGGATAATTCATTAGTTCAATTTAGAGTTGTGTAAATCATATTCAGATTCATGAATCCACGCCAATGAAAGAATCATGGCGATTCGTGGCAGCTCGGTGAAAGATTCATGAAGATTCATTAAGGTTTTTAAGAAAGATTCGACATTAAGCTTTGAAGATTCGAATCTGCAAAGATTCATGAATCTATCTGAAAGAATTCATATGAATGAAAGATTCATATGAATGAATCTCGTCAAAAGATTCATAGGGCACAACACTAGTTCAATTCAATTCATAGGATTTAAAATGCTTGTTCACGGATTGAAAAACTTCTCTATCTTGGGATACTTATGAAAATTGTTCTATCCCCGCTAAACGTTTGCTTCAAAAAGTATGTTTCTAAACTGCCTATGGAACAACAAATTGACGACCACTGTACCGATCCTCCTCCATTCCCCCGCTGCCCAAAGTGCGGATAGGTGATGGTGAAAGCATCATAATTCAAACCGACACACGCGGAGGGCTCAGCCGAAAATTCGCCCCGCTTTCGTGCGCCATCATTTGCATGTCGCTTATGCAAAACATGTTTATCTATTCCATCTTTGCCCCATTATAATACGCTATCCTGGGCTCCCCGACCGAACCCAACCCTCCTGCGTTCAAGCCGTTCGATTGCCTGCTGCTGTTTTCGCTGCCCGGTGGCCCACAAGAAAACACATCGCAAACAAAACTAGCATCAAACGGCATTCGGGCTTACCGCCGTCGAAGGACCCTCTTTCGACTCTCCAAAAACCGGACGACAGGAAAACGAACGGCGGCCCGAAAAGATGTGTGGAAAATGTACCGACCATATTTTTATGCCCCTCGGATGGATGTGGATGGTTGGGGAGGAGACAGAGGAGGGTGAGGGCGTCGTCACGCTTCTCCCGAACAATTTTACGACTTTTTACCAACCGAATTGTCCGCCCGCGCGCTTCAGCCCGGCGGTTTGAAGGGAAATAAATCAAACAGATGCATGTTTACATAGTCAAATATAACCGCGCACTCCAACACAAACATACAAACACACACACACACACTCACATTTCTGGAAGGGATGGGGATTCTCCAAGGCAAAGGAACAACAATAATACGTTGGCTGATCGACGATCGGCCGGATCCGGCTTCCGGGTGATGGGAAAGGAAAACATATTATGCCGCACCATTCGGGAGGAACCGGCCGAGATGTACGAGCTTTCCCCCCAGCACTCCCCCCCTACCCTCCCATCAAAGCACAAGGAGGCGGAAATTATCCAAATATTTGTTGCGTGTTTTCCGCCGAGCACGGGCGCGCAGCGGTTTTTCTTCTCGACCGTCTCCGATCGGTGGAGCGATGCTGCGTGAGCGGTGGCTTCGGCTCTGGCCGATTTGTCGTTATTGTGCCCGAAAACAGGATGGTTGAAATATCAATAATATTGTCGCATAAAATAAAAAAAAAATCGAGGCGCGCTTTTTTACCCCCTGCATCGTGGTGATGCGTCGTTCCGGTGATTTCCCGGTCCGGAAGCGTTTGCGGTGACGGGTTGGCGGGGGGAGGGTTTTCCGATTGATTTCGATCGGAAATTCATTGGTCTTTTTTCCGTTGTTGCGTGTCATCTGCCCGTCGGATGATTGCATTGTGTGTGCGTCAGTTGTTTCACATTTTGTTTTTTTCCCCTCTCGATGTGACATTTTCTCCTAAGAGTGACAGAAAAAGCCGCAGCGCTCGATCGTGTGTTTGCGTGTACTGGTACGAAACAATGGGAACATCAAATTTTGTATCAATGCATTCGTTTTCCAAATTTCTACAAATAAACAATGCGATGAAAATTCTTTACATTACACATTTTTCACCCACTGCTGATGGAGACGTTCTGCGTAGAGTACAATCGATCTAAAATTTAATGGTATTCTCACGCTTTGCCTTTAACTTCAATCTAGTAAAATGTACAACAGATGCGAGGGAACGACCTTTTAAACAAAGTTCATAGCATGATTAGTTCCCAACTTCACACGGGGACACATATTTCAATTTAACACGACCACATCGTATGGGCACAAAAAACCTTTCCATAATAAATGTTCAGCACTAAACATCAAACTAGATGAACGCAGGATCATTAAAATTAATTATCCTTTTCCCGAACCACCCGTTTTTTTCCTCTGCGGCCGGCCGCACGCAAAAGCGCAAAAACACCCAGGACATTTGTTGTTAGTTTCCGTTATCAATTGAATCAAAAACACGCAGCAAATAACAGTAAAAAAAAACAAAACAACCCTGAAAAGTATGACACAAATCAGTTTATCGGTTCATTTGCGATTATCAACCACACCACGGTCCCGGGGGGAATATATTGATCGCTTTAAACGCGCTATCACTCCCGGTGCAGTCGTAAACAATCGTGCGCCCAACAACATCCGATACGTCACACATCATCACGGTTTCAATCAGCATCAAGTGTCCGGTGGGAAAATGGCTAAATGATTGGTGGCCTGGGTGCGTGTGGGTAGCAAACAAAACTTGAACAAAAACTGACACCATTTACATTGGCACCTTCCATTACGCCCGAACCGTTCGGAGCCGAAACCGGCAATTACAGGAAGCCATCGTATGCCATCGAAAGTCAAGTGCAATTGGAGCAATTGATCTGTTCTGTTGATGCGTTTTCCAAGAAGCGTTGATGTGTTTACCACAAAAGCGGCAGCGGAATATGTCGGCAGCCGTGTGGTTTCATTTAGTCGTTGTTTTAAAGGTCAGTTCAGTTCGTTTTCGTTGATTGAATTTGAATTTTTCTTGGAAAACGTTATAAAATCGTAAATCGATAACATCATTTAACCCTCGTTTGGCATGCTATTGAAAATCCAATTTCATTTGAATAACGCTCAATACTTATACGTTCCATTTTTATTGTTGGTGAAGTTCAATTTTTGTTTTACAATTCAGTTCAATTGAATTTTAATTCAACTAAGATGATTTCAGGTTTTAATTTTAATACTTTTTTATAAATTTGATTTCGTAAGTTTTATCAGACATTATAAAAGTAAAGCTATGGTATTGAAAGCAATTCAGATCATTTTATTAATGACTACCTCCAATGTTTGGTTCAACAATTCATTTCAATGTGTGAACAACTTTTCGTAGAATATGACAATTTCTATTCAATTTAATCGTTTCAAGCAAATTTGATCAATTCCTTTCTGAAAATACTATTTAAATATGGTCAGTTCCATCAACTTCCATCAAATCAAGGTACAATATTTGCTTGAAAATTCTGCTTAATCCTGATTTTATAATTATTACTAGCTTGAAGCCCCAGCCAAGCATTGTACATTGATGCTACTAAGGTTTATTACGCGCGCAAATCGTCAATTAACAATAATAATTAACAATTAGCAATATTTTAGGGAAACCATTTTCTTGTTTGTTGTTTCTTATGCATGTTTCTTATGCATGAGAATAGGTTTTTAACTATATCGTCACATATTGTTTTGTGTGTTTACATTCAGCAATGACCTGTAAAGTGTAATCTCAGCCCGCAAGTACAAATGGTCACAGCAGCATGCCTTTTCAAAGAACGTGGGGAGTTTGTTTCGAATTTTTTTTTTCTTTTCCATAAGAAGAAAAATGTTAGTAATTATTATTTGTTAGTCATAATTTATTTATTTTTCAGAAAGGACAGCCTGGCCGTATTGCCAAATTTTTTTTAGTCTTGGTATCAATGCCATATGAGAGCAAACGTTGAAGGGTTCAGATACAACTACAAGGCTAGATTTGATATCATATATTTTCATCGATCCAGTTTGCAACTTATTTGTAAGTTATCCGACAGAGTTTTTGAACTCTTGATTTTTACAGAGAAAATGAGCAGTTAAAATCAAAATATTTTCAACAGTTGTATGTTGTTTAAAAAATCTTTAACCAAGCCAGTTAGTATTGCTATATAAATTTGATCGTCGGTGATTGTGTGATTGTTCACGAACATGTTAAACTATGTTTATCGCCTTTTATATTTATTATAATAC
The DNA here is from genome assembly GCF_943734765.1 of Anopheles ziemanni. Classification (NCBI taxonomy): domain Eukaryota; kingdom Metazoa; phylum Arthropoda; class Insecta; order Diptera; family Culicidae; genus Anopheles; species Anopheles ziemanni. The sequence continues at coordinate 39,985,835 of NC_080705.1, forward strand.
CAAGTCAATTATTTCTTCTTATCTAACTGCTTTTTAGTTTGTTTCTGTCATTAACATATCACTACCAATGAGACTTATTTTCACTAAAGCTCGACATCTGCTCATTGGGTCCTTTAAATTTCACGTTTAAAGAAACGTTGCCAATATTTGCCTCTCCCTCCGCGCCAAAGTATTGCTGCAACAGACGCTGACAAATCAATTCTCTGCAGCGTGCACAGATACACTCCACACAGCACCGTTGTGCATTACCTGAATCAGGATCCTGCAGTTCTATAACTCGCCGAAGGTGACCCAAACACGAGGAGATTAGAATGTGTTTCTTTTCTTTTTCGTCAAAAACCACGCCACGCGGTACGAACAATAGATTTAAAACGATGCTATAAACATAACCGAAACCCCTGCAGAGTGCCCGGATCTGTTGGCGCGGGGCCCGCTGGCTTAATCCTTTTTTATAGATACTTTTTGAACAGTTTTACGAGCGCAGTTAATCATCTTGTTCTGCTACCTATCCGACATTTGCTCGGTTTCTCGTTCACCTTTACCTTGTTTTTCACCTGCAGCTGTGTTGGTTGGATAGGTGTCCCACTCGCCCTCGCGGGAAGACATCTGACGTCGGTCGCTACCGGGGAAAATTCGCACCATTGCCAACCGTACCTAGTGCCATCCTAGCGCTAATGGCTACCCGGTTAGGGGCTGCGGATATTGAAGGTGAAAACGGCACGGTATCGTTTCGCGCCGAACAGAACGGTCGTTTTGTAAAAAGATATGAGCGAAGAGGCGAGGGGGAGGCGAGGAGGAGGTTGCCGTTCTATTGAAGCCGCAAAATTTTATAGTCCAAAATTTTACGATGCCATATCATAATTAATGCAGCAATTTCCACCGGAAAAACCCCCTCGGATCACGACGGTGCTTCTGTTTTCTGTCGTCACGCGGTACCGGCCGGAATCGCCGCCGCACCGAAAGTGTCTCCTTACGTGCCCTTTTTTCCAGTATTTTCCAGCCCCTCCCACCCCCCACAGGGCCAGCCGGCCCCAGAGGACACACACATTCTCATTCTGGTCGCGAGCGCCATTCGAAACGGGTAAAGTTTTTCCCAAAAACCAACCCAATCGAAACGGTGGCCCAGTGCCCTGCAGCGCGCCTCCAGGTCGTTGGACCCATTGTGGCCGCGTTCGATTGTTGGGCTGCTGGTGGCTTTTCATCAGTCCATCACCTTCGTGGCCATTATTTTTACTTACTTCGCGGAGGGGTTTTTTTGTCGCGGGAGGCTTCGCAAAAACAAACCGGGACCCTCGGCAACAGAGCCGGCAGCGATACAGGGCTATCGAAACACACCGGGGATCATTGGATGTGAATTCATAAAATATAAATAATCGTAAAAAAAACCGTTTCCGTTGTGCTGCAGAATCGCCCCAACACGAGTGAAGACCCACGGCCATGACCCTGCACCACGGGAAAGGGAACGGATGGAGATGGGGTGTAAAAGCCATGGTACACATCATCACCGTAACCTGCCCACAAGCCCGGCTGTCAATTCAATTTAATTATCAATTTGAAACGCATGATGGAAAATTGATTTCCACAACCTTTCGTTTTATTTTTTCTTCCAGAATGCTTTTACGCTCCTTTTATTTCAAGTGCACGTGGCAACATATTTTCGGTTCGGTTCGTGTCATGTTTTATCGCGGTCTGTGATGGACCAACCGAACACACTTGAAAAGTGTGGCACTCAACAAACGTACTTACCAACATGTTGCCAAGTAATGACACCGGAGGATGCGTTTAATATGCATTGAATCAAATTAGTGCTTACAACTTAAACTTGATACATAATTTAACTCACAGCCAAAGAATTGGTACGATTACATAAATTAAAATTATTTCAATACAATGCCGTTGTCTTACAGCCTCCCGTGTTTCGTATTTCTTAACACTCAAATCCAAATAGCGATAATTTTAACCGCAACGTAATTTTCAAATTTAATATCTCAAAAACGACTGAGTTTGTGTATCCTTATATCAAAAAAAGCCAAAAAGGCTTTCTTAAAATCTAAAGCTATATCTGAAACAAAACTTTCAGATTTTTCTGTTCGACCAGTTCCGAGAACCATGTTGAGCACCCTTATATTGGTTTTTCATTTTGACCGTCTTTTTAAGATGCTATAACATCTCTAGTTTTAAAGATATTGTGTAAAGCAAGAAAGAGTGAATTTTACTTTGTTTAAGAAATAGATTTCAATACATCTGAAGTTTTAAATTGAAAAACTACGTAAAAAAAAATTAATATGTTATAACGAAATTTAGAAACAAACTAGAAACAACCGATGTAGATAGAAGGTACAATATTAGCTACACAAAACAGACTCTTTCCACACTAACTGCTGCTGGTTAATAAATTTGAACCACTTTGGTTTCACCACTAATTTGAATATCTCAAAGTGGGTAACTAGAAAAGGATAGTGGAGAAATATTCTAATTTGAATCCATAACGCCCTACAGAATCGCGATAGATGTGAATTATCATATATATTTATAGATAATATGAAATGATAGATAGATGTTTATAGATAATATGAAATGATCGATAGATGTGAATTATTACAAAAGTGTTTGGATGAATTCAGCTCATGGTGCATTAGAAATAATATGTATGTTAACGTCAGCAAATGTAATGTTGTCTCGTTCTCGAAGAAGAAGGCGCCAATACTGTATAACTATAAGATAGCAGATTTGACAGTTCCTCGTTCTTCTGAAGCTCGCGATCTTGGTGTACTTCTTGATAACAAGCTATCCCTTCAGAAGCATTTTGACCTAACTATCTCTAAAGCTCTACGTGTTCTTGGCTTCGTTATACGTGTCTGTAAAGATTTTAACGACCCTTTTTGTTTAAAATCTCTGTATTGTTCATTGGTTCGACCCATCATTGAGTTTGCTAGTGTAGTTTGGTCGCCGCTGCAACAAGACAGGATTGCTAGACTAGAATCCATACAACGGAAACTGACAAAAAAATTATTTTATCTTTTACCATGGTCTAGTAATATTGCCTGTCCTGACTACCGAACTAGATGTTTACTTTTTGGACTCGATTCATTAGAACACAGAAGAAGGACGGCACAGTGCATATTTCTACACAAGTCCTTATCAGGAACTATAGACGCCCCGTTCATTTTAAGCAAAATCAACCTTCTAGCTCCAAGTAGACAGTTACGACCCAGACAATTTTTAAGAGTAGAATACAGATCCACAGTACATAGCACTAGTGACCCTTTAACACAAATGATGGAGGCGTATAATTCTATAAGTAATCTAGTTGATATGAATATGACGGTTAACCAGGTTAGAAATTGTTTAAGACAGCTTGTTTGACGATCCCTAGGTTTACTTTTCTACGTTTTATCTATACTTATGTTTTGTTATGAAGGCAATCTATGCCAGATAACGCGAACCAATATATAAATAAATAAATATTATATTCTTAGAAGTGATGTAAGTTCAGCCTAAGAGAATCTTAAGCAAGACCCAAAAGACTGTTCATTAAATAATATAACCAAACATTAGATATAGGTAACGAAACAATATGTATAAATTTAAAAAAATGAAAAAGTTGAGATAAAACTCGGTCCAACCTACGCTCATTTTGTTTTAGCAAATAACAAGTATAAAAAAAGTTTTCAAGAAGTTACTCCTCATCCTAGAGGTATTTTAGTAAGTATTGGCGCAAGAAAACAATCGACTGCCATCCGAAAAATACTACAAATCTGACCCTAAATCACTCGCCCATAACGTGTAAGTAACAATAACCATGTGCCCTATCGTGTCGTCCCCGTGACATACGCACTACAGGTGGTCAGTAGCGTAACGGTTATTGAGTTGTAATTGATATTAACAGACCTCATAACCGTTGCAGTACAACTTTACGGGATCCATAATTCATTCGCTGGGGGGCTTCTTTTATCCACCGTAAGTCCCATAAATCGCAAGGGGAAGACGAAAAAACGATACGCAAGTCCGAATCTCACAGGCGCAACAAAAACGAACGAACCAACTTTGGGTGGATGGTTTTCGGATGGGGGGACGAGGGACGGATCGGACGAAAAAATCCCTCTCTATGATATATGGACACAAATTAATCTAATCCTCACTACACATTAAGTGAACAACAATGAATACACGTTCACTCGTACACCTCCTGCCAGCATCTTGCTCCATATTCCATCGCGCTGCGGATGGAAAGATTCCCATCATAATGCGACGATTTCGGTCAGCCGTGACCGGGCGTACGTACGGCCGAGATTTTCCCACCGATCACCGGTTGCCAACGTGCAATGGGAGCGGGTAGAGGTAGAGTCAGAAAGAAGCCAAACGAAGCCGCCACCGGTACGTGTTCGTGTACATTATGCTACCAACATAGAATGCCGGTGCGCGGTGAAAATGGCAAATCGAAGCACGCGAAGCATAGTTCGGTGCGTTCCGGTTTCACCAGCCCGATGGCGATTAGAATACAAATCGTGTCCATTATCATTAAGCCAACAAAATATCCATAACCGAAAATTCCCTCCCCACCGCACCCGATAATGTTTTGCCCAGAGAACCCCGATCCACCCACTCCCCGGCGGCCAGACATGTACGTTACCGAAAGGCTCACGCGTAAATGAAGGACGAGCGCGAATTCGTGCAAACATAAATGTGGGCGGGTAGCTGCAAAAACCCTGGACTTCCCTCAGCCTCCCCCTCGGGCACCAAACTCCACATCGTACCGGAATTGACCGGAACCGTCGCCATACAACACGCTCAGACCGCATCGAGCCAACAAATTAATAAATTGCGAATATCACACACACACACACGCCGAGCGCGTAGAAATTGCAGCCAGGGAATTGGGGTTAAGGTTTTACACACCTGTGTCCGCAAGCGTTCGCCTGCAACCGAAAGAACTTACACAAACAGCACAAATCCACCGTCGCCTAATAGTTGTGTCAAATCATAATTAGGCGGACTGGCGGCGGCCGTGGTGGCCGGTTCGCGACTTGATGAATATTTTCACAATCTATCAATACAATAATGGGCGCTGGGAAGGGCGGGCAGGGTGGACGGACGGGTCGGGTTTGGCCCGAGGGTGGTCGGTTTTGGTTGGCGAAAATGCATTAGCAAACTAAGCCCCGTACTATTGTCATAATTAATTAGAGATTATTGTTGTAGCTTTGAGGGAATTTTGGCAGCACGCTGAGGTTTCGATGGTTCTGTTCACATTGTTTCACTAATATTCCGGCTAGTATGATGCACTACTTGGAAGCAACGGGAAGTGCATTTATTTGTGTTTTCTATAGAAAGTAAGATGAATTGCTATCGATCATGACAGGCACAATGACGATGCAGCTCGAGTAATGATGTTTATTTGGTAGCACTAATAAAGGTATCTGCGAAACGATTTGATTGATTTTTTCACTACAAGTTAACTTTGACTAACGTTTGCATAAAAAAAATAGACAAATTTTCATCGGCGATAATAAAAATATTAACCAAGACAATTGACTGAAGTAATTGTAAAGTTAAAGTAAGGCGGTCTTACGATGCATGGCCGAAACTTGACCAAATGCTATTCCAATTGGGCTTTAAAATGTTGGTATAGGTCGTATCTTTAAGTGTTGTAAAGTTGTAGTTGAGAGGCATAAGGACGGGATAGTTAGGCTAGTTTTCTTTCTGCCTGTAGTTACGACCTCTGTTGTAATTTAGCTATCAAATAGTCAAAAATTCATGTCAACTGAGTTCGGCGGATAAGAAATGTCTCACAACATCAAACAAATTCGTTCCGCGATAATGCTGGATGTTCCAATATATAATCAAACGTAGTTTAATATTTTGGCCACGGCGGATTCAATTTAAATGACAAAGTTGTCAAACTTATTCAAAATTTAAAAGAAATGCTACTCTTTATTTTGCTTTTTTGCGTGGAAAGTCGTTGAAATTTGTCTATTTTTTTTGTTTTTTTAATGCAAACGTTATTATTCCATTCACTCTGGTCTGGATTATTTGTTATGATTACTTTACAAATATTTTTATCCAACTTTATCCGTTCAACAATTATACATTAGTTTTAACATCAACAAGGTATTGGCACTAAATTTAAATTTCAAATCTTCGATCTAAATACTAGATATATCAAGTTTGGTGAAGGTGCTAAAAAAATAAGCACAAATTCGAAGTGTAAACACCGTTGAAAATTAGATAAAAAATTAATAATAATAAATAGTAAATAGTGTGCAGTTTAAAAAACAATTAACAAATAAAGCATAACTCTTCAATCGGAGTGAAAACAATTGGAGAAAATTGAAGAAGAAAACAATTTTTCTGTTCAGGTCAAGCATGAACCATCAAGTGATTTGTGAGTTTAAAGTTAAATACAATATTGTTTAAGGATAAGTATATTTGTTTAAAAGATTCAAAATTGAAATGGTCTGTTTCAAACTCGCATTCACTTAGAAAATAAGAAAGTTGAACAATTTTTAGAGCTTCCCTGATTGCTTCCAAATTAAAGTTAGACCTTTCTATTGTACTTTCATTATCAAAACAAACCAAAACTGCAAACAATAAAATTTAATCTTCCGTTGCATTGTTTTTATGTTTTAATGGATTCTCCTTCTCTTTATCGTTTAAGGACATACTTCAGAACGGAGCGTTTACGAAAACAATGAGCCAATCCTACATTATGATGCAGTGCCGACCGCCTAAACGCTGTGGAACATCAACCCCGCGATCGTCCAACCCCCCTTCCACCCTAACACTCCAGCATCAACGATAACAACGGAAAAAAGCCGCAGATGCTGCCGGAGCACTTGACTAATCTATGATTAATCCATGCACTAATCCGAACGCTTCACGGCGGATCGAAAGCATACATTTGTCAGGCGTTGCAATGCGGCAAGTACGGTACGGCGTAGCCCCTTCCCCCAACAACCACCCTACCATCCACCCATCATTCGCCCTCTCTTTCTGGTTCCAGTTTGCGATGAAACGGGAGAAATGTGTTCCAAGAAATGGAAGATAAATTTGTTTTGCCACCCCAACACTGAGCCATCGGAGACGGGCGGTGCACGGAAGCGGCAAGACGGACGACAACCGGCTCGTGGCCGGAAAAAGGCCCACCGCAGTCGCGCAGCAGTCCGTTATATTCCTATCAAAACTGCGCCAAACTGCTAACATGTCTGTTCCGATAAGCCGGGTAGGGGGGCCGGGGGTAAAAAGAGCGATAGAAAAAGGTGAAAAAACGGAAATCCTTCAATACGTACAACGACGGAGCGCAAACGAAAAAAAACACAAGGAGGAAAAGCAGCGAAAACAGCTGGCCACGAGCTGATGATGTCCACACCGACGGCGGTGGCAAACAAGACATAGCCGAAAATTTGCCCGCACACAACTCAATGGGACGATGCTGCCTGGTACGAGCGGCCGAGTCGCCTGGCGTTAGTCGTCGAATGTCCTCTTTCCGTGGCCATTGCGATGCTGCTTTCCTGTTTTATTTTTCTCCCTGCCCCCTTTCAAACCCCGCTGGGAACGAGAAGCAGAGAGCTCAATAATCCGCAAACGGAAGAAAATTGCCACAAAGTAGCGGTTCGGTGGTGGCCGCGAACAACGCTTTCCACCTCCATACCCGGACCTCAACGGAACGTGGCAGGAATGCACACACCAAAAAAAAAATAACACTGCTGGATGAAGAGATACATCGCACCACATCACAACACACACACACACACACAGCGAAGGTAACACACAAAAAAGAAGGCACGGAAATGAAAGAAATGGTTCGCAATAAATTTTCGAAGATTTTCCTCGCTACATAAACCCCGAAAAATCCGGCGGCCAGGACTCGCCAGCCACGCCAACCACACAGCCCGGGCGGGCGATTCCCGGTAACCCGACCGGGTACCATCAGGTGGGAAATAGGGAAATTATAAAGCGAAAAATGGGATGAGGGGGGCAACCCGGGGGCGGAGAAGCAGGTGGTTTTAAATAAGATTAATCCTTATCTTTCGGCTTCACACATTGACCGGCCACACGATGGTCAACGTATGGCGAGACGGCGATGCGATTTTCTAATTTTTCTTTTCACTTTTCCCTTCCCACCATTGGGAACTGAATGTGTGTGTGTTTGTGTATGTGTGTTTGAAAGACACTCATTCATCCGCAAAACCCTTGAAATCCTCATTAGCCTTCCTACTTCGCTCGGAAACGGAACGGCCCTGTTCCGTGTGTGTGTGTGTATGTTTCGAAGGGGAAAAGGACACAAAGGGATGGACAAAAAAAAATGAACAACTGAGACCATTTATCTTCAGCTCGTAGTATCAGTGATCCAAACACACGCATCGGATTCAGAACCGAAAGCGACATTTAAAAGTAAGCTTTCGGGAAGTTCGTTTGCTCATTTTTTTTCGGTTTTTGAGTCAATGTTGTGTTGCTGCGACGGCACGGATTGTGTCATAAATCTACCAGCAGTGTGAAAAGACGGTCCTCTAAGCTAACCGCAGATGGTATCGTGGTACGTGAAGAAGTTATATTTAATGATCAGTTGAGACTTACCTGAAGTGGCAGGACGTGACACGGAGCAGGATGGCTCAGTTTCGTTGAATTGTCTGTAAAAAAAATATGATATAAAGAGAGTAAAGATTAGTTTTTCATCAAAAAGTTGTCAAACAGTTGTAAACGTTTCCATTGTGACACACATTTGATTTTGGTATGCCTTAGCACTTTAGCTGGAGCTTTGACTTTATCTTTTTCTTTTGGTAATTTGCAGAAAAAAACTCTGTTTTTCATCTAAAGCTATTCAAATCATATATGTATTGATAATGCTCAACAATGAATGGGAAGGAACTGCTAATGAATCATGTAGCATATGCTGACTTGCTTATATTTCAACACTTTTGTTGCCACATTGAGAGAGTACAATTAACAGTTGTTGAAAATGTCTTGTATCAATCAGCCGTAATTTTGTTCTTATGTCAATTTGTATAGTTTTTTTTTCTGTTTAGCCGCCATTAAATTAAATTTAGAAGATGTACGCTAATATACGCACCAGTTTGTTTTACTACAACAGCGTAAAAAAGCGGCGCCAAAAAAAATTAAGAATCAGACGGTCTGATAACCAATATGAATCAGTTTTTTGTTTTTCAGTTAGTCATCGAATTATCAACCTTGTACTAGAATGTTTAATTGAGAAGCTGGCAAAAATAGTCCCACACAAGACAAGTGTTTTAATACAGGCATGGCTAACGCTTCAAATATCCCTCCAGTCTGTAGATATAATAGCGCGGCCTATGCATACGGTTCAAGTTTACGTTTACGGCTGTTTACATTTGCTTTGAGCACAATTATTTGCCTCAAGGAGTATACATTAAATAATTTAATATTATAGCAAGTTAAGGGGTTTGGGAGAGAAAACGGAAAGGGGAAAAATTGTAGTCAAGTAGACCGCTTACAGCATTGAAGGCGGTTCGCGATGAACAAGGACTGGGAGGTCGAGTGTCGCTGCTGAATGGTGTGTAATCTAAGCTAGTGATAACGCGAAGGGTAGCTGGGCATGGACATTTACAAAACGTACCTGCGCTGCACATATACGAACAATAGGACTGAACCACTGTTAATATAATCAATATCTTTATGAAATGACAGATGAGTAGCATAAGATCTTTAGTTGTCCGTGATGTCAGTTTGTAATCATTTGTAAAAAAAAAGATGCTCAGGGAAAAAATTTGTTTTGCAAAAATAGATAAAATGTTTGAGGCTTATTTAATTAAATTTGAATAATTGAGATTAAGTTTTTTCATATAATGCACTTCAGTCTGCTTATGTAAACTTCTCCTTAGCATTATGTTATTTGGAGTATGACTTTCTTATGGGAATTGTACTCTACACTAAGCATTCACAGTCAGCCATACCATAGTATGCCTTGTTATACTGGAAATGACTGATATAATGATAGTGCTTACCCCAAGAAACAATACGTAAAATGAAAATAAAAAGAAAAATAAAAATAAAACACAGCAAATGAAAAGATGGAAATGATTCCTAGCTAATTTATAAGAGGTAATATAATACAATAAAAACTTTAAAAAAATGTGAAACATGATTCATCGTTAAGTTCAAAGTCCAGTAATAAGAATCCAATTTTATGAACCCAACCAACGCTACGTTTAGGCCCGCGATATCAACTGAGTTTGACATCACTGCTTTAGATGCATTGGTCACGATGCTTATGTTTGTTATGTGCTAACATATTTTAATTTCGAACCGTGCACTTAGCTGTCCAGCAATTGTGTTTTTGTCTTAAAAGTGCGTGAATTACAGAGTATTGAACTTTGAGGGCAAATACTGATAGGCATATCGTGTACTCAAAACGTTTAGACGCTAATCGAAGAAAACGTTAAGACAGTCCAGAATACCCCGAGAACACGAAATCAAAAGGTCAAAGTTCGATCGCAAACAGCGATCGCGAGCGATCATAGGGATCACGGCCTGGTTTTCATAAATGATTAATACTGAGCCACGTTATTTCCCAGGGAATTCCCCACGTCCTGAAGCTCAGTTATCGCTTAGCGAAACCCTCCGGTCTGTAGAGATAACTGAGTGGTCAATGCCTACAGTTCCCATTGAGCATTCGCGGAGGTAAGACATAAAATTCATCGTTGTTCAACCAATCTAGAGCTGTGTTCTGTTAAAACATCAAGTAAAGCGGCGTTGAAAAGCAACATAATGCGATCAATTCTTTTGGTTGTGTTTTTGTGCTCAATATACCAAACGCATGGAGCAATACAGTGTGGAAAACGTAACATATCAACCCATCTGGACAATACCCAAGCATACGAAAACAATTGGCCATGGCATGCAGCCATTTACCGTAAGAAAGAAGGATCGTTTAAATTAGCATGTGTGGGATCAATTATTAACTCCAACTCGATCATAACGAGTGAGTATTATTTATTGATGGCATCCTCGCTTCAACTGTTGTTAATCCTTTCACTCTAAAACTTCTAGCGGCACATTGTCTTCAGGATGAAAACGGTCTGATGTCAACAGACAGGGTTTCTGTACATGTGGGACGCACTGATTTAAACCAAACCAGTGATCGCGTTCATATCCACACCGTGTCCGAGCTTATCGTTCATCCGAACTACCATCGCTATGCTTTGCCGAACGACGTTGCGCTGATTAAATTGGCCAAGAACATCACGATGATGGATCACATTCAACCGGTGTGCCTATGGAGTGTAGACAAAGGCCTTACGCAGGATTGGGCTCTAGAAAACAGAGGAATTTTGGCGGGATTTGGTACAACGGAACTTGCCGTTTTATCGAACCATCTTCGAGAGGTGGATGTACGGATCGTCGACTTACGGACGTGTATTGAGAGTGATCGGGAGATATACGGAAAGCATTTGACTCGAAATATGCTCTGCGGTAAAGCCAATGTTTGTGTGGGTGATGCTGGTGCAGGGGTAATGTTAGTAAAAGACGGTATTTGGTACATCCGAGGCGTATTATTGTTTGTATCAAGCATCGATGGACATTTGTGCGATAATTCAAAGTACGCCGTGTTTACAGATGTGCCAAGATATCACGATTGGATTTCTCAATCGGTCGACTTGACCTATGTAAAGTAAATAAATCTCTTATTGCACTAAGATAATTCTCGTCGTCACGTCAGAAATCGATACAAGTTTTCGGAATATGCAGTAACTCAACAAAGTTCAAGAGTTTGAATTACCTGACGCACATTTTCCTTGAATCAGTCATCCGAAATGGTATTCTTATTTGATCGAAAGAAAGATTGCGAAAGGCTTGATTTCACCAGGTTTAGGACATTGAATTATGGACTTTTTAAGTTGCCCCACTTTCATTTATGCCATAGAAAGTGTGCCGTGTTTTCAAATTGTTTAAGCACGCAATGATTCCAATGATAAGTGAAGAAAAGTATTAAACACACAGCAAAATCTAAATTCACTCAGTGAAGCGATCAAGCGACGCGATCTTTAGGATGCTTGCATAGCATATATGTTATATGATACCAAGAAATTTATTTCTATTATAGAATCGACATTGTTGGTACATTATTGAAGGCAAACTTCTAGGTGAATTGTATCCCGAATTAGATGTCACTTTTTTCCCTATTTGGAGGTGTAGTTTGCAATGGTTTTATTATTCTTGCGTTTTGGTTGCGCTGAACGAAATGCTATCAAAACACGAAACCCCGTTTAAAAAGTAACATTTTCACTGATTTATGTATTCCAATAAATTAGTGTAATCCAAGCAACTTTGTTATATTTTCTATTTTCGAAAATGCAGAAAATTTTCAAATTGTAAATTTGAAAAAAAGGGTTAGTAGAACAAAGCTATATCAAGCTAAATCAAGGTTACTTAAAAAGCTGTACCAGCCGACCAAGGTGTCCATAACAAAGATACCAACCAAGGTTCCTTGAACAAAGCTTTACGGCTTCTGAAATATCAAAATATTCACACTAGGTGGCGCTCATAAAATTGCAATTTGCCGGCAGGTCGAGCCAGTGCAAATGCACAAAGAGATTTAAAAAGTTCTCGCAACAGAGGGCGTTGGAGTACGCGTATCGTCGAAAGCTTTTGCCAGAGAGCTTTGAACAAAATTTCAAATTCTCTATGAACTATCACAGGCTTCACGTTGAAATGTTAAATTCAACTAGGTGTTCAATATTGTTTTATAAAAGATAAAATTCAAAAAAAAATTAAGTCTTCACAATTGCCGTCTTTAAAAGCTGCTCAATTGAAGCAGTCAAGTAACATGAAGCAGTACAAGAACAGAAAATCTACCTTCCATGATGGAATATCCTGGATGCAGCATTAAATTACTCAAGCAACTGCTAATCACGTTGGATGATGTTGTCCACTCGAGAAACGGGCAGTATTTCAGCTTACCGCTCGATAAACGTTCCCGCTGAAGTGTTGTGTTATCGAAAACTCATTACAACCCGCCCAAAATAACAGCTTCAGATTATCCGTAAATTACAAACGAATACATGCGCCGGCTGCCGGGGATGGTCGGGCATCGCTGGCGAGGCTGGCACTTCTGCCGCAACTTGAACTTCTGTACACACCCCATTAATTATAACTATTGATTAATTCGTCCCCTTATCTCGTTTGCAGGGATGATAAACCAGTGTGGCGCTTCGGGACGGTCAGGTTGGGCTAGCTCGCAGCTGCCTAAACCCCACCGAACTTCAATTATGGCGCCGGGATAGGAATGTCAGCCGAGCGGACGACGGAACGAGTAATAAACGTCCTTCCAGGTTCAGAACTTAGGTCGGTGCTAGCGAAGCCACAGGACATGTTTACAGTTGCCCATCGCCTGGGAAAAGGATGAAACAAACCATGCCCCAACCAGCCGTGCAAGGGTTCCCCCCCGTTTTTCCGCCACAACATCATCATCCTATTCTTTCCAATGTGTCTCTCCGCCAGGAGGGAACTCCGCTTCGGAAAAGTGACAAACACGCACACACGATACCGGGCCAGCTGTCGATGAACGATGATAAATTTGTAATTAATTGATGAAAAATGGCATCATCATCAGCCGCCTGCGAGTGTGTGTGTGTGTGTGTGTATGTGTATGTCGCGACGGAGAAGCGACCGAACGCTTACCCATCATCACACCGTGCAGCAACTCTCGGAGGAAAAATGGCCCGATGGAAAGTATTGTTTTGTCCTTCGATCTGGCCAGAGCCATTTTCCACCACCACCACCACCCCTTGCTCGCGCACGCTGGAGCTTTTGTTTGTGTGTTGTAACTTTCCCGTCGGCGCCACCCGCGCCATCATCATCGCCCGGCGAGGACGTCGTTCAGCGCCGGAAGAAAGATGATACTAATTTACCCGTCATAAGCAGACCACGGGTCGGGTGCCCGGAAAGGCACACAGGACCTGGCGGGCGAGCGTAACAGATGGGAGCAAAAATGAAATAGAACTTACGCGGAGAGCACAACAAAAAATGCAAACAGACACACGCCGGAAAAACTTGACGACTAGCTTCAACATGTAAGGACGCACCGATGGAGTTTCTAGTGGCTCAACAAACACTTCTAAATGGTAACTTGAATTTTGTCAACAATAGCACATCAAAAACTTTAGTGATTTATGAGTGTATAAATTAACTGCCTTGCAAATTAATATGTCGCTAATTGCGGAGAACTCATTTTAATTTTATCAAATTGCATTAAATTTCGTTTTCCCATACAGACTAGAACTTATGAAGAGAATTAATAGTTTTCTTTTAATTGAATAAGGACCCTCGATTGGAATTTTTAAAATGTTTTTAAATAAAATATACGTACTCTAGTATAATGGTTGTTTGAAAATTCAATGTATCATGTTTTACGCGTTTGTTTCACGTTTCATTCGCATAAACCATAAACTGATTAACAACTAAATCATGAAACTTTCCTCCGTTTCGTTTGGTACATTTGTCATACTTTATCTGATTCTAATTTGCCAATGATGGGAGAAGTTTTCTATTCACATTGCAAACACTTTCGTTCACAGTGTACAACATCGCGAAAGATAAAATTAAGTTATAAACAAAGGGGTTTCATTAAACTCTCCTTGCCTTCAGTTTACACCCTTCGAAACGGTTAGCTTAAAAGAGATGAAACCAAACGATTGATGAAATGAATTTACTGATGGGAATTAATAATGGTGTATTATTGCGCACGCCTTTCATATACGAGTCAATTAAATTTTTCTTTAAATCATTTCAATAACTAAGAAACAGCGGCTATTTTAATAGATTATCAGGTATTCCGAATATATAAGCATTACACTGTTAAAACAAAATTCAACAACCGGTTTAATATTACCCATTGGTAAATGTCTATTTCAATTGTTGGACATATGAAAAAAATAGTTACTAGTATTTAATTACATGGTTTTTGTCTACATCCTGGGGTAATATGCACCCCTGAGGCAAAACACACCATTCCCAATTTCTTATGAAAAATGCGTTTTGAGCACGAAAATAGTAGACACTCTGCAAGAGTGAACTAAACTATGGTTACCCTGTCTCAATACGTTACGTTGTTTCTATACATTGACATGAGTTCTGTTATTTAGAATCAGAGCTTCAAAACTGCATGTTATAATCTAGGTAACTAAGGAGATTTAATCGTACTCTAATTAAAAATATGTTCAACAATGAAAGGGATATAATGCACCTGCATTAGTTTGTAAACAAACTAAAACGAATTTTTAGCATTCAAGATAAAGATGTTTAATATAAGCATTGTGCGTTTAATAAAAGCCGTGAATTTAATTTACTTCCTGTCAAATCGTAAAATTTTTTAACTGATCCAAATTTATTTATTTGAGAAGGAGTGCATTTTGCCTCACACTTATTTTTTAAAAACAACAAATAATCACACCGCCCGGTGTCATGGAATATAGCAAAAGTTATGAAATTTTCTTAGTTCATGCAATGGTATTTTTTCCGCTTTATGTAACCCTCACTTTAGTTTTGAATAAATAAAAAAATAACCAATGCAGAGGATATAAGTATTACTTCTTCAGATTTGTTTAACTAACAAGAAGAGATTGTAAAATAATAAAAAACATCACAGGTAAACATGTAAACTCAAAATGCCAGAAAAAATATTAAATGCACGATTTGACACAGACAACCTTTGTCCAAATATGCAAACGAACATGTGCCACCGTGCAAACGAGCCAAGGATAGTGGCCAAGGGTCTCGCGGAGAATTCTCATCATGAATTTCATTCCATGGGAGACGCAACATTTAATCCACTCCACTTCCTGCTATGCGGCTCCTTCAACGATTCTGGTTTGGCGTTCCCTCCCCCAAAGGATCAGCGCGGAACGCACATCAGTTCCATCGTTTACAGTTCACTCGCTGGCTGCTTTTCGGAGGGACAACATAACGAACACACACATGCATACACCGGGCCCTCGCGAAGTGGCAGAAGGATGAAAAAGGCACCGAGGGAGTTGAAAAATAGCCGTGAACGAAAACATCTCCACCTATCATCATCATCATCACCCAACACAACAAGGAACGGCCGAAACGGGGGAGATTTGGATGATCGTTGCCTCCGTGGAGTCCTTGCTGGGCATCCCGACGAAATATACCAGCTTGCCGACGCCCCCAAAATGCTTCTTTTTTGAGGCCAACAGATTTGTATTCTTTATAGTTTCTGACGTGCGCCTTTCGTCGGTCGCACTCCTGGGTCCACAAATGATCTCTCCCAGCATTACTCTCACCCACTGGCTTTCCCCCCCCCCCCCCCCCCCCCCCCTGATGTGGACTGAAAAGATGAGGAAAAACTGCATAATGGGGAAAACATGTACAACAATCCAGCCGGTTCGCGAAACCGGGACCGCTAAGAAACGAGCAACCAGAATGAGCAGGATAAGGATGGCGGCGCTCGCGTCCGTCAACGAAATATGAAGGGGGCACGAACGAAAAAATAGAGAAGAGGAAGAAAAATGGGAGGAAATTCCAGGAGACCTACGAGGGCTGCACCGGACGGACGGATTGCGGAACGTCACGGAAAGATGACGAGCGCCGGTTTGCATTAAAACTTATCGCAATTGTTTAGAGAAGAATGTGGCACGATAAAAGGTGAATATGGAAAATAAAGCCCTGCCAGCCCATGATGGGTAGGTGGTAGGGCTGTCGTCTGTCTTGAGCATACTTGTGCTTGGTTTGTTTTCGCGTCGCCCTTGCCTTGCGTTTAAGGGCGACGGAAGTAGCCTGCGAAGAGATGTGATGAGCAAATGGCCCAGTGTATGAATGAATGCAAAACATTCTTCACCCTTACCATTGTCAGTACACTGCTCATCATTTTAATTGTACATGCAGTCGAAGAAAGGGAACATGAATCCTTCGGCAAAAACAAAGATAGCTCTTGAATACGAGTGAATAAACTATGGCTGGTGGATGTGCAAAACGGAAGCGGTGCAAGGACTCTTGAATGAAACTTTGTGCGTTGTTGATTTTGCAATAAAGAGGGAGGCTTTAAGAGACACTGATAGTATTTCAGCATACATGGACTACAGAATAAAAAAAAACTTATGGTGAGTAACCTTTCTTCCAAAGGCTTTTAAATGTTGGAGTCCTAATAATGGTGTCAAACATGAGTTTTAAATTTTTAAACGATATCCATGACAATTTTCCAAACAAACAAACGAAACAATATTTGATTGAATGAACGAACTTCGATTCGTTCGAAAAACCTTCGATTGCAGATTCGAAAATTCAAATTAAAATAAATCTAACCTGTATAGTCAGATTTTATAACTTCTCGATTTCGCAGAGTTTTTGAGAAAATTTCCCACACAGTCTTCTAGAAGGGTAAGATTGAAATTTTGAAACAAATTGCACTTTTGGAAATTAGCACTTTTAGGGGTAAATTTTTTTCATATATGGTTTGTTTTGGGCAGAATTTTTAAATATTCATTTTTAATAAATATCAAGAAGATTACTTTGTACTTTAACAGAAACGTAAACCACTCTATAACAATTTCGTAAACAAACAAACAAATATCAAACCTTGAAAAGGTATAAAAAAATAGAAAAATTAAAAGTAAATAAAATATTATTCTAAATGAAAATAAAGTGATGGATCATGATGCTTACGACTGATCTTCAAATTGGTGAAAATATTGACCATCTCTAGCCATATGTTTTCAATTATTAAATCTATTATACTGCTTGATGGTAAACACAAAACTCACCTACAACATTGGTGTTAAGACAAAAATTCGGCAACGCTTCAATATCCCAACGTGGGCGACAAATCTGATGAAAGTAAAAACGTGACGTTTCCTGAGACAAAGGAAATTAATTACATGTCTGAATAAACAGCAATTAATTTCCAAAAAGCCATCTGCATCAGCAAAACAACACGCTAAGGTGAGCTCAAGTCCCGAGCCATCCCACATAAGGACTCGAAAACCGTGGGCTGCATTGGACACGAGCAAAACAAAAATGATAAGTTGACATTGTTATCAAGAGTTTCGAGACGATCCACATTCATTCTCAGTTTCCAGGATGTGGAGCGGAATCTCAAGAACAAGAAATCCTGCCAGCGAGCGGCGGGAAATTAGAAATAAAGAAATTGCTCTCATCAATCGTCTCGTTTGTCGGGTTTTTATTTTACCCGCGTTCAAGACGCGAGAAGACGAAATACTCCAGTGCCCTATTTTATCGTGTTTTGTCTTATTTCGCTTTGCTACACGGTACGTACCGAATACGCCTCCGTCCGCAAAAACCACCTAGATCCAATTTAAATTAATCGTTCCGGTTTAAAGCAATTCCGGCAGCAGACGAGCTGAAGCGATTGCTTATTGCCAGCAAACCGGGTTCGGCGTCGGTTTTCACTGTTTCTGCTGTGGCACTAATGCGAGCCGTTCTCGCTACTGCAAATTTTACCAATGCATCGAGTGCATCGTGTGGTAGGGCCAATGGAACGGGCTCCGTAAGGTACAGGGTGCCGACGCATACCCTCTAAGGCAGCGATTCTCAAGCGGTGTGTCAATGCTTTTGTTAAAACAAAATGTTCTTTTTGTTTTGCTTTTGGTGCACTTTGATATGGTTTTTATGCCCGATTGTTGCTCTCTAACAAGGAAAATCGCAGAAAAACTAGCTAATCAAAAAAAATACTATTTCTCTTTTCGAGAAAAGTCAACAGATGGTGATCAAGATTTCTATTTCTATATATTTAACAAATTTGAAAATTAAAATATGTATAAAAATAAATTATTCAATTAATTCTACAGATTCTAAGAGGGATGTGCGACGATCAATATAAATTGAACCAGTTTAAAACAGTATTAACTGTCATTTTATATTTATTTATTGGATTATTTTGTTTGCATTATCGTGATATATTGAAATAGCTGTTTGCAAGCTACTATAGTTTTGCACGTAATATGTAGAACTGTAAAAGCAGGAGGGGAGTAAGTATAGCGCCGTATTGCTACATTTTAAATTAATACGCTTATTTATTTATTTATTTGTACATTAAAAATGTTTAGCCTGCTGAAAGTTGAACAACAAAAAAATAGTAGGTTAATTACCAAGACGCGCAGACAAGAGCAATAACGGGGTTTGAATAAAATAACATTACAATAATCAACCAATCAAAATACTCAAAATGTTTGTTAAAATAACACTACCTGGCATCGTTAGAATGACAAAAGGGTCGTTAGAACTCATTACATTGTACTTGGTTTTGTATCTGTCTTTGTTGTTTACTTACTTATTTATTTAGTTGTTTATGTATTTATTAATACATAGTAAACAATCAATGGTAACAAAAGGCAATTTTTCGCAACATGATTTACAAATATGATAAACAATCACCGATATCAGGAACTTACAAGGCAAGCTGAAACATTTTACTGTTTATTTATAGCTTTGTATTTGAAATTTCGGTTTTGATGAATCATTTTTCAATTATTTTTTTTTTCTTTTTTTTGTGCGGAAAAGGAATGTGAGGAGGTTACCTAGATATTCCTTTTCTTTTCCCTTACCTTCCCTTATAAAACTAAACAATATTCTCGGGAGGTGTTGAGAATCGCTGCTCTCCAGGACGAGACAGGCAACAAGCGACCCTGCTCGTGCCGGGGAAAGCCACTAAATAGAAGGTCGGTGGTGCATGCCAGGAGGCCAGCGTGAAAGAAATAAATTTTCTAATTTGCTGAATGTGCATTTCGAAATCTCACCTTCGCAGCTAAAGCGAGAGTGTGTGCGAGAGCGAGCAGAAAGAAAATTAGAACCGAACCGGTGCCCGGAAAGCGGGTCTTCACTAATTGGGGAGGTGGCATTCTCTAATGGAAAAGCAGCAAAAACCAAACGTGCACACAGACACAAACACACACACACAGGCAAGAAAGGAGAATAGGTTCAAGCAACAAAAACAACAACACAAAAGCCATCCAAATACGCTCTCGCAGGACATAGCAACAGGGCGCGTGTGGGCCAGAGGTTGCAGCATGGGACTCGAATGTCAGGACACTCTCTCCCGTCCTCCCGTCGCCACACGGGGCACCGTTTCCGTCGTCGGTGCACTTCCGGGCGGTCATCAGCATTCCGGAAACCGACCCGGATTCCAATTCCCCGTCTCCGCCGCAGCCGTCACGAAGCCTTTCGCAACAATGACGACGAACGCAAATGCAAAAAAGGTGGCACACGGTTTGCTGAAGTGTGCCAAAGAAAGTTCGGACCTTTAGTTCGGTAGTGCAATGGGGCGACAGGACCAACCGCTCTCGCACACACAAACCCCGATCCATAATGCACACAATGAACTGGACCGCACTCCATGTTTAATCCCGCTGCAAAACACCGAACTTCTCTGCCGAGTGGTTTTCTTGCGATGTTGCAAAGATCGGGTGATATTTCGGGTCCGCTCCAGGAGAACGACGAATTTATTTGTTTTCCAACCGGCGCACAGATCCAGCCGTCCTGCGGTCGATCCGCCATCTTGCGGTACCATCTTGAGTCAGTCAGACCGACCGAGAGATAATTCTCGAGAGGCGAAACGACGAGCGTGCAGTTGCTGGCAGCCATCGGATCAGATCCCGGGCATCCGAAAATCTGTTTTGGGCTCCCCTTTCCCATCCCTTTCGTCAAATCGTCGTCGTTAACGAATAGTGCTCCGGGGAGTATGCATTCTGGGCAAACCATTTTGGAAGTTGGAAACTTGTCAACGAGGACGAGATCTACGAGATGCTCGCAATACACTTACCGCTTTGCCCTCGTGTGCCCATCGAGCTGCTCTTGACGGCAAACTCGCAATGCTTTACTCTCTGAAACGTCCTCCGCCTGCACAAGAAACACGGACGAAACGGACCGAGCTGCCCTGGGCTTTCATATAATAAAATGAACTTTTCGAATCGATAACGTTTGCATAGATTGTAAAGTGCATTAAAAACGGCACACAATCATCGGTGCACGTCGGCAAAATTCGTACCGTGCTCTCGTCGCATTTGGCACAACGAATCCCTCTTCCATGTGTTATTCTACCCAAGCGAGCTGCCATCAACCGACATTGCTACCGGAAAAGGAATTGAGCTCTCCCTGTTTCGCAATCAACAACGATACACGCTTTGTCCGATCACATAATTTAGCAAAACGCACAACAGCATTATGTACATGCCAATGGGCTCGGCCTTTGTCAATCGCTGAAATCATAATTATTACGTCACATAATGATAAGTGGGATTATAAATGAGGCGTTGAATGTCGATTAGAGAATTCGATTCCAGGCGGGTTGTGGTTGGCCTCGGTGGTGGGAGTTCACGCACGCAAAACAATTATCGCACCAGTCGTGATGATGATGCTGGTTATGATCCCGTTAATGATGTGTTTCGCCTCCGACTGCGAAGGATCTTGGAGACCATTTGGAGCGCTCAAGTTTGGGAGTGTGTGCACAAACGCACATTCGATAGCAATCAAATTTAATTTTATGCAATCGATTTGACTTTATTCATTATTTGATTTTTTTTTTTTGCGGATTTGTAAGCTAGATGGTCACAGCCATGCATGTGGGAGTGTTATTGTAAAATGCTTAGTAATATCCTATTTTGTATCATGTTGCTAGGACCGCTCGTGATAAACTTCCCACTTTTGCCGTTTCTCGATAAACTAACCAAATTAATTTTAATATAAAGTGTATTCCATGTACAGGAAGAAACTTTGATAGTGTTTTAAATCAAAAAATAGTTTTTCAATATATTTCTTAAAGGTTGTACGATCATTGGTAACAATATTCAGTTGACTATTTTTCCTAATTATATTAAATATATTAGTTGCCAGTTTTAGTAATTAAATTACACAAACCGTACCAAAAAATTCGCTGAAGCCTAACAATTATGTCTAGAAAATTACTTAGAAGTTCTATAGCAATCGCTTGGAAGGATCATTAACAATACTTCTTAGCTATCTGTAAAATGTTCAATATTCTTTTCCACAGTTCTATTATACAGAAACTACCGAATAATTGTGTGTCTTTTTTTGTACATTTGACCTATTATATTTAAACATTAAGTGCATACTTTATAATTGTATGAAGAGACGAACCTTGTAACTTCCTACCGACGGGGGAGCGAGAGAGAGATTACAAATGGTTTCCCACGAGAAAACGGAGCTACTGATAGAGCGAGTACAACTAACTGATAACGATAAGAAAACTTGCTCTAAACAGCTAAGCTAACAACTTTATCATGTGAACACGCATCAAAACATATTCTCGGCCTCGATCGCCACTTGTCACAACAATAAAAACCTATAAAATATGAAAGATAGATTCAAGTTGGTAATCAGAACAACATGATAACTTAAATAGTAATAAGAATCTATAGAAGTAAAACAGCAACAAGAAAATTGGGGAAATATAAAGCAGTGTAAATTTATATCTCAAAATATTAAATTTTATCCACACGATTAAGTCAAACACGTTACGTTTGGCGAGAACTTAATTTAAGGAAAAGCAGTTTCCTTCAATTCGAAAAAAAATAACAAAACGATAGAAATGAAGTGAATAACTGAAAATCAATATAGAACATGAAATACCACTTTGATTATTTATTTGCAGCTTTTTTATCTTGTCTTGTGACTGCTTGTAGGTTCTTTATATTTTACACGTAAGATGTAAAACCGCAGTTACAATGGGCGGGTGGGAATTATTAAATGGCAAACGGGACTAATCCCAGTTTTAAATCGCTTGCCAAACAAAGTGCCAAACTAACCGCACACAGGTGAGGGCTCCGGGAAACTTTTCCCTTTAAACTGCCAGTTAAAACATTCCGTCACTTTCCTAATGAGCTTTTCACACACCATATCAGCCGTGGGGGTTGGCGGCGCCGAGTGCTGACCACCGTCAACGCGAAATGGCACAAGGATAAAATCTTATTTAACTTTGCTGCCACGATTTTACATGCAGGATCGGTCCGAGGTTTACGGCGCACCGACATGCAAGTCCTAGGTGGTGGATTCCCGCCAGCAGGGATGTGCATTTTTATTTGTCTCGTCCTATCTGTTCTGGTGTGCATACATACGTACCCACACATTCACTCCATCATCAAACGTTTCTTTTTATTCCTGTCCTTCCCTCCGTCGTGCACAACACGCAAACGAACGGTTGTCGCTCGTGGCAAACGTTTTCCACCGACGGAAAGTCGGCTAAGGACTCGTTCGGAGGTTTGCGCTCCGCCTCGGTCCAATATGTGACCTCGTTTCGGGCGAAATTACACTCTCATCTATTTAGGCACCCCGATCCCCCTGTGTATGTGTGCCACGGAGTCTTTCGCCCGACCGGTGACAATTTTGGAAACTATCTCCACCGACCAAAAGAAGCAAAAAGAGCTCGAGCGCGTGACCTGAGAAAACTATCGTCTCCACTACGTCCATCACCCGAAGAGACTGCTGCTGACTCCACCAGGAAAGTTGATAGCACACAAAAAAAACGAGGAACTTTGTAATGGAAACGGCATACATACCGGGGCATGGAAAAACTTTCCGCCATCACCTACTACAGTGTGCCCACACCACGGTTCGCCTGCCGGACGAGCGCAAAAACAGCTCCGAAGCGTTTTAATGCGAAATCAAGACTTTAATTACTTGCTCGTTCCATTATTGTCGACGTTGTGCCCTCATGTCGCGCCGAAGTTCACCGGCTTTAACACACCGCCCCCTCGGGCGGGGTGTCCATCGGAACTGCTTCCTCCGTTGGGCAGGACGCTCCCGCTTGAGGTCAATTTCTTGTGCCCCTTAACTCCTCCGACGATGGGCTGGTCGAGGCCGAGGTTTTGCGCCATCCAGCGTCGTCGAGACGTCGAGGGACCGGGTGACACCAAACCTCACTGCACCTATCTCCGGATACGATCTCGTGCAAAGGCGAGCGCACAGTGCACTGCTGCCAACTTCGGGGCTAACGTAGACGCATACACTCGACGGTGTATGTCGCTCCGCTGCTAACTAAGTCCGATGGTGTGCGGGATAAATTTGTGCAACTTTACATTGTTTTAATAAACTTTTGGCCCCCGCGACGGCGACACCACCACGGCGGTCGAGAGGCAGTTGCCAACAGCTCCGACACCGTTCCGCAAAAAGGGATGTGCGAAGAACACCACACAAACACACACACCGGTTCACACTGTCAGCGGATCCCCATTCGCACACAGCTGGGCGTCGTTAGTGTCCTGGAAAGTTGGTCTCTCGATTTCGCACCCCATGCGATGAGCTCAAGCTCTACCTGGCGAGGGGGTTGGTCGTGGTGAAGGTGATGGGAGGGGGAAAACTTGCCCAAACATTACCTGGAGCCTGGAGAGGATGCTCACGTAACGCAGGAGAACGAGGTACCGGCGAATTGACGGCGCACGAAACAAGGGCTAATGTATGCACAGTTAACTTTTACTCCCACTGTTTAACAACAAGAGGTGTACTCACGCCGAGTGTCGGCTCTTCCTTCCACCGGCCACATAATTGGGCCGTGGATGGGAAGACTGTGGCTATGTGAGGTAGCGAACCGGCAAGGCGAGCCAGCAATGAACCAGCAAAGGGCAGGCACGAAGGCACGGAATCCAACCGAGCCGGTGAAGGACAACGGCGTCTGGCAACGAGGAAGCAGCAGTAGCAGCAGCACTTGAGCTCTAGTCGAACTTCCCGGCGAGCCCGCATTTTATGTTACTCATTTGACCAAACCCGACCGAACCGGGCGGGCAATATGGTTGGCAATGGTGTAACGAGTTGGTTGTGATTCGATTTATGTGCACAAACTGGTGCACTTTCCCACCTTTCCCCCAGCATATAACAGCACAACAGCGTGTTTATCCCGGTCGGAGGGAGGCCGCTTTTTGGGGAACGGGCCACGATCGTGTATTCTCGCAAACGGAAATGTTAATTCCGTTGACAAATAACAGCTTCGCACAGCAGGACTACTCTCGTTTCATGGTCCATGGACTATCGTGGGGTTTTATTTTCAACGAAGGTTGGGAGAATGGTGGCTCTTACGATTCGCTTTCCGATTCACACTTCGTCTTATTAGATCTTCAACTTCTTATCTAAATTGTATTTAATGTGATAAATGGTAGACGTTAGACGAGGTCAGTTTTTATTTACTTAACTCAGTTTCTATGATATGATACAGATACAGTAGTATGATTAAATTAATCAAATAATTGTACACTGTAAAGCTTTTTCGTTTAAATATATAGAATACCGCGTTAGTAATTATTAGTAATTGAGAATGTTTCGGACTAGGGTAAAAGTCCCACTTCGGCAAGGTTCACCACAAAATAAATCGTTGCATTGATTGTACCTATCATATCACGACAAACTGGAAATGATAATGTAGAGTAGCTATCTAAGCATGCATTAAAATTAATATTTTAGAGTTTATTTGATGTTTTCACTGAAAAATTATCAATTTCCGAACACACTTTTTGTCGCTATTTTGGCCCGCTTTGCTTCTATTTTGGCCCACCTGTGTACCAGTTTTGGCCCACATGAAAAATGCCATTTTAATGTGTTTTATGGTTTTAATAATGTTTATTATAATTTAGAATCTGCTATTAACTTTTACTTTTGTTAAAAAAGTAAGATAAAATGGTTAATATTATTTGAATTTTCTCTTTTTTGCCGGATGATCGGATCTTTTAGAAAATTTCTGACAGCCAGCTGTCAGTGTCAGAATGCATACAAATTTCGTTTCAATCGAAACCAGATTTCCTTGCATCTATTTTGGCCCACTTTAAAATTGTTTCTCGTACTCAATAGATTCAAGTAATGTTTTGATAATTCCTAAAAACACTCGAAGCTTTAGAAAAACATTACTTCAGAATTTTTTACGCAGTGGTTGCTTATATCTCAAGGTGGGCGAACTATCTGCCTACAGCATGATTTTTTGAAAAAGCGACAGCTTTGGGTATTAACACTATAAAAAAGTTGGGGCGCATCGTTATTTGAAATCAGTGTAATAATTGATCTCCTTTCTAGTGGGCCAAAATTACATACATAGGCCAAAATACCCTCACTGGCCCTAATAATAAATTAAGTGTAATTAGTAAAGGGATTCAGATTTTCTATATAAGGTTTGGTTCTAAGTAATAAATCCTAATGTTAAAAAAAAACTTTATATTGAAACTTACGAAACTTACTCATCAAAACTACGACCAGTTTTAGAATTAATATGCGCTACGCGTCTTTTAGCGCTCCAAATTTCACTTGGTACGTCAAACTGGATATAGTTCAGTTAAATCAATCTTAAACCATAATTTATCAAACAAGAGCGAGTGCATGCCGTTACTTGTCTTCGTTTTCGATAGCTTTTCTAATCAATATTCTTCTTGATTGCGTTAGATTGAACACTGACAGCTCTGTTCAACTAAAAAAAAACAAATATAGGCAATGAGTACTTTTTAGTTTTCTCCATCAGTAAGCGCAATAAATGTTTAGCGTTGGGTTCTAACTCACTACAACTGTGTATGAGAAGAAGCATGATGATAGTACATAAAAAAGCAATTTTTAAAAGCCACATATACAGCATTCTCATGTAATTTACCTATCCATTATGTATATTGAATAAACAATATTTTGTAACAGTAAATGGGTATACACTGGAGGAAACAAGAATAGCACCACCCTGTTTTTTGCCAATATTTTTTATATTTCCATAAAATTGGAGATTTTTCGAGTTTGGTACGTTATTACATTCGTTTCACAACTTTCCAGTGGATTACAGACGCTTTGATGTGGAGAATTACCATTTAAACCGAAAAAAGCCTAAAAATGAGGGGTAAATAAAAATAGCACCACTTTGGTTTTCTGTTCAGCAATTGAAGATATTTAAAAAACTAATAATCTTAAATGAGTTTTTAAGATATTAGTAGTTAGTATGGAACCTAAACTATAGAAATTAAATATTATTAGTCGTGTGTTATTTGATTTTCCTAGCCATTTAGAAGACATGGGTCAGGAACAGCATCGCTTCGTTAAAACCGTGCTAAACATCAAAACTGGCCATGGTAGCAGAGGCCTGTTCCCTGAAAATCGGTCTAAAAACCTTCCGATTACATATCATAGCAGTAGGGTTGATGAAACATTCCGGTAACGACAGCCACAAGGACCAACGCGGGAGTAAAACCCAGCTGACGGAGATGGATATGCGAATAATTTATAAATAAGGAGCAATCACGAATAGTGATTCTAAATCATGCAGAATTCAACTTAAGATGCCAATAAGACGTTTGCAGCAAATTACGTTGAACGGGGAAAACTACAAGTAGCCACAAAGATTCCGCAAGTCCAACATGACAGAGCGACATGCATTGAATCGGTTCAAATTCGCTTTAAGGTATACTTGTTGCAGCGACGCATGAAAAAAACTTCTTTTCAGGCTAAATAAAGTTCATTATTGGTTTCCTACATATTTGCCAATACTTTTAGCTAGATCTTCAAGGAGAACCTGGTGTTAAAATGAGCCGGAACGTTTTTGGTGTTAAACCATTGCTATGGGGAGCTCTCTCGCTGCAACGAAAGCTTACCTTGCCATGCATCTGACTGAGAATGAAGTTTGATATACTAGAAACAAGATTAATTGCACAAAATTAAACTTGGATGAGCTTAGACTTCGTTTTCCAATAAAAATATACCGGATTCCATGAGTTGATGTTAAAAAACCTTTGGCCTATTCATGGTCATCGTGGTTGACTTCAAATGTCAAACAACGAAACAACAATTACGTGCTAATTCGTAATCGTGAATGCTGGGAGCGCCATGAGCAGAACTCTCTGAAAAAAATGTATTTTGTACCTCTAAATCTCCGCGTATTGAAGGGATTAGATATAAATACGCTTATATTTACTAATAAAATCATTAAACTATATTTGAATTGAGGTTTTGTTAGAATATCTTCATTTGCTAAACAGAAAACCAAAGTGGTGCTATTTTTATTTCCCCCGTCATTTTTAGGCTTTTTTCGGTTTAAACGGTAATTCTCCACATTAAAGCGTCCGTAATCCACTGGAAAGTTGTGAAACTGACTGTAATAACGTACCAAACTCGAAAAAGTTCCAATTTTTTGGAAATATAAAAAATATTGGCAAAAAAACAGAGTGGTGCTATTCTTGTTTCCTCCAGTGTATTAAACTACTAAATGTATTATTGTTGCTCTATGACACTTTTCTAAAAATGATTTCAGGCTTAAAACTAAAAATTGGAATGCCTTTTATTAGTATTGGTAATAGAAAAATAACATTTCAATTTTGTTTAGTGCTGTTGAACTATAGTACCAACGTGCTTTATTCAAACGCCAGTAGTGGAAGTGTTTTATTTTTAAAACAAATTACGCAGCATTACACCCAAATATGTTCTTTATTCTCTTCGCAACTGCGTTTGGAAATAGAACAATTTATCAGTTTAGTATGAGACGAACTAAAACCAAACCAAAATATTCACAAAGGGTGTAAATCAGGCGAATGCATCCATGCACGAACCAACAAGATCGATAGGACATACCCAACTACGCAAAGGGCAAGACACCGACCGAGCTCAATTCCGTCAGTAGCACCCCAAGTTGCAAGATTACCATAAACATCGAACCCAACGGCGAACGCACCCCGACAGCAGCTGTTACCGAAGAGATTTTCCATCAACACGCGGGCAGGCAACCCAGCGTGTGCAATATTAGCGATAGAGAGCGCCCAATCAGACATACCGCCGGGGCCGATGTGCAGAACTGGGTAAAAGTAAATTTGATTGCACGATTTCTTGCCCGATTCGCAACCGGCCCGCGGCGAGAAGGGTAAAAAAAACCTCCCGACAACTAGGTCAGCAAAATGTCAACTTTACACTGCGCTGCCGATGCCGAACCGTCAGCGCCGACCGAGGTTCGACACCGGGCAAGAAGGGCTTCATCATCAGCATCATCATTCGAAGCGGGGAGTCTGTCTCTGCGTGTGTCACGTACTTACGCGCCTGGCCCGAACCCGACAGCGTCAACCCGCAAACCCGGGGCATGTTCGCAGACGAAGCGGGCTCGCACAACAATTGCTAGATTTATGCAAAGCCAAGTCATCTGCGGTGCCACCGGGACAATACATCCAATCATCTGGAGCGCGTGTGTGTGTGTGCACTTGATGTTGTAGGTTGTTGTTGCTGCTGTTGCAGTCAGCAGGCCCGTGCACGTCGGAATGTACACAAAAACCTCCCGGCGAAGCAAGCAAATCCCACCGACGAGCATAACGCACAAAGCCCGCACTGAGACCGGAACGGACAGCCGGAGCCGTGGAGCGCGCAGTATAAATCATTATTCCGATTTAATTAACAATCAATATTCAAACATTAGCCGGCGGCACCGACCGACGTCGTTGGCTTGCAATCCCCACTGCCCGTGACGCTCCTACGTCCTCTGTCTCACCAACGGATTAGTGAACCCTTCGACGTCTGCACAACATCGACGGGCACCGGACGCGAGACGTGCCACGCACCTTCCTTTCTCTGACGCAGTGAAGCACAGTTAGTCAACCGGGCATCAGAACACCTCCACACAGGACGGTGTTTGCCGGTGTTTGCACGGAGTGACATCACCGGAGGTGCGCTCGCCCGACGCCAGGATTACGCAAAACCGCGCCTCGGATCCAGTCGGCTTCAAGCCTAGTGTGCCGCCGGCAGGATGTGTACACAGCAACGACACCTATAGCCTGTCCTGTCGGTCGAATTGAGTTGTACAACGCTGGCGAATAATATATTTATATCACCACAGGCTCATTATGGTAGGCCTCAGCCACGGGAACCGCTTCGATTCGCGAGGGTCGGCAGCGTGGAGCAGATTATGGAAGGCGATTTAGGATTATCATTAACTGTACACAGAGGTCACACTGTCACGAGTGTGTGTGTGTTGGTAAAACTGTGCGTTTCCCGTTCGTTAGAATAATTGAACCGCCGCTAAACTAGGGAGAAGAAATTAATTAATCATCAGTAAAATTACCAACCAAAGTCAATTTAACCAGGAGAAACCACCCGTCCCCGAGAACGTTTCACACTAAAGCATTTAAATTCGATAACCACCCGAACCACCGTAGGTCCGAAGATTTGATCAAAAGGGAACGATCCAACGTAGGACAGCCAAACTTGATGTGTTTCAAAGATTCGTCATTTAAACAGTTCATTTTATTTCTGATAATGCTCGTACGTAAAACGTACAAACAGAGGAGAAGTGTACTTACCTTTAATATATTTATTTCTTGATCGAATGCACTCAATGGACAACTGTAATGAAAATAGAAAAGAGAAAAGATTAGCAATACGATGGAGGATAACAAGTTGATGTTAATGGCTTCATAAAAACTTAATGAACACTCAAAAGCTTCTATGATACAATAGAATGAATAAATATGGGCCCGGAGTACAGAGAAGTATTCATTTGAGTATAATATCCTTCAGAAATAATGTATAGCAGAGGTTGAAAGCGGTATCAAAAGTGGCAGGAAATTATAAATGGACGACTTAACGTTCGGACGTTCAGAATGGTTTGTTATTTTCTTAAGTTTATGGACATGAATATGAAATATGTTTGTTCGTTCAATGCTGCTATAACACTGTTCTAAAACTAACTAAAATATAAGTAATATTTTTGAGTAAGAACTATCAAAGTTGCCAGATAGTTACAGCAAGAGAATCAAACAAACCCTATCGTATTTTTAAATACGAGTTAGAAGACAAGAAAATTGAGACCAAAAATGTATTAAAAACATATGTTCATATAAAAGATAATTTAAGTAAAATAAAAGTAAAAAGTTTCTTGAGACAAAATAAAATAAATGCACACCAACGAATGGCTAACTATCAACATACAACATACTGTCTATAACTAAATCACAATAGCCTCTGCTAGGAGAGAGGCCAAGTCCAACTAACCCAATAAGATATAAACCTTAATTTATATAAGAGTATCATATAAAACCCTATTTAAATAAGCTGTTGACTATCACCATATATAAATTCTTATATATATTGTTACTGATCAACTTTTATTTATTCGCCATTTTATGACTACCCATTCTGTCAGGTTTAACAACTTTCAAAGACATTTGCAACATATGACATTTTTATTTCCCAAGGGCAGATATATTTTTCAAGTTTAATATTTACATATACTTTATATTAGTAGAGAGCATTATCAATCAAAAGAGGGAAATAAGAATATTTTTATTAAACGCATAATGTATCGCATGATTTAACAAGAATGAAAAGCGTCAAACTTCTCTCAGATGTATAGAGAAATCATTCAAACCTTTCGTTCAAAATGTCAAAACATTTCTGGCGGAAGTTTGAACACTGTTTCGTAATTAAGCTTTTATCATGGAATCACCTGAACTATGCCAACAAAGAGACAGTGACGGCTAGAATAAACCTTTATAAATGAACCCACCAGGTGTTGATTTTCGATTACACAACACACTATTATATGACACAATTTATCAAAACCACACAACCATGCAGCGAAATCCTAACCCTTTCCAAAAAGAGATTATTGGCTCAACACGACCCATAAAACAATAGCTTTTCAAAACTTGATGAAGTTATTTTCGTACGAACCCTTCGTGGCTGGCACACAAAGGAACAGTGTTTTTGTCATCTTTGCCGTAAGAAACCACTTCATTCAAGCGGCGTACAAAGAACGCTACGGAAAGGTAGCAAGGATCAACCTTTACTACCGCTGTTCAATGTCACGCTAAAACCGTCGAAAGCCGCCTCCCGACCGAAAAGGGTTACTGCAGGATTCCCTCGGCTAACCTCAATTACAGAACCTTCAATGAACCGTTCTTCGACGTTGCTTCCTTTACGGGTTTACTATCCGCTCGCCACAAATCCCCCATCGTGCCGGGCTCCTTTTCATTCTTCTACTGAATTACTGCATCCCTAGAGTGTGCGGCTGGCATGACCTGGTTCAATTTCAATGTCCTTCCCCCATTTACCTCGTCCTGGGTTGCGTTTTCCCATACTTGGTTATTCAGTAAAAAAAAGCTGTTACACATATTTCTGTCGAGTGCATACGCTCCCTTACTACAAACCAGCCAAGCGTAACCCCAAACTATCGCTTCAATAGGCTTGGGAGCAATGCAAGCCACTACTGCAAGCTCAAAGCGAACAGAAACTAATCTGTTCAAGGTACCATGCGGGTCCATGCGCACACAAGTCAAAGGATACTCCAATGGCGGTACGACTACGGTCGCACCCACACTATTACTCTCGCGCCGGTGAACTTTTATATTACATAAAATTAGTTTTAATCATGCACCACCATTTTCCCAGCAAAGGCTCCGTTCGCATGGCTTCGGTTTGCATCCGGCAGGCCACTCTCGAGACCTCAATGGACCCCAGAACCGATTGGCCAGAAGCATGTCAGGATTGTTCGTGGTGAAAAGAGGGAAAGTGAGATATTGCTTCATATTTAACTGTGCCATAAGAAGTCATTAATTTAAGCAAAGGGAACACTGTGAATGTAGCGCGTTGCATGAGCTTAATATATTTAAATGCATATTTATAGATTGGAAGCAAACATATTAATCGACCTTGAGACAAATCGTCCGCCGACACCATACGAATACGAATCAACAAAAAAATAATTTGTTTACGAATATGGCAACTGAAAAATGTAATTAAATTGAATATTGATGAAATCGAAGTGTTTTAAACAACAATTGGCGTTACTTAAGGCCCGCTGGTGTTATAAATAATAAAAAAACAGAAAATAAATAAATAAATACAAAAATGAAATAAACAATCCGAAAGGAACAAAAGAAACAATCATAACATGTTACACATCGTTCGAAAAGTGAAAAACAACTAACATTGTACAAATGAAGAGAAATATAAAACAATATAACTAGAACAATCGCAGATTTTGATCACGCCACAAGAAAAACAAATTGCAATCAAACAACAAATATAACAGATACGCTATTTCTATGTACCAAAACATTACGTTCTAGAATGTCTAATTTTAATTCGTTTTTTTATTTGTTTATTTAGTTACTGTATAGTTATACCATGCAAGATCAAGCAAAACAGTAGATTATGAAAAATGTCGGTAACATGTAGATTGATTGAAATAATGAAAAATCCACCGTAGCAATGCATGAACCATGTATAACGTACACAAGAAACGAATCAAATGAAAATGAGAACAGATAAAAGTTCAACACCGTTTCGTCCATCGTAAATTTCACATTTTAGTTTTTTCGCTCCAGAATGTAAAACTGAAACTTCAACAGAAATGGTTGTACAAACTAAATTGTCGAACATGACGAGAGGCAAAAAACGAACATTCGAGGGAAGGAACAAATTGATTCAACGGTAAAGCATTTTTGCTTTGTGTTAACATAGTTTCCAACACGGTGCAAATTTCGACCGAACACGCATTCCTAAACTCTCACACACACACGCAGAATAAAAAAGTGAAGCAAGGACATGCACAACCACCGTCCTCCAGACGTGCTCGCGCCAAATGCCATCGGTATGTGAGGCGAAACTTTTGAGCAACGAATAATAATTTATCACATGTTAACACACTGCCACGCAAATGTCCACTCGAGACCGAAGCTCTTCCCACAAATGGTCCCGACTGCAATCTAGGGCACGCGGAATCGTAACACGAAACGATGCACTGCAGCGCCAGGGTAGCAATAGAAACGAATGTGCGTCGAGGGAGACCGGAACCCCCGGACTTTGGTCCGAGATGGAGAGTCCAGTTCGAGCAGCAGACCAGCGGAACAAACTGGTGCTAGTGCGCTACGCCACTATCGGTCGACCGACCCGGGGTTCGAATAATAAGCGCTTAAGCGTATCCTGGACCTTCCGGTGAAACACTTTAGGGCGGCTGGCCCGACTGGGAAACGCAACACCGTTGGGAATCGAGTTGCAAAGTTGCCGGTAAACGCGGACCGGGACGCGATCTCTGGACCGCGTCCGCTCGCTCGCACTGGGTTCGAAAACAGTTCGCACTGAAACCCATTTAATCCGATAATTACATTAAAATTTTAATTAAAACTTAATTCAATCTCGGTGCTGCTTCTCCGAGGGTCGCGTCCGAGCGCTGGGACTCTAGTTTGGTCTCCGACGGTCATCCCCGGACGGTAAGGGAAGAAATAGAAGTCGACAACGGTTCCTTTGCGGACCGGAGCAGACAGGAGGACACATAGACACCCACACATATGATACCGTGATCCATTTCGGAGCAGAAAACTAGCAACCGAGTTGGACCGCTGGCAACAAACTCGTCTGCTAACCTTCCATTAGATGGAAGAGGTTGAAGGGAGGCTCCCTGTCCGTAAAGGATACTGCCCGGAATCTCCTGATCCCTGCGCTTTTACAACGCTAGACAACTAGTTATTCACTTGGGTTCAGCTCATAACCGTGGGCTAATGCAGGGTATTGTAGTTTAAAACAAAAACACGGAAATTACAGTTAAAAACCAACTCACTGGACCTTTCAACTTTTCCAATGTAGATCATGTTTCCAAAAACAAAACCATTATAAAAAAAGTAATGTATAAAACAGAATCACTAGCACTAGAAAAAAAGGAAAACAAAAAAAGGTTTCTATTCATTAATCTGAAAGACATGAATATACGTGCAGCATGTTTAAATGACAGGAACTACAAGAAAATTTATCGAATGAAGTTGAGGTGTTCTACAATTGACAACCATAATGATGAACTCTACGTTTAATAAGTTTGAGTCTGATATCACTTGTTGTTCAACATGAACAAGACATGCCACAAATAATATTACAGAAACCCTATCAAAATTCAACAGCTTGCAGTTTCTGATGAGAATAGAAAATCTACTATTTTTAATCCATATTTAAACCACCTGAAGAAGACAACATTTTTACCATCTCTAAAATAGAACTTGATAATGGACATGGTAAGGCACAAGTTACTTGATTATGTTGTGCATAAAAGAAATAATGAAACCAAAATAATCAACACCTTATTAATGGTTAAAATGGTAGCTCAATGAACAATGATTTCAACATCATTGATATGGCTTTTGACATTACCATATTAACGCACATCGATGCAATCCTCAATATTCGAGCGAAATGAATCGATTACCATAACTGATTGATTCCGGAAATGGAACTGGTGCATATTTTCGAACTCATCATAAAATCACCTGCACGCACGCAGACGAGCAGTAAAAACGAATGTTATGAACATTTTAATTTCAATAATCGAAAGATGACCTACATTTTCGCCCGCCCTCAGCCACATTATCATCATGATCATCCCCCGAACAGTGTGAACCACCTCCCATCTACCACCATGCTCCTGCCCCCGAACAAAAACACTCCCCAATGCATAAGGCTCACGCAATTAGCTGTGGTCAACCACGCTTATGTACACTACTACTGCACTACTTAAGCGACACCGGCGGATAAATACAGCTACAACCGCTTTTACCACGGCTGATTACACATTCGATCGAACCGGCCGATCGATTTGCGGTCGCCGGGAAAACATATTTCTGTTTTAGTGGCTAATGGTTTTACAGCACACGAGCATGTTTTCAGGGCCCTTTGGGTCGTGGCTGGTCGTCGCTTGGCTTGCCAATCCCATCCCGATCCCGGTCGATAGTCGGTTGCATTCGCTTACCGTTGCTTAAACGCTTTAAGAGTCGGAGCATTTAATTGGAAAATCTCATCTACGATGCGGAGCAGCAAGTGCATTCTCAAATTACCCGTCAGTCAATTATGCAACTTGAACAGTTGCCTAGGAACACTCTATTATATATAAGCATTGTATAGTGATACAAAATACCTTCAGAACAGTTTGCTTAACTATGCGATGTTTTTAAATTTATTTAAAGCTAGCTTGACGCCCCGGTGATGCTAGGTGAAAAAGGGGTAGACAAAATAGTTATGGTTTTTACTCTTTAATAGAGAGTTGTGATTTAATTTAAAAGTTAATTCAACGGCATATGGCTGATATATCATCAATTAACCCTACTGTATTATTTTTGATGAATACACCTTGACATATGTCGCTATCATTGCATTACAGTGATGGTCATCGATACATACATACGCAGATAAAGGATTATTTTCATAAGCACCATGCATGAGTCTTAATTTGGATTAATATTGATAAAAATCCCATAATTGCAACGAGTGGTTATTGTTTTATTTCAAAACTACTGAAAGTTGTAGACAATCTTTGGTTTTTGTAACACAAATAAATATTGTATGCATTTAGTATGATGTGTTGTTTTTTGTAAAGGAGTATATAATGTGTACATGCTTGTTTCGTTTGTTTTAATGTTTAAAAACTGAGTTTCAATCGTAAAACTTAGATGATTTTATAAAAAAACGAACTTTCAAATCTTCAACACAAAATTTTCAGAATCAATGGCTTCAGTATTGGCCGAGTTTTTAGTGTACACAAAACTCCATACAAAAAACTCAAATATATAATAGATATACAGCGAAGGGAAAATGCTTTCCTCTGTGTTTACAATAGTTAGCCAGTTCTTTACTCTGGAAATAAAACTAGTTCCATAGTGAACCTTGAAAATAGAAATGAGAAGCAACCGAAACGAACCAATAAAATTGCCTAAATCAAATGTACAATTGACTTGAAACTACCGATCCAGCAACAAAAACTGTTTGCCCCTTTTAATTGGGTCTATCTATCAGCAAGTTCTGAGTAATACACATGCGTATCGATTAAAACAAAAGTAGAAAGGATGCACAAGGGCTTAAGCATTTCCAATCCATCTGTTGCACGGACACGGTCGTTAAGCTGTTTGTGGATTTAATGGCACCGAAAACATTTAATCTTTTTTACCAAACCCACGCAACCCGATCGTGGCGCATAGGCGCCTCCGCGTCACATAAATGGTTCCCTCGGGTGCAAACGTGTCGAAGGATTTTTGGGTAAAACACCAACGTGTGTGTGTGTGTGTGTGTGTGTGTGTGTGTGTGTATATGTGGGCAGGGGGGAAAACCATCGGCTCTGGTTGCGGCTTGAAGCGGATTATCAGAGGATAACCGTGCGAAAGTCGGCGATGGGATTGCATTGGCGCTACCTTTTCAATCGCACCGTCGACACCGAACTAACTACCCACGAAAGTTGGAAAAAAGCCCTCCCCCACCTCCCCCCGACACTCACACTATACCGCGGGAAAAATCGCAAATAACATTTATTGAATCGGGTGTTTCGAAGGCTCCTAGCAACCCTTTTTCGCCCCCACCCCATCCATTAATTACAAATAGTCACGAATTTGCACTCACGGGATCGACCACCGTATGTGACCATGGAAACACACACACACACACCCACCACCGCCCGCAAGCTAAAGGACAATAATAGCCAATGAGTATTTAAAAAAAATGAAATAAAAAGCCGACGCCCAAACGGACGCGGATGGAAAGGCGCCAAACCAAAATTGGCATTCCATTCTGTCATCATGGTTTAGCAATTACCACTCATAAATTACGAAATATTCCCCCTCCGTCCGAGCCCACCGAAGGATGCACACCTCCACACAACCACCAACACCACCCTCACAGTTCCCGCAAACCGCCCGAAACAGTTGATAACGTGCCGGCTAGACGATTTATCTCCGGATGGCCCGGCTACAAATGAGAGTGTCATGGAAACTGCGTGAACATAGAGTGATAGTGAAAATGATGCAAACGGAGGGCGCACCGGACATGGTCCGGAAGTAGTCGCGACTAAATGGAGGAAACGACAACGGAACGGTGGATACAGACACAGAAAGCGAGAAAGAGAGAGCGAGCGAAAGGGACGTCGATGATTAATGGGGGAAATATGCTATGATTTTTTCTTTCTTTCCTGTCGCGCCCACTTGCCGCCCGCAAGCGAACCAAGAGCTGGAAAACGGCGGAAAACGGAAACCGAAGGGCCGCAGCAAGGCGACGAGCCCGGAAGAGTTGCAACGGCGGGCGGTTTATCTTACCGTCCCCCCCACCCCCCCTACCCGAGATTAATACCGCAAGACAATCGGGCGGGATAATGAATGAGGTGTTTAGGAAGAAATTTTCCCTCCGCCAGTTTTCCTTGCGGGTTGCAGTGCCACGGTAATGAGATGCACTTCCAGTTGACCTGCAAAGGCAGCCGGGTTGAACGCTGGTCGTCGTCTCGTCGCGATCAAATTGTCATCTATTAAGATTATTATCACTTCGTGTGTAAACAAATAATTATATGCAGTCTGCGTATAATGATAAGTAATGAAACGAATGGTTACTTCTGGGACGGCGGTAGAGTGTTAATGAAAGGATGCTAAGTTTAACAATGGATCAATATATATATTTTTTCAAATAAGCATAACTCTATTTTATGTTATAAAAATAACGGTTTACAGAGAAGCTTACAGATCGTTGGTTGGTAAAAATGCCAGAAACTAATTATCTCTATATGACAGAATTAATTATTATTGTTTCACACATTTTTGATTAACTTCAGGAACAGAGCGCCATATTGATAGGTCTAGTTTCATATAAGATTATTATTTTCAAACCAATTTTTAGAACTGCGCATTATTGAAATATTAACCTACATTTTAAGGTTTGTAGTATTAGTTTGTTTTATTTCCGAATACATAAATACATCAATAAAATACACTTTTATAGTTATTATTCTTGTGACCTTTGTTTTCGTCACTTTTTAAAAGTTATTATTAAGGGAAAATTTTCAATTATAAAAGAACTCGATGAAAAAATGTTACAAAAAAATTAATCTAACTAAAGTAAAACAACCTTAAGGATAATTCTAACAAACCTTAAATAATTAAGAAATATATTATCTTGTTAGTTTGTGCATTGCCCATAGCTTATAAAAATTTATTACATGAAATAAATGCAGTGAGTCAATCAAAGTGTCATAAATTTTAAACATATAGCTGCCTTCAATCTAAACAAATACAAGATGTTTTCTTATGAGGTCAAGAATCTTTTTGAAGTCACCGTCATAAAGCGGAGTGCGACCGGGACAGAAGATAGTAACTCGGTAAACACAATGAAGATTCTATAACTATTGCGAAGCAGGTCCACTTCTGCGTAGCTGTTGAGTCACACACAATCTACATAGTTCCATCTGCGACACAATGTTATAATTCTTATGAAAATATTAATCGTAAACTGCATTCACTTAAATGAGGTACTTCATACTTTTGAGATTTATATACGGTTGAAAAACTTAACAGTGTGTAGTGCGAAATAATTTTCGTAAAAACACAAAGTATGTTTACAAAAACAAAATAATACAAACAAGACATTATGAGAGACTCAGCACTTTCTTGGGAAATAAAGTGATTCCGAAATCAATCGCTCACCAGCATTAACATTAACACCCGTGCAATACAATCCAACGTCTGATGGACGACTCCCCGCAAGTCGAACAGACATCAGACAACGCCAACCGTATGAGAAACCCGCCCTACCATGAACCGTATCGAGAAACAATAATGATAAGCATTATCGACCATAAAAGTTACAACATAATTAGTTCCATTTGCAACGTGAGCGAAATCTCCGGCGTGGACGCACACCAACGAAGGGAATCGCTTGATCTTCGAAGCGGTTCGTCAGATTCCTTCTCTGTTTGATGGGGAGGAGAGTTTGTTGTAGAAATACATCAATCGCACTCCCTTCCAGAGCTTGTTTCAACCTTGCACAAGGTTGCGCTCCATACGAGTCGTTAGGAAGAGCGCGAATTCGCTGCCACTAGACTAACGACTTAAATAACATTTGATCGCATTCCGAAGAGCACGGAATCGTGCTTTCCAACCCTGTCGTTTCCTCCTGAAGGGAACCAACCGTTGCTTCGGTCCGGAGCCGCTTCTTTCGCTTCGCTGGAAAATACTGACAGTAATCGGACACAAATGGCATACGATCGCTTTTAACGCAATATACGCCAATTGATGATGTTAGGTTCGAATTGGGCAGCGGGACTTACCCCGTCCCACTCTCTTCGGGGCCCGCCAACCCCCGTTCTTTGCCATCTGTATGGTCCCGTTTGCCGAATGTTCGCTTAAAACGTCCATCAGAATAAATTTTCTTATTGACCTCTCGGTTGGACGCAGTCCCGGTGTACGTGTTCGAAATCTCACTTCGCTAAAAGAACATTGCACCATGTGCGAAAAACACACCGACACCCCAACGCTGTCCTACCTCCTTGAAGCCCCTGCACATAAGGGTGTCTTCGATAGTTGCTGAAGAAAAGAAACAAAAAGCAGATGAAACCGCCATTTCATGAAAAAGGAATCTCTCGCCGTGTCAGATCACCAAGCCTCGCCCACCCCATTCCCTCTCGCGGCGCACAACACACACACACCCACACATACCACCCCTCCGGGGTCTACAAAACAAAATCACAATCGTTTTCCCGGCCTCCCTCCTCGTGCTCGATTTTTCATCCACCGAAACATTCAACATTTTCAGCCAACTCAGCAAGAACATTTTCACAAAAACTTGCTCCTCCCGTCCCATTCATCCCACCGCACCCCACCTCGGCCGCTTTTATGCCCCTTCCAACACATACGGAAACTTCTTAAGTTCCTTCATGACTCAACCGGGAAAACGTTCCGATGGGTTCCGTTATGATTCACAAATGGGCACACACACACACACACACACACACGCACACACATGGCAAAACGGAAACATTCGCAAAAATGATCGAAATAAATCGCAGGAAGGAGGGGAGAAAAGGAACGTTTTTCTTTCCGGCCGTGAAGCGCCAAACCCAAGGCGGTATGTAATCGGGGAAAATTGGGTTTCTTGCTTACCTTCCGGGTGTGCGGAAGCTTATCAGTGGAGAATAGTTCCTCCGAACCGCACTGCCACCCTCCGCAGTCTAATTCGCAACCCACACCTCGGTTTCCCCCCGTACGTAGAACGGAACGCAAACCCGGAAAAACAACGCTCACTTCCTTCGGCTGGCACCGGGTGGTGGTTTTCCGCGTGCGTCGTGGTGTGAACAGTCGCACACGGACACATTTCTTCGCACCCAGCACCGGAGTGCATTGGATATGGCATTAGATATGCAGTGGAAATATTTATTAGCCCCATCACACCCGACCGGTGGAATTATAATTTATGGCTCGGGTGTGATTACGTTTTCTCGGCTCCGGCTCAATCGTGTTCGCCCCGTCGCTGGATCGTTTTATCTCCTTCGCTACACGGCGCCCAGAAACCGGGCCAGCTTTAGGTGGCGGGAGTGGCACTTGCATCCTTCATCCGCATCGCCATGCAGTTGTGCACATGGATAGTGACTTTATTAACATGACGATGGCTGCAGACATTTTCCATACGCGAGCTTCGAATGTGATAAAAAGACGAGCGGGTTTCTTTCGCACCCACCAGCGTGCTCGTTAGCATGTTTTCCATTCCGTGCGTCGGAATTGGTTGTCTTTATTATCGAGTAGACTATTTTCAACAAGCACGTTATTGCGTATAACTTAGAGGGTTTAATCCAGAACAGGATGACTCATGGTTTTCCTATTCAATTTTAATTAAAGAAGCATACAGTGACCGGCAGGAAAAAGTGCCCACTTCGAATTTTGTTGATTTTCGCTCAATATTTTTTTCTCAATCCAACTAAATATACTCCAAGTATTTTTCGTATATTGATTTACATATTTCATATAAGATCCACTAATGAGTAAGCGAAAACAAACATATTTTGATTTTGAGAAAAAAATAATTAAAAAAAGTATCTAAAAAAACAGTGACAAGGAAAAGTGCCCACTTTGAAATTTCGAGTTTTGCATAAAGTTTTGCATTGAGGGCTAACCAATTTATTGCGTTTTCATATTTTTCAGGTTTGTTAGCACTATTTCTGACATTTATACACGTATGATCACGTGTTTAACTCATGTTTGGTTGTAAATATACAATTTTTTTATATTAGGTTTAGGTATCTCATTAATTTGAGTGTTACAAGAAATTAAATAGCATAAAATATGTTTTATGGCATTTATCTACATTAAAGTAACTTATTCAAAGCACGAAATCCACAACGCAGCGGTAGGAAAATTCATAGTTACATTTT
This sequence comes from Anopheles ziemanni, assembly GCF_943734765.1. Classification (NCBI taxonomy): domain Eukaryota; kingdom Metazoa; phylum Arthropoda; class Insecta; order Diptera; family Culicidae; genus Anopheles; species Anopheles ziemanni. The sequence goes on from NC_080705.1 coordinate 40,027,938, forward strand.
AAACGCACCGATCGGTGGAGGATCGGCCTCCTAGAGGAGACAAGCGCAAAACAAATGCGCGCATGGACGCTAAGATCATTCGTGAGGTCAAGAAAAATTCAAAAGTAACTGTCAGGGAGATCTTGGAAATACTTCAGCCATCAGTTTTTGAAAGAATTATCCGTCGCCGGCTTGTTGCATACGAGTTCAAGAGCAGATTTGATAGGAGGCGCCCTTATATCAGCAAGGCCAATAAGGCCAAGCGTCTTAAGCTCGCTGAGGAACATGCTGCTGTGCCTCTAGACTACTGGATAACGGTTCTGTGGTCATACGAATCAAAATTTGAACTTTTTAATCGAAGATGGCATGAACGTATACAGTGCAGATCGAAGGAGGCAATGCTGTAGGTTCGCCACATCCAGGGCACAGTATGCCATGAAGGAGGCAATATGGTGGTCTGGGGTTGTTTTTCGTCCAGTGGAGTGGGGAGCCTTGGGAACATTAACGGTGTTAAGATTGCAGATTACAACATAAACATAAACATCCTGGAACAAAATCTGGAGATTTCACTGATCCTGACGGGCCTTGAAGAGAAGTTCGTTCTCCCGGCTGGGGCAAGTTCCACGCAGCCCGGCGGGGCCAAGTTCGACATACTGCCAAGAAGACGAAGTCTTTCTTCCCGTCTTGTCGGACAAAACTGTTGAAATGGTCTCCTCAGAGCCCGGAGATTAAGAATTTGTGGGCAGTTCTCGATGCCAGGGTGGACAAAACTGATGTATCGAATAAAAACGACAATTTTGAAGCTCTAATGCGCGCTTGAGAAGAATAAAGTCCCCAAAAACTAATAATCCTAGTAGAAAGCATGCCAAAGCGCCTTCAGCAGGTTGTAAAAGCTAAAAGAGAACATATAAAATATTAAAATGCATTTATTATTTCTAATTTTTATGTATAATAATGAATAACTGAAGTGGGCACTTTTCCTTGTCACTGTTTTTTTAGATACTTTTTTTAATTATTTTTTTCTCAAAATCAAAATATGTTTGTTTTCGCTTACTCATTAGTGGATTTTATATGAAATATGTAAATCAATATACGAAAAATACTTGCAGTATATTTAGTTGGATTGAGAAAAAAATATTGAGCGAAAATCAACAAAATTCGAAGTGGGCACTTTTTCCTGCCGGTCACTGTATGTCAGAAAACCTCAGTTATTCGCCTTTTCTCTTCTTAAGAATGAAATACCTTTTTTTATTTTGTCCTCTCAATCAATCTTACAAAACGTCTGGTAAATTAACACGCAGAAAATTTAATTTTGGTTCACGACATCATTACATTTATTCTACTGGTAAAATAAGTTAATATTAACGTAAGTTATCCTACCAAACATTTCTAAGGTTGAGTAGTTTTGTCAAAAAGGGTAATCATGATGGTATAGAAAAAAAAACTGTTTAAATATTACCTAATATTCAAACAGGCTTGAGAACGAAATTGTTTGCAATACATTTAAGTGATTGACATAATTCAAAGAAACTTACACCAGATTAATAGTGATGCGGATAACAACTCTTTAAAAAAAACAATCATCACGAGGATTCGAATCTTTAAGTCACCCTGTTGTGATTTGAAACGTGTAAAAGAAGTTATTAGTCGTCACAGAAATTTACAGGGATTTAAACCCCATAAGAGTAAATTTTTATAATTTTAAATTTTTTGTTTTACTTTAATGATTCAAATCCCAAACTGTATGTGCATTCATATCTAGTTCGTATGTAAAGTCCCAGTTTGTGATTCGAAGCTCCCCACTCTTGGGATTCGAATTTCAACTTGGGATTCCAATCTACATGGCGACTAGCAACTCTTTCACTCACTTATTCACTAAGTTTAAATTAAAAAAGGAGTAATAAAAACTATCCGTTAGGATTTAAATCAAACATTCAACAGATTGACATTAAGATTCAACAGTATTTTAAGGAGAACACAGGAACAGGAGAAAAAATCTCCACAAATAAACCCATTTTCCGACTATTTTACTGCCCATACAATTTAAAACCTGCAGAACGGTAGGTCTCCGAGGGTAGCTGAGTAGTTTCCCATCCAGCACCACCACCTTTATTGGTGATGAGCATTGGAAAGAACACACACAAAAAAACTAAATCAGCGATAAACAACAACAACGACCGAAAACAGATTTCAAAATTTAACCGACAAACAAACCGTTCGATTCTCAGAAACGGTTTTATCACTCCTCGGAGTTGGTTTGGTCTCCTTCGGCTGCGGTGTGGCGTTCGGCAACAGGCGCGCCCGAGATGCCAAAGGATGGCCCGCCCAGAAGGACCAGGGACAGCAAATTAGCTGGAAATTGCAGTTTAGGGTTTCGTTTAATGGCGTTCCGGAACCGGATCACCGGCCCAAAACCCCAACGAGCCCACGCAGACAGTGGAAACACGCACCCGGTTTCTCAATACATGCTCGAAGTGATAGCCGTACACAATCTCGCACACAAGGGAAAGTAGTAACACACACACACACATGAACAGGTGAGTAGTAGAATCCTTCAACCCTCTTCAACCAGGGCGTGTTAAACCCAACCCGACCGGCCGTTTCAATCCCCCGTACACGGAATCTGAGGGTAAAAACCAACATCAACGATTTCAACAAAAGCAAAAAAAAAAAAAGGGAAAGGACAACTCCCTAAGTCCACCCTCCGTAATCCCCTTCCGGGGACGCTCGGTAACCATTTAAGGTCCAACCCGTTCCCCCATCGAATGGGGTTCCTTTGTCACCTTTTTTCCAGGTGAACGGACCGACACGGTCAACCGGTGCAAGATACGCACGGGGATGGTGAGGGGAAGTACCCGGTGTATGCGTCCTCTCGGAGCTCGGACCCACACGAACCGAAACCGGCGGTCTTCCAACGGATCGAAATAAATTTTACTTCCCTTCCCCCTTCCCGAAGCCGACGTTACGAAACCGTTCGGGAAAAACCGGACGAGAGAAACATTTAACGGAAGGTAGCCCGGAATCCGGGAAACTATGTGGAAAACCAAAAGGATGACACGGCCGCACACTAGTGGCAAACGGTTACGGTTAGCCATGGGAAGGGACATACATACGTACACACACACACACACACACGCCAAGGGAAAAGGCAAATAAAGTCCTCTCCGGCACGCGACCCCACCGAAGTTCGCCTGAAAACGGAAAAGCAACCACCGAAAGCTGGTGTTGCATAATACTACCACCAAGCTGTCTACGGTTCTCTCGGAACGGAGGTAAAAGTTAACCTTAGATAATAATGTAAACCATCAACGGAGGTAGAAATTATTTACCCCAAGGAGAAGTAGCAGAATTCGTTATTTTTCAAGAAAACTGCCCGTACCGAACCGAACCTCCCGAAACGGCTTCAAACTCCGGTGCTTGCGTGAATCAACTCTGGGTGTGTCAGACTGATGCTCTAGGAAGCGGACAAACGGCGACGGAAGCGTTGCCTGCGAGTCGAAAATCAATGCCTCAAACACGACAAGAGCGAGGTGGACTAAGAAATCCACTCACTCATCCTCTCGAACGGCAACGGGAAAAGAAATGGCACGGAACGGATCCCAACGGATCCGGCCATTTCTGTCGCTCCGAATGACAGGTTTGGACTGTCAGTCCGTCAGCAGTTCTGAGCTGCTGCAGGCAATGAAGAAAACGGACAGCGCCGGTGCTGGACTCTGGGAATCCCTCGCCCAAGATGGCCGCAACGAGACGTAATCCGGCGCCGGAAACGATGGAGTGTGCGAAGGGTGTTTTGAGCGGATTTCATTTCCTACGTAACGACGCCGTAGCGACGGACGAAACACCAACACCACGGTACGGGAAAACAAAAATCCAACAGTTGAAATATCCCTAATCCGTCTTTCCGCACCACGAACCATCTCCCAAAGCCATTCATTTTGGGAGCTTGGGTGTTGTTGGGACGCGCTTCGAGCATTTCAACCACAAGGTCACCATCATCTTCGCCGTTCTTATCTGCATCGGCGAAGAGTAACCACGACGAAGCGACGGCCGTTTTCTAGGAAGCGGTCCCGGATCGAAAACATCCTATTCACAAACAACGCCTTGCGCATCCGTTTTCGGGGTCGATGGCGTCCGTCCCGGTCGACGATGGTCGTAATAAAATGATTCAATAATGCAAATCTAATATATTTACCCGTTAATGTTTGAACCCATGGCCACACGTACACACACACACACACATCGACACAAGGGCGCAGATAGGCAGCTGTTATCTGCACTAATGCTGCTTTGTGATCAAGTTCTCAAACGTCCGCTCGAACATAAACAGAAACCCAACCCTGGCCCTTTGGAAGACGATGCTTCCCCGAAGCAAGAAGCACCGCCGAGCAACTTAAGCAAGTATTGATGGAGGGTGTTACGGAGGACGTTACGATGCTCCCATTGGCAAGTGGTGTGCCATTGTTTGCTGGCGACGATATCGAGTTTGGATAAGGCTTTACGCGATGAAGTTACACACCACCGGGCTCAAACTGCAGCGTGTCACGTTAAAACGACAGATTTCCGGGCCCGTACTTCTCCGAGCGGAGCGACGACTAAACAACGGCGACACCTAACGAGAACCGTACGCCACAAAAAAAAAAACAAGGAGCGCTCCTTTCGTTTGGGTGCAATTTTCTGCGGATTAGCTTTTGATAAATGTGCCACGAAGGATGGGAAAACATCATTAGTGCTGGCGATCCGGTGAGAGAGCGTCTGTGAGAGCGCAAGTCGGTATTCTGGGGCGAAGTTATCAATCGGCCAAGCTCAACGTTACTATTAGAAGGGCATTGTTTGATTGCACGTAATTCAAGCATAATAATGCAATCAGCATCACGTCAGACGTCGAGCTCCATCCGAGCTGGTTCGGATGTAATACTTCACAACGGTAATAATTGAACAAGGATATTGTATCCAAATGCACGGTAATAATAAGCCGCCCCGTCATTGATGAGTTCCTGTAGCAGAATTATGCAGAATTACTCAGTAATTCTTCAGTAAAAAATTTAAAATATAAAAGCAGAGTCTACGAGCGTTAAATCTGCTTTGCTTCCACCTACATATGCTTTACTTTTTTACTAATTAATTCTACAAATAAATAAATTTGGTGTGAATATCCAAACAGTGTAAAAAATGGTACCTATCGCGAACCAAGTTAACAACCGGTCGATAAACATATCGACCGATATAATGACAGTAATGGCGGAATGATATCGCAACGCATCAAATTTATCAACCCGTAAAATCGCGTGTACAATTGCCATGGCTACCGTACAAATCGTGGGGAAAAAATCTAGCAGTTGTTAAAAAAGTCTTTAATTTGCATCGCGAACGAAACATTTTTTTTATATCGACCGATATATTTAACTACTGCCTCAACCCATCCGATATACTAAAAAGAGCGGTTGACCGTGGTAAAATTTATTTTAAAAAATGTAAAAATGTTATTCTGTGTTAATTTTTCGCTTCTTATTATTTTTTAACCATTTTAGCCCATCAAAAAATTTATTTTTCTTGTGAATTTTTTTTTTGTTTTAAAATTTGTTTTTTTTTATTTAACCGCCTACACGGGTAGTTATTGTAGTTTTATATTCAAATAACAATTGATTGGATTGTCGTATCAGCATGAAACTTTTAGAATGCCTAGAAATAGTAATTTTCTATCGTTTTGCTAAAGAAAACAAGTTTTTAAACAAATTTAAATAATTTTTATTTGCCGTTGTCGGTCGATACCCCTCAAACGTTCCGTATTTCTCGTACTTCGGACCAATTTTCATTTTATAGAGCTGTCGGATCGATTTGTAATTTTCAGTGAAGATACTTAAAGGTGTTTTCCAAAATATTGTATAACTTTTATAATTTCAAAAATTCATTAAGTATATTAATTTGAGGTTCCAAAAAATGTCAACGATATAAAAAAATTAGTATTTTTCTTTTGTACAGTTATGCATTGTGTTTCCTGTTCTTATAAATTCACGTATTTTGTTTTTTGGTTCGTGCATTAACACCCTGACCCTTCTCAATTTTTCTTCCGCCAATAACCCACGCTTATGCTTATGCTAGTTCCACTTTGGCAAGGATTTCTTCAAACAGCCTCTTCGGAACTCGGTAATTGTTAATGAAGCTGAAAAAGGAACATGTTAAAACAGTGGCAACGATTGTTGAGCCAATACGCTTACGTTTTATCCGATAATTCAAGCGGATCAAAATGCTTCTACAATCGCCTATCTCCTCTTCATTTTCCGCATCATTTAAAAAGAATAATGAATTTATCATTCTAATGTTTTGGATGCTTCAAGAACTAAAATGCTTCTCGATACGATAGAAGTCGCACTAATTGTAACGTTGTTAAAAGTAAACAAACTCTAGGTTTCCATGGTAATTTGACAGACGGCGAAACCACTCGATAGGTATTTTTATGGGTTGTTATAATTTTACCGACTGCTCAGTTGAATACATTCGCGATACCAATTCGAGTAGATAAATTTATCGGTCGATATAATCAAACGGGTTGGTAAATTTTATCGACTGCTTTCGCGATAGGTACCAATAACACATTATCGCTAGCGATCGATAATGCTAGAAAAATTCGTCGGTTTACATCCGAAGAAACTCCACGTAGGCTATGGAGTATCGCACATTATGAGTTTGCGCAAAGGTGTCAGCTCATGTCGACAATAAAAGCAATGGAATTATATGCCAACTTGGTAACAATTAACACGTTGACTGCCATGGCTATTATTTTTCGGTATTGATGAATAGTTCTAAAAAGTGTTTGTCCAATAAATAAATGAAAAGGCAACATAAAAATTATAGTAATACTTAATCTCAATTCTTTGTGAAGCTAAGGCCATCAAAAACCGTCGGTTGAATAAATGTTTATAAAAATAAATATATGTTATTTTTTTTCAAAAACGATTATACTAAGAAAGTGTTCCAACAACGTGTTCCAGTCAACGTGCTAAGAAAGATCAATTGCTTTATTTATATTTGGTACTGGTAAAATTGTATATATAAACAATTCCGCTACGGATGCTGATCAAGTAAATTTTACGCATTAAAGATAAATTGGACGCGATTGCTTGGAAAATCTAACCGTTAATAGCAAGCAACCAGCAACTAGCCATTACAAGAATAAAACTACACGAAGTTTTGAAAGAAGTGTATGCTACTAGTGGTCGATTTTATTTATTTACATATACGTTCATATATACGTTCATCGTCCTTTTAAAAAGAAAACTAATTGACCTGTTGGCTCACATATTTACCGATTAATTCGTAACATTTATATTTCGGTGATCGATATGAATAAACAAAGACGGCTCATTGCGACCTGCCCATTTTGACGCTTTTATAGACTGAGAAATTTAAATTGAAAACTAGTTAATGCACTAGTTTTTAGATGCAGTGTAGAACTAGTGTAGTTAAAATTATATAGAAAAGGTTGCGTAATAAAGCCAAATACAATACAGGGAAAGTTTCTGGAAAATGCAAACTTATTGAATTCATTATCTCTCCAGCAAAAAATGTAGTAAAATATTTATAGACTGTTGACTAACTGAGTGAATTTAAATTTAAATTTTAAACATTACATATTAATAGAGAACGGGTAACCAAAGTACAAAGACATGACCTAATTTAAAGAGAAGTTTGATACTCCTACAACGATGAATCATTGGCGAATATTGATGCCAAAAATGATAAACTTACACAACCAACCAAACCTTTCCTGAACCTAAAAACAACCTAACCTTTCCTACATAAATCTTTCCAGCTCAAATTTTCTCGCACATGCATACCCTCGGCAAAGAAAGTTTAAAATTTTGTGAGCAAAGTTTTTTTTTTCATAAAAGAACCCCCGATTCGTTATTGTTAAATATAGCACAATTTCTTGTTAGACTGATAGTATTGAATATAAATAGTACTCATCACAAAACACCAATCATCGCGCAACATGATTCGGCAATCATCGCGCAAGCCCTTTCAAGAGAACGATTGCACTCGACTCGCGCCACCAGCGAAACGAATTTATGTGTAAGACGCCAGCAACGCAGCTTCCTTTCCAATTTCGAACACATCGCCGCGAAACAAATGGCGTCCGTTTAAACAAAAGTGTACAAATAAATAAAGCGTCAAAAAGAAACACACGTCTTGCGCAAACAAGGAGCGGTACCGGGAGCGTAACACCACCAAGACGCAAACGGAGTTGTTCACGGTGCTGCGTTTGTTTTCGCTTTTCCCTCGTTCGATGTGGTCCCTCCCCGGGGGCGGCGGGGGTTTTTCCTTCCCCATTATGCTATCTTCCATCATCACGGAAAACGAGTTAGAATTATTACATTACATATGTTGCCTCTGCCCAACGGCTGCCCGGCGGGAAGATGCTGCGCGCTTGGAACTGGCGACCGCGACAAGTTCAACGAAACGGGCCATCATCCACACACTCCTCTCCTTTCATTTTTCCCCTTCCTGCCACTCCCACACACACACCAACAACCCATCGGCGTGAGAGAGCAGGAGGTAATATAAAACGAACGAACCGTGCTACGAAAAACCCAATACCCCGAAAGGGCGAATTGTGATTATTTACTCAAACGTACACCCTTTCCCACCTCCACTGCCCGACCCGCGCGCCCCCTCACCCACCTCGTGAATTCTCGTGAAGTGGATTTGCTTGACTCGTTTCCTGACTTCATTTCATAACTCGAAGACACCCCTGGCGGTTCTACGGGATCAAGAAAAATGAAAAATTTTAGCGCCAAACACCGTCCCCATCCCATCGCCTCCACCTTCCCTTCGTACGCCAACGTACCGACCCATGCCATGGAAAACCCCTCAAGGTAGGAAAGCCAGAAGAAAAAACCCAACCGTCGTTACGACTGGAAATGCCATCCATCTGAAAGGAGCGAAAACCCACAAACGGCGATGATTTTCCATCCATCTTCTCGCACGTTGCTCATTCTCGCACATCCTCCCACCCTTTTACCCGACCCTCCCAGTACCCGTGTTCTTTACCGGAGGATAAGAAGAAACACCGGCAAAAAAAGAGCTGAAAAGACGATGCAGTAAAGCCGTATTTCACACCATAAACGGAAGAGTGATAAAAATGTGTATGATTGAAAAAAAAAATCCCCCTCAACCCGGGAAGCGAAAGAGCCGAAATCTTTTAGCCCGGATACGCACGGCGGGAAAAAAGGGGCCCGGATCGGAGTTTTCCGATTCATTTCCATTTTGGTCGCGGGCACAGAAACAATAAATTCACATAGGCAATCATGTCTTTTTTTATCGCACTAGAGACGGGGGATGTGACAAGTATCCCAGCAGGTTTAGACGGAAATAGAGCATTTGCGTACCTGTTGAGCGGATGAAAGCCATCATTCATATGTAATACAAGAAGAAAAAAATCCTTTTTGCGCACAGGAACGTACTTTTTTCCTTTGCAAGCTGTCATGCAAATTAAAAATTGAAGTAAATATCCAGCAGGATGCGTGCACTAATAAATCAAGCCACACATATCCTACGATATTTTCATTTCTGGCACAAGTTTCCAACAAAGGGCAAATTTGTAATAAAAATAAACACTCGCCAACTTTCATAGACCCACCCCAAAAATTCGATCGATTGCGTTCTTGGGATCGGATCGAGGTGAAAAACATTCCTACCTAAATACCACGGAATTAAGATACAAGGTAGAAGGTTATCTTTCCGAAACAATTAAAAAAAACTTCCGAACAGTATGTGCTAACCCAACACAGAACACTTAAAATAAACTATGTGGGTTTCCCCCAACATGTTCTAACAGCCCCGTTCGCTACGTGCAAAACTACCCACACAAAGGTATGCAACATAGTTTTGAGCAGCAACAAAACAATCCACAGGCAAACGAGCTCGTTTGCCGCCCATCGCCAAAACATTTCGATAGTGAAAGAAATTGTTTCAGAACCGCATCTTGAAGTACTTTCGAGAGATCCCCGACTTGAGAGATGAGCGAGAAGAAGAGTGCATCTGCACGTTGCGGGCGGTTTCACGTTCGGGCATTCAAACTCCACCCGAACGAAGGCGTAAACAAAGTGCTGCCTTGTCTGGAAACATACGAACGGAATGATTTCATTCGCCAACATTACAAACAACGGCTTGGTTTGGATGCTGTAATGGTAAGCGTTGTACACCAGGCGGTTGTATAAAATTGAACGATAATGTTCCAACCGACGCCCGAATGCCGGGTCGAATGCTTCCTCCTCGGGTTGGGCATCGGTATTCTTTGCATTTCTTCTGGCACGGTTTGCTCCGTTTGGGGAAAATGACTGCACACTGCTCTAATGTATTCAAATCCCCAATGGAAAGCCCGAACGAAATAAAATTCCGCGCCAAAACATACACAACCGGGTGCCTCTGGAAAATGTTCACACTAAATGAACCGAAAGCTTCGGGCGAAAAGTAATGCTTTCTTCGGGATGTTGGGTGGGCGGTTCGCCACGACACGCGGCGATAAGTTGGCGACGAGAGGGTGGGCGTAATTCAAAATTCCGTCCACGTGCGCCAGTGTGAAGAAAGTGCCCGCAGGAATGGACGATGATCGAATTGTAAGTACTAATTTGTTGAATTAGAATTCACATCCATTTAATTGAAAATTTCATTCGCTCCGTCCATTCGTCCCGTCCCTGTTGCGCGGATATTAAATGAAATTAGTATTGCACCGGTAAACCGCCGTCTGCTAGTAATCGTGCCCGACACTCACTGGAGCGCGATGGGGAAAAGCATTTCAGCAACACACCGGCGGGAAGATTTCCACACTCCCAACGGCAGAGCGACACGGTTTTCGCAGTTGGACACAAAAAATAAAAACACGGGAAGTACATGCAAACCCTCCCAATGTCCTAGGCACGTGACAAAGTGCTTGTAACCACTTCCTTCTGGCGCTGAGTTTCCCACAATGAGTGTGGATTTTCCTCCCTTCTTTTTCTCAACCCTCGAAGTACATCCGCACCGCTGCCCCTTCCCCTTCCAAGACTCCATTCGGGTCCATTCCGGAGGGCGGCAGCGATAAGTCGAGTTATTTCAGATCCAGGATCTTCGTTCGAGCCAGCAGCTCGTTGTTCGTCCATTTGATTCTGCAAAAGGATAACGGAATGGAGGCTTAGTTCGATCCGAAATCTCCCTGCAGCGATCAGCGCCAGGGACGCCGGTGGCCGGTGGCCGGTGGGGCACAAAAATCAACCATAAAAATGCGGTTTTTATATTCAGATCAGTTCCTCTGATGCTTTCGTTTCCTTGCTCCTTATCGGCGCCCCGCGCCCGGTCACCCACTGACCCACCGCAAAGCCACACAATTATTTCCACCCTTGAGCCGGAGCTGGAAATTGGAGGGAAAGCAGCATTTCGCTTACGCTGACGACGACTCGAAACCCATCCCGGCAGAGATATTAGGCCGAAACCAACCCGGCCCGTAATAACGAGCGCACGGGGGAACTTCACGGAACGCTCGAAGCATTTTCCAGCATGCCAACAAACAAATAAAAAAAATCTGGAAAAGAAAAAGGATGGCGCACAAAGATGGGAAAAATATGTACTACTCTCACGAAAAATGCTTCCGAATGAAAAGGGACCGACGGGCGCGTGGTGGGAAAATAATAATGAGCAAACAGGACGAAGAGAAAGCCGAGCCGTGCAGCACGATTTGGGCGATGCGAGCGGGAAAGCTTTGCATAAACGTAAAGTCAGCTTTTTCACTTCGACCAACCCGCACCGCTTCCCCGTCGGCCCCAAAAATACGGCTACCGAGTCGTTTGTTTGGGGATATGCTGATAGGTTGATGTGGGGATATTGGATTCCTTGGCTCGCACACATTTGGCTCACACCGCCAAGCAGGCACGCATCGTGATGGAAGGGAGGAGCGTGAATACGTGGTGGGGGAAAATGTCAAGAAAATGGTAATACGCCGTCGGTTAACGACTGCCGGATACTTCGATGAAAAAGCGATGCTCGAGAGGAGTAAATTTTAAAGGTTTAGTTTGGCCAAAGTTAATGCAGGGGTAATTCATTGCACATTCACTGGGTGCTGTTTGGCTTTTTTGCGAGGGAATCCATTGGAAAGTGTCAAATATTTAATTTACACATTTAGAAATATCAATATATTTAGCAGCAACTTTTAAACATACACATTTTTTTTTCTCCAGCAAACCTAAGTGCATGAGGAGTTGGCAAATTGGATATGATGCTTATGAAGATCAATCATTTAGTGACCTTTATGCTCATGAAGGTTTTTTCAATTAGTATCTGCTTCTAACTTCTTTTGCTAAAAACAAATAATTAAATCAGTTTCCATGAAAAAGCAACATAACTAAAGATTAGATTCTTAACGTACATTTTCGGTTCTAACGTTTATCGGGACGAGTGTGCGAAATTTTTAAAGTTAGTTTCTACCTCTAACTTATTTTGCTAACCAAGAAATAATGAAACTAGTTACCATGAAAAACAAACCTATCTAAAGATAAGGTTCTTAACGATTATGTTTGTTTCTAAAGTTTCTTAGGACGAGTGTGGGATATGTTGTCAGTAATAAAGCTACTTATCTTTAATTTTGCTAGCCTATAGCAACTATAGCTTTAAATATACTTTCTTTAAATATAGTAATAATAACTAATTTTATGTTCCTTTTAATAGAGAGAAAATGAAAAGAAATCACAAAAAATAAAAATAAAATTTGCTATTGAATAAACTATGGATTATAATAAAAACAAACAAATTTAATCAAATTACGGAAAGTTACAAAAAATAAAACTAAAAACAAGTTAAGCTTCAGTGTATGCTGTTGACAAGGATTCAGAAATTCAGGATTATTCATTTGTTGTTTTTTCCATTATTAAGCATTTCGAAGCAAGTTCGAGATTCATGTTCGATAAAATTAAAATTTTTGGGGCATTTAACTATTGCATATGATTTAGTATCATCATAATTTTTTATGAATATCATCCTCCGTGCTGAACAAAGAAATGTGATAGTTTATTTACTCAAAAGAATCTTGCAAATAAACATTACTTCTCGGAATTCCTTCACACACATGAAGCCCACAATCGAACAGTAAACAAACCTATTGCCAAGGACGTTCATTCAACCGACTAACAACATTTTGTAAGAGGGCTCCTTTCATTGATACGCGAAATATTATGCACCTACAACGCAGATCTTGCTTGATTTTTGATACTTTTGGCTCGACTTACCGTTTCTCGGGAAATGTTCATACCCTTTGGCGGAAATCAATACATTATAAGCGAGTGTACATGGCGCAGCGAGATAGCATCACCGTTTTGCATGTTTTCTTCTCGTTGCAGCGCTGGTTCAGCTAGCAAACCCGTTTGCATTTATGCTCGCTCGGGAACCAAAGCAGCAAGACGCCCAACAGCACACACACACTGCACACCAAGCTCCACAAAACGCAAACGGTGGATGGAGGGATTTATGCATAAACAGCGAAGCCCACGGAACGCCACTTTTCACCCACGCACAATTATTACCAATCACAAAACATCCAACCCGCGACTCCGAGATGAGTTGGAGTTCAGCAGAGTTATCACTGGAAAAACTTCTGGTAGGCTGATAACGTTACTCCGAAGCCATCGATTCGATCCGAATTCACCAAAACGAGCACCATCCGGCGTTGCGAAGAGGATGAGAAAAATCAATACTTTTACTCCATACACAAATTTGTGTACATTTTCCTTTGCACAGACGCGGGGAACACAAGACACTCTAACGACACAACATGACGAATGCGACGCGTCAAACCGGTCACTTTCGATCACGGACGCACGTTTCCACACTTTGCACTGCTGTTAAACATAGCAATAATTCAATTTTCATCGGTTTTCGCACCCAAACTAGCGGCAGACACCGACTTTCGAAGGAATTTTCAGAAACCTTCCGAAACGAAAACACCAAAAGTTAGTGTTGACAGAACGAAACTGACAGTAGCGTTGCCTGACAGATCCAAACATTTTCCTTTTGACCAAGGTTAGTGCAACAAAGCTTCAAACACCTTGAGCACAATTTGAAATAGCAACTGAAATGGCCTTTTTCTTACCAACTTTCTGAAGCCAATCTGAACATTGAAAATTAAATGTAGATTTATGCCAAATAACTTTGTTCAGCAAAAAATCTTACATAATTCATACTTTTTGAGAAAATTGAATGTATAAGAAAGTGGTCGAGAAACCTTGGTCAGCATTGAACGGAGCATGCGTGATTGTGCGTAGCGTTTGAAACACCGGTTTGATGTGGAGGAATGCAAAATTCAATGAAACAACTAATATTCTGCTAAAATAACGTAAGAAACGTAGATATTCATTGGCACATGACAAAAATAATGATGAAAACTTTATTGCAGGGACTACTAGCAATATTCGATCGAACGTATTTTGATACAAATGGTTTTCAGACTAATTTCAGTAAAATATAAACATGAGTAATATTTATAATACACGGATAACAAATTTATCTACAATCTATTAACTTAAATCGAGAGTTGTTTAGAAGCATCACTTATCATTTCAACCAGTGAAGGTCAGATTGACAATAATATCAATATTTAATTTTACTCCTTATTGTCAGCAACGCTACTTGCAAATTAATCACATCGGGATGGAAAGCGTCGACGAGACGTGTCAAGTTTTCGACACTCCTTGTACCCAGGCGCTATTTGTATTACCTTGGCGTATTGACCAGCATAAAAAAATCATGCCACTAGAGGCACAACAGTCAAGTGTGCTGTTCGTCTGCACCGTTGGTAGATGGACCGAAGCTCACCGAAATGAAAGCATCCTCGAGAGGAATCTAGCAGCGTCACGAGACTTTATTTGATGATCAAGCCGTTTCGCCGTTCGTTTTATTTCCCCTGCCTGACCTTTCTATTTCGTTTTTTACTCTCTCTCTCTCTCTCTCTCTCTCTCTCTCTCTCTCTCTCTCTCTCTCTCTCTCTCTCTCTCTCTCTCTCTCTCTCTCTCTCTCTCTCTCTATCTTTCTCGACTCCATAGACTCCCGGAGCAACCCTTTGGTGTCCTCCGCGTGACGGCCAAGCATGCATCCGATGCCGGCAGCAAACCACGGATGGCTCTATTGACCGCAAACTAACCGACAATGTGGGTTTCCGGTTGGCGAGGATCAGACGAACGGAAACGCAAGCCAGATTCCAACACATTGTCCGTGTCCTCGCCGGCGGCAGAAATGATAATGAGAAAGTTGAGAACTTAATCAGCAATGGAGGAAGCGACACCACCGAAGACGACGAGGGCACCCGGTTTGCCGCTGGAAAATTCGAATGTCAGCCATCACCAGCAGGCGAGTGACGAAGATGAAGCACCGTGCGCTAACAAGTGGCCGACATAACCACTGTCCTTTTTCCTGTCGAGTTGCGGCTTGGCGGAGCTTCCATATTGGATGTCATGCTGCTGGAGTCCATCGAGAAAATAGGAAGGTCAAAAAGATGCTAGAAGTCCCATAAAAAGGCGAAGGGCATAGGAAAGATCCCTGGTGTCTATTTTATTTTAAACGAAAAAATTGTAATAGCCTTGCTAGTAAATCCCTTTTTCTATCTTGAATACTTCTTTCGGACTATGACATATTATACAAACTATTCTGTTAAACATATTTTAGTTAAACGAAATTTTCAAACATGCTTTTCATTCTAGTTTATCAATCTCATATTTATCAATCATGTAAAGCTTCATACTTGTGAAATACGCGACATGTATTCTGTGTTAGGGATGTTTTTATTCGTTAGTTTAACTCTACTGCTGAAGATGTTTGTTTTACTGCTCGTAGAGTTAATTATAAGATTGGTCAATCTTTATAGTTTGCAGTTTCTGTTTTCATTAGCGAGTTTTTTTTCCTTTTTTAGCCTGCATAAGAAATACTGTTCATAACTTTTATTCCAACATTATTCCCAAAGTTTGTACCATTTTGGTTACGCTAACGACTAACTCATGAGCTATTTCTATTACTTATTTCGTGATTGAATTTGCACATGATTCGATAGACCTTAATCTAAATTTGCACAATTTAAAATAACGCTGTTGCGTCCCCGAGACCGAAGCTATTTTTAATTCATCCATTTCATTGTGACAGCCGTAATGTCTCAGGAGGCTCATCGGCATGTAGCACAGCATATGTGTCCTCTAGGGTCTTAGTCCATCGATCTCCTTCTACCCTGGACTCTTTTTTAAACCTTATCAATTGTACTCTGCGTCCTTATCAGTTGTGTTGTGCGTCAGATGTGTAGTGTGCTATGTTTCTAGAGTCATTTTTTCCTCTTCCCTCACGATGATAATTGAACGAACACAAATGCATTGTAATTGAGTGTCATCGAAATCCATCGTTTCACGTTTGCGAGGCGACAGCAGGGACGAACATAACAGCACGGCTCATTTATCAATACCTCAATACGATGCATCATTTATCTTACCCGGCACAAACCGATGGTGCCTTCTGCCAAACGTGTGCTTGTTCCCGAAGAAGTGTTTCTTCGATATTCATTCGATTGTTCCACTTTCAGCCCTTTTGCCCGGCCGAGCCACGATCGAAGCGAACGAAACGAACCCTTCGAAACACTAGCTCTGAGTAGAGCTCAAGGATCCAACCATGCAGACGCGTCTACGAAACAATGGGATCGGTCGAAAAAAAAACACTACAGAAAGGCTGAACAAATGTACCTACAACCGGTCTAGACCTCACCATCGCGGGCTGCTCAATGCTTCATTTTGTTCGGATGGATTCCTTTCGTCTGCGGCGTTGTTTAGGGTGGTCCATTGTGGCCATCCACCGGAAATCGATTGGTATCGCCGAGTGGCATGAGATATGATGCGAAAAGCAATCTTTGCGTCTCAATCGTGTTCATCGAGAAAACACTTCTACAGCCTTCGAGCTGCTTGCCGTTGGTGGAAGGACCTTCAGAACACTATCATCTCGAGCTTATCTGTGTCATCGCAAAGTGCGATACGAATTCGTTTCGATATATGATGGTAAGGAGTGAAAAGTGTCACCTCTCGAACAGATGCCTGACGGCAAACCGGAATCCCATCTCTTTGAAAGCGTTCGAACAAGCGACACGATAAAACCACTCATTTTGGGAGATAAAACCATTCATTCTAAATACGAAAAGTGAACCACGCTTTCCTCCGACTCATTGGCTGCAACTTTTTTTATTATACTTTTTATTTTTGTTTTCTTACTAAATACACTAGGTTTAGTTTTCTTCAAACGGAACACTAATGCTTCCAAATAGAAAAGGATTTCCGAATAATGGGTGATGTGAGACACAGGGCAGAAAACTTTCCAAGCGTGGAAGAAAAGAAATGAGCAAAAACGGTTTTTCTTCTATCTAGGGCGAACATGAGGAAAACCCCACCAGCACCAGAAACACAAAAGTGTACGTCAACGTAAGAAAAACTGCCCGGGCAAAGGAGGAAGAAAAGAAAAATCAAGACCACGAAGCGGACCGAATTCCCGCTTCCTTTTCGTTGCCATAGTAGTTGGGATTATACACTGAAAATACTGTTTTTGCCAACTGTTTCTGCGATCGTTTCCATTGTCCGTGCCGATCCGGATCCCGGAGCGTGGCGTTTTTCCGTTCCTTCCGAACGATAGGGAACCATCCTTCAACCCCACAAGTGCTCCGTAGTGGCATCCTTCCCCGGCGTTTCCGTTTTTCTTCGGCCATCGATTGTACTCGCTACCTTCCCAACTCCGTCTTTCATCGTTTTCATTGTCTGCCGCTTTTTATCCTTGCCGAATGCCGAAAGTGGGAACCGATCGGAAGCACACAAAAAAACACTGGGGATACAATTGATACCAACCTTCGAAAGGAGCCGTTGCCGCAAAGGTGCATCGAGAAGGAGACGGAAAAAGGTGGCGCTAAATAGAAAGAAAGAAGTCGATCGAACGCGCATCTCCGTTTAATGGAAATTCGAAAGCAATAATAAAAGAATACCGAGCAGTTTCCTGGAGACAGCCTGGGCATTATGTGGACTAGTGGGCCAATGGTGAAATACCGTAGAATAACTTGTGGCTGATATGTGCTCCGTAAGATAAAAGCGAAACAAAACAACGACACCAAAACTACTCAAGGACCTCCGTTTGAAGGGACAGAGAGAGCCTAAAAAGTTCTTCTGAATCAATTGAAGCTGTCACAGAAATTTTCGGGCTGCTTTGAATCTGTTTGCTTCGACAAAGCCACCGGCAATGCCGGCAACGTTCGACTTTCCAAGGGTCGAATACTTTTCAACGCAATTTCCCAACCTTCCATTGTTGTGTGGTTCCGCCTGGGTTTTGTTTGCATTTCACCGTTTTTCGCAAAGAAAACGCTTCTCAATGGAAAGTTTCAATGGATTCCTGGTGAAGAGTCAGCGTGGCTGGACTGAATTTGATGTCCTATTATAGGTCGCATTATTTATGTTTCCGCGTTTTTTTTCGCATCCCTTTATGGTATGTACGCAATATTTTCCACCACAGACCACAGGACCGAAGCTCGTCGCGCACGGTGACGGTGGGAAAAGTTTGCCGTTTTTCCTTTCTCTCGTTTACTAGTCCTTGCTCGCCAGCATCCAGCCAGCGTCAGCAAATGAAATGAATTTTCCAACCAAAGCCGTATGGCTCCATTGTTTAACTTGCGCGGTAGCCTCGAGTGGGGATATTACTGCTGCTTAGGTAGCGTTGTTTACCGACCACAATCGAAAAGTCCATAGATTTATTGTGCAGGCGACCAACGGACGGGGTTATGTTGTTTTGTTTTTTTGGCCGGATGTGAATCTTTTGTACCGACAAGCGGGATTTGAGCAAATACAGGTAGTTACAGTGCCGGAAAGCAAGTCTTAGGTGCTCAAGCTAAAGTTTGGATGTACAAACAATAATCAATCATTTCTTGTAACAAATCAATTGCACAACTTTTTATTGCATAAGAATGTGCTTGTCATTGAAATATACTGGCAGGCTAATTTGTTTTTAGTTTGAAGTTATGCTAACGGGTTGAAAATGGGGCAGTTATGAAAAAGCTATTTCGATTTCGTCGCTTCCATATGATCATCGTGAATAATATCTTTGCAGTTCATAGCAGCAGTTTTAATTTATATCGGTAAAAAAATTAAATTTCAAATTGTACAATAACGCTAAACAGTACCACCGCTTCAGTTAGCAAAAAATAAACAGTTGTAACTGATTCAAACTACAATAAAATGCCAAAGATAAACGTAAGTTGTCGGAGAATTCAAAAGAAAAATGGACTTTACAAGAAAATTGATATATTGGTCAATGCTTTCAAAATCTGACCGGAAGCTTTAAGATCTGAACTGGTGCAATTTGTTAAATTGACCCATCATATTTAGTACCAGACCTATGTTTGCAAAATTCTAGTATAGAGTTAAGAAAATCATGATGGATTTAAATAAAAAATGCTGCATACTTGAAATAATATCCATGACTTCCGGTAAATTTAAGATTAAATTTGAAATTGTTTAACAACAGTGGTTATGAGCCTTTCCTTTGCTAAAAATGTTGGACACTGTTGTTTTCGTGTCTGTTTTGCAAGTGTTTCGCTCTTCATTGAATCATATATTATGTATGGTCTAGGATTGGCACGTATATATAACACAGGTTCGTATGAACTGAAACTAGTATAGTTTCAATAAAATTGTACCATCGTTTTTTTTTTAAATTGCAAATTCAAAACTTTACGAGTTTGAAAATAATTTTATCTGGCTTTAATGATCGATTGTGCAAGCGATACGATGGAATGGAGCGAATAACAAAATCAGCTTTAAACCCACACCTACTTATTCTGCTGGTTTGATCGAACAAGATATGACGGTAAATAGAAAACGGAAAAGAATCGTCCATTTTGCCTCAATTTCCCTAAAATAGCTACCAGAAACCAATGAAGCGCGCATAAAACGTGAATAGTGTGGACACACTTTGATGTTATTTTCAAACCACATCCCCACCGAATTGGCCCCCGGCCCACTACCAATCACCTGATGTCATCGAACCGGAAAGTAAGGCTGCTCATCGAAACTAAAAATAAGGCCCCTCTCAATCAGTTCAATCGATTTTCACACAGATCCTTGCGGGCTTGCGGGTTGCGCCCCGGTGAAGTGGTGTTATTTTAAATCATCGCAAGCAGTATTCGTGATTGTCCTGAGGGTTTGAAGAACGAGAGCCGTCCAGTGGAGCCACCGAGATGTGCTTGATATATTATGGCCGGAAGTGCTGTTGAGCGAGGTTCCGTTCCGCTCCGCAAATGGACCCTATGCGAACACACTAAAGCACGGTAATCACTCACCGGAACCCCGAACGACTCGCAATGCGGAGCCTTTTGTCCTGTGAGTGATCCTTGTCGGAGAAGTTCGTTTTCCGTGCGCTTTCTTTTCGCATACACCGGGCACTTTTCACGTGTGACCAGGTTGAGCCGTACTTTTCCATCGAAAAACTACGGCAACGCAGCTTCCCACGGGCGAAGTCGTTCGCTTCCCCCATCCCATCCCCCTCCCACCACCCTCCTAGATGCAAACACAGCACATTTCTACACGTGGGTTAACGTTCCCTCAGCCACGTGTGTAATGTTCGTGCGAACTTTTTGTTCATTTTCGTCAAACGACGCTTTATCCGCAGTGAACATGTGCGATGAGTATCAGAAATCAATGATCATCAAATATTTACTTACAGCACCCGAACACCGGTTTCCGATTTCACTGAATCCGGCAGCACGCTGTGGTTTAAACGGGAAGTCCTGGAACCGGGCAGCCACTGCGCGGTTCGGGCCGCATGCTGGAGAACTCATCCCCACGGTCGCGCTTTTTTCGTCCAGCATCGTACGGACGACGAACTAGGAAATAACGACAGTTTGAGGTTCACAGCCGGAAAACGCTCTTCAAAGCAGCAAAAGTGAAACAAAAACTTCGTTAACGTCCTGTGTGGCGCTTTCCTTTGCTGGTTCCATTTTTTTTTCTTCTGTGTTGTGCTGCGGTTTTCGTTTGGGAGCCGGTCGGTTGGTTGGAGTTTTTGCGCAAGATTTCGCTCGACGCCGAACGATCCTTCGTTCATAACGGATGAAGTGTACTAAGTCTTTTGCTTCTTTCTTTTTTTTTTTTATTCGTTTTGTTTGTTGCTGCCTTGCTTTTCCATCCGCCCGTGAAAGGCCACGAATGAATGATTTGTGTCAAAGCGTCGGTCGATTTTGGGGACATTTGTCTCTCGCCCATCTCTCAGGCGTCCGCTCAAAGCCGTCCGTCCGTCCGAGGTGGAGAAAAAATATGAAAAATTCATTTCGTCACCTTTCCGGAAGCGCCGGCTACGTACGGTAGTCACCGGTCACGTTGGGCTAACCAGCGGCTGCCAAACCAGAGGCTACTGGAAATCGTTTCCGGTGTAGGGTTCATTTATTATTTCCCAGCTAACGTACTTTGCTTCGTTTGTTTTTCTGATTACGGTTCATTCCGAGGCCGGGCTCTAGTTTTTCAGCCAGCCAGCGTGACTTGGTTTTGATAATGGCATCATAAACTTCACCCATCTACCGCTCCGGGGGTGGGAACGCTGATCGAATCTTACCCACCCCGGAATGCAGTGGGAATGTTTGATGAGCGATATTGATTAGCAAAGAGAACAAAAACAAAACGGGGTTCTGCTTGAAACTGATTGCACATGTTGGGTGTGGGGCAGATGGAAGCTTATCAATTGCAAAACAAAAGACGTTTGACCTAAATAATTTCAAAATGGCGCCGATGGTGAACCATTCCAATGGGGATGAAGCGAAAAATGTATAGGGAGGAGAGACTGCAGCCCGCGGGTTCGCCAAGAGCGAAACACTGCAAACTATTTGAGGCAACTATTTCCAACCATCAGCAGTTCCCGCAGCGTTCGGAGATCGGTTTTATGACGGAAGCCTCCCATCCTAACCGTCGAATGACAGCGGACGGAGCGCGAAAGTGCAATCACTAGTACCGCCGGAAGGCGCCGAAGACACCGGAGCGCACGGGAGGGGGTCATGCGTTCAAAATCAGCCGAAGGTGGTGAAAATCATAAGGGAAACTTACGGCAAAAGGGGTTCGAAGATACCTCGCAGTCACTCGCTCGCTCACTCACTCATTCATTCAGTCATCGCGCAACGCTTTGTGCAACTTTGGCTGGAAAATTAATTATAAAACTTTCGAATTATAATAAACTTTCCCGCTAACTTCAAGGTGAAGCAATGGCTGTCGGGAAGGTAAGAGACAAGCCAACCAACGTGTGCACACACACCCAATTCACACTCACCGAGTCCGACCTCGTAGTGTCGGCCAGATTCAGACCGCATCGAGGTAAAAGAAAAAAAAAAAGGGAACATTTTTTCTTCCGCCGCCATGGCGAGAAAATACTTGGCAGGAACTGTTTTTGAAAGTTTTGCTAACCATGCCTGCGCTGCAGCCGAAGACGTTGAGCGAAAGCTGTTCGGCGGCTCCCGACATCCGTGCGGTTTAGCGTGGCCGTTGACAAACGAAAGTTAGCGGGGTGAGTTTTTCGGTCGCGCATAAACGAGCTTTTAGCATGAATGTGCAGCAGCACGCTCGTACCCATTCTGCGCTGTTGTTAGTCAATTGCTAACTTGCACAGCGTTTAGCTAACAATCAAACTTTATCCTATTAACAAATAAGCATACTCATGATGAGCGACGTGTTAATCAGGGTTTAATAGAGATACAACACAGGTGTATTCTCGGTTTCTTTAGAATGTATTGTTCGGCCTAGTTCAAATTGTCAAAACAATTTTGTTAAAAAGTAGAAAAAAAACACTTTCTTATGATAGTGGAGAACGTGACAAATATAGAACAGAATTTATCAAAACCCTTGTTGATTGGTTTTTTTAGTTGGTTTTGAAAATCAAAGTATAATTGAAAATAAAAAAAATTATAGAAAATTTTAGTCTTATAATGAGAAATAATTTCGGTTCGTCGCACATGGCTTAGGTTTTAAATTTTTTAAATATAAAAATATACAAAATTTTATATTTTTAGTCCCTTCACGGCAATGTTTTGTTATCACAAAAAAATTAAATACACAACTCTTAAAAGAAGAAGTCGTTTGGCCTAGACAAAATTCCTTCATAATTTCACAATTAATCCGATTGAGAACCAATAGTACTACGAATTAATTAAAGTGTATAACTTAACCTTAAGTTATTGATTGGTGCTTTGATTGACTTTCAAACATAAACAATGCAATGGAATGCTTTCAAACATAAACAAAAACTGAAAAAAACCGGACCAACAAGATAAACGTTCGTTATCAGGAATTAATTCCGCCAGACTAGCAAACCATTGTCATGACCCATTGCTTGAACATTAGCATCACTGACTTAATCACATTGCCCAAAGTATCCGCTGCTATCATACACTCGAACATGCCACTTGTGGGGCGTTTTTCCAAAACGATGGTAGAGTGAAGTTTTGTAAAGTACCCTTTACCCAGGGCAATGAAAGAGATAAATGGAAACACGTTAACGTGTTCCACGTAATTAACTCTATCGCCTATGCAGGGAACCCAAACTCAAACAGAACTATAAACGCAAAATACTAAATAACCAAAGATACTGAGAAAAAAAAAGTTTAAGCCAAACGTAAAGATATCTGCTGGAATTTTCTCATAATTTGCATTGCTTTCTTTCTTGCAAAGAACCGAATGAAAGGAGGATGGCGTCTAAGGGGACACCCGATTACGGAGCTGGCATAAAAAAAAAATAAATCGCTTGAGGCTTTCTTTTTCTTCGCGGGAAATAGTGGAAGTATCGTGCAAACAGTTGAAGCCTCATTACTGTACATTTATCATGTCGGCATCCCACCGACCCCACATCAACTCCCGCCAGGGGCGCAAGGGAGCTGAAGTTCCGAATCATATTATGGGTGTACAACATTTAAGGAATAATCAGCTTAAAGGGGAATCCTCTTGAGTTTTCCCTCCATCCGAACTAGGATTCGACTGCGAGGAAGCAGCAAGCACTAGGCTGTGGCAACGGTAAGCAAACTCGGCGCAGATGGAAGTGGGCGAGCGCACTTCTAGGCGAGAAGTAAAAAAGCAACGAGCAAAGCAGCAAACGAGTTGCCAGCGAACCCATTTAGATAAATCTGTGAGTACCTTTCTCTGCTATAAAAACAAGCGTTGGCCAACCAACGACAGCAACCGCGCGACAAACGATGCCGTCCTCCGGACCGATTTTTTTTTGTTTTTTGTTTTTTTTTCTTTTGAGAGTGTGCCTTCTTTATTTTTTTCGGGGTGAGTTTCGCTTTTTTTGTCTTTTGAGAAGGGGACGAAAATTATGCTCCCCGTTTTTGCCTCCGGTGCGCCCGCAACCGTGCACCCCATGGCTAACGGCGGCGCTCCGCAAAGCTTCGGAATGGTGCTCCAGTGACATGTATGAACCGAAACTCGGGGCGACAGAAATAAACCTTCGTACCTTTCGAGAAAGGAAGAATCCGACAGAAATTATAAAGCACCACCGGCGAGGGATGCTGCGGTGAATGAAATGCCGCGCTGGGAAGGGTAGAAATTCATTTCCCCATAGCACAGCTTTGGGAGATTATAAATTTCTGTTTTTAAATGTTCAGTCATCACAATAAGGGGTGCCCCGAAATATTGGCCGGTGCTGTAAGGGCGACATGGTGGAATGGTCGGGGCATTATGTTGTTTTGCCCTTTTAAGTCTCCGTTTGGGACAAACGTAACGTTTTCTACGTCCAAGCCTAACCGAAAGCACGTCGGAGGGCAACAGCATAGCAAAATTCCTAATTATGTGAGTTGTGGCTAGAGACTGCTAAAGGTTTTATGTGTCAGCGGCCGTAAAATATTGGTGAACCGTTTTTGCACATGTCAGCGAATGTATGAAATGATTTACTCGTTTGTTTCACGTGGTGTTAGGAAACTGTTGTATTTACAACCTTCCTTTCCAAATTTAATGTTTGCTACCAAAACATTCTTATTTCATATAGCTTACATTGCTTTTGATACACAAGATTTTTTTGTGTATAACAATATCTTTTGCACCCACTGTTATTTGTTGAAACGGAGAAAATTATTAGTTTTCTGCGTTAATTGTTGCTTACTGCTGCGTTAATTGTTAACCTATCATTTCAAACACATAGATAGTGCCGCTTTTTTGAATACTTACCAGGCGCTGTTTTAAAAGAAGTAGATTAATTGAAATAGATAATACATTAGATCAAAAGTTCACATAAATTGATGAGAAGCATAACAGTATTGAGATTTGGTTATACTACGCGAAATCAAACTATGTATTGTCTGTCCTAAAATATTTTCTGTCTAAAATCTATTGTCTGTTTAAAACCACTCGTGGATACGGTAATATCTTGTACAAATAATAATTAATATCAAAATGCAAATCAAGTCTCATTTCATTCCAGTATTATATGGTTAGCAGCAACGTCTATAAAATTAAAGTTTGTTTAATTCAATTATACAAGTAATAAACTTAAAATACTGCTAAATTGCAATATGAACAGAATCAAGATACCATGAAAAAACTGTTGAATCCCAAAAAGGAATTCGTTATATTTTTATGATTACTGTTATGATAATAACATGAATAAATTATATGATTAACAAAACAAATATGATATTTTAGCTTTTTATCGTAAAAGCTACTTGAAATCTCTTTATTATGTTGTGCAAACCATCAAGTAATATGGGAACTCTCAGGCTGCAATTCCGGAGATAGAGGCACCTGTAGGCAAGTTTTACGATAGTGGATATATCAGTTGTATCTGAATATTTCTATAGTTTTATAGTTTATCTGTTTGAACTATTTTTAAAATGTTTTATAATTTTCAATTGCATTTTATTATTATA
This sequence comes from Anopheles ziemanni, assembly GCF_943734765.1. Lineage (NCBI taxonomy): Eukaryota > Metazoa > Arthropoda > Insecta > Diptera > Culicidae > Anopheles > Anopheles ziemanni. Next base: position 40,053,823 of record NC_080705.1, read on the forward strand.
TTGAATAAATGTTTTCTGCTTCTGCCTTGCTTTTAGATGTGAAAGAAGAGAAACGAAAACGTTGGAGCATCAGATGCATTTTAGTTTTTATTAAACTTTCTTATATGACACAAAATTTCAAACTTGAAGTATGACCCTAAATACCATCCATTGAATAAATAAACCATTCACAAAGCAACGTTTTATTATCATAAGCAAGTGGCGAGTGCTTTTCCCTCCTACTACTATCGTTCGATGAAAATTTCTAAACTTGCCCTTCTGCTTCGGCCGAAATTGCACGCAGGATTACTACTGCTTTTACAGTGGCCGCCTCGAATAATACCTCGGGTTGTCATCACCGCGCGAAGCCCCCTCGTGTAGTCCCATCTGCGATTGGTCGATATTTACACACCATTCGAAAGCGTCCCGCATGGCAGCTGGCTAGCTCGGGCGCATCGTATTGAAAAGCAATAACGGATTCAACCAAACCCTCCCAACCCTTCCCCGGCGGAACCACTCATTTATCTTACTGACGGTTTCGGTGCCCAACGATGGAGGCGCCCGGTCCACCAGTCCAGTCCACGAGGTCTCGGTTGACTCGGAGTCGATCCACTTTTGATAAATGCTGCCACTAGAAAGGAGTGACGAAATTCGAGGATCGATTATCAATAAACCAGCGGTCGGACACACGTTTCGAGCGATTCCGCACCCGAACCCCTCCAGCGAAACGCGGCCGGATAAACGGACCATCGGCTTACAAAACCTCACAGCGGGCGCTGAATTCGTTCAACCAGCAAGCATGCCAAAAATCATCGATTCCGGTACCGAGGGCCGCCATATTCCACCTCAAAAAGCGAGCACGAATGGTCTTGCTGGCATTTGTTCAACTTTACTGAATCATACAGCGGCATTAGTTATCGGAAAATGGCAAAAAATTTCCCAAAAATTCAATCTATTATCCGAGCAGCCCGGGCAGTGTGGTGAACGTTCTCGGCGCTCTTTGTCGGTGCGAAATATGAAGCACCAGAAAGAATCCACCGACTGGCCAGTGTACAGCCACCCCCGAGTGGCAGGATGTTTCAACAGAGAAACAAATACCCGATGCCATCCAGTCCGCTGGCTCCAAAGCCGTGGGAATCGGTAGCCGGCCTGTACCGGCTCGAAATGGACGCAGGTGAAAGCAGCAGCCCAATATTGAAGTTGCTCGCTCAACAGGGTCGCCAAGTGGGTGGAGTTAGGAGAAAAGAGAGCACAGGGTGCAGCGAACGTTGCCAAAGCATCGACGAACATGACCGATCCGTGGCGGCAACATTTGTGCACAAAAACGGGATGCTGCACTGGTACGACTGATGACAAGATAGGACCATTTACTTGTATCTCAACATATTTCACCAAATGAACCGTGCTGTGCTCGAACTGCATTAATAAAAATTTGTGCTGGTGTTTTGATAATTTTAATTTTAGTGAAAACTACATAATTGAAACTAGCAAAATTTTATAGTAAGCAGCATCACGAGGTTAGAATGTTCTCTAATTTTACTACTACTTTCAAAATTTCCGTTGCTTGACCGAATACATGATTTTGATTCAGTTTTTTTCTTTTAGAATAGTTCCACACCCAGGACATGCTCTATCCACTTTCAACAATCAATGTAAAATGTAAGCCCCCGTCCAGACCCAATGCACTCTCCATATCCCTCCGGCTTCCTGGCATGCGTCCGGCTTGTAAATTGTGACGTAGTCCATCCCATACTATGCCAACTTCGTGGATTGGCTCGAAAGTTGAACAAGCTGGGTCTCGATAGATTTTCCCATTTCGATTTCTTCGTCTGGCCGAGCCAATAGTTCGTTGAAATGACTGAAACGAGTCGGCAAATGGTGAAGATTACTTTCAGCAATTTTGACCTCGCCTGGTTGGGCAGTTGGGTCAGTCTAAACAAACGTTCATACGAGCAGCAAGTGCATAGAGAAGAGGAAACGAAAGGTTTGCCAGAGAGCCACCGGGATGACCCAAAAAAACGCTCTTTCTCCAACCGGCCCGTCCGTTTTGGATGCCGAATGGGTTGAGGGCTTTTATTAATGTCGGATTTTATCGAAAGGCATTCTTCTGCAGCGAGCGTCCCTTTTCCTCTACCCCGATTCATGGCTCCCGTCCGATTTCGTATGGCTGCTGAGCATTGTAGGTACAATATGTTTCGGACACAATACGGCACCCGGCAGTCTTGGGCTCTGGTCCATTAGATGCACCGGAAATAAACGGCTGCTGAAGAAGCAATTTTACAAACCTTCAGCCCTAGTCCAGCCGATCGACGGTATGCAGTTCGGCTTAGCGATGGCCGAACGAATCGGATCGGGGCCAGGAATTGGCCGGTATGCCTTTTGTGCATTCGTCGGAAGCTTTTGTTGGTGTTTTGACGGATCACTTCTTTGCACCATATGTAGCCTGGGTTTCCGGTTTGAAAGACTCGTTCATGATGGAAAACTTACTCTTTATTCTGAGAGTTTACAATGGAAGAAGTTTTATATTCCTTATATATACCGCTAATAGTTTCTCATTTTATCTAACAGTGTTATAGTTGTTTTACACTAAGTATTGAAATTAAGTAAATAAGACATCCTTTTAAGTATGGGAGCGTATCCTATTAGGGACCTATTTACGGTTTTCGGTACTAACTTTTTTCTTGACAAAATACGGCAAATAATACACTAGTGGAAAGTTAAAAGTCATAACTAACTTTTGACGGAAAAACTATATTTTTGTACACAAAAGGAAAATTGTTGCAGATTTTCATACGGATAGTTATTTGATGTGATATGTTGACAAAAACTCAACATTCAACAAAAATAAGTATAAAAATGTTTAAAAAAGTTTAACAAAACAAAGTTCAAATATTTCAACTACTCTTTTCAAAAGGGTACTACTTTGAAAACATTATATCATTGTTTTAAAGTATCCGGCCCACGCTTTCGGTTTCCAATGAACCATCTGACCCTTTTTAGGAAGTGTTTGCCGCTCCTATACTAAATCAGAGAGTATGACACCAGCTTCTTTTCATTGTATATTTTTGATTCATCTGCTTGGAAAATGATTCAAATTCAGAAACATAAGCTATTTTTAAAGATTGTTTGGGGTTTGGGGTCCCAGAAAATTGTATCGGAAGTGCAAGCTTGGTATTAGGCCTGATTATGCGCGCGAATAAATTTAAAGTCCAAACCTACAACCGGATACACTCCCTTACATTTACTAAAATCTCATAACAGATATTGAAATATGCCATTTTGATAAACATTTGAATAATCCTCGTGATATCTTTATTCTATGTATAGAATGGCATCCTTCAAAGTTCACAATAGTTTTAAACAATTGTAAAATGCAATTGAAAACTAAAAACATTCATATATTTTTTGAAGTGATACAACATGCACAAGTGGGAATAGGCCTCCTTACCAAGTTACTGTGACTAAAGACGAAATATTATAGATCGGTGCTCAGCCGTTCATAATACCGGCGGGTGCCAGACTTGAGATTCGATATTTCATTCATATTCGATTCGGGAAATTCCAAAATGATTTATTAACAAAGCGTTTTCTCACAGACAATCTTTCAAAACTGATTAATTTTTCAAACTACTAATATCATAAAAGTTGCTATAAATGCATTAATATGAAAGCTACAAAGTAAAAATAATAGTCTCTATCTTTTTTATGATTTTTCGTGAAATGAGACATGGTTTAGCATACTGTTCTTGAATTATTTATAACAAATTGAAATACATTTTGTTCTTGCTGCAATTAGTAATAAATATGTAGTTTCTTTACGCGGTTGTAGTGAAACAATAATGTTCTTATTTTAATAAGAATCGATTCAAAACAGTTATTTTCAAAGATAATCGACATTGATCATTGGTATCACACGAACGATATGTTACGGTGTTATACTATTCTTTGCGTTCAAGATTTGGTAATTTCCAAGTGCAATTACATGTACAATGTATCTGTAAATGTGTTATGATATTTACTTAATGAGTCAATCATTCTTCAAGCATTATCGTCGATTTGGACATTGTAAAATGTAAATACAAATGTTTTGGATTTAAACTACCTTTAAACATGTTAAGGGCAGCATTGCTTAGCTCTATTAACTCTATCATCATCGTAAGCGACAAAAAGGAAATTGAATTGAATATTTTGTGAAGTTTATATGTTGCCACACAAGCTATCCTTTTTTCCCAGTCCCTAGAACATAGTTATGCGCTCTGTGTCCCTGAGCGGTATCAGATAACATTAGGATCTCCGTATTCCTTTTGGACTCATTCGACCGAGAGCAGTGTGAACCGAAAACCTCACGGATTAAAATTTGCCATGGAATGTGCGGTAAAATTGTTAGCCTAATATCTTCATCCCACCATTCCCAGCATGCGCCTGCAACACAATAGAAGTCGCTTTAATAAATTTTAACAACATTGCCACCATCACCACCCGCGTCGTAGGTACCGGTAGCGAATGCACCCCGGGTCGACCTCGGATTGAATTGAATCAAATAGTTCCAAGTGGAATTCGGTCGGTTATCGTCAACAGTCAACAGGGGCAATCGCGATTTTCCAACAACGTCCGCATCCCTGCTTCGCTGCATCCGGTGCAGGCAGCATCGCGCTTTATCCCGTCGGCACTCGAGGGCCGATTTTTGGCGGGACTCATTCGATTCGTCGACTCGAGAACTCGCCCCGGTCAGCTCGGACGGTGTTCGGTGGGATTTTAACCGGATTTTCAGTTCGTTATCAATCCCGCTGTGTTTTTGCACGGATAACCGCCACCGTTGTCCGCCAGTCTTCGTTTCCCGCTCCTTTCCGTCCTCCCACGAGCGCCCACTTTGCTGGCATTGAAAGATAGTTCAACAAAACAATCCCAATCCTATCCGGTTTCCGGTTACACGCGAGCCGTCTGCCGGGGGGTGGCTGAGGGCGGAAAATGTTGCTTCGGACCGCATCGGACGGACACAACATCATCCCACAAACATATACACACACACACATACACACAATCGACCGGAAGGGCAATCCTGTTTGTGGCTACCATTCAAGGGGCATTTTTCCCATCGCGCCCCCCCGGGATGCGTTCGTCGCTTCCTCCACCCTCCGTGGGATCGGATTACCAGCGGGCGGTTGTTGCTTGCTGGAGTTTGTTTTTACTCGGCGCGCGGTATGGACTGGTGCACAAAATGTGACCCACCACCGGTTTTTCGGGGAACGCGGCACGGGTCGAATTCTCCCAAAAACTTACCCGGATGCCAGAGTCGCATGTTTCGCCCGAGCCCGAGCGAACTCATACCGGGACCGAAAAACCGTGTGGCCGGAAAACTTCGACCGATTTTCCCGTTTGCAGTTTTTCTACGACGACGCATTATATTTTTGTTTTTCGCCAGCCCCTTCCTTGTCGGTTGTTTCGAGCAACAAATATTCTCGCTTTTCATCGGATAAATAAAACAATAACTACTTGTTTATTCCGCAGCAAATTGCAGCTACGGTCTCCCGTTGCATAAAACCCCCGTTTTCCCCCACCTATGATTTTCATTCGTGCTGCTTGCATGCACGTAGGCTACCTAGAGGTGGACGAACACACACCAATCCAGCAGCAAGCCCGTCCGTTCTTATGTTCAGTCCAATTTCTGCTCCGGACAACGCGCTAAGTGTATTTAATTTATTTTCAGTTATTTTCAAATGACCATCGGGAGTCGGGCAATCCAGGATAATTGGAACGTCTTTTGATGTGCGCCAGTGGACTCGAATGCCAACGATTGCTCGCTGCCCACGCGAATTCACCACTCGTAGTATCCTTGGTGACTAGAATTATTCGAAAATATCTTCTGCCAGAATCGCGGAGCGTTCATTGAGATGAGCAAGAATGTTGAGTTCCGTGAAGCACAAGTTAACGATTTGTATAGAATAATATAAATGCGAAATTATTTATCTTGTGTCCTCCTTCGGTGTTCTGTCAATAGTTAAAAATGGCGTTCAAGCTCAGTGGAAAAAGCCACCGTTACTGTAGCATTTATATATTATCTTAGGATTGAATAGAAGTTTTAACATCCCTTAGCTATATTTTTATAAGAACGGGTTTGCTTCCCGTTTGCAATTTTCCCTTTTTCTAGGATAAGTAAATGGAAGGATGACGAGCGCCGATTTCCTCTGCTCGTAGCACAGCAACAATCGAAGGAAGGGAACGTCAGTTAGTGTTAACAACCTCTGCCTAAAGGTCCCGTAAATTCCCTCCTCACAAGCATTCTACTTTCTCCATCCCGAGCCACCCTTCCGGGTGCGCGAGCACAATACAACCGTACGGACGTGCGGGACGGCGTCGTATATGAAACATAAATAATGCAATACATTGCTAAAATAAACTAAACATTATTCATGTTTAAAAGCATCCCGTGAAAAGCTGGTTCAGCATTCCTTATGCCTCAGACGGTGCCCCCGGAACTACCGAACCGCCGAGTGGCGGGTGAGTTGCAGGAAAGTCTTAACCACTTCAGGTTATGTGTGGCAAAAATGCGGCGGTTCGGCTTCTGGAATTTGCCGAGCAGCACACCGCACCGTGTACATGGCCTGCTTTCAGGGCCATGGGGAAAACCGTGAAGCACTTTCTTTCACACACCATGAATAACGTTCACACTCCGGTTCCGATTCAGGGACGAAAGTTATTATTATTCCGCGAAGCTCTGGGAGCGAGTATCCGGCGTAAGAGTTATTGAGGATTTTGAAAGGCGGGATATGGTGAACGCCTTTCTTGCTGTGGATAGGGGATATGTACAGCCACCCGACGAGCTCGTCACACTTTCTATTGATTAATCTGCCAGTGCTCCGGCCGCATGTTTTCACTACAAATGAACTCGAACGCATCAATACACCCATTTCCGAAAAGCTGCAGTGTTTGGCTTAACATTTAAAACTGCACACTACTGCAGTCTGAAAATACGATGGGAAAATGTACAAAATTTAGCGCGAACATTAAACATTTATTGAAAAAAAAGAAAAGGTAGACAAACATGGTCATTTATCAACCTCGACGTTGTCTATTTATTATGGTTGCAGATTTCAAATGCCCTTCCCAACATTTGTCCAGCCCCGTGATTGATATTTTCAAAAAATACACGCAAATTTTGATTCTGCATGAAACCGCAACGTTCTGTTCCTAATAAATTAGAGCAGATGGACGATTTAACACACCAGCATATTGTGTTTGCCCTGTTTTCGATAGGTTATTTATTACAAGTATATTTTCACAACTGGACTATATTTGGGTACATAAAAAATAAGAGGGAAGTTTTTTATATCTATGTCATCAATCCTTTTTAGAAAAATACTCATATGGGAGAGATAGAGTAATAGTGAATACCGTACATACTAATAAAGGGTATTGATGTCATTGGGGTCCGCGACAGCCGAGCGGTAGCGCCGGTTAGAAAATCGGCCCATGAGCGCCGGGGCTCACCACCTCGACGGCGTAGGTTCGAATCCCAACCGAGACCGGACCCTCCCCTGTACGAGAGGACTGACTATCCACGTTACAACAGAGAAACAAGTCTCGTAAGCCCTTAACGGGCAGGCATGACCAAGAGGTCGTTACGCCAACAAGAAGAAGAAGAAGATGTCATTGTGTTCCTCAGTTTACAATTACATTATATCTTTATATGTTTTACATCTTGCCCGCATTTTAATCGCATTCAAATTAGATTTGATAGGTTATTCATCTTATTTTCTGTTTTCGGACACAAACGGATGTAAAGTTTTAAGGTAGAGAGTATAGTTGGATGATACAAATAAACTAGAGTTGTGTAATTCACATTCAGATTTATGCATCAGCCACCCTTTTTCCAATCAATCTAAATTAATCTTAGGTGAAAGCCTCATAGGAATGAATCCCGCCCAAAGATTTATGAATGAATGTCGCCTAAAGATTCATAAAAATGCTTATATAAACCCTTGTATGTTCAGCTGAAAAATCTGTTATCTGTGTACCTTTCATCAGCTACGAACAAGAGATGAACCAAACGTGTACCTTTAATTCTAAGCTTTTTGAAACGCACGTGCAACTTCTTCTCATTTTAATAATTAAACTTTGTAGCAAAAAAGTTTAATTACACAATTGTATGAGGATATTTCAGTAAAGATGCTTTCATTTCATTATTTCATACATTTCACTCTAATATATAGGGCGTTTTGACGCAAAGTTTTATTTTTATTATTTTTTTTCCTATTTTAATAGTATACAATCCTTTGTTAGGATATGCAGAATGTTGCACGGTTTAAGCTTACTTTTTTGGAAAAATGTAATCTGGAGTAATTACGTTCCAAATTTAGTTGAACCCATCAACCGTAGTACGTATAAGAGTTCAGTATCAAACACTACAGTGATAACAGTTATGATTTGTAGCATGCAGTTAAACACCAACTGGGAGTTGGACGATCGATGCGTCGATTATGGTTCGCGATAGTGGTAACGCCAGGAAACGGTTGCCATCTACATACCGAAATCGCCCCCCAGGGCGAGATAAAGTGATAAATGACACCTACCTTTCACTTGTTGCAGGAAGTGCATTCAAACGCGCTGTTTAACAGGATCAAACAGGACGTCCCCGGTTCTCGGTGCTCCGCCCTGCGAACGGCTGTACTGGAGCGCAGCTTCTTATTTTGCACAAACTTGAATATCGATTATCACTTTGCGCACTCTGCCAGCGGGAGGTGGGTTAACCCCATCACAATCAGCATGGATCACACTCTGGAACGCACGCACACACAAACACACACATATAGATACACACGCGCTACTGCTCAACGGCAGGAACACTTCGCCACTTCTAACGGTGACACCATCGGCCAAACCACAAGCACTGGCACGGATTCGAATGAAACAGAAGCACAGCAATCTATTATTGATAATTATGATTATTGCTTTCTTTGATTGACATCCATCAAGTGGGTTTTCTTTTTCGCTTCCTAACCAATCCGACGCTCCGTTATAAATTTCTTAGCATGGCGTGAATGGCGACTGTAAATCTGTGTTTAGTAGTAATCAACATCCAGCGTGTGTTTGTGTGTATGGATGGGGCACTAAGCGCGACACGACACTTATCCTGCGACAACCAGAGCACCTTTTCGCCACAAACACATAACCTCAATCGCGCGGTCCAGCCGAACCGCCGTAAGGATGATGTTCTTCGAACCAGCCCCACCGGAGAGTTACAGCTACAGCGATGATATCACTGTCAGTCGCCGAAGGGTGGCTTTCGGGGCGATGATGGCGTCGAATCGATCGATAGCAGACGTTACCGATGCGAGGACCAACGAACCGACACTTGGACCCGAGCCTTAACACACACACACACACGCGCGCAGCCAAACACGGTGGTGCAACCTCAGTCGCCTGCGAATTACTATCAGCTGTTTACTGCCAACGCTGGTGTGCCTTTATGTAACAGTGAACGGTGCGGTCCGGAGCGCAGCGAGTTGCATGGAGGATGCCCCCGGTTGGATGAATCATTCGCGTACCGTTCGCACGAAAAATCAGCACCGAGCGGCACCTCGGCGGACGTGGCGAACCTGCGTGCGGAGGACCACGGAACGGAACTGGCAAAACACCAACTTTGGACAACACACTCTTGACCGCTGGAGCCAGCACTGGACACACACTCTATCCGAATGGCGCTAACGGACTGAAGAAAGCTTTCGAAGCGTCCGCTATGGCGGCTTTTCTTGCCAAAGGACATCGGAGCTTGGAAGGAGAGTTTCCACGAGGCGGGCAGGATGAGCACCGTGCGATGAAAGCGTGAGAAAACGAGCGAATCCTGTCAACGGTGGAGAGAAAACTCTAGGAAGGAAAATGTTTACCACTTCGGAAAGCTCGCGTGAGCGTTAGCATCGCGACCGTTTGGTACGACACATTTTCGTCGAACACCACGTGGCTTATCGCTAAAGTGTGGGTAAAAGTGGAAAACTTATTAAAAAGATGCCAATTACGAATCCCATATTTATTCTCCTCATTTATATTTGGCCATCTGGGATTTGGAAACGCCTTTGTATCGTTGAAGAACACTTTTCATTCTCATTCTTCAATAACCAAAAGGTTGTTTACTAAAGTTTGCTATGCCAGTGTTCCACAGAAAAATATAAATATACAATAAGAGTAGCTATTCGTAAGCCCACTTAAATATGTTTCCGCATACAAAAGAATTTAGCATTATGTTATACTAAATAAATTAATGTTAAACAAAAACTAAACAAAGCATCAAAGGGAATTTAAATAATAAGATTGTAGAACACAAATCCAACAATACCAGAACTAATAAGAAAAAGAATCAAAATGTGCGTATTAAAAAAAGTCCGTAATCAAGATACAAACAGTTTCAAAGCACCATTTACAAGTGAACATGAAGCCTACTGGATTTTTTACATTTGTTGAAACGATTGAGGGAAGTATCTCTTGAAGAATAGTAGGAGCTTATGAGGCGTCAATGATGCCTACAAATGTAAAAATCAAAGAACAGAACAAGCATAAAGCATAAAGTTTGACGAATTTTCAGATTTTCCACAGCAAACAACTGAGATAAGAATAAATGCTCGACAACATTCGTTTCATAAAATATTTCCATTCCATTTCTTTATTGTTATGCCATTCAATCCCACCCGTTTGATTTTGTTTATTTACTTTCAATCGCTCCCGCGTTTGCCATTTTTTCCGTGTTTTGCTGTGTTACATAAAATATGTGGTAATGAACTCGACACTAATAACTCGAATCCTAGTTTCTTAACACAGAGAATTGTAGATAATCACTATAGCACGATTGGTACAAAAATTACTTCGAAACACAACGAAACGATACAGATATATGTATATATGTATATCGGTAGAGTATTGAGCTCTTGGTGCACATTAAGTCGATGCGATGTCTCTCCCTGTCGATTCGATTGAAAAGCGTGGCCGATTTGGAGTTACGAAAGTATGTGCCGTTCTTGGTCGGCTTCTTGCTGCCATCTGCGCATGCAGGTGTGGGCCTGTGAACGGTATCGAGTGTAATGTTGGTGCTAAGTGGTAACGCATTTCTCAACTCAAGAACGCAACCTGCTCGTGCGATATGCGATAAGTTCTGATATGCGATATGTGCTAGAACTGAGCCACAGCATGTGATCATAATTTCGGTTAGGTAATACGAACGCCCTAGCTCTAGCTGATCAGCGGCAGCTACCTATCGCCATCACCCTATCGGCGTGCTCATGCGAACGGGGAGTCCCGGTTGTCCTAGCGTGTTTCGCCACAGGCGGGTGGCGATCCGTGGAAGAATTTGAAAATTGTTTGCCGCTAGAAATTGCATTACTGTGTTGCCTCTAATGTACCTCTACGCTCCGAAGCGTCTAACTGTGGCCTATGTTGAGCACGAACGAGTTCCATTGCTTGTCGTAGATTCACGCTACGCGGGTTTGCTACCGCCTTCCGACCGTGCAGTTTGCAGGCAGAGCAAGTTGTCGAAAGTATGAAACGTGTCGAAAGTCACCTCCTAAAAAACACATTAAATCCATAATTCTTTTTTTACGTAAACGATAGGCGATCGCGAGGCGCGCGCCTTCCAATTGCAGCCTTCAGCGCCACTTGCCGTTTCTTCAGCGTTTCCTTCCGCTATCTACGTTACAGGATTAGCAAAAGCTGCTGAAAAATTATAACTGTCTAGTGAGCTTCTCCCTTGACGTGCGGCACATCCCCGGATACTCCGAAGAGTGTACCGTGGATCAACGCGTCTTCAGAATAGCTTCAATTGCGGCCGCATGTGCCTGCGTCGTGGTTGCGGCAACTTGGGCAAGCACCGTCGCACCGTTTGATTCCGCCTTTACGTCCTCCGTAGGTTTCTTGTCACTTTCGGGCCGAATCGGCACTCGGATTTTCAGCTCCTTCTTGCGTGTCGGTGGTGGCTTCGTCGGTGCCTTCGGAATGTCGGGCAGATTGCAGGTATCCTTCAGGAAGCTGTACACGGTACCAACGCGGTCCAGCAACCGCTTCGTATACCGGTGCGCAGTTCGGTCCACCAGCGACGGCGTTTTGATGCAGTCGTCTCCACCAAATTCGCATACCTGGAAAAATTAAATGAATCAGTTTTCAAACACAATTCTTCAATGAATCAGTTTTACTAATGAAAATTAACGCACTAACATTTTGAAAATAATACAAAAATAATCAAAAGAGTCAAATTGCTGCAATTGGAAATCCCAAAAATTGTAAAGTCATTTCAGTGGGAAGTCTGCAAATTTGGCAAAAAATCATAGAAATGGCAATAAAAATCTTTGGTATTCGGATTCTACGAAACCTTTGGTTATGGTGGATCCTAAAAAAGTTATTATCAAAAAACTCCGCACTGATTAGATATTTGCGAGAAAATTTTCAAATTTGAGTATACTTGTTGACTATCTTTTGGAGTTTTTGGTTGTTTAATGTACTTGTGCTACAAAGCTAATACATGAAGCCTAAGCAAAGTTAATACATTTAAAAATTCATTTCATAATTTTACGTAGAAAGCTGATGCCAAAAATTGGCCATATATTTTATAGATTTTTTAAATTCGACATGTTGTTTCCGTTCTGTGCTTTATGCCATTATTCCGTGCGTTAGCGTTTCAATGAGTTAATATGCAAATTGGCGATACTTTCGATCTTTGAAGTCAATTTATGGCGTCATCGTAATGTTTTAAATGTAGCGTAATCAATAAAAATCGAAAATTGAGTAGCGGTAGAACGCTGCACTTAACTCTAATAATACATGTACTTTTAACAGTTATGTTTCATCCCAATTAAATATAATTTTTATTTACCCATTACAAGAGTTACTCAATAATCTGACTATTTGAAGAATCAAAATTTTCAAGAAACTCATGTTTAACAATGTTGAAATTTGTTGCATTACATTCAAACTGGATAACATACCCTCCAACTACCTTTTTAGTTACAATTACAGATTAAATAATTATGTAACTTCCTTCAAATTATGAAAAATGTCATTCGAAGGTTGAAACCAGTACTCACCCGATAGTGATGCAGTATGGCCGCGTCTGCGGGCACGTTCAGCGAGCCTCGGCCGGGGCAGAATTCCCACACGAAGTGGTTGCCCGCCTCGATGACCGCTTCCGGTTTGCAGATGTACTTGGATCGCTGCTTCTGCGGGTGCAGCTTGGACCTTCGACGCGTTTTCCGCTGCGTTGTTAGCGCCGCCCGAAGGTTCGCGAGCGAACCGTGGCCCTCGTACATGCGCGTGTCGTCCGCGAACTGCAGATAGAAAAATGCATTCTGAAACGAGTAGGCGCCCGTGTTTCGGTTGTTGATGCGCTTAGACAACCAGCTGGAAAAGCAGTCACGGGCGGAAAGGTGAAGAAAGAGAAGAAATTTATAAACGGTTACTCATTAGGCGCCTCTCGAGGGCCCGAACCCTTCGAAGGCGTCGGAATGCTCGAAGCACTCCAGCCCACTCGGGTGCCACTTACGCGATGAGATCGATCAAAGTGTCATTATGGTGGGGTATGATAAACTCGTCCAAGTCAATCAGCGCAACATGTGAGTATCTGTAATAGGAAAGCAAAACAGTATGAAAAAGAATTCCTTCCCCTCTGGTCTTTGTTGAAAGAAAATCAGGGTCGTTGGTGAAAGGAGGTGGAAAACTAGACCCACCCCAACACACACACTCACACCCTCAGCCTACGAACCTGTACATGCTTCGGTACAAGCAGTCGTTGAGCGAAGCGAACAACCCTTCGGTACGTATCTCCTTCTGCGATCGCATCCGCAAGTTCCATGGTAAAATATTTACAGTGATTTTTGGCTTCAGTTGAGCGGTATTGTCTTCATTGTATTTAGTAGGCGTGTGCACGTCGTTGCTTTCCGCTAAAGTTACGTCGGGGACCGTTCCATTTGCCGACCGTGCCGGTGGTCCTTCTTCCCCGTACGGCGTGATGTGCTGTGGTAGATCGCCGCTCACGTAGTGTTGCAGGACGCAGGACGCCTTCGGTCCGATCGTGTGGTTGTAGAACGTGAAATGGCTCACGCCGAGCAAGTTGTTCAGCTCAAGAAACTCCAGCAAGTACAAAGCCTTGGTCGGAAATGCAGAACGTTAGTAGACCGAATGTGAGTAAGGGTGCACAACTGCGCATCGTCTCACCTGGTCATAGTTGAAATGCAATGGTTTCACACAAACGCCAATACTGTTCGGAATGTTGCTAAACGTACGATTCGTGAAATCGGGATCCTACAAAAGCAGTAAAATGGTTTGTTAGTGTGGACACCATTTGGTTTGGAAAATATAATTTCCTTTGGTGATTCAATATTTAAAGAAGTTACGGTGGGCAGAAAATAATTAATTCGTCAGTTATGAGAAACAATTATAGCATATATTTTTAAGTTTAAGAAAATAATGAGAAAGGTGTAAACAAACAAATTATATAATGTTACTAAATTTATCAATCATCGGTTTTATCAAAAGTTGCTTTACTTTGTGTGAATATTTGGTCGTGGCAAACCCTATTATTATGATTGCAAAAATCATTAAATTATTATAAATTCGGAAAACATTAAACAAACAGTCTCTAAAAGCAGTTCATGATTTAAAAACAGACTTATGACGTTAAAAGAGAAATTAATTGATATAAGCATCAAAAAGGGCATAATGATTGAGTTATGCTCATGGTCACGAATGATGATGTATCAACGGATGCAATATCTGAAATCTGATTCTGCAGGACAATATGAAAAAGTGCAAAAAACCAAAACCCACAAAACTTTAAACATTTCCCCACTATGTCTATCTAAACATGCTTCGAACAATTTGAAAACAAACTTGGAGTGTATGGATGTGAGTTAAACATGTGTAATTAAAGATAAAAAGAGGAGTCATGTAATCTTACAGTATGAAAAATTATACGGTTATCTTATAAAAGAAACACTGAACTACATGTTCTGAAAATCGTGTGCAGAATGTAAAACTTGTAATATTGCAAACCAAAACTAGTACAACGATAATTGATGATTTTTCATAGTTTATAAGATTGTGTATAAAAAAAACATAGATTCGTATGACTTCGTCTACCATTAACAAAAGTATCAAATGTTATATTCTCTCAAGGAAACACGCTTATCACTGGATCGAAAACATCGGATGTGATTCGGCGTTAATCTACTTACGTTGTCAGTGTTTCGCAGCATGAGCACATTCCCCGGTGCGGCCCGTATTTTACTAACCACGCTCACTGCGTACGGTATCTCCGGGTAGGGGCCTCTGATAGGGCACAGGATAAAGCACGCGCTGTACTTAAGGTTCCAGTTCTCACGGATGATCTGCGGCGCGGGAAGGAGGCAGATGAAGAAGCGCACACAATCACGAACGAGAAAAACCAGATAAAATACCGTCGGAACCAAAATTCTCCCCGTCTTACCTTCACCCGAGCCATCACCGAGGCCGATCGATACTTGGTGCTGTTCACCCCGGTCGGGTACCAGAACCGGCACCACACTTTTTCCGGCCCACGCGTTTTGGTGGCCCCGATAACACGCACCAGCTTGCCGTCGCGCCGATCGTAGAAGGCCGAAAAGACGAAAAACTTGTACCTGAACCCGCGCGGAGGGGTGAAAACGGGGGCGAAAAGGAGAAGAAACGGAATCGAACGGAAAATTCAATCGCATCGTCGGCAGTTGCACTTTTCCTCCCCTCCCAAACGTTACCTGGTACCGTTCACTATCTCCCACGAGCCGTCCGTCGGCTTCGTGTCGGCCGGGTACCGGGGCAGCGTTTGTTCGATCTTCGACGGAAGCATCTGGCCCCAGGGCACGACGGGCGGGTTGCGCGGCTCGGCGGAATCTGTTAGCACGGATATGCCAAAGGATTGTTTCAGATCTTCGGAGGCCGATAGAGAAAAGTATAACCATTCACCAAACGGGAAAAACTACTCGGTTTCAACTATTGTACAAAGTGCATGAGCTGGCGGGGGGAAGGGGAAGGGATTTGCTAAGGTGAGGTGGAGATCGGAATCTAAGAGTTATCAAGATAGTGCGAATTTTTTTAAATGATTTGATTTTGGGGAAAATGTCACTTACTGGCGCGCTATTGGAAGTGATAAGTGATTTAAGATAGGTCCACCAGTCGTACAACACCATGCAAGAATATCTTTAAAGGTGCGAAGGGTGAAATGAACTTTAACTAAAAAAAGGTAATTGAACCAATGAATGAATAAAAAGCACAAAAACCAGGTCACACAAAAACACACACATGCAGAAAAGCGGGGAAGGCTTCACAGGACGAGCGAAGCGTCATACCTTTCTGATTCTTCAATATGTTCTTTACCACCGCGCCACCGTATTTGGTCTCTCGCACGAAGATTCCCGTGTCGTCGAGATAGTCGTCCTGTGTGTATGGATGTGCGAAGAAAAGCAATAGAAAAACCATCCTTCACGGTAGGCTAATCGTGTTCCGGTGATTGCCAAGTGAGAGAAGCTCCTTCAGCTCTTACCTTCACGTCATCGTAGTCCGGGACGGACTCACCGAACCGGCCCCCGTTGCTGCCGTGCCGCACGACGACACTGCCGGCCCGGCCCCGATCGTCAATCATCAGCACCTCGGTCAGGATGATCAGCCCGAAGACGGCGAAGAACGCCACCACGATGAGGAAGCTCATCCCGGCCCGCTCCCGGGCGCCCCAGGACGACTTCTTGATGCGCTTGGTTCGCGAAGACATCGCCGGTGGTCGGTTGGCTCACTCCGACCGGAGACGCACTCCACACGCCTGGAAGCACACACACCGTGCCGTAAGTTGTCACCCTCAGCAAACCGTTCGGAACGGCTACACTCCGGTTGCTTGTGCGGGATTTAATCAGTGACGCGCTGAGGGGCTGGATGGGGCCTGATGCTGGCGAGCGGAGTCACTCACACTCATCTGCCCACGTACGCACGCCAGCTCGGCTCCTCCGCCTTCCGGTTTCGACGCGCCGTTAGGTCTCGGATCGTTGAAGAGATCGGTAAGTCCAAGGTGCTGACAGTGACAGTGAGTTGGGAGTATGGCGCTGGGGTGCTCTATCCCTCCAACGTTTCCGTTCGCTTCCGTCGGGTCTGTAGCATCGCGGTCGGTGGGCGGGGTGGGGCGGGTGAGGTCTGCGAAAGGACACACGTACCGTATACATATGCATTAGCAGGAAGCTACATTGAATTGAGCCGCACGCCAGGTTCCGTCTTGCGGAGTCGGCAAGGATAATGCTCGACGCAAATAATGACAAGGGCATGCACACAACCACCGACCTCTTCGGTGGCATGCAGCTCCAGCCGAAACCGGGCATCCGACACTGCAGACGACAACCTCTTGGCGTTGCAGCAGATACGAATCGTACGATGCGGAAGGTACGCGATACGCGATGGTGGAGGCTCGTAAAATTTTAAACATCATTTCCAAGCGACCGAGACCAGACCTTGCAGGATTACAGGGCGGGCAGTCGCTAAGATGGCGCTGGCAATGTCGGAAAGTTCAAATGTTTATGGGCGCCTCGGAGTGTGGAGGGAAGCTACAAATACGGGTATATTGAGTGGTTCGAGGGAAAATAGTGCACGTCGTGGGAGTATCAAATGCCACTTTTAGATCAGAACAACAAAACCGGTTTTACAAATCAAATGTCATTTGAAGGAGGATCAAAGAGTACTATAATATCAATTGATGCCATTCTATTTTCTACGATAAACAAGACACTACGAAGGAAAATGCACCAACGAAGAAAAATTTAGATAATATGCGCGCAGAGAGTGGAACTATTTTTCATCGATCTTTCTTTTTCAATGCTCTAAAGATAATAAAGTTAAACATCACTATACTAAATCAAGCTATATTTTGACGATAAATGAAAAACTGTCCTTTTGGTCGAATTATTAAATTAGAGGAAGGTATTTTTATGAATTGATCCATTTTCGTTAAGTAAACCCTCAAAACCGCAAAAGAAACCGCAGCATTAGTTGCAACTGCAATTAGTTAAAACGAATGTCACAAAAATAATTTGCTACAACCACAACATCCATGCATCTCCGTTCAGCGTTCTTTAAGAACAAATTTAGATTTAGTTGATTTTGAAAGTCTATCCATAGAAAACATTCAAAGCACACAGGTTAAGAACCACTCCTTTTGAGATAACTAGGGATACATTGTATATTCTTTTAAATAACAGAGGAGTTAGGGAATCCCGGGGAAACTATACAGGGATATAATGAACAACATGGATTTGCAAGGATGTTTGAATGTTCGTCATGTGGGTCATACCCCCTCGCATCTCCGTTGTACATTTCATTTCTGGTTTGGAGAATTAATTCCCAAAGGTAGAGTTCCCTCAGGTACATTTGCTGATTGCATACATCCCTCCTCGATAAGCCAATGTCTGATAAGCGATCCTAGAGACTCCCTTCAAACTTTGGAGTTAGACTCGAGAGCCACCCTGTGTTAGTTTCTACCAAGAAATAATAGGGTCTGATTAATTAGTTTCCTAATTATTCTCAGCTAATATTGAAAGGAGGGTTAGAAGTTTCGTTTTCGTCAGAAATAAAGAAATAAATTTGAATTTAATTTTGCGACAGAAACTGATAAATTTCTTTGGAAACCATTGAATTGGTTTAAATCAATTGCAAATTAAAATAATGTAATGCTATGTTCCTCATAAACGATAATTAACATATAAAGACAATATCACAATACTTTTTCCTATTATGCTAAACTTCAAGGATCACTCCATTTCATGTGCAAAACCATTTCATTAACAACACTCTAAAAATTTGTTTTCTCAAAACTATGTTCGCATGTTACATTTAGGTAAAGTAAAGAAAATGCTGTTTACATCGATATAGGGGTCTTATTTGATTTTTAAAATAGTAAACATAAGATGGATAATTTTTTTAAATCTCAAGTCATCAAGAACATAACTTTTATGTATGAATTAGCAATTTTAAACAATAAATTCAAAAGGTGTCTCCATCCCTCTCCGAACCCTTAGCGGCGTTAGTGAACCAGATCCCTTTGTTACGAGAAGATGATCCTGTTTGAAACCTCCGTCAACATGAGATGCTAATTACAAATGTTTAAACACGAAAAAACAATAAAACGTCATATGCGAGTGTAGGAGATACGCATTGTTTATCCTTTGCCTCGAAAGAGCTACGCTATCTGCCGAACCGACGGGCTGTGCATTCCCGCATAATTTGGCATCCAGGGTAAACACTCATCGTTCCCATGCCTTGCCTTGCGTAGCAGCGTAGGATTCGCAATCGATAAATATTTACCCTCCGCAAAACCGCACCGAAACCCGGATGTCGACGCTGCTTTGCATAGATTCTCGAAGCCGAAAAGCGTCGACTTGTGTAATCTCGCCCCCCGAGCGACGTCCGCTGCGTCCATTTGCTACCGCCAATTTATAGTTGCCTGCCTCACGGTTTTAATCCACCATCCGGGGGAAAATCGGGAGAACGCCACAAGGAACCCTCCGTACACCGAAGGTCCTTAGAACGCCGGTAGAGACCGCATACCCCAACGAAGTAAGGGCGTCTTCCATTTTTTCGCTTTTTGTTTCGTCCGACATCTCCATCATCAATAAAGTATCTGAGAAACGAGCAAATGCTCGAGCTCGTTAGGCAACCTATCGCTAATCAGCCCATCGGTGTGTTATTAAAACTGAAATCCAAATCCCAACCAGCTCGCCGGCACGCGGACAAACAGCGTATGCCCGCACAACGGTGGGCGTGTGGACAAGGGCAAGAAAACAAGCCGAACCTGATGCTCCATCTTATCGCAGTTTTTTCCCCCGAATAAATGTAGGTCACGGTTTGCACAGTTCCGTCGTAAAGATTCGCAACGCTGCGTGTGTTTGTGTGTGCGCGCAATTGTGCGATTGTGTTGTCATCAAGCAACAAGAAAACGGAATCCTCATCATCCAGTGGTATATTTTCGCCCAACTTACGGTAGGCAGAGACCCTATGAAAAGCCGATGCTCGAATATGATTTTATGCCGTCCCATTTGTCCCACACCCAGATTCGGCGTATCTCAGCGAACGTCGCTGCTTGGAGGCTCATCAACTGATGCATATTTGATGGGTCTATTGACGGGTGGATCAAACCCTACGAGCCGGACGAAGGCGTCGGGGAGTGCCCTATTGTATTACCGACAGGGACGAAACAACAAAAAAAAAACGAAAAGGAAAAAGATTTTCCATCGGCATCCAGTGCAGGATTCGGCCGGTTATGAAACAGCGCAAATCGCCATCGACGAAAAAAGGACACCCGTTGTTACCGCCGACGTTGACAATCATGTAACACGTAATCAATGCTGATAGTACAGAACTTTTAACTTACCTTTTCGGAATACCTGCACGCTGGACGAACGCTCCACCACAATTCCTTTATGTCTCTTGCGGCAATATGCCTCTGCTCAGCTCGTACTGGCGGTGATCAGAACTTTCTCGCACAAAGCACACGGACAGGGATGCGGTCACCAGCTCCAGCTAATAGTTCTTTGCGGAAAACTTGCTTCTTCACAATGTTTATCGACTGTTGCAATCACCGCACCGCAATTTCCAACAACACATACACAACCACCGTCACCGAAAGGAAGCAACTCTAGACGGCCATATTTAGGGACGAATATCCTGCATTGTTTTGACGTGCAGCGCGAGGGCCGAAACACTGACACCGACTACTAGCGACGTTGGCAACCCTCCTCGGTCCGACACCGAAACCGAACGGCAGCGTCGTAGTGTGTGACATAACTGATGGGCACCCACACTACTGGGCCACCACCGCGCAACTGAAAAGGACGTTCGGATACGAGATGTGAGAGCGGGATGGCGCAATGGGAGGAAAATCTCAACCCCATGAGTCTCGTGCATGTTTGCACGGCACCTTCACCAGCCACCCACGCCCTCCGTGAACGCGGACGAGGAGTTTCCGTATCCTTTCTACGAGAATGCGATGCACGATTCCGGCACGTGCCAACTGTCATTTCGAGCGGGATGGAGCTACATCTGTTTATGTTGGAATGCGCACGCGCGTGATCCTTTTTCCTCCATCGTACCAATTCACTCTCCTATGTTTGACACTTTTAAGGCAGTGGTTTTTCCGTAAGGACATTTAAAGTCCGGGTTGATGCTTCCGTTCTCCAAAATATCCTAAATTTCTATTCATTTGAATCGAACGCTTCAAATAAAAAAAGGATTGACAATTGGATAATGCATAGCTGTTGTTGCACTATAAAATATAAAATCAGTTTTTATTATTTGCTATTAATTGGTATAGTATACATTTTATGTTTTATGTTGTGTACAGATTATATTTAAAACGAAACATATAGAACTCAATTTCAATTTGTATTAGACAGTTCAAACGTATTTATTGCTAGGGCAATAAAATGATCTGAAATTATCCGTAGGCATTATTTAACTTTCTAAATGGATATTATTACCTGCTAGCGTGAAGCATACAAAAAAAACAATCATTCGTTCCTACAACCAACTGTGTACTGTAAAGCAACGCCTTCAATTTGTTTTTTTTTTGTTTCCAAGAAAACTTCATAGAAATAAATGGCCCCAATGAGTAGCTAAAACTAGTGTCAATGCCCGGAACAAACTTAAAATATATCAAATAATTTATAAATCAACACCGTCTGGACCAATCTTGACGATGTCTGCGAATGATTTATTCCGTTTTACCCAAGGAAGGTTTTAGATGTAAGAGTATTTGAAAATTCCGAAGGAAGAAAAGCCGGAAAATGGGATAATTCGGTAAAACGGCTTTTTCGATGTAAAAAAAATTACCATCCATAATAAAAAACTAGAAGGCGGCTGAACTTATCTCAACAAAGTTTTCTGTTGATTTGTTCCTTTTGGTCAGGGAAAGGGTTTTAGAAAAATGGAAACTTTCAGAATTTCCAAGAACAAGCCCAGAATCAGTCCTGGACCTTGTGTACATCGTTGATGGAGGACAAAATGGGACCTAAATTACTATATTCTGATACTCCAGAGAGACTACTAAAGAGTTGCGACAAAGTAATAGCAAGGGTGGACGAATAGGCAATGTACGGAAGTTAAAATATGAAAAGTTTTGAATTAATACATATTCAAGGAAAAACAAGCCACTTTTTGTACAGGTTTTAAAACTTCACTTTAAAACAATCCGGAGAAAAGAGAACCGTTAAACCTAATCCGAATCAAAATTGTAAAACTGTATTGAAAATTCAAATTTGAAATATTTTGAAACATTTCAAACGGTTTTTGAAATATTTTTAAAACCGGTTCAATGATCTCTGTTAATGTTTGAATTCAAAAATTACAACGGGTTTTTTGCCATTGCTAACATGTGATGAGTCGGTAAACTGCACTAGTTCTATTGATTGTTTAAGTTGTTTTGGGGCACAAATGATCTTGTGTTTTATGCTTTTGCACGTTGTTGCCTTGACGGTATGTGTGTTGCGTTTTCAGATTTAACCGTCCACCAATGTTGAGCCATGCTAAGCCAAGACGGTGTCCAAGTGCCGTGGGACAAAGCAGAACGCCGAGTGTGTGCAACAGTTTCTATCGTACAATATGCTAGATACGGTTCGTTTGTATTCTGTTTGAGAGGATTCTGGGATTCTTTGATATCAAAACTAACCTTTTTTAGTTAGTTTCTCGCTCATTGTATACAACAATCATTACTATATGTACATTGATATTTGTACAGATTCAACCACCAATTTCAAAATAGCATGACGTTGGAGTTAACAGCCTTGTTTTTACAAATCAATTACAGCATATATTTTGCAATTATATCGCCACCAATTTGTTTAACCATGTTCAAACGTTTTTGAAAACCATTTCACGCTCGCACAGCTTCCATCATTATTTGCTCTTAAATTACAAGGATTTCGACATTGAAGTGGACCAATCTGGACATGTTTTTGTTATCTATATTTGTTTCATTCATTAAAATAAATTAATTATGCTAGGGTTACCTAAAGTGCAAAGAAACCTTTGCAAATGACAGAATGCAGTCAAACTGTCAAAATCCTTGCGAATATATTTTTCGGTCGGCATGTGATTAATAAATGTGCGCGCTTGGTATTGAGTGCGAACGTACAGAGCATTGTTGTTTGTGATCATGTGTAATGTTTGTTGATAAGATTTTGATAAACACATTACCCCTGAATGCCATTCCATTTCATCGGCTCACGAATATGCCACTAAACGCAAGAAAATTATAGCAAAACTGAAATTTGCGCGTTTATGTTATGTCATTTGCTCATGTAAACCTAGGTAGTAGTGCTAGCTGGCATTAGAAAATTCTCTGATCTGAGCACCGCCTTATGAATTCGCATAGATACAATTTTATCTTTAAAATCCTAATCTATTCGGAAACACTGATAAGCGCAGCAAACGTGAGGCAATCTTCATCTATGTTATCGGGGTGGGTATCAGTCAGCAAAGCACGCTTCACCGAGCACCATGGATATATACGAAGAAAATTTGTTACGATTAAATAAAAAGATACGCGAGTTAATGAGTCATATAGACACATGTGAGTGTTTGAAGTAAGTGAATGTGAGGTAGTTGGGCGTGAACGTGGGTTTTGTTTGTCATTCTAGTGGAGACAAAAAACCAAAAGCTGCTGCAGGAAAACAGTGTGCTCGTGGATGATGTAGCAAACTTTCGAGTTCAACACGCAATTGCCGAAGAGGGCCGACTGCGGTGTAAATCAGTGCTCGAGAAGGAAATGGCTCGCAGCAGCGAACAGTTCGAGGCGCAGAAATTGCTCAAGAAGCGATACAACGATTTAATCAAAGAGTATGTAGCCCAGAACCAAAAGCTACGAACTTACGAAAGTCAAGATAACGCTAAACCGGTGCTAGAGAACCGGAAAAGAGTTCCGGTCGAGATAATAGGTATGTTTGAAAGAGACAGAATTTTTATTGAAAAAAACAAAAGTACCAAACATAAAAATAAGTTGATGGAATAGTAGTTGGTTTAAGCAAAAAGTGTCTGATCATACTAATGAAAATGTAATTGATGGTTTATTCATTTTCCCCCCTCTAGGAACGCTCTCTGATATCGGAAAACCTAAAGCCCATGAGGAAAAAGTGGCTGCCCTGGAAAACCGATGTGCCAAGTTGGAAAAGGAGCTTTACAAAGCATACGCCATTATTGACGACTTGGAGTTTGATCTTGAATCGGTAACGATAACATTATGTTTGAATGATTGTTTATTTTAAATATTGTTTTTTCCCTGTTATTTTCTTTTTTCATACATACAATTACACACACTTTGACCCCAAATATATTGACCAGTTCTCATTGTAGCCAAAAAAAATCCAAATACATGTTATAGAGACATTTTATACCTATCAAACATGGCCAACTAAAATCTAGAATGGGGATTATTCTAAATTTTGGTTGGCCATGTCGATCCCGTCAAAATGAAGCCTTATCAGTATCGCAAATCATTCAAAAATAGTTCACGGTGTTCGAGTTGTGTACAATCAGTATCCGACTTACGCGGATAATGGGGACCAGAGAAATCCGCGTATCTCGAATATTGCTTGACACATAGTTTATACTAGGAGGTAAGAGATCGAGCTCTTGTGTACATGTATCATAGGATATTCAATTTTTTTCTTTGTCCATTAATATGAATGCAATGCAAGCGTATTCAAACAACATAAATTGCAACAAACGAAATAAACAGCGTAAGTTATGCAAATGCGTAATTTACATATTTATTCGTGTGGTTGTACATCTCAGGTATTTAAATCGATGTAATAAACCCAATCTACTGTCAAATTTTGAAAACCGCGTATCTCCGAATCCGCGTAAGTCGAGAACCGCGTAACTCGAGAACAGACTGTAGTTGTGGTTTTTTCGGTTTATATTTGATTGCGTATATGACCGTTCAAAATGATTCATTGGATTGAGATCAGGTGAACTGGGAGGCCAGTATTTCTGGATGAAAAAAAGTCAGTCAAATTTGCCCGTTATCGGTTGTGAATCAAATTAACTGTGTCAAATGGTAAATGGTTTAACGGCCATACTACCTCAATATATTTTACTTCTATATTTTACCATAAACACCCGTAATACATGTTATGTGAACCCAAATGATAGGTTGACACATATATCATATCATATCAAAAAACAAAAGGTATGCTTACAAATTATTGGCAGCATACAGTCGAATCATCATGTTTCACCAACAAGTTCGTTTAATCCAATTTCAAAACTTTTTTACTATTATTCGTTTCTATTAGTAATCAGTCATTTTCATCTTCTCTATATTGTGCTAAAAAATATTTCAAAGTTTGTTTGGTGATCGTAAAATTAAATTAAGATTCGTACCAGCATTCCCGAAAAAGATGATTCAGTTTGTAGGTTTAAAGTGCGTAGTTTTCAGTCATCATGGAGATGCTCATACTACAATTCTATCACTTGGAGCTTATGCTTGGAGCTTTTGTGCTCTTATTGCATGCTGCTTCTTGTTGCATGTTGCCGGGCTATGACTAGAATTATCCAAGATATTTAGGATCAAACGTACGAATTAACTCTTTAGCATCGCTTTTCGGATCAACTGTATATTGTATATTTTCTCTTGAACATTAGGTTGCCAAACATTTACAGTTTACTATAATTATCCTCAATTCAATCATTCAATCATTGGTTTGGAGCAATGTTCATTGATTTATCGGAACTGTTTTGTAATTTTCACGGGTCGCAATGGATTTTATTTTCAGATTGACCATCTGGAAGAAACGAATCAACGGTTGGAGAAACAAATTCGAGAACTTAAAGCTGAACTTGCGCAGGGTTGTCGTTGCGCTCCGCCCACACCAACAAGCGCCAACAGCGTGTCTTCACCTCTGCCCGGTGATTCAATGTACGAAACATTAAAAGACATTCACTGCTCTCCAAAGGAGCATAAATGGTCCAATTTGTGTTTACCGTTTCGTTTAGGGTGACCAATATTAATTTCTTCTGTTTCTTTCCCCTTGTTTAGATACACTTTCGAAAGTATCGAAACAACCGAACACGGCTCCCAGCAGGATGAATCAAAGGTAAGCAACCTACCGGGGCAACAACAAAACACAAAACAAAAAACCCACGGCACCCGCTCAACGTTTGCCAATTCCATTCTGCAAGCCTTCCAAATTCTACGCCCGTTGATGGGGGTCCACGCGAGATATTTACAACGCCTTCGGCGATTCGTGCCTGAGAAGGACATCTAAAATTTCGGCTACGTTCGATTCATTAACGTCCGCACCGAAATAACCAACCTGGTGGCTAAAAGGCTCGGCAGTTCGTTCCCGGCTTGAAATTTGCCTAGCCGTACCTTTGGGTATTGCCACTTTTTCCCTTTCTCCTGCCTGTTCTCCATTTCGGTCAATTCCGCGTGCCGGTTGCCCGAGCTGCGCTTTATCGGGTGCCTAATGAATCGTTCCAATTTCGCCCAGGGAGGCCCGAGAAAGAGGCAGAGGGCTGGAGACACACTGAGTGTTGGACGCTGGAGGTTACAAACTTACTCAAACTTCCCAACGACCCACCGGCCCGGACAGCACTTTCAAGGCTGCCCTGGCCAAGTGAAGAAAGGTTCGCAGGGGCAAAGAAAGAGGCACTCTGGCGGTTCGGAGAGCCGTTAAAAACTACGCTAAATTTACAACAGCACGAAAAAGAAAAAAAAAGGTTCGCACTCTGCTGCTGGCAGCCCTCTTGAGCGAACCTGAGCAAAGGGCAAAAAATCAACCCCTAAGACCGACAGGGAAGGTGCACCCGGTGGGCAAATAGTTCGCGAAATGAGTCGGCTCCCGCGAGGCCGGACAGCACTCAACGCGCTCAGGGACGAAGAGAACAAAAACTCACACCCCAATGGGCAGCGCTCAATAAGGCTTTCCAGAAGAAACATTCCATGTCAGGACGACAGCGTGCGCCTTGTGAAGGTCTTTTATTGGGTTTTTTTTTAAATTCCTTTTTTTCGCGAATGAGTTTATACATTTCTTTTATGTCTGTGCAATTGACATAAGAAAGTGAAGTAAAGTTTCATTGGAAACTAATTTTGCTGTTAAAAATCATCATCTACAACTCCTCAAAAACCCAAAACAAAGTTTAACTCTATAATTGCTGCGTTTGGTACCAACAAACGATCCAATATCTGAACATGTTCCAGACACTTGCCAACTCTCGTCAGTTCCAATCTCAACGCAAAGTGGTAGAGAGAAATAAATCGCGCTTTAAACCTACTCCACGACCGCCTGGTGACGGCACGATCAGCTTTCGTTTACAGCGGATAGTTCAGTTCCCTTTTACCGCCCGGCAGTTAGCGTTGTGGGCGAATACGGTGACCTCTTTCTCGATGAAATGCTGCACGTTCGACGCGAGCGCCGATCGCCAGCGGTCCGAACTTTTCACGGTCGAGGACTCGGACCCGAACCCAGCGCGCTGAATTCGGGTTACATCACAGCCACGGTGGTTGCCAAAAAAAAAAAATTGGGCTTGCCAGCACTTGCGTACAGCGCAGCCGGTTCAACCACGACGTGAAAGCCACTCAGAGATCTCCAAACCTTTGCCAGGACTACGTACAACCCGAGATTGGCTGTCAATGCAGGATTTGGTTCGTTTTGCAATTCGAGTTCGTTTTTTAACCGAAATGTATAATCAGTTTGATAGTGCAGTGTTGCATGCGGACCGTGTCATGATTTATGAGTTCGATTGCTCAAGACTCTGGGGGACAGATCGAGAAATAATCGATGGCTTGATTGCTGTCCATCAATTTTAACATTAATTGTTGTGCGATCTGGTCGCAACCAAAAACGAACTCAATCGCGGCAAAAGGAGTGTACTTCAACCTTCGTTTAATGTAACGCTTTGCAAAGCATGTTATTAACACTCATTTGTCTGCGTGAGGTACCTATTTTAAAACACCTTACTGATATTTTTCAAGTAAATTCGACTTTTATGGTTTTATCTGAAGATTAAAAATAAAATTTTTAATGCATGTTCGATTAATCAACATAAAAAGTACATAAAGAACAATTTACGTAATCTTACCTGAATTTGTGCATAACAAATAACTTCTACACGTCATGTCTTATCTGATGGGCCATAGAAACATAGGATGTCAAGTTTAAGGCTTCTGGTCGGCGTTTTCATCTTCGTTTAATTCCTCCCAGCTTCTTTACCTTGACATTGGTCGCATCGCGATCCACAGCGAACGTAGCGCGGGACTGGTTTTTTATAAAAAAAGACGCAAGACGCTTCTCCCATCGTAACGCTACGGATGCGGTAACAAACCTTTCTGAGTTGCTGATTCGACCGTAGAGAGTGACGAGTTATCTGGCAACGTCCAACGAAACCGCCTTTACGAGTTTCAAATTTCCCTTTTAGGCGCTTCTAGAGGATGCCGTTCACTGTTTCGGTTGACTCTTCCATTAGAGGAATAAAATGAATCTCAAAAGTGAAGAAAGTAGATCGAATCACCAAAAAACAAAAAAAAACCTTTCGAATTAGACACATCAAATGCATCATCTTGATATCTTTCCATATCTTTTCATATCATTTTATGAACAGCACTTGTGATCAAAATGTTTTATTTTATTGGCTCGTCCTTCTTTTTCTTTCAGGAAAATAAAGAGGTAAAATATACAGAGCAGACTAATGCTGACGACACGCTCTCAAATTACCTGTCAGGAAGTGAGGAGCAAGAACATATCTATAGTAATATTACACGTTCTACATCGAATACAGACGAAAGTGAGTTAGCTGCAAATTCCACGCTATAATTTTGAAAATATGTAAGATATGTGAATTCCGCAAGTGGTATACGTTATGTTTAAGATTTATCCCAAGCAAATAAAATGATTGAACCAAGTTTTTTAAATTGTGTTTTGGTAATGAAAAAAACGGTTACCATAAAATGTAGAATAATCCACTACCCATGGCGTAAAATCGATATGCAAAAATCATTTTGAGCTGACTGTGTCTGCTGCACCATATTATTCCACACCTACGAACATTCAGCCATTGCGCACTTAACCCAAGCTGTTGCGGAGAATGAAGAAACAGGAAAATGTACGTCCTTGAAAACTTTCACACGAGAATTGGCAATGTTTCCCATTACCTTATGCATGCCGTCATGTTGTAGTCAGTATTTTTACGAGGTTTTTTTTTCCGAAGAGTTCAACTAGTGGTTTTGGGAAAAAACTTTTCCACAACAAAACTTTTCCCAAACAAAAGGTTAGAAATACAACAAAACATAAGTTGGCAATATAAAAGAAATAATAATTATACCGTCATAAAGAGATTTTATAAAAATAAAGTACGTTATAAGGCACAAAAAGTCACATGAATTAGTTTTTCGATTTTACATTCAATAAAACTCTTTTTGATAGTTCAGTTTGTTTTTACATGGGCTCTCAATTAAAGCACATGTGGTAACAAGCCATCCACACAAGTGCAATTCAACATTGCTAACAATGTTATCCTTTTTGCAATCCGGGCTACGATGGTTGTAACTGAAACACGCGACACATGCAAGGTCATCTCGATGAAGGAATGTTACATAAGCGACTACTCGGTGGTCGTGTGCTAAACTTTGTCACCAAGTGAGCGCGCGAGGGTGAGAGAAATTGTTAAACAAGATCGCAAGATCGCGAGATCGATCATTATAATCATCCCCGTCCGCTGCTTTCGCTTTCGTGACTGCTTGAGACCGCCTCAAAATTGGCTTA
This sequence comes from Anopheles ziemanni, assembly GCF_943734765.1. NCBI lineage: Eukaryota > Metazoa > Arthropoda > Insecta > Diptera > Culicidae > Anopheles > Anopheles ziemanni. The sequence continues at coordinate 40,083,576 of NC_080705.1, forward strand.
CGAGATGTCAATCAAGCTTTGTTGCATACCCTTTCCATCCGTGCGCCATACTACGGGCACGTTGCCGAAGAAAGGAATTTCGTGCGTCGTCGAATAGTGTGTTTGGAAAAAAAAGCAGAACGCATTTCCCGCACGATCCCCGGCGATCGCCATTCACAAATATCTTTCCGCTGGTGCATACTGCACGGCCGTTTCATAACGGCGGTAACATGCTCGGCATGGTGTTTATTTTTCTCCTCCCCTTCTCACACCTGACCAACGTCAGGGCTCGATCGAAGCTCTCGAAAAAGAAAACGAAATCAGACGGTGTTTCCACGCCGGCTTGAATCAGGTTTGTGCAACTTATGAGTCACACGGGATGAAGGAGTGTGGAAGGTTTGAGTAAAATTATGAGCTGATGAACGGATGTATGAAACATTTTCGGACACAATTTTGCAACTAACGTGGTCCTTGAACTGATGACTATGACGTTCAACTGATCTTCCCTAACAAATTAAATTTACATTATGATAACTACAATTAATTAAATTATATCAAAAAATGTCACCCACGCCGATTTCGGAGGTTCGTCGTTTTATATTTCGGTTCAAATCAAATCTTTTTATCCATGCCATGAAACAAGCGACATGATAAATGTTCACTTTAGTCTTGATTGATCGAGCTACCAGTGGAGCAAGCGGGTGTGCCCAAAATACAATAGAGACATTCCTCTGGCGGTATAATGAAACAATTCGCCCGGATAAATTATGATTTATGGAACTGGTGAGTCTCGGTAAATATTCGTTTGCTACTACATTTTTCCATTTACCATTCGATTCCTTGGAGCTTCATTTTGCCCCAGCATTTTTATATACATACCTTTTTACGACGGTGACATAATCTATTTAAATGGATCCGGTTTAAAATAGTTATAAAAAAACACAGGTCATGAAGCGAAATGTATGCGAATTTCTGGTTTATATTAACACTTTGACGTTCGCACAATTCACGGTGTCGCAACGCTTTACGACCGGCGCGTTTGCACTAGTTTCTCCATATCTGGCCGCCCTGTTTGATCATTCTTTCTCAATCTTCATTAGAATTTACGTACGAACAGCAACGCGCCGTATGAAATTTGATTACTTTCCATTTGACATTTGTTTACATCCTGTAGTCTGTGATGCGTGTCAGGAGACAGCGTTGACAGCACACCAAAATGATGTGATCGGATGCAAACTGATACGGAGCCATTACATCTATGCGTGTATCCGGACGTCAGAGTGTTAAAATAAATTTATCGAAACAAACAAAGGCTTGACTGTTCTATAAGTTCCTTTTTTTCTCATGCATAACATCGCCTTTTCAAAAAAAAATACAACAAATTATCGACAACTTTTGCTCAAAATAAGTGGTTTGATACAATTATTATTTGTCAAAAAAATTGAGTATTAGTAAATTGAAGAAATTATTTTGGCATATACATTATTTTATCTTTGCGATATGCACAATTCCTCTCGCTCCTGTGTTGGGGTACGAGGTGGGACTCATCATCATCATCAATAGGTTTGCTTTTCCTTTATGATATTTTTAATTTTCATTATACTTTTATTGATATAAGTTCATGATAAAATTTTAGCTATATTAAATGTATTTGGTATGTTTTAAAACATACTTCTATTCCAACGATCTTTGGATTTTATTTTCATTTTTTGCCAATTTATTTAAATGATGGAAAAAATTTCGTGCGAGATTAGTGCTGAATGCAATCATAGTAAATAAATAGAAACAACCAGTTCGATCTGTCAAACGATAGAAAATAAGAATTTGGTATAAAAATAACAACGGTAAACTAATTCTGACAGTGTTAAACAAAGTTAAATTTTGAATTAAAAAAACAACCTTGAAAATTAACGAATGAATTGTAACAACAGTAAATTTATTCCCGCGCATTACACCACCCGCACATTTTGTAAAGCAATAATTTGTTATGATAATGGAGGTATTGTACAAATTAAAAATACAGTAATTTTCGCTGATGTTTGTGCAAAATATGAATAAAAGTTATAGTCGAAAATATTAAAAAATAATCAAATTTCCAGGTATCTAATTAAAGATTATGATCAAACGTCAACAAAACAATCAAACTCTCCCAGAGGGCTAGAGCCTTATATTCAATGAACCCTATGTAATCCTTGAAATGCCCTTTAAAAGAATGGTGAGCGGAACTGCAGGTGGTTTCTCGATTAATTAAATTTCCTCCTTTCACTTTGAATATTTTTGAGTGCTTTTCATTATCTTCAATGCCAGAGCGGCCTATTGCCAGAACAAGGCTCCTTCATCCCCTCCAACAAAAAAGCTCAGTTAGTATAACCTTCAGAAAATTAGCCTAAGCAATGACGGCTAATCCTGCCAAAACTACCTCCGCCCAAATATTGTGTTAGCTCGTGTAAGCTCACCGGGCGAATACAGCGCGTACCTGTTAGACAGCATCAGTCCGAATACCACCCATTGATCCATCGATCACTCCACTCATTGATCAAAGGCCCTTCGCGGGAACAACCAGGACACCTGACGTGTGTAGTAGATTAGCCCTCGATTGCTCGAGCCTTAAAGGGCATTGGGTCGGTTGCAGTTTCAACCCGGCCCGAGGGCGTTTTGTGAAGAAAAGGAAAAGGTTCATACATCACCTGAACTTGACCACACGACGTACGAGGAGGAACCCATTAATTATGCACTCCAGCGGGTCGGATATCGATCGGATACCGTCCGGTACCTTGCCCCGGGGCGTCAGCGCATTAACGCATTTCTGGGGCCTAATGCTCACCACGCTTTTGACGGGGCACGTACGCCACAGCGTTGACCCTCAAAACTCGGTACGCCTCACCGTCGACTCCGTGTCTTATGGATCCCTAATCCCGCCGTTCTTCGACATCGACCCATTAGCAGCAGCAGCAGCAGCAACGGCGGCGGCGGCGGAGCGCTCTAACGCCGAGATGGCGTTGGCACGTTCGAGCCCTCCGGCAGCAGAAAGGTGTGGTTTACGCCCGGAATAATGATCTCATCGGCTCAAGAAGGCCCCCCGCTTTGCTCCCCTCGCGCGTTATGGCCAATGGGTTAACCTGTGCCCCCGGCGTTCGGAGGATCGGCGAGCGTGAACGAGACGGAGCGAGTGCCAACTAGCGGCATCGCCGGGGTTGTGACACATTTCACCGAAAAATTAGTGCAAACGCCCGGCGAACTGACGGCGCACGGTGTAAGGCTACGGGTGGTTCCCTATTTTTCTCTCTCCACAGTGCGGTCTCCGTTCGGCCCTTGAACTAAACTGTAGCAGTTTGCTGAAATCAGTATATAAAGTGAGTTTTGACCGGAGAATTAGCACAGTTTACCGACGCCACCGAGGCAGCAACGTTCAGTGTGTGTTCAGTGTTTGGGTTTTGAGTGCATTTCAACCGACTAGGGGTCGTTAGCAAGTTCTACCATAGTGATGGCTTTCAAAGTGCGTATCCGCAAGTGTTCTAGTGACGATCATGTGATGTCGCTCCAGTCTCAAAGTGTCGTAATCTTCTCTAATGAACCCGTTCTGTCGCTTTCCAATTTCGCAGTACGTTGCTCTGTTCGCGCTGATCGCTGTGGCCAGTGCCCAGCACTACCAGCAGTACCAGCAGCCTCAGTACCATCACCAGCCACAGGAGTACCATCACTACCAGCCGCAGCAGGTCGTGTACAAGCAGCCGGCGCTGGTTAAAACTGTCCAGCCTGCCCTGCTGAAGACTGTCCAGCCTACCCTGGTCAAGACCGTCAAGCACGTCGAGTATCCCGATGCCCCGGCCGAGTACCAGTTCGCCTACGAAGTGCACGATGACCACACCGGAGACGTCAAGAGCCAGCAGGAGGAGCGCCACGGAGATGTCGTCAAGGGTCAGTACACCCTGATCGATGCCGACGGATACCGACGCGTGGTTGAGTACACCGCCGACGACCACAACGGATTCAACGCCGTCGTCCGCCGGGAACCCGTCGAGGGCCACAAGCTGGTGAAGGCCGTCGTCCCGGTCGCCAAGGTGGTTGCCCCGGTCGCCAAGGTGTACGCCGCCCCGACCGTCACGAAGGTGTTCGCCCCGCAGCCAGTGCACCAGCACTACCAGCCGGCTCCGGTGCACCAGTACTACCAGGCTCCGGCTCCGGCCAAGGTGTACGCCCCGGTCGCTAAACTGGCTCTTCCCGCCGTCGCTAAGGTGGCCGTCCCGGTCGCCAAGGTAGCCTACGCTCCTCACCACGAGGCCGTCAACCACGTCCAGTTCCACGGACCATCCAGCAACTACAACTACTGAGCAGTTGTTCCGATGCCATAGACTCGACACCCACACCTCGAAGGATGAATTGGACCCGATTAGAGCTAGCGAATACATGGCGGTTACGTTAACTAATTGTAAATAACTGTGTAAATATCGCACTACATCGTATCACGATAGATAGGGTAGTTGCACAATAAACTGATAACAAATTAAAAATGGTTTTGTATGCCAATGTGGACAACGATAATCTTTCACAGAATAATGAATTTTTTGCATTCATCTTCAGGGATCTGAATACTCCGGACAATATTTTTTCTTATGTTAAAGTCCATACTATTTTCAAAGCGTAAATATTTTGGGATATATGACAGTTACAGTAAGTATTGATAAACAAGTCGCAGCAGTGATCTTTTTCAGCTAGCTTCCTCTTTGGTTCTAAGCTCACAAGTCTAAGTTCTAAGTCTTCAAAATCAAACTGTTTGGATCCTCGACAATTCTGTTCAACAAATTTGATTATGTTACCATTTTATGGAAAGTATTCTAGTTTTGGAAGGCTTTATACACTCATCATAATTGTTTTAGATTGCTCTAGGTATTGTCTTTCAAGTTTTGCAAGTATCTTTTGATTTTATTTTTTGCTAAATTACGAAAAATGCTAAGAAGCCTTCAGTAAATAAATTCTTACAAACGTCTCATGCTTGAGACTACTTTTGTAGATTTTTTCCCACCGCTTTTGGATTTTCTGATGACTTTGATGAAACCGAATGAATATCTGCAAGAGATAAATGGGCTTGTTGTGACTAATGCGGATCGAGGCAGAAAACGTGTTTATATGTTAGGGTTAAAAGCTTAGCTGATAAGAGCGAGTTGTCTTATCTTTATCAGTCCGTTGTCCTCGCTCTATTAGTAGCTCAGTTTTTTGTAATCGTTAAATTTATTTTAGTGTATGTGCTAGGGACACCGAAGCGGGAAACCATTTTTGTAAAAGTCTCTTCTTCGTCAACTCCTGCGTCGGTCGGACGTTTGTACAGTCTTGGTTAAGCAATTTAATGTTAAAATAAAAAATAGAAAAAATACACAACGTAGGGTAATTGTCCAACAGGGTTTCTTTGCAATTCATCCCTCAGCTGGACCATACGTGATGATTATGAATGAAATGAAAACTAACTATGATTACAGTATGTCCCATAAAAAAATGCGAAAATCGGTACCTCAGATTCAAATTTTTTTTTTCAAACAAAATAATGAAACAAATTGTCATTTTAGTTAAGGAATCGTTTCTTAAGTCTTTAATGATTACATTAATAATTAGGTATACCATTTTTCTTGATCGCCTCCTCCATACAGGGACAAAATCGAGAGCATACCTTCTGAATGTATAAATCAGTTTTCGAGATCCACGCCTTGGCAATTGAAGCTGTCAGGAATCCAACGATGGTGCTAGAGCGTTCACAGGCCCTAACCTGAGCATGTGCCCCTGTTATTTAATCTAAAGGATTCAAGTCCGGGCTGGTGGGAGGTCAAATATAATTGCCAAAAAATCCATGTTTTTCTTCAGCCACGGTTGAGTTCTTTTTGAGGTACGTCACGGGACTCCATCCTATTGGTAAATGACGTGTTTTTGTGCTGCAAAGTTGGCTTTTATCCATGGCAGAACGTGGTCCTTCAAAATGTTCATATTAACCTCGGTATTAAATTTTAATTCAGCTTTGATAAATGCTGAAGGCATTTTAAAGCTATTGGGCGAAATGGTCTCAAAATCTATGATTCCAGCCGAATGTTTGGTTGTAAACTTGATTTTCAGGTTCTCTGGAACATCCTCAATCTTCTTAGGCGTTATAAATCTGTCTGTACGTGTGTTAGACACGGGATCGACGATAGACATTTTTTCATCAGAGAATACGATGACGATATTCTTTTGTTTTGATGCTGACACCAAACGTGTCGAGAACTCCAGCCGTAGTTGTTTGATTCGGTCTGTTACAAGGTGATGCTTTACTCTGACTCTGGATGAACATTTCAAGTCATGTTTGATCATCCTATGCATGGTAGATTTTGAAATATCGGCTTCCTTAGCCAATTTCCGGATCGATCTGCTACGATTTTGTCTCACTCAACCTCACATTGATCTGATGACTTTCGGCGTGCGAGTGGACCGTGGATGGCCACTTCCTGGCTTCGTGGGATGTGGTCCACCAAAGAGTGATCGTAGGATACAGCAAACAGTGGCCAGGTGGCATCCTGCGATCGATACAATTTGTTTTACGGGCTTTTGGGCGAGCAGTAAACTAGTCACAATCTCCTTTACGAACATTTTTCACATCTTTATTACTCGAGAATCACTCTTTTGATTACATCGTCTCATAGTATACTACCAGATGATTACACACACACATGACCTTGGTAAAAATAACGTTTAAAGTTACCCAAAAATGAGCATTGAAAATTTTCGCATTTTTTTATGGGACATACTGTAAACTACAGTACACATTAACATATTTATATTTAACTTACGATACATTTAAAATATGTTCTTCGAGCTACATAACATACTGTTAACAACATAAGGGTATGTTAGAGCGGTCATAAAACATAAGTTCAGCCTAAATCAACTCTTATAACATATCTTCTTCTACTTCTTTTTCGGTCATGCCTGCTCCATTACGGGCTTATTAGAATTGATCTCTTTAGGTATGTCGATAGTTAGTCCTCTCGTATGGAGTATGATACAGTATTGGCTGCGATTCGAACCAACACTGTTGAGGGAGCGTCTCGGTGCTCGTGGGCCGATTTTTTAACTCGGCTGTTACGAATCTAAAAAAAATATTGAAAACGTCTATTCAAATCCTTATTTAAAACATGGCGAGGTAAAAGTTATTTTACAAAAATCATTTACTTCAATAAATTAACAAAATAAAAATACACATTTTACATTTTTACTATGTTTTTTTTCCATTTATCCAAAGATATAGTTGCTGGATAATTATCTGTAGACTATAGGACTAAAGGACCATAGTATTCGTATCTTTGCTCATTCATTCGTATTGTTGGCTGATGGTATGCGAAACCAGGATGGTTTTCTGATATGATTGTTTTTTACAAAAAAAAATTACGGGCTTATTAGAATTGATCTCTTTAGGTATGTCGATAGTTAGTCCTCTCGTATGGAGTATGATACAGTATTGGCTGCGATTCGAACCAACACTGTTGAGGGAGCGTCTCGGTGCTCGTGGGCCGATTTTTTAACTCGGCTGTTACGAATCTAAAAAAAATATTGAAAACGTCTATTCAAATCCTTATTTAAAACATGGCGAGGTAAAAGTTATTTTACAAAAATCATTTACTTCAATAAATTAACAAAATAAAAATACACATTTTACATTTTTACTATGTTTTTTTTCCATTTATCCAAAGATATAGTTGCTGGATAATTATCTGTAGACTATAGGACTAAAGGACCATAGTATTCGTATCTTTGCTCATTCATTCGTATTGTTGGCTGATGGTATGCGAAACCAGGATGGTTTTCTGATATGATTGTTCTGGCATCTTGTTTACTGTGCATTGTAATAACACTTTGCAACAATATAAAAGAAAGAATCGTACTTTGAAGTTGATACAAAGGGACAACCTTTCGTCGCAAATTTTTGGTCACAAGCAATATGGGTTTTTCTTGGCTATTACTATTCTCTTACAGCTGCATCGAAGTATTTATGTAATACGTTCCGCTTGGAAGTACACCTGAGCAGCTCGGATAGAGAGAACACTGCGTTAGATTGTACACATTCGGTAATTTATTTACAGTTTACTAGCATAACAATTGAACTAGCATAGATGGAAGATGAGGCAGTATGACATGAGAGGTGAAAATGGGAAGTTGGTTTGCTAGAGAAGTGTTCCCGGGGCGGGGAACGCCGTCTTCGATCGACTCCAGAACTCGCTTAGTAGTGCTGTTCGTAGTGGGGCTGGTGGCTGTAGTGGACCGGGGCAAGAACCTTGGCGATCGGGGCGGCGTACACCTTGGCGACCGGGACCTTGGCGACAGTCTTGACGATCTTGTGGCCCTCCAGAGGCTCACGGCGGACGACGGCGTTGAAGCCGTTGTGCTCATCGGCGGTGTAGTCGACGATACGACGATGACCGTCGGCATCGATCAGGGTGTACTGTCCCTTGACGTCATCTCCGTGGCGCTCCTCCTGCTGGCTCTTGATGTCTCCGGTGTGGTCATCGTGGACGGAGTACTGGAACTGGTACTCGGCCGGGGCCTCGGGGTACTCGATGTGCTTGACGGTCTTAACCAGGGCAGGCTGGACAGTCTTGATCAGCGCAGGCTGGATCGTCTTGACGACGGCCGGCTCGTGGTGGTACTGGTGGTACTGTGGCTGGTAGTGGTGCGGGTCGTAGTGCTGAGCGCTGGCGACGGCCAGGAAAGCGACAACTGCCAGGAACTGTTGGAAGTGAAGAGATAGAATTAGAACCTCTCGTGTCTAGCGAACCCATCCCTGGCGGAGGATAAGCCTACTTTGAATGCCATTTTTGTTCTGCTTGTGAAGCTGTGGGTTACGGTTCTCTGCTGGATCGTGTCCTGATGAAGGTGCTCGATGAACTGATGCAGATTTAGTGCCAAAATTCGCTATTTATATCCGCCGAGATCGGGCTCCCCAAGGCTCGGGTGAACTATCAACCCCTCTGGCCGATCGGTTGTAGGTCGTGCGTTGTCAATAATGTTCCGCAGCACATTCTTCCACCGTGCGCCATTCCGCCCAGCAAGCGGCAAGCGGGGGTAGTAGTATTCGCGATTGCGATTTCTACGCCTGATTATCTACTACTCCTTCCTTCGCTTTGCTACCGCCGATCTGGCCTCCCCTCTGAGTGGTTCGGGCTCGATAGTACGTTTTTGGCAGTACATGCAAAATATGATGTCTGTCGTTTGTTATTCTTCGGTTCTCTTCCCTCACTCTTCGCGAGAGCACTCTCCAAGCGCTCGAGGGCATGGTTCAGATGTATCCAAAAGAAAACCAGCAAACCATATTCGCTCCCTTCCCCGGGGGTCGCGATGCAACCCTGCGAACGCAGGCGAACGGATCGGTCGGGTCAATCTAGTCCGACGGACCGACCCGTCAGTCGAGCAACCAACCCGCCAACGAGACGTTCGGTCTGGCGGCCAAACTGTCAGACATCGACGGCCCGAACATAAACCAGCATGAAGCCCTATAGAAAATTTGGACCGAATCTACACGCCTGCGTCTTCTACCGTCAAACCGGTGAAGGCCATCTTCGCCCGACGCGTTTAGTCTAACGCAGGGAGCGCGCCGTTATTGAGCAGTTATGAAAGTATCACGCATTCCCGCGCCAGAAAACGGCGAGATTTTGGTTCGTCTGGTGTCTCGGCCGCTGGTTGGGGAACCATTGCCCAATGCGCAATTCGCTCGAGGGCTGACAAATGAGCGGTTAAATGCTCATCCGCCGTCGACGGCGTCGTCTGGAATGATGAGGGTTTGCGTGCTCCGATGAACCAGCGCCCCGGTGGTGTGGCCTTCTGCGCCATGCACGCAGGTGATTGGATACGGTGTTTTGGGTTTGGGTCCGATTTTGGCGTTGCCCGCCTGATTGTGGTAGCTCCCGGGCCGATCGTGCCCACCATGACCTTAACATTCGCTACCTTGTTTCCCACGGAATGGGTCAGTTTCATCTCCATTCGGCCACATCGACCCGATGCACCTCAGGCCATCGTTTAATGATGCGCTCCGTATATGGTACACTAGCGATCAGCATGATGATGATGTTCATAAGTAGAACCGATTTAAAATATTAATATTAATCCATCCTGTACACGTCTTTATTAGGGATAATGCTTTAGAAACAACATCGCACCTTTATGGTATTTTTAATGTGCATTTTATCGACTTCAATTCGATGAATAAGAATAGAAAATGCAACGAAGACATGTTTCAACTTTTTTATGTCATGAAACATTAGTGGATAAAAATGTTAAAAACATTAGTGGATTAAAATTTCATTTCATTCACATTAATGGGTACAATTGTTAAAAAAATTATATTAAGTTACAGTCTACTTATTAAAATTTTACATGGTTTGGTCAAAACATGCAAAATTATAGAAATAATTGAAACCAATGATGTGCCATAGGAACAATTGAGTATGTAGTATCACAAGTTTATATCGATGCTAAAAATATAGTAAAACCAAACTATGAATAACATACTATGCATTTTTCGTAGTTCTTTTCTTTCTTTCGTTCTGTACTTGTTTCTCTCAGATAATTATTGTCATTTATCATTCATACTCGTTTATCTTGTTGTATGCGTAAGCTGTACTTTCCAGTTGCATTACTCTGTTGCTCTCATTTATTGTTTCCAACCTGTTTACAGCTCTAGGGGTCGTAGCGTGCCGACTCAAAAGTAAGTACTAACAGGTAGTGTCTTAAAAAACACACCAGCCGACTTCTACCTTCAAAGGCCGATTTCAATTGCATTCCATATGTGAACATAAAATGACCTTCGGTATGATGATCGTTAAAATTTTCCTGGAAAAAAACCTTCTCCTCCTGCAACACACAATCCTGCCCCGCTGCATCAAATAGGGGAAATAAGGGCGTCTCGCTGGCGCTAATGTGTCGCGCTGTTTCAACCCCGCTCTTGGCGGCAGACGAGAATGGCGTTTTCACTTTCATTCCATTGACACACATTTTCGCGTGCAGGTAAAAGCATGCCCCCCCCCGCGCCACCCACCCCCTTACCAACCCTTTTTTCCGTCTCCTCATATTACCATTCGAGCCCATGCCATGGACTATCCTTCATCAGATTCATCCTGGTAGCAGCGAAACTGGTTCGCCAGCTGCCGTTGGCCGGCATCCCGTGGTCTTGATCGAACGATTTCGGATCAAGAGTATCGTGTTTCGATTATATAACCGCAATTCGTCTACTTTCAAGGTTGCCGCGGCTGGCGTTTGCCCTACCTTGTTGCGAACGAGACCCAGAAGAGTTCGAAGAGCGCAAGCGCGACCCGGAGGCGATTACCCGATCTTTCGGTCGTGTGAGATCATGCTCCTGCGTCGTATAGCCTTACCCAGCATGTAGGGTTATCGAAGGTACAACGAATCAGAAACGAATTTAAAGTAAATTAAAAAGTTTACAACATTTTTTGAAGAACTGTCAAACAGCTTTACATAATATACAAGACCTGCAAAACGAAATATACAAGACCTGCAAAAATATTCCTAATTGGTTCAATATGATACCAAAGGTTTTAAATGTGTAACTCTGATGTTTAGAACACATGGTAGCAGTATCAGGCACTAAGGAAGCCAAACTATAACAAATCTGCATGAAAAATTTCTTTGGCAAAAGTCATGTCAAATGCAGAATATCAGAAAGCTTTTAAATGCAATCCGAGCACTTACTGCCTCCCCGAATCCGAACCCCAACCTGTATGTTGAAGAAAACGAGAGAGGCAGCGTTTTGACGGCTGATCTATTAAACCCCATGCTTCCGTATGATCGAAATACTCCAGCTCTACTTTTGAGGAGGCGGTCAAAGCTCGGACAGCTCGTAAAGGGAATTCGTGTATGCCCTGGAACACATACTCGCCTTGTCCCCCCATTTACAACCGGAGTGATCTTGATGTCAAAACCGGTGTGTGCGTACCTTCAGCAATGGTACGATGGCCGGGCCCCGATGCGTGTATGTGCTCTGGCGTTATACTTTTACCGAAATTTTTAACCTCCACCGTCCGAAACCAGTCAAAACGGGGTCTTTGGAGTGCCGCAGTCGGGCGAATTTTTTTTAATACGTAGCAACGGCGCAATGGTAAAACCTGTTTACCCGAATCCAGAGGTTACTCGGTTTCAGTGCTGCGCCAGTTCGAGTGTGCTTGACAAGTTCACAGCTTGACATGTCAGCTATGTGCTTGGGCTAGGGCCCTCTTTTAGGCATATGCTTTTCACTTTTCACTCGCTCAAACACCCGCTTATGTACTGTTTGTCTATGCCTGTGTCACTGTCTGACATGAGTGACACATATTTTGGTAAGCTTGCCACTCTGGTGGATATCATTGGCGCATACCGTCTGAAAATGAAAATATGTAACAGGTTTTGTCAGTGCTGTTTACATACATTTTGAGCTATCGATGTGATTGCACATGCGTGTGAACTATATCATTTCGTTTTACATCTCTTCAGTCTCAGAACTCCACATCTCATTCTAATGTTTTACCACTAACCTGTTAGTTTGGTAGCTAAGATTATTATTGAACAGAGGGATGAGAATTACCGGTACTGCTGGTGATATCCGATGCGGAAGCTTAACTGTAGGATAACTGCAGGCGGGATCCGGATGACGCAAGATGGTCAAAACTGCAGGTATCAATAACACATTGATAATTGTTCATTACCTGTACAATTTTCTCAGGTCATTTTGAAGTATGAATTCCTGAAGCCTTCGCATGATAGAGATGGGAGCATATTTTGTGAATACCTTTTCTATTGGGCTATACCACACAGGAATTTGAAAGTATTGTGATCTTTCTTGTGTAATCTTCTTCCAAACAGTAATAGGACACCCTAAGGATGTACAAATTTATGCTAACATTTATTGAGGAGTACTGACACTAACAAAAACAGATCGACCTTCATGCTCAGTAGTGGTAGGTGAGGCTGGGGGCATGGAAGCTAACAGTCGCCACATGTGCCGGAGCAAGAACCTTTGTAACCGGAACGGCGTATTTCGCAACGGGCACGGCAACCTTGGCAACGGGAGCAACGTAGTGAGCAACCGGGACAGCGACCTTGGCGACCGGGACGACGGTCTTCACCAGCTTGTGTCCAGTCAGAGGCTCACGACGGACGACGGCGTTGAAGCCGCTGTGCTCATCGGCGGTGTAGTCAACGACACGACGATATCCATCAGCATCGACCAGCGAGTACTGGCCCTTAACATCATCTCCATGGCGCTCCTCCTGCTGGCTCTTGACGTCTCCGGTATGATCATCGTGGACGGAGTACGAGAACTGGTACTCGGCCGGAGCCTCCAGCTCCACTTTCTTCACCAGCGTTGGCAGCAGCGCAGCCTGAGTGACACCAACAACGGCCAGGGCAAGGATCAACTGTAAAAATACAGCGCACGGTTATATTCCTGTTCTTTATCCCGCTCATGGAGTTGCTTTATCCGATGCATTTCTAATACTTACTTTGAACGCCATTTTACTATGCACGAGTTTGTGGGCTATTGGATTGGTAGGTTGCGTGCTGCGAAGCTTCTGTGGCTAACTGATGTGATTTCTACCGATTTCTAGTGCTTTTTATAGTTTGAACTCAGGTTTCTTGCACGCAACGTACCTAGATCATCCTACCACGCACCCTAGTAGCCTGAATCGCGTCAAGTTCAACTACTCCTGCGGTAAGCCGGTGGCAGCTAGTACCCGGCATGGATACTGCCACGCCATGGTACATAAAGTACTAGGGCACCAGAAACCGAACGCCCGAAAACCGGTGGCAGAAGAAATGCCTAATGTCCAAGTCCGTAGGTATTAGCTGTAATCGTGGCGTAAAATCAAAACCAAATCCATCCTAAATCTTGATGTAACGGACAAACCGGTTCGGCGCACGCTGCACGGTGTCAGACTAAATTACGATGCATTTGGGCCTGAGAAATAATCCACCTCGCACGATTTTACGCCGATCGGGGCAGCGGTAACTGAAAACTTACTGACAACTAATCAACCTTGCCTTGGTGCCGGGCACATACCAACGATGGACCGTGGTACGTTGCACCTACGCAAAACGACGCAATATCTGGTCCGAATCACCGAAAAACTCGTTTTCCCAACTGTACCCCTTCTATGCTGGAATGAAAACGCAAAATGATGTTAAAGGAGTCCGTGAGAGGGTGACACTTTTTTCGCATCACATCATATCCCGCCCGCTCACCAAACACTGTCAGTTGGGCTATTACTTATTAATTTGTCACCTTGCGGTACATGTCTTATTTGTCCCGTGCAAATAACGTCCACTCTCCTGCGGACATTCGCCCAACTGGCAGACCGGCATTCGTGTGCCCATGTCGGGATGATGTAAGGTACAATCGAGCTGACATTGGTATCATCAGCAGACCCCTTATTAGGCCCTGCCCAGCAATTGGAGACATTGCAATTTCTTTAGACAGGCGATCCAAATGAACCCACCCGCGTTCTTACAAAACAAAGATTGCAAAGTCCGCGAAACAGACTTTTGCTTCAGGTTGACGCCTCGAGGCTGGCGAAACTCACATGTTGACAATCAAAAGTAATCACAAGATGCTAAACGACGTGATAATGACTTAATTTGAAGAAAAAAATGGCGCGTTTAAAAGTAAGCGTTTCGCTTAAAAGGGAGCACATAGGAAAAGTAAAAGGTTTTGCCTCCTCAAATTGTTTTTATTTTGCGATGTTTATGCATACATTCTGTTGAATATAATCAACTTGCGACAGATGATCTTTTTTATATGCCCACGTTTATTTCAAGCAAGTTGTTGTGCAAGTGGAAACCTTTTTAACTTTCACGCCTTTAGGTTGCATTCAACTAGATGAGAGGTCAGCAAACCTTACTGCAAATAGCACTTTATCCATTTAAAATATAGCTTTTACCATTGATTGCATATGGACCATGCCATAGTGAAAAGCTTTGGTGCGGTTTAACACGTTGCGTACCGCGTCACCCAAATATGGGTGACAGCAGTTTTAGTACAACACAGTTTTTGACCCATAAATAAATGAAAATGCAACATAAAAATTATTATAATATTTTATATAAATTTTTTGGGAGGCTAAGTTTTTGCTTGGCCTTCGAAAACAATCGGTTTAACAAATATTATAAACAAATTGTAATTTCAAAAATTGTACTAAAAAGTGTGCTAAAACGCTTGGTACGCAACGTGTTAAACATAAATTTAAACTTTGGATGTTTAGCGCTGCCATGAAGTAAGTCGAGCAAATACTTGGAACCAACACTGAATTATACTGTTTGCGATTTTCATATTTGTTAACAGCTATCGAGCTGTTCGCGCAAAATCGGTATTCACCTACAAGAACCAATGAACCCAAAACCCGTTTCATTTCATTCATAGCACCTGTAAGAAAAATCAACGCGATTTCTCAATCCACGATGAAATTTAGGTGTTTTGTATCTATGTTTTCAATTCTACGCATGCTTCCCACATTTTTAACGTAGTTAGTCTTTAAAAAAATTCATACTAAATTCTTAATTGATCATGAAACTATGAGAAACAAACAATCAAAATTCTTAATTGATTATGAGAAAAAAATAACAAACTATGAGAAATCATAACTCGCATTTTAAAAATTTGACGCGAACGTGAAATGAGCGAACAAAACCCACTTATTATACTTACCTAATGTACTGATAAAACTCATCAAATCATAAACATGAGATCGGACTACTCGGGCCACAACTGGGACACGGTGATACTAAACTTCCGACGACTGGTGTGGCTTAACCGTGTGAGAGACCTGCATCTGGCCCAGAAGGCTGTGCGCCTCAACACTTTTCTACTGCCAAGGTTATGCTCCGAAGCATCGGTATTCTGTGTACTGCAACTGGATTTGCAAGGTATCGAACATCATCTTTTGAAACGGCTCTGGAGGAATCCGCATACCTCTGGTGTATCTCGGATTACGAAGGGACCGGGATGAACTTGATCTGCACAGTCCCGGCATTACCTAGCCAGCACTCCTAGCAGATTGATACGTCGCCAAGCAAGGATACCTGCCTATTGGCGCTCAACACAGCAGCAGGACATTCAACGTACCCTTGCCTCTGGACTGTCATACAACAGGTCGCCTACATTGACGTGACATCGAAAACCAAGATGTCCATCCGATCCGTCCGTCGGATGATGGTCAGTAGACTACCTAACCCCAAGGTAGTGCAAAGAGCTCCAGCAATGCAATAGAAGTCTATATGATCCAAGATCGACAGCAGGAAGCTGTCTGCCAAACAAAGAACAACATTTTCCATGCTGGCACGAAGAAAGTTATCTCAAAGAGAACTATCTCTAAAAATAGGGAGAACCACACATCCCAAAGGTTTATTTTGTACGAAATTGCTACATGGTTAAAGCAAAGCTGTGCTCGTAATTAAATGATCGCTCAAACATAAAAAATAAAATTCAAATTGATTATTGATGGCCCTGTTAGCGGGCAACATTTTTATTTATATACAATTTTGGATAGCCGACTTTATCAGTTAGAAATATCGATATTGCAATGGGCAAACATATAATTCGGTAAAAAATAGAAGCATGATAATCAGAAATAATTTTTCATTCTCTATTTATTTCAACTAATAGGAAACAATTAACAGTCAAAGTTTGAACAGCTGTCGAAGTTAATAGTGGTACGAGGGGATGGCAACCTTGGCGATCGGGGCGGAGTACACCTTGGCGACCGGGACAGCGACCTTGGCGACCGGGACGACGGCCTTCACCACCTTGTGTCCGCTCAGAGGCTCACGGCGGACGACGGCGTTGAATCCGTTGTGCTCATCGGCGGTGTAGTCAACGACGCGTCGGTATCCATCAGCATCGATCAGGGTGTACTGTCCGACAACGTTGTCTCCATGACGCTCCTCCTGCTGGCTCTTGATATCTCCGGTGTGGTCATCGTGCACTTCGTAGTTGAAATGGTACTCGGCCGGGGCATCGGCGTACTCGACCTGCTTGTAGGCGACTGGCAGGACGGCGGCGCTGGCGACGGCGACGAGGGCGAACAGGGCGAAGTACTGCACGATGTAAAACGTTATTAATGGTATTACATGGAATAACAAAACATCCAGTTTTAAGTTATCAAACTTACTTTGAAAGCCATGGCTGCAAAAATGATGGATTGAACTTATTGGTGTTAAATCGAACAGTTGAATAGTTGATAGTTGAGTGATACATTTTCTCGGACAGGACACGAATATTTATAGTCCTTCATGGGTCAGTAAATGCTGCCATTACCAGTACATGGCCCGTTATCTCATGTACTTCGATAGGACACCGAAGGACCTCCCACACAGTATGTATTATTGTATCTCCCTACGCGCTGTATATATCCCCGCCAAGCACTATTTAGGTGCCGCATTCTACTTGCCAACAAATATTACATGCGACACACGCTGAGGCGTAGCCTACGAGCGTTCAAACGAACTGCTTTCCTCTTCCTCTTTGCTGATTTATTATTATATTTTTGCGTTTCTGATCGCAATTCCGTGCGAACGCCAACGAATGTAGCCGCCGTCGATTCCGCCGTTGATAAGTCACGTGTTGGTAAAGGGGTGTACCGAAAAGAGCCGCCACCAGTACGCCCCTAGGACAGTGCGTTCGTGGGTCCGTGTGCGGTTTGCTGTTCGCGCCAGGGTGGACAGGATGGGCGCGGGCGCAGCGAGGTTGGAGCGAATTGGTCGAATTTAAGTGGTTAAGATACGCGCGAAAATTAAATCACGTTGCACGTGACCCCCACGCGCCAACCAGAGCGCTGCCCAACCGGAGAGAACCCGCCCAAAATCAATCACACGTATACGATCGCGTATCAAAACGCGCTTGTAGAGCGCCTACTTGGTGAGTGCAGGCGTTGTAGTTAATTGAGAGCAAATGATCAAGGATACCGTTCTTTAATGGTGTGATACTGCAAACACGGTGGCGTGGTCACGCTGCCAGCATCAGTACCTGGCACGTACATTATGTAGAACAGAAATATGCAAAACGCTGTATAAAAGGAGCGAATCTAAAACGAATCAGCATCATTCGCAATCGATCGGTACCAACTGCCAGAATTATTCACAGCCTTCCGTAAGCTACCAGCGTACGCAGAAAAATGGCATTCAAAGTGAGTAGTAAAAATAAACACCTGACTGTGGAGAGCATCCCGACAACTTCTTATACCAAATTTCTTCGACAGTACTTCGCCCTCTTCGCCCTCGTCGCCGTCGCCAGCGCCGCCGTCCTGCCAGTCGCCTACAAGCAGGTCGAGTACGCCGATGCCCCGGCCGAGTACCATTTCAACTACGAAGTGCACGATGACCACACCGGAGATATCAAGAGCCAGCAGGAGGAGCGTCATGGAGACAACGTTGTCGGACAGTACACCCTGATCGATGCTGATGGATACCGACGCGTCGTTGACTACACCGCCGATGAGCACAACGGATTCAACGCCGTGGTTCGTCGTGAGCCTCTGAGCGGACACAAGCTGGTGAAGGCCGTCGTCCCGGTCGCCAAGGTCGCTGTCCCGGTCGCCAAGGTGTACTCCGCCCCGATCGCCAAGGTTGCCATCCCCTCGTACCACTATTAATTTCAACAGGCCGTTCCTAGATAATTTATTAGCACAATAAATAAATGAATTTAAAGAATATTCCACTTTTTATTCTAAACCACAGTAGAAAGACCACATTTTTGTGTGGGCAAAAACTATGTTTTTGTGAATTCAATCTTATCAGAGGATCTTTAGAAATATTTTCTGGTATTCAAATATGGCTATAACAAACCGTTGGTCTTTTAAAATAATTGTTTAACATTTAAAACCTTCAACCATCGTCATGATTATTTCGAATTTTGCTAAAATCACATTTTGCACTGTTGCTCAACGAATTTGTTGATTGCGATTGTTCTATAGTTTGTTGTGCATTGATGGTTATTCCGTACCCTTACGTTTCGTCTGGGTTGGTTAAGGAGTTTATATCGGATATCAAATAACAATAACTTGCTCAAAAGTTCCTCCACTTCAATAAACTTTCACTGCGCTAGAACGCCATCACTCAAACTCATCTACGCTTTTAGCTGCTGCTGCTGTCATTTTCTGTTATCTGCTTATATTGGCTCTTTTCAAGTATTTTAAACAACGTTCAACTTTGGAATTTTATTTTTTATTGATGTTTTATAGTCAACTATGGTCAGATTATCAACAGTTGAAAGGTGCTTTTTTTTCAACTGATATATTATTTTTGTTACTAAAACTTCTCATCACAGCGCTAGTTCGCAATTTATTGACTGTAACAACATTTTATTAATGACTTTGACTCCAGTATCGAGAAAGATTCGTAGCTAAGACTAACGAATCGAATTATTGAAATAATATATGGCGGTAAAGATTTCATAGGGACCCATGAATGCACTATGACATTTGTTTTATTACTTTTTTCGTTTGGTCGCAAATTTAGTAAGTCTTCCGTGGTACTCTTCAGCTTGTTCTAAATCAGAAATTTTAGTCAAAGAATCTAAACTAATGTTCTATACTTTAAAGCCGCTGTGATTTCTCTTACAATTTACGATTGGATTCCGATTCAGATTTGATTTCCAATTATTTCTATAAATTCAACAACATTATAATGTATTTGATTTGCAGGACCGTTGTGTGGTCACATTTAAAATCCCACTCAAATTGTTGAATCATTTGTTAAATTTGAATTGCGATGTGAAAAATAATTTGAATGAGTCTTTCCTGTTTCCCAATGCAATTTTTCACGAAACCGCACATAATTTGTCAAAATAACATACCACTTCCGTAAATTTTGAAATCTAGAATAACCATGGTATCTACATACTTATTTTCCAACGCAATTTAAAATCCCCTAAAATAGTGCCAACGCACAAAGTTGATGGGCACAATTGTAGGAAAATGTTATCTGAACAGCATTATTTATCCGCCAACATCGCTCCGTGTTCACAAGTTCAATGACGACACTATTGAAGAAATAAGGTAGAACGTGTCTTTTTATTGAATAACTGAAGTTTGAAAGCATCCGGTTAATTAGAAGAAATTGTACTGATAAGTAACATGATGCCTATAAATCCGCACTCAACGCTTAGTACTGGTAGCTCACGTTGCCACTCTTGAAGCTAGTGTGCGAGTGAGCATTGTGCTTCTCCTTCAGATGAACCACCGGCTTGAGGACATGCACCTGCGGCACGGCGTGATGCAGCTCCACATGGTGCACTGGTTCAACGTGGTGCACAGCTTCGACATGATGCACATGAGGCACGACATGATGTACCACCGGGGACACGGCAACCGTTTTCACGTAGTGCACCGCCGGGACGAGGTGAGTTTTCTTCGGCGCAGCAACCACCACATGGTGACCCTTCACAGGCTCACGGTGCACCTTGGCCACGAAGCCGGTGTGTTTGTCCGAGGAGTAGTCCACAACACGCCGATAGCCGTCCGCATCGACAAGAGAGTACTGGCCCGTTACTTTGTCACCGTGGCGTTCCTCGTGCTGGCTCTTGACATCGCCGGTGTGGTCATCGTGCACTTCGTAGGCGAAGTGATACTCGACCGGGCTGTGATGATCTTCGTAGTCGTGGTGATGAACTGGCAGAACAGCCGCATTAGCAACAGCCAAACCGACCAGCAGGACAATACAAATCTAGCAAATGATAGAATAACGTTTAGGTTAAAACTGATCTCATAGTTTCCTTTAACTTCTGCTCACTTTGGAGTGCATTTTAGATGTTTATTTGCTACGGAAATTTTTTCACGACTTTAGTACTCGAAAAACACGTCTGAGGGCTGTTGTCTCGAGTTGAATGACTGCCGATGAACTAATTCAATTGATTTTTATACCGTTGAAACTGTTGAGCAAATGCTCCACCCTCCACAAGTGATTCGATAAGGCTGAATTAATTCGGTGGATATACTCAAAGTTGGACACTACGCACATTACGCCACCCGGGTGACAAACGCTTGACACCAACGCTATTTCGGCGTTATCCTAAATATGTCCAACACCGGGACCACCGATGACAGACACCCAGAAAGACACGATCGTACGCAAAAGATACGGGACGGATTTTAATCCTGCTACCAACAACACGAGTAGCCTGCAACAAGTTTGGGGACTGTACCACCCATGCACACACGGTGTGAGAGACACAATTTACTGACCTCTAGACTTTAGACCTAGTTTGTACTTGTCTAGCTCGGCTGGATTGACACATCGATGACGTCCAATCACTCGGACACTGGTTGTATGTTGTAACCGAATATCAGCTTGACGACGTTTAAGAGCTATCAACATCCGATGAAGAAGTAATTACCGTCAATGAAGAGTTACAATTAGATGCAAGTGTTTTATAGTGGCTCTCTCGTCCTAGTATGGTATAAAATATCGCGATCGACGTTTACCTCGATCAGTCGTTCACCAAATCATCATAAGGATAGTCAGTGCCGCTCGTTTGTTGAACCAAAACTATCTACCCAAAATGTTCTATAATCTCCCATCAATATGTGCACTAGCTTTAACGTTCAATATTGAGCAGTTGTATGCTCTAAATAGCCCAACAGTAGATCCTAGTGAATACGCATTCCGGTATTCTGTCGACGATCGGGCTACAAATGACGTCAAATTCCACGAAGAGCGCAGGATAGGCAACACTGTTGCGGGAAAATATTCTTTTCTGGAACCAGATGGCTGCTGGCGCACAGTGATGTACACAGCGGATGAAGAGCATGGATTCAGAGCGAAAGTGACGCGTGGTTCCCAACCGGAACTGGATGTGCAGCCAGCCAGAGGCCGTGCAGATCACGAGTTAGGATGGCGCCGCCGCCGATTTCGAACACTTTGGTCCCAAAGAACAAGAAAAGCTGAAGGGTTTTTTAGAAATCTGTTCAATCCTACCAGTCAAAAACGCGAAACATAGTCAAATAAAAATATTAAGTTCTTAGAATGTTTTGATAAAAAAACAAGGAACTAAACTGTACAAGGAATTTAGACGCATGCAAAAACTAAACCTTTTTTCTTAATCCATGAAGATATCCGATAACCGCTAGCATTATTCAAATCGCTACATTAAATAAATAAATAAATAAATATATAAAAATATTAACAAGAGCTAAATGTCTCTAATCAATACATTAATTGATCCGTAATTTAGTTTCATAAGTAAATAAACTAGTTTAAGATTAATAGATATAAGTAGCAACAAATTAGTATGCAAAGTGTTAAAAAGGTGTTCAAGCAACAACCAGTCCATTACACAATCTTTAATCATCTCTGCAAGAGATGTAAGTTAATTTCTTAGCTGCCATCCTGTTAAGGAAAATCTCTACATGTGTAAATATTTTTATCATAATGAAGCTCCACTGAAGGGGGGTCCGCGACAGCCGAGCGGTAGCGCCGGTTAGAAAATCGGCCCATGAGCGCCGGGGCTCACCACCTCGACGGCGTGGGTTCGAATCCCAACCGAGACCGGACCCTTCCCCTGTACGAGAGGACTGATTATCCACGTACATATAGGGTAAAAAGTCTGGTAAGCCCTTAACGGGCAGGCATGACCAAGAGGTCGTTACGCCAAGAAGAAGAATGAAGCTCCAATTTCCTTTCAAATAAAAAAAATGGAATGTCAATGATGCTTGACGAAATGAAAGATGTCATAAGCATAGAAATAATAAGAAACCCCTAAATTTCGCGTTTGAATGTTCCAAACACCATTTTAATCGTTTAACCTAATACGCAAAATTATTTCGTCTTTTCATCAAATATCCGCACAATGATAATAAGATTCTTTAAAAAGAATATATTAAATACATATACACAAATGCAATTTATATTTGAGTTCTTTTGAAATTTTCAAATGTTCAAATGTCAATTTACTGTAGAAATGCAATTTGAAAGGAAAACGACAATTTGAAAAGTATATTTGTAGCCTTGTTTGTAAATATTTTATTAACTGTTTGTCTTCTAGATGGTTTGACATAATCTGTATTATTATTTCAATTTGTGAATCTTTTCGCATAATTGGGCAAAATTAAAAAGAAAACAGCAAGTGGTATTCTATTATATTAAATTTATCAATTTTTATCACAATTATAGGTTTTTCTTGCACAAATAATTTTTAAACAATTTATGATACGTTATGATTACGTAATCCCACAGAAACGGTGCAACAAACTGGCTTGTACTTCCGACAGTAATAATTATCCAACAATTTACAACCGTATCGTGAATGCAACCGTGCGCTCGCCTCTGACACCATGTACAATCCAACCTCAGCCGTCGCCCATTTCGTTGCCACCCGTCGTCCGATATCGTCGAACCTTTGATTTCCATTTCCACGAAAGGTTTACCGCTTGTCGTCTTACGAGCGTCACTTTCAAACCGGCCCTCGATGATCTTCACATTGAAACCAGTTTTCCGCCAGCCCAAATAGGAGTTTCACACCAGCGAAGCAACCGTTCGGAGCCGTTTCGGAATCGAGCATGCATTTCCTGATCCGTCACCCGTTTTCCTGGCCGCAACCAGTTGCCAAACTCCTTATTCAATCCCATCCCGGCGTAATATTGGTACATTTTTACGGGCGGTGATCGGTTAATGGAGATAAATGAAACTTCCAGCCCCTGTGCCTCTTCCGATCGGATGCTTGGTGACCACGGATGAACAGCAAGCGGCGCAGATCGTCCGCATATGGATGAAATGAATGATTCCCCGGCGAGCTGTTGGCTTTCACGAAAGAAAGTGAGCCGTACACTTTCGCAACTCAGCAGTATAAATAGCATCACAGGAAATGCAGTGAGCATCAGTGTTAGCTGGAAATTCAGAAAAGCAGTTGCAGCGAAATCAAAACCCTAGACACACACATTCACCATGTTCCTCAAGGTAAGGAAATTCAAACTAAATTAGTCCCTCGCTAGTTGCCATCATTAAGAACGTTTCGCTTTATGTTAGGTTGTAAGCTTCATTGGTGTTTTGGCTGCCGTCGGAGCCCAGAATCACTACGGTGCGCATAATGAAGTGCAACATGACGCCGGATATTACCATCACGACGAGGAGCACCACGGACCGGCGCATTACGAGTACCACTACGATGTGCACGACGAACATACCGGCGATGTGCACGGACAGCACGAGACCCGGAAAGACGACCACACGCACGGCGAGTACTACCTGATCGATGCCGATGGCCACAAGCGCACCGTCAAGTACAAGGTGGAAGGCAAGAGCGGCTTCATCGCGGAAGTGCATCGCGAGCCGGTCAAGGGTTTCCACGATGCTCCGGCACATCCGAATTTCCACCATAAGTTCGAGGATCAGTACTAGTGCTAGGGTCTTTCAATTCTTAGATCATAACTATATTAGTCAGTAGGACTTTATGTAAGCAATAAATTAAATGAAATGAAACACGTTTATTTGTTTCAAAACAGTCAAAAACAATAATCTTCAGTTGATGCAGCAAAACGTGATACCGATCTCGAAACTGAAACTTTTTATCATAGAAAAATATTGCTCATATTCCAAACTAAGTCGACCATCTAGTGACATACTTTCTTTAGCATACAACTAACACAAGAACGAATAACCTTCACGAACTAGCGCAAATACAGGATTCGAAATGGCTGTTCCGAGCCATTCAAAATTTGAAGGTACCTGGTGTAACCGGTTCAAAAGTTTAGTTTTTGCATTGTCTACCGAGTTATGGAGGGCCATTTCACCTGTGTATGTATATAAAGAAACGATTCAGTTTTGTCGTCACATCACAATCAATTGTCCCGTCGTTCAAGCAACTTAACCAGGGCTTATTCCTACTATCAAAAATGTATTCCAAGGTATTACTAAATGTTTTTCGTGTTGTTTTAAACTCTAACTAATGGATTGTTCACTCTCGACAGATTATTGTTGTCATTGCCATCATCGCCGCTGTGAGCGCGCAAAGCCACTATGGCCACCAAGAACACCACCAGCCTCAGCACTATCATCATGAGGAGGAGCACCATGGTCCCGTCCACTACGAATACCATTACGATGTGCACGATGACCATACCGGAGATGTGCACGGACAACGCGAGGCTCGTAAGGAGGACTCCACCCAGGGCGAGTACTACCTGATCGATGCCGATGGCCACAAGCGCACCGTCAAGTACCACGTCGAGGGAAAGAGCGGATTCATCGCCGAAGTCCACCGTGAACCCGTCAAGGGTTACCAAGCCCCTCAGCCCAAGCACTATCACGAGGTCCCCGCCCACCAGAACTATCATCATTAACGTAATGTTATTAGCAAAATGAATAAGTGATTTTAGAACAATTTTTGATAATATAAACATAATTAAAACGAAATCAATGAGCGATTGTTTAATAGCAAAGGAGATTAATATCCGAAAAATGAGAGTCCGTGTTAATGATAAATAACCACCGTTGTATTTTAAAATACTGGTAAATGCAATTCTTATTCCTTCAGTCTATAAGAACATTAAATTGTATGCATTTTGAATCAGATGGTTTACGGCAATTTGATATGTCAGGAAAGTTGTTATTATTTGTTAATCCTTTGGAAAAATGTCCTCCTTCAACCAACCATCTTCTCTTAACGATTATAATATGTATATGGACCGTCTATGAAAAAAATAAAAGAAAAACAAGTAATTAATGACTATTTTAGACGCATTAGCACTAATCTAATAATAGATAGTTTAAATTTCGAACATACCTATGACATTATGATAGGTGAGTGAATTAGTCTCTGCACCATAAAAAAAACGATTCGTCTTAACTAACGAGTGAGAAGACGAAAAGTAATAAGTAAATTGTTGGGAACGCTAGCTGGAGGAAAACAAAATTTAGGCGTTAATTCGTACTCTATTTTTATTGCGTCTACAGGTTTTACCCTAGCACGCCCTATTTATGCCTTCTACTCTGTGACGATGGTTAACCACAGCTGAGCTAAGCTAATGTTATTTATTGGGTTAGTTATCTTTTCTGAGCCTAATTGACATCTTACATGAGGAACAAAAGTGTTTCTAGCAACTAATGTTTTCTATGCGTTTTTTGTTTGTTCGCTACTTCACGACTGAACATATTTCTTTACTATGCCCTTTCTTTGTTAGAAAAGTACATCTGTTTATTTTTTTCACTCGTGTATTTTCAAACTGGTTTGGATAAATACTTTGTCTGGTTCCTATATACAATAAACTAACACTAGTTTAGATACTCGTATCGAAAAATGTTAAGTAACATTGGCACTAATACTAATACCCAGTCTATCAATAATGAAATTATGGTATTCGTATCGTAATTTAATTTTTCATTAAAAACCTACTGGAAAAAACAAGGTGAAAGCTTATATATGCAACCAAACTAGACAGGAACTATCTCAGACGATGAATCATTGAACGTATTTGAAAACATGAAAAATGAAAAAAAAAAACATTTTAAACTGCTGAAAAAAAAACTTATGCGTAACACCTTATACACAAAACAACCGTTTCATTGTATTACAATTGTTTAACCAATTCTCTCCACATAGGGAAATCCTTGGTATTGAACTTAACCTTTTTCTGACTCATCAACTACCGTTCAACTTGTTTTTGTTTACATGTTCCGGTTTTCTGAAACATGCCTGATTGACAATCCTTTCACAGCAAGTTGAGCTATCTGGTTCAACCAGTTGAAATATTGGAACCCATTCGAACGTATCTCCCTTCTTTCGAATTGTGGATTTCCACATTTTGGGTTTTCATTTTCTGCTAATTTGCTTATTCGAATTATTCCAAAACACGAAAGTCGTATATAAAGTAAGGAGTCACTGTGTTTTCTCCATCAGAAACAATAGCGTCATCGTCCAAGCAACACAGCTTACAAGCGTGCAATTTATTATCTCAAAATGTTCTCTAAGGTACAGATTTAAGCCTGTCATTCTCTTAAACATGTTCTAACTGAATATTCTTTCCCACTTTTTCTGACCAGATCATTCTTGTTATTGCCGTCATCGCCGCCGTGAGCGCACAAAGTCACTATGGCCACCAAGAACACCACCAGCCTCAGCACTATCACCATGAGGAGGAGCACCATGGTCCCGTCCACTATGAATACCATTACGATGTGCACGATGACCACACCGGAGATGTGCACGGACAGCGTGAGGCTCGTAAGGACGATGCTACCCAGGGCGAGTACTACCTGATCGATGCCGATGGCCACAAGCGCACCGTCAAGTACCACGTCGAGGGAAAGAGCGGATTCATCGCCGAAGTCCACCGTGAACCCGTCAAGGGTTACCAAGCCCCTCAGCCCAAGCACTATCACGAGGTCCCCGCCCACCAGAACTATCATCATTAACGTAATGTTATTAGCAAAATGAATAAGTGATTGTAGAACAATTTTTATATAAAAAATATAAAGTTAATGAAATCGAAATCAGTGAGCAATTGGTTAATAGTTTGAGAAATTTATTTCCGAAACAGGTTAGGCTACTACCAAAAATAATCTCGACCGTGTTTTAAAAAATGTCGTTGATGCTTTTTTGAATTGTGTGAACCAAATGAAGGATAATATGTGTGCCTCGTGATATAACGGAAAACATTTTTTATTCGAATATCTTGCCAAATTAAAAATGTCACCTTCCAGGAAAATCTTGTTTAGCTTATTTTATTTTATTTAGTGTTATTTAAATACTGAGTTCCATACTCACAATGTTGGCTCCCAATAGGGGTTATTAAAGCGTAATGAATTCCTCGAAAGAGCTGTAAATAATTAATGCACTGTTCGTTGGAAACCGATCCTAAAGAAGGCTCCGGGCTTAAGATCTTCCGTACAGGCACACAAATTTCACAAATCAGCCAGTAAGTCAGGACAGTCAACAAATTATATTGTGCACACATAAATATTGACCAGTGTCTCCAAACCAAACAGAAGTAATCTCGTCTAGTAGGAGAGTCAGGGCTGAAGGTTGGATCATAGTAAACGTTTAAACATCACTGTTGGAAACGATTCGGTCCAACGAAGCTAGCCGAACATAAACGTCGCCGCGACGGCGATGTTTTTAGGAAATATAAAAAGGATGGAAGGATGCGCCTTCGGTCTCTTTTTCAATACGGAAAACGGAAAAGCCAGACGATTTTTTGGCACAACGAAAACACAATACGAAGATTTAGTGTAAAATAAAGTTGTTAAATATAAGGCAAAGAAAGCTGGTTGTCTTTCCTTTAATTCCGTCAATTAGAGCGCTGTTAAAGACCATCTGTCTTTAACAATCACACTTATCACTTTCTTTTATTAGCAGTTCAGATAAACACCTATGTTGGAAACTATTTCGCTACGGGGAACAGGAAGACCTCTTGTTGTTATTGACATTTTACGGGCATGCAGTTTTGAGAGCGCTATACGATGAAACTGTCAAGGCATGCCTGGAGATGCTCCCAGGACTAAATTGTCAATGGAAGCAGAGGTGGATCTAGCTATAAGCGAACTGGGTCTCGAGCTTCTTCTTCTTCTTCTTGGCGTAACGACCCCTTGGTCATGCCTGCCCGTTAAGGGCTTACCAGACTTTTTACCCTATATGTACGTGGATAATCAGTCCTCTCGTACAGGGGAGGGTCCGGTCTCGCTTGGGATTCGAACCCACGCCGTCGAGGTGGTGAGCCCCGGCGCTCATGGGCCGATTTTCTAACCGGCGCTACTGTCTCGAGCTTAAAGGGGCCTAAAAATCTAAGAAACCCTCGTTATTAATTGTCACTTGTTTGTCATTGTCATATGACCTCTTGTTTTGCTCTTGTTAGACAATTGTACGTACCTTTGGTTGAATATTAATTCATCAAATAATGCCCCAGTGCGTCTTATAGAAAAATAAATCTTTTTATTCTTAATATTTCACGAAAACTAATATCATGCTTTTGAACGGTTTTAACGTAAGGTCGTTTAGATTACTTTCTAATAATCTAAACGACCTTACGTTAAAACCGTTATACACTGTACTCGCCAGGGAGGAAACAAATTTCGACACACACATTGATGCACGCTCAAATATACGAAACTTGAAAAAACAAAACAGGATACCATTGTAGAGCAAAGCATTACGTTTTGTGTAATTAAAACTGATCATTCTACTGCACTAATATCGGACTTTCATTTCTCGGGAAATAAACAAACTCTTGGCATTGAACTAAATCACGTTTTGGTTCCATCATTTTCACTATCGTTTAACTTGGTTTTGGTTTATTTTGTTCCCCTTTATTCCAATATGCAATATATCTGATTCGCAATCCTTTCACTGCATATAGAGCGATCTGGATCAACCGGTTGTAATATTGGCGCCCATTCGACCATATCTCCCTTCCTTTGAATTTTGTATTTCTTTATCTTCTGTTTTGCTTTCTCTGCCAATTTTCTCATTCTACCTATTCCAAAACACCCTCATATATAAAGAAAGGAGTCACTGTGTTTTCTTCATCAGAAAGCATCAAACCTCCATTCGTGCAACACAGTTTACAAGCGTGCAATTTATTATCTCAAAATGTTCTCTAAGGTACAGATTTCTTCCAATTCTAAAACATGTTCTAACAGAATATTCTCAAACACCATTAAATGCTAACTGAATATTCTTTCTCACCAGATTATTGTCGTCCTTGCCGTCATCGCCGCCGTGAGCGCACAAAGTCACTATGGCCACCAAGAACACCACCAGCCTCAGCACTATCACCATGAGGAGGAGCACCATGGTCCCGTCCACTACGAATACCATTACGATGTGCACGATGACCACACCGGAGATGTGCACGGACAGCGCGAGGCTCGTAAGGAGGACTCCACCCAGGGCGAGTACTATCTGATCGATGCCGATGGCCACAAGCGCACCGTCAAGTACCACGTCGAGGGAAAGAGCGGATTCATCGCCGAAGTCCACCGTGAACCCATCAAGGGATACCAGGCTCCTCAGCCGCAGCATCACTACCAGCCCCAGCACCATCACGAGGCTCCTGCCCACCATAACTACCATCATTGAAGACGAACAACACTAAACTAAGCGATAGTAGGACAGTTTATGAAATATAACTATACGTTGTAAGATATTTGAATGTTTTAGTTCGTTGTAGTTTAATATTATGAAGATATTGATCTACGAACCGAAGCACGTATACAGAACAAGTTTGATAGCTTTATCCCTCAAATTGAATTTGTCGTTGCCAAAACAGTAAACCAACTCCTTTCAAAGTTTTGTTCGCACTTCCAGTTAAATCGCGAAACAAACATGTTTGATGTTGTTAGACATTTCAAGTCCACCAAGCTCGGTTAGTGTGATTTTTTAACCACTCTGTCACTAATGGAGAAATGTTAAACATTCATTTTGACGTCTGGTTCCAGCCACGGACCATGCTGCGGGACCTCAAAGTGCAACAGAAATGCGACTGAAGCGATGGACAGAAGGGAAAATGGATTAATCAATTCGATCTTGGGAACAGAAGGTCGCTTCACCTGAATATGTAGTTGAGAAAAAATAAGAAAAGATCGGTATTTTTATAAAAAAGTGTCAATACCGCATGACAGTGAATTATGCCGATCGATCATCAATATACCTAACAATCCTCACCCTCCCGATATCAGCACTTTACTACCAATCGGAAAAACTAACAAGCCTTAAACACAGAATATATTTTAAAAAATTAGACCAATCGAAGTAGTAGGTGATCGTGAAGGTCACAATAGAACTTAAAATCATACCAACATCCACAGAATTGTCGAATATGGCTAACGCTCCGCCTAACTGCGTGAGGTCACCTGAAAGGCCGTTGAATTAATCTTTTTATAGTACTAAACTAATGTTAATTTACATAAAAAATTACTTGGTTATCACCTATGAAAATGTGTTCGTTTTTTTGTGAATGTTACGTTTTTTTTCTCAAATCTTATGCGGTTTTATCGGTAATAAGCCCTTTTATTACGCTACAAGGGAGGCGCATGGTCGTTCACGCATATTAAAGGTTGTTTCAGACAAATGGTTGGTTGCATGGTTGGTTGGAAAATCGTTGGTTGGAAATGGTTAGTTGATATATTCCAGGGGATCGCAAAGTCGGACTTGCTGGTGGAATCCGGCCAGACAGCAGATTATATTCAGAACATTAAAAAATATTTACATTACTTACAAGAAAACCCAAGGAATTTATCTAAGAAAAAAATGAGCAAACAACAAATGGTAATGGATATTAACATTTATCTTCAGGACAACGGTTGGAAAGTTTATTTTAACGTTAAAAGCTATCTGTCAAAAACTAACTGTCTAAGGGTAGAAAATCTCTGACCCATTACGTAGTTCAAAACACAAGTTAATGTACATAATTGAA
Source organism: Anopheles ziemanni (assembly GCF_943734765.1). NCBI lineage: Eukaryota > Metazoa > Arthropoda > Insecta > Diptera > Culicidae > Anopheles > Anopheles ziemanni. The sequence continues at coordinate 40,114,946 of NC_080705.1, forward strand.
ACCTATTTTGAATTGAAACTGCAATAAATACGTATTTTTGTATCATAAAAACAATCAATATTGATGATGTTATATCTAAAATATATAGGAAAATAAAAGTAAAACTCAAATCAAGATAGAAAAGCGTCATTTTCAATATCACTTCACAAAACATAAGCACTGCAGTATAAATTAAAAAATCCTTTTTTGGCAACCTGTCTCCTTTCTAAAAATGTGTGCTGACACCTGATCTATGCTGTAGGTATGTCTATTTTAGTATAAAAATTAATTGAAAATAATACGATATCTATCAGAAGAATTCTAAAACATACAGCTATATCAGTACGTGTTTGTTATCCGTCCAATATTTTGGCCCCAGCAAAAAGCGATATTAAACATTGGAACATGAAATTAAAACTTTACAACTTAATCATTTTATCATAAAAAAGTGATATAAAAATGACCAATGTCAAACAATAAAATTCCACGATACAGTGTTCTACGATATCATGATTAAACACTTTCTTTGGAATACTTTGAACTTTCTTTTTTTCTTTTTTTGACATTGGCCCTTGACATTGGCAGTTTTTATGTTTTATGTCGCAAAAAGTATCATAGGTATCTGAACAACTTTTGACAATGTTACATAACCAAGCCCATGTTCCTTTCACTAACACAGCAGCTGCCTACCGGTTCAACCGGTTGAATTCAACGACAAATGTACGGAACAGTTTTTGTTCGATTAAACGGATTACTTAATTTCTCTCAGGTATATAAAGAAAGGATTCAGTCTGCCTCTTTCATCAGAATTCATTCGTCAACCATTCAAACCACACAACTGCGGTACTGAAAATAAATAATTGTCTCAAAATGTCTTCCAAGGTATAGTTTGAAAAATTCTACTCTCTAAAACATGTACTAACTGAGTAATCTTAATCTCTATTCCTCACCAGATTATTGTTGTCCTTGCCGTCATCGCCGCCGTGAGTGCGCAAAGTCACTATGGCCACCAAGAACACCACCAGCCTCAGCACTATCACCATGAGGAAGAGCACCATGGTCCCGTCCACTACGAATACCATTACGATGTGCACGATGACCACACCGGAGATGTGCACGGACAGCGCGAGGCTCGTAAGGACGAATCCACCCAGGGCGAGTACTACCTGATCGATGCCGATGGCCACAAGCGCACCGTCAAGTACCACGTCGAAGGAAAGAGCGGATTCATTGCCGAAGTCCACCGTGAACCAGTCAAGGGATACCAGGCTCCTCAGCCGCAGCATCACTACCAGCCTCAGTATCATCACGAGGCTCCTGCCCACCATAACTACCATCATTAAAGCAATATTGTTGGCGATTAGAGAAAACTATCCCATATAGAAAAATTTTCAAATATACAAATAATTAATTTTAAACTCTATGACTCATCTTTTCTAGACAGTTTAGATTTCAAATTTTCCGAAAATAAATATAGCTATGCCAATAAAATTGCGAATACTAATGTCCTCAAGTAGAATAGATCCAATTTTGGAAAAAAGGGTTTTATTTGTCAAAAACTGAAGATTGATTATTAAGCTAATATTCTTAACAGGTTTTTACTGCTTACCTAAGGCATCACCTCGATAGCGTAATGTCGTATCCCAACCGAGAGTGGAACCCTAGTACAGAAGGATTGACTATTCGCGTACGCAGTGGGAACAAGATACATGATGGTAAAACCCAACTTCTCAATAAGAAATACAATTTAAAGAATATAAAACAATTTGTAACTTTCACTTGTAGCGCATCTTTGATTAAATGGTAACTGCTCCACCAGAAATTCTGTCAAAGAGGAAAACACATATTTTAGGCACACACAAAAATTTTAGAACGCGCTTAGTTGCTCCTCTAAAATGTTCTATTAACATGTCAACTGCCATGGCTATCATTTTTGATAGCCAGCTGTCATTAGTTCTAAAAAGTTTTTGCCCTATAAGTAAATGAAAATTCAACATAAAAAATGTAGCAATATTTAATATCAATACCTTGGGAAGCCAAGTTTCTGCTTAGCCGCAAAAACAGTTTGTTTAATAAATGATACAAAAGAATTTTACTAAAAAAGATGAACTAAAAAAGTGTGCAAAAAATGGTATGCCATGGCTATCATTTTTTATAGCCAATTGTCATTAGTTTTAAAAAGTGTGTGCACTATAAATAAATGAAAGTACAAAATAAAAGTTGAAGTAATGTTTAATATCAATTCTTTGGGAAGCTACGTCTTTGCTTAGGCTTCAAAAACCGTAGGTTTAATAAATGTTATAAACATATTTTATTAAAAACTATTGTACTAAGAAAGTGTGCTAAAAACACTTGGCAGTTAACGTGTTAAAGAGTAAAACACATATTTCAGGCGAACAAGAAAGTTTTATGACATGAAATGCAAGTAATGTTGACCATATTACCTTTCACGTTTCGATTTTTTTTATTCAACACCCTGGCACTTTTAGCGAACAGTGTAATAATTCAAAGCTATAACTATTGTGACAACCTGAGTGCACTGTGACCTTAGTAATGTTAGTAGTCTTGGGCAACTGAGCTACTAACTATACTAAAACGGAGGGACGAGCATCTAACGCGCTAGAGCGAGTTGCCCGAGCGCACCCTAGGACACGGAGCGGTGGAATGAAATCTGCGTGTCTCAGGGAGCACACTCTCTCTTCCTTAACACGTTGACTGCCTAGCGTTTTTAGCACACTTTTTAAGTACATCCTTTTTTTATAAAATTGTTTTATATTATTTATTAAATTAATGATTTTTGAAGACTAAGCAAAAATTTAGCTTCCCAAGGAATTGATATTAAATATTACTATAATTTTTATGTTGCATTTTCATTTATTTATGGGGCAAAATCTTTTTAGAACTAATGACAGCTGGCTAACAAAATAGATAGCCGTGGCAGTCAACGTGTTAATGTGTTGCCCAAACGATCGGTCAAAACCGTGTCGCCTAAGTTCAATTATTCCTCTTAAGTAACAATAAAATAAAAAATAGCCATGGCAGTCAACTTGTTAAGGAAAATATGTGTTTTTGTCTGATTCGAAATTCACGACCGCAATGAAAAACAACTAAAACACATTGATTGTGAACGATTTGGAGACTAAGGCAAATAGCTATCTCAACAAAACTCAACATACACATTAATATTATTCCATTTACTCATTTTTATTCTACTCTAAAATCCTTGACATTGGACTTAATTTCTTCAGTTTCACTTTCGCTCATCCAGTTTTTGAGATAATTTTATTTTGTTGTTTTGTTTTTCTACAACACGCATTATACCTGACTGACAATCCTTTCACTACAATTAGAGCGATCTGGTTCAACCGGTTGAAATATTGAAACCCATTCGAACGTATCTCCCTTCTTTCGCGTTTTGAATTTTCACATCTTGGGTTCTCTTTTTCTGCCAATTTGATTATCCTCCCGTGTCCAATCCACCTCATATATAAAGAAAGGAGTCACTGTGTTTCCTTCATCAGAAACAATAGCTTCATCGTCCAAGCAACATAGTTCGCAAAAAAGTATTTTTATTTTCACAAAATGTATTTCAAGGTATAGCTTAAATACTTTCATTTTGTTAAGCATATTCTAACTGAAAACTTTCAATCACCAGATTATTGTTGTCATTGCCGTCATCGCCTCTGTGAGCGCGCAAAGTCACTATGGCCACCAAGAACACCACCAGCCTCAGCACTACCACCATGAGGAGGAGCACCATGGTCCCGTCCACTACGAATACCATTACGATGTGCACGATGACCACACCGGAGATGTGCACGGACAGCGCGAGGCTCGTAAGGAGGACTCCACCCAGGGCGAGTACTACCTGATCGATGCCGATGGCCACAAGCGCACCGTCAAGTACCACGTCGAAGGAAAGAGCGGATTCATTGCCGAAGTCCACCGTGAACCCATCAAGGGATACCAGGCTCCTCAGCCGCAGCATCACTACCAACCTCAGCACCACCACGAGGCTCCTGCTCACCATAACTACCATCATTAAAATCGTGTAGACTAAGGAAATTCTAGACCAATTTTAATAAAAATATAATCAATTCAAACAATGTTTGTGTATACTTATTTCATATGATTTAACAATATTTTAATGCATCCTCTTATTTTTTTTAGCCAAAATACAAGTAATTCGATTAAAACCCGTTTTTCTATTTGTATTGAATTGTGGTGCATTCGTAGGTACAGTGCTTATACAAAGTGCTTATACCGTGAGTAATTTTGAATATTACCATATCCAGCTCACTTAGCGGTTGGAGCATCGACAAAATAAAGCAGAAATGTTATTGACAGTACAGACTTTGCCTTTGATAAACAACAACACATTTAGAAGTTTGAACGCTAGAAAACCATAATACACATCTTCTTTTCACTTGTGAGCAATATGGAAATTACGCAATACTACTATTTATATTGGATTTTCGAAAGAGGTTATTGGAAGCATCGTCTGTTACAACGATTTTTATTATATGCTTTTTTTTTCAATACAAAAAGAATATACAAAATTTTTAAATGCATAAGAAAAGAATGAAACGAATTTGCTTCAATAATTTTGCGTTTCTAATGTAATAAATTAAATGTCCAACCATGCAGGAATTTTGACATCAAAATGCCAAATACACATTGACCATACTATTTTTCAAAAAATGTCCATGAAACCCTCATCAATCTTCAGCCGTACTTGATCTATAGATTGCAGAAGCTAAACGACATATTTAATGCGATGCAAATGGTAGAAGAATTGAATTAAAAAGTTTCTCTTTTGTTTTGAGAGAATGAGAATCTGATGTGTGTTTGAACATTGTACAAACGAGTGTTGTTACAAGAAGTATAAGTTAAGTGATGGTTTAATCAAAATTCCTCCATATATTTATTATAGTTATCTGCTTCAAATCACATGCGTCATCAGTGTGATGAGGTTATTTATTTACTTTTCTTACATTTAAATTACAGTTATAAAAAATAACATTAAACCACTGAAAACACAGCAATCACATTTCTTGAGTCGAGGGAAAACAAGTTGTAACCTTATTGTTTTCCAAGCCAATAAATGTTTAACGTTATCTTCAACCTGTAGAAAAATAAACCATAACACAGAAAGATTGTTATAAGCTTAACGCTTCCATATTATGCAAATTCAGAATGCGGATCGTGGGAAGCCACGTCAAGCTTGTTATTTTCTTTAAAAACTGGTAATGTCGAGTATTTTATTGTTTTTATCAGAAACAAGCGAACCCTACGATCTTTGCTTCGTCCAAAATTAATAATGCGCTAATTTTGAAACTCCAAAGCATTGGAACTCACAGGAAGCCCCTTATATTCGGTGATGTCGACACATACCAATAACAGATTCATATTTTAGACACGGCATATAACACAAGTCCAAAGAATGTTATAAAATTCTGCTAAACGATTCTTGACTTCGTCTTCATCTACAACACGATCAAACAATTTATATGAGTGCATCAGTTTTTAAAGCCAGCTAAAATTGCACGTGCAGTCAACCAATCATAGATTCGATACTATGCGTCAAAGTTCAAATAAACTTTTGTAATGAGTTCAATTTTCGATGAATCGTATTGCAAAATAGCATGGGGAATTTATTCATTTCTAATTCCTAGGTGTCCTAGTGCAGGAACACTCACGTTACAATTCACGATCCAGTACAGATCTAACTCGACAATTCTGATTTTCACTTATAATTTGTTAACTTTTCGTTTTCCCTACATTTGGTTTGGGCCAAAAGGAACAATTGATCCCACAACACCGTTTAGATTGAGTTTCTAAGTTTTAGTTGCAAATTGAATATTTGATTTTATTATATCGAAAAAAGCCGTTTTTACAATTCTTCCCATTTTTTCGATTTTCCTTAGGGAATTTCTCATTCATTTCTAACTCTTCCTTGAATAAAAAGGAACATCATTCCAAGACATCTTCAACATTGGCTCAGCCGTTTATGAGTATTTCCGTTACAAACAAACAAACAATAACTTTTATATTATTTTTCTCATGGAAAAAGCCCTGTTTCGAGTTTTCTGGTTTTCTTCCTTTTTGTTGGAAATTAAAAAAAAATGTTCATTCATATAAATCCTTAATTGAGTGAAAAAAACAAACCACCAGAAGACTTCGTTCGAATTAGTCCAGACGTTGTTCAGTAATCGTTTTATATGAAAAAGACCGTTTTTACAAATTTTCGAATTTTCTGACTTTTTCTTAGGAATTTTCAAATTTTCTTTTTTTTTCTAAATCTTTCTAACGTGAAAAGGAACAAATCATAGGAATATTGGTCGTAGCCGATTTTGAGTTTTAACATCACGAACAAACAAACATTCATTTGTATAGATATAGATAATTACATTTATGGGAAAAAACGTTTTTTCGAGCGTTTTTTATTTTCTTGATTTTCTTTAGAAATTTTCAAGTTTTTCATTTTTCTTAAACCTTAACTGAACCAAAAGACACAAATCACCAGAAGAATCACCGAATTACGTTGGGATAAGTTTAGTCGTTTTTCAGTTTTCGTTAAAGATGGTAAATTTTATTGTTTTTATAAGAAAAATAATCGTTTTCACGAATTTTCGAATTTTACGAATTTTTTTTTGGGAATTTTCAAATTCTCTTTTTTTATAAACCTTCGTTGGGTAAGGCAAGATGTCTTACGAGGACATCATCAAGATTAGTCCAGCCGGTTTTAAATTTTAGCATCAAACAGACAAACATTCATTTTTATAGATATAGATTAACGACAACTGGCACAGCTAAATTATATCGATAGTATTCCAGCAGTCTTTGCAGTGTGTTTTGCTAGTACAAGACACGCTCGACAATCCTTTCACTACAATTAGAGCGATCTGGTTCAACCGGTTGGAACATTCGGCTAACCAAGTCAAATCGACGCCCTACTTCCTTACATAGGATTTCTATCAGGTTACTTTCACAGGTGGTTAAACGATTTTCCTATATAAACAAATGATTCAGCCTTCGTTCATCAGCAGAATTCATTCGTTTATCATTCAAGCAACTCAGCTCCGGTAGTCCAAACAGTTTGATCTTCGCAAAATGTATTCCAAGGTATAGCTTAAATTCTTCCGTTTGGCTAAGCATATTCTAACTGAATATTCTTCCTTGCCAGATTATTGTTGTCCTTACCGTCATCGCCGCTGTGAGCGCACAAAGTCACTACGGCCACCAAGAACACCACCAGCCTCAGCACTATCACCATGAGGAGGAGCACCATGGTCCCGTCCACTATGAATACCATTACGATGTGCACGATGACCACACCGGAGATGTGCACGGACAGCGCGAGGCTCGTAAGGAGGACTCCACCCAGGGCGAGTACTATCTGATCGATGCCGATGGCCACAAGCGCACCGTCAAGTACCACGTCGAGGGAAAGAGCGGATTCATTGCCGAAGTCCACCGTGAGCCCATCAAGGGATACCAGGCTCCTCAGCCGCAGCATCACTACCAGCCCCAGCATCATCACGAGGCTCCTGCCCACCATAACTATCACCATTGACCACATATCATTGTTGATTAAGTTAGTAGGAAATACGTCGAAATATATTTTTTTATCTAACACGTTGGTTTTGTTTCCTGAACAAATTTATTGTTGAAAGTAGCTTAAGTCAGCCATAAGGGAAGTTGACTTGATAAATTAAAATTATAATTGATTTCCCAAGACGGATTATAATACAACTCCGGCATGATTATATCATGGTTCATTTCAATAATTACATTTTGTTGACCTACTTTAGTCCAACTTTATGAAACTCAACCGATACCGGACGTTTCTCTGTACGAGAAAACTGATCATCTATTGAAACAGAATAACAAAGTTTAGTAAGCCCTTAATTGGTAGACATGTCCGACGACGGTAGTTGTATTCTAGAGCAACGAAACGATAAACTACCGATAGATAACACGTTGAATTTTTAAAGTAATTATTTTATTTTATTTTTATTTTATTCATTTATTCGACAGACTGTGTAGCCCCCTCGAATTTTGGTACACGGTTGATTACAATTACGGTATAGTTACACGTTTCACGTCACAGATAAGGGATTATTAATGGCTGCGGGAGTTGCGGAGACGGTTGACAAACTGGGCACGTGTGATGCCCGGCTCGAAGAGATCACATATTGAGTTGAATTGGCGACACATGGTGATAAGCGGGGACAAACCTCCAAAACGTGTACGATGATCAGCTAAGGTGATCATGTCGCGTGAACGAAGTGCTCTGGTGGGGGCGTATAGGTTGATAGCAGAAAGCAGCTCAGGAGAATCGATGTTGCTGTTCAGCAGGTTCGCAATGAAGACGCATTGTGCCGTGCGATGTCGCTCGTCTAGGGTATCAAGGCCAAGTAAGGCGCACCGGGTGGTATAGTCTATTGCGTTCCAGTGGCGTAATGCATAACGGGTGGCTTTACGTTGTATTGATTCGATCCGTGCTACTGGTTGGGTAGCATTTGGCCACCAAACCTCAGATGCATACTCAAGCACCGGTCTGACCAAGGAACAGTAAATCATTTTCACAGTGGTTGGGTCACGAAGTTCTCGAGTAAGCTTAGCAAGCAGACCAACCAGCTGGTTTCCTCTAGAAACGACGTTGTTCAATTGTTTGTCATAATTAAGTTTTTGGTCGAGAAGAACTCCAAGATCGCACACGCAATCTTTACGGGTCAGGGTTGTACCGTTCAATGTGTAGTCGTAGAGACGAGGTTCACGAGATCGGCTGAAGGTTATGGTGACGCATTTCTCTGTGCTGAGATGGAGGCAGTTTCTGGAGCACCAGGAAGAAAAAGTATCCAAGATTCTTTGGAGCCGAACTTGATCGGTTGTATCTTTTACAGGAATGAATAATTTTGCATCATCAGCGTAAAGCAGGTGACATTTAGCGGGAAGGACAAGCGACAAATCATTCATGTACAGGATGAACAGCAACGGCCCTAGGTTGCTGCCCTGTGGTACACCTGATGTAACTTTAATACGGCGAGACAGGCTATCTCCTAATTTTACCAAGTATGCGCGGTCACAAAGATAGGATCTTAACCAGTCCATCATCAGATTGGGAAGCCCGAGGGTGTCAAGCTTTCTGAGAAGGATGGAATGTGGGATGCTGTCGAATGCTGCTTTGATGTCGGTGTAGATTGCATCCATCTGCATTCCGGCATCAATTGAGGTGTGCACGAGATTGGTGAATTCTAATAGGTTCGTTGTCGTTGATCTCTTGGGGAAAAATCCGTGTTGATTTGCAGAGATGTAATTCTTAGCGCTGGCAAGCAGTGGGTCGTATATCAGTAGTTCAAAAGCTTTGGCGCAGGCGCATAAGGACGTTATGCCACGGTAGTTTTTCGCATCAGTTTTATCCTCTTTTTTGTGTGTAGGCGTCAACCAAGACACTTTCCATGAAGCAGGGTACACCCCTATGCGGAATGAAGCGTCGAAAATTTTGCAGAGAATGGGGGCAAAAACATCACGACAGCTCTTCAATATGACCGATGGGATTCCGTCTGGACCAGGTGTGTGCGAGGGTTTTATTTTGTCGATAGCTTTTATGACCGAGTCAGAATTGAAGATAGGGATGCCTGGATTGACTGCGGTAATTGGCGTATTTGTGAGGGCTGCTGTGATTACGGTCTGGTCTGTTACGTCAGGAAGGAAGGAGTCTTGGAACCTTGTGGCAAAAATTTCGCACATTTCGGGCATTGTGTTTCCAATCACGCCGTTGTATGAGACAGAACCAGGAAGGCTTGGCGATTTTCGCTTACAGTTGACAAAGTTCCAGAGAGCACGAGGGCAGCGACGAAACTTGAGCTCCATTCGTCGAGCGTAGTTTTGGTAGCATATCCTATTGTAGCGTCGGTATAACGAGTGGACGGCGTTGTAATAGAATCGTGTATCCATAGTATGGTGTTGCTGGTGGCGGCGGTAAGCAGCACGTTTGTCCCTTTTCAGTAGACGGAGTGTTCTATCACCCCACACGGGCCCGCGGGAGGGCTGCACAATTGGGGTGCAAGTGCGTAAGGCGTTACGTGTAAAGCTTAGGAACGCTTCAACAGCATGATCAACCGATGGAAAGTCAGAGCAGTGAAAAGTAGCATTGAATGAAGAAAGCATCTGCCCGAGTATATTCGTATCAGTCCGTGCAAAATTTAGCCGTGGCTCCATATGTGAACTGATATGCGTGTAGGGGTCTGCGGCGGCTATCAATTCCATAATAAGTGGAGGATGATGAGTGTCAACGGGTAGCAGCGGTGTATCACATGTTGTTATGACAGAAGATAGTTCCGCTATGTTGTAGTTTGCCATTACGAGATCGAGAACGCGACCAGATGAATTTGTCACGCTGTTCAACTGGAAGAGAGCATTTTGCGTCAAGCCATCAATGAGTCGATTAGAACTTGAGCATCGCGAATGAGGATTTAGATACTGAAAGGGAATGTCTGGACATTCGGGAGGTACAGACCAAGCGATCGCGGGCTGGTTGAAATCACCTAGTATGAGTATCCCGTCCCCTGGGAGCATAGTTGTACAGATGCCGTTTATGCAGTCAAGAATTTCTTCAATGACTTGTTCATTTCTGCTCATATCGGGCGGGAGGTATGCGGCTATCCCTACTACCAATTTTGAATGAACTCAGGCCTATCCCCGTGGATCGGAGCGAGACGCAGCGACTGACTTATGCTCCGTCGCATTCGCGCTGCAGGGCCGACAATTTTCGACCCGCCCGCGAGCGTAACTTACCCTACTACCAATTTTGAATGAACTCAGGCCTATCCCCGTGGATCGGAGCGAGACGCAGCGACTAACTTATGCTCCGTCGCATTCGCGCTGTAGGGCCGACAATTTTCGACCCGCCCGCGAGCGTAACTTATATGAAGAGTGAGCAAAACTTGTATGAAGCCTGAGCACGCGTGGATACAAACAAGTGCGAAGCCCTCAAAGAGCGCAATTCGCTCCATACAATTACACGCTCTCCACCGTACGGCAGTGCAGAGAGTGTACGCGAAGACCCCGCGAGAGCCTTAAATGGCCTGCTCTTGGTTGAGGCCTACGCTAGCGATCGCTAACGATGCATGCAAACGCATGTAGCTAGATATATATTGTACATTTAGCGCGCCATTCTCAAGCAAGAGCGCCGGTCTAGTGGTTAGCGTACACAGACCGGAGTTGGAGAGGTTGGGTTCGAATCCCGCTGTGTGCTCGAGGCATGAGAGTGCTGTAGAAGGCAGAAGAGAGAAGGGGGCCCATCAGGGCTCTCCTCTTTTTGTTTTTGCCGGCTTTGCTCCGAATGAATTATCCCGGTTTAACTGGACGATCGTTGAGAGAACCGTTGACAAAACCGGGACCCATTTTGTATGGAGAAATGTTCATTTTGTGTTGGATGGGTATATGAAGAGTGAGCAAAACTTGTATGAAGCCTGAGCACGCGTGGATACAAACAAGTGCGAAGCCCTCAAAGAGCGCAATTCGCTCCATACAATTACACGCTCTCCACCGTACGGCAGTGCAGAGAGTGTACGCGAAGACCTCGCGAGAGCCTTAAATGGCCTGCTCTTGGTTGAGGCCTACGCTAGCGATCGCTAACGATGCATGCAAACGCATGTAGCTAGATATATATTGTACATTTAGCGCGCCATTCTCAAGCAAGAGCGCCGGTCTAGTGGTTAGCGTACACAGACCGGAGTTGGAGAGGTTGGGTTCGAATCCCGCTGTGTGCTCGAGGCATGAGAGTGTTGTAGAAGGCAGAAGAGAGAAGGGGGCCCATCAGGGCTCTCCTCTTTTTCGTTTTTGCCGGCTTTGCTCCGAATGAATTATCCCGGTTTAACTGGACGATCGTTGAGAGAACCGTTGACAAAACCGGGACCCATTTTGTATGGAGAAATGTTCATTTTGTGTTGGATGGGTATTACGTAGAGGCGTGAATTCGAGAGTTTAATGCAAACGCACAGTATCTCAATAGATGAGTGGCACGTAAGGTGTTCATGAGACGGCAGACAATGAGAGCAGGCGATGAGCACTCCTCCCCCGCGAGCGTGAGCGCTGTTGTTGCTATTTCTATCACGGCGGTAGACTCGAAATTCATCGCCAAATACCAGCGAAGATGGCAGACTTGGGTCGAGCCAGGTCTCCGTGAGAACTATGATATCGAACTCACATTCAGATACTGAAAGACGTAGTTCGTTTGTCTTAGTGCGCAGTCCGCGTACATTCTGATAGTAAACAGAGATATTAGAACGATGCGGAGCTGACGGAGTAGTGACTAATGGCGGTAGCGTGCGTGTTTGTCCGGAGAAAGAATGAGATGAGTTAATCGGCGTTTGTGTTGACACTGTTGGGTCAGCTAGGCTGAGCTAGGCGATTGCATTATTTGGTGTTGAGGCCGGCCTGATAGGATCTGGGATAGTAGAGATGATGTTCTGTGTCCCCTGGTGAAATTGGATGGAATCATGCGATACGTTTGTGCTGTTGGAGACAGATGGATTGATGTTCTGCATATTGCTCTGCATCTCATCATGGTTTTGGATGCGCGGGGCTCGAATGTTTGCGTGTGGTGAACGGTGGTCGGTGAATTCTCTGAAACCCACACCGGGTGGCCAGGTCGACGGATCGAGTGCTTTTTCACGAAGCGAGAGCGACAAGCTTACCTTAAATGAAATGAAGGTAGCGGTGCTCTGTGATCGACCCAGTCGAAGTAGCTTGTGCATTCGTACGTCGTTAGTGTTCAGCCTTTGCTTTATGCATGATTCAACCTCTTCGTCTGAAGCCGACGGGGCGATCCTTGTTAGGTAGAGCCAAAATCGTGGTTCATCTATGGGAACTGTTGGTATTGTGGTTGTGTTATCATCGTTGGAAGATGTTCCGAAGAGCATCGGTGGTAGGGTTTGATCCATTGGACGGGGTTTCGGCATGTTACTAGTGTTGTGATTTCGCGAAGCATGAGTTATGGTGGGATTTGCGTGTGTTATGTGAAATGCAGGTGGTTCAGTGTTCGTGTTCAGTAGTGCATCACTTGATGGTCCGGGAAGCTGCGCATTCTGTAATACGGAGCCCACAACCGGGCTTAGCGACCTGCTGGGTTTTGGTAGGTTGCGCTTGATGCCCGCGATCGCAGAAATCAAACGCTGTTCCAAATCGGCGGATAGGTCTCGCTTTAACTCGGCAATGGTCGAAGTGAGAAGATCGCGATAACCGGCCCAGCCACTGCGGTACGAGTCTCGGCATTCGGTACACATCCAGATAATATGCGTGTCAGGACGTCCCAGTGCTTTCACTACACCACTCGCAACACCCAGACATGGACCGTGATACACAGCCCTACAGGATCCTCCGCAGGTGTAGGTGTTGTCGCTGGAGACGATCGCCGACGAGCAGGAGCGGCACACGAGAGCCATTATTGATGTTTGTCACGAAACTCAGTAAATTCACCCGTAATACTGCACTAATATGGATGAACGGTGATGATGAGATTGCGCTCAACAATTGTGACGGTTTAGACCAAGGGAATGTGCCCGATTCGGACTTTATACGGCAGAAAATTAGGGTAAATCGCGGAGTACCGTTGTGCACAACCTTACTGCTTGAGCGTCACGTCAATTAAAAATTACTAGAAATATTTTAATATAAATAGTCAATAAAAATTTAAGGCTGTTAAATACAAGGATACTATTGAACGATAGAACATGTATTGAAAAGACGTATTTCTTCTTCAGCTTGTTTGACTTTTTTTCTTTGTCTATGTGAATACTCTGTTCTCCCGTGCAGGAGAAGGTTAATTCGGTTTTGGGAAGTAAACGCACGCCACCGAGGGTGACTCGTTGGACAATTTTTATCCGTCGTAAGTACCGCATGCGTTAAAATGTTTGCACTATCGTACTAATATGGTTCCGGTTTTCTCTGGGTATACAAATCTTTTGCATTCTTTGCATCCACTTAATCCTTAACTCGTACCAAAATAGGTTGTGAACGAAAAACCACGTTTTACTTAGTTTAGCACTTGCACATAACCAAGTAGCAGTGTTTTCGCGATTTATCTCACGCGCAACTATCGCAAAAACATATTGTCGATGCCATAGAAATATCCCGGTGGAACGTGGGAAAGGTCTTGGGCAGGAGATAAGGTTGGATAACTATCCATGAGACTCCATCCCATCCCTCGAAACGCACTCAATACTAGAAGCAGGAACAGCTTATGTTCTGCTGGAAAGATATGTGGCCACCATGATGGATACCGGGTTACTCAATATGGCGCTTTATGAAGGTTAAGGCTTACTATAAACGCCACATGACAAGCCTCCGGAAAACATTGACCAGTTTTTGGAGAGAATCCGATCTATTTTGAATTTTTAGGACCTGCAGTGCATTCAGCAAGCGCATGGAGACTATAATGACCACATATGGCAACACAATCGAAGACTTACATGTTTAACAACATTGACAAACACGTCACTTTAGAATAAATGAAAAACTACATCCTAAAATGTTTGAGGATATTTCAAATTTTGTTATTGCTAAATGGTGAAACCCTTATCACACATACGGTACACGGTTGCCTCGGAACAGGAGGAACTTTTCACGCAAGGAAACTTTCGGCTGAAGAAAACAGTGGGTTTGGTTAATATGCTGCGGTTCGATTTGATTGTTTGTCCAAGCCATATTACAAAGATTCCAGTGAATTAGACACAAAACGATACGTACCCTAAAAGGTTTAAACTATACAAACGGTTGCATAACTGCAATGCAAACACAAAGAAACAATTTTGATTCTTTTGTTCATTTTTCGTAGCATCACTATATTTATACTTACCTTAGAATATTAAGAATTTTTTGTTTTCTTATGTTGTCAAAGTTTTCATTATTTCATCAAACTGCACCAAAACTATTTGGCTATGACCTATCAAGTCCCAGTTATTATCTCATTCAACGTTTCATATGCGTTCCTATCGTATGATAGCGTTTATTTCAACTATACAAAATAATTTTTAGAGTAATTTATTAATTTATTTACAATGGCAGCACCCCCTTTTATGTTACAGGAAAAAATTCGTTTATATGCGCAAGATCGACGGTGTGGTTTCGAATCCCAACCGAGACCAGACCTTCCCCTGTACGAAAGGACTGACTATCCACGTACACAATGGGGCAAAGTCTAGTAAGGCCTTATCGGGTAGGCATGATCAAGATGGCCGTTACGTCAAGAAGAAGCTTATTTTAAAATTTAAAATAAAAAACAACCAATATTTAACCATGCTGTGTTATAATGCGTTGAAAGATACAATTGATCATTTAATGGCAGCTGCTCATAAGTGAACAAACGCGCCGCAAACCAGATGAAATCAAGTAGATTATTAAAACGTGACTTTAATGCCACCTAGCGTCACACTGCCAACTCTATTAATTTATATTGACGGCTTAACATGGTCCAGTAGGATTTCTACCTTGGCATTGAAATGTGTTACCATTTCCATGTTTTCGCACACGGAGGTTGTTTGAGCTCCGGGTCCTCAACGATGATTTCTGGTGCATATATCGTCTGGTACGGTTACGTAACGCCCAGTAGACCGTTACCGAGCCTTTCACCAAACGAGAGCAAGCCGGTCAAACTGGTAAGATATATTTTGGCAATATCGAGTCATGCGTATCGTGATATTGGATTGAAGTCTCTTCTCGTTAAAATATGAGACCCGCATTTTGCTACTTCGCTTTGCACAATACTTTTCTCCTTTCACTTGGAAACGAATTGGTATAAAAGAGCTCTGAAGTAACCCCTCTGGATTAGACACCTACTGCACCTGCGAGTAACAGGATCATTTCGCTACCGTAACGAAAAGTTTTACAATGTTCAAGGTACTTAATAATTCTAAAATTAATGGCCAGCCAGGAGAAAATCTATACAACATTTTCAATTTGGTTCTTAAGATTCTAGCTGTACTAGCTGTTATCGCCGCCGTGAGCGCGCAAAGTCACTATGGCCACCAAGAACACCACCAGCCTCAGCACTACCACCATGAGGAGGAGCACCATGGTCCCGTCCACTACGAATACCATTACGATGTGCACGATGACCACACCGGAGATGTGCACGGACAACGTGAGGCTCGTAAGGACGAATCCACCCAGGGCGAGTACTACCTGATCGATGCCGATGGCCACAAGCGCACCGTCAAGTACCACGTCGAGGGAAAGAGCGGATTCATCGCCGAAGTCCACCGTGAACCCATCAAGGGATACCAGGCTCCTCAGCCGCAGCATCACTACCAGCCCCAGCACCACCACGAGGCTCCTGCCCACCATAACTACCACCATTAAAAACCTACAATTATAGGTTTAGCGATAGTAGATCAATTCTTTAAAATAAATACAATACTAAAACAAACACCATCAGCTTTTGTTATCAAGAGACAATAGTATCTCTTTCTGTGATAATTTAACATTCTTTGTTTCAATTTTCACGAAAAATAACTGATTTACGACGGTTCATGCCAGTTCTGAACATCTGGTAGATATATCTACCATTTAATTTAATCTCGATTATCGTTCAAGTTTTGCTGGGTTAGCGCAAAAATCACAAATTTGTTCCACCAATTTATGCATGCACCTTCAAATTTTTATGCTGTACAACAAACAATTGTTACCTGCTTATTGTTTTATGGCTTCCGTTTCACTTTGTCAAATGAAAAACATATTAAAAAACGGAAAATGGATGTTCCGTCCGTCTTTTGTATTTAAGAGCGTTTTCTTAATCCAAATTCTGTCCACAATGTAACATGATACATACAAATATGAAATATATTACCAAAATTCATCGCATGTCAATTTCCTATCTTTGAAACTACTGTCGAAATCTTATTAAAAAAAACGGTATTTATGTACAAATGATGCGAATAATAACTCAATTTTTCTACGGAAATTAGAAAACCATGAAGAGAACCAAAACCAAAATAACCATACAAATGACAAACAGGCCATCGAATTTCTCTTTGATATTTAAATGTCCGTTGATACTACTTATTTATTAACTGAAATGATTATCTCTGGTCAACCATATGACTGATTAAGATTTGCATACATGTTCAATCCGAATACATGGGATTCAAATAACAAAAAGATTACAAAAGGTATCCGTACAGAATACTAGTTATTCAACTATTCCGTACGACACTATACGATACGTGTCTTATTTAGTTTTTTTGTCATATTTGAATTCGTTTCACAAATAGCAACATTCCAAGACTCATCCAAATAATTCCTTTGGCCTTTACATCCCATTGAAATCAACCCTAGCAAGTAGACATTTTTCTTACAGTCATAGAGGGACATCTACACATTCTAGAAACTGTAAGCAAAGTACAATGACTTTACGGAACTTTTCAAGTAAGTGGTCCACTAGACATCCTATAGCTATGAAGGGGATCTAGAGCAGTTTAGAGTTGTGAAAAATAACAAAGTATACACATAGTAGGATAAACATCCTAGCATGCTAGAGGTTGCTTTTAACAGTTAAAAAGATTTATAATGTATCAACCAACAAACGAATGCCTAATACTCTGTACAAGTTATTATAGTGGAATAACTTTTAATGATTTTTATTCCAAAACCACCGACTTATAAAAATGCGAAATATTTTGCCTGAAAAAAATAGAATCCTTTTACTTGTAGACAACCACCATTGTGTGACAGTTTTTTCACCATAAAAAAATCCGGTTTTCATTAAATAGCCTAAATCAACGATTGACAATCCCGTCACTACAATTAGAGCGATCTGGTTCAACCGGTTGAAAAATTTGGCAAACCAAAGCAACATTACATCCCTTCTTTTGGTTTCCATTATCACGCTGGCTATTCGTTTTTCAGTCAACTTTCTAGATGCATACATTCCAAGTTAAAGCCTTTTCGTTTGTATATAAGGAAAGGAATCAGTTTCTTGCCAGCATCATAAGCCATTTGCCGATCATTCGAGCAACACAACAACAGTGCTCCAATTGATTCTTTTTCTCAAAATGTACACCAAGGTAAGGATTAAATTGTGAATATTGTACTAAACATATGCTAACTGAATATTCTGCCTCAACAGATCTATGTTGTCCTTGCCGTCATTGCCGCCGTGAGCGCACAAAGTCACTATGGCCACCAAGAACACCACCAGCCTCAGCACTATCACCATGAGGAGGAGCACCATGGTCCCGTCCACTACGAATACCATTACGATGTGCACGATGACCACACCGGAGATGTGCACGGACAGCGCGAGGCTCGTAAGGACGATGCAACCCAGGGCGAGTACTACCTGATCGATGCCGATGGCCACAAGCGCACCGTCAAGTACCACGTCGAGGGAAAGAGCGGATTCATCGCCGAAGTCCACCGTGAACCCATCAAGGGATACCAGGCTCCTCAGCCGCAGCATCACTACCAGCCCCAGCACCACCACGAGGCTCCTGCCCACCATAACTACCATCACTAGGATGTAATCATCAAACACAATAATAATACAATAGTAATATTATTATTTTAACATTAAAAATTTCAAACCAAACAAAACTGATTCCGCTCGCCTCAATTTAGCATGGAATGGCCATAAAGTTTATTCATTCGATACACTTATGAAGTTATGGTTTCTCATCACCATTTTTCTTCACTAATAGGTTTGCATGATTATGCAAGGATTACTAAATGTTTTTGCAACGGTTTTGACAACCGTTGACAAGTTTGAACTATCCGGTCTACAATTAAGCTCGGGTCAACTTAATCTTCATAACTACAGATGCATTTGTTTTTTTTACAAAATACGTGGGGGGACCCAAAAGTAACGGGAATCGGGTTGTAGGGAGACGAGGGGGAAAAGGGGATCGGGTTCAATATTTTATTTTAAAAGCTTAACATGTTTTTGATCAGTATGCAAAGTTTAGTTTCTGTAAGTGCATCCACTAGTCTTTGAGAATTTTTTCAGTGTAACTGTTGGAAACGGTTCCAACGTTGTGCAATAGCAAATAAAGAAAAGAATTCCTTAGGGACCGCTGTGGTGCGGAACCAAAAAATTAGTCTTTTATTAAACGCTTATGTTTGCACCATTCGCTCATTGCGCCCAAACGTGCCCTATTTATAGCCTCCTGCCGGCGAAGCCGACGCCAAGGGTCATCGCTCCTCTCGATCAGCCGATCCGTCAGCTGATCGATGAAGTTCCCTTTTGGCTTATCACTATCATCAGGCTGTCTGTTCTAAGCCGAATTGACAGCTGGCGTTAGAAGCAAAGTGTTTCTAACATTCTCTTCCCCGAGTTAGACACATAGTTGTCTCACTCTTTCTCCAGCTGTCAATTCGGCTCTATGTGCTAACTAATCTTTTGTTATAACCGAATGTTTTGAAACTAATGTTTTGTGTTAACGAAAGCCCTGTCTGCTGGTAAGTATCCATCGCAGATTACTTTTTCTAATCTAAACCTTTTTAAACAGGACGATCGCAAATCGATGCGTTTAAACACGCAAGTGATCCTATGGATCTGGCCGGACAAACAACCACCTCGAACGACGATTCGATGGCTACGGCAACGGACAGCGGAGCTCCATAGCTGGCTATCCTTCGAGGGATCCTCGGTCATCATTGGCGTACGACTGGAGACCTCGGACAGCAACAAAGCGAAGAATCGTTTCCGATGATTTCCGCCGTGAAACCAGGACCGCAAACGCTGCGCATTCCTTTCGCGCTGCCGACGATCGATGCTCTCCGGAGCAGTGCGTTCGTTGTGGGTGTGGAACGGCTGAATGTGTCGCCGATCGCGAAAGGACGCCGGCAGAACCAGACCGCAGTGATCGGGCATCAAATATAGCCCTCCGATGCTGTATCGTTCACCTAGCTCAGCAGACACTAGCAAAATACTGATTTCCACTCGTTTATCCACAGACCGCAACGCTGGGAAACGTAATCGATGAGACGCCGTGTGCCACCAGTCCTGTCGTCGAAGCGCATCCAGTTCACGCTGCCGATGCTCAACGTTTCGCGATGCCACCAATGTTGGAACGGGGGGGTGTGCAGCACAAGTCGTCAACTGAGCACGGAAGCGCCGATAGTGTATCTGGATGGTCCGGATTGCACCGATCTTCCTTTGATAGATCGCTCGCTGCTTACGCATTGCAATCGTTGACCTCCAGTGAGCTTGAATGGCTATCGTTGCTTCCCGGAGCCGGAGGTATTGTCCCCTTTCCTGGATCCCAGCAGCGTAGACTCGAAAGCGCTGCTGGATCGCAATTGCTGCTTGCCGAACGGTTACAAACCGATCGCGTTCTTCGATCATAACACGGTGACCACGGAACCAGCGCTGAATGACGACAGCAGCTATTTTCTTCTGCTTGTACTCCCCCCTATGCAGCTCCATCAACCGTTTTGCTCGAAACCGTCTCTGGATTGAGATGGTAACCTCACGCAACCGCACGCTCGTCGCCCAATCAGACATTGGCTCGTCCTTCATCTGCGGGACGCTGGATGTAAGATGGAAAGTGTACGCTTCTGTGCCGTTCTGTGGTGAAGTGTTTTCTGGTTTCGAGGAGTGTGTCGTTGCAACTATTTGCGAAGAAAGTATCGTGTGCGTAGAAAGTGCCGTGTGTCCTGTGTTTGGAGCGTAGTTCGTGGGTGCCGTAGATCCGAAAGGTGCTGGGTGTGCCGTTCCTGGTGCGTGTCCTTTTTCCGTGGCGTGGTTTTCCGATGATAAATATGAATACGCCATCGCGGGCGTAGTTGAGGTGTCCGCCATCGCAGTGTGCCTCCTTTTATAATCAATGGCGTAACGCCATTGTTCGAACGCGGCCATTTCGTCGCGGCCGTGCTCGTTGCCTGAATAATGTACAGGTGGTTCGCTGGGTCGCAGCTCTTCCCCGTGAGAGCCTGCCATACAGTAGTGGGATGTTTGCATCCTCGCCTTTATCTGCATCGCTTCCAGCTCCAATAGCTCCATCTCCATTTCAATGGCCTTCCTCCTTAAGAGGATCTCCTTCTGCCGCGCCGTGCGATACATTCCGCTACGGTTCCGCGTGTCTCCTTCGTGTCCTTCAGCGAAACGGATGTCCTGGGCCGCCAGTCCAGCTTTTTGCACCAGTGTAGTGCCTTGTGGAGGGACGACCATCCTGTCGCTACGCACCCATTCCGGGACCCAACTCGTGGTGGTATACGCCGATAGGGTAGTGCTGTGCGACGAACTTGGCGTGGGAAATTGACCGCTTTGACCCCGGCGCGGTGTTACGCCACCGATTGTGGCTGCCGCTGCGTGGGTATTCGGCCACACTTGCCCGCCAGTCCCGTGGGGGTACAGCCCCCAAACGGGCATCTCCTTCATCCGAAGTGACGCTGCTTCCATCACTCACTCGCGAACACGAAACGCGGATTACTTACGACCCGAAATGATGGATTTTTCGAAATCCTTTACCGTAACTGAGTTTTATTCATAAAACTCGAAAGACTATAATTTTTTGGAATGTTGGAAACGGTTCCAACGTTGTGCAATAGCAAATAAAGAAAAGAATTCCTTAGGGACCGCTGTGGTGCGGAACCAAAAAATTAGTCTTTTATTAAACGCTTATGTTTGCACCATTCGCTCATTGCGCCCAAACGTGCCCTATTTATAGCCTCCTGCCGGCGAAGCCGACGCCAAGGGTCATCGCTCCTCTCGATCAGCCGATCCGTCAGCTGATCGATGAAGTTCCCTTTTGGCTTATCACTATCATCAGGCTGTCTGTTCTAAGCCGAATTGACAGCTGGCGTTAGAAGCAAAGTGTTTCTAACAGTAACGGTTTTAGTGTTTTCGGCGATTTTGTGAGATGACCAAGTGATACTGAGGTCAACCTCGTTCTGAGCTCCCCACAGCTTCAAAAGCGGACGAAAATGTTTCAGAAATCAACAATCTTGTTCAGCATTTGTTTATCCAGGATGGAGGATAAACTAAAAAAATCCACCAGGCAGATTTGAAAATGTTGAGGGAAAACTGGTTCTTCCACGAAACTGAGACCACGACAACGCACCTGCCCACAAAGCGCTGTCCGTGAGGCAGTTTTTGACCGAAAATGGCATGATACCGATTTTTCCATCCTGGAGGAACACATTCTGAACAAGGTTGTTGATTTTTGAAACATTTTCGTCCGCTTTTGAAGCTGTGGGGAGCTCAGAACGAGGTTGACCTCAGTTTCACTTGGTCATCTCACAAAATCGCCGAAAACACTAAAACCGTTACACTGAAAAAATTCTCAAAGACTAGCGGATGCACTTACAGAAACTAAACTTTGCATACTGATCAAGAACATGTTAAGCTTTTAAAATAAAATATTGAACCCGATCCCCTTTTCCCCCTCGTCTCCCTACAACCCGATTCCCGTTACTTTTGGGTCCCCCCACGTATTCCGCTACATTTTTATTTTAGTTTAAGCTAACCCGTCTGAAAAACTCAGGTAGAGGTATCTATTAAGCCTTGATCGAATATGTTTTCGTTTGTCTTGTTGCCTTCTAAGCTTTCCGATTCACGGACCATCAGCAAAAGTGTGTATTGTTTTTTATTCAAATTATTTTCCTCATCGCTATCCACACTGATAAAGGAATTTAATCATTTGAGATCGGTTTCAATTATGTTGAGTTACCATAAAAAGTTAAAATACCACATGGCAACTTTTGGCACTTTGGGCAATTTGCACTAAAAGAATCCTCTTTTAACAGTAGAATTTGAATTTATTGAAAGAAAAATAAAAGCAAGACATATATAGAAGATAGGTATTAAAATAAGTAGTTTAGAATCGATCTGCTACTTTCAAGATTTTTAGGCCAAATTTAACTGATTAAAGGGAACTTATTTAATTTCATATTATTTATATGTTTAGATTGCTTAAATGATTATGATGAATTTGTAAAATTTGTTTCGTAAAAATATGCAACTACTTAAACAGGAAATGTAAATTAACTAACACATTAGATCGTTGTGTCTGAATCGAAGTCCAGGCAAAAATTGTAAAATAAATCAAAGCTCTTTTGAACTTTAGCATTATTTTTGATTTGTCTATTATAATTTCTCAAGTAGAATCAATTACCACGCGATTTACGACAAGACTAATATTGAGCATTACCCAATATATTGATATTGAATGATTGAATGAATGAAGATATAGAAAGATTTTCATTCAGATTCATGAATTTGAATTACTCTTTGAATGACGTTTTACTGCAAGGTTCATCTAGGATCCCATAGATTCAAAATAACAGAGGACAGGGGCACAAAACTTCACAAAAATACGACAAGAAACCCCGGATTGTCGGTTAATCCACTCTAGTGAACAATCATGAACATTCGTGAAAGATTCATGAAAAATGTATGAAGATACATCAATTTTTCGAACAATTTGTCAATGTTTTAAGAATTGGGACAGAAGATTTAAAAATCAATCTAAATTAATTTTGGATGAAAGAATCATGTGAAAACATCTTGCGTTAAAATTCATAAAGCACAACTCTAATTGATAGGCAATCAAATTTGAATGAAATGCCTTCTACCCTGAATTTAATTAGTTCATATACTCACTTTGAAAAATATATTTATTATACACTCTCATTATATTAGTTCATCACTCACTTTGAAAAATATATTTATTATACAATTACATTTTTCCGTGAAATTTCTTTTTGTAAAAAGTATTATTAAAACTTGATAAAACCAGAAAGATAAAACAACCAACGAAAGAAAGGATGACGCTAAATGATCAATCATTACAGAAAACATATTTCACCCCAAAAGAAACTAATCATCACATGAAAAAATGTTATAACTTTAAATAAATAGAGCGTGAAAGGTTAGATTTGGTGATAAAACATTTTATTTTTCATTTTCAGCACTTGCTTTACTTCATTACAATGTTTTTTATGATAGGGGATGAATGATGATGATGGCTTTATGACTTCCTATTATCTTGATTGATAACTTCATTATCGACAGAACAGAAAGAAAAAAGGTTTTGCTAATTATCTAATGGAAATAATTGCTCTAAAACAAAGGCTCTAGTGATACGACAACTGCTGCGGAGCCTGGTGGCCTTTAACCGGTTCGCGGTGAACTTCAGCAATGAAACCGCTCTTGCCATCAACGTGGTAAGTCACCGTACGCTTGTGGCCATCGGCATCGATCAGATAGTACTGTCCTTCAGTCTTATCTCCCTGGCGAGCTTCCTGCTGCCCATGGAAATCTCCTGTATGGTGATCCTGCACATCGTAATGGTACTCGTAATGTGCGGGACCATAATGCTCCTCCTCGTGGTGGTAGGGCTGATAATGGTTCTGCCCATACTGGCTTTGTGCACTGACAACAATGATCAACGCGCATACAGCAAATACCTGCACCAAGTAAAAACTCTTTATCAATATCTTTTACGACTCGGAAGCCGTTCGTAGTTTTACCTTGATGAACATCTTAAAATCGCGGTTATGTATCCAGCTGTGGTCCTAGACAGTACTGCTCAAACTGATCTCGTTTCAACGTGTGATAGCCAACTCAGACACAATTCACATTTTATACTAAACTGCCCCTCCTTCACATACTTCGCGTCCTTTGAAAAACGAAAATCTCAAAACCAACGAACAACCCCTTTTCCATGCAACCCGACTGTGGCAAACCTTGCCTGGCGAAAGGTGTACACTATCGAAATCTTTCTCTTCCTACTTTCGCAGCTTTAATAACAGTCCATATGGCAAGTATATAATTGCCTCAAGTCGTATGGACTTACAGACACGGAGGTTGTCCTTGACAGGAGCAGGTTATTTTAAGTTTTAAATGTACCAAAAATCAGATCGTGCAACCCAGCCTGGAAAACTATACCTTACATGAACTAGTGCAACCATCATACCTGCTTCTCTGGTGGAAAAGATAATCTAGTTTTTGCCTCAAGAGAAAGTACAGAATAAATTGCTTGTTTTAAAACTAACCTTCTGGTAGCCAGAATGAAATGTATATCCCAGAATATATCAATAGATAAAAAAACACAGTAACATGAACGCTAACTTCCTTAATAAGACATTGCACCAGGTTAAGTGATGTCAATATGAATGATTTGGTAGTTTTTTTTTAATGAACAATAATGTCTAATTATTGTTACCATGAACAGAGAAGATGCTCGTTGTTTTGAATAATTTTTTGATGAATTGCAATCAATCATTCATCGGATAATTCAACTAAAGATGAGATTCAGAATAGTGTTCATCGACCGGCATAGGCTTACATGAATTCGAATATGATTATTCAACCATACATCACGTATAATAAGAAGTAATACATCGTGAGAAACCACTAAACTCAGATGCGAATCTACTTATGAGCGGACTGAGCGGCTGTAGAAGGCACCGAGCCTAAGGGGCATGATAAAAACCCCAGACCGCAAAAGTAACTACCGATTTTGTTTAGTCTCGTAGTGGTACACATACTTTCATCAAAGTTGTTATAGATATACTTTGATATTACTAAACCATTGTTAACTTAACCCTAAATCCTGGGCAGAATATGTTTTCAACAATCTTTTTTCCATATGATATTTCCGTTTTACTTAAAATGCTCCCAATTTACGGACCAACAGCCAAAGGCTGCATTGTTAAAATTTCAAATTGTTTTCCTCGGCACTGTTCAAATTGTTGAAAAGATTTAATAATTTGATAGCGATTTGAAAAACTCTGACCTTGAAAAATGAAGTTATCACACGGCAATTATTTGCACACATAAGAAACTAACTTCAATTGTATTTAATTAAAAAATTTATCGCAGAAAATTATAAAAATGAGTAGTCAATAGATCTGGTTGGTTTAGGATTAGGAGGCCATAACTAACAGAACGAAAGCACTTGTTCATATCATATTCATTCATTGCGATTATATTCAAATAATGGAGGTTTCAATATCTGATTTCCTAAAACATGCAAAATGTGCGAAAGGAAATGCAATTTGTCTATCACATTATTATTTTGATGGATTTATTTATTTATTTTTAATTCTTCTCCTGAATTTATATTTACTATAAGATATGTAACGAAGTTATGGCAAGATTTGTAGAATTTATTCTCATTGAACAGAATGGAGACTATATGCTGAAAACATGTATAAAGGATTGCAAGCTGTTATAAACAAAAAGTCCAATTTTGATCACAGGTATTGAAACATTTAGAGCAATGGAAATGTCTAGTCGATCCCGATTATCCAACCGCTTGGGGCCCCCGAACGTATTGATCTGCTTGTGACTAAAGTACTAGGTTTATCGCAATAATAATTTGATCAAAGTGCATTATTTTATTGCAAAAATTTACGATCAAATTGAAGATTCCCAAGATAACCAAGATAATAACCCATGCGGTATGACCTAAATCACTGTTGGATTCACCTACCTGCACGCTTATGATTTCACCACAACTGTATATTTTTATCAGCGTCACCCAAACGGTTATAATTTAACCACAAACTGTGTAGTTTTACTAATGTTTATGCACGGCTTGTTTTTTTACACATACGTTTTAAGCAGCAGTCTTTCGCGCATTGAAATTTAAAACAACTGAACACGCCACATACATTGAACACTTGTTAGATTATGAAAGATCTTTTTTTTTTCTTTGCTTTTTTTCTTTTCAATTTTATTGCAAACATGACTAAATATTTTGGCTTGAACAATACCACAGATTCGAATAAAACTGAATACACACACTAGTTATCTCAAACACAGCGTACCAGTAGCTATAATCTGTCTACACCACTTGACAAATATACCAAACCCACATTTGAACACGTCTCGCCGGTGCACAGGAGGAGACTGTAAATCGAGTATCTTCAACAGCCACAATTAGCTCGAATCGTACTCTAAATCCCACTGCGTAGTACTGTGAACAGGCTGATGCAATATTTGATCCTCCACAGTCAGCCAAACTTGACCAAAGCCGTACCGTCTACAGAACCGATCCCAAAAATACGTAAGTGAACCTGCTTGCACCTAGCAGCAGCTGCTGTGTACTACATGGTTGGCCCTTTTTCTTTCTGCCCTACTCGCCGTCGATTTTTGGTCGACTTAAATGTCAGGCAGGTTCATGACCGAAATGAAGACTTTCTGTTTACTTTTAATCAGCTGTACATTCTAAAGATTTTATTACTGCTCTTTTAGCCAGGTGTGGTACTGTCGTTCATCTGTCACCAAAGTGCAAATCAGTTACTGATGATATTAAAAAAATTTAAAACCAACTTCATCATGTGACTCTTTTTTAAGTTTATAGTTTTAAGAACTATTGCGCAACACACTTATTAAGGATTTTTTTTTTCATTCAATAGACTATATTTGCCCGGTAACTTCAACTACCTTCGAGTTATAAAATCATAACAAATCTGATCTTGATCTAAATTGAACGAAGCAATCAAAACATGATAGATGGCATTACGTGCGGTTCAGAACCGGACGAGCATTTAGAACCTAGGCTAATGCAAACCACAGCCTACCGTTAAGCTGTAGTCAAGGCTGTTGCAAAGGTTGTCTTTGGTTTGGTAATTTGATACAAGCGATGATACTTGTTAGACATTCGCAGACACAAATGCTACTGGTAAGCAAAAACCACGCATCAATCGCTCCTAGGTGTTACCTTACCAAACATCATTAGCCGAGAGATGGGCGGATGAGCAGAGCTAGGAAATGATAGTCACTATAAAAGTCTGTCACTTCTAGTCCAACAGTATCAGTTTGATCGCAGCTCAAAGATTGTACATTTCTGTAGTTCTGTTTTCACCATCGGCACTGGGATGGCGTTAAAGGTAGGAATAGTTATGGTGAAAAACGTTCACGTACTCATCGTTTAATCCATCGCATTCCAGTTTACCCTCTTCCTGATAGCGGCAGTCAGTGCTGCGAGCCTACAGGACTACCAGCAGCACCAATCCCAACAACACCAACAGCCACAACATCAACAGCACAATCAAGCGGACCCCTGGGAACTGAAGCGATACGCAGCCGAGGCACAGAGCCAGAATGAAGATTCAGTCGGTTATGACTTTGCCTACTCCGTACACGACCCAGTGACCGGCGATCAGAAGAGCCAGGAAGAGTCGCGTCGCAATGGACACGTCCGGGGTCAATATTCGTGGGTCGATGCGGACGGCATACGCCAGATTGTTAACTACCGTGCCGACGATCGCAACGGTTTCAACGCCGAGCAGCGGCGCGAGCCCGCTAACCGACCAAGGTTGAACCGTGTGTTCCAGTTTATTCCGGCTCAAACGGTGGCGCCACTGTACACGATCGATACCATCATTGCACCTGCGTACACCTCCGTCTCCCGAGTTGACCAGCTGCGCCGACGCGATCAGGCACCTCGCGATGGACGAGATGAAACCGGCGATAACAATCGAGAGGACCGTGGCAACCGTCGGGACGAGCTAACCGAACAGCGCGATGAGAAGCGCGAGGATCGTCACGATGACGTGCGTGACGAACGCCGTCGAGGTGATCGGCGTGAGGAAAGCCGGGAAGAGCGACAGGACGATCGTCAGGATGGACGCCGGGAGGAGCACCGTGAGGACCGACAGGAGGAGCGCCGGGACGATCACCGCGAGGAACGTCGTGAAGATCAGCATCAGGACGAACGCCGAGAGAATCAACGAGAGGATCGTCGAGAGGATCGCCGTGACGATCGCCGAGAGGGACGCCATGAGGAACGTCGCGACGAACGTCGTGAGGAACGCCGCGAGGAACGTAGGGACGAAAACCGTGATGACACCCGTGACAATCAGGACAACCGTCGCGATGACCGAGAGAACAGCGAAGGACGCCGCGAAGATGCGCGGGATGAGCGTCGTGAAAACAATCGTGACGAACGTCGTCAAGATGGCTTTCAAGCTGGTGCACAGTCCGAAGTTCGATTCAATGCTCCCTCGGTAACCTATCAGTACAGTAACTGAAATGTCACGCAACTGCCAAGATGAAATGAACAGCATACTCCTTAAACAAGGCATCAACCCGAGACATTCTTCACCCGAGACATACTCGTGAAACATTTGCTACAACTCTACAAGTGTTGCCAATGTTTATTTAAAGAAAATAAAGCAAATTAATTTCAAAAGAAATTACAAAAAGCAAAAAACTCGTTCTTTTTATTTCGATAAACACAACTGAAACGACAAAATATTCTATTCAAACCCAGATATAGGGCAAGTGCACCAAGTGTCCAGGTTTAGTAAAATTCACCCGATTCGATAAGAAGGTTCACACAATGTAAAAATACATCAAGAAACTGAATTTAAAAAAAAATGAGTAACATTAATTGAATTCTCATCGAGGGACCGTAAAACATATTTTAATGGTTACAAACATTTCATATCACAAGTCAGTAACAAACCCACAATAAGAATAAATTTAACCAGAGATGTACAATAAAGTTAGTAAAAACTGTTGCCAGGCAACAAGAAACAGTCACCAATAAAAAAAAACTTCTGAAAATAGTCGAATAAACCACGCATTTACGTTTGCCTGGCGAAATTATGACCTTTTGCACTTTTTTTTCTAGTTTTGCACATGCTTCGTAGAAAAACAGACAAAGAACATATGATAAGCGAATTTCATTGTTATGAATTCTACATACTCTAAAATTGACCGGCGTTTGTGGGGCAGACTGAACTGGCGTAGGTGAGAGTTAAAAAAATAGTTATTTTTCCTGTACTTTTTAATATAACACTAACTACATTAACTCAAAGTTATACATATACTGCGAAGCCCAATTGTTTTCCCCGTAAGTTACTTCATTCAGGTTTAAAGGATTTTTGAACTACATATTGAAGACCTATCATATTAATATATCATGTTCCAGTTCTTTAAAAGTTTTATTGTATCCTGAAAAACTCTAATTCTAGACGACATTCATTTCTTCTTTGTACTTTTTAGGCTGCCAAAAGATTTACTTTTAAAAACGAGCATACCGATACCAAACATGTTTATTTATGGTTGTGTAAAATTGCTCTTCTTAGTATTCAAGTAATTCGGCTAATTGACTAGATACTACATAAATGATAAAAACGTAAAAACGATTCCCAAAAATTTAATTTGATTATTGCCGACTAACCTCGAACAATTTTCTCTTAGAATATTACTTGATCTTTGAGGCAAAATTAATACTCTGTAATGAACGCCTAGTTTACTTAAAAACTTTGTGTATATTGTGATCATCTGACGAACTTTGCATCTCCAATTAGTTTAATATGTATCGCCAATTCCCCTTTAAGCGTTTCAATTGGTAGAATATGCATCGAAGATCGTGTATGTAATCTGTAAGTTAAATTCACCGTAAACCCACAAGTGCATTGCATAAATACATATTTCAGCATGAAAGCCTGCAAAAAGCTGCTGGTGAGAAATTCGCCAAGAACAAGTGCAGCGCAGAAGAAAGCCATGCGAAAAGTGAAAGCCAATCGGAGCCGTTCGGGTCCGTTAAACCGGTTAACCATTGGCGACGACCTTGGTGTGCAGCCAACCGGACTGCCTGCGCCCGCTGTCCCGGAAAGGCACCATTTCTCTGTTCTCATTCTGTCCGTCCCCCTACCCGGCGATGCGATGCTCCAGCACAGCCCAGTTTGCAGTTGGGGCAGGTATTGGGCGACTTAAATGGATACTTCCTTCCACTTGCACTTGGCACTTCCATCAATGTTCGACTGTGCGTGAAAGGGAAAGTACATGCACGGCTCGCGTTCGCTCGGCTGCTGCTGGTCGGCATCGTCCAACCGACATGTTGCACCGCTTTTATGGTTGTTTAATTCTCACCTTTTCGGCTCCCTCCTTTCCCATCGCTCTCCTCTGGTGAGAAGGGATGGATGCAAAAGTAAACAGTGAAACCCTGCGAGCAAAAGCCAACCACAAAAAAAGTGCTCCCCTCAGTCGGGCCGAGCATAAAAATGTTCCCCTGGGGCGGTTTATTCGCACGGTTATGCAACATCTGAACTTGTATCTTGAAACGCGAAACCGGCCGGGTAGTGGACGGGCTGCTGCACGGTTCGCTGACGTTAACAATAACAGCTTAAGAGGAAGAAGATATAACAAGCTTCAGCAAACCAGCCGAAACCGACCGTGTGAGCCGCACTCGGTGGGAGAGCAGAATTTATTTATTTTTCCCTCTTCACATTGTGGGGATGAAACAGTGGGAGAAATAAAATAGCAAAACTCAAATTGAATAGCGCAGACTCGACAGTCGACATGCAAAAAGAACGGCTAATGGCGGTGGAGAGAAATTGCCAGACGCCCTGGTCCGGGGTCCACGGGGTGCCAGGACACGGCTGCTGAGGACCCTCTCGGGTGTGACAGGCGGCGAAGCAATCGATCATGCGACTAGTCAGCCTGGAAAGCGTATAAAAGCGTCGAGTCAATCAACTTAAGTCATCAGTTTAGGTTGGATCTTCAGGTCTAGTACACTTGGCACAAGCTCACGCAATGGCATTCAAAGTAGGTGTTTGTGCTGAAGTCCGAGCTGCAAGCTGCAGGGAACCGATACGAAACGTTCTGCCAACTAACTCTTCGCCTCGTCCGCTTGATTCTTTGCCAACTTTCCACAGTTTGTCGCACTTTTCGCCCTCCTGGCCGTCGCCAGTGCCGGCGTGATCCCGATCGAGGAAGTCCACTCGGCCTACCAGCCGGCTACCTACTCGGCCCATCTGGCCCACCAGCCCACCCTGATCAAGACCGTCGCCCAGCCGACCATCGTCAAGACCATCGCTCAGCCCACGATCGTCAAGACCATTGCCCAGCCGACGCTCGTCAAGCACCTGGATGAGGATCACGATGCCCACTACGACTTCTCCTATGGCGTGCACGATGACCACACCGGTGACATCAAGGAGCAGCGCGAGTCCCGCCAGGGTGACCAGGTGCACGGCCAGTACAGCCTGATCGACTCCGATGGCCACAAGCGCACCGTCGAGTACACCGCCGACGACCACAACGGTTTCAACGCCGTCGTGCACCGCGAGCCGACCGACATCAAGATCCCGCAGCCCCAGGCCATCCACAAGATCATCGCCCAGCCCGCCATTACCAAAGTCATCGCCCAGCCGGCCAAGATCATCGCTGCCCAGCCGACCTACTACCACCAGCCGGCCCCGGCCGTGATCAAGACCGTCGGACTCTCCCACTACTAAGCCGGATGTCACTGACGCAGATCGCTGATTTAGGTTAACATCTTCCAAGTGCACTTCACCCTTCACCCTATCTCATACTCTACACACACCCCCGTCATCTATGAAACTATGTTTAATGCTCGTAGGATTACAGTACAAATACACGTGACGATTTTAAAAGATGAACTAAGGCTCTTTTATTAATTTCCATACAATTTATTTAAGGTTGGAAGCGGCGAATGTTTAATAACTTTAGCTTTTTTTATCATGCAACTATTAAGTGCAGTGGAAGGAAAGAAATGAATATTGTAACAGAATCTTTTTCTTCATTTTCCTTCCGTTTATGTCATTTTGCTCTCTTAAGATGGATAATTATCCATGTAAAAGAGCATATCCAGTTTGGTCAAGATTCTTGTGTTAGGCGATAGAACATGTTGGAGAAAAGGAAAAATTCTTCTCCCACCTTCATTTTTTCGATATTACAACAAAATACTCTGCATGCCCTACCGCGGTGTTTTTAATCCAAATTTGGTGTAATAAATTGTTTGCTTTCTCGTTTTGTTTATTTATCGTCCTTTATGTGGTTTTTTTTTTTAAATATTTACTTTACTCCCTTTTTTTGCTAGTGCTTGTTGCTAGGATGATACCGTTATTACCTTTGTCAATATAACTTACATCGTAAGTTCGATAACCTATTGAGGGACTCCTACAATTAGAGTATGGACAAGGTTCCAACAAATTCTAAATTTACAACAGGTTTTCCAAGACGCCAAAGGTCATTAGAAAAGAAAAATTATGGTATTCAAATTCTCCCGACATTTCCATAAGTTTTACACAGAAAGAACATAAGACATGGCTTTATTTTTATTCTATGCGCAATAAATTGCGAACTCCAACGATTATAACAGGTTTTTTAAGATCGAACCGCTCCAAATGTCAATGTATTTTTTATTACATCAAGAACAGTAGGTATCATATCTGATCTCTTACAATCATTCTTATCGTGAAATCATTGTAATTTTAAGACGAATCGATGCAAATAACAAAATTATTTAAGTACCACGTACTTTCCCAACGATGACTCACAAACATCATTCGCGCGCGTGTGATCTTGACGTGAAAGAAAA
This sequence comes from Anopheles ziemanni, assembly GCF_943734765.1. Classification (NCBI taxonomy): domain Eukaryota; kingdom Metazoa; phylum Arthropoda; class Insecta; order Diptera; family Culicidae; genus Anopheles; species Anopheles ziemanni. The sequence goes on from NC_080705.1 coordinate 40,148,239, forward strand.
TTGCTTACCAATGTTCGCACCCGTCGACTGACACGACGCCAACATAAACGCCACCAACCCTTTGATCGTATCGCCTACGAACGCGTGAGAGAAACAATCAGCGTATGCTCCGTCAGCTTCGTCCAGCGCAAATCGAATCAATCCCAAAAACAGCGCGATCCAATCAAGCATGCGTTGCAACGCGCGATACTGCTGTTGGCACCCGCTCGGGTAGTCGCGGCGGCCCCAAACGGCTTTTGGCTGCCCTTGAAGACAAACTGCTCTGTTTTATGCGAGATTGCTTTCGACTTCCGAAAATACGGTACCTTCGTTCTGGTGCTGCGACCGAAGGGGCCCCCGGAGATAGCGGAGACGCTGCTCATGGTTGTCCTCGTTCCCACTCCAGCCGGAACAGAGCTGTTCGCCGCTGCGTACAAGCCGCGTGCAAGGACCTTCCCAGCGCTCGACGCTCGGGAGGAAACGTTTCAAGGAGCTTCAGCGACGCGCGAGTAGTGGGACGCATATATAAAGACTGTGCCGGTTTCAAGAACGGTGTCATTCGCTGGATTTCTCTTGATTCGAACGGTGACACTGGTGAAATCCCATCTGGACACTATGGCTTTCAAAGTAAGTAACCTTTTCCCTTGCTCTTACACTGCATTGCAACGAGCTCGTTTTGAATAAGTGGTTCATGTGTACGTATGTTCTTCCTTCTTGCAGTTCCTGGCAGCTTGTGCCCTGTTTGCCGTTGCCAATGCCGGCCTGCAGCAACCGATAAACCCCGTCTACCATGCGGCACCCATCAACTTTGCCCAGCCGGCTCTGTTCAAACCGGCGCAGCAGCAGCAACAGTACTACGCGCAGCCCACCCTACTCAAGCAGGTAGCGCAACCGGCGCTAGTCCAGACCTATGCTCAGCCGGCCCTCGTCAAGACCTACGCCCAACCGACCGTCGTGAAGAGCTACGCACAGCCCACCGTCGTGAAGAGCTACGCACAGCCAACCTACGTGAAGCAGGTCGAAGAGTACGCACCGGCTAACTACGAGTTCTCGTACTCCGTCCATGACGAGCACACCGGCGATGTGAAGAGCCAGCACGAGACGCGCCACGGTGATCAGGTGCAGGGACAGTACTCGCTGTTGGACTCCGATGGCCACCAGCGCATCGTCGACTACACCGCTGACGAACATAACGGATTCAACGCCGTCGTCCGCCGCGAACCGACTAACGTCAAGATCGCCCAGCCTGTCCAGAAGGTCATTGCGCAGCCGGCATACGTTGGACATTATTGAGTGTGGCACAAAACATCGTGTCAGTGAATTGTACTGAAGCTAATGTAGTTAATTTATATGATACTTTGTTGAAAATTATAATTGTAGCGATAATCTTATGATTCAATGAATTTATGGTAGTGTTTCCTTACTGAGCAGTGCTCAGTGAACACGCATAATCCCCCGCTTATGCGTTTGCAATAGAACTCTACAAACAAATCAGTTAAGTTTACCTCATCAGCAGCGTTTATAACCGAGCTCATGGTAATCCCATCCTTGTTGAGATACGTTACCAAAGCTAATTGCGAACACATTGTCAAAGCTTATTGCCGCTCGATTGTACCTTTTTATCCTATCTTTACTTAAGCGTCATCGTTATCTCGTTAGTAGCGATTTTTAGCAAAGTCGCTATCTTATCGCAACAATTTTCGTGAATTGGAATGAAAGTGAAATCGAGCAACAGGAAGGAGCACGCTTAGTATTGTCCAGACTGCCGAACAATGAACAACGCTATCGAGCCATTGCGTCCAGCTACGCCGGCCGAAATTGATCAGCTAGTGAACATCTACGAACAGCTGCTACCCGAGTCAGTTCAGTTTGTTTCCCTCCTACAAAACATTGTGCGAATTAAAGCAGCACTTCAAGGGACGGCGCTAGAGCAAGCCTCGCACCGCTTTCGGAAAACGATTTACGTCCCGAACAAGACAAATCCTATCCAGTTTGCTACATTTTTGGCCATTGGCATGGACAAGGTACTCACATACAAGATATTTGCAGTAGTACGGTTCTATATTGATGTATGGTGTTTCGACAGACTATATTCGTGGCATTAAACACCCTGGAACAACCGCCCAGTGAGCTCGAGGACGCGATACGAAAAACCAGCTACATCAAGTGGCACCACAACCCAAGGATCGTTGTAGGTGGCGATAATGGAATTCGCGAGAGTTTATACAAAGTAGTTGGTGAGCGTGGTATCCTTGACAGCATCAACCTGAGTTCAGATTCCATAAATTACTGGATGCATCGCGAAAAAGGAGCCACCTTTAGCTACGAGTACAAAACCTTAGAAGCATCGGCAACTCCTGATCTTATTAATTACATTTTTTTGTTATTTCAGCGTACCTGATGATGTCGAACTGAAACCACTGCTCGTAGAGCATGCGAAAGTTATCGACGATTTGTGGCCATATAAGTCCAATGAATCCTTACGGTACTTCGAAACTGTTATACAGCATAATGGAAGCCTTGGACTATTCGACAAAAGAGATGGTCAACTTGTAGCCTGTGTGATCAAAACTGATCACGATGGAATCGGGTTAGTACTTCTTTAATCAATGATCAAATAAGTTTGTTGTCTTACCTCACAATTTTTTTTCCTTTGAGGCATCTATACACTTTGTCTGAACGTAACAACAGAGGCTATGGAACAACGCTAGCGAAAGCCATGGCAAAGGCAGCGCTCTGTGAGCTATCGAACAAGACAAACACGACAAACACGACAAAAAAAAAACGATCAAACCCATGCAATCATATGGAGGTGCTCTGTCAACCTGCATCGAACATGTCAGACAAACACGACACAGAACAAAACAGTTTGATTTTGTCGTGCAGGGCTGTATCCCACTGTGAAACTGTTATACCTTGTGTATTCTGCTACCTTGCTGCTTGGATGAGTGACAGTTCTTCACGACAATTCGCAGAGCACCTTTCCGACAGTGTCGTGTTTGTCTGGTTTGTTGGACTGTTCACAGAGCGCTGCCAAAGTTGATTGCGGCTGAGCACAAACAACACGTCCACACGTTCATTGAACGCACTAACAACCGTTCGATAAAGTTGTTTGAAAAACTTGGGTTCGTGCCAGTTAACCAAGCGCAATGGTTTAAAATTGGTCAAAATCAATAATACAACCATAAAAAGAAAGTATCAGTTACTGCAAATAAGGCAGCGCTCTGTGAACAGTCCAACAAACCAGACAAACACGACACTGTCGGAAAGGTGCTCTGCGAATTGTCGTGAAGAACTGTCACTCATCCAAGCAGCAAGGTAGCAGAATACACAAGGTATAACAGTTTCACAGTGGGATACAGCCCTGCACGACAAAATCAAACTGTTTTGTTCTGTGTCGTGTTTGTCTGACATGTTCGATGCAGGTTGACAGAGCACCTCCATATGATTGCATGGATTTGATCGTTTTTTTTTTGTCGTGTTTGTCGTGTTTGTCTTGTTCGATAGCTCACAGAGCGCTGCCTAAATTGACTGTCAGTCTTATTGGTATAGCTTCTTCTTCCAATGTGAAACAAAGGCATTCATTGCTTGCTATTCAACTAAATTAAAATTAAATTTGCTTATGTTGAAACACATTACTCTCATACACGGGTGAGTTTGGTCTTGTTTGGGATTCGAACCCATGCCACCGAAAACGTGCTACAGGGAGGTGGCCTGATTTTTTAACCAGCGTCTCATTAGTCTATTCTTCGGTATGCTGCGCCGGTCTGGCATACAGGCACTGAGAGCCCACAATGGTACCGACTTCTTGAGGGCGTACAGAAGAGGTGCACCATAAAGATGGCAACCTCATTTAGATTGGTGAGCTATAAGCTTGTGCTGTCCAGTACAATTCCCATCTCATCGACCAAAGTCATCACTGCTCGTTAACCGATGAAACCAGTCGTATCTATCTGAATATCCCGCTTGTTGTATGCTTATCAAAAGCATAAACAACTTAATCATTGTCATCCCTCCCTGGTTCAGATACGTCCAAAACACGTTGCCAAAGACACCATTGTACTTTTTCTCTTCTATGATTACTTGAGCGTCGTCTTTATCTCGTTAGTCGCGATTTTTTGCAAAGTACTCTGAAGGGAACAATAATAGCACCGCCCTGATTTTGGCAAATATATTTTTAATTTTCTATAATATTTTAGCTTTATCCAGATTGAAATTTTATTGTATTCAGTTTCGTAAATGTTCAGTAGGTTTCGATTGTATTCATATTTATGCTGAATAACTTATAAGCAATGTAGGAGTGGAAATAAAAATAGCACCACTCTGGGTTTTTGTTTAGCGATTGCATATAACTCAACAATTAACAAATTGAAATGGGTTTTTAAGATATCAATGTTAATATAAGACTCAAAAATAGATTTTATTAACCGTGAATTCATTGTTCTTTTAACTAATTTAGCATAAATGGGTTAGATACATCATCACTTCGTCAAAAATAAGCTAAGCATTGAAACTGAAATTAATGAAAACCGTTCTAAAAATCTTCCGATCAGTTATCATAACAATACATTTCATGAAAAATGCCGGTAACGATGGCCACAAGGACCAACGAGGGAGCAAACCCCCATTAACGGTGATAGATAGGCGAATAATTTATGAACAAGTAGAGAACTGGAGAAGAACAGCATCGCAAATTCATGCGGAATTCAACTTAAGGTGTCAACACGGCACATACAGCCAATTCTATTAAGCGTTGAAGACTACAAAGATCCACAAACTACAAAGATCCATAGCCACAAAGATTTCACAAGCCCAAAATGACATGGCGACATGCACTGAATAAGTTCAAATTTGCTGTAAGGTATATTTTCTGGTGTGACACATGGAAAAGTTCTTTTCCAACGAAATAAAGTTTATTCTTCTTTTTCTTAATGTTTGACAACAATTAACTGATGATGTGAGAAGTTTTGCCATTGCTACAAAAGCTTAACTTGGATCTCATTGAAAATGAAGTCCAATACACTAGAACCAAATTTACTTGAACAAAACAAATGTTTGACGGGCTTAAACTATATTTTCCAGCAGAATAATCCGGTTCATGATGACTATAAATAGGATCCCAGACAAAAACTTGATATTTCAAAGTGACCAGCAGACACTCTGTATCCTAATCGCATAGAAAACATTTGAACTGTTGCTGATTATCGTGGTTGTTTTCAAATGTTAACAGTAATTAGACTATGATATTGTGCTATGCTAGTTGTGAATGCTGGGAGCGTATATACATACGTATTTATACATACAATCGACGGCGTGGGTTCGAATCTCAACCGAGACCGGACCCTCCCCTGTACGAGAGGACTGACTATCCACGTACAACACGGAAACAAGTTTCGTGAGCCGGCGCAGCCGGCGTAACGGGCAGGCATGGCCAAGAGGTCGTTACGCCAAGAAGAAGACATACAATCGCTGCATTTTGCAGAGATTATTTACAAATACTCCTTTACTTAGTACTCACATCATTAAATCGTATAATTGAGTATTCGTTATACTATCATCAATTGATTACTAAAAAAAACCGAAGTTTACATAAATACGATGTTTCGTATTATTTCGATGTTTCGTATTATCGTAATGTTTTACAAACCAGAAAAAGCTAAAATTTAAAGGAAATAAAAAACAATAACGGCAAAAACAGACTAGTGCTATTCTTCTTTGCATCAGTGTATACTATCTTATCGCTGTAATTTGAGTCAGTTGGAATGAAAGTGAGCTGTTTGAGAATACCATAGCAACACGAAAAGAGCACGCTTAGTATTGTCCAGACTGCCGAACAATGAACAACGTTATTGAGCCATTGCGTCCAGCGACGTCGGTCGAAATTGATCAGCTAGTGAACATCTACGAACAGTTGCTACCCGAGTCAGTTCAGTTTGTTTCCCTCCTACAAAACATTGTGCGAATCAAAGCAGCACTTCAAGGTACGGCGCTGGAGAAAGCCTCGCACCGCTTTCGAAAAACGATTTACGTCCCGAACAAGGCAAATCCTATCCAGTTTGCTACATTTTTGGCCATTGGCATGGACAAGGTACTCACATACAAGATACTTGCAGTAGTACGGTTCTGTATTGGAGTATGGTGTTTCGACAGGATATATTCGTGATGGTAAACACCTTGGAACAACCGCCCAATGAGCTCGAGGACGCGATTCGAAAAACCAGCTACATCAAGTGGCACCACAACCCAATGTTCGTTGTAGGAGGCGATAGTGGAATTCGCGAAAGTTTATACAAAGTAGTTGGTGAGCGTGGTATCCTAGACAGCATCCAGCTGGAATCAGATTGCAAAAATTACTGGATGCATCGCGAAAAAGCAGCCACCTTTAGCTACGAGTACGAAACAAATGAATCATCAGTAACTCCTCATCTAATAACATTTTTCTTGTTATTTCAGTGTGCCTGACGATGTCGAACTGAAACCACTGCTTGTAGCACATGCGAAAGTTATCGACGATTTGTGGCCACATAAGTACAATGAATCCTTACGGTACTTCGAAACTGTTATACAGCATAATGGTGGCCTTGGACTATTCGACAAAAACGATGGGCAACTTGTAGCCTGTGTAATCAAAAATGACCACGATGGAATCGGGTTAGTACTTCCATCAATACCAAAGTGCGTTTGTTGTCTTACCACACAATTTGTTTTATTTTTAGGCATCTGTACACTTTGTCTGAACGAAACAATAGAGGTTACGGAACCACGTTAGCGAAAGCCATGGCGAAAATGATTGCAGCTGAGCACAAACAACACGTCCACACTCACATCGGTCTTACTAATACCCGCTCGATAAAGTTGTTTGAAAAACTTGGGTTCGTGCCAGTTAACCAAACGCAATGGCTTCAAATTGGGCAAAAATTATAATTCAATCACTTCAATGGAAATTTTGAGTTATATTCAAATATTTTTTAAACGACTGCGTTAATTGCACATTTTTCCAATTTTCCATTGTTTTATTTTCCATGTAGAAAAATTCAAATTTTATTCGTCCGCGAATTTCGGGTTAATAAAACAAACCGTCCCGAGACCTTTCCCCTGTCGCTTCCACCTTGTACGGTCGTCGGTGCTATGATCTCCATAATTTGTTATGGCGAATCTAATACTAATCGAATGCCATTCGCCTTAGCAAACGACGAAGTTAATTGCACGGACGACTATACAAGATGGTAGCGAATGTAACTGCAGGATATTTTATCTAATGCAAATTAGAAAATCAAAACAGATCATAGGTTGCCAAAAGAGGTCCGCGACAGCCGAGCGGTAGCGCCGGATAGAAAATCGGCCCATGAGTGTCGAGGCTCAGCACCTCGACGGCGTGGGTTCGAATCCCAACCGAGACCAGACCGTCCCCTGTACGAGAGGACTGACTATCCACGTACAACAGGGAAACAAATCTCGTAAGCCCTTAACGGGCAGGCATGACCAAGAGGTCGTTACGCCAAGAAGAAGAAGAAGGTTGCCAAAAATCAAGCTGCTGTAAGCTTTTGAAAACCAATACACTGTTTTTAGGGCCAGTTTGTCCGCATCAAGCTGCTCTTTGCCAGTAGTAGGCTGTGAATTGCACGCGCAAGGTTTTTGTTTGGCATCGTTAGGAACCAGTTTGGGTTTGTTAAGTTTAACTTTGCCGTTATCGGTAGCAACATTGGCGCGACAGCAACGCGACCTTTTCTCGACGCGCCAATGTTGCTACCGATAACGGCAAAGTTAAACTTGACAAGCCCAAAGTGCTATCTAACGATACCAAACAAAAGTCTTGTGCGTGCAATTCACTGCCTACTGCCGGCAAAGAGCAGCTTGATGCGGACGAACTGGCCCTGAAAACAGTGTAATTAAATATTGTGTACCCGCTGATTGAAAAATACACTTACGCGGATTTTGACGGCATTTTGTGTGTGCCAAAGATTGCATGCGCTTCTTGTAAACCTAGCGTAAAACTGTACAGTTTTTATACTTTTGTTTTTCTCGAACAGTCTAATAATACTAATTTCCCAACTCATACTGCAGCACCAATTAACCACATGTCCGGCTATAGACTATACATACATGTTTCAATATTTTTGGGTAATGTGTAAGATTTTTACTAAATCCATCCTTCTAAACTAAACCCGTAAGGCGCTTGCATTGGCATTTAGGGTAACGATCCTTTCACCAGTACTCAATTTATAAACCGTCTGTTAGTAATTTGTGGATTACAAATACAACAAACATTTAAAACTTTTTTCGTAGCCTAGCGCTCTCTCCAAATCGGTTGCCTTCGATACCCGGATTACAACGAGTGCAAAAAAGTAAAACCAAACATAATTTTCATGCATGTATTTGTAATCTACTCCTTTGAACTATACAACACACTATACTAGATCCATTCCGGAACATTTAGTAATGATGATGGCTCAGATGGCTGGCTCCATGAACGATGCTGGAGGAAGAGTGCGCGATCGGAGCGGCATGATGTGCGATCGGGGCAACATGGTGGGCGATCGGGGCAACATGGTGGGCGATCGGGGCAGCATGATGATGCTGGATGGTGGCGTGAGCTACCGGAGCATGGGCGTAGCTGGAGACATGGACGGGCTGAGCGATCACCTTGTGCACTGGCTGGGCGATCTTCACTCCAGTGGGTTCACGACGGACGACGGCGTTGAATCCGGAGTGGTGGTCGGCGTGGTAGTCGACGACGCGGTGGTGGCCGTCGGAGTCCAACAGCGAGTACTGGCCATGGACCTCATCTCCGTGGCGCGTCTCGTGCTGGCTCTTGATGTCTCCGGTGTGCTCGTCATGGACGGAGTACGAGAACTCGTAGTTGGCCGGAGCATGGTGCTCGTAGTGGTCATCATGATGTCCATAGGACTTCAGGATCGTGGGCTGAGCGATGGTCTTGACGATGGTGGGCTGGTGATGGTACACAGCCGGGGCGGCGTGGATGGCTCCGACGTGGTGGACGGCGGGGGCAACATGATGTTGGATGGTGGAGTGCGACGTGGCAATGCCATGGTGAGCAGCCGGAAGCAGACCAGCGCTGGCAGCAGCAACCAAAGTGGCAAGGAGAACGAACTGAAATATGGGAGGGTGACGTTAAATATGTTTCCGATGTTTACGCATACGTTATTCTTGGAAGAAAATTTGACGATTCTTACTTTGAACGCCATTTTTGTAGCTGCAATGTTTTCAAGTCGACGAACTGTGTGACTATGCCTCCAAAAGCCCCGCGTCAAGCCTTTTATACTCAGGATATTCCCAAAACGTTGTTTTCAAAATTCAGGAATAAGTCAGTCGTCCTTGGAGGGCGCGACTACATATTTGAACTACTTTTACTTTCTGAAAACTGATCTACATCAATGGAAAGCAAGAATGAACCAGTGCAGCGTGCAGTGCAATGCACTCCACATACATGATAAGAAAAACAACAATCCAGAGATGAAGCAGTCGATTTACCGCACCAATCCAATCAGCAGCTCGCTCGCCTTGGTCACACCCCCTCGTACAGCTTTGCTATCGATTCGAATTTGTATTGAGATCACAGCAGCGATGGTTGAAACCAATTGCAAAGAAAAGTATTTACAGCAGTATTATTTAAATAATTACAGCAGGGCAATTGCAATAACAACATAAAACATTTCGTTTATTCGTACATTTTAAAGTACAGTTGTACTGAGTTTAACAATCCGGAGCATGCAAAATAAAATGTTTCATTGCGGCGTTACAACCTATCCATTCACAAGGATAAAGCACACGTGCTTTATCATGGTCGTGGTCATTGGGATAAATCACACGATCGTTTCCAACCATGTGGATGATGTAGTTGGCGAAATAAACAAGCACCGCGATGCGCGTGCTGATACTCATTTCGGACAGCACTGACCAACTTAGATCCGTATGTGATTGCACACTGGTGCTTCACTGTGTATCAGTCTTGGCAGCAGGACACAGAGTAAATGTGTGCCAATTCGGGGCATGTCGTACACGTATCTGAGAATATACGTCTCATTTGGTTCAGCAGTACCGAAAGGTGTAGATTTTCGTTTGGCTACAGATATAAGATAGATCTCCGATGTCACGGGAGTCTTCTGTTTGTCAGCAATAGTTGCCCAAGTCCTCCACGGTGTCGTGGTAGATCCAATTGAGTTAGCGGCACGCGCAGGCCCCTGGCTCAGCTCCAGAGAAGGGAACCTATCATATGATATACCTTCGCTATATCCAGCGCTCGGGCGCCACATACTGAAGCGATGTACCAAAGTTGTGGCAGCAGAAAGGTGTTCTAAACAACAATCTTTTGCGTTAAATTAAGTTGTTTCACCCGATTAATCCAGATAAGTTTTTCATACCCGCATTCCAATTGTGTTCCACGGATATTGCTAGAGAACAGTATCCCGAGTAACCGAAGGCGCTCCACGGTGCGCAGTCATGGGACACGGATCTTGTTGGTAGCGTTATGGCCGATATCGAGGGTGACAGTCTTCCACCCGTACAGCCGTTCTCCCTAAGCATATGCCAAATGCCTCTATCGCATCTCTAACTCGCTCTATTTTAGAATGGAAGGTAGTCATCTCTGAGATGTCGTCGGCATATGCACTGATCAAGTCATCCTGGTCGCAGCAAATGTCTTCGATTATCATGATGAGAGGATGTAAGTCGAGTCCAAACAGATGCATGGAAAGAGGGTCGCCCTGTCGGACGGATCGTTGGATAGAAAAGGAGGAGGAGAGCTGACCATTGACCAGGTAACGAGATGAGGAACGCTCTTCTGAACAAACTTACCAGCTGCTGATTTAAACCCAGAGGCGCTAGTTTCTGAAGAAGTATCTGTCGGTTCGATCAAAGTTCTATTACAGGTCGAAGCAACCGAGCTTGCCACTAAACTTCTTCCTCTTTAAATCCCGCAAACTCTCCATAATCGAGAGAACAGCTTCAAGTATATTTTATGTCTTTTACTGCACTTTTGCTGTGCAAATGTTATTTGCAACTTGTCTTGGATAGCCAGTGGTGGATCTACCTAAGAGCGGACTAAGGCCCTGTGATGAAAACCCCAGACCGCAAAAGTAACTACCGATTTTGTTTAGTCTCGCAGTGGTACACATACTTTGATCAAAGTTATTATTGATATACTGTGATAATACTTAGCCAATGTTAATTTTCACCTAAAGCCTTGGCGGAATATGTTTTCATCAATCTTCTTTCCATCTAATATTTCTGTTTGACTTAAAATGCTCTCGATTTACGGGACACTAGCAAAAATCTGCATTTTTACCCTTTTTAAATGCTTAAATTATCACACGGCCACTATTTGTCGTACACATTTAAAAAAAAACATCTGTTAACAGTAAAATTCATTTGTATTTACTTGAAAAAAGGAAAAACGTGACATTTATTGCAGAAAAATATTAAAATGCGTATTTTCAATAGGTCTGGTCGGTTTAGAATGTGGAGGCATTAATTAACAGAACGAAAGGAATTTTATTAACTTGTTCAGATTGCTTAAATTAGAGTGATTATATCCAGATAAATAAAATTTAATACCTGATTTCCTAAAACGAGTGAATTGTGAGAAAGGAAATGTAAGTTATCTATCATATTATATCGTTGACGAATTTATTTATTTATTTTAGATTTAGATTTGAATTAATATTTACTATAAGATATTTATGATTTTTAACGAAGATATTTAACGAACTATTAGATATTTAACAAAGTTACGGATAGTAACGGAAAGATGTGTAGAATTTATTCCTATTGAAAATCATGATGTATATAAAGGATTGCAAGCTGTTATAAAAAATAAGTCCAATCTTGGGCATAAGTATAGAGAACTTGAAAGCAATGGAAATTTCTGAAGTGATTCCCAAACTGGGATTCGAATCACAACTTGGGATTCGAATCGCTATGGCGACTAGCGACACTTTTCCCAACTCGTTCATTCTTTTGGGATTCGAATCCCAGTTAAGGATTCAAATCAAAGGGAGTCACAAAAACTATCTGTTAGGATTTAAATCGTTCATTTAATATTAAGATTCGAATCGCTCACTCAGAACGCACATCACTAGTGTCCAGTAAGCTGAAAGTATCCGTTTCTGTGTTTCGCTAATAGAAGTTTCGCCAGTACGATTACAATCCCTCCGATTCGAATATTTTGCGAGAATGAAAAAGTCCTTCGGACAAATATCCGATACTTTCTATTTCCAAAACAGTTATCTATTACAAATTTATATTCGGATTCCAAGAAGAACTGGGCTAAATTTTTTACTTTTGTTTTAATTGATTGATGCTTCTATTTCTTAACTAATGTTTGCACTATAACCACACTACACTGGCACTGTTCCATAACGCTGCTTAGTAATGATGATGACTAAGGTGGCTGGCTCCATGGACGATGCTGGAGGAAGAGTGCGCGATCGGAGCGGCATGATGCGCGATGGGGGCAACATGATGAGCGATGGGGGCAACATGGTGGGCGATCGGGGCAACATGGTGGGCGATCGGGGCAGCATGATGATGCTGGATGGTGGCGTGAGCTACCGGAGCATGGGCGTAGCTGGAGACATGGACGGGCTGAGCGATCACCTTGTGCACTGGCTGGGCGATCTTCACTCCAGTGGGTTCACGACGGACGACGGCGTTGAATCCGGAGTGGTGGTCGGCGTGGTAGTCGACGACGCGGTGGTGGCCGTCGGAGTCCAACAGCGAGTACTGGCCATGGACCTCATCTCCGTGGCGCGTCTCGTGCTGGCTCTTGATGTCTCCGGTGTGCTCGTCATGGACGGAGTACGAGAACTCGTAGTTGGCCGGAGCATGGTGCTCGTAGTGGTCATCATGATGTCCATAGGACTTCAGGATCGTGGGCTGAGCGATGGTCTTGACGATGGTGGGCTGGTGATGGTACACAGCCGGGGCGGCGTGGATGGCTCCGACGTGGTGGACGGCGGGGGCAGCATGATGTTGGATGGTGGAGTGCGACGTGGCAATGCCATGGTGAGCAGCCGGAAGCAGACCAGCGCTGGCAGCAGCGACCAAAGTGGCAAGGAGAACGAACTGAAATATGGGAGAACGAGGATTAACAAATTTCCTATGTTTACCAAAATACTATTCTCCAAAGACATTTGATGATTCTTACTTTGAACGCCATTTTTGTAGCTGCAATGTTTACAAGTCGACGAACTGTGTGACTATGTCTCCACAGGCCACGCGTCAAGCCTTTTATAAAATATAAGGCCAGGATATTCCCAAAACATTGTTTTCAAAATTCAGGAATAAGTCGGTCGTCCTTGGAGGGTGCGTCTATTTGAACTACTTTTACTTTCCAAAAACTGATCTACATCAATTGAAAGCCAGAATGAACCAGTGCAGCGTGCAGTGCAATGCACTCCACATACATGATAAGAAAAACAACAATCCAGAGATGAAGCAGTCGACTTACCACACCAATCCAATCAGCAGCTCGCTCGCCTTGGTCACACCCCCTCGTACAGCTTTGTTATCGAATCGAATTTATATTAAGATGGGGGAAATCGCTTGCCAAAAAAATAGCGTGAAATTATTTTTTTTAAGTTATATAGCTTTTCCATGTATAAAAATAGGTTATAGTGCTGATTAGAAACATTCATCAAATGATGAGTTTATTATTCTAGAATAATCTTCACGCATTTTTACTGAATTCTTTTACAAAATTTTCATAAACTCATGCAAGTAATGTATATGGGAGTTCACGTTGTACATCCTGTCCAGTATAACCATAGTTTTCAATTTAACGAGACATTCAATTCAAACGGTTCACACAACGGCATTTTTTCGCTCATTGCATACATTTTTGATACATCCGCTTACGAATAGTGTAACCACGACAGTAACTTTGGCTAGAGTGACTTCATTTGGGTACCCTGATCTTAATTGACAACTGGCGTTATGAACGAAAGGTGATTCAAACCTACATATTTTTCCGATTCACGATAGACTCTTGTCAATCACTTCAAATAAATTGATTATTTTAGCCTTATCAGCAGCGTTTATAATCGGGTTCATGGTAATCCCACCCTTGTTGAGATACGTCTAAAACACGTTGTCAAAGATAATTGCCGCTCTATTGTACCATTTTTATCCTATCTTTACTTAAGCGTCATCTTTATCTCTTCGCATTTTTTTTTTGCAAAGTATACTATCTTATCGCTGCAATGTTCGTGAATAGGGATGTAAGTGTATCCGAAGTTTGAGAATGCTCTAGCAACATGAGAAGAGCACACTTAGTACTATCCCGATTCCCGAACAATGAACAACGCTATCGAGCCATTGCGTCCGGCTACCCCGGCTGAAATCGATCAGCTAGTGAACATCTACGAACAGTTGCTACCCGAGTCAGTTCAGTTTGTTTCCCTCCTACAAAACATTGTGCGAATTAAAGCAGCACTTCAAGGGACGGCGCTAGAGCAAGCCTCGCACCGCTTTCGGAAAACGATTTACGTCCCGAACAAGGCAAATCCTATCCAGTTTGCTACATTTTTGGCCATTGGCATGGACAAAGTACTCACATACAAGATACTTGCAGTAGTAGGGTTCTATATTGGAGTGTAGCATACGCTATGCACAATCTTAACCAGACACACTTTAATTGATCGATGCCACTCTATTCATACTTGATTCAACCGAAATTATAAAGATGCAGCATAAGCAAATTCCGATCAACGCGTCGAAACACCGCAACTCGTAAACAAGTTGCGACTCGATTGTGCGCGAGCATTGCACCCTAGTAATATGACCCATGGCAAGCCGGCGTCAGGGCATTCGAGCCAAGTAAGCATGACCCACAGCAGGCCGGATGTTATGAAACAGACAGGGAACGATGCGCGCAAAAACCTTTGCGCGATCGAAGTCAACAACCTAACTATTCTTGAAAAACATCAATATATCCAATCAGCATTTATAGAACCGATAAACAACTTTTGTAAAGTAGGTCAGCCTCATTACCAACACTTATTCAACCACCTGTAAACTAGCCCTAAGAAACCGTATAAATAAATCGATACCGAATAGACCAGAGAATCATTCGGTGGACACTGATCGGACGTGGTCGTAATGCCCGTCGCGCATCCAGTAACTAAAAATCTCTGAGTTTTCATCTAAGTCCAAGTTGTACACGATGACAAACCCTTCGCTTCGATAAGTCCGCGACCGCGAGTGGTTTCACGCAGTATGCGTTGATACAAGGTGACCACGAATTATGGATACCGAATATCCACCACATGGCGACCGTGACAGGACAGGATGTGCAAAATAATCCAGTGGAACTGAGTGAGAAACAATAGGTCCCGAAACCATCGAAACAAAAGACAAATGTTCCTGAAGAAAAATTATTACAGTGAAACTTCTAAAGAAAGTTGATCCAAAAAAATGATTGCAGTGAGTAAATCGATGCAGCGAGTGGACTAAGTGATCTTAGGTGCTCCATATGGTTCAGGACATGAAAATAAAAACCGTGGTAATTATATTGGTAGCAATCTTTGTTACGGATAGATTGTTAAAATACACCTATAAACTACTGGTAGCCCAGGAAAGTCGCTCTGTACGACTTTTGACGCTTCCCAAATAAAACAGTGAAATGGACACAAGATGCCAAAGTGAAGCTAAAACGATGAAAAACTGAAGAAAAAAAATCAATTCAAATAATGGTGTGCGAAAAAGACAGTGTCAAAGAACTTGGTAAACGAAGCAGTGTCA
This sequence comes from Anopheles ziemanni, assembly GCF_943734765.1. NCBI lineage: Eukaryota > Metazoa > Arthropoda > Insecta > Diptera > Culicidae > Anopheles > Anopheles ziemanni. The sequence continues at coordinate 40,163,977 of NC_080705.1, forward strand.
AGTTCACTATAAAAACAGTTTTGACATGAAGTAGGTTACGCAAAGCACAGTTATCGACAGCAACGATTCGAATGGTTACCGAAAAGGCATAAGCACCGATGGAAATTGTAGACAGCGACAAGAATTTGATCGAATTACTCGAGTAATCGCAACGGCACTCGTATCGAGGGAAAAGATGCACACGCAGCGACATTGAGGCAGTGTCAACCGTAGCAGAGAAGGATGACATCGTAGAACGACAAGGCCAGCCCCCGGCGCAACAACATAAGACGTCGAAATGAAAGATAAGTTTACATTTTTTTAAAATAAGAATACTACTAAATAGAAATCATACGAAATGAAATATTGAGAGAATGAAATATTGATTAGACACCTGGTATGGAACAGGACAAATTTTTCGTATTGCAAATATCGAGATTAGATAAAATCGGAGCTAACTTAAAGAAAACTCCTTATAGAAGGTATAGACCTCAAACAATAATAAATAAGCTGATCAAAGCTAAAGATATCTATAACGAAACTATTGCGCATTTGAAAGACGCTTTTGCATACGAAAAAAAGTTGACAGACAAATTACTGGTATTAAGAACGAGATATTTCGAAGTTAAAAGGTTACTAGAAGAAAGAGTTGGAGAACCAAAGCTGTTCTCATTAAAAACCATATCTACTGTTATTATTGCCTTATTGAGACTAAGAGATACCATAAGAAAAACAAAAATGGCAAGTATACTAGAAGCAATTAAGACAGTTTCATCTGTCATGCCACATTTCGATGGAGATGAGAAGAAGCTAGACGGAGTTGTAAAATCCATCGAGGTATTGAATGCAATTGTTGATGATGGCAACAGAACGATTATCATTAAGAGCATTCTATCAAAACTTGAAGGAATTGCAAAGGAAGCAGTTGGAAACGATCCCAGCAGCTTAGAGGAAATAATAGACAAACTGACAACAAGATGTAGGAAGAAGAGAACACCTGAAATGGTAGTAGAACAGCTCAACGCAGCAAGACAAAAAGGTTCCATGGAGGAGTTCGGAAATGAGATAGAGAGGCTTACTAATATGCTTGAAGCAGCATATATATCGGAGGACATTCCAAAGCCATTGGCTCACAAAAAGGCCACGAAAACAGGGCTTAAAGCATTGGCCGATGGAATAATTGACATCGAAACACGTTGTGTTATTCGATCAAGACAATTCGAAAAGATCGCTGATGCAATTGTAGCAGCAGTCGAATTGGACAATTGAAAGTCAAATACATACGTATTGGAGGCTCGGTAGTCTAGCGATTGCCAACGCTCACAACAAATTTAACAGAAGAAACGAAGCCAATATTAATAGTCAATACAAGAACCATGACGAGAAAAAAACAAGTTTCAGGGCAGACGAAACCAAATAAGCAAACAGGGATTGATCACCCCACAGTTTGGGAAACGGATAGGCCATCCGAGGTTAGAAAACTCTTGAAATTAAAACAATGGTAGTAAAAAAAGAAAATTGAGCTCACGGTGTACAATCAGAATTATAACAAAGCGCTAGGAAAAGAGGAATTATCGATGATTAATAATGCGAAGCCAAGCCAAACACTAGAGTTTGCGCTGCATAATGTATGCCTAATCGCAAAGAATTGAACAAGAAGGGAAAGAAAAAGAGGAAATATCAATGAATAGTAATGCGAAGTCAAGCCAAACACTAGAGTTTGTGCTGCATAAAGTATGCCTAATCGCAAAGAAAATGAACATAAAATGAATTGAATTATCAAATGAAAGACAAAATATTATTCCCTAAAGACAATCAAAGAAGTAGCTAACAAAACTATTTCCGATACTGAAATTGTCATATTTACTCCAACTAGATGGATTAAAAGTCAGGAAGAATGAGAAAAAATTATAAGAGATTACCATATGAGAACACAAAAGATCAGTAAAGATTATACGCTAAATTGCGAAAAAGATACCAAGGGAAGCTAATGACGAAGGATATCCGCAATTACATCAAAAATTGCAAAGCATGTGTTGTTAACAAGACTTTAGTACACACTAAAGAGAAGGCAGTCGTGACGACGACACCTTCAAAATCGTTTATTATAATTTTAATAGATAGTCAGGATACAAATTGCGTTATCAAACACGACATAACAAACAAAACATCAACCATACACAAAAACAGATTGAAGTTACGAGGTTAAAGAATAATGTTACTCTTTCCAATCCTAACATTATTCTCATTAGGAGGGGAGGTGTAGCATACGCTATGCACAATCTTAACCAGACACACTTTAATTGATCGATGCCACTCTATTCATACTTGATTCAACCGAAATTATAAAGATGCAGCATAAGCAAATTCCGATCAACGCATCGAAACACCGCAACTCGTAAACAAGTTGCGACTCGATTGTGCGCGAGCATTGCACCCTAGTAATATGACCCATGGCAAGCCGGCGTCGGGCATTCGAGCCAAGTAAGCATGACCCTCAGCGGGCCGGATGTTATGAAACAGACAGGGAACGATGCGCGCAAAAACCTTTGCGCGATCGAAGTCAACAACCTAACTATTCTTGAAAAACATCAATATATCCAATCAGCATTTATAGAACCGATAAACAACTTTTGTAAAGTAGGTCAGCCTCATTACCAACACTTATTCAACCACCTGTAAACTAGCCCTAAAAAACCGTATAAATAAATCGATACCGAATAGACCAGAGAATCATTCGGTGGACACTGATCGGACGTGGTCGTAATGCCCGTCGCGCATCCAGTAACTAAAAATCTCTGAGTTTTCATCTAAGTCCAAGTTGTACACGATGACAAACCCTTCGCTTCGATAAGTCCGCGACCGCGAGTGGTTTCACGCAGTATGCGTTGATACAAGGTGACCACGAATTATGGATACCGAATATCCACCACAGGAGTATGGTGTTTCGACAGGATATATTCGTGATGGTAAACACCCTGGAACAACCGCCCAGTGAGCTCGAGGACGCGATTCGAAAAACCAGCTTCATCAAGTGGCACCTCAACCCAATATTCGTTGTAGGAGGCGAAAGTGGAATTCGCGAAAGTTTATACAAAGTAGTTGATGAACGGGGTATTCTTGACAGCATCAAGCTGAGATCGGATTGCAAAGATTACTGGGTGCATCACGATAAAGCAGCTACTTTCAGCTACGGGTTCGGAACAAATGGGGCATCGGTAACTCCTCATCTAATTACATTTTTCTTGTTATTTCAGTGTGCCTGATGATGTCGAACTGAAACCACTGCTTGTAGATCATGCGAAAGTTATCGACGATTTGTGGCCATATAAGTACAAACAATCCTTACGGTACTTCGAAACTGTTATACAACACAATGGAGGCCTTGGACTATTCGACAAAAACGATGGGCAACTTGTAGCCTGTGTTATCAAGAATGACCACGATGCAATCGGGTTAGTACGTATTAATCTGTACAGATGTTTGACGTCTACAGCTTTTCCTTTGCTCTTTCCAACATCCCTCGAGATATTCGGGATATCTGGAGGGATGTTGATGACAGACGATGGCGAGGAGAGAACAAAGGAAAGCTGTAAACGTCAAAGATCTCCACAGATTAATATGTGACGTCTACAGCCAGCATTACCTCACAATTTGCTTTACTTTTAGGCATCTGTACACTATTTCTGAACGAAACAATAGAGGTTACGGAACCACGTTAGCGAAAGCCATGGCGAAGATGATTGCGACTGAGCACAAACAACACGTCCATGCCCACATCGGCCATACTAATAGTCGTTCGATAAAGTTGTTTGAAAAACTTGGGTTCGTGCCAGTTAGCCAAACACAATGGATTCAAATCGGCCAAAAATAATTATTCAAGCACTTTGATTGAATTTTTTACATATGACTTTTCCAATTACTACTACAATTTTTCATTGATATAAAGAAATTTAAATTTCATACGTCCTTGAATCTTGTGTTATTATTAAAACCGTTCCGCAATTTAACCCTCCGCTGCAGCAAAGGAATACACATAATGGAAATGTTTGGTAAACCCTTGGCAAGCCATGTGTACATGATCGAACAAGATCGTTACAAGAAAGGACAAAATGAAAAGTGTTTAACCTTCAGATCTACAACCGCCTACGTGGGTAAGTTTTGCCCTTTTATTTTGCAATTACTTCGAATTGCACAGTAATATCGACTCGAAATTCCTGGAATGCCTCAAGCAACATGATTTCTATCATTCTACCGAAAACCGACTTTTTATTTTTATTCTAAGTATTTTTTTACACCATTTTTCTATTTATACCCCTTAAATCTACAACCGCCTACCCGGGTAAGTCATACGTTTTGTACGAGAGTTTTTATTTTTCTGTACCAAGACAAACCACCAGTAGGTGAAAGGAGGAGCCCCTCGGGTATTTCTTTTTATATTTATATTGAAAACAATCCAAATTTATCTAAGACACACTATGAAAGACTGTTTTACTCCTCGAACTCCTCGAGCAATAAGTAATGAGATAAACTCGAAGACGATCTACAAATATGCAAATTATGCTACATTTTGGTCCACACAGCGGCATCGAAAGCATTCTAGGTGAACTTTCATCATTTGTTACACAAAATAATAATTTATTAATTGCAAGAAAATCATGATGCAACGGGTTGAATTAAATACAAAAGAAACTGTTATCATTTGAAATAAAACGATCGAATTTATGTATATGAGCTAAGTTTTAAAATGTTAAGGCTTAAATATCAGATGTAACAATGTATAATGAAGAATTTCCTCCAGATATGCCACTGAATTTACTGAGGAACATGAACATTTCCAAAACGTAAAATTTAGTAGAAAAATATTCCTAAATCTTTAAAATTTCACTTTATAAGCAAAAATGTTGAAAGGCACCTAGAAGTTACTTCACCAGAAACTTAAGAAGTATAAACAAACACAATTACTTATTGAAAATGTATGGTTTACAGAGTTAGCGATTGTAGATCTATGGGAAAAAATATATTTAAATGAAAAAATTACTTACTTATCGAATTTTTAATATTATTATTTGAATGGGATGTGTTAGAAAACATTCTTAAGTATCATCACTGAAAATTTCAACTCACTACGGCATCTAGAACAAAACATATTAGCTTTGAAGCACAGCAAAATGCAAACCCCCATACAAAACGTATGGCCTACCCAGGTAGGCGGTCGTATGTTAACGTAGGTATTTTTGGTCGTAGACCTGAAGGTTAAGCTTTAAAAACCCGTGCCAAAGCAACAAATCTAATCAACAATTTACACCCCGTTTGTTAGGAATTTGTGGATTACAAATACAACAAACATTTAAAACTTTTTTCGTAGCCTAGCGCTCTCTCCAAATCGGTTGCCTTCGATACCCGGATTACAACGAGTGCAAAAAAGTAAAACCAAACATAATTTTCATGCATGTATTTGTAATCTACTCCTTTGAACTATACAACACACTATACTAGATCCATTCCGGATCATTTAGTAATGATGATGGCTCAGATGGCTGGCTCCATGGACGATGCTGGAAGATGAGTGCGAGATCGGAGCGGCATGATGCGCGATGGGGGCAACATGGTGGGCGATCGGGGCAACATGGTGGGCGATAGGGGCAACATGGTGGGCGATCGGGGCAGCATGATGATGCTGGATGGTGGCGTGAGCTACCGGAGCATGGGCGTAGCTGGAGACATGGACGGGCTGAGCGATCACCTTGTGCACTGGCTGGGCGATCTTCACTCCAGTGGGTTCACGACGGACGACGGCGTTGAATCCGGAGTGGTGGTCGGCGTGGTAGTCGACGACGCGGTGGTGGCCGTCGGAGTCCAACAGCGAGTACTGGCCATGGACCTCATCTCCGTGGCGCGTCTCGTGCTGGCTCTTGATGTCTCCGGTGTGCTCGTCATGGACGGAGTACGAGAACTCGTAGTTGGCCGGAGCATGGTGCTCGTAGTGGTCATCATGATGTCCATAGGACTTCAGGATCGTGGGCTGAGCGATGGTCTTGACGATGGTGGGCTGGTGATGGTACACAGCCGGGGCGGCGTGGATGGCTCCGACGTGGTGGACGGCGGGGGCAGCATGATGTTGGATGGTGGAGTGCGACGTGGCAATGCCATGGTGAGCAGCCGGAAGCAGACCAGCGCTGGCAGCAGCGACCAAAGTGGCCAGGAGAACGAACTAAAATATGGGAGGGTGACGTTAAATATGTTTCCGATGTTTACGCATACGTTATTCTTGGAAGAAAATTAGACGATTCTTACTTTGAACGCCATTTTTGTAGCTGCAATGTTTACAAGTCGACGAACTATGTGACTATGCCTCCAAAAGCCCCGCGTCAAGCCTTTTATACTCAGGATATTCCCAAAACGTTGTTTTCAAAATTCAGGAATAAGTCAGTCGTCCTTGGAGGGCGCGACTACATATTTGAACTACTTTTACTTTCCGAAAACTGATCTACATCAATGGAAAGCAAGAATGAACCAGTGCAGCGTGCAGTGCAATGCACTCCACATACATGATAAGAAAAACAACAATCCAGAGATGAAGCAGTCGATTTACCGCACCAATCCAATCAGCAGCTCGCTCGCCTTGGTCACACCCCCTCGTACAGCTTTGCTATCGATTCGAATTTGTATTGAGATCACAGCAGCGATGGTTGAAACCAATTGCAAAGAAAAGTATTTACAGCAGTATTATTTAAATAATTACAGCAGGGCAATTGCAATAACAACATAAAACATTTCGTTTATTCGTACATTTTAAAGTACAGTTGTACTGAGTTTAACAATCCGGAGCATGCAAAATAAAATGTTTCATTGCGGCGTTACAACCTATCCATTCACAAGGATAAAGCACACGTGCTTTATCATGGTCGTGGTCATTGGGATAAATCACACGATCGATTCCAACCATGTGGATGATGTAGTTGGCGAAATAAACAAGCACCGCGATGCGCGTGCTGATACTCATTTCGGTCAGCACTGACCAACTTAGATCCGTATATGTGATTGAACACTGTTGCTTCACTATGTGTTCCAATTCGGGGCATGTCGTACACGTATCTGAGAATATACGTCTCATTTGGTTCAGCAGTACCGAAAGGTGTAGATTTTCGTTTGGCTACAGATATAAGATAGATCTCCGATCTCACGGGAGTCTTCTGTTTGTCAGCAATAGTTGCCCAAGTCCTCCACGGTGTCGTGGTAGATCCAATTGAGTTAGCGGCACGCGCAGGCCCCTGGCTCAGCTCCAGAGAAGGGAACCTATCACATGATATACCTTCGCTATATCCAGCGCTCGGGAGCCACATACTGAAGCGATGTACCAAAGTTGTGGCAGCAGAAAGGTGTTCTAAACAACAATCTTTTGCGTTAAATTAAGTTGTATCACCCAATTAATCCAGATAAGTTTTGCATACCCGCGTTCCAATTGTGTTCCACGGATATTGGTAGAGAACAGTATCCCGAGTAACCGAAGGCGCTCCACGGTGCGCAGTCATGGGACACGGATCTTGTTGGTAGCGTTATGGCCGATATCGAGGGTGACAGTCTTCCACCCGTACAGCCGTTCTCCCTAAGCATATGCCAAATGCCTCTATCGCATCTCTAACTCGCTCTATTTTAGAATGGAAGGTAGTCATCTCTGAGATGTCGTCGGCATATGCACTGATCAAGTCATCCTGGTCGCAGCAAATGTCTTCGATTATCATGATGAGAGGATGTAAGTCGAGTCCAAACAGATGCATGGAAAGAGGGTCGCCCTGTCGGACGGATCGTTGGATAGAAAAGGAGGAGGAGAGCTGACCATTGACCAGGTAACGAGATGAGGAACGCTCTTCTGAACAAACTTACCAGCTGCTGATTTAAACCCAGAGGCGCTAGTTTCTGAAGAAGTATCTGTCGGTTCGATCAAAGTTCTATTACAGGTCGAAGCAACCGAGCTTGCCACTAAACTTCTTCCTCTTTAAATCCCGCAAACTCTCCATAATCGAGAGAACAGCTTCAAGTATATTTTATGTCTTTTACTGCACTTTTGCTGTGCAAATGTTATTTGCAACTTGTCTTGGATAGCCAGTGGTGGATCTACCTAAGAGCGGACTAAGGCCCTGTGATGAAAACCCCAGACCGCAAAAGTAACTACCGATTTTGTTTAGTCTCGCAGTGGTACACATACTTTGATCAAAGTTATTATTGATATACTGTGATAATACTTAGCCAATGTTAATTTTCACCTAAAGCCTTGGCGGAATATGTTTTCATCAATCTTCTTTCCATCTAATATTTCTGTTTGACTTAAAATGCTCTCGATTTACGGGACACTAGCAAAAATCTGCATTTTTACCCTTTTTAAATGCTTAAATTATCACACGGCCACTATTTGTCGTACACATTTAAAAAAAAACATCTGTTAACAGTAAAATTCATTTGTATTTACTTGAAAAAAGGAAAAACGTGACATTTATTGCAGAAAAATATTAAAATGCGTATTTTCAATAGGTCTGGTCGGTTTAGAATGTGGAGGCATTAATTAACAGAACGAAAGGAATTTTATTAACTTGTTCATATTGCTTAAATTAGAGTGATTATATCCAGATAAATAAAATTTAATACCTGATTTCCTAAAACGAGTGAATTGTGAGAAAGGAAATGTAAGTTATCTATCATATTATATCGTTGACGAATTTATTTATTTATTTTAGATTTAGATTTGAATTAATATTTACTATAAGATATTTATGATTTTCAACGAAGATATTTAACGAACTATTAGATATTTAACGAAGTTACGGATAGTAACGGAAAGATGTGTAGAATTTATTCCTATTGAAAATCATGATGTATATAAAGGATTGCAAGCTGTTATAAAAAATAAGTCCAATCTTGGGCATAAGTATAGAGAACTTGAAAGCAATGGAAATTTCTGAAGTGATTCCCAAACTGGGATTCGAATCACAACTTGGGATTCGAATCGCTATGGCGACTAGCGACACTTTTCCCAACTCGTTCATTCTTTTGGGATTCGAATCCCAGTTAAGGATTCAAATCAAAGGGAGTCACAAAAACTATCTGTTAGGATTTAAATCGTTCATTTAATATTAAGATTCGAATCGCTCACTCAGAACGCACATCACTAGTGTCCAGTAAGCTGAAAGTATCCGTTTCTGTGTTTCGCTAATAGAAGTTTCGCCAGTACGATTACAATCCCTCCGATTCGAATATTTTGCGAGAATGAAAAAGTCCTTCGGCCAAATATCCGATACTTTCTATTTCCAAAACAGTTATCTATTACAAATTTATATTCGGATTCCAAGAAGAACTGGGCAAAATTTTTTACTTTTGTTTTAATTGATTGATGCTTCTATTTCTTAACTAATGTTTGCACTATAACCACACTACACTGGCACTGTTCCATAACGCTGCTTAGTAATGATGATGACTAAGGTGGCTGGCTCCATGGACGATGCTGGAGGAAGAGTGCGCGATTGGAGCGGCATGATGTGCGATCGGAGCAACATGGTGGGCGATCGGAGCAACATGGTGGGCGATCGGGGCAACATGGTGGGCGATAGGGGCAACATGGTGGGCGATCGGGGCAGCATGATGATGCTGGATGGTGGCGTGAGCTACCGGAGCATAGGCGTAGCTGGAGACATGGACGGGCTGAGCGATCACCTTGTGCACTGGCTGGGCGATCTTCACTCCAGTGGGTTCACGACGGACGACGGCGTTGAATCCGGAGTGGTGGTCGGCGTGGTAGTCGACGACGCGGTGGTGGCCGTCGGAGTCCAACAGCGAGTACTGGCCATGGACCTCATCTCCGTGGCGCGTCTCGTGCTGGCTCTTGATGTCTCCGGTGTGCTCGTCATGGACGGAGTACGAGAACTCGTAGTTGGCCGGAGCATGGTGCTCGTAGTGGTCATCATGATGTCCATAGGACTTCAGGATCGTGGGCTGAGCGATGGTCTTGACGATGGTGGGCTGGTGATGGTACACAGCCGGGGCGGCGTGGATGGCTCCGACGTGGTGGACGGCGGGGGCAGCATGATGTTGGATGGTGGAGTGCGACGTGGCAATGCCATGGTGAGCAGCCGGAAGCAGACCAGCGCTGGCAGCAGCGACCAAAGTGGCAAGGAGAACGAACTGAAATATGGGAGAACGAGGATTAACAAATTTCCTATGTTTACCAAAATACTATTCTCCAAAGACATTTGATGATTCTTACTTTGAACGCCATTTTTGTAGCTGCAATGTTTACAAGTCGACGAACTGTGTGACTATGTCTCCACAGGCCACGCGTCAAGCCTTTTATACCCAGGATATTCCCAAAACATTGTTTTCAAAATTCAGGAATAAGTCAGTCGTCCTTGGAGGGTGCGTCTATTTGAACTACTTTTACTTTCCAAAAACTGATCTACATCAATTGAAAGCCAGAATGAACCAGTGCAGCGTGCAGTGCAATGCACTCCACATACATGATAAGAAAAACAACAATCCAGAGATGAAGCAGTCGACTTACCACACCAATCCAATCAGCAGCTCGCTCGCCTTGGTCACACCCCCTCGTACAGCTTTGTTATCGAATCGAATTTATATTAAGATGGGGGAAATCGCTTGCCAAAAAAATAGCGTGAAATTATTTTTTTTAAGTTATATAGCTTTTCCATGTATAAAAATAGGTTATAGTGCTGATTAGAAACATTCATCAAATGATGAGTTTATTATTCTAGAATAATCTTCAAGCATTTTTACTGAATTCTTTTACAAAATTTTCATAAACTCATGCAAGTAATGTATATGGGAGTTCACGTTGTACATCCTGTCCAGTATAACCATAGTTTTCAATTTAACGAGACATTCAATTCAAACGGTTCACACAACGGCATTTTTTCGCTCATTGCATACATTTTTGATACATCCGCTTACGAATAGTGTAACCACGACAGTAACTTTGGCTAGAGTGACTTCATTTGGGTACCCTGATCTTAATTGACAACTGGCGTTATGAACGAAAGGTGATTCAAACCTACATATTTTTCCGATTCACGATAGACTCTTGTCAATCACTTCAAATAAATTGATTATTTTAGCCTTATCAGCAGCGTTTATAATCGGGTTCATGGTAATCCCACCCTTGTTGAGATACGTCTAAAACACGTTGTCAAAGATAATTGCCGCTCTATTGTACCATTTTTATCCTATCTTTACTTAAGCGTCATCTTTATCTCTTCGCATTTTTTTTTGCAAAGTATACTATCTTATCGCTGCAATGTTCGTGAATAGGGATGTAAGTGTATCCGAAGTTTGAGAATGCTCTAGCAACATGAGAAGAGCACACTTAGTACTATCCCGATTCCCGAACAATGAACAACGCTATCGAGCCATTGCGTCCGGCTACCCCGGCTGAAATCGATCAGCTGATGAACATCTACGAACAGCTGCTACCCGAGTCAGTTCAGTTTGTTTCCCTCCTACAAAACATTGTTCGAATCAAAGCAGCACTTCAGGGAACGGCGCTGGAACAAGCCTCGCACCGCTTTCGGAAAACGATTTACGTCCCGAACAAGACAAATCCTATCCAGTTTGCTACATTTTTGGCCATTGGCATGGACAAGGTACTCACATACAAGATACTTGCAGTAGTACGGTTCTATATTGGTGTATGGTGTTTCGACAGGATATATTCGTGATGGTAAACACCCTGGAACAACCGCCCAGTGAGCTCGAGGACGCGGTTCGGAAAACCAGCTTCATCAAGTGGCACCTCAACCCAATATTCGTTGTAGGAGGCGAAAGTGGAATTCGCGAAAGTTTATACAAAGTAGTTGATGAACGGGGTATTCTTGACAGCATCAAGCTGAGATCGGATTGCAAAGATTACTGGGTGCATCACGATAAAGCAGCTACTTTCAGCTACGGGTTCGGAACAAATGGGGCATCGGTAACTCCTCATCTAATTACATTTTTCTTGTTATTTCAGTGTGCCTGATGATGTCGAACTGAAACCACTGCTTGTAGATCATGCGAAAGTTATCGACGATTTGTGGCCATATAAGTACAAACAATCCTTACGGTACTTCGAAACTGTTATACAACACAATGGAGGCCTTGGACTATTCGACAAAAACGATGGGCAACTTGTAGCCTGTGTTATCAAGAATGACCACGATGCAATCGGGTTAGTACGTATTAATCTGTACAGATGTTTGACATCTACAGCTTTTCCTTTGCTCTTTCCAACATCCCTCGAGATATTCGGGATATCTGGAGGGATGTTGATGACAGACGATGGCGAGGAGAGAACAAAGGAAAGCTGTAAACGTCAAAGATCTCCACAGATTAATATGTGACGTCTACAGCCAGCATTACCTCACAATTTGCTTTACTTTTAGGCATCTGTACACTATTTCTGAACGAAACAATAGAGGTTACGGAACCACGTTAGCGAAAGCCATGGCGAAGATGATTGCGACTGAGCACAAACAACACGTCCATGCCCACATCGGCCATACTAATAGTCGTTCGATAAAGTTGTTTGAAAAACTTGGGTTCGTGCCAGTTAGCCAAACACAATGGATTCAAATCGGCCAAAAATAATTATTCAAGCACTTTGATTGAATTTTTTACATATGACTTTTCCAATTACTACTACAATTTTTCATTGATATAAAGAAATTTAAATTTCATACGTCCTTGAATCTTGTGTTATTAATTAAAACTGTTCCGCGATTTAACCCTCCGCTGCAACAAAGGAATGCACATAATGGAAATGTTTGGTAAACCCTTGGCAAGCCATGTATACATGATCGAACAAGATCGTTACAAGAAAGGACAAAATGAAAAGTGTTTAAGCTTTAAAAACCCGTGCCAAAGCAACAAATCTAATCAACAATTTACACCCCGTTTGTTAGGAATTTGTGGATTACAAATACAACAAACATTTAAAACTTTTTTCGTAGCCTAGCGCTCTCTCCAAATCGGTTGCCTTCGATACCCGGATTACAACGAGTGCAAAAAAGTAAAACCAAACATAATTTTCATGCATGTATTTGTAATCTACTCCTTTGAACTATACAACACACTATACTAGATCCATTCCGGATCATTTAGTAATGATGATGGCTCAGATGGCTGGCTCCATGGACGATGCTGGAGGAAGAGTGCGCGATCGGAGCGGCATGATGTGCGATCGGGGCAACATGGTGGGCGATCGGGGCAACATGGTGGGCGATCGGGGCAGCATGATGATGCTGGATGGTGGCGTGAGCTACCGGAGCATGGGCGTAGCTGGAGACATGGACGGGCTGAGCGATCACCTTGTGCACTGGCTGGGCGATCTTCACTCCAGTGGGTTCACGACGGACGACGGCGTTGAATCCGGAGTGGTGGTCGGCGTGGTAGTCGACGACGCGGTGGTGGCCGTCGGAGTCCAACAGCGAGTACTGGCCATGGACCTCATCTCCGTGGCGCGTCTCGTGCTGGCTCTTGATGTCTCCGGTGTGCTCGTCATGGACGGAGTACGAGAACTCGTAGTTGGCCGGAGCATGGTGGTCGTAGTGGTCATCATGATGTCCATAGGACTTCAGGATCGTGGGCTGAGCGATGGTCTTGACGATGGTGGGTTGATGATGGTACACAGCCGGGGCGGCGTGGATGGCTCCGACGTGGTGGACGGAGGGGGCAGCATGATGCTGGATGGTGGAGTGCGACGTGGCAATGCCATGGTGAGCAGCCGGAAGCAGACCAGCGCTGGCAGCAGCGACCAAAGTGGCCAGGAGAACGAACTAAAATATGGGAGGGTGACGTTAAATATGTTTCCGATGTATACGCATACGTTATTCTTAGAAGAAAATTTGACGATTCTTACTTTGAACGCCATTTTTGTAGCTGCAATGTTTACAAGTCGATGAACTGTGAGAATATGCTTTTAAAAAAGTCGACCGCGGTCCTTTTATACACAGGACTTTAGCGACAAATTTAACAACATTGCGTCCTTGAAAAAACTCCTTTCGCTTTGAAGTTTTTGAGTAAAATCGCGTAAACACTTAAAAAAACTAGCTGGTAAACCAGTTTTTTTTTTATTTGTTTAAATAGTTAGGGAACCTACCTTCTTCGCGCAATCTGTACTTCAAATACATGTTGTGTTTGTGTCTGTCAATTATTTAGTTGGTCATCAAGCACCCCAGAAGAGGCTAGCATACTTTTATCAAAAATGGTTGGTTTTATTCTAATCTAACAAACTAACGCAAATCAGCGAGATAATAATGCCTGCTATACCTTTCTATACATTGTTTACAGTTAGAATATTAACCAGAAAACACATCAACGCCGTAACAACTGTTTCAATTGTCTAATGTTACGCTGATCTATCACAGATAGTTTCCTAGACAGAACGAGAACAAAAGGCTACAATGCAACGCAACGTGAGGCCTGCATAAAGTGTGCCGATCCTTTATTTGCTCAGGTACTTGGCGGCCCAATCTGTCCGTCCGGTGTGATCATTCCCGGTTCCGACGTACGCCAATACTCCTGCAACAGGGAAAAGGGTTAAAATGATGCCGGGTGCGTGACTGTTGTGTGGCGTTCAAAAGATGAGCGCCGTACTCACCACCCTCCGGTACCCATTGCTTCTTTTCGCCCGCGTTTTTCGGCGCTATATCGTCCCAGGGGAACAGCTTGAAGGATGCATTAATGCCGGTAAACTCGTTGCTGCCCAGATTGCTGTGGGATACCCATGCAAGCATTAATCCTTCCGGCGTGCATAGTTAAGAAGTAAATTCCATATACCATACCCATTGTTGGAAACGAAGATCTGCTGCGGGTTTTTCCTCCGCGGCGCAACGTTTGCACTTGAGTGCGACGGTTTCGCCGCCGAGTTATCGAAAATATCCGCCATCGTTCCGCCAGCACCGACGTTCTTCGTACTTCCCTTTGCAAATGGAACCGTGTTCGGGTACTTGGAGGTGGTCGTGTCCTTGCTGAACGACATGGTGCCAAATAGGTCCTCCAGTTTGAAGTCGTTCGTGGTTTTCTTGTTGGTCGCTTTAACTCGGCTCCTGGAATTGTTATTTACGTCCTTAATTTATCAATTTGCAACTTTCATGGAAAATTAATTACTAGATTTTAAATTTCTCCTTCATTAGTTTCTTGATACATCCAACAAACTTCTGATAGATTGTGATTGAAACAATGAATTTCTGAGTAATGAAACTGTTTTAAAACAATATGGCTCGTAGGTAATGGCTCCTAGGTAATTAATAAGGAAGTTTTTCAGTCCCGTTTTCAATCGTTTTTGTTTTTGTAACACACTTTAATATTTGGATAAAATACTTGTTTGGAACCATGTTTAACGTTTGGAAAAACACATTTGAAAACAATTCCAATTCGATCTATTTTTGCTGTAAGCCAAGCTACTGGAAAGATGTAGAGGTACCTCAAAAAACAAACAAACTCAATAAAAAAGGTCATCAAATATACTAAAAAGTATTCATTTACGAATTGAAAAATTCTTCACAATTGACAAAGTCATAACGTGTTATAGAGAGCGTGCAAAATAAAAGCAATAAAGCAATGTTTTCTAGAACTAAGCAATTATCATGGAGATTCTTATTTAATGTTTATCTCTTTTGTGATTTTGAAAATGGGAAAAAAGATATTCAACGACACAGATATATTAATGGTAAGCAAGGATTCGAATCTCCAAAGAATCAATGAGTACATGAAAGATCTGCTAGTTGGCACAATGATTCAAACGCACATCAGGGGTTTTCAATAGAAAGCAATAAATATTCGCGATGATTTAAATGTTAATCTCTCGCTCATAAGGAAAATATACACGATTACTCAATATATACATTCCAATAAAAACACATTTTCTCACATTCACAAAGAATTAACTTTTGGTTGGTTTAGCTACAACAAAGCAAGTGTTCATTGATTTGCTAACGACAACAGGACGTCTCACTTTATATGGCTTAAAAGTCTGTTCAATCATACATGTTGCTACAGTAATTTCTAGATGTCTAGCTTATGTACGAGAATAAACCTAAAACATACCCCAGAATGTCCTCTAGCGCATCGTCCTCAAAGCTGCCACCCTGCTGGTTCGTGGGCTCCCAGCTTTTGCTGAAGTGGCCATGAATCGCGCGGTTCATTGTCCCATTGCGGTTCCGATACAGCTTCAGGTCTTCGTCCGTCTTCCGCGACATCAGCATCGGTTGCTTCGAGAACGCATTGTACACCTTGCCATCCTGAGCAAAACCGTCGCGAAACATTCCACTCCCACCGGTGCGCCCCGTACCACCCAGCGCACCATCGCTACCACCCCCGACACTGGCGGCACTGGTGCCCGTTTTCCCCGTCGGGACCGAGTTTTTCTTGTGCAGGTAAAAGCCACTTCCGAAGAAGCTCGAATCGTCACTGTCTAGCACCGGAAGGACCCGCGCCACGCCTGGCTTCGAAGCACCCTGCTGATGATGGTAGTCGGGGTTTCGTGTCACGAAGATATCGTTCACCTTTTCCTTCCGCCCGCTGGCCACCCCCACCGGTACTACCGGCAACTCCGTCGCACCCCGTTCGGCCACGCTCACTATCGCGGGTTTGATGATGGAGTAGCTGACCACCGATCCGACCCCGTTCGTGTTCGTGGTGTGACCAACGTCGGTCCCCTGGGCAACACTGTTCGGCTCGGTTGCCACGATCGGCTTGCTGAAAGGAGCTACTCCATCGCTCCGGAATTGTCTGCCCTGCGCCGGAACGCCGAGGCCCGCGTTGTAGCTGTTGAGCATCTCGTTCAGCACACTGTAGTTGATGCCACTCTGGAACCGTGTTGCTTTACCCCCGCCGTCAGTGGCGTAGGGTGCTTGCGACTGCTGGGACGTCACGTTGGACGGTACCTCGGATACGCGCGACAGGCTCAGCATCGAGTTCAGCTCGTTCAGCTCGCTGTTGCTGATCGGTTTGTAGTTGCCATTGCTCGCATCGGCGTCCCGCGGGTGCTTGGCGTTGGGAGCCAGCTCCATGATGGACAGTCGCCCGTTGGAACCGTTCGCAAATGCCGGCTGATTATGCTGGGATAACGTGTTAGTTGTGGACGCACCGTTCGTCGTATGATGCGCCGACGTGCGGGACTTTGTCGAGCCGAAGTACGGGTACTTCATTGATTGCTGCGCAGTTGGTCGCTTTTCCGGGTCCCACTGGAGCTGATCCTCCAACAATTGAATGCCGGCGGTGCTGGCACGTGTCACCAGGGTTGCTAGGGGAATCCTTGGGCACTCCGGAAATCGAAACTGGATCGTTGCGGCCAGCTTATGGCCCTCCGCCCAGTCCGTCTGTAAGCAAGTTCGAATTGTTTGGTACAGACGCCATTCTCAACAATACGGATGGTTCCAAACATACCTTGTCGGGCGTGCCCAAGACGGAGCATATCTTAAACAGTTGGTCGACCTCGCTGGAACCGGGAAACAATGGCCGAAACGTGTACAGCTCCGCCATGATGCATCCCACCGCCCAAAGATCTATGGAACTACCGTACCTAGTTGAGTGTAGAAGTACTTCCGGAGCACGATACCTAAGTTATGGAAAAACAGAAGAGCAGAAATGTTCGCAGACACAAATAAAAACCGATCAAGTAAGAATCACGTAGTTTAAAATTAGAATTTAATTTTTTTCTATGAATTTTCAAGAAGAACAACTTGTTTTCGTTCTAAACTACACCATTGAAAACGGTTTTTGAAAAGCATCTCCTTCGAAACTGTTCAAATAGTTTCTAATTCTGACGAGTAATTATTATTATTTTTGTTGACTGTTTTGATATTAATCATATACATCTCCAAACACAGGAGGGAGAAAATTTGAACTTCTTTTGTTAATTTTTTTTTTTTCACTTAATGCCGATTTTATCCGTTGTTATAGAAATGTGAGCGAGACATTTAAAACAAAAATACAGCAAATTTCTTGCTGCCGTTCATGAATGTTTAACTATTAAATACAACTTTCTATTCTAATAATCTGAACTAGGAAACAGAAAATTTTAAAAATAAATAAAAACAATAATGAAACAATACCCACACACCGTAAAATACGATTTGAATGCAGAACAAATATTTGAAACATTGATTTACCTAAATTCAATTTCAGTTTCATTATAGTAACATTTATACATTTTAAATTAATTTCAAATTTGCTGGAGCAATAACCAAGTACCTCAAAACACTTTGTTGACTATTGTTATTGCTTATTATTACTTTCCTATTGTTCAATTCACAAAAGATGTTTAGTTTTAAACAGTCCAGGCGTTTCCTGCCCATTTTATTCATCATCATCTCCATGAAAAAGATAACATGTTGTTCACCAGACAAAAGGTAATTTAGTTTCTTTGAGAGCAAACCATAAACAAAATTAATATTACAGGTTTTTACCCTATCTGGTACTTCAAAAGATAGATTAACATGAAATTTTCTTCATTTTTACATTTCATGCGTCATTCCCAAATAGTGGTCTTTACACAGAATATCGTATTACACAGCCCTCGGCATCACGAAGGCTATCATGTCTTAACCGTCCGAAAATAATAGTATAACCTATAAGGAAACTATGTTTTGACACTGATCACGCAACACGCAATATGTTTGATCCCACTATCTTACTCGCCAGGTTGGGGTACAATAGAACCCTCACGCCAACAATGCCCGTACGCTCATGAATAAATCAACCAACGACAGCTTGCTATTAGCGCACGCCACCTCCGGTCATGCTTACCATCGCGTCGAAACGTAATCCGTATACGGCGGACGGGAGCGTATCTCCCGCGCGAGCCCAAAGTCGGCTATTTTTACCGTTTCCGGTCCACTGCAGAGCACGTTCTCCGGCTTCAGGTCCCGGTGGAAAAAGCCGTGCCGATGCATGAACGCCAGACCGGTGAGAATCTGCTGCAGTATCAGTCTTATCGTCGCCTCCGGGAAGTGGGTATCGCGATCCTTGATCAGCTGGTAGAGATTCTCCTGCATGTACTCGAACACGAAGTACAGGACATCGTTCTCCCGTATCACCTCCTTCAGCTTCACTACGTTGGCATGGGAGAGCTTTTTCAACGACTGCAAAGCAAAGTAGACCCCCGATTAGCCATCCCGACGATGGAGTGGGGAAGGGGAGAAGAGTCCATGGGACCACAAGCGTTACACTACCTTCACCTCCCGAAGACTCATGGCTTCCTCCCAGGAGTAGTATTTCCGCTTCATGCGCTTGATGGCGACCTTTTCACCGGTGTCCTTGCGCTGGCCAAGGACGACGGTACCGTACGTACCATCCCCGAGCTGGCTGAGCGTTAGGTATCGATTCATAGTTCGGCCGTGCCTTCGCCTCTCGTTTCAGTCTCGTTTGGTCGCCGGTACCGGCAAACGTTACATTCCAGATGCCTACTCGGAGGACTTTGTTTTGACCGCAATGCACTGACAGCGTAACACGGACACCACTGCTGGCGCTGTTGTCATTTTCTATTCCTTCCGTTCCGTTGTTTACCTCTCCGGTGCACTTCCGGTGCATAAAAATTTCAGTTCACTAGCACACCACCGTCCACCGTCTTCGTTGATGCGTGGCACTCGGGCAAACTTCTCATCGACCGTGATTCCATGCCAGCTGGTCATTATTCTTAAACATTTTATGCACTTCCAGTTTGACTTCGCCCGAGGCCACGAGACGCTGAACGACCAGGGCGTTCTCTTTTTTTTTCTTCTCCAACTCAATAGACAAACACTCCTTCTTTCACCACAGACGTATAACAAATTCTTGTGGCTCGCAGGTACTCAAGAGCAACTCGCAATAGCTAGATGGACATGTCTTGAACTGAATTATTGATTGATTAGTTATAAATGGGGAAATGATAAAGGCAAAACGCAGTTTATAGACACTTTTGCCTTGACATCGCTTGTACTGGTCTACTGAATATTGACCGCTTACAGCTTTCTTACTTTTTATGAAGGAAATTTTTGTTGGATTTGGTTCAAAGTTATTTATTTTTTAATACTTAGTTATATGACAATCTTTCCGCTTATCATAATGCTTGCTTGAAGATTGTAGCTTATTAGAGACTTATTAGAAATTAGAGGGATTGTAGTTTGAATACAAAATGCATGACAAACCTGTCGCCATATGGCGAGTAATAATAACCTAACCATAATCAATAATATGCTACCGTAGAAGCACCATACTTGGCGCGGGTCCAAACTTGGCGCACTTTCTAATATTTTCTTCGATATTAGACTATTTCCAAAACATTTCAGCCTAAAATATGTAGTCAAATATTTGTTTATGTTTGTACAATACTTCCGCATCAAAACATGTGATTGATTTTTGGTTATTGAATGTAAATTTAATTAAATGAAAAATTCCATCCTACAAGTGCGCCATTTTTTACCCGCGTTAGCAACGCTGCTAAGGAGTGGGTTCAACTGTTTCCAATAATTTAAAGGCAAAACAAATATTATCAATGTTTTTTTTAACCGAAACTGTTAAAATGTAAGTATTTTCACTGAATCGTGGTTAGATTCGGTGCTTTTTGAGATATTTATGCTAATTTGAAGCGACAACATTTTGCGCCAAGTTTGGCTCACAGTGTTCCTAATTATTCTCCGTGGAGAATATGAATGTTTGCGCTGCTAGATATTTTTGAATCATAGAAGGCTTTGATGAATGAAGATTATAAAAGCTAGGGAAGAGATAGTTTCATTTGCGCGAGATAAGCCAAAGTCCGCGGCAAAAAAAGCCAATTTGATTTTTTAATTGCTGTTCAAATGTGTTTCTATTGTTTTAAGTTGACTTTTGAATAAAATTGTTGAATGTCATGAACCTACATCCAATTTGTTTTGAGTGCGCCAAGTTAGGAACACATCGCGCCAAATAAGGAACATTGAAAAAATCGTGCGCCAAGTTAGGAACATAATGTACCACACAAAGAGTTTCTGAAACATGAAGAAATATTAATTTAAGAGTTTCTCACTTATTTTTCTTATATTCTATGGTAGTTAGGCCAGCACTGTGCAAAAAATGGTATGATTTGACCGAACATTGCTTTTGTTATTAATTTTTTTATGCAGAATTTCCTTAACTGCGCCAAATATGGTACATCTACGGTACCCTTGAAATCATTCATCTGAAACAACCAACATGAAAGTGAAACATGCTACCTCCCCTAACCGGAACGGAAATTGAAGGACTTTGGTAAATAGAAAGCCGATCAGTTCGATCGAGCGAACAGGGGATAATGACATTTGCGATTGTAATTAGAATGACAAAGACTAACCCAAAACGGTATAAATATTACCTATACAGTCACGAACACTTGCGAGAAGTTTTGTTTTGATTATGTAGGAAAATTTTGTAATTTATTCTGCAATGCTCATGACGTGCAAATTAACCAAAGGCAAATTCATCCAATTTAAAAATTGTATACCAAGTTTATACATGGTTCATTTGAAAATTGAAAAATTAGTAGTAAAGAAAAGTCAAAACCTGATGGCACGTAAATTGAGTTGAAAAAAGGGTACATTGTTAACATGTATTTTAGATTTAATTTAATTGAATAACCACTCAAACTAAAAATGTAGATGCAAAGATGGGAAAAATGTAGATAATAAAACATATTTTAAGAAGTCTGAAACTACCATACCATAATGATTATAAAGATTATAAATCAAAACGAACCTGGAGCTTTGATGTTTCTATTAAACCATACTACTGACGGCCAGTTAAGATTCCTCAGTGTGGGAATCATAAGAATAACTGAAAATCTGATAAGACTTACAAAAATTTACTTTCTTGATGTTTTAGTTATGGCTTCATTCTGTAGGCGATGAAAATATTTAATAAATAAATAAAAACTGGTAACCATACTTTAACATACTCTTTTATATAGCGTGTAATAAACACGCTGAAGAAACAAACAATTTAACGAAAATTACCGATGAGGTAACATGATTCGTATTAACAAAGTCAACATAATTGCTACCATTTAAACTGTAACTTTAACCGATTAACCTACAAAGTCCAAGCATCGATCTAAATCGAGCTAAACTTTCTTTGGCGTGTGTATGGAGACGCACGTACTTGCGCCTTCAGTGTCGCCGAACTTTTCACGCAAATTAGCGTCGCCGAAACGGAAAAAGTTGACCGCCACGACGCTCTGCCCTCCCTCCGATCGCGAGCACTCGCAAGTTTTTCCTGCGTCGGCGTCTGATGGCGTCAAAGGGAATCGACACCAACGTCAACGTGATAAAAACAAGAACAAGAGCTTCCAAGACCACGGCTACGTTTCCTTCGGGGGTCCGTAGCGCCGTATGGCAGGAGCGTTGAACGAATTCGAGTTCTTGTTTGACCTCGTTTTTCGTTTCCCCGCCGAGTAAAACAGTTTTTCCCTAGCACTGCCCTTTTCCGATCTCGCCACTCCCTTCCCATCGCTGCAACGCCCATACTGTGCCACCTGCACGTTCGCATGAAAGGAACAAAACCCCGACGAAATTAAGGACTCACGATACTCGGGGGTAGTTGTTATTGCTGCCCTGGCGTAAGCGTGCCCACCGTGCCCGTTTGCTTCGAGGGAAATTTAAAAAAAAGTAAGAAAAAGACCATGACGCCTTCCGCGGAAGGTAAATACGCACTGAGTAAAATTGATTGCGAGCGAAAGTAAGGCGAAATGTAACACGGCTTGCAATATGATCCAGCGGAACGAGGCCAGCAAGTCAGCGAACCGTTTCGATTTCGAGCTCAACACAGGCATTCACATTTCACTGTCGCGTAGATTTGCCATTGATGCAAACAATCGGCTAACGTTGGTCACTTTAATGCACATTTTTGTGATCAATATTACATTTCTCATCCATTTACCTCTAACCTCAACATAGAGCCATAGGAAGCTCACACAATTTATTCACAATCAACACAATTAAATGCTCACGTATATACAATTACTCGGGACAAGGTTTTCCGTTAACCACTTGCTTATATTCTCTTGTTTGACATTTTTTAATATTCAAATACTTTAAATTTCACTTTATCAACTGCACCTCCACGCAAGAGTTTTATATCCAGTATTCGGAACTATACGCACTGCTCCCTAGAACGCCACCGTATGGGACCGAATCGACCACCATTGAAGACCGAACTCTGCGAACGGGCCACAAGAACACAGACCCGTCGGCCATCGTAGTCAGTTCGTGTATGTTTACCCGTCGTCCGGGCAACCGTTGCTCATCGCAGGACCAATCAAACTTTAGTCTCGGCCAGCTGTCGTTAAAACCTACCCAAAGCTGAGCTGAAACGTCCAGCACAAACGGCGTGCTAGGGTGTGGAGGTTCTTTCAAAGTTTGTACTAAACGCTATCCTTCGATGCACCCGACAGAAATTAGAAGGTCCTTCCGGTCGTTTGCGGTCCGATTGAACCACGATCGACTGTCCAAAAAATCTTAACTAAATCGGCGCATGCGTGTGACGTGACAGTGACGAGTGAGAAATAAAAATCTCATCACCTGCGTCCAACACCTGATAGAACTTTAGCTCACCAGACCAGACATTACGGTATATTTGGCGCTTCACTGCTGCAAGTTTACAGTTCAGATTGAAATCTAACGTTTTCGGAAGTCACAACAAATAACTGAAATTACGATTGTACTGAAAACAGTAAAATGTTAAACCGAGTTATAAAATAATGAATTGTGCTGCACCGACGTAAAAACTTTGAAAAGTTTGTTTTCTATTTGATAAACAACAGCTAGACGATTCGAAATTATTTCTTCTTAGATCGAACTGATAGACTCCATGATATTAGATAACTTAAAAGCCGCAACAAAAGAAATAATAAAGTTTGCGGAGGAACTCTGCAGCTTTGGTTTTTGTTAGGCGACAGATATTTGTGTTACTGCCTCAATTCCTCAAAACATACTTTTCTTGATCATGTATGAGACACACATGCAATTACGATGTTTTATTTAAAGCAGAATTTGGGGTATCCATAAAAGTAAGCATGAAATGAGGCTTCATGTTGTTAACCAAAATGTCGTACAACTATTTGATCACCGCTACCATAATACAAATATTGAAAACTCGTAGACATTATGGAATTGTAAATCTTGTTGTATGAGCTAATGTATCCTAGCTTGAAATTCGAAATGTTAATCATATCAAAGAATCACAAGATGACAATCCATGTTGTTTAGGCAACTAACTCGAGAATCAATTTATTATTTATGGCATACGTATCCTTTCACAAAAATGTATTTTTCTTCCTCTGAATTTACTAATACGAAACATAAGAATTTGAACAGTTTTTTATTTGGGCTGTGGTAGTGAAGTGTCAACTTTTTATGGTCATATGAATAGAAGCATGCGCTTATGGACAGCAAGTTAAAGCTACTTTTACGGTTTATCTTCATTTTGGGATCTCAAGGTCACGTTTACCCAATATTGGCGACAAAGACACACCTACAGCATAAACAAGCTTTCCCACGAAAACAAGTTTCAGCGCTGCTCCCGAATCCAACCGCGGCGCGGATCGTTAAGAATTCTCGCAAAAATGAAGGTGCCCCGGACAAATTCACCTTTTCGACACTATAAAGGAATGCCGAATGCAACTGGGGCACATTGACACTAAATAGAGATTTTTTTCTATATTTATTTAGTGAAAATAATGTATATACCACTGTGTAAATATTAAAACATAAAAATAACAAAATAAAATATTTATAACTTTTGCCTTCTCTTTAAACTCAACTGGACCACTGTTTGTGCTGTGTGAAGTAATGGACAAAAGAGATCAATAAACTGAGACAGATCAAGTAATAAAAGCAAATATTCAGGAAAGGTTTCATTTGCGAGAAAGTAGATCCATGGCGTCAAGGTCGTCTGGAGGCTCGAGCTAAGAATACATAAATAGTCTGGTCACTATATAAACCGTGCCAAGCCTCCCAAAACAGCACATCAACTCGAAATTCCTAGCTGGAAGCATTGACGAAAAGTATCTTTCTCAAAACACCAAACACAAGACAAATCCCCTGCGGTTGCCAGTTGGGAAAAATGGCGTTCAAAGTAAGAAAAAATACAATTTTAATGACTTGCGGTGTTCCTAACAAAATCAACATATTTCTAGTTCGTGCTCCTGGCCACTTTGGTCGCTGCTGCCAGCGCTGGTCTGCTTCCGGCTGCTCACCATGGCATTGCCACGTCGCACTCCACCATCCAGCATCATGCTGCCCCCGCCGTCCACCACGTCGGAGCCATCCACGCCGCCCCGGCTGTGTACCATCACCAGCCCACCATCGTCAAGACCATCGCTCAGCCCACGATCCTGAAGTCCTATGGACATCATGATGACCACTACGAGCACCATGCTCCGGCCAACTACGACTTCTCGTACTCCGTCCATGACGAGCACACCGGAGACATCAAGAGCCAGCACGAGACGCGCCACGGAGATGAGGTCCATGGCCAGTACTCGCTGTTGGACTCCGACGGCCACCACCGCGTCGTCGACTACCACGCCAACCACCACTCCGGATTCAACGCCGTCGTCCGTCGTGAACCCACTGGAGTGAAGATCGCCCAGCCAGTGCACAAGGTGATCGCTCAGCCCATCCATGTCTCCAGCTACGCCCATGCTCCGGTAGCTCACGCCACCATCCAGCATCATCATGCTGCCCCGATCGCCCACCATGTTGCCCCGATCGCCCACCATGTTGCCCCCATCGCTCATCATGTTGCTCCGATCGCCCACCATGTTGCCCCGATCGCACATCATGCCGCTCCGATCGCGCACTCTTCCTCCAGCATCGTCCATGGAGCCAGCCATCTGAGCCATCATCATTACTAAGCAGCGTTATGGAACGGTTCTAGTGTAGCGTGTTTATAGTGCAAACATTAGTTAAGAAATAGAAGCATCAATGATATAAAAAAATCGCCCAGTTGTTCTTGAAATCGGAAAATCAAATCCATCACGGTCCCATTGGCCTCCGTTGTTTCACAAGTTTATAACAAACTCTCTTTTTCGGTAGTCTTTTGCAGTCCTGCGCTCACACGTTTCATACTCATTTCTTGTGTTGAACTTATTGTTTCATGCTGTCCATCTGGTGTAGTTTAACCTAACCAAACACTTCGATCTCTTACACCAGGGGTCGGCAAAGTCCGGCCCGCGGGCCAAATCCGGCCCGCCAACTGATTTTATCCGGCCCGTAAGAAAATTTTAGTGGTTCATACAAAAACCCCAATTCAACTTTTATCGGATTTGTCAGGTTTGTTTTCTTGCCAAAAATTGGATTAAAATTGTTCAACAAGGTGTTCCTGTTATATGTTGGGATCCAAAATCAAAACTCAACAAAAACAAGTATGAAAATGTTTTAAAAAGTATAATGCTACAATTTATATAACTTTATATCACTTTTTATATAACTTTACTATTTAGAAAGATGATACTCCATTAAAAAGGTGACTACTTTGAAAATATTCAGACATCGTTTAAGGTATCCGGCCCGCGGTTTCAGTTTCCTTTGAATCATTTGGCCCTTTAGGGAAATGTATGCCGACCCCTGTCTTACACTGTCTTGAGGGCCAGTTCGTCAGTATCGAACTGTTCTTTGCCGCTACTAGGCAGTCAATTGCACGAGCAGGCTGCAAGAGGCTTTTGCTTGGAATTGTTATGAAGCACTTTCGGTTTGTTAACACTTTGTTGACGGGGCCCGAGTATACTCGAGCTAGCTTGGCTTAACGTTGTGAACAAAAAGGTGTTTGTTATAAATTTATGCAAAAAGGCCCGTGGGCCAACGAAACGGTGTTCCACCATGTTTATTAAAATTACTCAAGATCAATGAAAACAGAGGTTCCAGCATACCATGTAACGAGTCAGAAACAGGCTCTAGGCGATTTCGAGCAAATCGTCCTAAAACACGTTCTACATGAAACAAACATCGAGTAGTTTTGTATGGTGAGTAGAACGAAGTAGGACGACTGCTCGAAAACGTCCTACATTTGTTTCATCCCCATACAAAAAAGTAGGACGTTTGTTCGCGTGTAGGACGATATTTCGGGTTGCCTAGCGGGAGTTGAAATATTGTTGACAGTTGGTTTGAATTTAGTTTACCTCTTACGAGCATCCACGAAATAGAGGAATAAAACTGCAAATTTAATATGTTTCATCAACAGAACAAGCAATTGAAGCGTTCAGTACATGTTATGGAGAAAAGAAGATCTCCCACATGCTGCAAGTATGTTTGTAAACCCTTTTCAAACCAACTGTCACAACAATGGCGAAGCAGAAACCCGACGATTTGACCCGACCTGTCTTAAGATCACTCTTGATATTTACTAATTACGTAGTACTTGTCGTTATGTGCTTTTACCAAAAATCCCGGATTAATCCCTAACTATTAATCTGCTGATAACCTATGAATAACCTATGAATCTCTTGTTAAATGTTTGAGGCTAAAATTTACCAGATTGTTTTATTCCCAACACGCTTGAAGCACTTGCAAGTTCAAAATACAAGTCTAATCATTCGCTTATATTTCAAGTTATCAGTAACGTAAAATCCTTGACTGAAAAGTGAACCTGATTTGGCGTTATCAGTCGTGTTTTAACAGTCGGCGAGAATGGCTGCAAGAGTACTAGTTCTACTGCTGAACTTATATTGTGTGTATTTTGTTACGTGTGCGTCAGAGAACATTATACGGGATCGCCCAAAATGGAGTGAGGGAGAATCTTGCCGAACGTCAGCTACGGATGATGGGGTTTGCATGAAGGAGGAGGAATGTGATCAAGCTTTTGTTAACGGTTTGCCATTCGACGCCCATGATAGCAACTGCAGACAAAATCCGTTTACACATGTTTTATGTTGCGAACCTTTTCTGAACTATTGTAAAAATAAGGTACATCCACACATTATCGGTGGCGAAGAAGCCCCTCCAGATTCGTTTCCTCACCTTGCAAGAATAGGAAACAAAGACGATGGCATTCGGTGGAAATGTAGCTCGAGTATAATCTCCGATCAGTTCCTGCTTACTGCTGCTCACTGTTTGTCGGCCGATGTTGCTGGATTGGGATGTACCAGTGCAAAAGAGTGCAATCAAGTTATTGACGTGGAGGTAAAATCACAAATGGCAATTTTCTTTAGGTTTGCCTCATAATTGCGAATTTTTTTTTCAGAAATTCATCAAGCACCCGAGGTACGGTGGAAGAAAAAAGTACAACGACATTGCACTGGTGCGTCTAAAAAAGAAGATAACATTTAATTCTCATGTCCGCCCAATATGCCCATATAATAAAATGGATGATTTAGACGAACGGGTCACCATGACGATTGCCGGATGGGGAGACACAGAAAGTAAGTAATTGAGACGGTACCCAGTTGTTACGTACTATAAGTATGTTTAACACACTCCCTCTATAAACGTAGTATGTTAGTTCTTAACAAAGTACAACCTCCTTTTATTTGTTTAATGGGAATTGACTTGGGATTATCTTTATTCCCTTTTATTTATGCATAATGTTTATATGCGAACCATGAACATACTTTTGACTGCGATGAAATGTTTGTGCAAATTGATGTGAATATTAAAAATTCAATATATTTTATGCTTCTTTGCAGCTGGCTCCCCTTCACCAACTTTGAGGTTTGCGCATTTAGAAACCGTACCGTTGATATCATGCAATGCGTCCTATGCTCCTCTGGTACAAACAGTTTTGAGAACTAAATTTCCTGAAGGAATAACAAACACGATCTATTGTGCGCAAGGATCTTTTGTGGAAGAAATTTTTTCGTACAAAGATGCATGTCAAGGCGATTCTGGCGGACTGTTACAGGCGCCAAGTGACAACTATCCAGTTTTAGTGGGTGTCATCTCTACAGGAATGGGATGTGGTGGTTCCAATCCTGGTATCTATACCCGTGTTGCTGCTTACTTCGATTGGATAAAAAAAACCGTCGGTGAATTTTGAGAACAAAACATCAAAACCAAAAACATGATGAAAAACAAAATGGTCTTGCACATATGATTAACAATGTTTGTCTATTGTAAACTGTATCTTATTGTAATCATTCTTATTGAAGGCCGAAGTCGTAAGTTGGAGGATTTATATTGTATCAAATACATGACTAACTTTTTCATTACATGTTTAAAGTTTTACATCTTTTCCTAAAGCCTAAGAATTTTGTTCCTTAGATTATTGCTTTTTACAACTGGTAGAATGTTTTTGATAAAAAATTCATAATTAGTTTACAATTGTCATATATTCAGCAACAATACGGGCTGCATGAACATATTTTGCATCAAATAAACACACAAATTAAACATTACCATTACCATTGCACATTACCTGAATGCTTTGAAATGTTCAATTTGACCACTGTTCTTCAAAACGATAACTTCGTCACTTTTGCTGATCTGATCAACAAACGACTTCGGATAATTTTTTAGTTTACTTTTTCACTTCAATATAATCAAAAGAGGGGAAAGCGACAGCTGAGCGGTAGCCCCGGTTAGTAAATCGGCCCATGAGTGCCGAGGCTCACCACATCGACGGCGTGGGTTCGAATCCCAACCGAGACCGGATCCTCCCCTGTACGAGAGGACTGACTATCCACGTACAACAGGGAAACAAGTCTCGTACGCCCTTAACGGGCAGGCATGACCAAGAGGTCGTTACGCCAAGAAGAAGAAGAAGATAATCAAAAGAATAAAATGTATGCACAATATCACGTAAGTGCTGATTTTTTGATATACCGAAATAGGTCAAAACCATCCGAAAAAATAAAATTTTATTACTATTTCACAAATTTACAAACTCCCAGTTTCGGTAGACCTAGCACAGTTCGCTTGCTGTGCTCGCTGCGAGGTTGAACTCATTGGTTCATGATGTCCATCCTGTGCAGTATAATTAACAAGGAACCTTAAGATGTAAAAGTATAGTAGCCTACATTCAACATCCACTTATTTGAAACCATTAAGTTCTTTTAAGTAAATCGTTAGCGTTTAAAAATTTGAAAAGGATGCATTTGCCGCGTCTTGCACAGGCTCAAGCGCAAATGTAAGCCAGTAGGAAGACGAAAATATCTGCCGGGGCCTCATTTACTCTTTAACTAACACTTCTTCCACATTTTTCTCAGACATGGATTTCCATCATCGCTGCTGTGATCTCAATACAAATTCGGTTCGATAGCAAAGCTATACGAGGGGGTGTGACCAAGGCGAGCGAGCTGCTGATTGGATTGGTGTGGTAAGTTGACTGCTTCATCTCTGGATTGTTGTTTTTCTTATCATGTATGTGGAGTGCATTGCACGCTGCACTGGTTTATTCTGGCTTTCCATTGATGTAGATCAGTTTTTGGAAAGTAAAAGTAGTTCAAATATGTAGTCGCGCCCTCCAAGGACGACAGACTTATTCCTGAATTTTGAAAACTACGTTTTGGGAATATCCTGAGTATAAAAGGCTTGACGCGTGGCCTGTGGAGGCATAGTCACACAGTTCGTCGACTTGTAAACATTGCAGCTACAAAAATGGCGTTCAAAGTAAGAATCGTCAAATTTTCTTCCAAGAATAACGCATGCGCATCGGAAACATATTTAACGTCTCCCTCCCATATTTTAGTTCGTTCTCCTGGCCACTTTGGTCGCTGCTGCCAGCGCTGGTCTGCTTCCGGCTGCTCACCATGGCATTGCCACGTCGCACTCCACCATCCAGCATCATGCTGCCCCCGCCGTCCACCACGTCGGAGCCATCCACGCCGCCCCGGCTGTGTACCATCACCAGCCCACCATCGTCAAGACCATCGCTCAGCCCACGATCCTGAAGTCCTATGGACATCATGAAGACCACTACGACCACCATGCGCCGGCCAACTACGAGTTCTCGTACTCCGTCCATGACGAGCACACCGGAGACATCAAGAGCCAGCACGAGACGCGTCACGGAGATGAGGTCCATGGCCAGTACTCGCTGTTGGACTCCGACGGCCACCACCGCGTCGTCGACTACCACGCCGACCACCACTCCGGATTCAACGCCGTCGTCCGTCGTGAACCCACTGGAGTGAAGATCGCCCAGCCAGTGCACAAGGTGATCGCTCAGCCCATCCATGTCTCCAGCTACGCCCATGCTCCGGTAGCTCACGCCACCATCCAGCATCATCATGCTGCCCCGATCGCCCACCATGTTGCCCCGATCGCCCACCATGTTGCCCCGATCGCCCACCATGTTGCCCCCATCGCGCATCATGCCGCTCCGATCGCGCACTCTTCCTCCAGCATCGTCCATGGAGCCAGCCATCTGAGCCATCATCATTACTAAATGATCCGGAATGAATCTGGTGTAGTGTGTATAGTTCAAGGAATAGATTACAAATAAATGCATTAATGTCATTTTTGTTTTTCAATTGTTGCACTCGTTGGAATCCAAAAGCAGACGGCAACTGAGTTTGACAGATCGGAATGCTTCAAAAGGCTTTTTGTTTTTGCA
The DNA here is from genome assembly GCF_943734765.1 of Anopheles ziemanni. Lineage (NCBI taxonomy): Eukaryota > Metazoa > Arthropoda > Insecta > Diptera > Culicidae > Anopheles > Anopheles ziemanni. The sequence continues at coordinate 40,195,477 of NC_080705.1, forward strand.
TGTAAAAAATCGCAAATGACCAACAGACGGATCTCAAATTGAGTGTCGCTAAAAGGGGCGGTCATTGCGCTTCTACTTGCATCCATTATGTTAAACATGTCGACTTATACGCCATTAGAGAGTGCTCGCGTTACATTTCACACGTTCACGCACACATAAATCGGTACAGTTTTCTGCGGGATCAAGAATGCATAGCATGCTGGACAATTAAAAAATGGTCGAAGAGTCTTTGGATAAACTGCGGTGAAATATAATGTTAGCTCCGTTATAGAGAAATGTACAGGGTATTCTTTACCTCTTCCCGATGGTCCAAATATTCCAGGACAACTTACGAAAAAGCATATTCCTAGTAACAACAACCACCGTGGATGCTCATTAAGTTTTTCAAGAAGCAGGCTAAACCAAAGTTTATATAAGAACCTATAGTGAAACGATCATGAAAGATTGGTTGGAACAAGGTAGTTCTACGCCTGACGTTAACAACAATAAAAATTCAAGAATCAAAGTATCTCTTTGCGATCTGGGAAAACAGCACGACAAGGCTATGCGAAGAATGTGTGCTATGTGCTTCAAAAAATGTGCAGAAACTGCAGAATGTGAAAAAATCAGAAAAATATTTCAAAAACAAATACTTTCTCTACGACATGTCCATTATTGCTACTCATATCTTTGATACTCTTAACAATAAAAAAATATATTTGAACAAATATAAATTTACAGCTCTTTTTGAACGATGGCAGCATTCACTTAGTGCTGTCAAACTGTTGAAATACATCAATCTATCAATATCTGACTAATGGCACGCTGGTTGAGATAGCAGACCACCACCCAGTGGGACGCTCTCAACGGCATGAGTTTGATTCCCAAATGAGACCGGACCCACCCGTGTATGAGAGGATAGTGTTCAAACATACGCAAAGGGAAATTTCATAGTAAATAATGAACATGCGTTACCGAATGCCTCTAGGTAGAAGAAGCAAATTAATTTTTTTGCAGTTATTTATTTGAAAATTTCCGATACATTTATATACTACTTTCTTTTAATGATTGTATTATTGTTTCTGACCGATTACAAACCATTGCGTTTGGTTAACTGGAACAAACCCAACTTTTTCAAACAATTTTATTGAACGGTTGTTAGCGGGATGAATGAACGCGTGCACGTGTTGTTTGTGCTCAGCCGCAATCATCTTCGCCATGGCTTTCGCTAGCGTTGTTCCATAGCCTCTGTTGTTGTATTCAGATAAAGTATACAGATGCCTAAAAGTAAAACAAATTGTGAGGTAAAGCAACAAACTTATTAGGGCACTGATAGAAGACGTGCTAACCCGATTCCATCGTGATCATTTTTGATAACACAGGCTACAAGTTGGCCATCGTTTTTGTTGAACAGTCCAAGGCCACCATTGTGCTGTATAACAGATTCATAGTACCGTAAGGATTCATTGTACTTATGTGGCCACAAATCGTCGATAACTTTCGCATGTTCTACAAGCAGTGGTTTCAGTTCGACATCATCAGGCACACTGAAACAACAAGAAAAATGTAATTAGATGAGGACTTACCGATGCCCCATTTGTTTCTTACCTGTAGCTTAAGGTAGCTGCTTTTTCGCGATGCATCCAGTAATTTTTGCAATCTGATATCATTTTGATGTCGTTAAGGAGACCCCGTTCGTTAGCTACTTTGTATAAACTCTCGCGAATTCCATTATCGCCTCCTACAACGAACAGTGGGTTGAGGTGCCACTTGATGTAGCTGGTTTTTCGAATCGCGTCCTCGAGCTCACTGGGTGATTGTTCCAAGGTGTTTACCATCACGAATATATCCTGTCGAAACACCATACTCCAATATAGAACCCTACTACTGCAAGTATCTTGTATGTGAGTACTTTGTCCATGCCAATGGCCAAAAATGTAGCAAACTTTATAGGATTTGTCTTGTTCGGGACGTAAATCGTTTTTCGAAAGCGGTGCGAGGCTTGCTCTAGCGCCGTCCCTTGAAGTGCTGCTTTAATTCGCACAATGTTTTGTAGGAGGGAAACAAACTGAACTGACTCGGGTAGCAACTGTTCGTAGATGTTCACTAGCTGATCGATTTCGGCCGGGGTAGCCGGACGCAATGGCTCCATAGCGTTGTTCATTGTTCGGCAGTCTGGGCAATACTAAGCGTGCTCTTTTCGTGTTGCTAAAGTACTATCCAAACTTCGGTTTCACTTTCATTGCAATTCACGCAAATTGTAGCGATAAGATAGCGACTTTGGGCAAAATCGCGACTAACGAGATAAAAATGACGTTTAAATAAAGATAGAATAAAAAACGTACAATCGAGCAGCTATTTGCTTTGACCAGGTGTTTTGAACGTATCTCAACAAGGGGAAATTACCATGATCCCAGTTATTAACGCTGCTGATAAGGCTAAAATAAGCGATTTGTTTGAAATGAATGGGAAGAGTCTATCATGAATGCATAAGCGAAGAATTATGTAGGTTAGAACCAATTTTCGTTTCTAAGGTCAGTTGTCAATTCAGAACCAGAAAAAATAGCCACACGATTGCAATAAACGAAAAAGGATGAGATCAGCTAACGGGTCGTTTTAATAAAGATCCTTAAAATTGGGAGTTTTGGGCGAAATAAGGGACAGAGTAAAACCGAGCCGTAATAAAAAAAATACTTTTTTTTGGTTTCGATGAGGATATCATTCTTAGAGAATTTATTGTTTGTATTCGATTGTTCAAAAGTTGAGTAGTAGAAATTCAGACTCTGAAATAAAAAATAAATAAATCTTAATCGATTAGTTGAAGAATAAATAAATAAATTAATTAATTAATTACAAAAAAGTCAAAAAGGGAAAGGGTGAACATAAACAAAAAAAAAACATTATTCATTGATAACAAAATTGACAAAAAGTCATTACCATTCATGAAAGTTTCACAAGATTTATCAATGTTGTGAGTTTTGAATCCTAAAACAACCATGAATCAATCTCAATGATTCTTCGAAGAAAGATTCTAAACCATGGCGATGTGAAGTACATTTCTGACCTACATCTTTATTTTATGCTCGGTTGTTCAAATGATGTGTGGCAATACTTAAGTTGTAATTATTTTCCCTGTTTATTTAGAAGTAAATAAATAAATTCAGACAAATACGTCTAAGATCAACCGACTTTCAATAACACTTCTTCCACACATTGTAATGGATTTCATCCATCGCTACTGTGATCTACATACAAATTCGATAACAAAGCTCTACGGGGGGTGTGACCAAAGCGAGCGAGCTGCTGATTGGATTGTCGTGGTAAGTCGACTGCTTCATCTCTGGATTGTTGTTTTTCTTATCATGTACGTGGAGTGCATTGCACGCTGCACGCTGCACTGGTTCATTCTTGCTTTCCATTGATGTAGATCAGTTTTTGGAAAGTAAAAGTAGTTCAAATAGTCGCGCCCTCCAAGGACGACGGACTTATTCCTGAAGTTTTAAAACAACGTTTTGGGAATATCCTGAGTATAAAAGGCTCGACGCGGGGCTTTTGGAGGCATAGTCACACAGTTCGTCGACTTGAAAACATTGCAGCTACAAAAATGGCGTTCAAAGTAAGAATCGTCAAATTTTCTTCCAAGAATAACGTATGCGTAAACATCGGAAACATATTTAACGTCACCCTCCCATATTTTAGTTCGTTCTCCTGGCCACTTTGGTCGCTGCTGCCAGCGCTGGTCTGCTTCCGGCTGCTCACCATGGCATTGCCACGTCGCACTCCACCATCCAGCATCATGCTGCCCCCGCCGTCCACCACGTCGGAGCCATCCACGCCGCCCCGGCTGTGTACCATCATCAACCCACCATCGTCAAGACCATCGTTCAGCCCACGATCCTGAAGTCCTATGGACATCATGATGACCACTACGAGCACCATGCTCCGGCCAACTACGAGTTCTCGTACTCCGTCCATGACGAGCACACCGGAGACATCAAGAGCCAGCACGAGACGCGCCACGGAGATGAGGTCCATGGCCAGTACTCGCTGTTGGACTCCGACGGCCACCACCGCGTCGTCGACTACCACGCCGACCACCACTCCGGATTCAACGCCGTCGTCCGTCGTGAACCCACTGGAGTGAAGATCGCCCAGCCAGTGCACAAGGTGATCGCTCAGCCCATCCATGTCTCCAGCTACGCCCATGCTCCGGTAGCTCACGCCACCATCCAGCATCATCATGCTGCCCCGATCGCCCACCATGTTGCCCCGATCGCCCACCATGTTGCCCCCATCGCTCATCATGTTGCCCCGATCGCCCACCATGTTGCCCCCATCGCACATCATGCCGCTCCGATCGCACACTCTTCCTCCAGCATCGTCCATGGAGCCAGCCATCTGAGCCATCATCATTATTAAGGAGCGAATGAAAACGGTTCTAATGTAGTGTATTATATACTTTACAAAAAAAAATTGAAAATATGATAGCAAATAATGCAAACTAAAATTCACAATTATGTTTCTTTTATAACATTTTTTCTTTTTTTCGTTCATTATTTCTGATGAGGTGTTATTTGAAGAAGCATTGTTTTCAGTACTGAAAGTATTGTTTCAATATAAGCTTCCACAGCGTCATGGATATTGGTGGCGTGTACCAATCGCATCGGACAAATAATATCCAGAAAAATTGGAATCAGTCATTTAGTACATAGTACACATCATTCAATTTCCACATTACTTTCTAATATGATTTGTCCTATCATTTGTTAAAGAAAATAACCAATTTGGGAAAAGAGTTTACATTGTAATCAAAGGAATACAATTCACCATTTTATTGAAGTTATGGCCCGTGTTTTGAATAGAATTCAAATCAATGTGTTCAGACTTATTTCTAGTGAAATATCATGAGAATTATGATAAAGCTTTTGACAATCACACAATAAAATGAACACAAAACTACAGTGAAAAAAAAATTCTATTCAAAAATTATTATGTCATTCAACTACTACAGTGAAAAAAAACTCAATTTAAAAATTATTCAAAAAAATATTGTATAAAATAAATTATATATTAATTATTCCAAAACGGTTCCAAAAGCGGGAGATTAAATTTATTAAACTTCTAATTTACTAGCCACCTCGTCCACGGCGCTCATGAAAGTCTGACGATGTTGGTCCAGGAAGTACGTTATTTCCAGCACTTTAGCGCGATTACGTATGATTTCGGAACTGTGAATAGAAAAGTGCACGGTGGAAGAAAACATTTAAACTATCAGGCTGAGAAGGCAAATTTCATTGAACATACTTTTGCAGATCGTCACACAGCTCCTTGACCCAGTTGCGGCTACGGGTGATCAGTTTATCCTCACGAGAATCGATCAGTTGCATATGTTGATCACGCATCCCTGCTGCCATGTTGCTTATCACGTCCTTATCATCTAATGACTGCAATAAGTTTTTTATTTGAATATGGAGGGTTTTTTTTATTTTTGCTTTTAAAATTTACCTCTTTCAAAACCTCTGGTAACTTGTCTGCTTGCCCCGCGGCCGCCTTAAATGTTACAAACTGCTGAACAGTGTCAACGAGAGCATCGCTGAAGTTGATCTCGGCCTCTCGTAACAAGACGAACTGGGCTTGCGCTAGTTCGATAAACTCGTTGGTCATTTCTTTGATGGTGTTTTCGAAAGTAGAATTTCCTTCCTGAAAAAAATGAAAAATACAAAAATTCATGAGATACCCATTTTTCTTTCTACGAAGGTTAAATACGAATAAGAACCTCCGTTCGCTCAAACAGTTGCATTTCTATCCCCATGAGCGTATGCCACGTATCTTCAAACAAAGAGTTGAAACCGCTCTTGCATAGATTCAGCTCATCAAGAAGTTTTTCCGTCTCAGCGTTATATGTTTTACTATTTAAGTCTCTTCCCCTCAGGCCAACAACAATCTCCTTGGCAAGCACGTGCAGATTGTTGAAGGATTGCAAAAAGTTGCTTATGATTCTACAAACAAAAAAAGTGGTAAAGGAAAAACATGAAGAGGAAAAAATGAAAGAAAATGTTATCTCCCGGGCATGAAATACTTTTGTCCCATCAGCTGAGCCTTTTTCCGTTCGTCTGTAATGCAGCGGCTGTAGAGTTCGATTTCCGCTTGTCGCTTTTCCTGCTGCTCCAACCCCATTTTGTAGATACTTTGCGTGAACACGTACGCTTCATTCCGGTAGCTATAGAAAAAAATGCATAAATAATTATAATAAACCTAAAACTGTTTCAAACACATCCAATATTTACTCATCCTTCAGGTCCATAGCTTCACTCCCGATGCTCAACAATGCCTCTCCTTCCGAATCGCCCTCGAACAAGGAATCAAACAGTTGGTGGCCGTTCAAATGCTCCACAAAGCTCTTGGATAATCTAACTTCATCATCCCGTTCCTTGGCAGCATTCGTTCGTTCGATGATTTCAATGCGCTCGTGTTCCAGAATATCGATCAGCTCTCGTCTGTCGATTGGAAAAGCATGTAGGAAATGTACGGAATATTGCCATAGGTTACATACTGGAATATATCCTTCCCAGCGTCACGCTCGTTTGGCCGTACAAGTATGTACTCGTAGTACTTCAGCTGCGGCAATAACGTAGCCAGATACAAACGCAGCGGCTTGGAGGTGTCTTGGGCGATAGGATTTTCTGCTAAATTTAGCGACCTTAGTTCTTTCAAGAACCTCAAACGTTCCAACCCTTCCAACGTTTTGATGTTGTTCCTCCCAGCGCTGAAAATTACCAACCGCTCCAGATTGTCGATGTTCTCAATGCGTGAGATACGATTGCCGTATAGGGAAAGTATGCGCAAATTTTCCAATTTATCCAAATTCTCCATTTTTTCGATGTAATTAAACGAAAGGTTTAATTCTTTTAGCTTTGGCAAGCGCGAAAGATTTTCGATTTTGTCTATCTTGTTGAAAGACAGTGAGAGCACTTCCAGATTTTTCATCACCCACAGATGATCGATTTTTAAAATATCTACAAAATTGAACAAAATCCATTTTTTAGCATGCACCAACTCATCGATACTGTTTTTCCTTACTTTGAAACTCTAGTCGAATCACAGTAACCGTCTCCAGCTGTAGCTGGCTAAGTTGGGCCAGGCGACCAGCTTCGCCTTTATGCCCTTGCTCCATTATCGCTTTGGTAAGCATTTCATTGCTGATCACCCCGGGCTCGAGCTCGCGATTGAAGGTCGTATCAGTCGAAAGTGTACTTTCTTCACCCATGGTTCTTTCTCAGCAAATAATTCTTCGAGGATCGTTTATATCGAAAACAACCAGCAGCACCTACTGTATGTTAGTTCTCCAACAAAATACAGTAATAACCAAACTCTCCATGGCAACGTGATGACGCCACGTTTCCTTTCGTGCTTCTTGCAGTGCTATAAAATTATAACACATAAACATTCCTTTAACATTTTTACAATAACATCGACAAGCGTTACTACGTGCACAAAAAGAACAATTAAAATATATTTACATTCAAGCCTCTACCAAAATTGTGAATGGTGCTCTCTCATTCTTCTAGCGCCTGATAAGATTAGCCGATTACTACCACCAGTGTCTTTCTAGATAAGCGTGGTCAATCGTCGCAATGATAATTCAAATTCTACTCGACCAGGTGGACAAGCAGGAGCAGTTAACGCTCTTAAATCCTCAGAAATTGCAATAAAAGTCGTCTAGGGACACGTCTAGAGAATCACGGTTTATCTGCTGCATTAAGGAAGGCCAATATGAAATAAGTCGTTTAGTACTGGTTACGCTACCAGTGACGTTGACTTTATTCGCTTTTATGTAGAAAAATATTTCATAATAAATGCCTAGTGGATATTTCCGATACATCCAACAACTTCGTAATGCATCTGATCGTGATCACTTTTGAGCGGCCTTTTTCTTAAGATTTTCCAAATACACTTCCAGACCTTTCTGAACCATTGGCTGATTAACGGCATACACGAACAAATCAATATCCTGAGTGCGATTGTCCTCCAGTTCCACTATATCTTTGCTTCGCAGCGCTTGTTTAGTCATGGCCCGGGCCACCGGAGAAATTTTACGGAACAAGTTCAAGAAATTCGTAGCTCGTTCCAGTGCCTTCTCTTTACTCTCCACGATTTCGTCAATCAAGCCAACTTTCAATGCCTCTTCGGTGCTGTACATTTTACCCAATGTCAATGCCAATTCCGATTCGCGACGGGAAACAGTGTTTCGGAGAGATGCCTGGAACCAAGTCGGTGCCACAATTCCCAGCTGCGTCTCGTTCAATCCTATAGTATATTTGGGGCACATGATGCGGTATTCGCAGCAAAGTGATAGCAAACATCCTCCAGCAGGAGCGTGGCCCTGTAATAAATCGAAAAATATGTTCAACATATTTTCTAACTCTTTATATCGACTAACTAATCCGTACATTTATGGCAGCCACAGTGGCGAACGGTGATCCGTACAGCTTGAACCATACATCTTGCAGGGTAGACCAAAATTCTCTTAAACGATCCTGATTGGGTTTGTACATTTCCATAATATCCAACCCAGCGCTAAACACGGTATTAGATGACTTCAAAGTAAAAGAAAAAACAATTTGTTGCCCTAAACTGTTGAAACACGAAATATGTGATTTTCTATCTTATTCTTACCGATGTCAATATCATGCCACGGGATTTGTTATTTTGAAGATCATCTAATGTTTCCGAAATTGCAGTCAACAGCTCCAAGTTCAAGCTGTTCACTGGAGGGCGATTTAGAGTCACCGTTGCATATCCCGTTTTGTCGTCTACCTCTGTAATGACCAGAGGCTTTTGCTGACCGGCTGCTTCACTGCTGAACGTACGTACACCTGGTGCTACCAGTCGAGAGGTACGATTGAGAATACGCAGCATTATTTTACCTACAATAGAATTGTTAATTAGAAACATGGTGTGTTACGAGTTGAAGACGAACGTCTGGTGCACGTCCAAACAAAACTGGACTTTGAACTCTGTTTCTTATCGTCACTGGCACTAGTTATTTTCTGCATTAAACTTACCTCTGAATGCGTGTGTTAGATAAAGCAGAGCTTTCAGGTTTGTAATAACGGTACAAAACCCGTAAATTCCAACAATGTTAAAATGATATATAAAAACCGGCTAGAAGACCGTGGGGACGTTCGTTTTGCTTAGTTGCCTCAACAGGAGTGATGATCTTTATTTACGTACAATATTTCTACAAGATTTCAAATTATGGCAACAAATGTCAAAAATGAACCGCCGGTACAATATTACGTTTTATGGCAACATAACCATCTTGAAACAGCCGCCGGAATTTCGTGATGTTTTGCATTGTAAATTGAACTACATATTTAATTAAATGATGCAGCATACTTCAATTTGTAATAAAGAGATCACACACACACATTGTTTTTGAGGACATTTCTTTTTCTTTGCTGCCGTCTGGCGGAACCTTTTGTCGACTCCTAGCTTTGTCGACTTCTAGCTGTCAAACGACGAACAAAAGAGAAACCCACGGAGACTTTAGAAAGAGGTAAGCTCATAGAAGCACTATGGCAGCCATATTGAAATGAAGTAATGACTATTGCGATGAGCTTTTATTGAAAAAACCAAGATTACTAAACACTAGACAGGTTGCGACAAGCAGAACATTTTTACCGGTTGACGATAAAAAAATTAAAGAAAAATTTGACAAACAAGTTGGAATGGTTTGTTGCGCTGCTATTTTCAATCAAAGAAGGCTTTAACCAGATTATTAAAGTTAGCGGAGGGACATATTCACAGTTCCACGAGAGCAGGCATTAAGAGAACTCGAAATCTATTGAACACTATCTTTGAGTACCGGTGTGCCTGTAGCCGGGCTAAATCCTCGATAAACTTCGTAAACGATTTTTACTGGGGACGTACAAATGGATGAAGTTCATATCATTCTTCAAGATCAACTCATTGTACACGTTGGGTCCTTCCTCTGATTCTACGATTTAGAGCAATGTTTTTTCTCACATCTTACGCATATCACAACCTATACGGCCATGGTCCAAGCAAACCAAAAAAAATAAAAAGAGAAGCATTTTTATACGAGCCACTAAATTATCTCCATCGTTCCTGCAAACCACAACAACACCACCGTTATTTTGACAGACAAATTGTAAACAAGATATCCAAAATGGTTCCGAGCAAAACTGCTCTGTCGCAACCTGTCTAGTGTTTAGTAACCTTGGAAAAAACTATCATCTTATCACTTCTACTATAAGCGATTACACAAAAAAACTGCTACGCTGGATATTAATATCAACAGAATATCTAACTAACGTAAATAGCAATAAGCGACATGCAGTAAACTTAACACATCTCATCCCTATTGTCAAAATTTTTCTTTATTTTTCTAAAGAAACTAACGAAATTTGCTCAGGATGAACCCACCTGAATAGTAGATAGACCGTGGAGAAAACTGTGTTTCCAGAAGCGAATCGTGAAAAAACATCAGTTTCACTTTTGAAGTGGTGCAAAGAAGTTATGAGCATTCCGCCTCGTGGATACAGCATTTCGAGAATTAAAAGCAAAGAAAACAAGAAAACATTAGCCAGCAAAATGCCGTCGTTAAGTTTTAACATGCGGTAAGTTTTATTATTTAAGGTATTCTCGTTCTTTGTTGACCGCAATTGCTTGCCTCGGTTCGTGACTATCGTCATCCAATAGTATATTTTCCTTGTTAGGCAGCTTATTTTTTCCCCCATGCCCCTCGCAAAAACCTTCTGCCAAGTTGATCTAGCTATTCAAAGTCTAGTAATGATTCAATAGGCAAGAATTTGTATATCTTTTGCCCCAATTTTTTGCAATATTTTCAAGTGCGTAGTGATTCATTTACATGCGCTACGAGACATAATCGTATCGCCATTTTGTTCGCGTACACTTGTATGCAGCACTTTTTCTCTGTGTGCGTGGTTGTACTACGAGTTTCTGTCGCGAGAAAAACGGAATTTTCCTGTCGATTGAAAGGAAAAAGATCGCTAGCAAATATTATATAATTATTAGTTAATTAGTTTCTTACTTTTTACCACAGTCATATCTGACAACATGAACGATGTAAGTGGTACACTTTTTTCTGCTTTTCTACGCTTCTACGAGCCTGCGTAGAAGTAGTTGCTGGTTTATTTCGCGAAGGGGACACAACGTCACGACGAAGGAATTTGGTTGTTTTCATACGTTGTTGTTGAGCTCTGCTGTATCGCGAAAGTTCAACCTGCAGAGCACCAGCGCTGCTAATTCACGTGCGGCTTATTGGTTTGCTCGGGTGATTGATAATGGCCACGGCGAACTAATAGCGGCTGCATTGACATAGGTCATCACCTACGTGGTGGTGTGTGTACGTGTGCAACGTACCACTTTTCCTGGGTCGCTTGCTTTGTTCCATTGCTTTCCGGTTCTCGATCACCGATCGCATCTAGACGTTTCGATCAGTTGCTAAGGATGTGCAGCGACCGTAGTTTGGACACTACAAGGGTACCGTTCTGTTAATGTTGTTACATTGTTGTTGCTTCAATTTAGTTATAATCGTAAAATGGTCTGCATGAGACGCTGATAGAGATGTGAGCCAGACGGTATCACCCTTCAGAAATCGAATAAGTCGCGTTATAGTTGACCACGGTACGCTCGGAGCAATTGCTTGACTGATAGTGCACGACGCCATCGTTGGCCGAATACGGCGATATTCCCTCTATTTTTAGCTGCGATCAGATTTACAAACTAGTTTTTATGCGGTTCGTCGTACACACTGATCGAATCGCTTCTGGGAATTAAACTTCGACTGGCGTAACGTGTGTTGGAGGATAGATAGACGATGCAATATTGAAACTACGTGATGTAAGAACGTACAAACTAGTCGCGAGGCATTAGATTTATTGAGCAATCTAACAGTATATGCCTCACGTATGTGTGCCAGTGTAAACATCCCATTAGCGCGTGTCTCGTCCTCCAGTAACGTCTACAAATGCATGCTCAAAGCCACGGCCGGTGTCTGGTGATAACATCAATCAGTGATGTGAGTCATTGGAGTAATTGGTTCAATTGATGGTATAATTGATTGCCAGCAGCTTGATTTTGATTTTGTGAAGCAAAAACGATATAAGGCTCAACACAATAAATACTTGCGATCGAGTGCAGCGAACGTACACTGACATTTTTGTATCATCTATGCCTTCTGAACTCCAGATCTCACTGAATAGTACTATAATTTTCCGCGTTTTTAAAGTAGAAGGGTTAAACCTGTAGAATCGCTTCTTGAAATCAGTGAAATGAGCAGCTAATCTATGCCAATTATCTCAAAATATTTGTGAAAACATGAAGCACAAATATTCACTGTATTCAAGAGAAAGTGGGGCAAGATGCCTCGATGGGGTAAAGTGCACCTGCATGTTTTGAATTAATTATGCAATTCGAACACAACTGGAGTGAATGTGAGTTAATGTTCGCTAACAATAAAACACATCATCCTATGTACTATGTATGGATTAGGTCGTACGTAAAGCAAACGAGATAAAGTAAACAAACTATGAAACCATGCAGTTAGGTACAATGGATTAAAATGAGCTACATATTGCAATCAATCAGACATTCATCGATACGAATACTGAAGAAAATTAAATCATTCTGTGGAGATGAAAACTTCACCGAAACGATTAATTATCGTTTTCTCATGTTGAAATTGACGAGGTTCATGTTGAAATTTTTAGTTCGAACGATGAATCATAAATACATAAAATATATTAAAACGTTATTATCAGCGCTATTTGAGTAATTATTAAGAGATGCATTCTGTCCCACGGTACATTCCACACTTTGCACTGGCACGTAGAGTACAGAGGTGTCTTTAAAATCTTGTTTGAAGTTACCTTTTGTGATTTAATATTTTTTGCGAATAGAACAAACGCAAAAAATCAAACTATTAAATTTTAGAGTATACGTCATGAATGGACTGCAAAAAACGATTCTCTTTCTTTTAGGTAGTCTTTACTGCCTCCTAAAATTTGCAAATCTACACTGTTTTTGAAGTTCAATTCGCTTTTGATAATGGTGCCTTGGGTTAGCAAGTACCATCAACGATGGTTTTGAGTGCGGAAGTAATGAATTTACATTTGAACTAATTAAAAATATTCGATTCTTGAAGTGTTGGGAGACAAGCGTGCGATTTGAAATAGACTGAGGGTAAACTTGAAATTCTTCCTTTCCATCGCATCTACGTTAAGTCTATCAGAATAAATGTATCTACCAATAGTTAATTTGCTTGGTGGCCTTAGCTTTATCTTATCGCTTCGCGCCTTTATCTTTATTTGTTTGGTCGATTCTTCAATAATACGTCGCATTCAGCTACGCCGACACAACAATGTGACAGTGAAAAAGGCACTAAAAACGCGCGCACGCTCTGCCCGACATTGATAAGCATTAAATTATCTCTAGCAAAAGTTCCCCCATTTCGCCATTGTCACGCTTCCAACTGCGTCACATAGCAAAAAGAACGGTGTGTTGTGTTTTGATCTGGGACTTGCAGCTCGCTCGTCGCCGGTGGCATCTTTAAACAACCTGCCCGCCCGGCCTTCCTTCGCACATGATGCTGCCTTTGCTCACCTTTCCGCCGAAGCCGCTTCCACCGACTTACACAGGTTCACCTTGAGAGAGACACCCATATAAACTGCCGGGTGCCGACGGCGCGAGCGAAGAAGCATTTTTGGCAAATTTTGACCTTCTGCAGTTCCCTCGTCTCTCGTATGTTTGTGAGGATTTGGGCGCGGGTGTGTTTGAATCTGCTTTTCTTCAAACACACAAACACAAAAGCGATGTAGGAAAAAACCAAAACAATAACAGAAGTTTTTAGAAGCACCACCAATCCATCGCGTAATTTTCCTCAACGGTGATAAAAATAGATTTTTTAGGCATCACAGACCGCGTGCGTTTTATCGTTAGAATGGCTTCCTAACATGGATTATTTAGAGCAGCAAACGGCACGGAAGACGTGAAGTAATTGCAATATCAAAAAAAAAAAAGCTGAGCATCAATTTTACAGGGTTTCGATTCATATAATGGAATGTTTCAATAGGTAGAGGGAACATTTCAAAAGCATAGGGGATATTTTCAACCAGTAAAGATAACTTTGCAATCATATAGGGGAATGTGTCAGACAGCTAGGGGAATCGTGCAATGTCACCGGGGAGCTTTGCAACCAGTTAGGGGAGCGAGCTGTCAACCTAACAGTTTGTTTACTTTGACTTGATGGAACCGACAACGTTCGCGCCAGAAACAGCTAATCAGTATAGTTTGGCTCATCTACTAAGGTAATTTCATAATAGCATTGCATCAAATTGTTATTTATGTTAAACATGTCTTCTCTTTAGTTTTTTGTAATTGTAGGATAGCAGTGCTAATTACAATGCCTCCACGGCAACATATTTCGGTAGAAAACAAAAAAAAGATAGTGAAGCTGTACTTGGATCAGTACCGTATGACCGATATAGCAAACATTATGGATTTGAACATCCAGACAGTGTCACGGATCGTTCAAAAGTATCTCAAAGATGGGGAAGTTCAAGATAACTCCCACAAGAAAGGTGGCCCACACACAAAGAAGTTGAACGAGGAACAGCTTCAAATCGTGAAGAACTGGGTGGATGAAGACTGTTCGCTAAGTCTCAAAACAATTACGGAAAAGTGTCTTGCAGAATTTGGTGTACGCATTTGTATCTCAACAGCTAGAAACTATTTGACAGGATTCAACTACACACTAAAAAGAATTAAACTACTTCCTGAGCGTCGCAACACTCCGCAAACAATAGAGGTGCGTAAGCAATACGCCCTTCGTTTTATAGAGTGGCAGGCGGAGATGAACGACTCCAATTTCATGTTTTTAGATGAAGTGGGATTTAATGTATCAATGAGAAGCAAAAGAGGGTGGTCTGCTTCAGGAAAACCTGCCACTCAGGTTGTTCCATCAATCCGAAGTCGCAACATTACCATCTGTTGCACTATATCTCGAAATGGAATAGTTACTTATGAATATGCGGATGGAGCATTCAATCAGCATTTGTTTCTTAATTATTTAGATAAACTGAAACAAGATTTTGCAACACACAATATCAGCGAGCCAATAATTATCATGGACAATGTGGCTTTCCACAAAACCGGAATTATTAAAACGTTCGCAGAAGAAAATAACATTAGGCTCGAGTACCTACCACCTTACTCGCCTTTCTTAAATCCAATAGAAAACATGTTTTCTAAATGGAAAGAAATAGTCGGAAGAGCAAAGCCGCAGAATGAGACGGAGTTAATGCAAGCCATCAAAGATGGGGCTAATTTAATAACAAAAGAAGATTGTGATGGATATTATCGTAACATGTTGCGATACGTTAGAAAATGTTGTAACGGGGAGGAAATAATAGATTAAGTTGTATACTGTACTGAATTAATTGACAAACATCATAAAAATTGAACTAGTTGAACTCGGAGCTGTGAATTATTTTCAATAAAATACTATTTTTTCTTAACATTAATAAGTGTCTTGAAGTAACATGCACATCATTCTTTAACCGTCACCCGTTCAACCAAACCTACATACGTAGACGTTCAACCGGACTACCCGGGTAGTCCATACATTTTGTATGGGAGACTCCGTTTTGCTGTACTTAAGACTTAATAACTTTTTATCTAGACGTCGGATCGATTTGAAATTTTCAGTGAAGATACTTGAGAGTGTTTCCCACAATGTTGTGTAGTTTTTATAACTTTAAAAATTCATTATTTATGTTAATTTGAGGTTCCAAAAAATGTCACCCTTCACATCTATGACCGAAACCTGTGTAGCTTCAACATTTTAGATAAGAGTTTGCATTTTCTGTATTTCAGTATACGTATCTTTGATCATTGAATCTTAATTACTTGAAATTTTCAGAAATTTATTAAATTTTTTTAAACATGTTTTAGAAATGTTCAAGTAGGATTGTTTCATTCGAAAACACGAATCCGATAATTTAAACATTTATGCCTTACGTTTAGGCATTAAAATCTTAGTCTAATATTAAACACAAGTATGTATCTTAGTAATATTAAACACATCATTTTGTTCAGAAAATGTGCGCCACAAACACGTTTATTAATCCGTTTCTAGTCGACTATGTGTGTGATTCAAAGTACAACAAAAGTTAAGTAAAAGTGAGCGTTATGGAAAAACTCAATTCTTTGAATAGATAAAACCGAACAGACTTATAGAAGAATTACTAGGAACAGCATTTCTGACGAAAAAAGAATTAAATAACGGACAAAACTTTGTTCTCAGTTGAAGCATGAAGATAGCATGAAGCGACTGAGAGTTTATTAATTTTTACAATATTTTATGCAATTTTCCAAAACATTTCAAGTAGTTAAGTATCTACGAGCAAATATATCAGTACTAAAATACAGAAAAAGCAAACTTCTATGTAAATTATATGAACTACACAGATAAATGGTTGTAGATGTGAATGGTGAATTTTTTTGGAACCTCAAATTAACATACTTAATGAATTTTTAAAATTATAAAAACTACACAATATTTTGGGAAACACCCTCAAGTATCTTCACTGAAAATTTCAAATCGATCCGACATCTAGATAAAAAGTTATTAAGTCTTAAGTACAGCAAAACGGAGTCTCCCATACAAAATGTATGGACTACCCGGGTAGTCCGGTTGAACGTTTGAGGGGTATCAACCGAAAAACGCAAATAAAAATTATTTAAATTCCTTGGAAAATTTTTTTTCTTTAGCAAAACGATCGAAAATGAATTTTTCTAGGTATTCTAAAAATTTCATGCCGATACGTCAATCCAATCATAAGTTAGAACAAAACAAAACTCCAAAAACTACCCGGGTAGGCGGTTGAACGGGTGACGGTTAATTCCTTCGATTTAAACCCCTTCACAATTTCCCCCCAACCTGACGGGCAGTTTTTGTCGCCCGTTTATATTTTCGCTGTGCGATGTTTATTCGAAGTGCACCTGCTTCAAAAACACGTTATTACTTGTTTGTGCATTTTTATTAGTTTATGCAATACTAATCGTTGCAATTAAACCAAAGTTAACACAGTTTAATTATTGATCTAAAAAATGATACTTTGAAGTGGTTAACAAGCACGAGAGTAACGTTCTTTAAGCAACGTAGTCGGAACGATAAACGTAGAGAACCTCGCATCGAATATCACATATTGACTTGGCATTTTGCGTTTACCTCAGCGGATCGATTGTTTCACAGAACCCTTCGTAACAAGTCAAAAGAAACAGATGCAAAATTGGAGAATGTTGTTGTATTTTAGTTGAAAATAACTTACTCGATTTACGAATATTTTACTATCCATAGTTATAACATTCCTTGACATAAAAATGATGAGTTTAGTGAAATTACCAACTCGCTCCCCTAACCGGTTGTAAAGCTCCCCGGTGGGATTGCACGATTCCCCTAGCTGTCTGACACATTCCCCTATATGATTGCAAAGTTATCTTTACCGGTTGAAAATATCCCCTATGCTTTTGAAATGTTCCCTCTACCTATTGAAACATTCCATTATATGAATCGAAACCCTGTAATGCATGGCTTCACTGTGATTTATTCGCCCTGCGGTTTTGATCTGGATATTTTTAAACGCAATGTAAAATTGTATTTGCGAAGGTATTCTGTTCCTCATGCACGTCGGTGTTTGGTGGTTTAATTTTAAACAAACCCGAACGCTGATGAGCAATTGAAAGTTATTTTCTTTCACTTACTTGTGTATGTTTTGTCATTAATACCAGTATAGATGCCGGTGGGAAAATGGTATGGCACATTAAACACACGTGTTTCCCACCCGCCCATGTAGGGACGTGGGGTCATGACTTGCGATTTATTTGGCGCAAGTTCAAGGTATATCTCCACAGAACCGGGCAGTTGCGTACGCCACATGTACAGCAAATTGCATAGAGACAGACTGACGTAGTTTCAAAAACAAGCCCACCAACGTTTTCCGTGTTGTTGTGTTTGTGTGTGTTGACTTTTACAAGATTGTCATGACGCGGATTGTAGGTGAAATACTCGTATTGTTTGATAATCGATGATTTGCATATGCCATAATATGAAACCTTTCATATTGGTTTGGCTAGTTATTTTCATTATTTAGAGAGATTTTTTCTTAGGTACCCAATTATCTCCTCCCAATGCAACCAGGAAATTTTTTTTACCCCTCGCTTTTTCTCTACCGCTGTACGGAAGATCCATCCCCCATGACCATCCTCACACAATCCTATTTTCACTCATTTTCAAGCCCACCATATTGTGTATGGCAAGTGTGGGACTACACAAATTCACCCCGTTTCGAGCGTTTCTTAAAGCACGAGAAAAAGTTTGTTTGTGTTTACGCTGCTTTGGACGCCGTGGCTGTTTTCAAAACAGCAAAGTGCGCAATTCCTCAAAACCATCCTCGGCCCTCGGTTGCTGCTGCTGCTGCTGCTGCTGTCCTGTTAAGTTTCTTTAACGCGACCGAGCGCTAGCGGTCGAGATAAAAATACACACACGCTCTACGTGGCACATTTCCGCCAGTTCGGTTGTCTTTATTTTTCGCAAAGCAATTTACATGCCGAAGATTCTTTCCTGGTCATCAAAGAAAAAAGGCGAGATTATTCGGTGGAAATGTTGCGAATGGTATAATGTACGAATTTTTCAAATATACTACCACCAATTGCATCTTCAATTTCTTTGCGCCGCCGCCGGCACGAGGTGACGAAACACGATGATCTGGTGTGACATATTGTTTCTCGATCGGTGGCCATCGTCAATCATGTCTACCTTTGCCCGGATCGTACGATGCGCGTTTTTATTGTTGTGCGCACTTGTTTTTTTTTTTTTTTTTTTTTTTTTGTTCGACACCGCAAGTTTTTCGCTCACGTTACAGTTTCGCTAAGTCATAATGCTTTGCAAACTTGACAAATGATATCCACCCGGGGGTTGGGGTCGTTGGTCTCAGCCGTCTTGTTGTGCCAAACCACCAAAAAAAAACCCTTCCTTCGCCTTGCGAAAAGGGCAACCAGCGAGACGAAAATTTCGCCACAGAAAATGACTTTTCATATGCCGAACATCCGCGACATGGCTACTGAAAGTCGCCGTCGTGCACAACAAACAACGTCAATTACACTGTTGCTATTAACAAATGAGAATGTAAGCAGTCCGCCTGACTATCGTTGTGGTGGTTTTTCCTCTCATTGGCCGCCAACCAGGATCGATCATTCTTCTGCGGCCTGAGAGGGAAAACCGCCCCACCGACCGCCGAACGCGGGTTCTCGCTAGTGTTTGGCTCCGTTCTGCTGCCGATTGGTGTTGGTGGTGGTGTGTGTTGTTTGTTGTTCGGTTAACTGAACACGACACAGATCTCGTGGCGAGGCAATAGCACGACCCGGTCCGCGAGCGACAATCAGTCGGATTCTGTCCGCGAAAATGTGCGCCATCATCATCGCTGCCGATGAGATCTCTTAAAGTGATTCGATAAAAGTTGGAAAAGACATTTATAAACTACAGCACACGAGAGAAAAAAAGCTCACTGTAGCGAAGCAAAGAACCCAACGCCACTGAAAATAATATTCAAAATCGAAGTGTTTTGTCGCCGCAAGTGCACCGCAATCGTCGCTTGCCGTTCTGCAGCTTGTTATTTATTGTTTGTTTGTGCAAAGAAACCCCGTCGTTTGGACGCATTTGAATTCTCGTAAAGAAAGGCTTGTGTAAGGTAGCAGATTTTACCTACCCATCCCGCTGTAACTATCAAAAAACGATCATTATCGAAATGAAGGTTCCCAGCTCTTCTTCGCCCATTGCCGTTCCCACCGTTGGCGAACCGGCCGGCAGAATGCAGCGCAATCGGATGATGTACGTATACTAGGAAATAACGACGCGCGATAGTCATAATCTCCATCGGCGACCGTCAACACACTTTTACTGACGGTGAGCTAGTCAGTTAGTTGAGTGCAGGTCGCAGATTATTTCGATAAGGCCATACAAGAGAAGTTACGGATGTGCCCCGGCGACGAGATAATAGTGTAAATGATGTAATCTTTGTTTGAAAAACGTGTCACATACTATGACAGCTTTAAAACCCTGCCGTGATAATGCGAATGCAATAAACTGACCGTAGGTTACAATTGCGAGAAAAAGTTCCCTTCCAATCAGAACTGAAATCTAGTGAAAGGTGATGATAATGATTCACTTATCGATAAACCTTTAGGTTCCACAGAGGGATAGTGTATGCTTACAAACTTTTGAGTTTATAAGGATTAACATTTTGCATTACTGTAAGGCGATTGTTGAAAAGAGTTTTGTTTCGATTTATTTTTATAATTTGCTGCTTGTTTACTCAAATGGTTAAATGGTTGGTAGTGTTGAAATTCCATTGGCATTGCTGTCAATTGTTGTCGCAAGACTGTAATTAAAACCGAGATAATTGGTGGAATCGCATACGGATTTTTTTTTTATTGAACGATGGAATTCCACCCAATGTGTTAAATATTAAACAAGAAGAATGTAAATTTGCTGTCCTTACATAGTCTGTCTGTCATCTAGAAAATTATTACTCAACAGAAGATTTATGTGCGAAAGAATTGAACATGTTTATTTTAGTAGTAGTACAACCAATTTGTCTATTTTAATCGTAATGTACATAAATCCATTTAACTAAAAGCACTTTTATTTTTGTTTAATTTCAGTGAGCCGAGTCTTAGTAGTAGTAATCGTATGAGTAAACGTACGATTTCTTCCTCCTCCTCCTCGTCTTCGGCGGCCTCCGACTCCTACTGTGTTTCGTTGGCTGTAGGACCGCTGTGGTGGTCCTGATGTCCCAACATTCAGGACCGATCACGATAGGGCCTCTCCCTTGAAGGGTAAGCCACCACCACCAAGCCACCATGTTAACATTTACTTAATATCTGATGTTTTCTCCACTCTCTCCTCCTCGTTCACGTGCCACAGAATACAATCGCAAGGATTCTTTCGATTCGACAACGACCACTGCTTCTTCCGAGTACAATGATCTGGATTTCACTGAATCAACCGTCGACTACATGAACCAACAGGAGGCTGCCGTCATCCAGGAGGTACTGAGCCAGTCCGTTCCGACCGCCATCACCCTGAAGCTGTTCGTCACGCCGCAAAAGTGCAGCAGCTGGGAGACGATCTTCAATCCGAACGACAACATCCTGTACGTGTCGCTCCCATCGGCCATGTCGCACGAGGCCTCCAAGCACTCCTTCATTTCCCTGCTGGAGTTTGCCGAGGAAAAGCTGGAGTGCGATGGCGTCGTCCTGTGCATCCGCAAGGATCGGCTCGACCGTCCCAACCTGGTGCGTACGTTCTCATTCGTCGGTTTTCAGCCGCTCAGCCCAAAATCTCCGCTCGCTCCGCCCCACATC
Organism: Anopheles ziemanni; assembly: GCF_943734765.1. Taxonomy (NCBI): domain Eukaryota; kingdom Metazoa; phylum Arthropoda; class Insecta; order Diptera; family Culicidae; genus Anopheles; species Anopheles ziemanni. The sequence continues at coordinate 40,216,927 of NC_080705.1, forward strand.
GAGGAGCAGCAGCGGAATGAGTATCTCTTCATGATTTACAACATCGAGGAGTAAACCACGGGAGAGCACGCGAACAACAAAACAACACCCCCCGACCAAGCGCAACAAGATCAACCGCTTGGGTGAAATCCATATCATGTGATCCGCCAGATCCAACATCAACGCTTGGCGGATCGATACGAAGAGGAGCGGTGTGCGTTGGTACAATCGTATTAAAATTAAGTTCGTGCCATTTGACCAGCGACAAACGCTCACCTAAATACCATCTGCAGCCGGGAGCGTCTGTTGGTCGTGGTTTGGGCGAAAACAACACCCCTCTCCGCCCTTCAACGATAAGGTTGAAGTTTACCCGCCGAGCTTCGATTGGTGGCAGAGATCGTTGCATCCCAAATCGGTGCGGTTTACGTTCAACCGTTTTGATACGATCGTATAGAACACACAGCATAGCGTATAAAAACAATGCAACCGGAAAGACAAACGAAAAGCATGGATTAATATCATACTACATCATCGATACAACACAACACACATGCGGACTCATTGCCACCATCCATCGCCATCCAGCAACAATTGATGAACCACACGTTTGAATGGTTTCTACCTGTGAAAAATCCATCGCTTCACGTCCATCTATATCGTCAAAGCAAGCAAAACCAACCAGCGGCCAAACTAATGGCATGAGACATATAAAGTTAAAGAAAGATAACATTTCCCTTTTCGAAGATTACAATACCAGCTCGCGGTTCTTTGCAACACAAAACAAACACTACTTGCAAACGCGGGCGAACGGCGTGTGCATACTCTCTAGAGCGTAACTACCAATACTAGCACATAGTAGAACGGAGGGAAAAGTGAAGAGAAAACAACAGGCATTATCAGATTCGGTATCGCGATCTAACCAGTCGATATACTTGCGATTTGTAATTGTTTAAGAGATATGCTACTATCATATGGTAATCATAACAAAAAATTTAAAAAAGTTAAAAAAAATCATAAAAGCTATAAAAATCGCAAAAAAATCGATAACGAACTGTATCCTACGTATATTTTTTTTTTACAAACAACCAGCAATAACTGATTGAATGGGATAATTAAAACAAACAATCTTGAAATAGAAACAACTGACACAGAAAAACGCATTATTTTGCAGACGATTTTTATACAAAAAAACAAACAATGAAACTGACACAAGAACTAAAAATTTATCGTCATACAAAGAGGAGATTGAAATTAAATTCTGTCGAAGAAATGCCAGCTATGGAGCGCCCCGGATGTGAATCCTTCATCCTTGGACATACCAAACGATCAACGTAACCGGCAGTTGACACCTGCGGTCGAGTTAGTAGGGAATCGACGCGAGAGATAGAAGACTTCTTCGGCGCGAGCCTCGGCAGCCCTGTGCCAACTAGAGAAATGTTTGTTGCAATCGGGAAAACAAAGTGCAAAGGAAAACAAAACAAACAACAAAAAAGGGACACTTTGAAAACGGGATAGTGAATGGTCAAACATAAAGGAAGTGCTCGTGCCGAAGTCAAGTTGATATAGAAGTCGTTAATTAGTTTGTTATGTTGATTAGTTTAGCTGCCATTTTTTTTCTCTCCTGCTTTTTTCTTTTGAATTGACATTTTTCTGAAAAGCAGTACTTATGAAATAGAATATTTTGTATACATTACTAGGAACAGTTACGTTAACCGCAAACGATGTCATCTACCCACAACATTTATTAGTGCTAAGATTTATTTACTATTCTTATGTATCCTAGTTGTATTCATTGTCTTATTATCGTTTTCCTTGATTTGATAGGATTCCACCACCGAAGATGGTATTGTAATGCTTTAATTTGTAGCGGATTTTTGCTTACGTTTCTCTGCATCGAACCTCCCGCCTCCGGGAGGATCTTCTTTCGGGCAGCACACGAATTAATCGTTCGATGCGTGATATATGTCCCCCATCACCGTGTTGTGTATTCCGAGCACGATAAACCGAACGGGTACGGTGAGGAACATGAAGTAGAAACTTGCAAACATAAGAAAAGGGAATTTTTTGAACAAAACAATTTAACGAAAATGGGAATGTATCTCAAAGCATGTAGGGAAAAAGTAAACATGAATCAAAAGTGACGACCTAGCGCGGTCACGAAGACGGAAAGAGAGAAGCACATGAAGTGGTGCGATGTAGCTAATGGAATATTATTGTTCTCGTTTACTTTTTCCCCAACTTTATATGTTGTTAATGGGTTCAGTTGAGAATATACTGTATAATCAACCCTGTCTTACTATTTTATCTACTGAAAATAAGAACAAGCATACAGCTTTTTAAAAATACACATCAACTAGCTTTTATAAAACGAATATAAGTTTTTCTTCTTTCTGTGAGATGTTGACAATTTCAGCAAATAATAAAAACAATTTTGAAGTTGATAAATTTTCAAGCAGAATTCCCTTTTTATGACTAACAATTCTAACCAAACAAGAGAACTAAGAGCAACTAACGATTCATATAATCTACAGACCTTCGTAAAAAGGTATTCGATACTTATTCTTTCAACATGGATTTTATTTTATCACTAGTTTTGTTCATTCTATCGGAAATATAACAAGAAATATAATTTCTAAATACTAACCAAACAACACTGCGCAATTTTATTTTACTGAAAGAAAGTCGACCGACTTTATACTATACAAACTAACATCGTCGCCTCGGCTACGCTTCAATAGTGCGAATTTATGAATGTGAATAAACCCTTATCAAACAATTAACTTAGTAGGTCGATAACAAGTACTACCTTCGTGGTTCACGTCATTGTCAAAAATCGTCACGCCATCTAATTTTGCTTTGAATACTACTACCATCGAGTTTCAGAAACAAAAAGACTTAAGATTACTTGTTACTCATTTAAATTTTACGAAAATTCCTACATACTTCAACAAATTTGAAAAACGATTCATTCAACGGCCTAATCGAATAATAAACGAAGTAACGCACATTAAATAAAACGTTCTTGTTGAAAGTGGGCGCATATTGTTTCAGCCGGCGAACACCAACAATTTAGTGATTAAAACATACTTTTCGACAAACAATGTAATGTGGAATTGCTGAATTTTAAAGCAATTAAAAAACGATTTTATGGGAATCAAGATCGGCGACAATGTATTAAACTTAATCTACGCACCCTTCCCTTAAACACATTCATGAAACAAGTTCAAATTTTTGTACTCTAGTTTCAACAGTGATACTAAGCACTTGTCACATTCAGCAGCTCTTAGTGCCGGTACTGAGTTTTAAAGTTAAAAAACAAAGTTTTTGAGTTCTAATGCGTTGGAATTGTGTTCATTAAAATTTATTTGAAGGAGGTTTGATAGCGGTTATTGTCTATATCAGGGGCCGGGATACGTTTCGTTTGCGGATAAATGTTGTTTACGACTACCTTACATGAATGGTGATTGTAAAATCAAACATTTTTCTTATCTGTCGTGAAAAATATCCAAATATCCAAACATATTTTAGAGTTTTAGTTTTGTAACTGCCTGTAAAAAAAGTGTGTGCTATACTGCTATAAATGATGACACAAATTGACTCAGAAGATGTAGATTTTTCAACTTTCCATTGGTTGTTTCCGTCCTGTGCTTTGGACAGGATTCCGTACGCGAGCATGCGAGATACGTTACAACGGGAATTGGCGTTATTTCCGATCTTTGAGGCCAATTTATGTCGTCATTTGTAATTGCAAAACAAGATTTTATTTTTGAAATGTTCCTCAACATTATAACTTTCTAGCGCGCACTGTTTATCCGGATTTGTATTATAATTTTGAATAGATAAAAGCTAAAAAAACTCTATTTCGACCGTTTTTGCTTTATAGCTTTTATTTATGGATTTGAAAAATCTTCAAAATAGTGAAGTTATAGCGTTGTAAAAATAAAGGTCAAAGTGACCCCTTTTATTTTAGTTGTAGCTTTGGATTTTAAGAAAAGTCTTTTTTTTGTAATAATATTTAGCCGTTTTCGAGATATTAAAATCGGAATTGGATTGTGAAACGTGTGTCCACTGTTTTCAATGTATTTAAAAAAGAAAAATGAAAAGTGCTTAATGTACTGTTAAGCAAAACAACAAAATTACTTAAATGAGCTTAATAGAAATGATATGAAATGAACTTGCCCAAAATTCGCTTTTTGGTAGAAATTGACTCGATGGAATTAAGAAAAAAAACCTTGACCGAATACAAATACGACGGTAATTCCAATGCTTTATCATACGAAGCTTTCATGAATCCCACCCCCCCTCCCGGTAGCCCTCATAAGCCAAACGTAAGGAGTTCTCTTGGATTTATAGTACATCAAAGTTAATGCAAACAAAACAAATCTTAAGGTTAAATCTCAAGTAGCTAAACTCAATCCTTACCTCATCCAACAGCTGCCAACGGTCAAAAGTCTACCCTCACTAATAGTGCAACGTTTTAAAACAGTGCTTTCCGGTGCGAACAGTAAACGGTGAGGGCAATAAATTACTTCTTCAAATAAGATCACTATCGCAAAAGAGTAGGGCCAGCGCTTTACCGTGCGTAGTCGTCACCTCATTGGTTGGGGGCTGGTTATCGGAATACCGCTGTAATCCGTTGATTCATCCCCGCGTTTCTACGATCCATGAACGATAAGGGTGACCATTATTGAGCACTCCCACCTCACCTTCTCTTGCGACCTAGTCGTTATTGACGCGTGAGTAAATTATAAAAAAAAAAAACAAACAACAAACATGTGGGCGGGGATAATGGTGGGACTTCGACGCTGGGTGTGATTAGTATTTATTTTTACATTTTTGCACACGGCCATGCATAATTGAAGCAATGCCGTTTTGGGTTGTGTAGTAAGAGATTTTGGACACATTTCAATTTGAATTAGATTTGTTTCTTTTTTCTGGTGTAACACCAATGCATCTCGGGCAAGAAGGTGGCATGAAGAAATAATCAACCGATCACTGTTGTCAGGTGGCCATAATGTGTCAATTATATAATAAAACATACCCAACAGGGCAAGCAAATACGATTTAATACAGTTGCTGTTATTCATCTAAGTGCAATTTCATTTTGAAATTGTTTTCTTATGGCGGAATGTTTTTTTAATGATCTACAGCAGAGGTCGGCACACATTTCCCAAAAAGGGAAATGATAATATCTATAATATTATCATCCCAGATGGTAATTAATGTTTTAATAAAGGATGATTTAATGTTTCCTTTTGAATGTAGTATCCTTTTGAATGGAGGGTCAACTTTGTAAATAGCAAAGTTGCATAAAAAGAGGTTCGTCAATCATCGTTTAAGGTATCCGGTTCGCGCTTTCGGTTTCCTTTTAATCATCCAAATTCAATCATCAAAACTAAGCAGCACAGCATGGGGAAACATAAGAATTTATACTGTAGAGTAGAACGAAAGTTTGCATCGTTCCACATTATTTAATGAGCTGAACAGCTTGAGGGTCAAACTTACCATAAGATTTGTTATAGGTTCGTTATCAATCTTTTGTTTTGTTAGCAAATTTTATCATCTATCAATCGTAAGAAATATTACCCGAAGAGGTTGTATAAAAGATTTCCCAAAGATTATGTCAACGCATCCACTGTATGAAACATCAAGGACGCTCGATATTGTGCTCATCCAGACCGCCAGTCGGTAACAGATTTTGATTTCGCCAAATTTTCTTTTTTTACCATTCTGCTATATTTTCACTGTGTGGATCACTGGTACATTTTTGAGTGTAGCCTATAAACTGTAAGGTGTACTACGATACGATTATTACGTAGCAGATAGCGTTATCACGACCGGTGCAGTGATATAAACACAGAACCAGCGAAGAACAACAAGACAAACTATCGCGCGGATTACCTCGATCGAACAGATTATGAGTCCATGGGGTTCCGAGCGGCCGCCGATAACCCACCTAATCGGTTTACAGCGACACAGGCCAGTGTATTGTTCTGGCTGTAACAATCACAGCCCTGCCTCAACCTGCCCCCGATCGGGTCCTATCCCGGAGCAGCAGGTTTATCTTTATAACCTTAAAATTCGTTTCCCAAAAGCCGGCAAAAGGGCAGCGGGAGAAACAAAACAAACAACACCTTTACCCCGGCCGTCGAGAGGGGTGGAGACGTTAGTGGACGTCGATAAAGGCATTAATGTTTCTTCTTTATCTTGCCCCCCGATCGGGGCGAAAGGCCAGTGCACCAACCCCGGGGAGCGAAAAGGTACACGGCCTCCAGTTGGGACCATTGAGGTGGTGCTAGTCCTTTGGAGAATCGCGCCGCGTACGGACACGCTAATCCGTCGCAGCGGGAGACGTCGCAGCAGTGTCGCAGTTCGGCCTAAACTCGGCGTAGGACAATCCCGGGATTTTTACTCGATAACCGAAAACACCCCCAAGGGTCGCTAGGAACCATGTGCTGCTGCTCGAAAAAGTACTCCAACACCGCCAAAAAGCTGTGGGCGTTCGGCGGTGTGGTGGCCATCTTCATTGCGGCCGCCTTCTTCGGGTTCGGCCTGCCGGCCATCATCGATGCGGTCGCACTGACCGAGTTCCGCATCAAGGAGGGAGCGCGCGTGTACGAGAACTTCTTCGACGGCGAGGTGCCGATCTACTTCGACATCTACGTGTTCGATTGGACCAACCCGGAGGAGATCCGCAATCCGGACGTGCGGCCGAACTTCGTCCAGAAGGGACCGTACGTGTTCTCCGAGCGGCACGAGCGTGGCATGGTGTCGTTCAACGACAACGATACGCTCACGTTCAACCAGAAGCGCATCTGGCACTACGTCCCCGAGCAGTCGAACGGTGACTACTTCAACGATCGCGTCACGACGCTCAATCCCATTCTGGCGGTACGTTTTGGCGCCCGGACCGCGGGGACATTCCGTACGAGGTCCCTTGATTTCCCGTTTCTCTCTTTCAGACCGTCGGCAAAACGCTGGAAGGCGACCCACTGCTTCCCTTCCTCGATAACATCATTATGCTCAACAATCTCGCCACCTTCCTGTACGAGGACGTGCCGGTGCACGAGATGCTGTTCGATGGCCATCCGGATCTGCTGCTGAGCACGCTGCGCGATTTACTTGGCGCCCTGCCGCCCGGTACGGTACCGGATATCACCCTCCCGCCGTGGGAAGGCTTCGGGTGGTTTGTCGAGCGCAACGAAAGTCTCGAGTACGACGGCACGTTCCAGATAGGCACGGGTACGGACAACCGGATCAATACGGGCGTGATGCGCCAGTGGAACAACGAGCCGCAGGTGCCCAACTATCGCGGCGTCTGCGGTCAGGTCCGTGGCTCGGCCGGCGAAGTGTGGCCCCCGATGGGGCGCAACCTCGGGGATAACATCCGCCCGCTCCATCTGTTCCTCCCGGATCTGTGCAGTGCCATCACGCTGCAGCACGAGCGCGAGTTCTCGGTGCACGGACTCGACGGCGAGCTGTGGGTTGGTGATGCACGCAACTTCGACAACGGCCACACCATCCCCGAGACGGAATGTCAGTGTACGGCGCCGGTCGAAGAGTGTCCCGTGTTTCGGCCCGGTGTGATCGACGTGTCGGAGTGTAAGTTTGGTGCCCCGCTGGTGGTGAGCTATCCGCACTTCTACCTCGCCCATCCCAGCTATCGGATGGCCGTCGATGGCATGAACCCGGAGAAGGGCAAGCACGAGTTCCGCTTTGCGCTGCACCCGTTCTCCGGCATTCCGATGACCGTCAACGGTCGCCTCCAGTACAATATGCATCTCAAAGATTACGGAATGCAGTAAGTGCTTACTTGTTGCCATACTTGTTAATCGTATGATAACTTTACCTTTTACTCTTCCCTCGCACGCAGACTGTTCCAAGGTGTGCCAGATATAATCATTCCGGCGTTCTGGATCGAACAACGTGTAGTGCTCACGGAGGACATTGCCGATGATCTTAAAGTAAGACTTTCAGGATCCCGAAAACATCCCGAAAACAAAAAACACTAACCATTAACCCGTTTCAGCTTATCGAAAACCTCCGGTGGGGTTTCATCATCACGGCGTACGTGTTGTGCGGAGTGGGTGCCCTTCTTCTCGGACTGTCCTTATATGCCGCCGTTTTTGTGTGGAAAGACTAATTAATTCGTAAGCTTGTATTAACCGTTAGCGGGGTACATGGAGGGGATTGCAGATTTTTTCGATTTATATGACGCAGAGATGTCGCTACGACAAGTCTGATAAGGTGATTCACGTTTGAAAATGCTGATAGGAAATAAAAGGCTCGTTACTTAATTGATACTTCGTTACTAAATTGATATACTCAATTGATACTTAATTGAAGAATTGATGAGTTATTTTTACTTTTCACACAAGAATGTCAGCTTTTTTAACCAGTTTGGTACTTTCCTCCATGTCTTTATACTTTCAACGAAGATTGCTTATCGCTTAGTGCACATGCGCTAAGTTACACCGTAAACACCGTGGCTGATCAAGATTCGCTTCTTTCGCTTTCTACTCCTTCCTCCTACGTTCCATATCTTTTATCAAATGCCAGCGCAGCCAACTTAAGCCCGACCAGTTGCTCACATAACTGACTCGGTCTAATCGGGAATAACCGACCGAGCAAATTAATCGATAATAGAACAAACAAATGTAAATGTGGCCACTTCCAACTTCACACACGGCATCCAGATTCACAAGCGACCTTGTGTTACTTCTTTTCGTTGACGTCCACCTACAACCCCAACAAGATTTGTTTTGTGTCCAACATTATCTTGCTTTCAACAGTCATTCTTTCTTCGGCTTAGCTTATCTAAGTACATCGTACCGTAAATTACGGGAGTTGTTTCAAGCTTTTCACTTCTGAATCGTTCTCCTGTGCCATGCCTTACGCATTTCTGAGCGCATGTGTTTAGTGACAATTCGAAATGCGCAGGCATTTAATTTGAGACTTTGGATATTATGTTCGAGAGTTTATTGGTTTAGATTATGTGACACATATACTCGTGGCAAACGTTTTTTCTTCTTCTTATTGTTCTGCTTCTTCTGGCGTATCTACCATCTTGGTCATGCCTGACCTTTAAGGGCTTATTAGTATTTTTTTTCCCATCCATACGTAGATAGTCAGTCCTCTCGTACAGGGGAGGGTACAGTTTCGGTTTGGGATTCGAACCCACACGCCGTCGATTTGGTGAGAGCCGCGGCGGCGCTCTTGGGCCGATTTTCTAACCGGCGCTTCCGCTCGGCTGTCGCAGACCCCCGTTTTTGCGTATGCTTAAATTCCATCAGATGATACTAGGCCACCCGATGTGTTTTTAACGGGCCATTCATCTATTGTAGGTTTCAGCACAAAGTGACACAAAAAAATGCGATAGGGCCTGAACCTTTGCTAGAATATATAGAAGAGAAAGATGAAGCGGAGACGTTTTATGGGGATCTGCTGGATGAGCTGGATGAAAAAAAGCATACCGAAATCGACGCCCTACAAGAAAAACAATCAAAGAAGGATGAGGCCGCCTGCCATGGATCGGTGTTTGGCAGCGTTACTTATTTTATTATTTTGTAACTAAAGCATGACCATAACTAAATTGAACCAAGGAAAGCGCGCTACTGTGGCGCCTCTAGCGGCGCCAGCCAGAAACTAATATTTTTAGTAGTATTAGTAAATAGTAACAATGAAGTTGTGAAAGTTTCAGACCTGTACTATTGTTTTTCGCGAAATGCCGTATAATGGAAATTGAACGACCAAAAATGAATCCGCACAAATAACTGGAGCGTCGGTGGACAGATTGAGAAGGCCTGTAATCCATATTAAAAGCAAAAAACAAAAATTACATGTATTTTTCTTTTGTACAGTTATACATAAGGTTAGTTATAAAAATAGATAATTACTATTTACGTGTTCCCGGTTCCTATAAATTCACGTACTTTTTTATGCAGATTTTTCGACCTGCCATTATTCCAAGGTTGTCTTGGAGTGGTACTGGGCCAATAAGATCCACTTGGTACCAAAACCAAATTTCCCAGAGTTTCGCTCCATCGAAAAAATCTGGAAAATCACAAAACTTCAGCTTAGACGAAGTGGTGGAACAGTTAGAGATGTTCTTGGCAAGAAGAAGTGAACGGACGTTGCGAAAACGGTGTCCCTTTCCACGATACGAGCGCTAATGCGGGAACCAAAACACAAAATACGTGAATTTATATGAACAGTGAACACTTGAATACTAAAAACCTATTTTTATAACAATCGTTATGCATAATTGTACAAAAGAAAAATACTTGTCATTTTTATTGTTTTTTTTTTACGGGTTCCCGGCTTATTCAATTTGCTCAATTACCTTGGTATTTCAGTTATTTGTGCGGATTTATTTTTGGTCGTTCAATTTCCATTATACGGCATTTCGCGAAAAACAATAGTACAGGTCTGAAACTTTCACAACTTCATTGTTACTATTTACTAATACTACTAAAAATATTAGTTTCTGGCTGGCGCCGCTAGAGGTGCCACAGTAGCGCGCTTTCCTTGGTTCAATTTAGTTATGGTCATGCTTTAGATGTAGTTAGATTTATTATTGTATTGTTTGTTAATTGTTTATGTATTATTGTAATTGTTTTGTAAAAATTAATAATTTTGTAATTTAATCATTTACGATGTGTTCATTTGTTTCAAACAATTTTAATTGAATAAAAATTTAAATCGCTACACAAAAGATGTTTTTGTTGTTTTGAATTAATGCGAACTACGAAGTAATTGGAAATTTGGTTTAGTTTACATCTTTAATTTCTTTTCCTTGAGTCTGTTATATTCGATCCTTTCCGATTTCTATTAAAATATTTTTTCAAAATGTGAATGGACTAGGGGATTTCGTACCACATAATAATAATTAAACAATGGAAAAGATAAATAGAAGATTCTCAGTGCTTTTAAACTAAATAATAATAAACTTATGTTCACCTAAAATTAACATGTTTTACTTACTTACTTACAGTGACCGGCAGGAAAAAGTGCCCACTTCGAATTTTGTTGATTTTCGCTCAATATTTTTTACTCAATCCAACTAAATATACTGCAAGTATTTTTCGTATATTGATTAACATATTTCATATAAGATCCATTAATGAGTAAGCGAAAACAAACATATTTGGATTTTGAGAAAAAAATAATAAAAAAAAGTATCTAAAAAAATAGTGACAAGGAAAAGTGCCCTCTTTGAAATTTCGAGTTTTGTATAAAGTTTTGCATTGAGGGCTAACCAATTTATTGCGTTTTCATATTTTTCAGGTTTGTTAGCACTATTTCTGACATTTTTACACGTATGATCACGTGTTTAACTCATGTTTGGTTGTAAATATACAATTTGTTTATATTAGGTTTAGGTATCTCATTAATTTGAGTGTTACAAGAAATTAAATAGCATAAAATATGTTTTATGGCATTTATCTACATTAAAATAACTTATTCAAAGCACGAAATCCACAACGCAGCGGTAGGAAAATTCATAGTTACATTTTAAACGCACCGATCGGTGGAGGATCGCCCTCGTAGAGGAGACAAGCGCAAAACAGATGCGCGCATGGGCGCTAAGATCATTCGTGAGGTCAAGAAAAATTCAAAAGTAACTGTCAGGGAGATCTTGGAAATACTTCAGCCATCAGTTTTTGAAAGAATTATCCGTCGCCGGCTTGTTGCATACGAGTTAAAGAGCAGATTTGATAGGAGGCGCCCTTATATCAGCAAGGCCAATAAGCCCAAGCGTCTTAAGCTCGCTGAGGAACATGCTGCTGTGCCTCTAGACTACTGGATAACGGTTCTGTGGTCATACGAATCAAAATTTGAACTTTTTAATCGAAGATGGCATGAACGTATACAGTGCAGATCGAAGGAGGCAATGCTGCAGGTTCGCCACATCCAGGGCACAGTATGCCATGAAGGAGGCAATATGGTGGTCTGGGGTTGTTTTTCGTCCAGTGGAGTGGGGAGCCTTGGGAACATTAACGGTGTTAAGATTGCAGATTACAACATAAACATAAACATCCTGCAACAAAATCTGGAGATTTCACTGATCCCGACAGGCCTTGAAAAGAAGTTTGTTCTCCCGGCTGGGGCAAGTTCCACGCAGCCCGGCGGGGTCAAGTTCGACATACTGCCAAGAAGACGAAGTCTTTCTTCCCGTCTTGTCGGACAAAACTGTTGAAATGGTCTCCTTAGAGCCCGGAGATTAAGAATTTGTGGGCAGTTCTCGATGCCAGGGTGGACAAAACTGATGTATCGAATAAAAACGACAATTTTGAAGCTCTAATGCGCGCTTGAGAAGAATAAAGTCCCCAAAAACTAAAAATCCTAGTAGAAAGCATGCCAAAGTGCCTTCAGCAGGTTGTAAAAGCTAAAAGAGAAAACATAAAATATCAAAATGCATTTATTATTTCTTATTTTTATGTATAATAATGAATAACTGAAGTGGGCACTTTTTCTTGTCACTGTTTTTTTAGATACTTTTTTTATTATTTTTTTCTCAAAATCAAAATATGTTTGTTTTCGCTTACTCATTAGAGGATCTTATATGAAATATGTAGATCAATATTCGAAAAATACTTGCAGTATATTTAGTTGGATTGAGAAAAAAATATTGAGCGAAAATCAACAAAATTCGAAGTGGGCACTTTTTCCTGCCGGTCACTGTATGTGGGGCTACAACCACTGATCGGTTTTGGTTGGGATCGGTTCGCCACACTAGTTCAATTCTGTATCCCGGCTTTACTGGCGGCTTCGTATAAACCATCCTTCCATTTAGGCCTACCACGCCTTCTCTATCCTTGGGGAGAGCCTAAAACGACTTTACGGGCTGAGTCGTCCGGTGCCATTCGCATGACATGCCCAGCCCACCAGAGCCTGACGAGTCTAATTCGCTGTACAACAGTGAGATCTCCGTAGAGCTCGTAAATCTCGTCATTATATCGGCTCCTCCATTATATCTCCTCACATACAGGGCCAAAAAACCCTTCCGAGCATCTTCCTTTCGAACAAGGCTAAGAGGGTTTCATCAGATTTGGACAGAGTCCATGACTCGGAGGCGTATGTGAACACTGGTACTATGTATGTCCGGTCCGGGTACTATGTACTATGGTTGGCTGCCCTAGCGCCAGTTCGATCTTCAATGTTGTTGTCGGTGCTGACCTTTGACCCAAGATAGGTAAAATTTTGGACGACTTTAAAAGTCCGTTCACCTATTTGTACGTTACCCCCGTGTAGGCTTACATTGAATTTATAGTGTGTTCTATATTTATTTAAATGCTTCCCAGTTGGAAGCCAAGATTAAACTTGCTTGCAAGCTGGCGGTTTGCTTTTTATATACTGTTGCACAGCTTGCTTGACTTATAATGTTTTACTTAGCCTACCTATTTCGATATTACTATGTTCGCTACAAATTTTTAAGAGGGTCAGAAGGTAGGCCAAAATAGAAAAAGCCATAAGGTAGGCCAAAAATTTTTTAGTGAAAGCATAAAATAAACTCAAAAATATTAATTTTTTTGCATGTTCAGATAGCTTCTCTACATTACCATATCAAGTTAAGTTAGTGAAGTGGAAGGTGGAGGAAGTGGAGGAAGTGAATACAACGATTTACTCTAGTAAGTTTTGCACATCAATATACATATGTTAGTTTTATTTTTCTTTTCTTCGTTTTTCACACATCTTTCGTGTGACGATGATCACGTACAAACAAAGACAAGATAAATTTCGTCCTAGTCGCTTTGTACCATGCTTCTCCACTTCCAGGAACCGTTTCTAGTAGGATAAACACCTTTTCGTAAGAATCTACCCATTTAGGGAAACTTGCTAAACAAGTGGATATTAGTAGCAGCTGCTTAGAAGAAGTTTGCTCGTTCTAGAAAAGCATCCGCGTGTCCCTACGGTTGGGTTAAATTCATCGGAATGATTTGAGCCGAATTTTTATGTTTGTTTTCTCCTATTCTGCCTAATTCTTGAATTCTTCAAATGTCTGAGGGAAACGCAAAAAACGACACCGATCGACTCTGGGGAAACGTTTTTTCCTGTACCGTGTATGAATATTCTGTACCGCTCCGTGCTTGACTAGTGCTATGATCTTTCCGCCGATTTGGCTCGAGGTCCTATTAGGCGGTGCAAGTTGTATGAGGTGTGAAGTTGGAACTGTTTTTCGTAGCTGCATTTTACATCAACAAGCCTGGTGCCGTACTATATTCTCTTTAGTATTCGAGGCATCCAACAACATTTCAGACAATCGTGTTCACGGGTATGCTAAACACGATTTCGGGCTATAGGGGTTCATTTTGCTTCAATGGAGAAACATTTATGTTTAGTTTTTATGTCAATTCGCTACACTCAGCACAAATTCATTCAAAAGTTCCTATTGTTGCTTCTGGGTTCGATTCATATTGTATTATTGTTGACAGTTTTTAGTACGTTCCCAACGAAGTCTTTATAAATTCTGTCCTTGATTGATGTTTACTTATCGGCAACACTTCACCAACGAGCCGAGTAAAGGCAACAAATTCAACAGCCACATGACTAGAATAAAGGAACTAGTTTTGATAAGGAAGGAAACAAATCAAACCGTGCACGTAGTAAGTTTACACATCAGATGTTTTCCCATGTTGAACGCTGGTGCTAACTGAGATCTAAATAGAAATTGCGACGATTGTAAATCTCTGGCAACTGAGATCTAAATAGAAATTGTAATACTTTTAAATCAAATTGATTGAATCTAGTAGACTATGAAATGCAATTTGCTGCCTTCAAAACAACCTATAAATCAATCGCAGCATACATAATTCGTCATTTGAGCATTTGTAGCGATTGGATACAGATGTTCAAAAACTACACAATGGGTATAATCGATTTTTTACGTCTTTTTAGGTGCTGTAAAGATCCGGAAGAGGAGCAAGATGTCCTGGAAGTCCTGGTAGAGCCGGAACATTTTGTGGAACAAGAGGAAGATCTTTTGGAAGAGGAGGAGTACATTACGAAAGAGGCGGAAGATCTTTTGCAAGAGGAGAAGTATATGGAAGAGGAGGAAGATCTTTTGGAAGAGGGGGAGTACATTACGGAAGAGGAAGAAGTTCTTCTGAAAAAGGAGAAGGAGAAGGTTATGGAAGAGGAGAATGTTATGGAAGAGCAAGAAGATGTTATGGAAGAGCTAGAGAATGATTTAGAAGATCAAGAGAAAGATTTGGAAGAGGAGGAGGATGAAGGAGGAAGAAAAACAGGGAGAGTAATGGTAAGTAAGAGAAACAATAAAACCTTACACCGCGTCTAGACTCCAGCGTCGCGTAACGCGACGACGCGTGACAGGCGCTGAATTCAGACAGAATTCGCGCTACCCTGGTGGCAAAATCAGCATGCTTTCTCGTTCTGTCCAATTGACAATTGATACAAATAGAACGAGAAAGCATGATGGTTTTGGCACCGGGGTAGGTTTTTTTTTGTATGGAGTTCAGCGTTTGTCAGGCGACGTCGCATTACGCGATGCTGCAGTCTATAAACCGTGTTACGTGTAGAAAAACTATACATTAACATGTTTTCTCTCATTTCCAGGGCTGGGGACCTTCCCTGGAAAATATAGAAGAGGAAGATGAAGCGGAGATATTTTTCGAAGATCTACTAGATGAGCTGGATGAAAAAAAGCATACCGAAATCGACGCCCTACAAGAAAAACAATCAAAGAAGGATGAGGCCGCCTGCCATGGATCGGTATTTGGCAGCGTTACTTATTTTATTTTTTTGTAACTAGATGTAGTTAGATTTATTATTGTATTGTTTGTTTATTGTTTATTTATCATTGTATTATAATTGTTTTGTAAAAATGTAATAATTTTCTAATTTAATCATTTACGATGTGGTCATGTGTTTAAAAAAATTAAATTAAATAAAAATTTAAATCGCTGCACAAAAGGTGTTTTTCTTGTTATGAATTAATGCGAACTACGAAGTAATTGGGAGTTTGGTTTAGTTTACACCTTTTATTTCTTTTCCTTGAGTCTGTTATTTTCGATCCTTTCCGATTTCTATTAAAATATTTTTTCAAAATGTGAATGGACTAGGAGATTTCGTGCCACTAATACAGCATTTGCCGGCTTTTTATTCCTAAGTCCCATCAAAACACTAACACGGGGTCCACACTACAGCGCGACGTCCCGTCACGAAACACGACGTCGCCTGACAGGCGGCCGAACTCCATAAAAAGCAAGCCGTAGACGTTACATATTAATCTGTACAGATGTTTGACGTCTACAACTTTTCCTTAGCTCTTTCCAACATCCCTCGAGATATTCGGGATATCTGGAGGGATGTTTGACAGACGATGGGTACGAAAGAATAAAGGAAATCGGTAGACGTCAAAGATCTGCACAGATTAATATATGACGTCTACGGGCTGCTTAAAAAAAGTTTCGCTCAAATCGCGCTAGATGATACCTAGTGTAGAAACTCGGGGTCCACACTACAGCGCAACGTCGCCTGACAGGAGCTGAACTCCATATAAAAAAAACCTTGTGCTATGTCGTGCGAATCACGCTACTCGGGGTCCACACTACAGCGCGACGTCCCGTCACAAAAAGCGACGTCGCCTGACAGGCGGCCGAACTCCATACAAAAAAATGTCGCACAAATCGCGCTAGTGTAGAAACAGCGAAAAACGCGACGTCACGCTAGCCCTTGTCAAATGTCAATTCGAAACGAAAACAAGCCGACAGCTGGACAAAACATAAACAAACCGAAACACAAACGAGAACAAAATGAGCAATATTCTCCACGAAACATCGGATTTTTCGTTGTACTACTTATTTCCAGCTTTCACAAATGTAATTCAGTTATGAAACTCCGTTTTAATTTATATTTTTACCAAAGTTTTTTCGGGTTCCGAAACGTAAACAAACTGCTCTTCAACAAGTAGGAGATGACGGAGAAATATATACCTCCTACGGCGGGCCAAAATATCGTCGTTGTCTGTTTAAGTTTGTTATCTAATTGAATTTCAAATGTAGAAGCGCCAAACTCACTCAGGGTGCATAAATACGTAGCTAAACAAATATCATGCATTACTACCTCAAAATTCAACAAAAAATTTTAGCCGAGTTTGCTCCCCAATGTGATACATATTTCCACATGCTCCCCTACCTCTGTCGCGCTTGGCTTGCGCGATTGTTTTGCCGAAACTGGGCTACTTTTGAAACGGGACGTCGCGCTGTAGTGTGGACCCCGAGCTAGGTTTTTTTTGCATGGAGTTCAGCGTCTGTCAGGCGACGTCGCGTTCTGGAAAGCGTGTGTCGCGCTTCTACCTCTCCGCTAGCGTCTTTTGCCCTTAAGCCGGTACGCGTTCTCTCGTCACACTCGTTGTTCCGCCCGATTCTAATTTCAATAGATGGTTCGCACTCCTACCGTTTCCACTCTGGTATGCTTCACCCAAAGCCGGTTTAATACCGAACACTTTTCCTTTTCGTTGGTTCTCCCGATTCTCGTATCACCGGGTGGTTCGCACTCCTACCGTTTTCACTATGTAACGTTTTCCCAAAACCGATTAAGTGCCGAACACGATCCCACTTCTGACACCAAATGTGAGAATCAGCAGAGAACACTGGAAGAACAACGCGGTTGACTTCGACTGTCTGTCGCCCCGCACTTTCCGGGCTTTTATTCACAATTCTTATCACCCAGCGGCACCCACCTTCACACAGCGGCACCGCTCTCCGCTCTCTCTTTACATATATACTTCCTACGGTGGGGCAAAATATCGTCGATGTTTTTGTTACTCGGGATCCACACTGCAGCGCGACGTCCCGTTTCAAAAGTAGCCCAGTTTCGGCAGAACAATCGCGCAAGCAAAGCGTGACAGAGGTAGGGGAGTATGTGAAAATATGTATCACATTGGGGCGCAAACTCGGCTAAATTTTTTTTGTTGAATTTTGAGGTAGTAATGCATGATACTTGTGTAGCTACGTATTTTATGCACCCTGAGTGAGTTTGGCGCTCGATTATTGCTCGATTTGTTCGCATTTGTGTTTCGGCTTGTTTACGTTTTGTCCAGCTATCGGTTTGTTCTCGTTTCGAATTGACATTTGACAAGAGCTAGCGCGACGTCTCGTTTTTCGCTGTTTCTACACTAGAATCGTCTAGCGCGATTTGTGCGACACTTTTTTTGTATGGAGTTCGGCCGCCTGTCAGGCGACGTCGCGTTTCGTGACGGGATGTCGCGCTGTAGTCTGGACCCCGAGTTAGGTGGTTTTCTCAGTGAATTTCAAATGTAGAAGCGCCAAACTCACTCAGGGTCCATAAAATACGTAGCTAAACAAATATCATGCATTACTACCTCAAAATTCAACAAAAAATTTCAGCCGAGTTTGCGCCCCAATGTGATACATATTTCCACATACTCCCCTACCTCTGTCGCGCTTTGCTTGCGCGATTGTTTTGCCGAAACTGGGCTACTTTTGAAACGGGACGTCGCGCTGTAGTGTGGAGTTACTCTAGGTTGAAAAATACGCCAAATTCAAACATGATAATGATCAATCAAATGCAAAACACATTTTGTGGAACTTTGCGTTATTAGACTAGCGGACAGTATTTTTATGTCAAAAACCAATTTTGGCAGAAAAATACTGGGCAAAGATGACAGAAAAAGCTCTCGTCTAACTCGGGGTCCACACTGCAGCGCGACGTCCTGTTTCAAAAGTAGCCCAGTTTCGGTAGAACAATCGCGCAAGCAAAGCGCGACATAGGTAGGGGTGTATGTGGAAATATGTATTACATTAAGGCACAAACTCGGCCCAAAAATTTTGTTCAATTTGAACATAACAATGCATGATACTTGTTTAGCTATGTATTTTATGCACCCTGAGTGAGTTTGGCGCTTCTACATTTGAAATTCACTGAGAAAACCACCTAACACAAACATCGACGATATTTTGCCCCACCGTAAGAGGTACATATTTCTCTGTCATCTCCTACTTGTTGAGTGCAGTTTGTTTACGTTTGGGCACCCGACAAAACTTTGGTAAAAATATCAATTAAAACTGAGTTTCATAACTGAATTACATTTGTGAAGGCTAGAGACAAGTAGTACAACGAAAAATCCGATGTTTCACGCTTTCCAGACTGCACCGTCGCGTAACGCGACGTCGCCTGACAGGCGCTGAACTCCATGCAAAAAAAATGTAGCGCGATTCTCGCGACATCGCGCAAGGTTTTTTTTATATGGAGTTCAGCTCCTGTCAGGCGACGTCGCGCTGTAGTGTGGACCCCGAGTTTCGTGAAGAATATTGCTCGTTTTGTTCGCGTTTGTGATTCGGTTTGTTTACGTTTTGTCCAGCTGTCGGTTTGTTTACGTTTCGAATTGACATTTGACAAGAGCTAGCGGGACGTCGCGTTTTTCGCTGTTTCTACACTAGCGCGATTTGTGTGACATTTTTTTTGTATGGTGTTCGGCCGCCTGTCGGGTGACGTCGCGTTTCGGGACGGGACGTTGCGCTGTAGTGTGGACCCCGAGTTTGACAAGAGCTAGCGGGACGTCGTGTTTTTCGCTCAGTTCCAGTTCGGCGTCGCATCAGAGCGGATGGTTAGCAGTGTACGTGGTTCCTGAAAGGGTTAGCGGAAAAGTAAGGTTAACTTAGGCACGACCGCGTGGTGTCGCCGAGCTGGAGCTCAAGTCAGAGAAATTCCAGCCGATGCACATCTCGTGCTGTTTGAGTAATTAAGCGGATCACGAGTTTCGTGCGATCTGACAAACGGAAGGAAATATTTCTTTCGTTACGGCGGGTGAACAGCCGCATTTGGACTGCGCACTAGCGTGGTTGGCTAGCAGTGCTCCTGGCCGCATGGTGGCAGTCAAAAGGCGACGCCTACAGAAAATCGAAAACCACAGAAAACCAGGACATATGGCCTTTAGTTGCCAGTCCTTAACCAATAGAGGTCTTTGTCTCCAGGCTAGCTTGAGAAGGCCCAGGAAGCTGGATTCAATAGCCGTACTGGAGTAAATCCTCGACGAAGTGAAGAAAAAGAAGAAGAAGTGTTTTTCGCTGTTTCTACACTAGCGCGATTTGTGCGAAATTTTTTTTGTATGGAGTTCAGCCGTCTGTCAGGCGACGTCGCGTTTTGTGACGGGACGTCGCGCTGTAGTTTGGACCCCGTGTAACCGCAGGTCCACACGGCGCTGCGACAATCCTGCGACCGGGAGTTTCTGCGACACTTTTGACATACGAGATGGCCGACCTAGGCTATTTTTTGATTACTTTGACACTTCCGTGGTCGCAGAAACCCCGGTCGCAGGAAAGTCGCAGCGCCGTGTAGACCTGCGGTAATAAGGGTATTTTGTAGAGTTGTGTAAATCGGATTCAGATTCATGAATCTGAATGAATCTCTGCCTTATAAGGGATTCATGAATCTTTCGCCGCGAGATTCATGAATCCCAAAGACACACCAAATGGTGTAAAGTCACCAACCAAAAGTCGGTTGAGGGACCACCTTTTTTTTTTTTTTTTTTGGTCTCATTGTCCACGCCTATGACAGAATCGGGGAGATTCATGACAGAACCATGAAAGATTCATGAAGATTCATTAAGGTTTCGAAAAATTCATTAAGCTTTGAATATTCGAATCCGCAAAGATTCATGAATCCATCTGAATGAATCTTAGGTAAAAGATTCATATGAATGAATCTCGCCAAAAGATTCATTAAGCACAACACTAGTATTTTGGTCATAAGTATCAACAAGGTAAAGAGACATGAAAAGCTGTTACGACCAACCTCTAGTTCTAGTAATCTTGGTACTGGCTAGACCTTTTTGTCCTGCATGGACCTTGGTTCTGAAAATGATGTTACTTCGTTGAATTAACCTTGGTTCGACGTCAAAAAACGAGACTCGATTTAGCGCAGTGGAATCGTGGATAGTAAATTTAAGCATCGCTTAGCGTAAAGTACCGTACCGTAGAGCATAATAATGAACTGAACAGACACAAACCTGTGCGAGCCAGCTTTCTGGGCATTGAAAAAGAAGCCCCATCCGAAAACGTCCCTCGCGAGCAAATGTTCTTTGTTCCTGCCACGGTGGTGCATCTTCAATCGCGAGATGCGAACTCGCCCTTCGCTTCGTAGTGAAACTCGTTGCATGCTCTAGATATAGTGCTGTAGTCCTGTGTGCTGACGTTGTGTATCAAAATTTCGAAACGCTTCCTCGCTGCTAGAACGAAGTGGCGAACACATTCCATTCCATTTCCAAATGGTTGCAGGATCCAGAACGCCGTCAGTCCAGGGTTTTGCTCTTCGTATGTCATACGTCGGATGTGTTTCTTCTGCGAAAGTGTCGGATCAAGTGGGATAGCAAAAGAAAAGTGCCTTGTTGCCCCGTGCCATATCGGAGCAGATTTTTGTTTGTTGCTTGCTCGTTTGGTTGCTCTGGGTTCCGGTTCCTAGTGTGAGGTGTTACTTTCAATCCCTCCATGTTTGACGGTGTATCTGCTTCATCCCAGTCTGTAAATGATCACACGAATTGAAGCTGCGATATAATCATTTTTGAGTGCGTAGTTGGTGTGTGGTTGTTCTTCTATCGAAGCTCGTTAAAAGTGAAGCCCGCAAGAAAGTCATTTTAAATACCATTCGCCATACCTCGTCGTCCACGAAGCCCTGGATCGTTCAAACTAAGTAGTGTGCTCCTGTTTTCACAATCCTCCTCCCTGCACCCATCGTAACAACTCGCGTTATCAATGAATACTTCCGCGGTGGTGTTGGAAGGACTGGCGGATCCAGGAACATCCCTCGTTGCCGGGGAAGGCAACACGGAATGGCAAACGCTTCACTGCAGCAAAGATGCGTTGACAGATTTGTTCGGCTGGTTTCTCCAGGGAATATTGGCCACGCTCGCCTTCACCTGTCTTATCGGTAAGTTTCCGACTGACGGCACCCCCGTGTTACGTGTTTGCTAATTGGATTGTTTCTTAGCTGCAAAATTACCCTCATGGCGTAGTAATTGCGGTGCCGAAAGTAAACGGAGTCCGCTGGCCGTTCTTCCGGGTGTTCGGAAGATTGTGACTGCAGCAGAGCTGGCGCCGATGGTTTGTTGAAACGTTACCATGGCAATTTGTTGATCTTCACGAAACCGAAGCGAACAGGTTTGCACTCGGTTTGATCTCGTTGCGAAGGTTAAACAAATGGTCAGCGAAGAGAATGTCATTGAAAAGATCTTGTGCAGCCTCGAACGAAAACATTGATGTAGCTGGAATATGCTGGAAAGAATCTCCGCTCCACTGGCGTGAGAAGAAAACAGTAACTTGAACCTTCAGTTACACAGCTCAGATAAAGCAATGAATCTACGGCCGATTAGATAATTTCTCATAGTTATTAAATCGACCCAGCATTCGTCGTTGTGAGAAATGATGTGCATAGAACTTCCATCGGAGTATTTTGATTCAAGCTTCTGAAGCAGAATTGAAAAAAACGTGCTGTTTTGAAAGTAAGGTTTAAAGAGGATTGATAGTTTATAGAATTGAGGCAAGAGTCACTGGGAAACTTTGATTCAGAACGAATTTTAGAAAAAGATTCCTAAATGTTTCATGATTCTACATTCAACATTTTAGGTATAGATTCATCATTGAGTTTGGCGTTTGAATAAAAGACATTGTCTAATTTGTTGCCATCTAACTTTATGGGGTGGAAAAACATACACAGTCCGAAGTAGGGTAAATAAATAATGACTGAATACTGCACCAAATGGCCAGCAGGTACTTTCTTCTGTCAGACAAATGAACAAATGAAAGTGATGCATTTTGGCGCCCTTACCCGCCACCTAAACGCTGCAATTAACCGTGCGGTACCCGGCGCTTTGCTTCCCTTTATTAACTATAGTGCGCTTCTATCTTTCACTTTCAGCTAAACGGTTCTGCGAACCGCAGTACAATCGGCGCTCGTGGGAAACCTGGTGGTATGACACGTCCAAGCAGGGCATCGGCGCCCTCGTGATCCACATGGCGAACGTTTACCTGGCCCCACTCTTCCAAGGGGACCCCTGTACCTGGTAGGTAGTCGTAAGAGCAGGACTGTCCGGCGTCCCGGTCGCAACCAGGCGACGTTCCATCCGCCTTTGCGCCAGACAATGCTTGCCGCCCGCTAACATCCATAATGCTTGGCGTTTGTCCGCAGATGTGTTAATAATGTGTTTTTTTTCTTCCTCGATAAAACCGCGAACCAGGTATATCATCAACTTCCTCCTAGACTCAACGATTGGTCTGTTTATTATTTACATCGGCATCAAAACCTGCCAGTATTTGGCGCGAAAGAAAAAATGGGATGCCATCAACTTTGGTGAATATGGTAAGTAAACGAAAGGAGAGGTGAAATGCTTCGGCTTCAACTTAATCCGCTTATAGTAAGCAAGATGAAATTAAATGTGATATAACATCATTTTAACGTTATTCCTCAGTTTTCTAAGAACGAAACCTTTAAAGATTTCGATGATGAGTATACAACTGAATTAAAAGGAAGGCATAGCACATAAGACAGGTTTATCAACGAATGCCCATAAGCGAGACGCACCATCTTGTGAAGTGCATGGATTGGACTGAAGCCTACAGAAAGCCAACGGTTGCCATATGCTTGTTGATCAGACTGCTCCATCGATGGGTGGTCGGCGAATAACTTACTGCTCGATGCAACGCCGAAGGCAATAGCGGCTGGGCCGAATATGCCCCAAAGCAGTCAGTAAGCGGGGCGTCTACGGGCCAGATTTGCCATCCTTGTTTGCAATTGTGATTACGAAATAGAAAGTGGGGCCGTGTGGCTTCGAAAGCAAACATGAATGATGGCTAGGGGGGGCGGAAAAAGATGGCCGCGGGTGGCGACTGTGTAATAGATACATTTACGCCGGTTGGCCTACCGAGGAGCCCGCTGGTGCATGTTCAATTTGATTACGTTACCCTACCAAAACGCACCTCATTTTGCCAACGCCAAGGAAGCTAGTGACCAGTGGTCGTAAAGGCTCGACGGTGGTTTCTCCGACCCTTACAATCGATGACGTCGATCACTGCTGATCTTTTATCGATTTCCGGTACACCGCTTTGATAATGTTGTATCATGGCGGTGTGTGGGAAACGACGCCAGAATGATACGTTGAATACGTGCAGAAAACTCTTGGGTAATTTTGTATGGTATTGTTTTTTTTCATTTTCGACATACTTCTTCATCCACTTAGCTTCAATTGCATCTGTTAACGACCATTATCGCCGAGGACATTCTTTGGCAGCTTATCTATATCGCTAGTTCTGGCGGAAGATAAGGAAAGTCCACACGATAATGCGATTACCGTCGGATGGTGCCAATGACGCGGGCTTTATTTGCATTGCGCTCACGGGCGGGCGGCACTCGAAAGGGGATTGTTTAAATAACATGTACAATATCGTAGATATTGATCTCCACATTTTTTTTTATAAAATATTTCTGTTGAATGAGTGCTACAGTATGCTTAAAGTTCTAGAGCAAAAAAATGGATGAATATTAAATACTCTCAGAATGCATGCATGTATGTATATGCAAAGGATGATATCAAAGAGATTGAATTTTAATGAGGTTTTAATGAAAATGTATTTTAAATTATGTTGATATTGGTACGATTTACTAGAAGCATTATATGTCGAGTTAAAATATGCTAGTAGCTGTTGTAATGGATTAATCTATTTTTTTAAAATACTGCCGAAAAGATGATTTATATATCTAAGCTAGCTTAATATTCAATATTATCTATTTTTGTTATTATTTTCTTTAAGAAATAGCTTCACGGATCAGGAATCTAATGAAAGTAGAATTTAATTATTTATGGTTTCACTAGATACAAAGAATCGTTGAGCTGAGAGAAGAAGCACTACTTAGCGCTGAGCCAGAGTCAACTTTTGGATTGGTTCAAATCTTTGAAAAAAGAAAAGATCATGAGGTTCCACCGAGACTTGAACTCGGATCGTTGGATTCAGAGTCCAAAGTGCTAACCATTACACCATGGAACCACGTTGCGAAAGGGGCGAAATTTACAAAACAAGAAACGAGTGGACCATATAACAAATTTGGTTAGTCCATTCTCCAAACTACCTGCCATGTTTGATGATACTATTAAGGAAACTTATTGGTGGAATTACTCGTTATTTTCGTAACTGATAAATTTTTTTGGTGATTTTTGTCATATTTGCAGGCGCTCCGAAATCGTGGTTCTATCAAACATGCATCTACGTGTGCCTGATGGTGGTCGTTAAGCTTATAACAACCCTAATCATCCAGTTCGACGTGTGGGACAACGTGAAAAACTTTGTCCTGTCCCCCTTCAAGGATCCCCGGATAGAGCTGGCCGTGGTGATGCTAGTAATTCCATTCTTTGTCAATGTAAGTGGCGGGCTTCTTCACTGAAATTGTCATTTGCTAAATGATCCCGTTTTCTTCCTTGCTTTCGCAGATACTTATCTTCTGGGTGACGGATAACTTCCTTATGAGACATACGCGCAAAAAGCGTGCCACCGTGGCGAGCAGCTCACACCATGTTCACGGTCGGGAGCATAGTTTGCTGCAAAAAGTAAGGGGCCATTTTCAGCAAAAAACTAACGAACTGTAAAGCCAAGCCATCTCTTGACGTGCGTTGATTACGTGCAAGTAGAATAGCAAGGATTGTGACGAAGTATTTTTTTTTTGTTTTGTTGTTGCTTGTTCTATCTTTTACCTTTGGCAACTCTCCCAGGCAGCTAGGAAGTAAGTAATTTTAGGACACACACACGCTCGTGGTGCTTAGTATTCCCCGCCTTTTGTAAGCATAAGATTGAAGAGGTGATAGAGAAATGAATGTTTTTTTTTACTATTTTGATTATACTTTCTAAAGTCGACTTCTTTCTAAAAAATACCACCAGGTTCCTCGGCCTTGACCTTTGTGGACATTTATATTTTTTCCCAATTTTCTCCTAGGGATTCCTTATTGAACAATCTATGATTTGACCTGATTCTTTTTTCATATAATATAATTACCATGGGTTGAACTCAACAAGAAACCCATATAACCAAGCTCCATGTCGGTCCAGCTAAGAATTGGTAGTGCCTTAATTATTAGTACGTAAGTGCCTTTTGTTTGCTCAACAATCGATTGTAACGAACGAATTTGATCTTTTCACAACATGAATTTATTGTTTCCCACCAACCAGAAGAATGAGTGAGAAAACTGTGTAATGGAAGAAAGTCCAAGGATATAGTCTGAAGGGGAGGATTTAAAGCAACTCTAGTAGTATTTGCAACCCAAGGTATCCACTTTTAAGACGAAGCTAGACGAATATGTGAGTTTAGTAGTTTTCTATTCTCGGCCAGTAGCAGGATGTGCTTGTTCGTTTGAATCTCCGTACAATCACCAATTGCCACCACCATCCAACTCCTGTGTCCATCCTTCCATTCATTGCCCTCGTGCGTTTGGGTACGCTCTCCCATTGAACTCATTCCACCCTATCCACCCCCCTTTCCATCTCTGCGAAACCGAGTAACCGAGCTCTCACATGAACCATCATACTCTTTTGCAGGTAAAATACAAAATGATACAAAAATCCAAACCAAATGACTCAGAATCTGATACTCTTTTGTCAGGCGATGAAGAAATTTTAAGCTTCAGTGCGCCCGGCAACGGTAACGGTGGTAACGGTGGGGGGACCCACCGGTCGGTAATGGGACGTCACTATCACCTGCAGCACCACCACCACCATCCGACGATAGCGGATGCATCTTCGTCGCTGTCGGCGACGACCGCGATGCACACCGGCGGTACCGGTGGTGGTGCCAGTGGGGGTTCCTCCTCACTACTCACTTCCATCGACATGGACACGGCAATCATACTGAGCTCGTCGTCGAGAACATCACCAGCCACGAGCCGGACGACAGTTCAACAACGCACCAGTGTCATTAACATCTAGACTTGTGTACACGGAGCAAGCACTTTCTGTAGAAACGTATGGAAGAGAGACGCACCAATCGTACATGGACAAAAACACAGCACTCTTAACCTCACATCACCAATCCGTGCACATCATCAGTCTGCTGCATATCGAGCCCGGAAGAGACACGGCCCGGTTTCCAGGGATCCATTCCTATGACTGCTCCCACTCGATTGAACCTTGGCAACGAATAGTCCTGTCCTGTATGACTTGCCAAAGAAGAGAGAGAGATATGGTACATCAAGAGGATAATAGATAGGCCAAGGGAAGAGTGTGTGCCCTTCGCTTCAGTTGTTCAAGTAGATGTTGGGGTTACTAGAAGAGAAGTTAGGAAAGCGATGGATGTAGATTGCCGGACTACCGGCTCAACATACAATACCACAAGGGATATTCCATTGAGATGCTTATAGCCACATATACACGTACGTAAAATTGTGATACAAACCTCTGAAACATGTTAGGTGTGAGTCCGTGCAACCCCAATAAAGGTGCCTGCGGTAAAGTCCCGCTCTAATGCCTGCAAATCAACGAAAATTAAACCGCAATAGGATGAGTGTTTGTTTTGGGTGGAGGAGGAATCTGACGACTAATCTATAATGGCTAATCGAAGTCAGTGAAACAAAAATTATGGGTCGGCTTAAGGTTGCACAGGCCAAAAAACCTGGAAGAAGGAAGAAACAGCTAAACCTCCGATTAAAACATTTATAAAAGACACTTCATGCACCTGACGGATAAATAAGAAGCAGAGTTGCTTGTTACTGCAGGTGAATATACATTTTTTCTTGATTTGAATGTGATGCTATTTAGCGTATTAGGGATGAATCAAAACCAGCTGATAGAGGTTAATAACGTGAGAAAAGTTACTTGTTAGAGGCAGGCCATTTTAACGGGACAAAAAAAGTAAGAAGCATAGGCAAAGAAGCTACGTCAATGGCGGGCAGAATTTTCTAATGTACAGGTGAAAATCCTGCTAACTATACAACGACGAAATGAAACACAGCCGTATCTTAACAAAAACCGTGCGAAAGAAAACCTTGGCTGAGAGGGTGGAAGTCTTAGACCGGTCTTAGGCATTAAGTTTAAGCTTAAGAGTGCGATTATATTAGGTGGTGGCGGCTGATAGGTTGTTTTTACCGCTTCCTGCTACCGACAACTCGTCCGTTACTATTGTTCTATTTTATATATAATTATACATCCAACACACCAAGTACTGTTTAAGACGAATCGGAATTGGAAAGGGGGCGCAAATGTAGGCTACGTAATATATGTATACACAAACAAAAAAAAGATGATGTTGAGCAGAGGAGCATAAAAGAATGTTATTAAAGAACGGCAGTTTATGCTCGCCAAAAATAAAGGAAGCTAGCGAAATTTTATATGGAAAAAAAGTAAATGTGCGAAAACACGATTGGAAAGTCCGAAAATATTCCCTTCTTGGATGTTTTAAGAACCAACCCCGAACCTGTTTTCCACACCATGGTCGAACTGGAATGGGGACAGTTAGGTCGTTGCCAGATTCGTTCGCCCATGGTAGATAAAAAAAAACAGAACACACAACAAACCACAAAGAAGGGATAAGAACGTTTCGCATAAGTGAAAGGTGAAAGCATTTCCAAGAGGCTTACTTTTTTGGCCACCATGCCACGATCGCAACGAACCTCTCGATCATTTTATCGGTGCAGTTTGGCCTGTAAGGACGTGCCCGACGTGGTGTTCCCGTGGTGAAACTTACTCTGAGCAGCTTGGCACAATGGTAGGGAGTGTTGCTCGTTTTGAACAAGAATACGATAGTAAGTGGTTCAGTGGCTCAAACGGTGCTCATGAAATTGACAAACTGTCGATACAAATCGGTAGAGATGATGTGTCTATCAACATGAATAATGTGACGGTTGTGCCGATAGAGTTGAAGTAAGTATTTTACATACAAACAAACTCAAGTTAATCTGTTCAATTGTATTTATTTGAAATCATTAGACAGTCTCTCTTTAGTGAGTTTATCATTACAATGGAACGGTGAATTTTATTGATGTTGTTTTTCGTTTTACATACAACTCCAATTAAAGACGGAAAGTTGCTTCCCTTGCACATCTTATATGTTGACCGGTTGGTCTCAAAACAGCAAGAGATTCATCTGGAATATGCGAGGGACAGGCAAAAGACATAAACAGATGTGTGCGTCGTTTGTTCGAGCAAATGCCTTTCCTACTGGGAATGTCATTATGCGTTTGGTGAACTTGTATTTTATTCTTCCATTAATTTTACCCAGTATCATCTTGCTTTTTTCCATCATCTTTTACGCGACTTCTCGTCGCGTTTTAAGATTGCTCTCGTATGAAAGGGAAAAATATTGAAAAGAAAACAAAGTAGAAGGTAAGGGATTTTTCAGAGCGGAAGGAATTCGCTTTTATTATGCTATTTATTTTTCTGTTACGAATGCGCTTGGAACATATGTATATAACATGTTACAACAAGGGTATCTACCTCACTAGATGGTTTATAAGTTTCGAGTTTCTGTGACTAATTGTGACTTCAAACTAGCTAACTGCCAAACAACTTCCTCATGGCTATGATAAAGTTCTATGCCATTAGAAGGGAATAGCTGAAGGGAGTTGAAAGTTATGATCTTTCAGATGATGGCAGAGAAGTTGGCGGATCAAAAGTCAACTAACTAGACCTGTTTATTCATCGAAACAATTTTCATACGTGTAGTACATTCTTTTATTTTTGCGTAACGATCGTAACTTACTGTGGCTTAGTTGTCGAAGTATTAGTTTATAGTTTTCACCTTTAATTTCCTTAAAAATCCTGTTTCCGGTATTTTGTAATGTTGTCGAAATATGTATTCATTTGGTAATTTTTTTTTTCTAACCGATTATCTTTTTTGTTGTGAGGTTATGAATGAATTAATTTATTTAAAATTGATACAATGAATTTCAAAAATTAGCCTAGCTTTACGGCAACAGATAAAACAGTAAAATTTGGAAAAGTTGAACAAATATTAAAAACAAATATTAATTTCATAGCTTCATAATAGTTCCACTTTTGCTTACAAACAACAATCTCATAAATTAAGCATTTTAAACCTTTTGATTGGGCAATTTTTCTAACATAGCAGTTGATTACTCGAAATGATTGTTTGATGGTTTGAACTCATTCAAGGTGAGCGATTAAAATAAATTGCATCGCTCCAGGTTTGCCGTCACCACAGTCTGCCTAAGTTCACTGGAAGGGAATTTGTCAGCCCATGATTCGTGCAATGAATCACACAAGATTCCACCGTACACGATAGATGATCTTGGGACGCACACACGGACGCGATTCTCCCGATCCGTCGCGTGATCCGTCGCAGCATGTAGCAGGGTAGTTGGTTTTGCCTGAATACCTAGCGGTAAAGCCGCCGTAAACGATGTGCGAGCGAGAGACCGGTACAGAGCAGAACCGGGGAGATTTGTGCGATAGCGCAAGCAAGCACGTCGGCGCACATTGGAAAAAGAACCCGCGCCGAGCCGGTCCCGCGCACCACCACGGCTTCCGGCGCCAATGAGAACTTCCCTCAACCACGGTTTGGGTAGGGTGATGATGGCTGGTGCTGGCAGCTCGGGAAGCAAAAACCTGTTGTAGCTTCTTCATTCGACGCTCAGTCAACGGCCACGTCGGTTGTGTCTTTGCCGTGCCGCCCCGGTGTGGTTCTGTGTGCTGCTTTCCGACGGGTGTGTATAAGAGAGTGTGGGGTCTAGAAAAGAAGAAGACGTGACTGCAACAGTGATCTTGACCGTGTGTCAATGGGGCGGGTATGGCTACGTGAAAGATGTTCGAAAAGACAAATGGAACAACAAAATTGTTCGATTGCTGTTTAGCCAAATTGAACAACCCTTCGACTGATAACACGTGATGATAAACATTTGCTCGCTCCTACAGCATAGGCTGTTAAATATGTTTGTGTTCCGACACGCCATCCACATCTGCCGTCAGTCTGTAAGAACAGCCGAGAAAACACGCCAAAGATTTTCGTATATCGAACCCGTGTAGTGAAGGCAGCGTGGAAACTGGAAACAATACCGTTCTGAGATGGAGAACATCCCCTCCACAAAGCGTGAAGAAATGAGGTCCGATAACGGTTCTTGCATGGCGCGTAGAAAACTAGTCGTAACAACCTGTTCTTTGGAAGGGATTTTGTTTTGTAAATCTCCTTTCCTCTAGTAAAACGTGCCGTCATAAATTACGGACATCTTCTTCATGTTGCCTGGGCGCCATATGTGCAAATCAATTCAATGCACCAAAACGCGAGTGTGAATGTGCTTTCCAGCGTGTTTCTTGTGGGCATTCATGTTCCGTCGGCTTGACAGCGTGGCATTATTGGGAGCACGAGCTGAAGATGAACCAGATTTAATGGTTGACCTTGGGAAAGTCCGAACCTGTGCGGCAGCGAACGTAAAGTTTAGCTGTACACTTTACAAACCCCTAGAAGAACAAAAAAAAACAATAATGACTACAATCGGAATGCCACAAGCGAAGATAAAGCATGCCGCCGACATATCGCGGAATTGAAAAATGATGTTTTCCGCAGCCGTTTCTAACCTTTTACCACCAACAAATAATCTTGTCGCTCGAAACCGGTCGGTTGGCTGTGTGGTAAAAGATAAAACTTACGTAAAAAAAAAGAAACTAAAACAAATTGCGTGTGCGTCCACAAACACCGCGCTGACCCAAAATTCCAAATGCCACACACATAAGTGCTTTCCCAGTGGTTTGTGCCCCTTTTCCATTGCGTGCTGCTGCGCCACCTTGTTGGCGTCATTTGCATTTGAGGGCTACACACTTTCCGACGACGATTGGCGTCGCGGGATTCGCAAAAACAGGTTCATCCGGAAACGAACGGCCGAACAGGCAACCTGCTTGCTGGCATGCCACGGAACGCTAGATGTTCGAAACGTGCGACATTTCATGATGGAACAAAGACAACCATTAATGTGATTGCTCGCTACCGAGCGGGTAATTAGGCATCACGTACTTGTAATATCTAACAACGAGTGATTGATGGTGAGACCTTGACTTTGATGCGACCAGTGACCTTCGATTTTGGTGCCATAAAGAAACACAACCATATCCTTGGCTACTGGATCTACTGGAATTTTTGCTTCAAGCGTGGAAGAATGATACAAACAAACCATGTTCAAGTTCAATGTCGAATTGTTTGTTAATCGGTCCATCGGTCGATATTAATTCGATTCCGTTGGATGTGTTGCGCAAAGACAAGACGTTCTTACGCAACAAGCATTCACTGTGGACGGACAAGTTTGTTTAATATTTTACTCGCTCTCTGTGAGAACCTACATTTCTTTACGGCCTGTGTATTTCTTTACGGCTTAGAATTTAGGCAAGCATGTATTGTACGGCTAAGGATGACAAACATTGCCTTCTGAAGTGCATATGCTATCGTTAAATCTCCAATGGTGGGCGAGTAAACAATAAACATTTTTCATTACACAAGTTCATTGACAATCAGGTTCGCTGGCCTTTCTTCGGAGCGGAATGGAGCGGAATTCCAACGCATCTTCTTGATCTAACGGCGACAGAAACCTGTTTGATTTTGCCGTTCATTTCTGTTCGCTGACGAACATGTTCTCGATCACGTATTTGTTTGCTGCGGTGATTAGTACCTAGGCAGATTACCGTAAGCTCGCAAGAAAAGTTCAACGAAATTACGTCAGGTGATCACATGGACCGTGCATGTGTTTTTCCCTTAGAGATTTTTCACTCGCGAAAGCTCATGTTTCGAATATAATTCAACACTTTTCAATTCCACCACATAGTTGAATATATTAATAGCCGCTGCATCATTAGAATATATTTATTAAATAATTAATTCAATTATTTTATTCAAGACACTGTGGGTGTGCTAGAAATAACGTGGCCGGCCTAGACAGGCTAGCGCTAAACCAGCCGATTGTTATAAACTTCATCCTGCTATTGTAATCGTTTTAAAAAAAACCAAATTGTTTTACCTTCACCTGTTCATCCAAAATTACCGCTTCTATTCGACTATGTGTGTGATTCGAGGTACAATAATAGCTAAGGGAATGTGAGAGTTATGAAAAAACTCAATCCTTAGAGTGGATAAAACCGAACAGACACATAGAAGAAATACTAGGAGCAGCATTTCCGACAAAAAAAGAATAAAGTAACGGACAAAGCTCTGTTCCCAGTTGAAGTGCAACAGAACACTACGACAGCATGAAACGACTGAAAGTTTATTAATTTTTACAATATTTATGTAACTCTCCAAAAAAATTCCAGTAGTTGAGTATCTACGACCAAAGATATCAGTACTAAAATACGGAAAATTCAAACTTCTATGCAACATGTATGAACTACACAGGTAGATGGTTGTATATGTGAAGGGTGAAATTTTTTGGAACCTCAAATTAATATACTTAATGAATTTTTAAAATTATAAAAATTACACAGGATTTTGGAAAATACCCTCAAGTATTTTCACTGAAAATTTCAAATCGATGCCGCATCTCAATAAAAAGATATTTGCTCTAAAGTGCAGGCAGATTTTACATTTGATTTCATAAGAATGATTTTACATTTGAAGTATGAATAACATAATGGTTTCACATACCTTTTTGCGTCCATTTTCGTTTCTTTTTTCCAGTTCCACCATTATCGACATGACGGGTGAGCACAAAGGAACCGTCCTGGTGACGGGCGGTGCCGGATATATCGGTTCGCATACGGTCGTATCGCTGCTCGAGGCCGGCTACAGTGTGGTTGCTCTGGACAACTTCACCAACTCGGTCAACTCGGCCAAAAATGAATCCGTCGCTCTCCAGCGAGTTGAGCAGATCACCGGTAAGAAGGTCCATTTCTATCGGTGCGATCTGCTCGACAAGGACGCCCTCGAGCGAATCTTCGCTGCGCACCACATTGACTCGGTGATCCATTTTGCTGCACTGAAAGCGGTCGGCGAATCGATGACCAACCCGCTGCTGTACTACAAGAACAATATGATCGGCATGATCAACCTGCTGGAGGTGATGGACAGTCTGGGCATTTACCGGATGGTCTTCTCGAGCTCGTGCACGGTGTACGGCGAGCCGGAGCGATTACCGATCACCGAGGAGAACCCGACCGGAAACGTTACCAACGTGTACGGGCGCACGAAGTACTTCATCGAGGAAATGCTGAAGGATGCGGTGCGAGCCGACCCGAAGTGGAACATTATTGCCCTGCGCTACTTCAACCCGGTCGGGGCACACAAGTCGGGCCGTATCGGGGAAGATCCGACGAAGCAGTTCACCAACCTGATGCCGTACATCAGCCAGGTAGCGATCGGAAAGAAGGATGTGCTGACCATCTTCGGTAACGATTACGACACACCGGACGGAACGGGAGTGCGGGACTACGTGCACGTGATGGATCTGGCCAGTGGACACGTGGCCGCTTTGAATAAACTAGACAAGGAGCACCTCGGTCTGAAAGTATGCTGGTAGAAAACCTGGTGATAAGGTATTACATTTAATCAAGCTTCCTTGCTATTTATAGATGTACAACCTTGGCACCGGAAAAGGCATATCGGTATTGGAGCTTATACAAACCTTCGAGCGGGTGAACAAAGTAAAAATTCCTTACGTTGTTGAAGCCCGCCGTGCAGGTGATATCTCGTCCATGTTCGCAAACGCCACCCTCGCCGAAACCGAACTTGGATGGAAAGCAGTACACAGCGTCGAAGAGATGTGTAAGTACACTTTAACTGCATGTGATGCACATTAACAGTCCGTGGAAATCACTCCGTAATACTTTGACTCTGCTTCAATTTGTAGGTGAAGATTTTTGGCGATGGCAAACGATGAACCCCAGCGGCTACAAAACGGAACAAGCGAACGGCCACCACTAGAAGTTGGAATGAGTCCGCACATTCACAATTTGTTCTATTTATTATTTTATATGCAACCAAGCACATTTTTCTCCTCCATGGCCAGTTCGTAAAGACGTTTGTTTTGCAATTTTAACACTTCCATTCCGTACGAGGTGCAACCAGTGTAGAGGCTTCGAGCGAATAACTCCAAGCAAGATGATGCTTTCGGTAGGAATTTTTTGGTGAATAAATCTGTAATGAAAGACACATTTTGAGTAATAAACGACAATAATTAAATTTGTCCTAACTACGGTTACCGTAAATGGGTGGTTTGTGGGAGTGTATCGCACTGGGAACACTGTAAAGAAAACATTCGCTGGGAATAGATTTCGCCAACGGAGAACCAGCAGGTAGGCCTATGAAAATTCGTTCGTACGGTTGTTTCTTGCCGGGTTCATTGAATTTACACACCGGCTGTCCCCCTGCGGTGATCTTTATCCAGTACCACGTTGCGACCAGCTCTAGGCCCCATTTGGGGAAGAAGTTTTTCTTTACAGCATCAATATGTGTCGGTGCGTTAGTACACCAAACAGCCACGAACGTATCGGCATGCAAATGCCGTTCCAGTGGTATTGCTTGGATATCCTCGTTTGTGAGCATCCGGTAACCAATCTTTGCATTTGCAGCTTTTACCCGTCGAATGTATTTATTCCACCAAGGCGGATCTAGCAATATCAGGTCAAACTTTTCGTCCTCCATTATGTACTCAGCAAACCGGTCGATGGAAGAGTTAATAAACTTTACGCCCGGCGGTATAAGGTAAGTTTCACCGTCCATCTCCGTCAGGATGGTATTGTTGGTAGCATTTTGACCACGGAAACAACGTACACTGTCGTAGTTGGTCGACGAGTTAAAATTTTCAACAAATTCAAGCGCCTTCGAGTTGGGTCCTTCTTTTGGAGGTTCCATCGTTTGCAGTTTAGAGAGCACGAATGCATGGTTGTGCAAAATCTGTTAGGAAAAGAGGTATTCAATTTATATACGATAACATTCTGGTATTAACAGGTGGTGCAAGCAACAAACCTTCTCGGTGACTTCATCAAGAATGCCTACAGTTTTTATTCTCTTGGATTTCTTTGCGAGTACTTCCGCCACTTCCCTGTGATCGTATGGCATGGTAATATCGAACAGAACATTGTTCAAACATGCTGAGCGTACACTTTTATCACAGAAATTGGTTCTATAAAGTTGAACTATACTTTGCGCATGGTTTAACAGAAATGCATTCTCACTTATCACAGCAACGCTTTCCATTGTTCAAACTAAAATTGTACTTGTTTATACGGCAAACACTCAAATATTGCTGATTTTTTTCTGATTTCAAAAATTTGACGTACGGAAACGTCAAAGGGTTTGAATGTAGGGTGACTTGGGGCACTAAAAAGTTTCAAAGGTTACGAAAGGGGATGATTGTGGAATTATTTTAGGTTCTTTTCTGTTTTATGCTGATAAAATGATGTTTTCAAACAGTTGCAAAATTATCCTGCTGTATAAAACCATACTGAAAGCAATTACAAACATAAAACATCTACACAAAAACAGAAAATATTTACCGACCTTGGGCATATTTCATCTTCAATAATGCATTGTATTTACCTTGATAGCCTTGTAATGTCAAACGATCGGCCGATGCTTTTTTCGGAATTTGCACGCGCGGATTACGCAAAAAGAATAAAGTGTCCATTTATCAATTTGACCGGTCTATCGGATCCCTTGTGCTTGTGTATTTTGCGTGATTAGTGACACTAGAAACTCGTGTTCGTAAAGTGCAAGTGTTTCATCAGCTTGAGTGTCCTGTTTAGCCCCCGGTGCATCAACGATTGCAACGAGACTCGGTTTGAATGCAGTTTTGAAATGCAACAGCTGATTACCTACCGCAAGGCAATGTATGCTGGTAAGACCAAAGTGATCCCGAGCGTAATGCTTAAAGCTTTAATTCTTTCGAAATTAAGATCTACGGAGATGACTTGCAGAACAGTGTGACATCATCACTTCATTTGATAAGCATTAGAAGATAAACACTACAACACTTTCTTATCTTCTGTACTTGCCGTTTTCACCAATCATTGAGAAGGTCGGCATGTCTTACAGCAGCTCCGGCGTCTATTCAATTGAAGTCAATTGAATTCGTAAATTATAATTAGAACAGAGGAAAAAAAAACCTACTTCCTGAAACAGCTCTCCATTGTATGGTATGTGTGGATTGCTGCAGGTCTATTTGTGTTTTCTTTTTGGCCATATTGTGATTTATTCCTCCACCGGTTTATGATATTTTTTTGCATTGATCTGTTAAACTCAAATCTTTCTGTTATTTTCCTTTAAAGGTTCTTACCATATTATTTCTCACAAACATTTTATCGATAAAAATATATTTTGAATAATCGTGCTTCAACGAGATGTTTTGCATCACTCGATCATTCGACTTTTCCCTTTTCATAAAGCTATATTTAAAAAACTTTGCAAGTTTTCTGGTTTAGCTGTATCGACATATGCAGTATTCATGTAGGATAGCGTGTTGGATGAACATAAAATAAACAGCAAAATCCGGGCCCACAAATCCAGCGAACAATCCAGACTCCACTCAACAGGTGGTATGTTTTTTATCATTAAAGATCCATGCAAACCATGCCAAGTATGCGTCATACTCGAGCACTGGCTATTGCATTGAACTTGAAAATAAATGAACCGAATCTATTGTGCACGATACGATCACATCATTCATTGCTTTAGCGCATGCAAAGCGAGTTTTTTTATGTACATTTGTCCATCAGTTTTGAAAGTGTCTTGATAAGTAACGTGCAAACTACAAATATGCAGCTATTAAAATGACGGTGCATAAATTAAAAATAAGAAATTCATAAAACCGTTTCGACTTTGCCGTCACCTCAAATTGGTATTTGATGCTACTGTAATAAACTAAAAATCATCAAAGCAGATGGTCATTTAATAATATTATGATTGTTTGATAATTTTGTTATTTTAATTTGCATACCAACCAGTTTTATAGCTTATCTTTCGAATTTTGAACTGTTTTCCTAATTTGTATTTATTCATTTCACATCTGCTAGATGTTATTCATGCTGCGTTAGATATTTCCCTATTTAAATAAATGGAATACATGCTGGCTAGTCGTAAATCGTTACTTTGTGTTACGTGTGACACTTTCCACAGCAGTCACACGTTCCCTCATAACAATCGTGGTTTATTGGCATCACACAGATATAAATTATGCTCTCTTATCCAGGATCGATCGGCATATATCGATGGGTGTTGGTAGACCGAGAAACATTTCGGGTCCGTTTATTATCATTGCCTATTAGCATCATAATTGTGCGCTTTAGATAGTTATCGAAAACCGATCCACAAGCGTCGTCTTGGACGGCTCACCCAAATTCCACCGTTTGCTTCAATATCCTCCAAGCAGCAACCATTGTCTAGCGTACCTCCCGCTGCTTACCGAAAGACGCACGTTCGATTCGAACAGAAAATGGGTATCATTTTCCTTAAAGGCATACATACAAAAATGTGCGCGGGAAATTAGATAGCCACCGGGGCAGAAACCTAATGATTTCTTGCTGGCGAGCCGATCAATGACCCGCAGCTTTAATGCATCCATTCAATCACTGCATCAAGAGCATGGTAACACTTGTGGGCGCGCCCATTGCCTTTGGCAAGGTGGGGTGTGCGCTACATTGAGAGGGGAAGAGGCAAGATCTCGCCAGTGGCAGTTTGCATTTATCTGAGCAATCAGTAATGGGTTTTTGATCCAATAACGTCTGGCCATCAGGGTGTCTGGTTTCAAGCGCCCCCTCTTGCCCATACGCATCTGATCAGGGATTCCTCTTCAGTTTTTATCAGTAAGATGAACACAAGGAACGGTCAAGACGACTAAGAATGGCTGGGGGTTTTAATCGTATCTGGTGCAACCGTTTTTTTACCCTTCAAACCCCCACCCGTGGTTCCATGAGTACAATTTAATTATCTAATCCATTTACTTCTCGAGTGTTGCTTTTAAGAGCAATAATTATGTTCTCACAACCCTTCCCGAAGGCAGGAAAACCGGCGTTTGGCTTTGCTTCTTTTGTCGTGGTCTCGATCGAGAGGAAGAGTTGTTGTTCGTCGATACCCACGATCGGTCCGGAATGGTGGCATACTTCGCGTCAGTGGCTGCCGTTGATTAATTTAATAACTTCGGATACCGTTTCCAACGACGAAGCTGAAACCCGATAGCCGTCGCTAGGTCTGGGTCGGCCCAATCGTTGGGCTTTGGTACTTGCTGCTACCGCAACCGCCTTTGGTTGCGTCTTGATCCAGTAAAGTACCAGTATAGTCAGCATTAAAGGGGTGGAATGAATAGTTCTTCCCTTAAACGGGCAGTTTAGTATCAATTATTATGAGTAAGTTCTGCTAACTTTTGAGTGTGGGGGCTGTGTAAGGGTATTGATATTTTTTGAAAGCAAACGGTCGCTTTAAAGGGTAAATCTCGCAGGGAGTCAAATTGTAGAAACATATCTATGCAGCACTACATACGTTTTCTAAAAACGTCTAGACACGTGAAAACGCCAAGTTTGGTTTAAAGTGAAATGTGTGCGTAACAAATACTTCGGCTCAAGATTAATATTTATGTTCTTTTTAATTAAATAATAAATAAATTATACTGCGATAGGATAAAATGAATAAAAAAATAAACAGTAAATAAAATAACCACTCAAAATATTTATTAATTTAAACCAAGGATTCATGTATCTTGATCCGTACAAGTTTTTTTTAGTTTAAAAATTAAAAAGATTGGCATCGGCAAACCTTGGAGTGGCTTTACCGATAAAATATTAGAAGTCAAATAGAACTGCTTTTTGCTCAATTCCAATATTTTCATTTAAGATTAAGATTTATCATTTTTTCATTTCTTCGTATGTACGGTTCTATTTGATCGTTGTTTATTCATTTTTAATAGTTATTGATTTCGTAGTCGAATCCATTATTTATCCAGTTTCCTATCTTGTTAGCTGCTTTAATTTGGCGTGAATTAAAGTCAGGCAAGAGTGTAATTTTCTATCGGAGGATATCAGGGAAAGCTTTTACCAAAAAAAAACTGTAGCTACCAAGTTTTGTACATTTACTTCCGCACCTGCATCAGCGTTAATAATACTTTCAGCTAACAAGACATAAACCTATGCCTTCGTTGTCTTGATCATTTTTATCTATTGGTATTCCTTGTTTTTTTTTGTACCTATCTTTTAAATGTGAATGTCAATGCCAAAATGTCACAGAACAGAGGATTCAATAAATGGATTAATTCCATTTAATGCTAGTTAAACGTTCAGTGCTTCAAATTTGACCTAGAGACTTACCGGCTCTTTACATTCTAATCCGTTCTTCGTTGCGGTTGTGGGTTGCAAACTAGGTTGCAACAGCCACGCACAGACCCAGTTCCGCTCTCAAACCGAGCGAACCACCGCACCGTCGGCATCGATTAACGATAGAGTGCGTTTGTTTGTTTTCTCTTGTTTAGGAAACCAATAACGCACCATCGAGTGAACCAAGTGTTTCGTAACAACCTTGGCTCGTTGACATCAGGCTTTGCTTCTTGCTGCCTAACGAGGGTTTCCTCCCCAATAGCTGGAGTTCACTATACTTATCGCTCGGCAGACTATTTATACTAGTCTTTGCGAGAGTCTGGGCTCGAGTGAAGATTAATTGAATTAAAATTAACAACTACTTCACCGCGATCGATAGCGCAGCATCATCGTCGCAGCTGCGGTAGCATGTTTCCTTGGGGCAATTAGGTTGTTTTTCTTGCAACA
Organism: Anopheles ziemanni; assembly: GCF_943734765.1. Lineage (NCBI taxonomy): Eukaryota > Metazoa > Arthropoda > Insecta > Diptera > Culicidae > Anopheles > Anopheles ziemanni. The sequence goes on from NC_080705.1 coordinate 40,257,600, forward strand.
CTCGCCGGTTCCGAAACGATCTCTTCCGCTGATTGTGACTGCCACAACCGACATGCTAGCGATAGGGGGGAGATGCTTCTGCGTCTGAAGATGATCTTAGAGAGACTCTGCAAGCGATCTAACAACATACGAAGTAGTAACCAGGAGTTGGGAGCACTTGCGGCAACGGTTGGCCAGAACGGTCATCATGTAGCAACGGGATGGGTGAGTTTATTTTAATCACTTGAAAAATGACATGGTCACCATGGGCCCACCGGTCGGACGAGAGTTCTCCCGGAGGCACCAGAAAGGCTCTTGCAACAATGGAGGTAGGGGGTGAGCGTTAAATGAAGACGAGACTGTGAACTACGCGCGGCGAAGAAAACAGAGCATACCTAAAGGTTAGAAGTCAAGACACTCGCCCGAACCCTTATTATTCCATTACGGCGTTAGCGTTTAATTGGGCGATTCGTGGCGACGAGCCAACTCTGAACTAAAGATCGCTCCAGGAGCTCGAATCCCGGATTGTCCTGGGTTCATCTGGGCCACAATGCATATATGTACGCCTGTGTGTGTGTCGATAGTAATTTGTTTAGCGAGTCGAGAGGCCCCTTGGCTATCCGCAAGTCCCGTGTCCGATGAGGATCATTTCAATGCTACTCGAGGCGTTCCGAACCGTTCCCGATAAGCATCGCGAACCGTCGGGCCGTGGATTATTTCTTTTTCCGGAGCGAGAAGGAGACCTTTCCAGAGGGCGTTGGGCTAGTCCCTCTCATCGGTGGCGGCATGTCTGAACCAGACGGCTGTACACGCTTCAATGTAATGGGAAGAGTTTTATTTTTATCCCTCCCCTACACCCCTTTCCCTTGGGCTGCTTTTGAGCCCAAACCACTTCCCGACAGTGTGATGTTTTTGGTTATGTTTTATTTGTTTGTTCAGCTCTGTTTTGTGTTGTAAATTTATTGCTCCCGTTGATGAATACACGACAAGTTCGGGGAAAATTGAGAGAATTTTATTGCTTTGAGGGATTTGTTCCGCGGCCTGGAATGTGCGGATTATGTATTTTTTTAAATTTTATTTTTCTTTTGTTTGCGGAAGCTGGAGTTAGAATGGTTTGAATCAGATATTAACCGGCAATTACGTTAGGTAGTTTTTCGAAGATTTTATCTTTTTTTAGTCTTCTTTTCAATGGATCGGAATGAAACTTATTTGTTCAAACTTTTGTGTTATTGAAATCCTAAATTTATTTTTTTTAAGTCTGAAGTTTAATTTAATTTGTAGAATTCAGGTTTGAAACACTCTAATGGTTTAGATGAGAAACGATTTATTGATATTGAAGCAATTACCCGTATTGCATTATGTTCGGTGTTTCTCAAAACCCTCTGATGATTTGAATTATATATACATTCTCAAATTTTTATTCCACAATTTCCAAATTTCGAAAAATCTAAAACAAACTCATTCAAAAGCTTTAATCTAAAATTATGGTTCGAAACTTTGAAAAATGAGTTACACTTCAAATCAAATAAAACTGAGTATCAAATAAGATAACTTCTTGCTACTATTACTTAAAAATTGAATGTTATTATTATTACTTTAGCTAATTTTATACTGTTCATTGTACTGTCGTATTTTATACTGTTTATTTTATATATTTTTTGTTTATTATATTTTTCTTACTTTCTTGCAAATGCTTCAACCCTTAGTATTATAACACTGTACGTAACTTCAGTATCATCATTTCTGCAAACTTGAGGGTAATCATAGAAAGAAATCTGAATTGAACAACCATTGTCAGTTTGAAAAAATATAAATGAAACGTTAATTGTTAAACGGTAAAAGTTATCATTGGTTTACTACCTACAACATTCTGAAATGTCATAGCCACACCTTGCATCGCTGGTACTCGACTTGCACAACGAGTGTCACGCACTTGCACGACTAATTGCACGTCGTTTTACGAGCTGGTTGTATCTTAAAACAGCTGTTCAACTGGACGTCTTAATAGCACTGGCGATTTTACGCATGTCGAGAGACTCATAAGCCATGGTTCTCTTCCGGCTCATGACTCGCGGCACATCGCCTTCAGCCAGGGCGGCAAACTGTTCGCCGAAAGGACAACGTGAAGAATGTAGCGTCAGTTTTTGTCATTCGGTTCAACGGCTGCGTAGGATCGAACGTTAAATAGCTGCCGACAGACTTTGTGACGATGATGTCAAGGTACGAACGTTCCGATATACTGTTTTCCAAGCAATTGCACCGATTGCAATTGCACGCCTTTAAGGTGTCGACAATTGTTTCGGAACTTGGCAGATACAGTTGCAGTTCATTTCATGCTATTTTGCCCCTTTTAATGCCTTTACAGCAATTAAATGGACATTTGTTGATTAGTGTATTGTGTTTGTGTCACCAGCTGTGTCAAAATTATAGTGAGAAAAAAATGTCATTTCATTAATTAGTCTCTTTTTTCTGACGTGTTGAGCATTTGGATGTGAACTGTTTGGTAACAAAAATAGCTTTAGTTTGATTCCATTGTTAGTTATTTTGTTTGACAGTTTTGTTAATTGGTAAAAGTGTTTTAATTTAAAATTATTTATACACTATTGCGATACTTAGTTTCATCAATCTATTGTGTCATAGAAAACCGACTGAAGTAACCTTTGATATTTATACATCCAACAACGATTATTTGTGACAAAAAACACTACACAATAATGCAGCTATCGTAAATATTATATTTATCCATATCCAATTCCCTCGTGCATTGTGTTTGATCGCGTTGATGATAGTTTTAGCTGTACTTCCAAACAAGGGCTATGTTTATGTCCATGGCATGAATTTCTTTCAATTTTTATTATCCTCGGCATGCATACTAGAGCTGGAAGACAAAGCAACGTTAAATGCATCGATCGCCACGGGCAGGAATGTGTGAAAAATGTGTATGATGTTTATTCTGTGCTGGTGATGATTATAGGAATGGATTTTATTATCCCTGCACAATTGGTGCGCAGGGAATCGATCCAACGTTCGTTTGGTTTGATTCAATCCCTGCCTTTTCTTTTAAGGCTTTTTTCTGTCTGTTTTAATTCTCCTCCCCGAAACCTTCGTATGCCGAAATGTGTCCATCGGCTTTAAGCCAATCCCTTTCCACCATTTCCTAAAATCACCAACCGATCAGCGGAACTGAACAAAGTTGTTATTATCTCGAATGGATTTAAGTTGGGATGCGTAAATCAACCTCCAACAAGCACAGATTAGACCTTTTTTTTCTGGCTGGTGTTTGAACTGCTTCGTTCAACCTTTTAGCCTGCTCTTGCTATTTGCCGATCTCTCCATCAGCCTTCGAATGATCCGGCTTGCAATGGGAAAAAAATGGGAAAACATCTTCAGATCTCTAGAAGGAAAGATGTAATGACATCGGTCTTTCTACGGTTCCCATCTTCCTATCATCGTCACAGTCGACAGCGATGATGGAAGGTGTGGTAAAATCATAGCACAGCCAAAGATATATTTTTCCATCCAACATTCGCTTGGAAACGCAATGAATCATTACATGTAACAATTGCAGTGGAATAATAACTAAACATAAAAAATAGAAACCAAAAGAAACGAACTTGGGCATTCCTTTTATCCCTGCCCTATGGAATGATTGATCCTTTTTCACTTTCACAAACAACTTCACGCCCAGTGATAATCGCAGGTCAAAGGTTTTTTCAGGTAGCCCATCGTAGACCCCTGGCCCAAAAAGAAATGGATTTGAAAAGGAAGAACACAAAGTCCGTTATGACGTGCCAGCCTCATATCAAGGCTACTATAAATATACATTCAAGAGAATGCTGTAATACGACATAAAATCCCACTTGCTTTGCGATGTTATCATGGAGACAACAGGAGCACAAAAAAAATTGTTGCACAATGACGAATCCAAATTTTGTTTAACAATGAAATGCTATTTTTCTACTGGGTACTCTTTAAGTAAATTTTGTTATCTGAATAAACAACATGCATGAATTTGTTTACTGTTTTAGCCGCTGGACTTTGCAAATCACTTACCCAAACATCACTGCAAATGTGTCATCAACGGCAAACGCTTTCTTGCGTAAGATGTAATATTATATATTAATCCAATGCTAACATGCTGGATAACTAAATAATTATGTTCAAAGCAAACAAAGATTGTAAATATATTTGCTATTTATTGTTATTATTGTAGGCTAAACATAGCTTGAAACAAGAAAAAAAAATTTTATCCTTTCGTTCCTATTTTATACAAAAAACGAAATACAAACTTACCAATCAACCGAACAACCAAACCAACCAAACATATAATGAAACAGGCTGTTGAAATATCCTGAATGAACAATCGGCTAGTCACTCATTACGCGTGCGCTCACGTTGTTCAAAAGTGCACAACGGGCCACTTCAAGGGTCTTTTGGAATAAAAAATATTTAAATTTAAATAAAATTAATAACAAAATTAATTCATTCCTTTTCAATTAACACCGATAACACAGGTGTTTTTCTATCGCTTGTACAAATCAAATATCGATTATATTTATATGAATATGAAGCATAATTTTTATAAGATTAAAATGTTTAAAACATGTCTGGATGTGGGTTTAAAGTTTTTAAACTTTGTTAGGTCAGATGAATAGAATTACAACAGGAATGAATACTTGTTCTTATTATTATTGTATTTATGTGGCACAACATCCCCTAGTGGGAAAAGACTCTCCGAAGAGAGTTAGTGTGACCGAAAGATGGTATATTATGGATCGGTGATCAGCCGTTCGTAATACCGGAGGGTGCCAGTTTTTTAGTACAATAATAATAAAGTATACTATTAAAATTGAAGGGACAACCTAAATAATTACCGTTTATATAAGATCATGGATTTTGTCCGTTACATGGTGGATCAAAAAGGAACCAAATGTGACTATAGTTTTAGCAATTATGAATTATATTTCTCAAACATAACTCTGAATCCCGAATCGGAAAGAAAGAGAGTAACAACGAAAGCTATAACAATAAAATGTGTTATTAATGTTTCTTTTATGTCCCCATGTGTATTTGATTTCTAAATAAGTGTATTTGTACATTTTGAAAAGACAATTTTGTTCAGATGCCACTACTTATTTGATATGTTTGGAAAAAAACTATACGGTCTCTTATCAGGCTTAGTTCAATCGTTCCAAAACTGGTTGCTGTTTGATCATGACTCAAGATAATTTTCCACTATGAGAAAACAATATCGTAAAACCGACGACCGCTTATTTGTACGTCACGTACCACTGTGAGTTGGTTTAAAAGCATCGCGTGTTCATCGGAAGGCCCGCGCACTCAGTCATTCAGACCAAAGCCGACTGCCGGCAAGCCCATGCTGTCAGTTACCCGCGAGATAGCGTTCAGTAAGCACGCATGCCTCGGAGCCCTCGCAGCTCGGTATATCCCGTAGTGTAGTGTGTGACCGTCGGTCCGCGTGCGCCCGACACAAAGAGCCTTTCTGGTCCTTGCCGGAGTCCTTTAATGTTTTGCACAGTGGTTGCGTTGTGTCGATTGCCCACAATTCCGTTGTGTTTACTACCGATTCGCTTCGTCACCGATGGCTCTACAAGCGAGAGATTAGACGGTTCGAGCGGTATTTTATATTTGTTATGATCGTGTCCTATCAGTGTTTGTCTGAGTACTTTGTAGGTTTCATTTCACTTTTAAACGCTTTTAATTCACTTGAAAATACGTACCGGCGATTGTTAGTAAGCAAAACCGGCAACAGTAAGATCGGAAAATCGGCGGTGGTAGTAAACAGCGACTGCAGGAGAAGATTACTGGTGCGATTACCGTAAATTATACACACATTTCAGCGATTAGTGTCTACAGCGTGCAAAATAGCTGCTACCAGTGTTCGTTGCTGTATTTAATAGTTTGCAGCTGTGAAAGAGAATCGTTCGCCTCAATCCAGCACATTTAATCGGGCGTTCAAATGAAAAAAAAAAAAACGAGAAACATAAAATCGTGCTGATCACTGGCCACGGACGGGATTAATAATTTTAATCCATCGCCACAATGGTCGATCGTCGAGGCTTCAAATTGTGCCTATCAACATAGTTTTATTAATTAATTCGAGCGCGTGAGGGCGACGAATAACAAAAAAAAAGAACAAACTTAACAAATTCCAAACGAAAACGCGCCAGTCCGTCATAAATGCGGCGGAGGGAAAGGAAAAAAAACCACTAAACATAAACGTTGCAACGGATTAAATTGATTTGAATTCTACCTCGCCCAACGGACCCTCGTGGAGAGCATCGGTTTGATTGGACGCGGCTTCCCGCCTCGGTGCGGTCGGCGCTGAGTGGCTTAATGCATAATTTCCGTTAATCTCAGAACCGGTGCAGTCGACGGCGGGGATTTGCTGTCCACATAGTGGCGAACTCCAACCGAGTTTTCGGAGCACGGCGCAATACACAACAAAAAAAAAGAGGCCAATTGTTTGTTCCGGTATGCAAATTGATTAGTGTCTGCGGGCGATCGCCCCCACGATCTTCTGCGCGAGATCATAATTTGACAATTGTAAGCGCAAAGTGAACATGAAGGGTCAGGCAAAAGTGTGTGTGTATTTTTGTGGAGTGAGATTTTTATTTTTATTTTTATTGAATACCCTTTTCCCCGCTGTGATCAAACTGGGTCTGTTTATTGGCACAAATCACAACTGATAGCGAGTCTCGTGGCGAACGAGCTCAACTGTCAATTTGGAACCGCCCCTATACTGGAAGCGTTTATCAAAACACACCAGCAGCGGGAAAAATAAGAGTTAAACAATTGTAACAACTTGTTTGTGACCGTTTTATTTCGATAGTGAACCCCAGGGAAACGGGTGCTTGATTGTACTCGTTGTCGCAGCCATGAAATACGCCGTCCCACGGAACAACGTGCAGTGATAACGAAGATTTCCGATAGTTGAACGATCCGCAAGCCTTTCCATCACCCCATACGGCAGGTTCCTGATACGTGAGTGGTCCAATATTGCACTCAATCTGCGCAGTGTACACGGGCAGGTTCAGTTGGGACACAACAAACAAACAAAAAAACTTGGAGGAAACAGTTGAGGACCATTCCAAGCCACCGGACACATAAAAGCACCAATGTACTCGACAGATTAAATCGTAGCAATCGAGCTAATCAGCAACCCGAAGAGGGCAGCAAGCTGGAAGGCAGTTGACGTTTGCTCAAAAGTGTTTGTGTGTGCGTGAACAAAGGTCGAACGTGTTAAAATTGAAACGATTCCCCGGCAAGTAGGGGATCGGCGAGGATACCTGCAGCATTAACGTGTGTCCTGTGGGAACTGAAAGGTAGAACCGCTCGGAGGAAGCCCAGACATGGCAGACGTCGAGTCTCAGAAGCTCTGCGGAAAGCTGAAAGCCAGGATCACGCTGCCCATGGCCGTCGATAGTGTGATACTGGTGCTAGGTAAATGAAAACCAGTATCTTCTAGTCTAATTCTAACGCCTTTTGACTGTGGTGTGTCTGTAAAGGTCACTCTTGTTGATTTTCTTTCTTTCTGAACGGGGTTATCTGTTGCGTAGCAACCTTCTGTGCGTACGCTGTTTGTTGACTCGGACCCGGCAATCGAAACGAATCGGCCACCAGTGCTAGGGCTGTCATCGCCCGAATTTTTCGAACGTTAGATAAGCAATTCCTGTTGACGCGTTGTTCCTACGAGGTGTTGCAACCGTGCGCGCAGTCGAGTTGCTGGGATATAAAATTTACATTTTTGATTTCTTTCATTCTCCAAGTGATCCGCTGACGAGATACGATCAAAAGTGATGATGTGCGCAAATGTTGTTTTAAAGGCAGTATGATGCGCAAAAATCCTGTTCACCTCTAACCTACTGGGTTCCGCTGACGTTAGCACGAACGGAAATCGTAAAAACTAATCAAACAGTAGACTTTCTTGTTTCTAATAAGAAAACAAGACGTACCAGCTGAAACATACAACAGAGCGAATTGTTTGCTTCGAAAAGTATCGTTAAAATTGATACATTATCAGCCATTGTCTTCAGTTGTCAATGTTTTCGCAAATACTCCAGTAACCAAACGAGAATCCCTTGGTGAGCGAGGTCACCGATTAGCTCCGAGCGTTCCGGACCATTCCAAATGTTATCAATGAATTTTTTTGTTTTTGTGTGAACCCTCAATTACAACCGAATATGAATATTGGTACAGAAATAATCTGAATCATCGGACGAATTGGTGGGATACTTCTTCTTTGTTTGTGGTCCAGTTTCATCTGAAGCTACCCGCAAGATCAGTTGACGTTCGGTGATCCTGGAAAGGGCCTCAATAAATTCAGTCATTCAATGACCGAGTGGAGCGCACTACTGACAGCATGCTGTCAGCAGTTCTCATTCATCAAATGATTATATTTGTTCATAACGAAACTCGAGCGAGATCCCGCCGACGACGTCCAAGAAGGGTTGTGGGTTGGGCATGAGATGGAGCAGAACGGGTAAAGGAGTCTGGACCACAAGAGCGTGATCGGTCTAAAGAATTATCAATGATTTTTTGTTGCAATCATATTCTACACCGCAGAGCGAATGTTCTGAAACTCCCGAATATGTTAGGTAATCCGTTTCAAATTTAATTATCAATCCCAAAACCCTACTGAAACAGCAAACTTCATGTTCTTCACAAATACTTCACTTCACCACTAAAAAATGTGAAATGCTAATGATATATTAAAAAACGACGTCAGATGTCTGAGCTGCAAAAACTAGTACTCTTGATACAGCCACCTATCTTTGCCTCTAACTGGGTTATCACAGTGGTCACCAATGGTGCCCTATCGAAGTCACTAAACTGTCAAACTGTTGAATCGTGCAAGCTAATTACATCAACGGGACCTTTGTTTGACAGTTCAGTGACTTTAACAATGCCACCATTGGTGACCAGTGTGATAAGGCTATAACCCATCCATGATTGAAATAGCTCATCCGATTTTGTCTCTAACGCATCTGGCTTTATCACTCACTCAACAGATTTTGCCTCGTGCTCATCTGATTTACCTCTTAATTTCAATTTTGCCTCTATTTAAAAATTTTGTTATTTAAAGGGATTGTAATATAAATGTAAATATGTAGATTATTGTTTGTAGTTAACATTTATAAAGCTGTCAGCTAAAATGAATTGTTGTTTCAGTGTTATTTTCCTAGAAAAACTAAGTATCTAGCTACTAATCAACTAATTATTATTAAATTAACCCTGTTTGTTTGCGTGTTTTCGGCAAAAGACAAAAACTGATGAGTTAGAGACAAATTCAAATGCATTGGAAACAGAATTGAACTATTTCAAAAGCTTGGTGCTTTAGAGACAACAACACCTGCTTTCGAGCAGGTTTAGTGGCAACAGCTGTTAAATGCAAGATGTAGGTAGATATAATTTCCACAAAATCTTATAATTAGCAGGTTTGCCTCTTGAATGCAAAACTTTATAGACGTTTCAACAACCCAATTTAGCATATATGTCTTAGAATATGACTCAATGGAGTGAAGAAACATGCATAAATGTTTAATACATTTTTAGTGGTCCCGTTCTTGTCAGTCGTAGGAGTGCAAAAAAGTCGACGACAAAAGTAATCTGAAGTTGGTCGTCGATACCCTCGGCCTCAGAAGGAAATGAGCGTCTGCAACGAATGTGGAGAAAATATGGACTTTCGGAGTCAACCTTTGGGAAAATGATACTCCGGAGGCACGCGCTCGAAATTATATTCTAACGTATAGCGTCTGCGGCCAGTTTCGTAACCATTTTGTGCGTTGCTTGTTTCCACCGATTTCTGTTCCCTCGGCCAGCCTTTATTTCGGCGTTCGCTTATCATTCGAGCGCCAAATGAAGGAGATTATCGCACACGCACGTAATACCTCCTCTCTGAAGGTCCTGCCTGGCCGCACCGTCGTGCGCTGGTCGATGGTTCTTTTAAGTTTGACTCTTATCTGTAACGGCCACCGTTTGAGAACCATTTTGTCTTGCCCTGACCCTGCCGCAGCCATGTTTCACTGTTCTTGTGTTTTTTTGATCGATGGTTGCGCACGGTTTTCACCCTCTGCTCTTCGGTTTTGATTTGTTTTCTGTGCGTTTTGCCGGCGTGTGTTTACTTTTCGCCAACACGCTGATGTTTCAATATTTATTACTTAACCAAGCAAGTCGGCAAGCGTTGTGTCGTGCAAATAAATCAGATGAAACAGTAACAAAAATACGGTACGCGGTAAAACGGCGCGTAGTGCGTCTTTACGACCGGTATCGTTAAAACTCGATCTTTTCGGACTTCTTCTGGAGAGAAGCGAAATAAAATGAAAGAAAGAAAATGGTAAAATAAAGTAAAACAAATGCGTCGACAGGCACACACAATCATGAAATCAATCTGTACCAATTTTATGACGCGGGCACCTTTTCCGGCACCTTTTGCCGGCGGGAATGTGATGAATGGTGATATCGTTAAATTCGAATCGGGAGAGTGTTTTTTCCCACCATCCCCAGAACACCATCCAAATGTCGGCAATTTGTAATTAATGCCATTTCCTTGATATAAATTATCCCCCAATCAGAGCGGGGTAGGTCCTTTTTTTATGGTCGACGGGAGTTTGCAAATTGTTGATGTATGTATTTCGCTGTGATTAAAATCTTGTGTAGCTGATCCTTCACTTTGGTTGTTTCTTCGAGACACGCAGAGCTGATAAATCTTTTCAATTGTAAATTACTTGCGTTTGTTCAATAAACTTTTATATCAAGTTTGTCATAGCGAACTTATGATTATTATTTCACTCTTTTTCCTTTTTTTCGCATATCCTCTTCTGGGGTGTTCTCCACCAAAACAAAAGAAAATAAAACAGATTCCTGCCTGATGATGAACTGCACGGCCGTTCTACGGTGGCATAAATCATTTATAATTCTTCGAAATTTTCCGACCAAATCACGAGCCTGCTTCCGCAGGCGAAATTCCACGCGCGTATGTCACTCGCGCTGTCTCACGCATTGTTTAACTCTATCAACGTTTTTGTTTTGCTTCAATCTCCTCGAGCAGATCGAAGATCGCGAAGACAGCTGCACATTCTCACAGGCTGAAAGACCCTCTTGGGGCGTCTTAAGGAAACGGGATGAGTCGCATTGTTTTGCGTTTTTTTTTTCGAGGAACAACAGCTTCCCACCGGGGGCTTCCGTTGTTAGCACTTGGTGAGGCGATGTATCTTCACCTGGGGGCGCCGTTTATTTATTTTTTGGGTGATTTTATTTTATTTCAGATCACTCGGTCTGTTGTACACATCCTGTACATTCCCAAAAGCCTTGCAGCAGCCCTCCGGCTAAGCGAGGCTCGCGACCATCGTAGCGGTCCCCTGATCGAAGATGATTGGAAGTCATGTTTTGGATTTTATTATTACATATTTCCTTATTTCCCTCCCTTTTTGCCGCTAGCTCTTTCCCACTCTTTTTTTCTCTCTGTCCCCTGTTGTCGAGTCGAGGAGCTCATCGTCCCGAGTCACGCGTGTGTTTTCCTTTTTATGGTTAGGTTGGCCTCGGCCAAGGAAATATCCGCCGGGCCGTTCTTTTGGCGGCGGGACGCAAAGGTTTGTGGCAGGGTTTCCCTTTTCTGGTCGAGTCTTTTATAACGAGTCCATAGGATGTGCGTATGTTGGCTCTTTTTATGAGTACACATTTCGGGCCTTCGACTATTTTTATTCCTACCGAACCCGATCGACCCGCGGGTTATGCTAGTTCCGTTTTGCAATTTTATGACTCCTAGCCCTGGGAAGACGCTGAGCATTATTATTTGTAAATCCGTAAATCAAAGCCACTGCAGCCGTCGTAGAATTTGGGATATTCGGTTGTTGCTGCCGTTGTTATTGTTGTTGTTGGGCGACCATATTTTATAACCTTTCGGTACCGCGGAACACCGGCCCTCTTGTTTTCCTGCCTTAATTCGTCCGCCACTCAGCACGTCCATCCGGTGAAAACTACTCTCCGGTGGGTTTCGACAAGCGATCTTTTTTCCCTTCTTCCTTTTTACGACCCCCCCCCCCCCCTCCCTCCCTTCCTCCCTCTTGGATGGGAGATTGCCAAGGGGGAAGGAGGGTCGGTTAAGGGTTGTTGTTTTTCTTGTTCAAAATGGAATTTTCGGTGTTCTCATTTCCACGCTGAACTCGCGGAAATATTTGACTATCTACTACTGATGGTAGCAGTTTCGCCTCGCGTTTCCCAAGCACTTTATCACAGTAAAACTGGTAATTAATCACGTCAATATTTTGAAAACCCCAGATTCGGCATTTTCTTTGCCAGTCTATGAGGCATTTGTGGCTAGTGATTCATTTAATTAAAATGAACCTACTAAATAGCGACTTAAAAACTCTTCCTCAAACATCGTTGTCAAATATTGGAATGGAGTGTAAATCTGTTGCCATTAGCGCATGAAAACATTACCGATAATCCCTAATTGATCAAATTTAAACCCTCTTAGTATTTTGTAAAATTTTTTATACAAAGATGCAATATTTTAATTCGCAAAATATATTTATATTTGTAAACCAGCTTCGAAAAACTCTTACTGCATATAGGACCATAGTGGGAGATTCCATGAATATTTTTGACTGGTCAGATAACGAACCACGATTAATCTTGTCACTTGAAGAGAGTTTCAGGGACTGAAGAAGAAGCTGCTAAAAAGATCATTGGACCCCTTGACGTAGCTTGCTCATTCTCGCCCTCACACCGAAGAATCGACTTACTGTCGAGGAAGTGATAAGCACGTTCTTCGATAGCTATCTATGCAAATCTACCAGAACGAAGCGAGAGATGCGTCAAAATTACTTCAAAAAACGCCCACCATTTCCCGCCCGCCATCAGCATCTTTCATCTCTCCAAAACTGAAAAATGAAGGTCTACGGTGTGTGCACCAAGATCAGCCTGTTGCGCGAACCGGTCACGATGAACCGAGACATACCGGTACAAAGCTTAGCGGAAAGAACATTTGCAGAACCGTGCCTGATGCTTATCCATTAATCTCTCTAGCCGAGGCGGGTCTCCGTCTTAGGCCAACGCCAAAGCCGGAGGTGTCGGTGCTAAACGTTTTCGACGGGTTCGTCGGCGCGTTTGCATCACTTAAAGTGGTCGACACGATCGGCAGACGGTGGCCTTTCGCGGGGACACATTTTCGAGTCACCCACTTTGGGCGGATGGTTGTTCGGAAAAAACTACTTTTTTTGTTTTCAACACCACCGGCGGCCTTATCCGTTCGCACATGGGGGTGGTGTGGGGGGTGTTAGTGCGTGAAATTAGTGTAAACTTATTGGCATAACTAATTGTCATCGTATGGAACAAACGGGCGAGACGGCCAGTGGCGGACGTGACGGTTTCTCTATGTTATATCACATTTACAATTTTTTGTTTCGTCTTGTCGCCAAGTGTAGGCGGACGCAGACAAACGAGCCTATTTAGAAACGTTAAGATTATTTGGATGATAAAACGACACGCACGGACAAGTAGCTGAGTAATTTATTCATCTTTTCCTCTGTGTGAGACAGAGCTAACATCTTCAGATATGATTAAAAGATTTTAATTAAAACTCATTATTCATACGAAGATAGAACTGTTTAGTTTTCTCCTTCAGAAATAAAAAACATCATCATTTCTGATATTCATTCTTATTTGGTATATCTATATATGTATTTTGACTTTTTTTTTTTTGACTTAGTTTTGTTTCAAACATGTTGATTATTTAAGATAATTTCCTCAAAATACGTCTGTGTATCAAACACACAATGATGTATAAAAACAATATTTCTGACTTTCTAGTTTAATGCTTATATTACTATTAAAATGTTACTTACTTACAATTTTCAGTTCGTAAGGTTTTAATAAAAATAAATAAAACAAAAACAAGATAAATTAGATAGTAAACTAAAAGGTAGAAATGCAACTGTAAGAACGTTAGCAGAAAAGCTATCTATAAGATCTCTTTAAATAATTTGTAAATTGTTTTATTATTCTCAAATCTTGTATGTGTTATAGTTTAGATTGTGCCGGGAGTACATTAAGAATTTGAATTCTGTTCTTAAATGGTACGGCATTAAGTGTTTAAAGCAACGATAACGTCTCGGTACGATGCATTTACCATTTATGTGCTCCAGGTCGACAGAGGCAGAATTGTGGAAATGAAATACCACACCGTAGCAAATAGGCAGCGAGTGCACTTACCAAACAAAGCGAAATGACTAGCGATAGGTTTGTTTGTCACCGTAGGACCCTGATGGGCCTTACGTCAAAAGTTTACGTTTTCTTCAAACCAAACAAAGCAGAAGCGGAGAAGTAAAAAACCCTTACATAATGATAAACAATAGAGGCCTCTGTTGTTGGGTGAGTAGGACGGTAGACTGGAGCGATATCGGTAGCACCCTGGGGTAGGGCCCTGGCACGTTTGCGTCGCTACCAGAAGGCAGAATTTTTCCAGCCCGGCGATAAATACAGTGTGTAACTCGAGAGTCCCTTTTTCGCGTGCTCTCGTCACGATGAGAGAAGGTTCAGAAATGGACGCGGCTTGGAAGCAAACCGTAACTTTAAACATTACAAAACGGCGGCCCGACGACCGGAGATCGGCAAAACAAAAAGGAAAGGAAAAATCTCGGCGCGAACGGACATTACTAAAGATGGTCGTTAGTCGGTTGGTTTCTCCCGGAATCGATCGGACAGGAAGGGGTCGGGATCAATAAGTCGCATGAAAATCTCATTTCTGCAGATCGGCAATTTTATATCAGCTTCCTGCCCCGGAGGTCCCCAGCGTCCGCCTCGACCATTCGTTGCGGCGTCGATCGCGACAAATCGTTAATGATGCGTTTCGAATCCGTTTGTCAACCATGCCCGGAGCCCGCCCCGGTGGCGTTGGAATTGCAATCCACGCCACAGATGTAGCTCAGCCGGGACCATCACCTTCCGCTTTGCTTGCCGCTTATCGTTCCGGTTCGTGGAGGATTCAAGCGGCCTTGGCTGCTTGCCAGTGCGTCTTGTTGGCACAGGATGGCCTTAGCTTCGAGCATGTTGTCGGGCGTTCGGTTTGCCGGCGCCGAGTTTTGTACCCAAAACTGGATTGGCGCAACGCGCCCTAATGGCTAGCTGACGACGGAAATGGATGCGCCTGTCGCTAGATGGAAATTTTAATTTATGGACCAAACCCCGAAGAAGAAACGCAAAGCATTCCCGGAGCCGGGGAAGGCAACGAAAACTGCCCTCCAATCCAATCCGCTGACTCACTATCGTAGTGGGAAAAATGGAACCGTCAAGCAACACATGTTGAGTTGGTGTGTTGAAAAATCGAATCGTATGTAGGCGATTTCATGCCAAATGCAAGCCAACACGACGCCTCGCAGTTTACATAGTTTTTCCACCGTTTGTGATGGATGGAAAATCGCCTTTCCAACGGTCGTGGGCCGGTTTGCGCCGGTGATGGATATTTGTATAGAAATGTTTGTCGGGGAAAACATTTAAAAAAAACACTCGTGTTATTACTGCTCGCAGTGGCGCGAAAGGGTGACTAATACGCCATGTGCGCTGCTCAGGCCTCGGGGAATTTCTCATTTGAATGTTTGGAATTAATATTTTATGTTTTCCATTTAAATTTTTAATGCCATAATCCACCGCGACGGCCATGTTGGGTTCGCCTTTCGCCACCAGATCCCATTGTGGTGGTATAAATTATCCATCGCGAAGAACAACGGTTTGGCAAAAACCGTATTGCCGGAAACGGGTGGAAGCAACGGGGCTTGCCTAGGAAACAAAAACATGCGACACCCGGAGGGAGGGAGAGCTGTATGATTTTCCATTAGCCAATATGTCGTTAAAAACCGGATCGTAAAAAGCCATACACCATACCGCCGCCATAATCGCCGCCCTGAGCCTCGTGGTGTACTGGCTGATAAGACAAATGGGGTTGTGTCTTCCTCCGGGACTATAAAATCTCAATCGCCATAAGCACCCATTCATCCATCAACATGTGATTGGTAATACGGGCGCATGTTTGAATGAATGTTTTTCCATCCTTTTCCATTTTTTTTTTACATTTCTTTGTGGCGACATGAAATGGTGATTAGTGCTCGACCAGGGTGAAGGAATTCGTTACCCTTTCGAAAAACCTTAAATCGGCCCTTCTACTCAAATCCCAAGAGAAGGTCCCCATTATGCTGCGCGTTCGGTCTAGCCAAATGTGTATATAATTCCTGTAGACGCGCCCGGAACAACAGTGTTTGGTATTTGGTGTCTCTCCGTTAGGGTTTTACGGCCCTCGTGTCGCCATTCCCGACCGTTCGAAGGGGCTCGAAATTTCCAAAACTGTTGCAGAAGCTCATTAATGGAAATCCATTTCCAGCTGGCTAGACGACCAGTCCCGGGAGTAATGGCCTACGCGAGGAACCAACCATCTAAACAATTGTTGTCCGTGGCTTCGTAGTGTTGTTGAACCGCAAGCATTTACTGCACTCGCGACCCCAGCCCGGCTGTGGTTCCGGTCTGGAGTTGCATTCTTTGGCTGCAGTTGCTGCAAGTGTGTGCACAAACATCATCGGGGAGGGAAATAGACAAAGGATGCCTGCAAAGAAGGAGGCCGCTGACACGATGCGTCAGCAATTCATCAATCAGTGACGGAGCGTCAAATAAGGAGCCCAGCCGGGGGCTGAGACGAGGGGAACGAACGCCAAGAGAGAGTCGCAATTAACCTCCGAGAAGAAGTCAGCTGATAGGCAAAGAAAGCAGTGTGTAAGCCCCCGCCAAAGGTGGTGGTGCGGTTCGGGTGCGAGGCATTGTCTCCAAACATTCCTCGACTAACGACCGCACGACGCAAGAGATCCGCCTAAGGAGATGTCTAAGTGCATGTTCCCCGATCCCGACAAGGAATTCCGATCACACAATGCTTGTGCACACCACGACACATGAGTTCAGGGATCCCATGGGACCAGTCAGCTGCTAGCTCCGGCAACATGTTTCCCTCGGAATGTTACTCCTTTCCTATTAGAGACGCAGCAGCCGCAGTGCAGTGGCCGCGGGCTTTCTGGCTAGATCTAATTAGCTTGTTTTATAAGTATGGATCCGGTAGCAACTACATCGAGAGGTAGCAGGGCAGCGCTTCTCAAGTGAATTTTAAACAGCCTATATAACCTTGTTTAGTACACTTTAAAAAAAAGTACACCTAATCAATGGACGAAGAGAAGAAATAGTTAGAGAAGAAAAGGGAAATTGCAATTTAATATTGAAATTATTTTTGGTAATTACAATTTTGGTAAAAGAGTAATTAAAGGCCTATAGGTATATACCTAAACGTATACAATTGGTGATACATTAATTCGTTAAATTCTACCTACGAGTATTTGAACCTTAGTGCGTACCGTTAATTTCGGCTACACAATCAACCTAAGGGTGCGGTATGAGGGGGGGCCCCACACGCCGTCAAGGTGAAACCACAGCGCTCATGGGCCGATTTTAGATCTATCAGAAAATCAAAAACCCTAAAAGAAAATCAACAAATATACTAAAAAGTAGTGGTATACAGATATGAAAAATCTTCAAAAATACCAAAGTTACAGCTTGTTAAAAAGAGCGAACAAAATAAAGGCTAAAAAGCATTATAGGGGCGATTTATTTGGTTCTCAGAACAGGTCGAATAGAAAAATCTGAAATTGTTGTTTTAGATGTAGCTTCGTATTTTGAACAAATATTTAGTCGTATTCGAAATATTAAAATCGAAAATTGGGTTGTGGTCAAAATGATCGCTGTTTGGATTTTTGTGTTAATTAATAAATATTTTTAAATAATATTTTTTTAAAAAGTAATTAAAATACAATAATGTAGGTACACAATTTAAAAAAAAACAACAACTAATAGAGAATCAATTATAAAATAGAAACAAAAGACATGTTAAATCTGTATTGTGATGAAAATAAATATTTCGTTCATCATGTAGAAAATTAAGGTAAAAAATGTTGAAAAAAAGCCAATTTCTTATTTTATAGGTATATATATTTTTTTGTTTAACTGCTTTATTTTTGGAAAGGCTTCAATGTTTAAAAACTTCAGAAAGCATTTTTCTCTGTACAAATTCAATTGATTTTGGAGCATAATTAGGCTGCTATCGAGTAGAGGATACTAAGCCAAAAATATAGTACGACAATGCTGTTGAGATCTTCAATCGCGTGTGAGTACTTAAGAAGCTCTGGCCATTGGAGAATTTAAGGGAATCTCTTACAAGCGTATTGACAAATAAAGCATGTGTCCGAAGTGTTGAAAGCAAGACACGGCGAAGCACGCGCGCCACTGCCACATGCAGCGAGATGCATACATCCGTGCCCGGTTGAGCGAGTGTACTTCCACATTTTGATTGCACCGCACCAGCGTTCGCTACCGCCGGAGATAGATCCGGATCCGATGGTTCGTGGAGGTCTGGAGAGGTGCCGGGGGAAACCGATACGGAACCGGTACGGATGACACAGCCGGGGGCTGTGTGCAGCACTCCGGAAGGCAAAACAAATAGAAATGTTTGATTTATTTGTTTCCTCACTCAGATCATCCCGGCTTGGCAGATCGTCTTTTTTCTTCGTTTTCTCAACCGAAGCGGGCAACATGTGCTGGAGATATAGACGCCTGCGAGACGTATGTGTGTGTGTGTACGCACACGGAACCAAGGATAGCAACCCGTTGAATCAGACAGATTGCATCGCAGAGTTTCGTGACGGACTGTCAGCGGAATTCTTGCGTTGAATTCGTGCCGCTTAAGCGTGCAAATACTCTTGACGAAGGATTATGGTGATTCACGGAATGCGCAGGTTGTGACGATTGACACATGGAATTTGCCATCGATTATGCTACGATCTGGTGGGGGTACGCACTGCCAGACCTGTAGCCATGATCTGATGATCATGTCCACCATAAAGATGTGTTGATAGATGAAGATATGTCGATGGCTTGTGATCAGTTGCTTTGCTTGTTTCTTTCCTTCCTTGGATCTCTTACTCGCTCACTAGGGGTTATCATGAAATCGTCGTTTCGTTTTAGCGGTCGCTAAAGGCGCTCATTCGTCGCTAAGGGTGCTCATTTGTTCATTATAATGAACTTTTAGCGACTGAAATAAACAAATGAGCACCTTTAGCGACCGCTAAAACGAAACGACGATTTCATGATAACCCCTACTGTGTTTGTAGTTAAGGTGCATTTGGATAGAGTTTCCAGTAACAAGTTTTTCCCCACCAGTTGACAGATGAATCAGTTCGGTTACGATCTTTGCGTTTCTGGTCTCGAAAGGCGATCATTCGTCATGCTGACGTGTGTTCGAAGAAGAAAAGATTCCATAAAATCGGAGTATTTTATTTGCTACAAGCATGCTCAACCGATCGATTTGACGCGCATCAACCTTGTTTCAAGATTGACAACTACACCTGTCAAGATTGGTTGATATTGATCTCGAACAATGAAATTTAATATGTAAAATATTTATCTTTGATACTCATTCTGTTGGTTTGTGGCTTAGAACAGCAGTCAATGGCGCTTCGATTGGGTTTAATTACAAATTCATACGTCCGTGGACTTCTGATTTTATCGACCCTCAGCTCTATAGAGCGGAGTTGACGTAAATTTTAACAGATGACGATGTAAAACCAACGTACCTTCCGACCGTTAAAAATGTCATCATATTCTTTATCTTTCAAACTTGAACTGATCGTCACAAAGAAGGAGAAAAAATCTCCCTTCATCAACTTTTCGAGCATGTCATTAAGATTCTTGTTCCGCTCTGAAAGGCTCTTGAATTCCCCTCCTGTATCTCATAACGAACACACAAAATGACGCGTTATGACGTTGGGCACCGAAAGTAAACTGCGTATTTATTACGACGGCGAAGATCGTAGGGCAATGGCAGCTACAACGAGGCACGTAATAATTTCTTTCGCCACCTGGGAACAGACGTCTAGGAGGTCTGGAGAATGGTTTTTCAACTGTACATAAATTCCCGAGGGTCACGCGAGCATAGCCCACCTGGAATATGATCCAAACAGAGCTAAAGCTGAATCGACGAACCGAGCAGGGGCGAAAGGTGTTCCTGTTGCTTCTCCATCTTTAGGAAAGGCATCGAAACGGATAGCTTCGGTTCGTCCGTAACTCTAGAACGGTTCCGTGTTGCCTAATTCATAACCAATTCTAGTGAGTCAGTTCCATCTGCCGGTGAAGGGTTAGGTTTAACATTTCAGTTCTACCTCGTTGAACATAATGTGATGTAAACGGTTCATTCATTCATCGCTCGACAAGGAATAAATGGATCATTGTGAACTTACAACAGTGTAAGCATATAAATATTGATGGTGAACATTTTATATTGTTCCGTATTCCATTGGAAATCATAGAACATTTCAAACTATATGAACACAATTGTTTGATTTACTATTTAACACATTTCTTACATGGCAAAGAACAGCTTCTGCAAGCCTTTTCCATGTCTAAGCTTTTTCTGAAAGCGCATAGTTAGCATGCGTTAACTAAATTCCTTTACGTTAACCTTACTGGTAAGAGCTAATTAATTCTGTTTTGAGCTGTTTAGACAACCATACCATGCACAACTTTTCCATAGTTTTTTTTTTGTTATGTACAAAATGTCGATTTTCCTTGTTAGCAATTAAATGTTAATTTTTAAAGGTTTCTCATGAGATGTTGGCTACAACCGGGTTTGGGTATGCTCTGTTTTTTCCTTCACTTGTGGAATGCTGTGTGAATGAAGACATCACTGCGTACTACACTGGTGCTCTGCAATAATGAAGGGGAAATTATAGGTTGTTCATTAATTTTGTTCGTGACAAATTTTAAACGGTTTTCTTCAACTAATTAGTATCGAAGATGTCATTGTTTGAAAAAAATGTTAGCGAGCATGTCCTTGCGAAACGTAAAACATATGTCAAGATGACTGTGAATCGCGGCCGGTTCGCCACCTTCCAAACCATCATTATGATGCCACATGAGCATCATCACGCTAATGGGCTTAAATTATACCGTTCCCGCACTAATGCATGTAAATGGTTGCCCTCAAAGGTAACCGATCGGCGATGGGTTATCGATTAACAATTTCCTGATACGTATAATTTTTGCTTTATTTTTCTTTTCTGTGTCCCTCCACGTTGACATTTTCCTAGCTTCCATTCGCGATCGTCGAGGACGCGCACAATGGAGAATCAAAACTCTCACGGTAGGCTGAGAGCCGCCACGAGCATAGCTTTGCACGCCTTTCGGAAAGCGCACGCGCACACAGGATCAAAGAAGATGATTATGTGCGTCCGTTTGCCGTAATGATGGGACAGATCGTACAGCTGAACGTAAGCTGGTGGAATGGCGGAATTTCATAATTTATTTTTTAGTTTTTGCCAACACAACAAATAGCCATCCCATTATAGATGAACGGCGACCATTTGTTAAAGGCTTAGTAGAAGCAGTTTATTTTATTTCCCCTGATCCCAATGTTCATAGATTTCCAATCTGCTTGAATTGGTTAAGGCAATCAGGCGGGCATATATCAAAATTGGTTAAATTATCATAGAGCTAGAAAAAAAACTGACAAACAGGCAAAATACATGCAAAAAAAATTAAAAATGCTAATGATGAGTCGCGTATTTTGGGCAGTTTTCCTCCACAGCATATCCTACTGGTTCTTTTTATGGCTAAAAATGGGAAAAGCATGGCTTCAACACGAAAACGGACCAGAATCATATTCCCCCCGTGCGTTATTGGGTTGTGTAGAATTAATTCACCATAAAGCGTCCGTACAGCCGGTTCAGGATCAGCAAATCCCAATTCCAAGCATCCAGCGTCCGCTAGATACGGCTGTGCAAAAATTGAAACGCAGTTTTGCTTCGATTTTCACGAATGCGACAGTTAAAAATGCAAATTATCGAGCCATAAAAAGTAAGCTCATCCATGGCAACGTGTTCCATGTTTGCGGTATTCTTTTTATTTTAATAAACTGGCATTTCAAATAACACCTAAACTGGAACGGAAAATATGAATATATTTATCAACGGTTATGAATAATCTAAACTTGCAAAAACCAGATAACAATAATAAGAAGTTTAACAAATATAAGGTAAAATATGCTCAAAGCGCCAAACATGCGATCGTTCGATCTGCCATTCTTTTGATCTAAATCTTTTCCCGTGGTGAAACCATTGGAGCTAATTTAGCTAACGAAGGCGTCTATAAATTGGCTAGTCAATAAATCAAGGTGCCATAACTCATGCTTCCTTCCTTCTCAATCAAGCGGAATGGAACGGTGTTCCCGGGCATTCCTTTGTCACCGTGGCGCCGAAAAGCGCCGAAATGTTAATGAAATTATATTCCTCCACCGTCCGGCATTTGAACGTGATTTTCTTAATTAAATTCGTCCACTTTCACACACACACTCGCGGCCCACCACCCCACTTCCCACTGACTCACACTCGCGGCCCACCACCCCACTTCCCACTGCTGAAGTCAAGGTCGCCCTGAGACTCTTTAGCTGCATGGGCGTCAAAATACTTCATGGGAGAGAAAAAGCTACATACCTTAAGGTACACTTAAGGTTTAAAAATAACCGCATCACACCTGCGACCACTAACAAGGCCAGCACTTACATTCGTGAGGGCCGAGATGTGAAATATCACAGATGGCAGCGAGATTATGATTCCGGTCCCAGCTGGTATCGACATCTTTTCCGGGCATGTTTCCTCATATCCACTTTGCACAACAGAACGGGCGGCAGGGCCACTATTCCGTCAGCCGTCAGCGTCAATGGTGACACTTAAGTTGCTTTCGTTATGCATAAAAAAGCTGTGAATTGTCTTGTTTTCTGTCCGAGCGAACCAAACACTCCGTGTGTAAAGTGTTCGACGCAACACGTTATAAATTGTGTCGAATTAATTTGATAGCTTTACCCATTGCCATAAATTATCTTTAGAATCAAAGGCGCAATAATTGGCGAACATCGACGCGCTATAAACGGGTTTATTTTAATAATCAATTATCGGTCCTATCGATCGGGAAAGAACATCAAACAACAACTAGTGGAAGCCATGTAAAATGAACCAACTGGTGACATTTATATACATGATCGCATTTAGATATTTTTTTTTTTAAATCGAAAAGTTTCGCGCCACGATTTGAGTATATGTCTAGGGCCTTGATAGTTACTTGTTTGTTTCGTCTGACAAAGTGGCGTTTTGGACGGCAGGAGGTAACACTGTTTGCAATGAAAATTGTAAACAATAAGTGTGTGAAATTAAATATATGAAAATAAAAAAAATAAAAAAACAATAACAAAAAAAATAACAAACGTTCAATGTATGAGAAGGAGCAGCAAAATAAATTGAAAAATCGGTCACTTTTTCTGAAAATGGCGCAAAGAAACCGTCCAAGTTCGCACAGAAGTTTGCTTGAGAAGTTTTACCGAGTTGACTTTTAATGGAAGTTTACAATGCCGGGTTTTTTAAATCAACACTGAGCATTTTGGATACCACAGTTGTATTTGTTTGGTCATATTGTATTATATATTTTTTAGTTCAATATAAACAAAACCAAAATTATAAACCATTTTTGTATGGTTTTAACAAACTCTCTAGTTCTATTTTCATAATAAATTAAAGGTATAACAAGATTTTTTTATTCATTGTTATATGCATTTATAAATTGGTAATTACTCACAATCAAAAGTGTGATGGAACTCATTTTTTTTGTCTAGTAATCGGTAGAGATTTTATTTACAAATTCTATTGTAGCTTTTCAATTTATTTTAGGAAGTTTATTTTTTCAAAAATTCCTTAAAATGGGTAGAAACGTCCCAAAATACCATAACATTATTTATACGGAATTTATTGGCCAATGATGTGCCAATGACCTGTGTTTGAATCGTTCCACAATTCAGTCCACACGTCTAAAGGATCACTAACCTTTGATAAAATGGAAGCTAATGTAGAAAACATAAAACAAACACCGCATGATCCGCATCTCGAAGGTAATCACGAGTGAGTTGGTGTTCCACTCACGTGCCCTACCTATGAGTCAACATCAACGTGCTGCATCGAGGACGATTACTTAAATAACCTTCGCATGCATCACTCGCTCGATCGCAGGATTCCTGCTATCCGGGACGTTGAGTCAGCGGGTCTTTTTACGTGACTCCCGCCGAAAAAGTAGATTAATATCACTGAGCAGTATTTTTCCCCTACATGGGCTTCTCCCCCGGGGTGATTCAACCTCACGATCTTTGATGCAAATGATGAATACCGTATGGATGGAAAGTGTTACGCTTCGAGTAAAAAAGCAGAAACACTACACCCTACTCTGTACGTTGTGTTCTCTTCTGTTTGGTGCGTATATGGTTTATTATTTCGTGACCGATTATCGTAAATTTTGCCAAATATTAACCAGAGGCTGTAACCGCTTCTCGAGGTATGCTTCCGTTTTTTTTTTATTTCTTTGTGTCTTCAGCCCTTCAACATCAACCGAAAACAGTTTATGATGAGGATAAAAGACAGATGCAGAACCGGTCAATCTTCGTGTGTGTTCCTGCACTCCCACTGAGTGCTTCCGCTGAGCGCTGGCAGCAGACACTACCAAACGGCTTTACAAACCCATGTCGAGTGATGATAGTGGACGAACACAGGGCAGCCGAAAAACAAAACACTAAGAAAAACACAATCGAACGCGCGGCGGAGAAATGGGAACAGGAATCATCGCATAAATCAGCTGGCACTTCATTCAGCGTTATTTATCTGCGGCGAAAGGAGAAGGAATGCCACAAACAATGTCGGCCCCGCGCTGGCAAATTGATGTTCTGCCGCCTTCGGCCAGACAAACTATACCATCAGTCGTCCACCAACAGCTACGCCGTTCCGTCCGACCCGTGGAGTCTGATCTTTTCGCTCTCTTAATAAGCTTATCGGACTATTTTGTGCGCTGAACTTGTAAATGATGCGCGATAATCGTTTAGCTTAATCCCGCTCGCTATGTGTCGCGCGCGTTAACAAAAAGGCAGCCCACTTTATTTCCATTCAGACACACACACACACATGCTGACGCAGGCGTCGTCGTCGTCGGACCGGTCGAGTTTATTTCTCGTGTGTGATCGAGGAGGGGGGGTTTGAGCCGCAGCATAAATCACTCATCATAAAAGCACCATAATCTCCCACATTCTTCCGCTAGCATCTGTTTCTAATTTTGTCAGTTACCGTGCATCAAAACCCGATCGTGGGGCTTTCGGTTGGGAAATTTATTTTCATTCCGGTTTTCTCCTTCCAAAAGCGTGAGCCTCGCGGAAAAGGGTTATGTAAACCAAAAACAATCCGATCCAAATAAGCCTCAGCTGAATGGCAGGATTAGCAAGCATCAGATTCTCGGGTATCGGAGAATTTATTTTAAATTTATTGAAAAGATTTCAAGCGATATGGCTTAACCCTTTTTTCAACGCTTAAAACGCCGTTTGCGAATTTTATTTCTGCCCTTGGCAAAACGAGAACCATAAGGATATGTGTGTAGGCAACCTTCGACCCCTTCGGGCTGCATACATCGGCACAACAACAAAAGCGGGAAAAGCCCTAGAATGCAGCGAAGCGGCTTCACCCGGTATGGCCCCGGTGTTACATAAAGGAAAACTGGCAACAACACGAAAGGCGCACAATAACCGGTCATCATTGCCGTCGTCTTGAGTTGGGAGAATTACCTTCGCGCAGAGTTTTGCAACAATGGCGTATGATTACAAAACATCCACTTCGTTAGGATATTTTCTCGAGCCAACCGACACAACGGCAGGAGCAAGTATTGTAATCGAACGGAAGGAAAAGGTTAAACAACTTCCTTAAGGATAGTTTTAACTTCCCGATATATAGTTAGTTCTTTCTAAAAAAAAGTCTCCGCTTAATTCAAACCATATTTTTCGCTCTTCCCCAATTCATTGTCGTTGAGTGTCGTGTTTCAAGTTTTCATCAAAACCATTCAATAGCTCCGAAGGTCAGGTTTTAAGCATCGCCATAAATTCTAATTTCAATCTGCGGTGGTGGTTTTCGCGCAGAGCGATCTCCGTTTAATCATGCCAATGAAAAGCTCGAAGACAGATTGATGATGTTTCTTTATATTTATCCCGCGGGTGACCCGACTGCTGCTTTGCCCGGTGTGCGGAGGAGTTGGTGTTGCTGCAGACGCCTCTACCAGGCTGACCATAAATGTCGGTCGTAATAATGCTCTCGGGCAATCATGCCGCTCGTTTTGCTGCTCATCTGTGTGTGCCATTTTGCATGCAGATTTCTTGTTTTTTTTCCTTCTCTCCAATCGTCTTCAGTTCGAACATGGAATGATTAATTAAAAAAAAAAACGAATATGCCCAGTTTGATTTGATTTCGGACGTCAACGAATCAGTATCAGCAGCAGTAAACGATCATTATTTGCCTGTCGATCACCCATCGATGTACATTAAAGATGAAAAATATGTGTATAGTGATAATTGATACGGGCTGTTGTTGATGGAACGAACAAATTTTAATCAAACCGGACTAGGAAAGCCACCGTTGGGAACAAAATTAAAATAAAATTACATTACGGCCGATTACGGGAGAACAACCTTAAAAGGCAACGAAGAAATGCTCTCTAGGTGGATCGGTCAGTCAGTTTTCCTCGCTTCAGGGAAAGTTGGTCAGCGCATAGACCACCATCGTGACCACGGTTCCGCGCTGTTCCCTGGCTTTCCAGAACCGTGCGCTCGATGACAACCGCTTCCTCCTTTGCCAGCGTTACGAAACGGGTGAGATAATGCCGAGCTAGCGTAACTCATTTTCAATGTCACGCGGTTATGCTACGAGCGAAGAGGAGGGGGGTGGGGGGGGGGGGTAGGGGGGTTGCCGGACCCCAACGAATGCTTAGAATGAGCATTACACCCGTGTGAAAAACGGTTCAACGTTAGCGGTTTTCCCGCTTGTTCCACGCCCAGCTGTGTTGGTCGCTTGACCGGTGGTCCTTACGTCGCTCGGCTTCAGCTGCTCTTCATGGGAAGAGAAAAACAAAAACCGGTCCAGTTCGTCGTGAGGTGGAAAGGGCCCGGGAGTCAGGTGAGAATGAAAAGCGAAGGGAAATTACCGAGGTGCATAATTATTATTTCGCACGGCTGCAACGAACGGTGTAATGTCGGGGGTTAACCCTGACCATGGGGAAGTGTGTTTGCAGCACTTAGTCTGCTCTTCCATCCGCCAAATGTATCATTTCTGACGTAATGAGTCTTTAGCTGTGGACCCTTCCCAGGAGGCGGGGGCTTACTTACGGGGCTCCGACTCAGCACGATGCTGATGTTTCGTCATGCATTGCGAGAGCATGCGTTCTATTATTAGTACTACATGCGAGCATGCCAGTTCCGAGGAAACAAAAAACGGTACATTTTTTTTTTTAACCATAAACCATAATCCAATGCCCATAAATCTTCATTACCGGAACTCATGAAGACAGCGATGCGGTGCGCTATCAGTAGGATTTGTACACACGGACAAGCAAAATCCCACACTCACACACGTGCGTACAATCGTCGGGAAAACAACACGAGCTCTTTATCAGTGATTGAAAAGCGAAGAAAAAACGATTTAGTATTTCAGTCCCCCAAACGGGTTCCTTATCGTCTCTACCACCATACATTACAAGATTCGCCTTCGTGTGTGACAAATTTGGGTGACGGTTTTAATCTCGATTTGATGCTAGTACTCCTCTCGGAGGGAGGTTCTTCAAGCGGTGGTCCGACGGTTTCGACACAAATCGGAACTCACGGCCATATATTGTCCATCGATCGGAAACTTCGCGTCCACTTTTCCACCTTCCCTTGTCATTGACTGGGCGCAGTTTAAATCGGCCAAATTACTCGTGTTTTACACACACTAGCGATAATGGTTGTGGCACATCCTTACGGTTGACCTCCAATTTGTTCGGGTTTGGATTTGGCAGAGAAGAGTGCTCATTATTTTTCCCATTGGCGAGGGTTTTTCGCCGGTCCAGCGATAAGGGGCGATGTTAGCCGTTAACGAGCCTGTTAGCGCGGATACCACGACGACACCTCCTCAGCACAGTCTTACTCATTACTGATTGCCCATGTGTAAGGGGGGAGAGGGGTACTTTAGCGTCAGCCGTTTGTGGTTAATTAATTTTTAAAATGGGCCGCAAAATTCGGACCTGCCATAAACAGGTACCATGGTGTTCGGTTTTAAAAATATGGCCAAAAATCAAACTCGATGGTGTCCTCGAAAACCGCCGCAAAGCAATTTCAACCATATAAAGAAGGTGCCAGGATGGAGAAAACTCTCGGTCGGCAAGTGGGGGGGCCCGACTTGGCCCATCGCTGGCTGTCGATTTTATTGCCTTCGGGTTTTTGGGACGGTACGTTTGGGAGGGTGTTGCGCTAACACTTCCCACCAGGCGCCCACATCGTAACGCCGATTAAAGGAAGGCAAATTAACGCCCTTTGCATAGTAAATGGTACTTGAAACGTTTACTGCTTTTCCTGTGTTTGCCGACGGTCTCTAATTGAACGGCATCGACGCTGCCATCGACGTTCTGTGATGGTTAGCAGTCAATTGTCGTGTAAGTCGTATTTGTTTAATGCGATGTGCTTAGACACGAATTAATGGGAATAAATTGACCATATCAAGCATTAGAACAATCTTTATTCACGTCAGGTTGAGGGAAATACACTATTTTTAATGACTGGAAATCACTTTTATTGCTTATCCTTACTAAACAGAGGCGGCATAGGAAACAACATTATGAGCAGTTCTAAAACACAAGACCGATTTTTTAAAAGGACTTTGTTCCCTTTTCATGTGATCAAATGGGTCGTTGAAAGTAAGGGAATTTAAAAACTGATTTATTGCTATATACTTTGCACCTTGGAACAACAACATGCCCTTATTAACTACCAATAGTGATCAATTCACGTTTATGTAACATTTCTTCTATTTTATTCTTTACTTGTGTAAGTCATGCATTGATTTTTCTCTTTCTTTGACATAATGACGATCTTCTGTCATAGGCTTATCAAACTTTGTCCTTTTGGCCGAGTTTCGCTGGGATTTGAATCCACGCCGACGATTATAGGTTGATTTTCCAAACAACTTTGAATATCTTCGATTTGATAAATGATGGACTAGTTCACATATCTTGAGTTAAAACTTACTAAATTACTTCAGTTCCAAAAAGGTTCAGATTTCATGTTTTTTTTTGACAGTTTTTTTATGGATTGCAATCCTTTCACAAAAATCCGCTTCACAAAAATAAAAGTTTTTAATGGCGGAGATGCAAAAATTGGAACTATGAAAAACCAATAAGACTAATTTCCGTTTATAAACCAAGGGATTTTTTTTTGGAAAATAATACTAGTTAAGAAGATTGCATTTTATTCACGTAAAAATTCAGTATTTTATCAGTTGGATCGAATCTAGAGTCGGGCATCCCCCAGTAGTACCGCACGGCTGATCCCCGATCCAAAATATACCGTCTTTCGGTTACAGTAACTCTCTGCGAAGAGAAGACTAGTTGGGGGTGTTGTGCCGCATGAAAAAAAAACACACGGACACGTGTGTGTGAGTGAGTGTGAGTTGAACTATTGAAAGATATGTTAAATGTTTTATTTTCAAAAGCATCTTTTTACATTGCATTAATAAACAGAACTAGTTTGCTCCTCAAAATGATACATTGCTAAGTATAACGATCATACGATCACTAAATTACTCGGCTTAAAGAGCAACATCTTTCTTTCTGACCTATTCTTCTGCGAAAACAATCGACTGAATCCACCTTACTCTTTCTCCAACATGTGACCTCCAGAGGCATGGCCAGTTGAGAATCACTCGGTACGCCTCCACAACTGCTTGGGAAGTTGATAAATCATGCAATGAAAGATCGATTCAACACGTCTCGGACGGAACTTAAATTTCCCGCATGCTCGTTATCGCACTCTCGAGCGCCACGATAGCTTGAACAACTTAACTTCCCATAAACATAAATCGTGCCCTAGACCGCAACTACCGATCGGTGGCCAGCACGCACTGTCGACAAGTGTTCCCGTCCGCGCAACACATGAACGATGATGAGAACTAGTAGAGTTTGGCAGTCGGGGTCCCAAACCACTCGGAGGATCGCACTACTTCAAAACACAACGGGTGCGGCCCAACACACCATTATGGCCACTTGCACAATAAATTTAAATAAATATTCAACAACAGCTTCGGCTCCGAGGCGCTGACTGGAAACCACCATTAATGCTGCAGCTCACCCGAAGTTTGGCGCTCAAGAAAGTCACGACCCCATACGAGTGGTTGAGGCCCATGTGTTCGGAAGCTGTATTTCTTACAAATCCATCTACGTGTTGTTAAATGGCTCGTTTTGTTTTTTCTTCCCGATGACCTCATGACATGCATGTTCGATGAAAACCAACCACAAACACATCATAAGTTTGTTTTTCTTTTGTCTTTATTTACAGTCGCCTCCTTTCTGATACTGACTGAGCTGGGTCTGCTGCCGCAAGTGGTCAAACGTGGCTACTACTGCAACGACAAATCGATACAGCACGAGTACAACGGTGACACGATATCGACCGTCACCATTCTGCTCAGTGGCCTTGTGCCCGTCGTGCTGGTAAGTACCCCGCTAAGATTATTCTATTTGCGGAGGTAAAGATAAGTGGAAGGTGATGAAGCGTACTAATTTACGGAAGGCAATGAAATGGCTTCGGCGATGGTTTTAATCTGTGCTTATCACGCTTTAACCTTTTTGTTCGGACGCCACAGTTGAAAAATAGCATCACTTATGTGGCTTCTTTATAATTGCAAAATACTAAACACACCTTTGATTAATAAAAGACAAAGAACACGATTAAAGTAGTCGTACTCCAAGAAGATCATCTGAACTGCTACGTAGAACTGTTTAATATGTAAATCTTTCTTTTACCGTAGAAACGATGTTTTGTCATCACTTGCCAACTGCGAAGGCAAATTCCTAGAGTTTGTAAATATGCTCTTGGCACTGTGAGACAAGTGTGGATGCAAGTTCGAAGGACAACCTGATTACTTCTTCTGATGTAAATGATTGAAAAAAATCTTAGGACTCCATGGTCGAACTTACCTGCAAAGATTGCTTTCAATTAGTATTGTGCCTTATTAATCTTTTGGCGAGATTAATTCATTTGAATCTTTCACGTAAGATTCATTCATATTAGTGTTGTGCTTAATGAATCTTTTCGCGAGATTCATTAATATGAATCTTTCACCTAAGATTCATTCATATGGATTCATGAATCTTTGCGGATTCGAATCTTCAAAGCTTAATGAATCTTTCGAAACCTTAATGAATCTTCATGAATCTTTCATGGATCTGTAACGAATCTCCTCGATTCTTTCATAGGCGTGGATAATGCGACCAAAAAAAAGGGGGTCTCTCAACTCATTTTTGGCTGGTGACTTTTAATCAATTGGTGTGTCTTCAGGATTCATGAATCTCTCGACGAAAAATTCATGAATCCCTTACAAGGCAGAGATTCATTAAGATTCATGAATCTGAATCAGATTTACACAACTCTAATTCATATACATTCATGATTCTTTTGGGTTTCGAATCTTAAAACGTTAATGAATCTTTCGAAACCTTAATGAATCTTTCATGGATCTGTAACGAATGAAAGATTCTTTCATTGGCGTGGATCATGCGCCAAATACAAAAAGGGTCCTTCTATTTATTTTTTGTTCATCACTTTTCATCAGTTGATCAAGCCTTGAGTTGAATCTCTCATTTAAAAAATCATGAATTTCTAAAAGGCAAAGAATCATTCAGATACATGAATCTTTATCAGAATTACACAACCCTACTTTCAATTGTAATGTAATAGTTCCAATTTGTCGAGTATGCGGATGTGAAACTAAATATCTAATTGAGTTCACAAAGAATATTATCTCATAGTAAGACAATTATATTTATGTTCAATTCTTCTTCTTCTTCTTGGCGCAATGACATTGTTGGTCATACCTGACCCGTTAAGGGCTTACGAGACTTTTTACGCTAAGTGTACGTGGATAGTCAGTCCTCTCGTACAGGGGAGGGACCGATCTCGGTTGGGATTCGAACCCACGCCGTCGAGGTGGTGAGCCCCGGCGCTCATGGGCCGATTTTCTAACCTTCTAATGTTCAATACATCTAGCTCATTTAAAAAATAACAAAAACGGGGTAATGGAATTTTATACTTTTTCTTAAACGTTATTTATTATTAGGAAACGTAATTGGATATTGAAATAACAGGTTATTTTTTCAGAAACCCTTTTTTTAATTAACCTACTACTAGTTGGAAGGAACTAAAAGGAACTCTAGAAGAGAAAAAAAAGAAGGAGAAATTTTCTCCTTAGAAAGGAGAAATTTTCTTAAAAATTGGTTGAATCCTTTGCAACTTCTCAACCCTACAGCTATTTAATCTAAGGTCTGTACGTTCTACATTCCTCACCTAAATAACACGTTTCACAATGCGGTGTGATTTTCAACATCCGTTTTGTATTTATTTGCACTTTTATTGTGATCGCATATCGTTATTTGAATTCTGTCATCATTTTTTTCATCCTTCGTTTTCTATTGAACTGGTCCATGGTTCGGGCTAGTCTAGCGATGTTATTCGCAAGAAAGATGTATTTTAAACATTGTGATATTGAAATGTCACCCGTTGAACCAATCTCGTCAACTCAAATGCAAAGCAAGTCCACCGATTTGTACTACACCAATTAAAAACCTGTAGAGTTAGGTCGAAACTAAACGGAGGCGCTTCGCTCCGAACCCGTCCCTATTTACATACAAGCTCAACCGATTCGTTCCACCGTCGGCGGCAACTGGTGGGCTCTTCCTCTAAAGGCGGTGGGAGTTTAAAGGCGTTTTGTACCCAGCGGAGAAAAGTGTACCAATATCGAACAACAAGCAACAACCCAACCTACAGAAGGCACCCCACGGAGAGTGTGGTCGGCGTCTCGGGCAGAAGAGATGCAAATACAAACAGCTTCTCAATGATCCCCAATGATCGTCCCTCACCGGTTGGCTCCCCCGGATCCATACAGGGCGGGTTTTCTTTCCTTTTCGTGTAAATAAACGGCAGCAAAACAGAACCGGACACATGTTCAGCCGGGGGTTGGTGGAAGCGGGCGGACGCTGCTGCTGTTAAAACATCTTGCCCCACACCAGGCCGGCGCACAGAAGTCCTGTGGCAAGCTCACCTGGCACAACATGACGGTCGTCATGTAGATATTTATTTATGTACGGCGCAGCATATTAGCATAAACGCGCGAGCTTTGTGCCGAAAATAAAAAAAATAGGTGGGCAGCTCTAGGTGAGCTACGCTATCGTCAAAACAAGTTTTTAATAGGGAAATTTAAGATACCCGCTAGCCAATAAATCAACCTTGATTTGTATTCTACCCTACGGGATGTTTCTTTTTTGACAATCTGCTTTGCGGTCTCCCTCTGCTGCCGACCGAACGCGATCTGCTTTTCGATTACGCTCGATTGGTCGCCGACTCACACGCACAAATCGTCGCCCAAAGCAGCCGATATATGGTCCATCGAAAAATTAGGCTTCGAGATCGAGCCGTCAAGATAGGTTGGGTAATAAAACTTTACCAGCACTATTTTATCCGAACTCTGGCGGCGTGCGAGGATTTTCGTCGCCCGGAGGTGAAGATTAACATAGTTATCCGGTGGTTCCGCGGGTTGGGTCGATCGGTCGGTAATAAGATCATTAAAATTCAAACCGGTCAATTCCTGGGGACCCTTCTGACGCCTCCGGCATGCCTAATGCCCGACGCCTTCGCGAGCCCGAGCGAACGCTTATGATAAGCCGGAGCCCCGGATTGCTGATGGATTAATTAATTACCGCTCAAACGCAATGCGAGCACCGTTTTCGGCATGGGGGCCCGGTCGATTATCGCCTTTGTCGAACGACTTCGGATGGCAGTAAAATCGGTGCCCTTTTCGGAGAAGGCAGGGAATCGTCGCGGTTCGACGCTGGCGATTGATGTGATCGAACGCACCGTTCTGGGGTGGTGGAAGTAAATCAAACTTAATGTTTATGGTCCCGTATTAGATAACATTTTCTCACCTCCATATCGAACGCCTAGCTAGCCGATGGCTCACATTTGGCTGGAGGTGGAGATCGTGAAGAAATACCGATCAGGCTCGACCCGGAGATCAATGAATAGATTAATCGGAGAGAATGAATTGGGAAAAGACGAAACGACTTTCCTGTTTCACGTGGGTCGAACGAGAAACATTCATATTTATCATATTAAATTTAGTGCTGATTGTGACCATGTTTTTGGAAATTGGTTTTAGATTACACACAAGATTTAACCAACCAAATATCGTATGTCACTTATTTGTCGAAGCTGAATAAGATAATCTAATCACACAAGAAATTATCAAAACGTTAGAGGTTTAATAAAAAACGATTAGATTGCACAAAACAAAAACTTAAACCAAGTTTTGCTGCTACCTTCAACTGAACCATAGAAATAAAGTTTATTCGCTTAGATTAAATAACAATCAAAATTTGAAAAATTTGCTGTTATAACTAGCGTGGAATAGGAAAACGGATTAGGTTTTGGGTTTTTTTTTCGTAGGTTTAATCAAGCCACTAACGCCACCGAAAATACTACCTGCTGGTCGTCTCGTGAATGTTATAGAGAAATTAAACTTCTCCTTGTTTTCTGAGAATCTGATAACGAAATAAACATTGTTGATTGAAAATAAATCGAACATTTTTCATTCATAACTGACCACATTTCTAATACCATGCGCAGTAGAAAAAGAGACTTGAAATAGTCAACTGTTGAGAATGTCCAGTTTTCCTTGTTGTCTCCGCAAGCACGCTATACTTAATCTATCGTCTGGCGACGCTGTGGAATGTCTCGCCCTGTCTTGTGATAACATCTGATAAAGTGGAACTTTTTATGTGCCCCGCAAAGTAGTTACCACTCGAATAGGGCGACGTGTTGATAAGAGCATGCCAATGTACTCCGCATGGTCGTGCCCTCGAACGGGCGTTGTGTAGGAAATTCGCATGAACTTTAGATAAATTAGAGCTTTTGCCGAGCTTGATTGTAACACCAAGCTCAGAAACCGTCATCTTGCAAACTCCTTCTATCTATTCTACAAAAATCCCCATTTATTATGGCGTTGGCTGCACTTTCCTCCCTCCAAGGCACGGTGATACCAAGGGCGTAGAAAACTAAGTCTGACACTCCTCGGTATCGCTTCTAAAGTGGCTATTAATCAGTCATCATAGGAGTCGTTCATACGCGCTTGGAGTATTAGAAGAGCCAGTTTACCGCGGTGCGTCGGTGTTATCAGTGATGTATTTCTCATACGATTGCTCTCTTTCTTTCTCTTTTCCTTCTTTCACCCGATTCTGCCCGTAGATATGGATGACGGAGGCACTCCTCTACACGCCGTCGATCAACTGCAGCAAAACCGAATCCGAGACCCGGTGCCGTGGGTCCTGGCGCGAGACGTGGTACTGGTCGAAAAGCTACGGCCGAGGCCTTATCACCCTTCTAGTCATCATCGGTACCATTAAGGTATGTCTTCCCACACCAGGGGCTTGCATTCATCATCTGCTTAACATCTCGCCGTTTGGTCTTCCGTAGATTTTTCTCGGCGAACTGCGGCCACACTTCATCAACACATGCATACCGGACGTGAAGTGCACCGGGGACGAGTAAGTACGAAGCGGTTAAATTCACGGTGGCTCATGTTCTGAGTTACCGACAAACAGGCAACAAACCTGCGCATGTTAAACATTTGTGGACAACATTCAAAGTCAACCCGTCGCCGGCCACATTTGTGCCGGATTGTTTTGTTTGGCGAAGAACGAGCCGGTCCATGTTTGCCGACTGGCGTGTTCGAGTTGGCTTGTTGTTCCGCCGGAAGGTTTGTGTGCTTTGAGAGCGTCATCTCTTATTCAATGTAATCCTTGGATCCATGCCAGGTCGGTGGATTTCACCGATCTTGGAATGGTGTCACCTAGAAAGACGGCCGGCATCTGGAAACAGCCGGATGAAACTGTACCAAAGAAAATTGACCTACCCTCGATAGTGACACATGGGACGATGTACTATTTAATAGGTTATGCAAACCACTTCAACGTTTGTACGGCAGCCTAAGCCTGGTAGGGTAGAAGTGTTGTTAATTACCAAATATTAGGTTATCAAACATAGTTCTTAATCCAGTTTGTCGATCCCTGTCGAACGATTGTTGTCAATCGTATAAACCAGTGATGTCAAACTCAGTTGGCCACGTGGGCCGCATCTCCTCCCAAAGTAGGTTTGCGGGCCAAAACATAATTTCTTTTCGGCTTCATGAAAATAGGTTCTTATCAGTGTGCTTTTAATTTATTATGATTTACACTTTTACATTTTAAGTTTATTAACTTGGTGTATTTATTCATGAATTTGCTATGAATTATATCCAACATTTTTATTATAATGCCGTCATACGGCACTGGATACGGCAGTGGACAAGAGCAAGGATTTTACACATATTTTTAGAGGCAAGCAAATAAATAGTGTTTATGGGAACCAAAGCTGACCAACTACAAGAGCATTCTAAATTAAATTAAAGTTGTTAAGCAATCAGTTGCAGTGATTATGTTCTTTGACTTATCTCAACTGTCTACCAAAAAGCACAATACTGTTAAATTGCAAAATATATTTAAATAAACTTGATATGATTTTGTTAGAATTTGGAAAACGATTGCATGTCTTCAATGCGCTTGCGACGGAGTTCTTGTTGATCGCTGTTTCCAATGAATGAAAATGCTTTCTAAAACCAATCTTGAATTGGTAGCAATAAGCTTACGTACGCAAAAAAAAACTTAGTCCTTATTATTCCAATTTATTTAAATTAGCCGCAAAGTTTTTATCAACTTTCGAGCATCAGCTTTTTTCCTGAGCAATTAGAAATTGAATAATTATAAAAATTTAAAAAAAATTATAAATGAATTAAAACTAAGATTACGGATAACTAACGATAAATATGATCGTAATACTAATATAGTTGTATCGAACTCAGATCGAATATTGAAAACGCGAACTTTGATTTGGTATCACTTGTGCGTCACGTGTTTAAAAACGTGGTCTTTATGCTCCGTTACAACAGTGGGATAAAAGAAACACTGTCTTTTGCGCGCTAGAACACATTAATTAATTAAATATATCTGTTCTGTTCGGGTTCCTGCAATTCGTTTCAGGTAATTGTCTTGGCATATTTTCTTGGTCTCTGCAATCCAAGTGTTTGAAACGTTGCTGATTGTCTCCGTTCACGTCATTGCTTCGTTTATAATACTGCTATACTGTAATTTCATTGAAGAATACTGTCGCAGATAATCTGCTTGTCTGGAGAAATCTGTGTAAAACCCTTGCTCATGTCCACCGCCATCTGTCAGCGTGATGTGAATCAATGATGAGTATGACTTTCTTATTCAATTCTATTCAAACGAAAGCCAATACTAAAGATTTAAAACTTTCCAGGAATACTTTCAAAGGGCTCGCGGAGGCCGCATGTTTGACACCTCTATCGTAGAGCAAAAATTCCTTCATTGACTTTTTATGGCAAACTGCAACGTGAGTGAGAAAATAGAATCAAAACTCAAGTAATTTATTGAGAATTCCGCAAAGGGTTCATCAAACAAAAATTGGTACTTTATTCTTAATTTAATTCCTCACTGATACTACTATGCAACTGTGGCCAGATGTTTCAGATGTTTCAGTTCGTCCTAAATGCAATTAGAAACCAAAGCAACCTTCTTCACAAATAGAGGGCCAAATGCATTAGAGTGCATCTTCCGACATTAATAGCATTTTCACTCATCATCGGTAGACGGTACTGTCATTGTCAAACGAACCATAACTTCTCGCCGGGCTCTGTTTTCCCGACCATTTCGCAACAGTGGTGGCTCATTGTTTGACGCTGTTGTGTCTACATATCGGAAGGAAAACAACACGAAGAAAGGCCTTCAGACGTACTACTTGAATGCACTGTTTGCTCTCTGTTGTGTTCGGTAAACTCCGCCTGTCTGCGGTCGATAATATTTGCACTAACTACAGCATCCGAGAAATTTATACGTGCGGGCGGTGGTCACTTTGCAAACCCTCGCCGTATTTGCCAATCTGTCTTTGTTGAGCAATTATTCAACATACATATGGCCCGAAGGGGAGGGGTATAAGGGGCCTCTGCCGGATGGCTTGTGGCGTGCATCAGTGTCCCAATCGGCTTCATCCTGCCAGACAAAGAAGCTAAATCCCGTTGTTTATCACAATTATTGGGCGTTTCGATGGGCTGTTGTACTACGATAACAAAATCATACCATGCTTGCCACTCAGGAAAGGAAGTGATTTGCATGCCTAATTTGTAATCGGCCGTAAAATTCATCCCCCCGCGACCTTGCGCCACTGTTCGGATAGCATTGTTCCACCAGAAGGACGTACAAAAGCCCTCACACCGAAGGTTGGCCCAAGGCATGAAAATTAATCTCATTAGGCGTTTACCTCCATGTCGCACCCAAACTTTGGAAGATGACAAAAAAGACAACACATAATTGCATAACTTTAGCTTCCAAACAGCGTCTAAACAAATACCTAACGATCCTTACCAAGACGGACGTACGATTAAAATGTCTATAAGGTGCTCGTTGGACATGTAAATTAAATGTTTCTTGTCATATATCTTCCTAAGCGGCTTAGACGAAAAACTGGGCCTTAAAAAGGGTTCGGAAGCTTTGTCAAAAGTTGTCCGCTGACGCTTTCGATTCTAGTTTACGACTGTCGGCGAAAGGGGAGCGAAACCGCGGCGGTTTGCATTTGTTAATTGATTTCGGTTTAAGCTCATCTTCCACAAGGTTTTTGCTTGTGGTTTTTAACCCACGTGGTGGATGGCTAGGTGGCCTCTTGAGATTGTTTTTTTTTATAAACCTTCGATTCTCTCTTTTTTTAATTAACTAGATAACCAATTCTCACTGTTTGTCGCATGATTTACTCTTTCTGTTCCGTTTGTTTTGTGTGCGAAAATGTGAAAGGTTTTTTATTATTTATTATGTTATTCTAGTATCGCCAATTAAAGCATTCCCCTTTAGTTAATCCCCAACGAGGTGTCGTTTCTTCACATTAATGTACCGAAGCTAAGAGGCCTCGTGGGGAGTCCGAAATGCTCACCTGAAAGACATTACGGACTAGATTATGAGTCATCATCGTCAACGTCAAACGTAAAGGCGTTTATAATACCACGCCAATCAGCCTTGATCTTTCGAAATTTGTTTCCATAGCTTTGGGCGAATATGGAAATCGATATTTATTGCTAGTGGATTTGTCTAACTTGTTAACCTGATCAGCTAAAACAGAGTTAAAACCTTAATAGCACGTCTTACAACCGCAAAATGAATATCTTTTCAGCAAGAAAATTTGCAGATATCCTTCTGAAACAACACTGTTTTGTTTGACGATTTAATTGCAATTCATATAGCATTTATCCATTACTGGATGCCGTTGAATATATGGAAGATATGAAAAATATATGGATAAACTAGGTGAGGCTATCATTTTGGGACGCAGTGTATATTTGTTTTGATTGTATGGAAAATACAATTTTGACAAATCTTTATATTTTCCGGCTTTTTCTTAGGGAATGTCAAAGTTGTCTTTGCTTTAAACCTTCCATGAATAAAAACGAACAAATATACTGATTACATCGTCAAGATTGGCGCAGCCGATTTTGAGTTTTAGCGTTAAAAACAAACAAACACTCATTTTTATAAGTTTCCATTTTTTTAAGGAATAAAACATTTTTTGAGTTTTCTGGGTTTCTGGCTTTTCCTAAGGATTTTTCTAACTTGAATTGTTTTTATTGGGCCAAAAGAAACAAATCATCAGAAGACTTCGTTGGGATAGGTCCAACCGTTTTCGTTAGAGAAGGTAAATTTTATTTTTTTTTATGGAAAAAGCTGTTTTTACCGAATTTTTCCATTTTCCGGCTTTTCCTTGGGAATTTCCAGAGTCTTTTTTTTCCTAAACCTTCCTTGGGTAAAAAGGAACAAATCATACGAAGACGTCATCAAGATTGGTCCAGCCGATTTTGAGTTTTAGCATCACGAACATACAAACATTCATTTTTATAGATATAGAGAAGAAGAAGAGATAGAGAAGAGATGTGTACTATTCATGATTAAAATGTAACTATTAAATACCTTAATTCTTTTTACTGAATGATCTAAATAGGCACCAGAATTGTTATAGTTCTACTAGCTGATTAACCCGATTTCATCCGGGTAGAAAGACAATTTCAAACGAAAGACTGTTTTCATTCAGTATCTTGAGTTTTACATTATTAAGATTGTTGGACGTTTCACACTGAAAGTTGGCTTTCTTATAATTATGTTTGGTGTAAATTGATTAGATCGATTTTGTGTGATTGAGAAAATTTGTAGGAGAAGATAAAAGAAGTCTGAGATGAGATTGGCACTCAAATTGTGACCATTCGATTTAGTGACCCCAAATACTACGAAAATGATACCCATATTGCATTTTAACCATTGTTGAGCTACAGGGGTAAGATGGTAGCCTCTTTCATCCTTTCCTGTACATGGATGAAATTTTATTACATGATGGCTACATATTTAAGTAGTATGTGTATCAATTTTTGAAAAAAACCCATTCCAAAATTGTTGAATTATTATTATTTTTCATCATTTCAGGGGATAGATGTTTGGAAGGGGGAAAGGGAAGGAAGTCATTTGACAGGATAAAAAAATAGCTACACTCCAGCCAAGTTTGGTACACATAGACTCAGATTTTGCGTTGCATACATGTAATAAGAATTAAAGCTTTTTGTTTTCAGGGTAAAGGGGTAAAGGGAGTCTGGGCTGAGATTGAACATTAAGAGCGAGGCCATTCGATTTAGAGACCACAAATACCACGAAATTGATACCCATATTGTATTTTTACCATTTTTGAGGTATGGGATATTGTGAGAGCTCCTCTTTCCCCTTCCCCTAGAAAGATAAAATTTTAAACCATGGTATGTCCCTCTGTGAAAGGTATGTGTATCAATTTTTATGAAAATCCAATCAATAATGGATGAGTTATAATTGTTTTTCATTAATTTTAGAGGGTAGGTGTTGGGGAGGGGTAAGGAGGATTGGAGATATCAACAAAAGAAGTTCAGATCATTCAACCCTGGAAAATTAGCTACCTTCCTGCCAAGTTTGGTGTAAATCGGCCCGGTAGATTTTGCGTGATGCGATCACATACATATATATATATATACAGACAACGGTGACTTTTATATATTAGATTTGACATAATCTACACAATCGCTGCTTATTCCTAAATGAAGAATGAATTAATCGAAACTAAAAACACGAGACAACGAGCAAGGATAAAATAAAATATAATAGTGGGAATTGATAAGAAAAGGGAGACAAATAACACGAGACAACGAGCTAGGATTAACATATAATAATAGGAGTAGATAAGAAATTGGTGACTTAGGGATGTAAGGAGTGGTAAGAGGAGAAGGTCAGAGAGTGATTCCGAACTGCCTGGCGAAAGTGAATATAATCCAAGAATACTTATAATCGCTCTGTTCCAGGATGTCACGGATGGAAATCACAGGGATTCTTCCAGACTAGAGGAGATGGTCTATGCTTTGCTATCATCTATTCCTATGCGCTGTAGGGGCGCATGCAATGCATAATGGTTGGACATTACTCTCGAATGAACTCGCGACCCATAGAAAAACATTTGATCCATGGTCGCAGGGAAACTCGCAGTGATATCGAATACAAGAACCGACCGAGATCATGCGCATTCCACAAACTCTGCCACCGAGATAGACACCGCTGTAGTGGAATACGGAGGAACTCGTGTGTAGGAATTGACCTCTCGAACATTTAAACTCTGCAAAATTTGTTTTACAAAATTATCGAGGCTCTTAGCAGCCTTCTTTAACCTGAAGGCCGCCACTGCGCTGAAGCTACCCGTAAATATGTGATTATGATCAGCAGGACTCGCACTGATGATTGTCAGAGCGTACAAAATTGCGGCCAACTTTGATATGTTCACTGTACAGTGCTGCCCCAGCTTAAAGAAGATTTCTGTGGAACTACTGCACACACCGAAGCCCGTGCCTTCCTCTGATGAGGAACCATCGGTGTAGAACTAGTTATCTAAGATTGTAATTGATTTAAATGTTTTGCAAATTACTTCGAGACACACGTTTAACTTGGGTGCATTTTTTCCTATGAAGACGTTTCCTGTCCAAGGTCAAATGAGGGAAATGAAGCCCGCCTGTAAACCTGTACTATTCAGATAACTAACTTTAATTATATTCTTTTTTTCTTTTGCCACAGATTTGTCACCGATTACACCTGCACCAACAACGACGAAAGCCAATATTTCGTACGTGATGCGAGCAAGTCCTTCCCCTCGGGACACTCGGCCATGTCCGTGTTCGAGGCGATCTTCATGATCTGGTACCTGGAGCGGCGCGTGCCCCGGTTGCGTTC
The DNA here is from genome assembly GCF_943734765.1 of Anopheles ziemanni. Lineage (NCBI taxonomy): Eukaryota > Metazoa > Arthropoda > Insecta > Diptera > Culicidae > Anopheles > Anopheles ziemanni. The sequence goes on from NC_080705.1 coordinate 40,300,203, forward strand.
CGTGTTTTCCATTCCACTCGTGCAGATGATGCTGATGTGCTGGGCCGTGTTCTGCTCGCTCTCCCGCATCACGGATCATCGGCACCACTGGTGGGATGTGCTGGCCGGCACGATAGCGGGCACTCTCGCGGCCATCCTGACGGTAGGTGTACCACACTTCACCCTGGAAAAATGGTGCTCGATCGCTAACTCTCACCGTATGTTTTTGTTTTTTCTTTCCCTTCTCGCAGTGTCACGTCGGGTGTCACAACTTTGACGCAAGCAAACGGAAACGGAAGACATCACTGTACAAGGACCACGAGCATAAACTGATTGCGAGCGGAGGCAACAACAGCGCCAACACCGGCACACCCCTGCACAAGGAGGAAATCACCATGAACAACGTGATCCACGCTTGACAGGGTTTGGAGCGGGCCGTGTGGGAGTCCGATTGACCGCGTCCCGTTGACGTTCGAGCGGACAGCACGCCGGACGATCGGAAGTGTGACGCTATATACCTATATTCCAACAGAATCAGTATTCCGCGCTATGTATTGTATTTGCAGATTTTAAATTACCGCTAGTTTCCGTTTTCGCTTTAAGCTTCCATTTCGAACGTGTTAGTTCGAGCGAGAGAAATTTCATAACTGGTGGACGGGATCAAACGTATAGTTTTTGGGGAAGGGTGAACAATTTAAAGTAGAAAGTACCGATAAAGATTGGCAGCCAACCACACGCGCTGTCGACTGGGTGTTAGATTGTAGCATGGACGGAATTGTGATATTATTCAGTAAGTCATACCAATTTACCTTACCGCGCTGAAGCAGCGGAAAACGTTTCCTTGGGGCGTGTAGTGTTCCATTGGAACGAAAAAAAAACAGATCAAATAAATATATTAAACCCTTATGTCTTAGGATGTCGAATTTAAATGTGCCAAACCACATGAGGTAGACGGTGGAGATGGATGATCAAGTGACAAAGAAAGAGAGTTTTTAATTAGGTTGAGATAAGCGGGACTAAACAATCAATAGGAAGCAAAGAGAGTAGGCGTTGAGATTGAAGCGGTGGCAGAATAGTTCATCACTACGGGGGATTATCTGGCAGCTAACTACCACCTGGGGACGTACGGAAAGATGGTGTTTTGCGTTGTATTTAAGAGTTCAAATGATGAGATAAATATATCTATTATATACTATTTATACACCAAGCTGTTTCCTATTTTGTGTGTTTGAATCGACAAGAAAGAAATAACAGACTTTAAAAGTAGTATTTGTGAGTATAACCACTACCTGTGAATAATACAGCGGAGTTTTGCCGAGCGGTATTGTTGAAACCAAGTGTTTTATTCAATTTCTGCCTTCCAAAGAACACGTTGGCACGTGTATTGAGAAAATTATTTTGATTTGAAAAAAAAATCGCACAATAGATGTGTTCACCTCTACGACAGGCTCACTGCATCGTTAAAGTACGAGTTATGTTTCGTAAATTTTGAATTCCCCATCTACTTCAATTCCATAAAGCTTGTAATTTTTCTTTAACTTTTTGACAATGATTGACAATTATTCAATTGAGCACAAGTAATGGGAATTCACGATTACTAGAAGAAAATAACATGAAAAATATTTGGCTTGTATAATCTTCCTTAGTTTACAGAGCAATAATCGTGGATAGAAAGGGTGGTGATAGACGGGAAAAAACGAAAAATTGGAAAAAACAAAAATACTAAAAGAGTCTCACTGGTCGACAATCTCCGACATAAAAGAAATTTTGAGCAAGAAAGATTTGTTCAGAATATATTAAAATTTTGATTGAAAATGTAATCTACATGTTGGTTTTTGTAACATTTCACTAAGTGTTTTAAGTCTACTTCCATATTACCTAAGCGATTAAAGTTTTGTTTGAAAGGTACTCTGCCGATTGCTCTGTACTTGTGGTTTTTATGGAAAAAGCAGAAAACAGATTCTTTCATTTGTTCAAACACTGTTTGATTACTATTTGATTTTTCAGGGTATTCTATACATGTACCATTGATCCCAATGCATCAATACTGATACAGTAAAGACTAGGAATTAATGTACAAACAAAATACTTCAATACAGCTTAATGAAATTTGAAATGGTTCTTCATCGATGGAATATTGATTCTTCTTACCAAAACATATGTGCTATTTTCTTAATCAAAAGTATATGTAATTTAGAGTTGAAGAATTGTGAGGTATTTCGAATTGACCCTTTCTTTACAATATGGGATAGTCATCAGATGTTGAACAATAAAAGAATATTTAATTATGTTTTTTTTAACAAATATTGTTGTCCATTTATTGCCCATCGCCCCAGATGTGTGATTGTGTACAACACGATTATTTCCTGCCAACAAGAACAATACGCTACGATAGTATGAGGCTTGGAAAGAAGAAAATAAAATGGGAAAATAAAACGGGAATACTACGTAAGCTCCATCCAAAACCTCCTCATCACCGTGGTCTTATCAGACAGATTAAAAGTAATAAAAATAAATGTGTACACACACTCGCGTTGCGCCTAATCTGCTGTGACCTGACTGTTACACCTCTCCATCTCTCTACCTTTCTGTTTCATTTCTTCTAACATCTCATCGAACGGTTCTCGTAAAACGGCGTTCAACGCAAAAATAAACAAGCCGTACTTCTATTTGGAATTGTTGATCGACGCGCCATGATGATCGATTCGATGATGACAATCGATCCGCACCAAACCCTCTCTCCCGTAGGAACGACGCTCACGCAAAGCAGACGGGACTCTGGCCGGTTCCCGGTTTTACAGCTTCGCCTCCGTCTTCAGCAGCGGGGCCAATTTCTGCGCCAGCATAATGTTGCCGGTGATCTTCAGCTTACCCTTCATGAAGGCGGTCTGAGGCTGCAGTTTGCCGAGCGCCAGATCAACCATGTCCGCATCCGCTATCGTCATGGTAGTGTCGGCTTTGCTGCCGCTTTGCAACGGCCCTTCGTACACTTTGGCGTTCTTCAGGTCGAGCACTGAAAAGGAACAAACGGTTCACCATTGTTAATTTATTGATATGCATTTCGTAAAGGTGTGGCTTTGGTGAGCCAACTTACCCCACTCCTTGGCCACCTTGCCACCGCTCGTGACCTTGTACAGGAACACGGCATTGACTGCCTTTGCCTTCGCCTCGTTCTCTGCCACACGATCCTTGATGCCGGCGAAAACGGCATCGCTCTGCAGGGCACTGGCGGAAGTCATGTTGGGTTTCACGATGATCTGCTTGAAGTCAACGTACGCGCCTGCGGAAAGAGTGATGATGGATGGGGAGGACGGTAAAGCAAAGTTCACTTCAGCTGTTCCACCTTCTTCCCTAGCTGCCGGTCCGTTCACGACTTGGTCCACAACGTAACTGGACGCACCGGAACGCCGAAGCGATGATTTACCACCACCCTTCGGTCCGGTAACTGATATGGCACGGCCAAGGGTTGTTGTGTACGTGCCTCGTTGGGGACCGTGCAAGTATGTGTGGTCTTTGCTAGTGCCGGGGTGTCACACTATCGATAACTTTCGATTCGCACGGGATCCGCACCGCGGAATGGAACGTTTCGGTGCGTTTGTGTGGTACGAGGTGGTAAAAGTTAAAAAGTCCCTACTTTAAATAAATGCCTCATCACAGTGCCAGTGGCCTCTAACGCCGTTCAGCCGTTCTGCCGTATAAAACCTTATCGAGTTCCCTTTTCTACCATCGAAAGAAAGGAACCCGCTTCGGGGGGCGCACAATTCCATTGGGCGAATGTGGCGTAATGCTAATCCCACTGATTGCTTTATCGATTTTCCCGTTGCTCTTGCCGGAAAGTAGCAAAAACACAAATGTTGCGATCATCGGTACACTCGGCATGACTTAACAAATGATAAGCGAAGAAGAATACGCTCCTTAATCGTAAATGCAGCTTAACAGATGGGAAGAGGGTTAAAGGTCGGGTATGGTTCTTTGGGAGATTTCGCTTGCCCGCAGTCGTATTCTTTTACCCTTTTTGAAACAAATATCTTCCAGACCGAAAAGTGAAACTCACCCGGCAAACCACACTTAGCTTGAGCTTTTGACACTGACTTGATAAATACACGCGATAATTTATGCAGCGAAAAAACGTTCGAGAAGCACCAAACGGGCAGCTGTCAAACTGACAGCATATGCTGCAGCATAACATATGCTGTGCAACATCGTTTCGCAAGCATGCTGTGCGGTTCGTTGAATCCACAGCAGATGCTCACTGTGATCAAAATAAATTGAACATCACAATTAAAGGTAGATAAATCATGAATGTGTACCCTTGGGGGTATGGTATTACATCGTAGAATTGATATTTTAACTATTACGATCGTACTGAACTTTTCATTTGGTTTCATTTCTGCAAATATGAGTTGTTGAACTTCAGTTTCCTTAAATTCCAAGTTTAAATATGCAAAAGCATAAAAGCAAAAATAAATGCCTCTATTGTTAATTTGACAATCCTTGCCATTAGACGATCGAATGCATGACAAACAAGGAACTAGCGACTATAGTAAAGAAATATCATATACAAAAAATTAAGTACTTTGATAAGCGAATGAGACATTGTTGTAGAAACTTTCTACAATTAAACACCCACGCTTTCGAATGTCGTTTCCGAACTTACTTGCAAAATAAACGACCTGCTTCGTGCTGCAACTTGGTACCAACTGCAGTAATTAGAAAACCTGTACCAGGCAAAGTGCGTTCCCCCACCACAGAGAAAACAAAACCGAGCTAACAATTATATGGACAAGTATCACGTCATGACACGTAACCGTTTGAACTAAGCACAGACGTAAACGATGCGCCCGTAAGCCCCGACAGAAAAAAGAGAGATTTAATGGACCGAGATAAAACTTACCCGACAGCACTTCGGTGTTTGTCTCAACCACGACTGTCCGGAAGCAGACCCGGTTGTTCGGTTCCTTCCACATATCAACGCGAAGCGTTTGACCCGGAAGCACCGGTTTCGAGAAGCGGACCTTCGCCGCCCGGAACAGAGCTGGATTGTCTCCACCGAATTGTTTCAGCACCGCCTTCACCGAAACCCCCATCGTGCACAGACCGTGCAAGATCGGTACCTTGTAGCCGGCGATCGCCGAGAAGCTCGGATCGATGTGCATCGGGTTAAGATCGCCGGACAGCCGATATACAGCGGCCTGGTTCTTGTGCGTCGGCACCTCGACTGACGCGTCCGGAGTACGCTTCGGATTGGGCACCAGCGGTTTCACCTCGGGGCTAGCTTTGGTCTTGCCATTGAAATTTCCAGCACCCACCACAAAGGTCGAGCTCTGGTTGCGTGCGATCAGCGTGCCGTTCTCATCGTACGAGTCAGACTGAGTGATGACCAGGGCACCGGACTTCTTATCGACGACGTCCAGCACGGAGGAGGTGGTGGTCAGTACACCCTCGGTTGGGGGTGCTTCGAGTAGCTCGATATACTGCTCACCGTGGAGAATCTTTAAAACACAACAGGAAAATTTATCAAAATATACTAAACAGCCAAACATAACCAGATATACCTACGTTAGTCAAATCGAACGTGGTGTGCTTGATGGCGGAAGCGGTCAAACTCGAACCCATAACGGCAAGCAGTCCCGGCAGGATGAAGAACGTGGGAAGCACACCAAACTCCGCATTGTTTTCGTACAGAAACTTTAGATCGGTCGGATCCGACACGTTCGCACCGACGCCGAGTGCGTACAGAATCACATCCTTGAATCCGTACCGGAACGTCTCGGTGACAGAGTTTTCGTTGTTCTTTCCGTCACGCAGCTTCTCCAGCGTTTCCATCAACCCCACGCGACTCGCATCTGCGATTGCATTCAGGTGGCGCGCCTCGGACATGTCCGTGACACGATTCCAAACTTGCCGTACGTACTCCGGAGACACATCCTCGTCGATGGCCGTGCGCAACACACAACCCCTTCCGCGCACGAAGTGGATCTTCGTTGCCCAACCGGCGGCACTCTCGATGATGGAACCGTTGTCTTCACACGATTCATGGCACAGGTACGCCACCACTGGTGCGATCAGTTTCGGTTCTAAAAAAATGTAAATAAAAAACCATAATAAATACTTTTTAATAAACAAGGATGCTTATCTCCCCTTCACTTACTCAATTCGTTGAACAAAATATCCGGCAAGATTCCCTCCGTCATTCGCGAGGCCGCCGTCGGCACGATCACGTTGCAGTGAATATTATTCTTCGCACCCTCGATGGCCACCGTATTGGCCAACCCGACCAGACCCAGCTTGGCGGCGCTGTAGTTTGCCTGGCCAAAGTTTCCGTACACGCCCGAATTGCTCGACGTCATGATGATGCGGCCGAAGTTCTGCTTTTTCATCACCGGGAAGGCGGCGCGCGTCGTCAGGAAGCTGCCCTTCAGGTGCACATCTTGAATCAAGTTCCAGTCCTCGTCCGAAATCCGGGCCAAGCTTCGGTCGCGCAGTATTCCCGCATTATTCACCAGCACGTCGATGCGGCCAAAGTTTTCCAGCGCCGTCTGCACGATCTTGTCCCCCTCGACGACCGAGTTGTAGTCGGGGACGGCGACCCCACCGGCCGCCCGGATCTCTTCGACGACCTTATCGGCCGCATTAGATTTACCCTGGCCCTTGAAGTTGCCACCTAGGTCGTTCACGACGACCTTTGCACCGCGCGACGCAAACAGCAGTGCGTACTCACGCCCCAAACCGGCCCCTGCTCCGGTCACCACCACCACGCGTCCATCGTAGCGCAGTTGATCTTCCTTCGGTACAACCATGGTTTTTTGCTGTGGTTCGACAAAAGCTGAATGGCTAATGAGAGGGTAAACCTGGGCGAAATTTCCGAAACAGTCAGCGATCTTGGAGAGCTTTCACTTTCCTTTGCAATGCACTGCAATGTTCGTTCGGACTGGCGGGACTGTTGGTTAGCTGAACTTGGCTACTTGCCGGAGCCCGTACGGTGCTGATAAAACCTTCCGAGCAGGCAGAAACAATAAAAACACCGTCTTGACTTATCGCTGGACCCTCACTGATAACCAGCGGGTATGGGACTACTAAACAGATATGTAAACCTTCGAGAATCTTTTAGCAAGTCATCACTACGAGTTTGTAGGATGCATCAAGATTAAACTGACAGCCCCCAACAATCTTTATAGCGCAATTTATCTATCTTCAACTCCTTTTCAGCCTCCCGGCAGCACCCGCCTTATTTTCAAATGCCTGAAGTTCAAGAAAAGTACCTACCGTAACTTGACAAAAACAAAAAGTACAGTGAAAAACTTTGCGCGTTCGAGCGCACCACTAAAAGAAAAGAATTCAACCGAACGATCGTCGGAGAAACACTGAATCCAGTTTGCTGGAATGATCCACCTCGAAGTTCGAAGCCGACGTAAACAACACTGTTACATCAACACAGCTGTGTGCTGCATATTGCCGTACAACACACATACATGAAAGCGACAATCTGTGCAAGACAAAACAATAGCAAATGTCAAATACATCACGGTTTAAAAAACAGTTTATTATAGAACAAATTTAAATAAGAAAATTAATGAAAATATTGTAATACTACCTCGCATTGTCTGTGCCATTAAAAGAGGCTACTCAGAAAATGAACTGAAGCAATAAATACTATCACTTATATGATGTTTATAAATTAAAGCTTGATCACTAAAAGTTATTCGTTCATCGTACAATGTAAAAAGACAAAAAGAGTAACAAATTAAACCTTGCAAACGTCGTTTTATTCCATTCCTACAGCCACATTCCAGTAGAAATACATCATTCTGTAAAAATTCCTATTAATAACCGATTTTTAGGAGTACAACCTTCGTCCTTCAAACGCTTTCGTAGCACACGATAGCCAAGCTCCTCAGCCCTCAGCGCCCGATCCCTATCAATAACGTCCATACAGTGGAAACCCTGCTGGGCCTTGGCGACGTTCGTTCGGTCGCTAGTCAGATCATGCGTTTGATCCGCACAGTGCGCTATGCAGAAGTACTCCTTCAGCAGCAGTCCGGACTGCTGGAACAGGTGACTTCTTGGATACGCCACGTGCTCGATGTTGTACAGCTTTCCGTAGCAGCAGGGGCAGCTGACGAAGTGTGCCTTTTGGGCAAAACATTTCTCTAGCACGATGTCCGTCGCTACACCGCATGCATGCAGCGAAACTCCAATATCGAAGCGTGCAGTGAAGTAATCCAGATTGCACTGAAAGAACGTTACATTGCTCAGGCCCAGCCGAACGACACGTTCCTTTGCACGCTGCTGTGATTCTTCCTTATTTTCCAGTAAATAAATGTGGCAGCGGGGCAGCAGATAGGCCAAAATTATTCCCAAGTGACCTGTGCCGGAGCAAAAGTCGACGATGACATTCCCATCAGTTGCAAGTTGCACCACTTCATTCACTAAGCTTTCGAGCTGGTGACGCTTTCGGAGAATGCGGGCCGGCGGTAGTTTGCCACCTTCAGGTCGTGCATCCAACGGTATCGATTCCCATTCAAACAGATTCGTTTCCCAATCGTTCACCTCGCTACCGATGTCGGTACGAATCGCTTCTACTTTGCGCAGAATTTCCAATACCTCCGCCTGATTAGTCGTAAGTATTTGGTCTTCTTTAAGGTTTAACTTTTTGGTGTCCGATTTGTACAAACTAAATTCTTGCGGCACCTTCACCTGAATTGTTGCTGCGAGCGATGATATGTTTGCTAGTGTGGTAGCATTATCCATGGTTGGAAGAATCTCGTGGCATACTTGATGTAATTTCCCTGCGTCGTCATGATCGACGCGTTCGAACCACCCGGAAACGTGGGGTACTTTCACGCTGAGCAATTCCTTCCCCAAACGGCGCTCCGCCAACTCCAGGCATATAAAAAGCATAATATCCGCCAGCGTTTTCTCGTAACCTTCGGCAAATTTGTGATTTTCGTGAAAATCAAATCGTTGCTCAGCGTCGGTCAGTTGACAATGTTCACCATGCGACGAAATGCGCACGTTCTTAACGAGATTGATGAGCTTGTAAATGTTATGGGATTTAAGGGGCTGCTGTAGGTGGCGTTCTAATTGTCCCAATTCGTCAGGAAGTGTAATTACATTTGCCGCGGCGTAACTGGATTCGAAATTTAGTATTTTCCCCACACACCGCACCATATCCAACTCGCAAAATTTTGTCCAAAGTGAGGCATCCGCGGGAGCGACCAAAGTGTTACCCTTAAAGCCGAGCAATCCCACTGCGGATTTGTCGCGAGATACATGTTCCTGTGTAATAAGACGACATACACCACAAAGACCGGATACGATTGAAGTGGAGTCGCGGCTAGAAATCGACGGCAACTGGCAAAATAGGGCCGGATCGTCGATGGATGTTGTCTGTTTTTCGTCGTCTACTTGGTCGAAAAAACGCAACTTGCCAAAACTAGACGATGATAGGACAACCAAGAGCACGTTGGAGGACGCTTTGCATTGCACAAAATGAACCTCAACGTTCGATGAGTTGATTTCGAAGTAACGGTACAGCGCCAAGACGACATAGCTCTCAGGAGGCACATCTAGCCGATACAAGTCTGGTCCTGACGACTCGGCACGACGTGCCTGCACAATGCGATGGTAAGTGAGGTAAAGCTTCATAATGGTAAAGGGTAGGTTTCAATCGATTGTTAGGCACCCAACTCTCGCTGGATTTTCAGCATAGTCCTTCGGTTGAGCGTTTTCTGTCGAAGGAAGGAGATTGCCGCAGAAAGGCTGCCGATTATTGTCAGTGAAATCTGGAACGACCAAAAATGTCGCTCATCCAGCCAAGCCACACGATCACAGCTGAAATGAATAATGATTGTAATCCCCATGATTGAATGTACCCATTGCCATCCGTCATCTACCTTCGTGTCACGATCTCTCCTCCGATACACTTCAGCACCTCTTTATTGTGCGTATGCACACAGACGCCCTGGGATTTACTGGCGATCTCGAACGCGGTACACGGATGGCAGTCCTTGATCACTTCGTATGTCTCACGCTTCCAGCAAGTAGAATTATTCTCAATCACAAACTCCTGCCGACGAGAACCAGCCTTCATCCATTTCGATTCGATGATCAGTACAACTATGGTTAGTCTGAAGGGAGTTACAGAAGCGAGGAAACGGCAAGGAATCGAAAGGATTATCCTTCCATTTGTGCACTGCCACAAACGATTTAGGATGAAAACAAACCAGTACTCACAATATCAGGAAGGTGATACCAAACACCATACGTTTTTTGGACAAATTCTCTATCATGATAAGATGAACGATGGATTCAGTTCAAGTTGAACTTTACCAAATACAATTCTGGAGAATGGTGAACTACCTAGCAAAACACGGAAGACAAAAAACAAATGTCCAACTTTGAGCTGTTGAAATTTTAATCATGCCACCTCGTGTGTCACGAACCAAGGATTCCTAAACCTACAGGTTATCAATGCATTCAATGTGGAACCTGTAAGAACCGTGGTGCTAATTTGACATAACGATTACCTCTTGATACTGTCATACTGGTGGACTACACCTGTACTTCTTTAAATCACTTTGGTCGCAACTGTAGGGCCGCGTCCACACGGCATCGTAGCGTAGCGATTTTGACACTCCGTCGTAGTGTCAACTATTTTTTATGGCCGTGGCTAAGGCCTCTCGACCAACATTTAAGCTGGATTTAAACGTTACATATTAATCTGCACAGATGTTTGACGTCTACAGCCTTTCCTTAGCTCTTTCCAACATCCCTCGAGATATTCGGGATATATGGAGGGATGTTTGACAGACGATGGGTACGAGAGAACAAAGGAAATCTGTAGACGTCAAAGATCTGCACAGATTAATATGTGACGTCTACAGCCAGCTTTACACTACGACGGAGTGTCAAAATCGCCACGCTACTATGCCGTGTGGACGCGGGGTAGCGGATTCGATTGAATTCAAAATGGTAGTTTTTGGACATCGTTCGAATTAACGTGCAATTCGATCGAAATCCTGAGTGACTCAATCACAGTTTGCCAGCGCACCACCATGATTTATTAGCAATGCACGGAGTTCCTGAAATATGTTAGTTAGACGTAAGGTTATCTTGATCGCATGGTCGCAGGGTCGCACTCACACAGAAAATCAGGACTTATGACCTTAGTAGCCGGTCTATAACGCAATAGAGGTCTATGTCTCCAGGTTAGTTTGTGAAGGTCCAGGAAAATGAATTCAATAGCCGTACTGGAGTAAATTCCCTCCGAAAGAAGAAGAAGAAACAGTCTGGACTTAGGCTGAATATGTTTTATTGGACGTATTTCTTGTGTTGCTACACCAACGAGGTGTTTAAGTTAGTTAAGGCTTAGTTAAGAAATAAGCCCACCTTTGGACAACTGTAACATTTCGGTAACCGGTACGATCGTTGATCCAAATAAAGAACCTTTCCGAGAGGGACGCGACGTACCGGAAACCAAATGCCCAAACAAGTTAAATTCGATTTCGCAAATAGAAGTTAATTTCGATGGCTGCCGCCGTGCTGCACCGTGCTGCATCAGCGAGTTAAATGCCGTTCCGGGCGACCCGTTGGCGCGTATTGCTGCGTCAATACAACCCACGGCGCACCAAGTGTTCGGCCAGCGCGCGTTGCTGCGTCGGCAGCCCTCGATCGTTGGCAGGCCGGCTTACTGCCCTACTTATCAATAATCAATACACCCTACGGTGCGCCAAGTGTCCGGCCGACGCGCGTTGCTTCGTCAGCAGCCCTCCGTCAACGGCCGGCCGCCTCGTTGCTCTACTTTTAAAATCGTAAACAAATGCGATTTTTTGGGTATATAAATGGTAAGAAATTTTAGAATAAATCAGTGTTATGTTGAAACTCAGACGATTCACTTCGTAGTTTATTTTTGACCGCTACACTCACTGCCATATCCGAAAAGCTTGAAGCGCCCAGTCCCCCCTTTCGAAGCATAGGCCTCCTCTATACGCAGAGGCAACTAGCTTGAGAGGTAATAGGGATCCAGGGACTTCAGCCATTAGCCGGCAGCAATTAATTTAACTTTCTCTCCGTTGCTCACCCTAACCAAGCTAGGAGGTCTTCCTTCGCGGGACCTGTTTGGTTAGACGTGAAGTAACATCTTGAATGAATGGATTAAATAATTTTATGTTTTTTTTAAATACAATGGAGCCCAACAATTACTACTCTAATGTTAAGAAAAGCTGAGATTAAACAACAACCTCAAATTAAGATGCTTCATATCTTGAATCATTCATGCACTTGAACATCAGTTATGAAATCATAAGCTTGATTTTTCAACACCTGACTGATATAACTTACTTTGTCACGGCACCGCACACCGTAGAACTTATCCGCATGAGCAAGGAGCTCCCGACGGAAAGTGGTCGTTATGAACTGAGAGCTGCTACTCATCTCATTGATTTGTTCTGCCAACGACTCTCGGTAGCGTCGGTCCAGTGCCTGATCTATCTCATCAAACAAATAAAATGGTGCTGGTTTATACTGCTGAATGGCAAATATTAGAGCTACTGCAACCAGGGTCTTTTGTCCGCCTGAAAGTTGGTTCATTTCGCTCATTTTCGCTTTACCTCCTACAAAAGATACTTCTATCCCGAGGCCTACGTAACGGTCCATTGTTTCACTGTCGTTCTTTTTTCCATCTATATTCCTGCAGTTGAGGATTAAATGTCCTTTGCCCCCAGGAACAAATCGTTGGAAAATTTGTCTGAAATTTTTGTTCACACTTTCAAATGTCCGTCGCACTGTATCCTCACGCTGAATTTCTAAATTATTTAGCAACGTTTGAATGGAACTTTTCACTCTTTGCAGTTCATCCAAATGCTTATCGGCATCGTGGAGCATGCGCAGCTTTACGTTGTACTCATCTTGTACTTTTGGATTAATGTTGGGGACCTGTTTTAACTGCTTCTTGATGTTTTCCAATTCCCTCGCCAACTATATACAAACGGAATAGGTGGTTTTAACACATTAGTTTTAGGTACAAATCATAACGCAATTTCACTTACCTTATGTTGAGGCCATGCAAAATACATTCGATCTATTGGTGGAAGCGCACCAAGATTGTCTATTTTGCAAGAACACTCATCCAAACGTTTTTTTCTAAATCCTGTTTTTTGGTTGCCTCATTTTCGTCCGCTGCAATAGAATCCATTTCTAGTTCTAGCTTTTTTTGTTTTTCAACTAAGTTTTTCTGCTCCTTTTGTAACGATTCTTTTCTTTCTTGGAAGCTTTTAGAGCTGTAATGATTTAAAGAAAAATGTGTTACTATTATGTTCGCCAAACCTTTCGCAATTGTACTTACTTTTCCTCTAGCTTAGTTGTTTCTTCAAGATAGTAATTAATTTTTTCCTCTGCACTCTGAATTCGCTTCCAACATGCTGCCAACTCGTTAGTTTTATCCTCCCGGTTCGCTGATTCTTCGATGGATCGGACCAATTCATCACGTTTGGGCATTAAGTTCGAGTTCAGTAAGTTCTCTACCTTGTGTTTAGCTTTGTTTGCGTCTAGTGCTGAGTTGAATAATGTTTGCTGTTGCAGGCGAATCTCCCGAATTTCACCATCTAGCTGTTCGATAGCTTTCTGGTCTTCTTCCGTCAGCTTGTTCGTTAACTCCGTTTCAAGCTCAGCGATGAGGGCCTTTTCGCGACTCCTCATAAGTTCCTGCTCGTTTTTACATCCTCTTATTTTCCTTTCCAGCAGCTCACAGGCTGCATTCTGCTGTCGTAATGATTCGGGCATCGATTGCTTTTTAATGCGCTCCATTTCGCAGACGTGCTCGAATTTTTGCAGCTTTGCTTCCTCCTGGGACATTTTTCTCTCACATTCAGTGACTCTGCACACTGTCTGGTCGAGGCCAGTCTGGAGTCCTACTAGTTCTTCTTCCAGTGCAATGATCTCTTTCCAGACCTCTCTACTATCACGGTGCAGTTTCAAGATAGAAGGTTTCGGTGCGTGATACCCGCCTTTTAATACACCTCGAAGATTCTGGTCTCCTTCGTAAGTCACACACGTCAGGCCACATTTTAGCGCGGATTCGGGCATCAAACTCAGATCACTACACAGAATTGTTTTTCCAAATACCATCTGAATTGCAGGTGAAAGCTTTTTCTCGTACTTCAACAGTGATATAAGGGGCACAGCATGCTTTTCCGAGGGATACTGATATTTGTGCGTTGCTAGCAAATTCAATGGCATAAACTGGAAAGTTCCCGGTAGCTTCTGCTGATTGAAAACTTGTATAATTTCCTTGGCTATATCATTTGATTCCACAACATGGTTGAAGAGCTTCATGCCGGCGGTGGTTTCTACTGCTTTGTAAATACTTTCGTCGCATTCAATGTTGTCTATGATCTGACCGAAGTATCCATTTATGACATACGTTGCGTCGCTTCCGAGAGATCGGAATCTGTCGATCACTTTACGGATCGAATCGCCTCCGGTAATAACTTGACTGTTTATTTGTTTCTTTAACATTTGCTCAATCTTGCGAAAGTCCTCCTTGTGCTTGGCGAGTTCTTGCTGGACGCGGGATATCTGTTCCCAAAGATTCTGCTGATGTTGGAGTAAATCATCACGCTTTACTTTCAACTGGTTAATTTGCACCTTGTAGCTATCCATACGTTCCGATATCTTTTGAAATGTGTTATTGTAGTCATCCATTTTCTGCTCCATTAATACAATTGTTTTCTTCCGCTGATCTAGTTCCTTATCTTGATCGTTGATGTAAATGGTGTTAGTATGGATTTGTTTCTTCAAAGAAGCTATTTCTTCTTTCAGCCAACAATCTCGCTCGACACGCGACGCAAACTGCACACCTCTCCGTTGCTTGTCTAAATGTTCACCGCGCATTTGTTCCTTGTGTTTCAGTTCGCTAGCCAAATTATCTTCTTGGTGGTGAAGCTCTGCACATTGCCGCACAAGTTCGTTCAACTTATCTTTTTGCTCTTGGATCTTTTTATTAAGTTTATCCAGTTGCATTTTAGAATGAGCTTGGCGTTGGCTTTCACTGGCAAGATCCTTCGTCAAGTCTTCGACCTTCAACTCTAGGTTGGTTTTTATTTGCACGTATCGGTGATGCTCCTTCGAAATGGTGGACTTTTGCTCGACCACACTCGTTATCATACCCTGGAGTTGCTTTAACTGCTTTCGTTCGCTATCCTCACGTTGCAGTAATTCTACTTTCCGTTTTGCTAGCTGATGTCGTTTCTCTTTCAGCTTGTCGGTTGCCTGCCCGAGCGAGTTTAATTCGTTACCGATCTCGGTCTTTTCGTTGTACAGCATCACAAATTTGATCACTCGACGTTTTTTATCTAGCTTCTCATATTGCTCGAACTCCATAAGTTCTTCTTTGAGAATTTTTATCTCGTCGCCGTGCCTAGCTCGAGACTCCAGCACAATTTTCATATCACTCTCCGTTTGTTTCATCGATGCCAATGAGGATTCCCTTTGTTCGTTGTAACTACGGATCCCGCTGACTTCGAGCAGAACCTGCAACAGTTGGAAAGGGCGGGCTGTCGCAAGTTGGTTAATTTTTCCCTGCTTTACGATGTAATACGGACTCGCGTTTGAAAGTCCTCCCATTTCAAGAAACTGTACTACTTCTTTACGTGGTACTGCTTTTCCATCAAGCGTGTACTGGTCTTTCGACTGCGATATTGTACGACGTATGTGAACTACTTCACGATCGACCTGTAGGCATAAGGAACATAACAATCATTTTCATTCACTATCACTAATGTTGGCCGATGCCGAAGTTTAATCGAAAGAAATATATTCAAGCAAGCACAGCCTACTTGAATCCAAAGGGCGCTTCTGTCACTTACCGGTAATTGCGCATCTCTATTATCGAAAATAATTTCAACAAACGCAAAGGCAACATTCCCGGCCTGATTAATGAGAGCTTTACGCTGCTCGAGCCGAAGATTATTATACTCATTGCTAAGTACAAATTCAATGGCTGAAACAATACCGAAAAGAAGTTTTGCATTTTACATTGTTTTCACTTATTTTGCAACGTGCAACGTCACTGCTATCAACTCACCGCTGAAAAAATTACTTTTTCCAGAACCGTTACGACCGACAACAACATTATGACGCTTGTCAACGTCTTCAATTGTTGTTTTCTTACTGTAGCTTTTGAATCCATGGATAATTATCTATTGAAAAAGTTAAAAAGTATGAAGAGCATTTTCATTGCCTTTTATTCTATTTACGCACTACTATTACCGACCTGTTTGATATACATTTTCACCACTGACCGCTTACACGTCCGATGCAAGACTGATTGATGCTGGGTTTTGTGGTGCTGTTGTGATGCTATCTAGCCTACTTGGATCCAGCCTACTTGGAATGTATCGAACAACAAACATGGAACGGCAGAATTAAGCAAAAAATAAATGACGCTCGATTTGTGAAGATGTACTACAATCATTATTGCATTTTTTTACATCTTCCTAAAATTTAAAAATTAGATATAGTTCTGGTAGCCCTAAAAATGTAGCCTTGAAAATAATACATATTATCTGCCTCTTCTTTGGTGCAACGACCGACCATCAACTGGTCTGAGGTTTTTCGCTTTGGCCCTCCACATGATTAAACTTAAGAGAAAACGACCGCTAGTTCAGGTGCATCCCCTAACCTAAACCGAAATCTTCCCTGTACTAGAGTGTCGAAGTACAGCAAAGGAATCAAGGTAGCTACTCGAAACAACGCCATCGAGTTCTGATGCTTATGGACTGGCTACGGAATGAGATAAGCGCTTTTCAGGATACCCAGAATATAAAAAAACATTTTTGCTTTCGGATTGGTATAGTTTTAAAGACGTTTCATATTTATTTTGCTAATTTAATTTGCTTTTTATATCTGACGACATGAACAATGCAATCACGGTCATTGGGTCTGCTTTATAGGTTTCTTTTGGATGATTAACGCCAGGCCCTTGTATTCGGTCGCAAACACTTTGGATGGAACGGGTCGCGTAATCAATCCGCGCTTATTTAGTTCATCGGCAAATGTTGCAGAACTAAAAATATATTATTTTGTAATTATTTAAAGTACACATTGTTCAGTATGAAGAAGATGTTGCTTACCTGTGCTGAAACTGCATGTTAATTTTCTTTTTAATTGGCTGCCAACTATGCCCTGTCTGTCCGTTATTCACCATCATTCCGCGAACTGCAATATCGAGTCCAATCAATGCAAGTTGATCACTCTGGAAAAGTATTTTATGAGAAGATCGTCAATGGAA
Organism: Anopheles ziemanni; assembly: GCF_943734765.1. NCBI lineage: Eukaryota > Metazoa > Arthropoda > Insecta > Diptera > Culicidae > Anopheles > Anopheles ziemanni. The sequence goes on from NC_080705.1 coordinate 40,317,472, forward strand.
AACTATTCGGTATGAAGCAGATTTTAAATGAATACCCGATACTCGTTCGTTATAACATCCACCAGCGTGAGATTCTCGGAGGCTGCGGAGAGATTCTGTACATCGCAACATCTGATTACGTAGTTAGAATGCAGCAACGATAACATTGCAGTAGGTTGTGTTACAAAGCAATCTGTTATGCTCTCGGGAGTATGTAAAAATCGTAAATCGGATCTTTCTTTTACAACTGCAAACGATAGTTGAAAGAGTATATAAATTAATCATGCTATTACATGCTTCAGGGTCATGATATACTTACACTTTGGATGAAAAATACGTCCCAAACCGTGCATCATTGATAGATTCTCACTAAGGCCCAGGCCGCTACTGCCTTCTTCTAAAGATGAGCCATCGAGGTTCTTTTTTGAGTTGTTCAGAAACGAGCAACGGTTTCTTGAATTCGTGCTAGTAGATACAGCCCCTTTCATACTAGCAAATAAAAAATTCAGGCAACAATTGCGTAAATCTCCTTGCGCTGACGAAATAATATTCTCCTCTACAGCTTTTGCTGGTGCAGCTTGGTACAACTTGGACAGATCATTCTCGCTCCGAATAATGGTCGTGATGCGTTTGATTGCTTTCTTCAACAGCGATACGGAAACCGCATTGAATTTAATGTGGTGCACCTTATACGTCTCTATGATAGCTGGTGGGAAGAGATTGTATGCTATGTCCAGCGATTTGCTGGAAGCATCAGTGGCAATAAAAACGATCGGAGAAGTACTATTGTGTTGATACCTTTCAAGCGAGTCATGGAACTCCTCAGGTTTGCGTAGCATTGAGTTCGGAAATTCGTTCACCAGTAAAAGCCTTCCACCCTCTGCTGTACCTCCAAACAGCGAACAGTAACGTGAACTTTTGTACAGAAAATCGTCAAATAGTGCCTTCTGCGGACGTCGACTTTTCTTTTCCTCCCTGCTGTCGAAGTCGTATGTATCATCGAAATACAGGTCCACATCGACCGGTGTAGACCATTCGATAAGTTCGTATTTCAACTGCCTAGCGATCGTTTTAACGCAGGTACTTTTTCCGCTTCCCGAAGGACCGGTTAGGAAGAGTACTTGTTTTGCTGGATCATGACGCTGTGCAGCAATGAGCCATGTCTTGACTTCTTCGATTTTTTTCACGTGTATCGCTAGATCATTTTCGTTCTGGGGTTTAAACTGTTCCAGCAAATCAAGCGGCTTCGTATCACGTTTTTTCTGCATGGTTTCCAGAGCTATTGTGAAAGCGTATCGAATCACAAATGTTGGCACAGTTGCTCAATGGTCTGAAGACATCTATAATACAAGAAATTATACACAACCTATCGATCAAACGTGTCTAATTTCTATTTTACTCACGCAATTTTTACTGTACCTAAAAAGCATTTGTTTATTTATCGTTGCCGTCCCGGTGCAACAAATGTCAAATTTGAAGAAATATAACTGTCATTTCATACCGGCTGCTAATTATTCGAAGGTGCTTGATTGCTTCATTTTTATAGCTCATACAAAAATTATGAACTCAACAAATCTTTGGTAGCACAATACTAATACAATTTCTTAATTTATAGTGTAATTAATCGATCATAATTCTGGAAGTTATAATCGTTTTTATGTTGAAAAGGCTTAGCTAAGGCTGCATAAACCTTGGGCGTAAGTGTTTCCCAAAACAACGAGCAATCAGTCACAAGTTGTGATTCACAACACAGTTAACTGGAAATTTTTAGCGCGACAATCGTACGAAATTTGAGGAAAACAATGGGTGTACGGCATTTGTTAACATTTATGGAGCGGAAAGTGAATGGAGGCACTTATCCTGTGAAAATGGATCAAGAAATACAGTAGGTATCGCTATTACCGCTCTCATACAATATATTTCACAATCATGTACAATCCTCATACTTCTAGGGCTGCTAAAACCGGAACGAAAAAGCCGTTGATTGTGATCGACCTTATGGCTTTGTTCGGATTATTTTGTGACGATAAACATAGCTTGCTTTGCGGTAGCCAAATAAGGCTAGTGGAACGCCAGGCGGACGACTTTTTCAAACGTTTAGCAGAAACCGGTGCCGAGTTGGTATTTTTCTACGATGGTACATTGCAAGCATTCAAGTACGAAACATGGACAGCTCGCCAGAATGAAAAGTACAAGAACATGATTGCCATAGTGGATGATATTGACCACGGTACGCCGTTGACACAGATAGTCAATCGCCACTGGAGGACGATACCCAACAATACCGGACTCAAACTTAAGCGAGTTGCCAGGCAGCATGGTCAATTAATTATCTCGGTCGCCGTAGAATGCGATCAAGCTCTGGCTGCCTATGCGGTGAAACATAAAGCTCTGGCAATCATTTCACATGACACTGATTTCTTCATCTTCGAGGGTAACTGGCAGCTTTGGTCAGCAAATCACATCAATATCGAGACGTTGGAAGCGATTGGCTATAACCGGAAGGCACTCCTCAAGACGCTTGGACTGAACTGGCAGCAGATGGCAGTTTTTGCAACATTGGGAGGAAATGATTTTTTCAAGTACGATGAGGTGGAACCGTTTCTCAATAACTTCGGACAGCATAACCTGAAGTTTCCCAGACTTGCGGAGTATATTAGAAATTTGGCGCTTGATAAAAAGTCAATCAAAAAAACAATCGACCGGGTGTTGTCCTGCGTATACCATGGTAGACCAGTACCGCGAGAAGCCAGAGAATGGTTCCAACAAAGCTTAACCTTTTACAAAACTGTATGTATCCTTATGCATCATTTAGCGTCACGACTAAATGCCATAATGTTCACTATTATTTTATGCGTTTCAGGACGGTAAGGCTGTTAATTCGAAGAATCTTTCAGCGGATCCGCTGCAAAAGTTCCTCCTAGACGCGAATCAGCATTTTGTGCACAACATACTAACGGGGTATCCGTTTAATTGCACCCTGTACTTTTTCGACTATCGCTCACCTGCCTTAGGAAATTATTCTGATATAATCAGTCCAATAATTTCTCGAATAGCCGGCATTATTCTGTATCACCACCGGCAAGCAGGGATTGCGCATGTTAAAGTGATGACCAAACGTAGTCACACGGAATCACACACAATGTACACCGTCCCGGCAGAGTTTCCCGAACATGCAGTACCTCCTCCGATACAGGAACTTCACGCATCAGATGCGAGTACCTGCGAGAGTCTTTTGATGGCAAAATTGGCACTTTTGTCATGGGTTTGCTCGGACAATTTGCCCTTCGAGCCGTTTGCAGCTTTACCGCCATCACTAATGGTTACCGTCCTGACACTCTTTCGGTTGATTGAGTTCGGCGCGCTGGTCCTATTCGAGGCTGACCTTCTGTTCTGGATTGCACACGATCTTTCGTTGGATGGGTTTGATCCGAGCACAGAACGACGACCATATCGTCTAGATCCACGCGCTTTTCGAATCGGGTTTCTCTTTCAGAAAATTTACGCACACTTTGCCAGGGTGGCAAAGTCGCTCGGGCTTCCGAGCATGTACCGACCGTCAACGCCCTACGATGGGCTACGGTTTCACAATCAATACGGCGCTTGGCGTGACGGACATATACAACATCAGATGGGAACATCGTTTTTCGACTGGCGTTTGTATAGTTTGGCCACGCCACGTCACAATGTAGATTAACATAGTTGTATGTATAAAATGCTATTATTCTGGCTATCTTTCTGAACAGTTGTTAAAAATAATGTACATTTTCATACGAAAAATGATAATTATATTATTGATCGCAAAATTCTTTTATCTTATAATTAAAAAACAAAATGCAGCAAAATTACTAAAAAAAAACCTTCTTAAATAACCGTTATGCGATAATGGTGCTTGGCTGGGATGAGTGTATTTGCACCGGTAAACAATCCTTGCTTCTTTTCTAAACTTCCAATAGGCGCTAGCTCCCTCCATCGTCTGCTTCCAGGATTGCACGGATGTTCCCTATCACGTCTGGAGGTACATCGAGCGGTTTCTCACTTAACTGGCCGGTTTCGGGATTTATAACGTAAATTTCGTAGATAGTCTTGTTTGGTTCGCTTGCGTCCTGACTTTCCACCAGCACCAGCGAGTTGATGTCAATGTCTTCGAGCGAAAAGCCAGCACCTGCACCATCCTCCTCCTCCTCCTCCTCAGCAGCAGTTCCACCAGGGAGGGAATTATCACCTTCGGCAACAACAGCGTCATCAACATCCAGCTCTGTCAGGTCCACTTCTTCATACTGTTCCTCCGCTTTCGACGTACCAGAGTGGCCAGCAACTTCCTCTATCGGGATTCCCCGAAGAGGTTCACCTGCGCTAATCTCCTCCTTTCCAATGGTCATTTCCGCAACCGTCTCGCACAGATACCCATCCTTGGAAATATCCACTTTCTCTTCCACTTTGGGGGAATAGTAATCATCATCTTCTGGGATGGGTTCATCTGCGACATAGCATTCATCTTCCTGGCCATCATCACTTGCAGCAACATATTCGTCGTCATCAATTGGTTGCTTGAGGAGCGGCTGTTGTGATGGCGCTGGATCGGTATCATTTTCTATTTTTTGCCGTATTTCGCACACCGACTCATCGGGTTGTTGGACTCCGACGCTCTCTGCTTCTGCTGTGTTGGCCACAGTATTAAGTTCGTTCGATTGCTTAGATTTTTTAGTACCTGCTACTGCCTTCCTGCCAACAGTGGAAATTACCGTTGCCGGTTCTAGCTCTATCAAAGATTCTCTGTTGTCATCGAATGCATAAGCCGTATCGGCGTCCAAGCGGACCTTCCTTGCCACTGGTGCGTTTGCCCCGGGTAGAGGCAGGTACTCAAGGTCGGCTCCGATTCCATCATCGTATTTCATCACTACAGGTGCGAGCTCTTGGGTCAAACTTGTCTGTTCGCCCGGACAGTTCACAGTGTCGAGACTTTCCAACAATATCACAGGTGATGTTTGAAGCACTGGTTCCATTGGCGTATCCGGAGGAACTTCTACCAACGGAAGCTGATTTTCGTGCGTTTTACTCGATGGCCGATCGACTGTAGCTGTGTTCGTCGGTATGGCAATATCGATAGTGTTCGCTTCATTTAACTCGCTAGCGCTTGTAGGTTGACTTGACGGCAACGTATCGCCTACCATACCATTCGGAATGTAGGGAACTGGGTCTGGCACCGTGAGGAGTTCATTGGGCTTCGATGTACACAAGTTGGGCTCCTCGTCTTCCGAAACATTCGCCGATTTCTTTTCCGGCTTAGCTTTTGTAACCTTTGTGTTTACCGTCCGTCGCTTACGAGTAGCGGTAGCCGACGCGGTTTCCTGCTTATCAAACTGATTTCTGGAACTGATTTCTCCAGTGTGATCTGATTCAAGCGGTTCAGCTACATTTACAGAGGCTTCCAAACTGGTAGCGCTCTCGTCTTGTTTTATATCATCCTTCCTCTTTTTACGCCGCCTTTGCTTGGGAATAGAGGTCGTTTGGCTAATGTCTTCCGACTCGCTCTGCTCCAGCTCCTTTTCTATCATTGCACGCTGAGATTTGGAGACACGTTTCTTTGGATTGCGGGCCTTGGAAATTTCTAACACCACCCTACAAAAACAAGAAAAATCATTATCACCCATTGGGAAACTGGCGAAAAGATGGCAATTGTACGCACTTCTTATTCATTTTTTCCTGGCGTAGTTTTTCTTGCGTCTCTTCTTCTAACTGCAGCCTTATTCGCTCCTGCTCTTCGTCCTCTTGGGCAAATTGTTGCTTTAGCTCCTCTAGATTGAACTCTTTCGGATGCTGCAGAGCTTTGTTAACCAGCGACAAGTTAAGACGTTCCTCTTTTTTAAACTGCAATAGAAGAAATAAAGATACGAAAATCAATCTAGAGAGTCATTGTTTAGTGATTTATTAATTTTGCACAAACCTTGAGCTTTAAATCGCGCCTCGTGCGGCAGGGAAAAAGGGTGATCATCATTGAAAAATCCGTCCCAATGGTATGCAAGCACCGGTAAAAACGAATCGTCTCTTCATCGGTCCAATCTTTTGTCCTTTTGATGCGACTGTAATAGCCATGGTCTGTAGAAAAGATGAGCAGATGAAACATGTTTATACCTCCTGTCATATCCTTGCCTAACCATTGCGTTTCTTCTGCTCATGCTTTTGACTTACTACCGCTGAACTCGTCCTGGTACACGATATCCTTACTGGCCAGCGCGTCACGTATTTCCTTTTCCCGTTCGTTCTCTATCACCAGACTTGCCTCGTCCAGTATCATTTCTCCGTTCGGGCCTAGCTTCAATTGAGGCGTTAACTGTACTGCTACTTTCGGCACAGCTGCCGGTGGCGGTGCCGGCAAAGGGGTTGGAGATCTCGATTTGCTCACGCTGCGGCTCTTTCTGCCATCCGGCACTTTCTGACCATTCTCCGATGAACCACTGCGCGTACCCAACACCGGTGTTTGCATGGGATTGTTTACCGGGTTGTAGTAGATCATGTCAAACATGGTGAGGTTCTGTTTTTTCACATTATCGATGTTAATGAGCCGTTTGCGTATTTCTTTTTTGTTCTCCAGCGTTCGTTGGGATTCTTCCTGCTTGGTTGCAATCTTGCGGGCAACCTTGTTCACCGTAATACCCTCTGGGAGTGATTTGTTCGAGGTAAGCGATTCGGTGCGGTTTCTTTTGCGGGACAGTGAAAAGGGATATCCGAAACGAGCCTCCTGTTTTCTTGGTGACATAGGTTCCTCATTGTTGTTGTTGATGATGATATTGGTAGTGGGGATATTTTGACTGGAAATATGGGCTGCATCGACTCCTTGGGTTATAGGGGCAACGTGCCTGGGCAATTCATCTACCGGTTCTGCAAGAAAGGAAGACAATTCAAAATGTTATTGTTCATGTTGAATGTTACATTCACAATTTTCATATGCGATGGCATATTAACATAAAACAGGCCAGTCGTCGGTTCTATTTAAAATTATGAATTGTGAAAAATTGTGTGCCAAGCCAGGATTTTCATATTAGCTGGAGCTATCCGTCGTTATGAAACACTATTTTACAAGCTTGATTTGTTAAACCATGTGAATGTTATAAATGACCTATGCTCTCAGTTGCATCGAACCTTACATAATGCCAATAAACTATGTCAATATATGATGAATAGATAAATAACCTTAAAGAATAAAGTAGTCATTGTTGTAATCTAATGACTGCAGAAACTAAATTAATCAATGAAAACATACTTGGTAGCTTGAAGTGTTGTTCATCCTGCTTTTCCGGAGCGGGGACCACTTCGTCCGCTTTGGGAGCTGTTTCGACAGGCACATTTTCAACCGGAAAGTCTTCATTCGGTTCGGTCAAAGCAAGAGACGTATCTTTTACGTACGGCGTAACTTCATCAACCTCAGGTAATTTCTGTTGCTCGCCGGCACTCTGCGCCTTTGGTGCCCTGCGTATGCTGAGATTGGCAGCTATCTTCACTCGCGGTCGACGGGAAGACATCGTGCATAGCTTCGGCTTGCAGACACCAATGCAGAGAGGGTTAGCGTTGAGTTAATTTTCTACTGCCTTACGGAGGTTTAGAACCGAATGCTTCATTTACTTCACGGAACAGGTGTCTTAATACTGTTCTTCAACTTTGCACTAACTGTACGTCACGCTTAGGCGAATGCACACGCGTTCGATGCGTCGTAGATGTAAACATGATAGCAAAAAACTAGTACTATTAACGCTTCTTTGCCACCATTCCCAGTATTCATCGATATGGTGTAGAAGTAAAGATTGTTGTTATGAAGTTGGCTCGCAATAAGAAAGTTAAGTGTGCTTTACGAAACTACAAGTAAACTGATCGTGCCGAACATGTTTTTTTTAACATTGTAGTTAAGGTTAAATTTACTTGGCATTTGACAATGCCAGCGCAAAGTGACAGCTTTCACTGTAAATTGTCAATTTTTACAAGGTCTATAGATAATGCTTTCAAATTTATTGTCTATATACCTTGAAGAAAAAGCTGGCAGTTTTCGCATGTACGGTAGATACAATAACCCAAAGTTTTTCCACGACGTTCCAATATCACTTTCAACACCCGGTCACAGCTTTACACAAGGTCCTGCGTTTGCGTTTTTCATCTGACAAACGAGCACAGTTTTCTGCCGCAAATAATACTTTGTTGTATGGGACGGCGTCGGAAAAATTGACAAATCGCGACGTTTTCGATCCGAAAATCATGATAACCTGAAATGTCGAAAAACAGCCGCCAGGCGGCCAAAACAGCTTGAAAGAGCGAGAGAGCGCAAGTTGTGATATATGTGTACTACTCAGTACTTGTCTACTAGACTGCCGTCGTCGTCGTCGTCGATGTCGTCGTCGCCGTCGTGGTGTTGCAGAGTGATACAGTAAAATTAACAGATACGTAAATAGCCAAGCGCAAAAAGTGGCAGTAAAAGGAGAAAAATCCTTATAGCTCCATCACCGTCGTGAGTGTTTCCGCGCGAAGGTGAAGCATATTTCGGTACGGGCGACAGAAGATTGGAAAAGCCGTGAAAAATGGTCAGGTTTTCACTGCGGTAGTGTGTGCATAACATCTCCATCTAGTCTAGAAGTGTACCAACAGCAGCACCGTCGATGTGTCTTCAGTGTCCTCTGTATTACTCTGTTTATTTAACCGTTTTCGAAGATCAGTATTTGTGTTTGAACGTAAACAGACAAATAATTTCAGGATCAATATTCTCTGTGCTCATGATTCAGAAAAGACGGTGGCAGTGTAGTCGGCTCCGGTGGAAAAGTGCAATTTGTACAGGCTGGTGAGAAAAATAACGATACGGAAAACGCGTAGAAAATTCGCCTCCCATCGCCACCCCTTCCAATGTTGTGTCGTCCGCTCGCTTATGGCGCCCCGGACGAGAAAGGGACCGCGCGCGTGTCGCAAGGTATGGAACGAAGCAGAAAGAGAACGCACGGCTGAGAAAAATAGAGAGTTGGCGCAATAATACCTCCGCCAGCGCAAAGGAATCGAAAGAATTGTAGTTTTCGTTTCGTCGGGAACTGTACTTCTTTACCCAGCAATATTCGTTCGTACGTTCGATTTCTGATCCCGTTATCAGCTATCAGTGTTTCGGTGGTTTTTCTACCCACCGTGAGCCGTGTAATCTTCGTCTCTCGCTTCTGTTTGTTCATCTGATACGAGAGTGTTTCCGAGAGACGATTGAAAAATATTACGATTATTGCTGCATATTTTCCCTCGACACGGCTTGGTTGATCCGTTCCGTGGTAGTGGTCTGTTTTTTTCCTTACTTTTTCCACCTCCTCCCACCGTGAGCACAGTAGGTCAACAGATTCCTTTCCCCGAAGCTATCCGTTTCCACGGGAGAATGTGTACAGTGGTAGTGGTTACACAGCACATTGGGCGCTTTCCTGGATTAAATGCTGAAAAAAGAAAATATAATATAAACTGCTCATTAGTGTTTTTAAATCCGTAAGCCAAACAGAAAAAATGGGTTCGGATTATATTTCAAAGATGTTTGCACACCAATCTGGGTTGAAAATTTTCTTCAAAATGAAAGTAATGTTATTTTTCAAAGAAGGACAATTCTCACTTATGAATGCAGGGTAGAGATATAACGAAAAACCATCTCTAAATATCATCGGTTATTGAGTTCTTCCAAAATAATATTGCTTCTGTTATACTTCAGTTTAACCAAAGAAACATATTTTTGGTTGTTGATTAATTTCACAAGTTTTTATGCTATTCAATATTTCACACATGGTAACCGTACTATTAAAATGTACCAAACATGTTTGCAATAGAATAAGTGTATAATATTTTCAGTAAAATATGGACTTCTTTAACTCACTTTGTGCCCAGTGTGCACCGGTCCCAGTTTAAGCAGTGTACTATTATAATCAGCGCAAGTGTAAGAAAACGAAAACGCTCGAAAGCGCGACCAGTTGGCGGTGTGTGCGTGCGATGTCCGCGTGAAACCCGCGGTTTCCATTACTCTGGCGGGTGTTTGTGTGCTAGCGTTGTGCAATCGTCTAGCTGCTGTGTGTTTTCCTAGTGATCGAATCTACGAAGCAGAAGCAACGAAACGGTGCGCTTAGAATCCGCGGATGCGCTTCGTAAAGGCGCCGTGTACACTTTTGCCTCCCGTGCCAGTATCAAATTTCACCAGTTTTCCTGCCCCAGCGATGTACCGTGGATCTTAAGAAAGTGCAGTACCAATCCGTAGATGATTGCATTGTACGGCGAAAACGTCAAAATCCAGCGCATGGTTTGTGAAGCGTGCAGTCATGGTAACTAGATTCGGGTGGATCGCGGCCGAATAGCGTTTGGTGGGTTTCCGGTACCTTCCACCCTTTAGCCAGCCTATAGCCAATTTCGGTGCGCCCAAAGAGTGTTCCCTTTTTCCGCTTGTGTCGTTGGAATGTGGTGTTCTGTTCCGCTGCCACTGCTCAGGTGCCTTGGATTTCGGTTGAAAAGCCAACCTGACATATGCATCGATTGAAAAGCAGCTCAACTGTTTACTTTTCCACTATTGCTCCAACCCCTGGAGGATCTTAACCATGCGGAGGCAGTTGTTCGCCTAACAATCGCCGTAAACTGTGCTTATAATATTGGGTTTGCTTTGGAAAAATAGTTCAAATGTGAGTCGTCGTGATAATTTTGGTAAAAGAGAGGGAGAGGAAGAAGGAGAGAATAGCAGTCGGTTTTCTCTCAAAATACGAAAACGCCCGGCTTGCAAAAAAACGAGAGAGAAAGTTCTAACTTACGAAAGTACTACTTTTTCGGGCTAGAGTGAGCTTTTACAGCGTGCTCTCTGGAAATACTCTCTCGCTTGCTTAGGCTCTTTCTACCGGTTCGCGCTTTGCGCGGTCGTTTCTTTCGTTATTTTGGGTATGCCAGAAGACAAAACAAAAAAACAAAAGGATACTTTTTGTTTTGAATTGTTATCCGTTTATTCAATCGGATAGCAAAACTCATTTGGAAATGCACATTTCACGGGGTTGATGCTAGTTGCTTCTGGCGTAAAACACCAACACTTATTTTTTCCACCACTTCCGCTGGAGTAAATTCCAGTACGGATCTTGAATCAAACGTGCTGGGGCTTCGTAAGTCAACCTGAAGATGGTCATTTGTTCTTCTTTCGGAAAACACCAACACAAAATCACAATTTTTACTGTTTAAAACGCGCGACCGAACTGTAAGTTCACAGACTGGACAAGTTAGAAAATTAGACTGCGCGGCAAAGCCTGCTTTGGCAGTTTTTTACTCGCGCCGATCGGCCAAAAGTACGCTTTTCATCTGTATTTCTCCTGCACAATTCAACTCATCTTTCGATTCTCTCTCGTGTAGGCAAACTTTTGCTCACCTCACCGCGCTTCCCCACGTTTCAGCCTACCGCAACGTACCCTTCGCCTACGAAAGTACACTCTCTTTGCTTGCCGGGCGATAAATGTAGCGAGAGAAAAGTGGGGGGGTTCGAGAAAAATTATCAGTTTTATTCCCAAACACAATGCGGGAGCAAAAAATAAATAACTTAAATTCGATTGTGTTCGGAAAAGCAACAACCGCGTGCTAGGAAAACAAAGCGAATAATTTTTATCGGAGCAAAAAGAGCACAAAAAAGTAACACAGCATCCGTGGTTAAACGCAAAACAGTGAGTGGCTCCACATATTAATGCAAACATCTTTCCTTTCACAGGGCTTTACCCACTGCACTGGGCGGCGCATGTGAAGAATGTGTGAGCAATTTTCTGAAATAATTACTTGGTGTATTGTGCGAAACAATAATAACGCAACAGCCGTGCATGGTGTGGCGTTATCGTATGCCGATTGAAAGCTGCACCGTACCTCCGAGATACGGCGCCGCAGTGGTGTATCCGGTAGGGAGAGAGGATGCGTGTAGTTTTTCCCCAGCGTGCACCGTGCATGGAAAGTGTGAAAATGGCATAAGACACGGGGTGGTGCGTGTGCGTGTGTGTGTGGGGAAAAAATAACAAAAAGAAATTATGTATGAAAAAAGTTAAGTCATAACGTTGTGTTTGGCGATTGGCCGTGGTTGCTATTGAAAAAGGGTATAAAAAAGAATGGTGAAAAAGTGTTCTTAAAAGAAAGTTTACTAAAATAAAAAAGATTAATTGAAATTCCTGTGGAACAGGCGCACGTGTAAAACGCGATCGCAACAAGAATAGAAAAACGAATACGCGTCATTGTTCTAGCGTGTGTATAAAATAAGAAAACAAAATCCAAGAAACATCGAAAAGATGGCAAATCCGAGGAAATTCAGCGAAAAAATCGCGCTCCACAATCAAAAGCAGGCGGAGGAGACGGCCGAGTTCGAAAGGATCATGAGGGAGGTGTCGGACGTAACGTCGAAGGTATGGCAATGGGTTTCTTTGTTAGATTTTTCACTCATTTTTACTAAATTTAACATTTTAAATACTATAAGAAGATTTTCGTAATTTTTATAAGTTTGTCAGATTTAAATTCAGTTTCAAAGGTAATCGCAAAAATAGGCCATAGAAGAAAAATTTCATTTATTCGCACGGCCAAAAGTTCACATACCAAACGATTTTACCAGCAAACTAAAATTTTACCGGGGCTCTTTTTTCTACATTGTAGTAGAAAATGTAACGAACCTACTACTAATCAAGACATCGGTTGGATAAGCCAGTGAATGGAACTACAGAGGTACTCAACTTAAAAATAAATTAAATTCCAACGCATCCAATCTACGCCAGCAGAGGAAAGGTGACAAAATAACAAAAGATCTATTCGAAATTTAATTACATTAATTTATTCGGACGTCATAAGAAAATCATAAAGCACTTAATTCCTAATGATGATCAGCGTTCCGAAACGTAGCCTCGTCTTCAAGATCGCTGCACAGCGATTTCGGTGGAAAAAGGATGGGTCGGGCCAAAAGCAGGGTGACAGGGCGGACTAGCGACGACAATCAAGGCAAAATTTAGTGAGCGACGAAGCTTCGTAATTCCCACCTGCCCATGTCCCTCTTTGGTACTCCTCTACTTGGTCCAATCACTATTTTCTATTCGGTCAGTGTAGTAAAATTATTTTCAAGTTCTTATTATAATTTTAGGAAGGATTTTTTTTCTTTTTAAACGTTTTTTTTATATCGTGAAGTTAATTTAACTTAAAATATTATAAAATTGAAAAATGTTCAAATTACAAAAACAAAAATGATGAACGTATGAACGGTTAACGAAAGAAAAGGTAATTGCGTTTGCATAATAGAAAACATTCGTAGGAGTTTTTGCTTTTATATTTTTCAAATAACATTTCGCAGAAATATTTTTTTTTAATCAAATAAGAGTAGAAATACAAAATGTAATGTTTGGTTCTGATTGCGCTCATACAAATTTGTTGATTATTCTTTGATTAGATATTGGTCAGTTGTACATGTTACGGCTACCTTTATCGCTGTTTTTCACCAACCGGTGTTTCTTTAAAGATTGCCGCTACAAGCCGTTGGCTTGTGTCTGGGCTGATCTCAGGCTTTGCTACTCACCGACTGATTATCCGCCGGTCGTGCACGTCTTAACGACAATATCGCTCTTTTGCTACTTGTGTGTCTTGCTTTACGGTCTTTCAGCCGGTTTTTGAACGGTGGGTGTGCAGAGATATACGTACGTGAATATGACGAGGTCCTGATGGTAGAGCTTCAGAATTTACTCGCGCACTTAGTACACACCCTGTCCGACTGTTCGCGCCCGACGGTATTTATAAATAACGTGTTTAGCAGAACCAACAGCAGCACACATGCAACGAACGCCGCTTGAACGATACGGTCGGTTCTAGTCCCAGTTGGAAGAGTTTGTGAAATGACCATTTTGAAGATGAAACTAGTTTGAAAAATTCCCCAACTATGTAACTTGATTGTTGGGTTGGAGATGAGATCGGTAGCAAACATTAGATTTTCTTCAGTTGACTTGAATAGAATTTTAATTTATGTGGAGGAATAATATAGCTTAAATACCCTTTTATATAACAATTGATAAGAAATTGCACGCAAAAGTTTCTGCGCTGCTGGGGAATAACATTATGATTTATGCACCAGTGCTTTCGAATGAACGATCGCCCTCACACACCCAGTGTGATTCGGCACATATTTTAGAAAGATCAACCATTTTATGATCCCGGATAGAGGTTGTACACCTGCTGCAACTCTAAAGTGTGAGTTAGCCATTCTTACCCTTTGGGGTACAGTAGTATATTGGGGTACCAGTATATTATCTTCAACGTTTCAATTGGATGATTATGAGTCATTTGTAATTCTACAAAGCGGCATGCTTCTTTCGATGAGTTCAGAAAGGAGAAAGAATATATAAATAAGTTTTTCTAATGCTTTCTTAAAATTATTTCTAGTAATATATTTATTTGTGAAAACTCTGGGTTGTAACTAAATGCCTCAGAACTTAAACAACATAAAATTATTGTAATTGTTTTATAAAGCAACGACATTGTCCACACAAGGCAACATTCAATACTTACAAAATATGATAATTATGGAATTTTGCTAAAGGCATCTATAATATTATCATCATGATTTAAAATTCTCGCGTGATATTCTAACACCCATGGCACAGCGATAGCGGAAGGAAATACCATACCCGCCCAAATTTGTAAATAATTTAAAGCCAAATTATTTTGTCAATAATTTAAATATCTATTTCTACTTCTACTTTCCTGAAATGGATGATTTTAAACAATCGATCGCTGGCTATTATGTGTAAACATGGTTTATGCATAATTCGACTTAGTAAAAAGTTTAGTTCTAGATATAACAATAATATATTAATTACAAGCAGAATTGTGTTCGTGATACAATCAATCATTGTACAGTTTTAATGACCTTCCGGCATACGTTCGCTGGATGAAAACTGTTTATCTTTGATAGCAGAGTATAGTTTGAATTTGAACTTTTGCGTGCCGGTTTGGCAAAATATCTTAAATTTTAATTTTCTAATTATTATTAAATTTAATTCTCCTGTGTTAAATGTTTATACGTAACATAACACTTAGCGCTCTGATATGCTGTGATGTTGTGTAAGGGTTAACCGTGAATAAAAAAGCATCGGTGGTCCCTCTCTCCCACGCAGTTCTCCCCATTCTGTCTTCGGTTGTAGCGGTCAGCAGCCTGTAGTGCATCCAGATCGATCTGTAGCTGGTTCTGTGGACCAGTTTGACGGCTTTTAGTGCGGACACTACTTCTTTACTTCCCCCACCCCCGTATGCGCGTACGAACCGAAAGGACCGAGTTCTATTTGAAATCCAGCTGTAGTGAATTCGGTCCACTATTCAGCATGTTTGGGGAGAGGAGGGAACCGGTCGTGAATGGAAGCACGGCCACGGAGGCGGCTCGAATGTTGTCACTGGCGCGCGCGTGTTTCCCTTTTTGCGGCTTATCGAGGCGTTTGTACGTTGAAGCTGGGCAGCGATCACTAACACTTGGGAATGGTAGTGAGCACGTAGCTTCTCTCGCGGTTGGAGCGCACATCTACTGGCGAAACCGCGAATATGCGGGCACCTACACGGCGCCGACGACTTGCCAGCAATCCGATCATGGTGTGGTACATCCCCCGTCAGCCTTGGTTTAGTGTAGCGGGTGCTGTGGGTTAGCAGACGACACTGCTGTTTACTGCTGAGCAAACAGAACATCATCCGCATACCGCGAACGGACTCACACTAGCCCGGTGGCAGCTGGCTGGCCAGCATTAGACAGACCTGAATCGGCGGCGTGGCCCAGTCCTCTCCGCGTGTCGCGTTTGTTTGATCAGTCGGGCTTGTCCATTCGCGGCCTTTTGTGCTGCGCCGTTGATAATGGAGCCGTTTGATAGAGACGCGCAACTTTTTTCTCGTGCCCTTTGCCCCAGCCCCAGGTTCCCGTCCATCGTCCGAACGGGGTTCCAGCGCCGGGCGTGGGGTTTGTTTATGTCAATCGAACTTCTGCGCCACCGATCGTTGCGAGCTGTGCGTCTATAGGAATAGACGGCACGAACACTGGAAGATGTATTTGTTCCAGGGAACTTCCTGCACACGATCGTTTCGAAACGATGTGTGTGAGCCAACACTGCACCTCCGTTCTCAAAATACTGATGTTGGAACAGTTGGAAATTATTGACGGCGCAATAGTTTGCAGCAAATGCTCTGGTGTACTACTTTGCGGAAGTAAAAGTAATACAGTATTGAAAGCATTCACAGAAGAAGGAACGGGCGAAAGCTATGTCCTCTTAATTTGTGCAAATGAGTCTTCAAGCGTTCTCTTCTTCTCAACAGAGCCGAAATCGAAATATGGTGGATGGTATTGAGCTAGGTAGAAAAATTTGAGAATTTTCGTTTTCTGTGGTCTATATTTGGTGGTTCCTACGATTCTTTCCCTTTTCGATCTTATAAATCTTTAAGCTAAAGCGAATGCACATGTTGTTCATAAAATGTGTGTTTAAAATAAAACTATCAAAACATCATTCAAACATCGATTGAAAAATTAAATCTATAGAAAGATCATTAACATTCATTGATACATTGTGAATTGTTTTACACAAAACTACATGATCGACTTCGGTCGTCGGCACCGGATGATCTACCGTTACCGTCATTAATGATAAGAGTCCTTTAGTGCATAGTAGGGTCTCCTGGCCTGGGTGTGTGTGTATGTTGCAAACAATCACTTCCACCCATGCGCCTGTTGCCAGAAGAGCAGCACGAGAGTGTGTTTGGGTTTTGTTTGCCAGTGACGCAAGCTGCTGATGTTTTCGCCCCTTTGCGCGTGTTGTTTATGTTGCACGGCTAGCAAGAGCGAGAGTTGGCCCCAGTGAATGGAAAGACACTCTGCCAAGGGTCGCCAAATCACGTACATCGATAGGAGCGGTACTTGTTTATGTAAATATTGGCCCGTGAAATTTACCGCGCTCGATACGCGATCGCAAGGATGGTCAAGTTTTCTTGGTATTACTTTCAATGAACCGCAGGTAACGCGTCCTGCTTCCTGTCAGTTGCGATGGCACGGACATGTGTTGTGATAAATTCCGAGCAATTTTGATAAGCTCCCCCAACTTCCTGTTCTTTGGATACACATTTATCGATACATATTCTTTCATATACAGCGACAATGGTTGAACCCTTGTGAATCGTTTTTTTTGTAGGTTGAAAAATGAAAATTCGGATCCTGCTTTGTTTTCTTGTTAAATACAATTTTTATACATATCGTATGTAACGGGCAAATTAAATTTACAAAATTTATAAATACAATGATGGATAGTGATACACAAAGCAATTAAACAGCATTTTTCGAGCAAATCGTTAACATCTACGAAGCTGTCACTTTTTTAACGCATATTGCTGTGAGCAGATGGTTCGCTCTCATTGAAATATAAGTAATCACTACGTAAACACCGAAAGTAATGGTTTTCTCAAACTTTAAGTGTTTTAAAAAATTATCAAAACGTTACTTGAATTTTTGGGGCTCGATAAATATGTTTCTTTCGGATGTAAAAGTGGGCCAAAATATATGTAAGGAAATCTGGTTAAGGTAAATAGCTGTTTCTTATTTTGTTTTAAAGAATCTTTAAATCATAAAATACATCAAACAAGCATTTTTTCTAGTGTGCCAAAACTGGTACACAGATATATAGAAACACTGGTACACAGATATATATATATATAAGATATATAAATAGAAACAAAGTGAGCCAAAGTAGCGGCAAAAAGTGTGTTTAAAAATTGATATTTTTTCTGTGAAAACGTCAAATAAACTCAAAATATAAATTTTAATGCATGATTAGATAGCTACTTTACATTAAAATACCAAGTTTATCGTTACATGGTCGATACAATGAGTGCAACGATTTATATCGTGGCAACCCTCCATTAAGTGGGCCTAAACTGGCCCTTTGCTCTTTTTATTTTAATGGGTGTTTGGCAACACTTATGCTAGCTGATTATAGCCGAATATTCCGAAACCCCATTTGAATAAAATATGATAGAAAACAATCTTTGAAAGCGAAGCTGAAAGCGAGCTGTCAATTTTCATACATATCACGTCACAGGAACCGAACCTGATACCATATTGCTGTTTCTATATTTAAGCAAATACTAAATATTAGTACAAACAATCTATACAAACTCGATTAACATGCTCCTCAAGATCTCCGAAGATTTAATTTCAGAATATTGAAACACACTGATAAGCATATGTACCTTTTTCCTTAGCGTGTCGTGTTATGTTTCGGACCTGAAATAACATTTTCGCCCCGTTATTTTTACATTTAATGGCCACGGATTCGGCTATGATTTTTTCCCCCAGCGAACGTGCTCCCAAAGTTTAAGCGTTATTATGTTTTTCGTTCCACTTATTTCTCCCTCAGTAAGTGGTGGAGAAAAAAGATTGTTTAAAGTCTTAAAACGACCGATAGTTGAGAATTTAAACTTCTTCAACTCAGTAATAACGTTGGGTGTGTGTGAGAATGAGTTGCACGTTTTTTAACTAATCCAACCTTTGCCTCGACGTATGCCTCGGTTCGCGAAGCAATATCCCGTGGCAAGCTGCTCCTGGGTCTCTTGGTTTGGTGGTTTCGAGTCTTTAGGGCGCGCCGAGAGCTCGGTTGTTGCCAAAAATCCACCCATCGGAACCGGTTTGCCACAGAAGTAAGTACCGTACAGTGTGTTTCCAGTGGAACCGGTCATCGCTATGCTGCGTTTTGGTGATGCGATGGTCAGAAGACGGACTTGTGTGGCTTTCGTCTTGGCCTGTTCGTCAACGGTGGGTTGCTAAACGCCTTACGAGAAAAGAAGTATGATGTGATATGTGCGGAGGAAAAAGTGGGCATAACCCGGGCCGATATTACGTAGGTTTCGGCTTCAGGCTAGAATTCCCTGTTACGTAGCAGCCAAGTCCGTTTGCCAAACAGCGTCCGATTTGTGAATGGGTGTGCTTTTATTGCTGTGTTTAAATGAAATACGCAAATATTGTAAAGTCTCACGTTGTTAACCCGCTTTAAGATCAACATCCGGCGGGGCAGGAAGGATGTGTGCGTATGCTAAAAATAGGGAAGGTGTAATGTTGATCGAAGTGTTTGCAGGTTTATCCGCCAGCAGTTGCACCTGTTGATTTATTATATGAAGAATTACATACTTTAAGGGTTTTTCCAAGAATCTTTGCCGTTCAGTTGATTACTGCGCTATGTTATTTATTAAACCCTTACATTGCTTACTATTTCAATTTTATTACATTTTGATCACTCCGATTCTGTAATTCATATCGGCCGTAGAAGTCCAAGTCCATGCTTTATGTTTAAAAATAGAAAATCAAAAAAATAGCATTCATACTCGCTATTCAAACCCAGTCACATAAAGCTTTATCGTTCTGTCGCAAATCGCTCATACTCATTCGCCAATGTGGTCAATTTTAACGGTTTCTTGTTTTGCTGGAATCGTTGTCGTTTGAATTCCTTCCTGTGACAACAAACCTTATTCCAAAGCAAGTTAGAATGAGCACAAATGAAAAATTTTATTAATCTTTGAAATCTAAAAGGAAAGAGAAAGGGAAAAGTCTAGACAAAGAAGAAGAGGAGGAATATATTTCAATACTTACTTACCTCCACACTCGATATGGCTGTAAAAGAAATTTTTGGAATTATTTTTAAATAAAACATATACATAACGTTAAGTACAGTTTATTAAAAAGATGATGAATGAATTCAATCTTTTTTTATTTTCCTTCCTCCCCGATTTAGCGACTACATTTTGTCAATGACTATAATTTCCTAAAATTTAAAAAAATGCATTTACCAAGAAATAAATGGCGTGGTTAGTTTGGCTGTATCAGGATGCACGTTAATTGGGGATTTAATATTCAATGTTGGCTTTAATCTGCATAAAGTGGGTTGGGTTTAAGAAGCAAAACGAATGTATTCTCCTTCTTTCACCCATGAGTTTATTTGAGTGAAAGGATTCTTAAGGAGGATGGGGGTGCGATTAAATGGTCCGGATAAGGCAACTGAAAATTTAAATAATTTATGAGCCTCTTTCGTGCGCACTAACCGTGCTTGCTCGGTGACTCATACGGTACGAGAGAAGCCTATTAATTGAACGGATTTTTCTGCAGCTCGCGTTATGCCGCACGCCGTTATCGCCTCCTCTTGTATTCTATACTCATATGTACGCTCGCGCCCTTATTACGTGGGTTCCGATTTATGGAAACATGCAGTTCCGGTCGCTAGCAGTGTACTGCTCTCCGGGTGCATTAGAGTTTCTAAGTTGTATTTTTGCTGCCCCGTCGGAGGGTTTCGAACGCGGCCAGGAATTCGGGGAATCGCGAACGATTTGTTGGAATAAATATGTATAAAACAGCACATCTTACCAACGCGACGGGCTTATCGCGCGCCAATTCCCGTCACGTTTATGCGTGCCTGGCGGAATTGGTGTGTGTGCTGGGGGGGAGGGGGAGACTAACGGAAGTCGTGCTATTTCACAAACGCCCCAACGCGTTGCATACTCCCAGGTCGGTGAATGGTTAGCAGGCACCGGATACAAAAAAAAAAATCCTCTATAATACGGTAGACGAATTGCTCCAGGAAGGAAAAATGATGTCCGGTGTTGCACGGATTTGGAGGCCGAGAGTAATTAAACATGCACCCGTTTCCAACCCCCGTCGTGTTCTTGTTGACTTTTCCTTTCTCGCCAACGTCATAGCGCCATTGGCGATCGCCAGCCCGTTTCTCTGTTCCCGATTGAACTCGCGCTTCACACTATCAGCTGTTTCTTCTGCAATCAATGCACCGAACGAAACACTAGGCTAATCTACAGGTCCCGAATGTTCTCGAACACGGACGTTGGAGCTTGTATGGTTCGATGGAATCGTGTCACGAATGGCGTTGGATGCTCATGGTGTGTTAACCGGTTTTTTGATTTAATGGCATACGAGTTGGCGTTATTAATAAGGGTTTCTTTATTGAATTGTTGGTGCGTTTATGTTTAAAGCAATGAATTTAATTATTGTTTTAGACAGTAAAAATCACTAGCAATGGCTGCCGTCAAGAAATGTATCGAGCAGCGATGAATAATTTTCCACATAGAATCAATTATTTACAAAATTAAACAAAAACTCATTACTTTTTACTGCGTAAACGAAACAAATCACGCGAGTAATCGACACTAGTAAAATTATGCGGCCCCTTTTTTGTGTTCGGCGCTTGAACGTCTTTTTGGAGCTGTTACGAGTGCCTTATTTTCTTATCACGTCACACTGGGCCGTCTTATCGTCTTAGCTGCCAGACACACACACACACACACATACACACGAGCGGGCTGAAAATGAAACGTGCCTAACCTTGGCCCTGCCTGAAGTCGGATGTTTTCGTAATGCGATCGGACTTTCAATGTGGATCCGTTCAGCGTTCGGGTAGCTTAGATCGTCATTTCCGGACAAAACTAGTGTTTGCGAAGTCAATAGTAGTAAGTTAAGTTAAGGTTTATTTGCTTTCACAGCGATTAAAAAGCATGCTTAATTTTTTCCTTAAAATTTCCCTTTGTGTACGAGGATAGTAGTTTTGTCCGGAATCCGGGACCTAAGATTAGAACCTACGCCGTCGAGGACGCCCGTTGGTTGATTTTCTATCCAGCGCTACCGCTCGGCTGTTGTGGAGCCGCGTTTTAGCATACAGAAGTAAGCTATTTCAAGCGTTAAACGAATTGTTACTTTTTCCGATAACTCGTAGAATTTTCTGAAAAACAAACAAATACACCAACAAATTAAGGCGTGAATAGAAATGAGAGATTTAATGCTGTAGAATTTACCAGCAATCAAGGAAAATTAAAACTTATACACCTGCCACGGTGTTTCATAACCAAAAATCAACTTACTCGAAAATATCTAAGTAGTTTAAAAAAACTTGAAATATTTTACACCAATTTTCTGATATAACTCGAACATTTATTATATTAGTGGTAACGAATTACGATTTCGAGGGTTCATTTTTAAAGCGGATTGATTTTCTAAAAATATTTTTACTAAAATACGAGTCTATCAATGCAACAATGAGTAGCAATTCGTATTTATTGCAATTTTATTCAAAATATACGATTCGATTGCTGTAAACATGTTTGAAATTAGCTGTTTTCATTTTACATGATGTTTTGTGTGCTTTAAAGAGTTAGTTTTATATTCTCTTTGTATTTTACTGGGTTTGGCCCTTGAAATGTGTATGAAATTCATATCCCCAGCAGAGAGCGTTGCGTGAGCAAAACTAAACATTTTCCGCGTGATCCTCGATTGGCGTCACTAAAATCGCGCCGTTCGCGTCTCGTCCGTGATGATCCTCATCATCGTTGCTGCGTGTCTTTACCGCCCATAATAGATATCCCCAATACACCAACCCTTAGCTCCAGTTCGAACAGCGATATCAAGCAAGCAAAAAACGGACATACCCAGCCAAATTGAAACCGGTTCTCTAAGTGGCAAGAACAAAGCGAACACAGGACGACTACACCTGACGGAGTGTGCGACTCGACACGGGTTCGCGACACACCTGAATTTTCTAAAATATATTCACGTCCGAAACTGGGGCCGGCCGCAAGCTCCAAAACGGCTTTGGCTCGCGAGGGACGTCTACGCAGGCGTTGGGGCGATCGAGCGAGCTTTGAACCGGCGCGCACACAGACACCGACAGCCGCGGGGCACGTATCAATGATGATATTCGCGGTGTACGCCACGAGAAGCGACCCCAGCAGCGCCAAATGTATGTCATCGATCGTGTTGATCACGCTTGTTTCGCATCGATCCTATATAAGATGCCATTCGACTATCTCTCTCACATACTCATACAAACGGACTGCCTGCTATAGCTCCGTTCTTCTCCCTTGCATTTGCAGTCCAGCACGCGTCGTTAAGCATCAGTGGCTTGTGTTCGTGTGTTTGGCTTGCACGCGCGACTCGCGGTTGCTGTTAATTTCCGCGACTTCGAAGCCGTTGGCGTCGTGGGCTCGATCAGTTCTTGTTCTGTTCTCGTCGTTGACGGTTTTGCATAACAAACGGCCCTTTTTCGTTCGCGTTCGACCAACGGTCAGCAAACAGTGTGCGTTCCTATAAACCTCCTACCTTCAAACGAGTCAGTGTGTGACCAGTGATTGCCTGTTGATTACCCGCACGAGGTTGTTTTTTGGTTGTTGTCAAGCTTGGAACGACTTGCAGAATCGAGTTTTGGAGTCTTTTTTTTTCAAGTACGAACAGTATCAACACACTTCCAAAAGGTGTTCCACTGCAAGAGGCAACGTGAATGTAGTGAATGCTTGGACTTTGGTTTATGCCAAAGCAGTGCAGTGGTTTACGAAAAGGTCCGCTCGAAGTTTACTAATTTTACGCCACTGAATTGCCGTGGTGCATCGGTTTGTGGAATTGAGTGTGTACGGCTTCCAGTTTGGTGTACAAAGCAAAAGTAGCGTTCAATCAAACGGCGACGAGGGAAAAATAAAAAAGATAAATAGTAGTTACTGCACCAAGGAATAAATCCTTTGCATCAAGGAAACCGTGTGACGTGAGCGGTTCCGTTTCGTGGTCGCCTCAAGATTGCGTCCTCCTACTGTACGGCCGAGGGGGTACTGCTGGCAAACGGTTCCACCGGTCCCCCCGGCCCGAGCAAGATGACGAATCCGCGCAAGTACCGAGACAAGATAAAGATCCAGGAAGAGAAGATGAAGCAGCAGCGGCAGGAGTACGAGCGGACGATGCAGGAGATGGCACCGATCATCGGCCGAAGGGTAGGCATCACTACATGCCGGTGGCGGGTGTGACCACAATCCGAATGAACTTACAGTTTCCGAATGTTTCTTGCTCTTTATGGCAGAATCGGGGAGTTTTTAACGTTTATCTGCTTCGATTCTAAATTGTTTTTCTACTTGGAAGGATTATTTCTATACGCTCGTTAGTTGTAGTGCGGAAACCATGTTTGAGATTAGAAGGCCTTTTTTTTGTTTATCTTTGGTTTTTCTTCTTTTCCCTTTTTTGTTTTTTTTTATATAACACACACAACATTTCTTAAGGCTTATTTCTCGTTAAAAAAAAACAAATCTTTTATTCTGAGTTTTATTTTCATAACTTCACATTTTCTGTAGAACTTACATACTTTATAATCGTCGCTAACATCGAAGTCAAAAGCACGAAACATATAAAAGAAATGTTTATCCTCCAAAGCATTGTTTTCCTCAGTTTATTTCTCTGCTCTTCAAAGCAAACACTTAAAATTGTAGAATTGCTGGATGAGATAAGTTTCATTGAACATTTGAAGTATTGGAAAAAGTCTATTGTTGACAAGGTTTCCAAAACTTTGTCTATGTTTGGCCTTATGCAATCCCGGTAACGGAAAAATTGAGTGTATACGGGCATAAAGTATATATATTTTTAATAATCCATTTTCCATTAATCATTTACATGAGAAATTGGAATTGAACATCATTTTAGTTATTTGATATAAACATACATATTTTTGGAAAGTTTAAGAGAATTTTTCAATTTAATTATTTTGCAACGCTCAGACATTTTATACGTTTTTCTTTCGTACTTTGCTTCATAAAACCCGATCAAAGGCCTTCTTGAGCCTCGCGCGTAGAAATCAATGTGCGTGATGATCATGCTTTCCGGCCCAAAGGCGTCACGACAGCATATTTTCTGACCCCCTGCGTTTGTGGTCAAGCCTCTTGCGGATGCCGAAAAGTTGTGGAACATCTCGCAGCCGGTAAATTCTAAACGACGTAATCGAGTTTGACCTTCAACGAATTTCCTACGGGCCAAAGAATTTGTTGCCCAGACAGACCGGTTTTACACGCCTCTTACGCTTCTTGGCACCTCCCCTAACCAACCCTCAACCCTCAAAGCGCAAGTCTACCGTGACTGGTCGATGCCTTCGGAGGTGAGGCGACCTGTTTTGGTGGATTTTAAGCTTTACGAGCTCGGATGTGCTGGACTGACTGGAATCGCTTGTGGGGGGACCGTTTTGTGATGGAACGATAGCAAACCGTGTGTCTTATCAACGACGGTTTGATGATGCTTAAATAATTCAAGCTAGTCTGGAGTTGAGATAAACACTGCGATAATCAAAGAAGTCTCGTTTGGCGATTAATGTGGGTTGATGACGCGTTTGTGAAACCAATAAAAACTTTGATTTGGTTAGAGATTACTTTACAAGAACGAAGCTTCTAAGAACTTAAAGTGATATAGAAAGGAATATGGAAAATAAAAGCTTTCGCTAGTGCTTCCTTAAAGTGTTAGGTTATGGAATACATGCAGTAAAACATCTTTGTTAGAAATGATTGGGTAATTTTTGAAAGCGCATTAAAGGACCTTGGTTACTGATAAAGCCACACCGTATCGGAAACGTTTTAGTTTTAGTAACGAGTGAAAAGTAATTTCTATACATATACATTCCTTTACCACACGGACTCAGAAGAACACTACATCATACTTCTTTAGCCCTTACCGACTTGGATATTGCCACATCGAACCCGCATGAATAGTAGACACCTGTAGGTCGTCAAAAATTTGACTTCAATTTTCGTTTTCAAAGAATCTTTAAACACTACCGCACTTAAGCGATCGTGATGTGATGCTGTGCGTTTACTCAATGCCAAACGTAAAGCTACCGGAAAGCAAGCAAAGAGGTCGTTTAGGCATGTTTCACTGGACAGACACTGGCAGGAAAACAAAAAATAAACACAATTCAGTTGTAAAAAACTAACAAACATTTGTGCGCTGTTGTTGGATTAGTTGATTGTAAGGCTTTATTGTGTGTGTTTTTTTTTGTTTGGCTTTCTATCTTGTTCTTTTTTTTCTCGATCGGATTAACTTCGAGACGGCGTGA
Organism: Anopheles ziemanni; assembly: GCF_943734765.1. Lineage (NCBI taxonomy): Eukaryota > Metazoa > Arthropoda > Insecta > Diptera > Culicidae > Anopheles > Anopheles ziemanni. The sequence continues at coordinate 40,343,340 of NC_080705.1, forward strand.
CACGAAGCGAATCTTGATGACATTTGAAAAAAGTAAATAAATTGAAAGTAAGACAGTCGGGATTTGCTTGGCTTGTTTTTTGTTGTAGCTTTTCTAAAACTTTTTTGCCCGCGCTGTCCAACCTCACGCTAATGAATAACACTTTGGCACAAGGGCTTGCGCGTCTCCGCCGGGGCTTCCTTCTTGGGCTTCGAAGTGCTGATGAAGGTAGGAAACGAAAATACTTGAAAAAGCGAAACGGACAACATGAGTTCTCCCGACAGGCAACACAACACGCCGTTGTTTACGATGCGTCCTCGTTGCGGGTCACACTCCGTGTTTATTTATAAACTTTTCGCCAAAGCACCAGCACCCTGAACCTGTTCCACATCCGCCGGAGAGAAGCGGAGTCAACGCGAGCGATAGAGCGCTAGAGCACAGATCTCACCAGCTCATAGGCTGGCTGGATCCACTCTACTCTAGGTGGGCCATCTCCATCCATGTTGTTCGGTCTGAAGCTCGGAGAGACCTAAGGATGACCGACCTGCCGTTTGTGAAACAACAGAATAACAAAAACAATTATCGGGAATAGGGATGAAACGGTCCGATCGCATAATGCGCGTCGAAATGGAAACAAGTACTTCCTTTCCGGAGCCCCGCTTTCGAAGAACCGCACAAAAAAGGGTTCGTCTGAGCGTGCACGAGAGAATTATGTCGCCCTTGCGACACTCAGAGGCATGATTGCCTCGCGTTCCGTCAGGTTCGAGTGTAGCAACAGAATATGATTGCGCAAAAGTCGTTGTTGTCAGCCCTGTCAATTTCATGTTCTGTGTGGTTTGTACATTTAGCTAGAGTATGTTGTTTATTATTAGCCCTCGGGAGTTTTTAGTGGGCTTAGAAACGTTGATTGGAATCTTCTAGATGTGCTATTGCGTATAAAAAGGCATTAGCTTATGTTTTATTTTAAACTTCTTTGTTTTAAAAGATGTTTAGAATCAGTTTAGTAATCACGGATCGAAGCATCTATCCACTGTTTCCACCATCATCGCAAGTCGTACTTCTGTCCGTTCCTCGAAAGATAAGTCATAATTCCGTGCCCGTTTTACATATTTATTTTCTCACTCTACACCAGTGGGATGAAATAAAATGATTACTGGACAAAATTAACACTTTCCGCAGCCTCAACAACCATTTGTTTATTCTTTTCGAATCTGTCATTCCTCTTCTACTGTTGCGTGCTAATTCAGTAGACCTGTAGATCAACCTAATCGGCAACTTCCCATAACAAGTTGGAAGGGAAACCCCGAAAGTGTTATGGGAATTTTCTGTAGACAACGTGTAAATTGCCACTAATTGTCTCGTCAAAACGCACCGTAAAATCAAAATCCAGTTTGCGGGCTTAGGTTTTCACTTTTCTGGATCTCGGGTTAAAAACAGATTGGTTTGCCTAATCTTGTTAATGCTAATGCTAATTAGCTAAAATTTAAATTGCGCGCGATTGATGCTGGAACGTTAAAACGCAATTAAAATGAGTTTGTGAAGGAATGTTGATAGAGTTGTGGTTCCGATTTTAATTCACTGAAGACGGTAGTACGGTGTATAGTATAAACAAATAATGTGTTATGTTGACCTACTATAGTTTTGGGAAAATGAACGACATAGTATGCAGGATCTATTATTATTTTATTCTTAGGATACAATTAGTTATTTCTAACGCTTTTATTTGTGCTAATGAATATCGAAACAGGTTATATTGAAATGTGATTTAATTACCGTTTGTGATTCGATTTTATTCTATTTTGCTTGTAAAATATCCTGGCTGTGTCTGAAAAAGTGTATTTTAAAACAATTAAACAATTAAAGAAGCTTACTCGAGAAAACGGATGATGGAGACGCTAACAACATTTTGATATGTTCAACAATGGAGGCGCCTGGTAGTTGTTACACTTTAAAAAAGATCTCCTTTAAGGATTCTTTTACCGAGTTGGTGGACTATGGTGTGGACTGTGTCATAGTATTACCGCCATAATATGTAGCAGTGTCCTGCAAAAAACATCAAACGGACTAAAAGAAACACCGTTGTGATGCTTACCCTTATTTTTCCAATAGCTTTGTTATTTATTGGAAACAGCAATGGACACGATTACCATGGAAATTGCGTATTTTCATAATTGTCCATCGATCTATCGAAAGTGGGATGCTACAATGATGCATCCGTACTTCCCAACTCCCACCTGCCACCCCGCTCTACCACCATTAGTCCCGCGTCGGTTGATGAGAGGAACAGACTCATTTCCTAGAGCATCTCAGCAAATCTCTCCTTAGTCAAAAGGCTCTCGTGGAGTCGCTATCGCTCTTCTTGGCTTGTTTGTTCACTATTGGGGATGTTCTGCGATGCTGCAGCACAACTAAAATGGCAAAAAAAACAACCCAGTCGGATTTGCTTGTGCAGCAGCAGTCAGTCTCCTGCGTGATATGTACGCGTGTCCCATCCCGAAACACACACCCCCTCTGCCGCCAATAAACTACCCCCAAACGGTGGTGTGGTGTGCGTGTGGTGCGCATCCGCGGTCAAAACAGAAAAAGCTTCCACGGATTCGCGAAGCGGGCGCGCTTTTACAGAAGGAGCAAAAAAGCGCGCGCGTTCATCGTTTTTGTTTACCTCGTTTGTTCCGTGAGCGTGTCGCCGACGTCGTCGTCGTAGTGCTGTCTCGTGGCGGTCCGTTCGCCTGTGTGCGGGTGTTTGTAGTGGCTAGACGTCAAACCTAACCTTGCTGCGCCACCGTCAAACCCACAGGTGTTGAGGGACGTGTCCATACCGTTCGCGGTTGAAGAGCTGTTTAGTTTTTGCTAGCAACATTTTACCTTGTTTTGGTAAATTTGTTTGCAAACCGACACATCACGGAAAGGGTATATCCTTTTTCCTGCCGCTCCTCCAAATCCCATTGCACGTCTGCAACTCTGTACTCAAACACGACCAACGCATTTTCACACTCCCACGAGCACTTGTTGGGGGGCAAAGTGTGAGTTGTTGATAATTCTCTTTCGACGCTCGCACCATTAAGCGTGTGTCGGAAATAACACAGACAAAAGAAGAGAAAAACCGCCATCAATCCTTGTTTGCCACCATGTTGTTTGGCTATCCAATTTGCAGGATAGTGCACACTGCACTTTTTGCGGTACTGCATCGTTGTACACAGACAAATTTGTGCCCATTCGATAATGTTCTGTAACACTCGATAATTTCATGCGCTTCCAATTTTTTGTGATCCATTATATTATGTTTTTTTATATTCAATAGATAATTTTTCAATAAACCAACTGGGCCGATATTGTCCAACAGCTATCAACACGGTGTTTATTTTTCACTCCCACAGATTAGTTTTCCACTTGTTGACTTAGGATCAATAAAAAAGGTTCATTTGCGAATTATTAAATTGAATTGTAATATATTTTGCTTATAGTATATACTTCAAAAAAACATTAAACTATAAACCAGCTTTTCGAGGTTTCGCAAAAAACTCCGATTTTTTTTGACTGGTTACGGAAGAGTTGAACAATTCCAATTCATGATAGTTCTTGTGCTAAGGAAATGTTCCGTTAATCTCTTCACAGTTTTGCCCTTACCTGACTCGGGCAAGTGGATGAAATTTGTAAAAAGGACGATGGAATTGGTCCTTGTTGCCTTGTTCTCACCAACGAACGATATGTTTGTATCAATCCATTGGCACTTTACTCCTTCCTATAATTGTCGTTCCCGATTTAAAATTGCTTCAATTAGTTTAATTTTTTTCCGCTTCTACGGATGGGTAACATCGTTTCATTTATTACGAGAACTTGTGCCATGTGTTTCACGTTAAGGCATCATAAGAGCACAGTGGTTTATGTTTCATAAAGTATCTCCCGGTCCAAAGTGTCGAACGAGGTGGGTTCGATTAGAATTTCGGTCACCAGCACGCTTTTAGCCTTCCAACATCAATCATTTACCGCGGATGTATGAAATTACTAATGAAGTTGCGTTGGTAACTCGCACACCGAACTCGGGGCAGAACTTTGGCGACGAAAATAATCACATCTACCTCAACCCATCATCATCTTGTTCGTCCCGGTTTGAGCGGCGGTTGATGAGTTTGAGCATTCCCAAAACCGAACGAAACGCTATAACCGTTCGGGAACAACAGAAAGGCAATCGGTTCGGGTGTCACTGATGGAGTGCCGAAAGTTAATTAACCTTAAGCCGCACTTTAAAGTGGTTGTTTTTTGTGCTGATCTCGTTCAACCATACTCTTCTGCCTTATGGGGACGACTTTTCCGCCTCACTGATGCTTGGGACGAAGTCGAGCAAACCTCTTCGCACAAACATGCGCTCAAGAAGCGCTGTCAACGCCGACTAGTAAGCACTACTACTATCCACGGTTGATGAGTGACCGCTGTGGCAACCATGTGGAAGTGGTGCAAGAGTGAAGGGGAAAGGCGGCTGGGAATACGGGCGAGCAGGGGGAATATCCGAGGAGCGCGTTATTGGGGGAGGTTTGTGAACATTGTGTTGATAATTAGTAGGCATGTACTATTTAAAGATTTATGCGGAACAAACGGGTTGGGCAGTTCTCGTGGAATATTAATCAGCACTCGAACGAAACTTGTTGAATTGCCGAAGGTGTCGCGCATTGTGGCAAGATTTGCAAGGAAATTCTGAGTTTAATCGGTAATGTATTAAGTACTCGTGTTTTTGTACTTTTTGTTCGAGATAATAAGTAACAGTTAATGGTGGGTGGATAAAAACCAAAGTCCGAAATGGTTTTAAATTTTGATGTTAAGTATCGTTGGTTATCCAAGAAAACCATTTTCCGCATATTGTAAAAAACTGGTTCCACAAATTGTATAAATCAAAAAGATGCATTGAACTGACTGGTCGATTGAAATAAGAGTAATTTTAAAAAATAAATAATATGCCCATAAATAATATAATTGAAAAGGTTAGAAACCTCGACAAGCTCCATTTCTTAATTTCTATGTAATGAAATGTTTTGGGAAAATTTGCGAACTTTCAACGAGTGATCATTGATTGCGTTTTGCTTTTTTCGATTATTTTGCGCCACACGAATTCCTTCGTCATCCCGTCATCAACTTGCTGAATGATTCGTCGTTGCAACACTCTAAACTGATATCTCATCTTTGTCTACACATCTTTCAAAAATATATATGAAAAAAAAAAACATGATGCAAATACCGCCACCTCCGTTCGGTTCGTCGTGCGTTGTTGTGTTGCAATATGCAAATTCCTAGGCGTCCAAGAGTGTCAACCTGTCACCGACCACCGGATCATTGGGGACGTTTCGCGGCGGCTCTCTGCCCAACGTCAATAACGATAACAAACAGTACCAGAAAAAGGTTTTTATCGTAATTTTATCACTTTCGTTTACCACTCGATAGTGTGTTGTTTTGTTCGGTTTAGCTGCCCTCCTCTAATTGTTCTTGCTGATGATGGTTGTTTTGGTCCTGTTTCTCCTAGTTGGCTTCACCTTTGGTGCATACCCTTTTTTTGAGTCCCATATTTCGTCCTTCTCTAGCTGGCTTTTATTTTGATATGAGTAACGACACTACGTTGAAATTGTTCACAGTATTTTCTCTTAAAGTAAAAGTGTTCATCATATGTATGTTATTTTGTTCACAATATCCTGCAATTTGTATGATCAGGACTGTGCATGATTTCTTGTACTAGATTAAATTAAAACTATATTGCATAGAGTAATAGAAAGTAAGTTTAGGATGTTTTCGCTATACATTAGTGTCTTTTGATTTCGGATATTCATTGCCTAAAGCATGTTCTTTGGCACACTTTAGCAATAGATAAAATAGATTTAAGTTAAAATAATGTTAAATGATAAATAGTATATAGCGTGCAGTTTAACCAACGTTTGTAGTGGTTTAGAACCTTCATAACTGGTTATTTATCGCACTTAGTTTTCTTTTCTTTTTTTATAATTCTCAACGAAAAATTGCACATTGCACACATTTTATAGGTGATCTTTTATAATTTTTCTTATCTATATTTCTTTAAAAAATAAAATTCGTCGTTCTGACAACAAAAAAAGATAGTAAAACACTTATCTTTCTTAAATTAAAAATGTAAAAAAAAATAAATGGAAAAAAACCTCAAAAATTAATAAAGAAAGCTGCCATATTGAAACTCAAAGGAGATGGAGGCGCATGGTGTGAGACAAGTATGGAATTGGAAGTCATTGACATTTATTTAAAGCGTAGCTGTTACTTTTCTTGGCAAACCCTTCGATGCATGATAAATGTGAAGAAAATCAGTTTCGCTGAAGTTCAGCAGTGAGCTGCTCTTTTCCTACCAGATTTTTTCGACAAATTTAATTGTTTGTATGCGATAGAATGATAAAAACTTTTTACCAAACTAGTTTGTTCTAGTGTAGTTGTCTTATCAGATAGCTCGATTCTAATTGTTTATTATTGTTTTATATTTCCAGACTGACGACGGTTCGAACATGACCGAGCTGAAGAGTTACACGCAGCCGGAGACGATTAAGGTGAAAAAAGAAATCGCCCCCAAAGCCAGCACTCCGAGCCATACGAGAGAGTCCAGAGGTAGAGATAAATGTTGTATGTTCGCTAATCCGTTGTTTATTAATGCCATCCAATTATTTGGTTCTTTTAGGTCGAACACCCGGTGGACCAATGCGGAATCGACAAGCGAGTCGAAACCATGACACGTCACCGTACGGAAACAGTGCGGTGCATCTGATACCGCCAACGGAAAGCAACTGGCATCGGTCAATCTCGGACTCAGCCATTCATCAGAGTCTTTGTCAGAATCAGGTACCAAGAATTTACTACTTCATCCCCGTTCGCAGGTTGCGTTTCGCTAGCAATGTTTAACTGTTGGATTATTTTCTACTGTAGCAACAAGATTCGAACCACTTGACCACACACTCGCCCCTTACCTTAAGCCCGACAGTGCAAAGGAAGATTTCAAATGCTCAACACATGGCGAAAGGACACAGCAGCCACATGGTCAACAACCTTCACAACCACCATCATCCCCACCATCCGCACAACAGCCACCACGACAACAACGGGTCGTCGACGCAGGACATAAGGTCGCGCTCGTCGACTGCTCTGCCAAGGTTACCAGGAATTAAGTATGGTCAAACTGGGGTAACATTGCCAGTCCAGGTACTTTGTCTAATACTCGGTTTGTCTTTCCCCTACGCAGCATTTACCCAACCCAAAACCATCCGGACAGCATACAGATACCCATCCCGAGCAACACGGGCTCGCTGCCAGACTTAACTTCCGTTGGCTACCCCTCAATGTATCCGGCCACGTTAGATCAGGAGTACGATCCGAATGGACAGACCCACAGCTACTGTCCGGTGAGTGTACTGCGCAGTCTGAAAGTAATCTAAAAAATATTTTCCGGACAGACTTTATTTGTCATTCTTTTTTTTCTTACCAACGCACTTGCATCTTCCTGATAAAAGAGCGTTGTTTAGCTGAACGTTGACGAACTTATCCTTTTTATTCTTTTTATCCTTTTTGTAGAGTCCTCTTGGTACATCACCCTCGTCGCTATCGCCCACCTCCGCCATCCAAAACCATCATCAGCATCATCCGCATCCGCGGGCCAACAGTTTCAGCGGAGGAATGAGTGGCGGTGGAGGTGGTGTTGGTGGCGGGAACGGCGTCGGTGGATACCCCATCCCTACCAGCCTCTCGAACAGCGGTTCCGTCAGTCCAACGGGTAGCGGCATCAGCTGTAGCCCCAGTGGGGTCCCTGCAAACGCCATGGTAAACGCCGTGGTTAATCACAGCAACAACGGCTCGGGTCTCGCTCTTAACAATGGGCTTAAGGGCAAGAAAACGAAACCACAAACCATCTCTAGTCCGGTGAGTGTGCAGCTTCATGGCGACGACGATATACACGACATGGCGAGCCTAGATGGGACTCTCGCAAAGGATCGTCTAAGGGATAAAGATACCACGAACTGTGTAGAAGCTTTGCTGCTAGGCTTGTGTGCTCGCTGTTATAGCTGCACTGGCAAGAGATCAGGACAAACATTTCATTCAGATGAACCCCTTCACATTTATTGTCATTATTTTAGACTGATCTTGCCATGCTTGCCAACTGTTAATACTGTAATTTTCTAATTTATGAATTGTGGCATTTTTCCCCTCTTATGTGTCAACACATATTTTGTTGTATTTTCCTTATCCGTTCCTTACAGAACAATCCTACTCCTCTATAACAATGGTATCCTTTGGCAACCATTCTTGTTTTCTACTACTCCTCACTTCTCACACACTGATACACTCCTAACGTCTCGCCAGTCTCTATGCACATTTCTTATCTTCTTTTAATTGCAGCTTGCTTGTGATCGTGCTGTGTTATATTTATTATTATTGTTTTTCTTTCTCTTTTTATCATTAATTTTTTGCAGCCTTTTTTATCTGTACCAGATAGTAATAGATATTCGTTTATGTCGAAGGTATATAATTTTCCTTTTTTTCTATTATTTCCATCATTTCATTTCGTATACGGTGTTCGTATTTTTTATTTGGAAATTAGAACAATATCAATTTGTTTCGCTTGAATTACGATACTTTTGTTTGGTGAGCTATTCTTTAAAGATCAGAATAAAATTTGCTAAAATGATACGCATTAACTTAACGCACGCAAAATATTATGTGCATTTCAGCTACGCCACTTTTGCCATATGCTAGATGTATCAACTACTAATACAAGGAATAAGTTTGTCACTGTTCGTCGTAGAAAGAAACCAACAAAAATTTAATCGTCCTTCGAAAATGACTAAGTGAAGAAACCAGCAACATCATATACTTTGTTGTTCGTTCTCATCCAATTTTAAATACATTTAAAACAAGTTTTTCATATTTGCAATATATTACTGCAATATAGTTATTAAACTTTTTTCATTAGTCCACCGAACATCCTTTAGAGTCGAATGTTAACTTTAAAAGTAACAACATATGTCTAACTGTGTCGATGTCCTGTAGGTCAACAATACTTATGACACTAGCCAGCAACAACAGTCACCACAACAGCAGCACCAGCAGTCTCCACAACAGCAACAGGTAGTCCCACAGCAGCAGCAGCAGCAGCAACAGCAGCAGCAACAACAGCAACGAATATCGAATCTAGAGCAGATCAGCTACGACAACTTCACGCAGATCAACGACGGGTTGGGATCATCGAACCAAAATTCACCGGAAAGCATACTGTATGGATCTCACGGAAATATGTCCCCGGTAAGTGTGGTACGCTTATCTGAGATAGGTGTTTCGTCTGCTTTCTAGAGTGTCCTAACTAACTTTTGTTCGATATGTTTCAGCAACTAATGTCGGACTATCGTACTCGGCCCAGTCCCGGTTCCAGTCCGGGTTTGGCACTGGTGAACAATCCCGACTCGAATTCGAGTGCACCCTGCAGTCCAGTGTCCCACAGTGTTGGCAGCAACAACGGGTAAGAAATAGGTGCCATGAGGAGAACCGTATCCAACCCGGAACTGATACATCTAATCTTTATCTATTTTGGCATTTGTAGACAAACTTACGAGAAATATCCGACGAATGACGTCTTCGTGCAGAACACCTTACCGCAGTATTTGGAGCACATAACATTGGTAGGTATAACCTATGTTAAATATTAACAGATTTGCTGTTCATTGTGGTCTTCATTTTTGTTAACCCTTCTGTTGTCCTCCGTCATATGTCTACCATTATCCATGGCCCATCGAAATATTTATATCAGGAGATTAACCCTCCCATTCTCGCCACCACCCTCTATATACATACCATAACATCATTGCACTACATCAAACGATCAGATCGATTTGGTTCACTATCACTCCACTGCTACTACTTCTACCTCTACTCCTAAATCTACTGATTGGAAAGTAAATTGTCTTGCTATATTATGTGATCTTTGTTTTCCCACTTTAGTTTAACATCCTCGAAACCTGTATTTTCACATTAAGTTGTTGATTTTTTGGTTCCATTGGCAATTTAAATTCTTGAATCCCCCGAGTTACGTTAGCTCTAACCTATTGGCAAGCGTTGTATTGGTAAATGTTTTTCCGGTTGTAGATTCCTATTTAGAGGCGCTACCATTGACTTAGGAAAAATGTTATCACGTATCATCGGCATTGGTTTTCAAAAGCAATGCTTTTTCCGCAACAGTATATACTGTCACTACTGTTGTTATTTTTTTGTCCAAAATTTGTCTGCATCGAAATTTCAATCTTCTACCACGACACACCTCCGCAACAAACCGATCATTTCCTTATTTTGCATTTATATGATTTGATTTTGGTTTTTGAAGTGAAAATTCTCTGGTAGTCGGAATGGTAGTTCAATTAAAAGTATTTGTTTCAATCGACCAGCTTACGATGACATTTTCGTTTTTAGCTATATGTTATTTATTGAGATATCGTACAATATTACTAATACAAGTGTTCAATTTTCCTCCTTCCAATGGCGATTCATTGTTCATCAATATCGTATGCTGCTGGAGGTGGTTTCTTTTTCCTCCAAACTAATATTAAAAAACTAACCAACCCGTTTCTTCGACTGCTACAAATTCGATTAATGCGATAATTTTGTGCGCCATCGTTACTAACGCGTTTGCAACTTGGACCGAATTTATTTATTTTAAACTCTTCGCTTTGGTCCCTGTTCAATCAACCTTCATCGACCTCTGTTTGTTTTCTTTTTCCCATTTCATATTGCGTGAATGTTTAATGTTACTAAAACATTCCTTTTTTGTGATGTTCCCATGGTTTGTAAATTTGGTGTCCCAATAACAACGATATCTTTAACATCTAAAATGAAATCATTGGCAAATTTAACGAATGGCACTTGACTGCTCACAACATCGCTTCCTTCGGTACAATAATCTACAATTCCTGTTGCGGATCTTCACGAATAAAATAAAATATATTTATATATAACAATAATCCCGTTCATCGACACACCACAATCTTCACCATCATCCTTCTGCAGGACTGGACTACTCTGGTTCAGAGTCTAGTAGAGTCTGGATGTACATTGACCGCGCAAGTGCAGGTTGATACCTTTTCTCCATTTGCTTATTTCTTTTTTCGATACAGTAACTCATACGTCTAGTTTCGCTATTTTTGTAATTTGTTTTTGTTCCTCCTTGTCTGTATTGTTTAATCGTGGTAATCCGCTGTAAATAGAAGCACAATTTTCCTAAAGTTTTAATTTTTTTGGATAATGCCGATGTTTGATTTTGTTCAAAACTCGAACTCATTCGTGATTAGATAGCAAATCTACTTTAGTATTTGTTATGATTGTGTGATATGTTCTTCTGCGACACATGATAAATATTTGTTAGCTTAATGATCAGATTAAGACAATCATTTACCATCTTGAATGAAATTATGATAACGTTATGAGAACAATTCGTAAATATTAAAATGTAACATAAAAAAGAATTATATGCATGAATGGTGAATAGTTAATACATAAATTTAATGTTGAAAATTGAATAGATGTAAAAGATGAATAGATGAATAAGATGAGGATTTTGGGCCGTGGGTTATAATCCAGACCCTGATTAAAAGTTTTGATAAAAATATTATTTTTTTTAGAAACAGGTCTTAATTATCTAACTATGTGATATTGAAGAAAATTTTACAAATATATTATTTACTTTAAGTAACTAATTAGAATAAGTGCATGAGTGTTGCCTATTTGTGGCAATCTTTTTATTCATCGAATTTAGTGTGTGATGCATCGTGTTGTTAATTAATGAATGTGTTACTTTCTTTACGCTATCCTGATTTTTTGTAGCCGGTTCTACTATACGCTATAATGATTTCGGCATAGAGTTACTTTTGGCTTTCCATTTTTCATCGCATATCAATGAATTTTTCTACGAATTGTTACGTTTCCATTTTCCTACTATTTGTTCTATTTCATTGTCGTTTGATGTTCATGTATCATATCTCGTTTGATTCTTTCTTTTCACTTCTAGATTTATCTTATTTTTTCACTCGGCTTACGGTTGTTCGTTCGTTTTCATTCTGCCTTGCGTTACGTTGCCAAATGCGAAATTCTACTCACGTTTATCTCTTTTTCCTTTTTTATGTTATCGTATAAAACATCGTAAACTCACGTACAGGGTGACAATGATTATACCACGAATCAAATGCTCTTCGGTGGGGTAAGTCCGTTCGGCCAGCTGTTTTTGGTTGTGAAAATGTGTCATTCAAAATAGTAATTTTACTTTCTTTCACTTTACCGTAGTTTGACGAAACCTACCTCATGAACAACGGAATCGGTATACGAACCCACCCCGCTCAGGGGAACGGGCAGGGTCATCAGACGGTAAATGCGCAATCCAATCTAAGCCAGGTCAACTGTCAGAACATGCAAAACATGCAGAACACTAGCATGAACAGCCTGTTTAATGGAACCAACGAGCCGCTGATCAGCGTAACGAATACCCTGATAGAACCGCCGACACCGACGATACCGGAAATCGTGTTTACGGGTAAGTACCAGGGATTCAATGGGCAACATGGGTTTGCCGATAATCGTGTGCGCTTTTTTTTAATCGTTTCCGTTGATCCTTTTGACGCTTCATTGCACATTCATCTGTGAACTGCTAATGACTGTGATTCATTCTCATTTCCATTTGCAGATTATTCTACCAGAGGTAAGTAGAGTTTTGTTGCAAGATCGTTAGGATAGGTTAATATGTGTTTAGTTTGTTTTACCCGTCATTGTTTTTTCGTGGAAAAATAAAATGAATTCAAAGTAATTATCAAGACGTAAAAGCGAGTAAATACTGTGGAATGATTTGTAAATGCCATGTCATACGTGTCATGCTATAAATGTTCCATAATCATTCGCATATCGTGTGTTTTATTATTACGCTACATGTAATCTACTACTGTACGCGATAGCCGTAGCCCTTACAATCGTGATTTTTTTTATAGTTTTCAATTTACTTTGTTCGTTTCATAGTCTCGAACAGTAGATTCTTTTGAAATAGATTATACGTAACTTTTACATTTCTGACTGCTACGGTTTGTTTCAATATTCCTTTACAGACGACTTTGAGGCTGACCTGGGTCTTGGCCATATGGATTTCCAGAGCATTCAAATGCTTTCCGACACTAGCACAATGATCGATCCAATGGACGAGGACAGCTTTCGGCGGGACTTACAGTAGATCGTGAGCAGAGAAGTAATGCTGGGTTTTCACCGTACGCCGCTGGTGAAGCAGCTTAGTGGCCCGAAATAGATGACTTAATTAGTTACCTGGATCAATGCTAGAGTTGTTTCGAAAGGTGTACCGCTGACATACAGACACATACATGAAAACACACACACACACACACGTACACACACATACACATACACATACACATACACGAGGACTCAAACATGTGCGGGTGGAGGGACACATATTAGTTTAAACTAACGTAAATCTGAAATGTTACTTGAGGCTGAGCGATAGATACCGATGATGGGTGGTGTAGAGCATAAGAGGTGGAAGTTTCGATACATGTTAATAGCGGCATGTGTGGTTATAATGATTGTAAAAAACAAAAGTAGGTCATAAGATTGAGTTACTTCTCTCACACTATTTTACGTTACTTGGCATAGATCAAGAACAAGATTTGTTTTCGTTTCTCTCAACAAAGTTAGACAAATACTAACCTGTATAGGCGCCAGCTATTCCTTCCAGGGTAGGTATATTGTTTATTTCGTCGATAGCTCGTTGTCCCTGCTATGTTTTACATGGATAAGCTGGCAAGCATTTGTATGTTTTCATCTGTACTGATATGGTGCATTGTTAACCTGGTACGTTTTCCAATTCATCATAATTAAACGATTGTTCTGTTTGTATGATACTTTGCAAGCTCAAGTTATGCAAAGTGTGTTTTCCTTAACGTGTTTATTTGTTTTTGCATATTAAAAAAAAACAGATTTCGTAGAACTATCGTCTTGAAGCACAAAAAAGAAAAACAAATCAAATTGTGAACACTTCGTGGAATTGTTTAAACTTTCGATAAATATTATTTAATTTAATTCGAAAAAAGCTGTTTCATTCGGGTTGTTCTATTTGTTGTTGATTTCGTTTTGTTTGTTTCTCATAAACGAACGATATTAAGTCAACGTCGTTGTTGTTTCTGTTGTTGGCGCAGTGGTCGGGAATGATTCTCAAAACACAACCTAAGATGGCAAAGAGATAGAATTTGCCGGTCAGGGCTTAGATATAGGTGATACTGTCTCGGTCGTGAACAGGGAAACGAAAAGCGAGGTTTTACAAAAGATGAAAGGAAAATGAGCGATAACATCAGTTTGTGGGTAGATTGTGAGGAAAGTGGGTTAAGCTGCAGGGTCGATTGTAGAAAGCAAACCCCTCGAAATAGGGTAAAATAGGTCTCGTAGACTAAGAGTGGTTTGCACGTACACCTTACACCCCCAGGAGTTTACAGTTGCGATAGCGGGGAACCCAAACTTCTCTGTGTAATGCTCTGTTTTAAAGCTACTACTGGTAGAAATGACAACATTGTGCTATTTACCCGACATCGGGAATTTAAGATAAGCGAGATTGTAGCTAAGGATTAATGCAAGTTTAGTTAGGCAACGAAAAAAGGCGAATTCACTAGAATAAATGGAATGAATGAATGCTATGTAAAGGAAGAGATAGGAGCGAGTACATCTGCATGCATCTATACTAAGGACAGGAATGAAGTTTCCCTACGGAAGGAACTCAAATCCCTGTGAGAAATGAGTTAGAACCGAACCAAGCTGAACCGGTGGCGAAATACTTAATTAATGACACTTTTATGGACTACAAAGACGGATACTGGTTAAAAGCCTACAAAATGGCCATTTTTTTATCCATTCAATGATGTATCTTTGTAACGTTTGATTTACTCTACGTTGCTTTTTTCTCCTATTTTTGGATTCTTGGTTCGTATATCTGTCAGAAATAGGAATCCAAGCACACACAACGTTTGACAAAATTCCGGTCGGTTGGTAAAATTCATTCTACGGTACTGTGTATTTTGTCCGAAGCTCCAAAAAGGAGACAGAGCGGGACCGAGTAAAGATAAACCACGATGACTGTATCGACACACATGATAAGATGATGACGAACGATACGAATGATGTGCGGGGCTTACATAGGAATGAACGTTTGCTTGATTCTGTGATGATGTTGGGATTGTAGAGTTATAATAAGTGAAACGAAAGCTGCATACCATGTGCAGGTCTTTGCAGCGCAACCGTTGCATCGAGAAAAGCTAATCAATGTTAAAATATCGTAACATATCAAGTTGTTTGAATTGTTTGTTACCTTCTACCGAATTCTGTGTGTAACTCTACTGTCCTTCTCTTGATCCTACTACACGTAACGGCGTAACCCGTGCAACTAAGTGCGAAAGGCCGGGTAATGTAAGTGATTCCCGGCACTAGTTTAAAAAGCGAAAACAAAAAAACTTCAAACAAACAAACGCCTGCTCTCGTGCTCTTACCTTCTTATCACCTTAATAAGTGCAAACGAAGAAACCCAGTTGAGATTCCGCCCCCGTATGGCACATAACGTTGAAGTACAAAGAAGCTAAATGTGTTTTAATTGAACCGATCGGACCCGTAATTGGATACGATAGCGCTAGGAGATGAGAAAGAAGGGATAAAGAAGTGCGATAAAATTAGAAACCAAATCTGACCATACAGTGTTAAATGTACAGCACGGGACAAGCAGTTTCTTTGTTTATGCTCGTGTTGTTTTCACATATTGCGCAGTGCTGGTCGTGTCTGACCTTGGATTTGTGCATGTCTTCAATGTTTTGCTTTAGTTCTTGCTGTCTTTTACAATCCAACGGACAGTCCTAGCAGTGACGATATTCTTAGCGAACGGACCCAGTGTCTGTTGAACATAAGAACATACTTGTACATAGTTGCACGAAATGAGCTACACTTTGAAACCCCTTTCTCTACGCAAGTTTATCGCTCAAGTCCTTTTTCCTCTTTCTCTTTTCAACCGCTTAGAGTTGTTCCATCCAATCTTCGTCATATGCAAATTACCCACCTTCATCTGTCCCTTTGCCTACATTGCTGCTTTTGGTCGAATGTATACGGCCAACCATCTTTAGAACGTGGACCAGAATCTAGAAGTAATCGTTTACAATACAAGTTTTCCGTCACTACGTGACATCCTCTACGCCAATTGTTTTTATATTTCCACCTATTATAGTTCGGACTCGTACAAGAAATAAAAAGCAAGCAGATTACATTTCAATACATAAAACAAATAAGAGCCTTCCAGTTTCAACTATTTGGATTTTCCATCTTACACCACAAACCAACATGCACAGATAAAAATCAACTGTTAATGCGTCCGCTACAGGTTTAAGAAATATGGAAATTCAGCTAAAATTAACTAAAACATTGTGATTCTTACAACCTACATAACTTGTTTCCGCGAACAATGTTTCCTATAACACAAAACCCATGGAAATTTCCTTCGAAAGATACAATGGAAGAGAATGAAAAAATCGTAATCAATTGTGCTGATACTATAGACCTGATATGGAGTATAAAGCAAATGTGAATTAAAAACAAAACAAAAAACGAGAATGTTACGATGAGAAAGATGGCGGCAAGAAACTTGCATCATACGAACCAATGATTGTTTCTTGTTGCCCTAGCATTATTTAGTTTTGTTTTGTTTTATCTACCGAAACTGACGCGCATCCAGTGTACTTTTTGTCTTATCAATAGAAAAAAATGTGTTAACCGAAAAGTGAATTTTAGCTCTGAGCATCGTTAAAACATAAAACATAAACTCGTTTATGAACCGTAGGCGTATAACAGATAAGAAAATGGATGAGTAAAACAGTGTTAGCAGTAAGAAATTGCTCTTATTCGACACAATTAAAAAAACAAAAATGTCTTATGTTTTGTGTTTAATTTACATTTTGCTCTGTATATGTTTTTAAAATAAATAACTTATATTCTTTTTTTATTTCTAGCATAACGTTTTGTGTTTTCAAACCTTCTTTGCATAGAACAAAACTTTTTCACACAAAATTACATGCATTTGTAGTTTGACTGTGCCAAAAAACAAAACGTATCCCATCATCTTTGACCCGACCAAGATCTTTGATCTTGTTAATTTTCAGTTGCAGTTACTAATGTCATTCTTCCCTAATGATTTTATGGGTTTCAACGTACTGAGTCATTAACGCTCTGCATTCGTCATGTATTAGAGCATTTTTCAAAAAACTAGCCCGTACGAAAAACTCGCTCGTTAGGATTAGTGTACAAAGCATAGCAAGAAAGAATGGCAAGAACATTTTCGTAGCTAGTTAACAGTAGAGTCGACGAGGGTCTACCTGATCTTTCGAGTGCATCTTAATATGCGTCGGTTTTGGAAAAAAACAAGAAAACCATTGAAAAACTAAAGAACTCTAGAGTCAAAAGGTAGGGTGATATACGATACGATCGTGATGCTGTACGATAGAACACCACAGTTCAGTCGATAACCGATTCGCACAAGTCAACCAAAAGAGTAGCTTGGGCCTTAGAGAAAAAAAAAATGAAAAAAAAAAACATAAATAAAAAAAATGGCAGTCGGTGCATGCTATGATTAAGTGAAATGAAAACGGTAGCATACGGTGTAGTATGGGGTCATTTATTGGCAGGATGCTAGCACTAAATATTCCCTCACTGTGAGTGTGTGTGTGTGCGTGTACCTTTTTTGGATAGATTTATTTGAATACAACTTTACGAAACATACTTCTGGTGAAGTGATGGTGGCGATCTGCAATTGTAAAAATAATAATAGATAGCATTGTGAATGCCGCACAAGCGTGCACACGGGCTAAATGGGGGGGCTTTTTGCAAAACATACACGCATCAAGTCAACTAATTTTTATCTTTTTCCAAGCTCCAAAATCAAAAGGATCTCACTCGTTCTCCTTTTCCTCTTCCCGCCCAATGTTCTCATCGCCTTATACCGAGCACCAGAACCTTCTCGTTCCATTTCCGAGTGTGAAATGTAGATATTGTATTTGTGCGAGGAGAGTAAGCGTGAAAAAAACCCAACAAACAAATAGTACACTAATTTAATGTTATAGATAAATAGTTGAGTTGGGCGGCTAAATTGTGTATTTTGTAGCTAGAAACTAATCGTGAAACGTGTAGGAGCAAATGCAAAACAAAAGCAAACCAACCTGTGTAAAATTCGAAAGTTTAAAAACCTACAGTTGTTTGTTGATTCGACCAACAAATTATTTAAATTGATGCAACAACAAAAACAAAGCCTATTCCTTCAAGCGGGTGAATGTAAATTTCAAATCGAAATGACATACAATACAAGACAAAATAAGTGTATTCGTCGGAAAATTTACCTGATTTAGTAGGATTAAAATTATTATTTTTACTCATAAATGAAAAAAAAATATTTACTGTTAGAAATATGATTATTTTGGAGAGAAAGAGTTTCAAATTTTTAAACACAACTTTGGGAATTCATGCCCCGAAACTATAAACTCATTTGAAATGAGAAGCAGTAGCATTTGTCATGTTGCATGGAAACCGTGGGGGAAACACAAGTTGGCGTCTCGTCTCAGTCAATCAAGGTTTATTTTAATTTCACCATCGCGGCTGTCATAGTAACTGATCTGATAAGCAGCAGCAAATAGTCACGGAATGGTGGGTGCAACAGTCAATTAATCGTTTCTGGCGTTGAGAGGAGCAAAAAAGAAAAGCTTATCTTCGCAAGCCGCAAAACAAGGAATAATAGAGTTGAAATGGAAAGGATACGCATAAGAAAAGCGTTGCGCTATGTTATTAGGGAGGGGGGGGGGGGGGGGGGGGAATTAACCAGCGGAAAAACATGAAATTACTTTTACTGCATTACTGTGAATGTAACATACAACCCCGCTACAAATGATCTCGCGGAGAGGAAAAGCTATGGCCAAACAAACGGAGGATGTTAAATGTCAACTTAATCGAGCACACCAACGTTTACAGTCAACATCGATCGAACACATTTTAACGCAACTGTTTGCAAGTGTGTGTGTCTATGTGTGTTTGTCCGTGGAGCACAATCCCAAGTGAAAAACTAAAAGAATTCACTATGATAAGAAAATGAAACTGGCAAGCAGATGAAATACATGTGAAACAATGAAAATTTTACTGATGCTGAGCGTGAATCCAAACCAACCGATAACATACAACTACAGTAAACCTTCAACCATAATGATAAGAATTTAAAATCAAAAGATTAAAACTCAAACATAACTACAGCCCGCATACGATGGCATACATTTTTCCTACTTTTTCCACTTTTTACAAATTCATCCTAATCGTCAAGAGATGGTAAAATTTTGTGATTAACTAGCATAGATTCAAATGAGCAGAAAAATAATACACATAATGAACAAAACGAACCATACATTCAACTACCAGCCTGAGCATCGGAGAGTCACATCCAATTGGATGTGATGTGCGTATAGCGAGGAAGTGTGCGACAAATAAGTGAAGTAAAACAAAAGGCCAATGCTTTGTGCAAACAGGTGAAGGCTGTTGGTGCATAACGAGTCGAATGAGTTTGGTGCAAAACGAGTCATACGTGGGCGGCACAAAGTGAGTAGATACAGCAAGCTTGAGCAAATAAAACCATCTTCACCAAAACCGAACAATGTAAGTGAAAATAGTCCGCATTTCAACAAGATGAAAAATGCCCTGTAATATACGATACTGCGAGAAATAAAGTATAACGCAAAAATATATAATTTAAGTTTGTTTGATTTCATTTTGTTTAGGGACAATAGCATAAAATTATTAATTGAAAGTTTATTAATTGAAAAATAATTTCATAACATGTACATTCTCATGTCTTCTGATATCGTTCAGTAGATCGGGTAAGATGTTTGATTTTTTTTAAAGCAGCTGAACTATTTTTGATCGATCATTTCAAATCAGAGTTGCACTAGTGCACATCGTGACATATTTCTTCACTTTTTGTAGATCATTGATTTGATCGTATTACTTGCTATTCACCCAAATTAATTTGGTTATTCAATTGCATCATTGGAATTATCAATAATAGATAAATAGATATCAGAAATTCGACAGCTAATAATACGAAGCGGCAGTAGTATTTATTTTAGTTTTTATATTAATGACGGAACATGTAATGCCAATGCTAATTAAGAATAAAACTCCCTAGCAGCTGGTCGTTTGTAGTAATATCCATTCGGACCAGATCCAGACGAGGATTCAAGGACAACATTTTTAACCGGTAAAAATCCAGCACTAACCGTGGACCCTTGACAGGTGGGGACCGGATGTCTACGAAGATTTCCTCTCCTTAAAAAAAACTTAGAAACAGCTGGAGATTTTCTATAACTCATACTAAAATATAATAACTCATTTGTAGATATAAAGTTTTCAAAACTATCGACAATTGGTTATTTTGGATATTTTTTAAGATTAAGGTTATTTTTTGCGTGTAACATAACAAATAATGTATCCTCAGCAACATTAACTATCGGTCAGTTACTATGGTAGAGAAAAGAATGAATTTTTGGTTTCATGTCAGATCGATGAAAGTATAATTCAGTAAAATGAAACATTTATATACATTTTTGGAACTGCATAAAAAGATTTTCGATTTCTTGATATGCGAAATCCCCGAGCGTTACAGGATTTGAATGGTATAAAAACATTTTTAGCAGCATCTTGCCACAAAACTTTCTCTCTTCTTGCTCGTTGAAGTCTCTGCCATTGATTTATAGACCAGGCCGGGCTGGACGTTTCCATCACCAGTGACAGTTCCGACGGTGACTGCAATGCCGCGACGAACGTGAAAACGCAAATCGAATCGAATACAGTTACTAACGACAATTTCTCACCTGCCGTAAATCAAATATTGGTTCCGTTTGGTTTGTTCAAAGGGCAATACTTTATTGGTCATACACTAGAAAGGTTTGTAGCCGTGTTACATAGTACAAAAGAGCTTATGATAGTTCTTGCCATAGAATGCAGGGCGGTTGGTATTGAGGGAGGAAGAATAAACACGAATACTAAACAGCGTTTGTTAGTTTCTTTGCTCTCTTCGGTATGTGCTTGGCGTTTGAAGTTTCATAAATTTTCAAAATTTTCCGATTGGGAACTGGAGCCCGATACTGGTGTGTTTAGAAGAGCAACTAATAAATACAAGTTCACTTAATACCTACTGCTAGCTGTGCGTGGAACCGCGAGCACGTGGCCTTTTGAGCTCCACCCGGACTATTCATGGAACAGAAAGGCTTACGTTTTACCCTTATTCGCTATGCCATTGTTTTCCGTGCGCCAAAACCGTCCTTCTTCGGCGCTCTCGCACCAACTTATCGACCTACGATGTCCTTAGAATAATATAAAATTATACATGCAACGCTCGTCGGCGTTTCCGACTGGAGTGCAAAATAAAATAATAATGCTTCTAAAATCAAATCACAGAAATTCAAAATGCTTTCAACTTACACCTTAAAACATTCCTTCAACGGTATCGTTTTTCTTAGCGGCAGATCGGGGACGGTTCGGAGGAAAGAAGTAGGGTTTTGTTGCTTGAGAACTGTGCAGTTGAATGAGGGGGAGGGGGAGGAGGGAGAGGTTTAATATTGCGTTGTTGGCCACCGAAAAGGCCAAAGAGTTTATGGAAGAAAGCTCTTGCGAGAACAGGGATACTGTCAGGACACTGGGCGTATGTTTTTTTACATCCTACATGCATTGAACAACGTGAACTTTTGGCTTCCTGCTTGCACAACTTGTCCAACTGTTAAATACTTCCAGTAGTTTTCGCACATTTGTCAACAGCCGTCCAGAAACTGTGCCGCACATTATTATTTAGTTGAAAGTTTGTTTTTCGTAGCGTTTGAACACTTAGTGTGATAAACGAGATTGCTAAATTAAAAATACAATCAGTAGATTCAATCTATTGGTTTAATCAGAATTGGATTCCTTCATACAATAGCAGAAAGTATTCAAATTTTACGTCATTGGCAGCTTTGTTGTCTAATTGTCAGTTTTGTTGTTGTTGAACGTTTCTATTTCGTAGTATTTGAACGGTCACTGTGATTTTCGAAATTATCAATACAACTGCTTGCAACAGAGGGAATACAAACAGCAGATTGTAGCTTGCAGTTAAATCCAATTTTAATTGCTTCATAATATTGTGAAAGGTATTCAAATTTCACGGCATCAGCAGTTTTGTTGTCTAATTGGCAATTTTGTTGTGTAGTTGCTGCTGATGTCGATTGGTGGAAAACCAAGGCTATTGTTGCTGTTGTTGGAAAGCAGATCTAATTGCTGGACCATACCACGATTGAAAGACACCGTAGGACTAGGAGGCCTACATTTCGTTGACGCGAATGCGATGGACGCACATGAGTTGCACCAAATGAACGTTAGAAGAAATGTTTCGATGTTTGAATAAATAGATACACATTGTTCGCATTGTACGGTTTTACAGTTTGACGCTCGCGATACGTTGAGCTTATTAGGGGTTATCATGAAATCGTCGTTTCGTTTTAGCGGTCGCTAAAGGCGCTCATTCGTCGCTAAGGGTGCTCATTTGTTCATTATAATGAACTTTTAGCGACTGAAATGAACAAATGAGCACCTTTAGCGACCGCTAAAACGAAACGACGATTTCATGATAACCCCTATTACGTTATAATGTCTGCCTGCTGTGTGGTTTCGGTTTTCTCGTTGTTTTTGGGATGGAGCTCGCGCGTTCGTCAAATGTCTCTACCTTTTTCTCTCTCTTCAGTGAAATGTTACGACCACTGCGACGACGCACGATGTCTTCTACGCCGTCATGTTCTTACACGTCCTTCAGCACGGTGTGGCAAATAGCGGCATTTTAGTTGCAAATGTGCTCGTCCTTGCGCATGCTGCACGTGTCGCACTTGACCGCGCAACACCACACGAACTTGCAGTTGCACTTTTCCTCCACGTTCCGGATGCGCGTCTGGTAGCCTCGGCCACAGCACAGCAGCCGGCAGCCCTCGATACCGTACGACGTCCGATTGCAGAACCTTCCGCGTGTGCTGAAGATGCCCAAGCTGGCAAGAGACAAACGGTTGAGAATTTCACTAGATTGGTAAAATACAATCTAAAGCAACAGAGAAATGTAAATAGATTCTCAAAAAGAAAAATATGGCCGTGAACAAAAAATAATTTTAAATAAACGAAAATAAAACTTGGGCTCCAACACAAGATAACCGAATAAGCACGGTTTGGCAGGATTAAGCGTTCTAAGGGACCCATTCAGTTGTGAGTTGAAAGGCCCTAAAAACATACGCTACATTCACCATACATTTTTTCATTTAAAATTGATTGAATTTCATTAAAGATTAGATCATACATAAATACAATCATATTTAGATTTAACTACAATTTAGTCATGTTATTCAAATGTTTTTTTTATTTAGCTTGTTTCTTGTGAAATCCGCAAAATCTTTCTAAGTTAAATCTATACTATCATTTTCATTTTCTATAACGGAAGTTTACAAGAAATTATTTTTTCAACTTTTGAATAAAATAAAGTCCTTTTTTGTGAAATGTTTGAAAAGAAAAAGTTAATAAAACTTTAGGTATTATTTCTATGTATTGAAAAAAGTAGGACACTACTTTTTTCTAAACCAAATTTGTCCATAATCCGCAAACTGTTATGAGAATTTTACACTTTTTTAATAAAATCTTTAAACTGATTATTGCCGTATATTTAGGCAGTGCATCAATATTTTTATTTTAACCAGAATAAAAAAACATGAGGAGGCGATGATTTGTAACATTTTGTACATCAAAACACAATTGAGTAATTTCTCTTCTTGCTTAGTTTGTTTACCACGCAGATCGACGTCTGCGAGATTGTTAAATAAAAGAGAAAGTGCAGTAGTTAATTGCACCAAAAAAGAAAAAAATAATGGTATAAGCAAAATTCATGATTTTGATTTAATAGAAAAGTAAATATGATTCTCATATATAAAAACCATTATTGCAACGCGAATGAACAAACTGAAAATAAAACTAACATTGTTTTTTACTGAATTACTGCATTCATATTTTAAAATGAAAAGTTAAGTAGTAGTAGTAGTAGTAGTACAACATGTTAATAGTTATCCCTAAGGTGGTAAATGCATTACCTACCTACTATTCACTAAACTACTGTATTACTGCGCTTTAAAACAAATAACCTAGTGATAGATAACCCAATACGATAAATAGTAAAATAAAAAAAAAATATAAAAGATATAGTAATAAAAGAAAGTGATAAAAGAGATGCTGCGAGTGGTCAAAGCGATGAGATCAATGAACTTAGTCAAAAAAAAAAAGAATCGCATATCATAAAATAGTTTATGGAAGACAAAAAAAAACATTCATCTCTGCATTATCATTTGATTGCGACAAAAACGAACCGACTAAAGATGGTCTTCAGTCAACTGTACCTTTCGTTTTCCTCGCAATAGTTGGGCGATTCAGCGATGTATACCAAATCGGACTTGTTCACCTTCTTGTACTCGAGATCCTTACGCATGAGCTTCTTGATGATGCCCTTGTTCTCGACCGGCTGTTTCGAGTAGATGGGAGACAAATGTTCATCGAAAGTGCGTTAGTATACTATTTTTGCACCTCAAAAGAGCCTCATTTGCTTTTTGTTTGGTTTGTTTCGTTACCTTCACCTGCGCCGCGGCGTCAAACATCGAACCGAGCGTGTCGGCGATTAGTTTCATCGGTGGAAGACGGCGCCAGCAGACCCGTGTCGTACATGAACCGGACATGCCGTGGCATTTGCATACCTTCTCCATCCTGGACCGCAATATCTGAAACGAATGATTGGGCACTGTTTTATTAGATGGTTTGCGTTTTTTGGGACTTATTGACAAAGTTGTACTGCGCCTGAAGACAAGGTGAGCACATGCAACTGTGTTTGGCTAATTTTGATGATTGGTGAAATTTAACTTTTTTTAAAGGGACGATAAGTCTTCAGTGTTGCATTTTTTAATTTAAATATTTCATTTTGTCTTTACTCATTGGGAGCCTGTGTATTTTCAGCTCTTATCTTCTTTGATGCTCTCTACTTATCATGAAAACCAATTTTTCAAATTCCATTAATATCTTTTCAGCAACATCCCAAGGGCTTAAATTAGCAACTATAGTTGATCGATGGTCGCGTACGGTGCGCAGATTGGGGCCCGCCCTGCGCACAGCACCCGCACTTACGTACTCGTCGTGCCGCCTCGTTGTTGTGCAGGTTCATCAGGCCGAAGCTGCTGGTGCGGTTTTCCGTCGGATCGGTGAACAGGCGCGCCTGCCGGATGCCGTAGTTGATGTCCTCCGAGCAACCGCCCCAGGTCCACTTGCTGTGCTTCTTGCGCTGGATGTGGTCGCAGTGGCACGAGCTCAGCTCGCCCTTGGTGCAGAACCGCGTGATCGTCCAGGCAAGGGCGGCCGAGTTGATGGCGCTCAGGTAGGCGGTCTCACGATTCCCTGCCGAGGAGACGAATGTTTAAGCGAAAGCAAAATTAGACATATAAATATGGAAAATGACCTTCTTTTAACGATTTTGTAGAACATCAAATCAGGCAAAACTGCTATAACACGTTGACTCCCACGTCATCAAAAAGTGGGTGACAGTAGCAATTAGTTCTAAAATATTTTTGACCCATGCAAAATGCAACATAAAAATTATAGTAATATTAAAAACAAGTTCTTTAGGAAGCTAAGTCTTTGCTTGGCCTTCGAAAACCGTCGGTTTAACAAATGTTATAAACAAATTTTATTGAAAAATATTGTACTATTACAAGACGTAGATTCCTAAAGAATTAGTTTTCAGTATTACTGTAGTTTTCATGTTGCATTTTCTATTATTTATGGGGCAATAACTTTTTAGAACTAATCAATAAATGGTTTCAATATGCATGAGATTACATGTTCGATTGATAATACGAGGGTTGCCTTTTAAGTTTCAGGATTTCGAAAAACTGGTGATGCAATCTATCAACAAATAATTTTATCGTAAAGTTTGACGTTTTTGAGGTTATCCGTTCTCAGAACGTTTTGACATACGAACGGTAGAGATTAATATTACAACAAATGATTTCTACTTGTAGCTCAGCGAAAATGCCACTTTCCAAAAATGTTTACTCCGTACTGCATTAAACGTTGCGTTTTCGATGAATTTTATTCAGTAAGCTTTATAACGTAAGAAATAAACAATAATGAGTCATGTGCAGATATTCCTTTATTGCGTCCATTCTCCTTGACTTGATCCAGTTGGAAGAAAGTGTTTCATCTTCCTGATCTCCAGTGAAAGGTGATGACGGAGAGTAAAACTCTTATTAGACGAGGAATATTTCTGTCTGTCGATTTTGGAAGATAATGTCAAATGGCCATTGACAGCAATATTGCTGACCAGTCGTGAATGGTTCCGATTTCCTTTTGACTAGAATGTTTATGTCAAAGTGGCGATTTGTTTACTTTTTGCTCTGTTGTTTGCAGCAGATTTTTTTTTCGTTACTCTAGGTTGAACAATACGCTAAATTCAAACATGAAAATGATCAATTAACTGTAAAACAAATTTTGTGGAACTTTGCGTTATTACACGAGCGAACAGCATTTTTATGTCAAAAGCCAATTTTGGCAGAAAAATACTGGGCAAAGATGACAGAAAAAGCCCTCGTCTAATAAGGGTATAAGTGTGGTGTAAAAGATCAGAATCATTTGCAAAACATTCAATAGATAGTATATTTAAAGTAATGTGAGGCAAGATGCACCCCTTAAAAGAACAACGTTAAATTCTTGCAGTCCAGCCAGGAAAAATAACTCATAATTCGAAATTCCTCGCAGATCGATACTACACTACTACAGTACCATACTGAATATGTTTGAAAAACTTGAGTGTTGTGCATAACATTTACAGCAGTGAATTCTGCCTGACAAGGCCTTGTATTTATTGTTCTCTCCACAACCAGAATGCAGCGATTATGAATCTTATTCTATTCAGTATTTTGAGGAATATCTGCTTGATTGAGTTATTTTATTTTAACACTTTGTATAGCTTAAACTATAAAGAAGTATAAAAAAGACAGAACACAACAATGATGCAGGCTTGGACTGCCAAAGTTTAATTTGGTAAACTGCAAACTCAAAATATGAGAATCTGCTCAGCATGGGAACCCATCTTACCTTTGTCATCGAAATTACCGTAGTAGATACTGTTGCCCCTCTTGGCCGAGCAGTTCCATCGATTGTTTTGAAAGTATGTTTGGCATTCGTATTTGGCAGTGTTGGCAGCGTGTACAATCACCTGGAAGGAGCGAAAGCCGAGTTGTAAAAACGGACGTATCGCGTGGTACGTCTCCCAATTTCAACTTACCTTTAGCAGCTCCGGATTGTCGTAGCACGTGTCGCGCTGCTGGGCGGTAAAGAACGTCCCGTCGCCGCACAGCTCAAAGCTCCGGTTGTCCCGGTGGAAGTGGGCCGCGTCCAGCGACAGGTCGGCGATTCGCCACCAGCTCCCGTCCGTCAGCCCGCCACAGCACGCCAGTATCAGCAGCGCCAGCTGGAGCAACTTCGACCGAACATCCCACGGCGCGGACGTCCGCTGGAACGACCGTGCCCGACGTTGGATCGGCTTGGCGACGGGTCCGGGTATCTGAGCCGACGGCGGTGGCGACGGTCGAAAGCAAAACGGCTGGCAAACGTCCTCGCCTTGCTGTACCATGGTTTTCCGTGGGACACCGGACGCTTAGCACATTCGGGACTGGACCCGTGTTCCGTTTGGAAGGACGATTGGAAAGGGCTGAAGACTAACGCTCGAACTGGTCTCCTGGTTGCCGCTCTTCTAGTCCGCTCGTGCCGACATCTCGGAAGCGGACACTGCTCCCGGAAGCCTCGTTCTGGCACGAACTGTACCCGTTCACCGCTGCGGAAGGAAAGGAAGATCGCTTTGAATCGCGTAAGTAATAGTTACGCCAAATTTCCGTCAAAAAAGTCCAACGGATGGGACAGCAATTTGAGGGTCGTAAAGTGTAATGACTTCAAACGGTTTGGTGTTCTTTTTCGTTCGAATTTGAGCTGGGCTTCCAACAGTTTTGGTCATCTTGGTCCGATCCAATCACGTCGTTCGGACAATCCGGCCGGCAGTGATTTTTAATATCATCGTCGTCGTCCCTCGTCCTTGCCTGGACTCCCGGATCGGACGACAATATTCTAGCTCATCATTAAACATCCCTTTTCGCACACAGACTAAGCCGTACTCGGGCTCGGTGGACACTATAAAAACACATGTAATATTTCGTCGCTCAAACGCGAATACCGGAACGCAGGGGGGAAGAGGGAGGAGGGGCGGCTGGAAAACATCAAATCATACACTCGGTTATCGAAATGATGCTCGTGTCGCAGATGGTCGTACTATAAAAACCAACTCTCCGCCGACCGTTCGGCAAGAATGGCGATCGTAAAATTGCAATCAAAAATTTCCCCATGGATAGGGCCAACCCCATGGATTGTATGTGCAACGGGGAATGGCGACAACAGGGGAATGGTTGGAGACGGTTGGCTGAGAAAAGTATTGAAGTCGGCAAACAAAAAATTAAATAAGTTCAGTACTTAAACAAGGTAGAGAAAGAACTAACTAATTACGATGGCTTGTTGCTATTATGAAAAACGGTCACACAAACAAAATGATTAAAATTTTCCTTTTCACAATTTCCAATATATAAATACCCATAACGAGTAATCAACGATTGAACCTACAAGAAAATAAAATGCATTCGAATTTCAAAAAATGAATAGGCTCTTTTTATAAAGTATAGTTATGAAAGTTTTATAGTTAATTAAATTATGTTATTTCGTTCGTTTGGTAGTTTCATTTATTGTCTATAAAATTACCTATGAAAAATAGAGAAGACTAGAGAAGAAGAAGAGAATTAAAATTAGGGAAGGAACAGTCAAGGCACTTGGGTTCATTATCCAAATCCAGCAATTTTATGGGTTAAATTTTAACACATTTAACCGTTAATACAAGAAAACGCTAAAATGCGAGAAAATAAAATTGTACAAATTGATAAATAATATCATTATCCCACACAACACATATGCATTGAAATAATCGTACTTCTATGCAATATGATTGAATCGTAAATGATGCTAAAATAATGCCTATACGTACAAAAGTGGAGGCGCTAACCGTACATTGTTCAAAATGTATATGTTTAGTCGTATATTTTCTAAGTCGGCATCATATACGACTTACGATATACATCAGCCGGACATTGCTCGTTCATCTATACGTATGCATAAAGAAAATCGTATTACATTCTTAATCGGCATCATATGGAACAAAGAATATACATTGCTCGTACATTGTCTATGCTTACTGCGATTCCGATTCGAAAAATACTAATATATGATTCAATTTCTTCAACTTAATACGACTTCGTGTTGTGTGGGATGCTACTGTAATCATTCGCAAGTCAAGTCTATTCGAGATTAGTTAATTATATTTTACTACCTATGGCAGCAATAAAATCCAACTTATGAGAAACGGGATGAATAAAACCACAAATCTTGTTTAAAAAATTATGAAATAATTATACAAATGCACTAGTAAAAATCGTTTTGTTTACAAATCACTGACAGGACACAATTTAAAAAAAGTAGAAAAAATGTAAAATCCTTTATTCGTTCGACTGGTACTTCAATTACATAAAATGACTTTATTGGTTCGGTTCATTAGTTCATTAGAGCGCCATCCCGGACCGGGGGGATTAGACGTCACTCGAATCGATCCGGTTGATCGCAATCGCTCGGGAAAGTAATCAACTGTGAGTTTGTTTATCAAAATCATCCAAAATCGGAGCAATGGGACACAGAACGCGGTAGAGTGCAAGAAGAAGCGGAAAGATGGGAGATATGGAGAGATTTCAACGCCGGCCTACAGAGGCCGAAATGAAATCGAGCCTACTGGAGGTTACTTCTACCCGAAAAAAAACAAACAGCCAGGATTGTGCCCTAGGCAGGAAAAACAAACTCAAGGCAGACGTTTTCTAAAGAGAAACGAAACAAAAAAGCAAAGCAAAACAAAACCAATGCGGGGAGGGAAAACTTGTGTACTGTGGGTTTTGGGACAAGGCTCCGATCCGACTCCGTAATGTGCCGTAATACTATTACACGGATTAGATATGTTTTATGTGTTTCCGTTTTTCGCCCCCGGCTACCGTAGTGGGTAAGGGTGGGTGGCTGAGGACCGTCCGGGTGTTGGGCGGAGATGCCTTGTGCCTGCGTCTGGAACTGAGCAGAGGGGAGGGCGAAAACGGATACGGGCATTTATCTCGCCCGAGGGGAAGGTGACGAACGTTAAGGCTGCTGTTTACAGCGGTTGCCAGGACGACGGAAAGATGTCAAACAGATGCAGAACGGACGAGGGGGAGCGTCGCGGTGGGCGACAATAAATAAAATATCAGTTCCCGCTTTTGACGACAAACAACAACCGGCGACTTTCCGCGCCTTCCGGAGGCGATAATAGTCGCTGCGGTCGGGCTGCGGTGGCTTTTGGGACGACGACGACGAACAGGAGAGGGTGAATAGGCCGCCTCTGCGGAGGACAGGAGTGACGATGAAGATGTCGTCGGATCCTGCGATCCCTTCCCGTTGAAAAATGTTCGGTTCCATTGTGTTCGGAGACAAGTTCTGGCGGTATGGATCAACACGAAAGGCGTATTGATGTCGCTTTGGATTTCGTATTTTGGTAAAGGATTTTTCTACTCCATTTTGATCTCTATCAAATGTTGTGTGAAGAACCAAGAGATAAACGACAAATGTTTGAATAATCCCTTCCCAGTATGGACGAGGGGGAAAAAACTAGCTCACCATGCAGCTCACAAACACTTTATAAAAATCCCACCGAAATCCGCTTCTTCAGAGCACCAGATGTAAACATGGCTGTTGCGGGAGTCAAGGAGGCTTTCCGTTTCGTTTGAACTCCGGTTGAAAACCCTTGTAAATAGTAAACGAGACAGAGTATCATCATCAGCAAGACGCTGTCGTCACGGTTCGATTCTGTTATGTTGCAAGCCCACTCGACAGCTCGGCCTTACATGACATAATCCGGCTCAGAGGCATTTCCATTCGACTTTGGAAAGAGGTCGCCGAGCCCGAATCTTTCGCTAGAACATCATCAGCTCGGGGGATCGTTCCGATTGCAATCATATTTATTTATTTGCTCCATCGAACGCGCCGCCACCAGCAGCGTCAGCAAATTGAGTCCTGTGCCGAGCGAAAGGACATCGCGCCAGAAGCGAGTCTATCGATGCATGATTTATAAAGCGAGTCGTGCAGAGGAGGCCCGCGTGCTACAAACCGAGCGTTTAATACAGTATTTATAAGCCTAGAACTGTGGCGCGACTTAGGGATCGGTCCTTGCTCGTCTTGCTCTGGCAAGATTACACCGAGTGCCTAGCGGATAGCAGTTTCGGGTTGCCGGTTGTTGTTTGGCAGAAGATGCAGGGAAGATTTGATGACAGCACGTGGACATGAATATTTAAAGCGCGACTTGGTTCGTGTTTGCCAGTCGATTTCGGTTGAGTGTTGGCTCCGTAATACGAGGACGGCATATTATAGAGTTACCATTTTTTATAGGAAGGATGTGAGAAAAGGTTTTGTTAAGGACGCATCAGAACAAACGATTTTTATCGATCTTAGTCAGAACCTGTTGGACACGAAACCAAAAGTAAATTTGTATTTGGCATTAAAGTAAAAATAATTTTACTTAAAAAAAAACTTTTGTACAATTTTTATGGACGCACGCCGGTGGTAACAGTCAGATTCACGCAGAAAATTCAAAATTTGAAGAAAACATACTTAGAAAACAGGCAAATTCGTTTCTTATTAGAAACATGGAATGTTTTTGGAAGCTTCATAAAAATGTTGTACTCTGTTCGTTGCTTCTGATCAATACAGTAAAGTTCTAGAAGACTACAGCTGTTCTAGAAGACTCTAAAAGGACATAATTTACACGAAAGGACAGAAGTATGCCTGGAATTTCGTTTCTACTCTACCAGTCTCTAGAAGAATTCTAAATTTTAGAGAAACCATGTTTAAAAACAGCTAAATGTGAGTCATATTAGTAAAATTGTATGTGCACTAGTAAAATGTAAATGTTGTAGGCGACAATTTGCAAGAAAGAACAGAAGTATCATTTAGTGTAGTTTTGCTATTACAATTGGCTAAAGAATTTATTTATAAAAACGATTTTATATATTTCAAAGCTACAAGATACTGAATTTGTAATATTATCAATCAAGCAAAACAAATATTTTTCCCATATTATCGAAATCTTTATCATTTAAATAGTGTCTCAATTACTCTATTACTCTCTCAATGATTCACTTTGATGATAGTTGATTAAGCTTGAATTATTAAATTAAATTAACCAATTCAGCCATTACGTTTTTGTTTACATTGTTACTTCTCTATAAGAAAACGAGGAGACTAGAACAATCCAGTTGTTTCTTGTTGTCTATTTTTCCTTATTACCTTAACGTTAAGACCTCATTTTCACCCTTTGCGGTATAACAAAACTGCATTATTAACCAACTAGTATTCATGAAAATTCGTTGTAAACAATCGTTTAGCAGCCACGATTGCGACGAAAGATGGAGCGATGCCGAGTTCACTTCCAGCACATTTCGGGTCGATCGTATCCAACGCGTTCAAATCTCGCCTCCGACACAATTCTTGAAAATCCGATCCATTAAATCCATTAGCAGACCATGCACAAGGATCAACGCCGCTGATGATGTCGGGAGATGGCTGGGGCTTCCAATGTAAAACGATAGCCACCGATGGAGTTGGTGATAGGATCTCATCTTTCATAATTGCGTTAAACTCGACAACATTCATGCGGCAGCCCGGAGGAGATTTTAACGCTTCCACCATTGTTCAGTGGGCTCTAGCAACGTTAAACATCGCCATGATGATGAAGGCTATAGGAAGGATTTATCCGTGGGAAGCAAAAGTGATTGGAGTTTAGGATGAATTGAAACACAATTATTTGTACTGACTCTTTTTTAGAAAAGGTGAGCATGGTTCCGGAACACATTAAAAAATACATTCAATGCACATGTATGTACACAATGTACAACCGATGCAGGAAATATTAAGCGCAGTCCAATGCATCGCAGGAAATAAAGAATACATTATTTTGCTTGCATAGTTCACCACGCCATCATCTCCAACATCATCACATTTTTATTTTCATCACGTGCTGCAGTTCAACGATTTCGTCGGAAGGATCGTAATGAAATGGATGAAAAAACAAACCTCAAATTCAGTCCAACAGAAACAGAGAGAGAGAGGGAAACGATTAAGTTCAGTCCGTTTTTTTACTTCGGCATTCTCCTCTTCGTAGAGACTCCGAGAAGAAAAATATCAGATTTCCAGTATAAATTTGATGACGCTTGTCTTATGTCAGTGGCTCGATTATTAGGTTGTTAAATCCGTCATAAAAGTTCGCGACCGTGGCGTGGAAAGCGGAAAGAATGGCCGCAGGACCCTAGCGCAACCCGAACATATTTATATGCGGCTGCAAGTTGGCGTAAACAATGTAAGGGCGTTGTGTGAGCGTATGTATAAAAAAGAAGAAAAAACACAAAAGGAAACGTCAAAATGGTGAACTGAAAAGAAGAAAAAAGGCAGCCGAAGTAAACTGTACAAAACAATCCGGGTGAATATGAAAAGGAAAAACATCCGACCAGGAGAATGGGAGCAAATTTGAAGTGCTCGGATCCGGGCAATCCTGGCCCGTTCCCGAAAAAGATCGCTCGAAGGGGGCGTCGTTGCAAATAATTGGCGCAATGCCACGGAAAGCCGTCGGCAAATCCGACAAATCACCACGGGCCCAGGGTTCTGGCGAAAACCGAATAAAAAACGAAAAGAAAACATGGTCCCGTCGGCCGAACGTACGCGGAAAGCATGTAAATCCCTTGGAATGTTATCCTTAAGGGTAGTCAGAGAGTAGAAAATAACGCATGGGCAGTGGATTGAGGGGGTGATTTGAATTGTTGTTAACAAATTAGGGGTGCCCTGAGGCATCGGGAAAAACTCCAACCTCTGAAGGAAGAAGCACATGTTAGTAAGGGGCTGAGAGGCCAATTCACTGGAAGTGAATTGTGATCGATTGCGTTCTCCAATAGACTGTTCAACAAGATTATCCTTGTTTAAAAAGAAATTATTGAATGCAATGTGAAGTAGTATCGTTATGTAGTAATTCGTGTAAATTTTTTTTGTTGTTTCTTATGTTTCGAGTTTTGTAAGAAATATGCACAACATATTTTTTTGTGCTGATAATGGTAAAATTTTGAAGGTAAAATACAATTTCCAATCTTACAGGGGGAATTTCGTTCTTTTCCTGCCAGTCAATGACACTGTTTGAAAGGGTACAAATACATTTTCCAGCTACGCCTGTTGAATTGCAACGCAAAAATAACTTACACTTGGTTGCCATTATGTCTAAATTATGAGATTTATTTGAGGTTTTTTTCACATAAAATTGGAAAAATAAGTTGAAATAAGCAGAGCCATCCTTGTTGGAGGTTTAGTGTTCGTTTTCTATCTTTGAAAATAGGAATCTGTTTAAAAGCAATATAAACTAGTCCATGCCCACGACTTCATACAGATGCATTTATTAAAAAAAATGAAGTCATATCTAAAGAGTTGTGGATTTTGTTTTGAGGCACATTTAACAAACATGAAGAGTATTCCAAGTTTAACTAACAATCCAGAAAGTTCAAGCACAAAACCCTAGACCCACTTCTAAATTATATCAAATAATTCAAAATAAATTAAATGGATGCACGGACAAAAGGAACGTGAATGAATGTGGTTCATTAGGTTCTGTGTCAAAATGTATAAGTAGCTAAAATGTTTGGTTTTTTGATTTTCTAACGCTATCAGTATTGGTGCTGGTTAGTTCTAAGTTTAAAGTTATAAAGGTGTAGTAATCGAAGGCTGGAAGTATTAGACTTTACATATTTATTTAAAACACTTTTGAAATAAACTTATTTAAACTCTTATTGGATTGGGATTAATTTTAAATCGTTTTATTGTTATATGTAAATAAATATATCAAAGAGAAAGAAATAAGACTAAAATTAACGGTTTGAAGTTTCACAAAATTGCAATCAAGGTTAAAATTACATGTCAATACAAATATATCAAAGAGGTAAGAAATAGAACTGGAATTAGCAGCTTAATTTTTTACAAGTAGGCTGAGCAGTAAATTAGAATATATAGAAAGTAAATTTCAAGTACATAGTAAAATGTTCATTTATCAAAGCTTTTATCGAGTGTTGTCCTTCTCATTTCCCTTGGCCACATGTTTAAGATAATTTAAAAATTATGTTTCACTTTAAACTATAAGAAACAAACTACTTACATTTTTGGAACACGACTTAAAACGACTCATATGACAAGAGAGAGAATGCAAAACCACTGGCCAATTTGTTCACCAATCAACTATCGAGATGGATTTTTAATAAACCCATCTACTTCAACATACATGCGGTGCCATAAAATGGCATACGTTATTCAAATGACCCCGAACGAGTAACTATCGAAAACTTTGCCATGCCTATTTCATCCTACCGAGAGGTTGGCGGTGGTTGTTGTGGGGTGGCTTACGGGAAAAATCAACCACTTTACAATTTTTTCCTACTTTTTGCCAACCGGACCCGCGTGGTGCGTTAATGCGTACCGTTGTGGGAGGTTTCCGGCGCTAACGAGTGGCGCTTATTAATCGCTTCTACCCCTCTCCCACGACTACCTTCTCATAGGGACACCCACCACGGCGATGTCGATTTGGCGTGTGATTGGCATTACTGTCGACATCATAATGAGCTCATTTGTGGAATATTTATAAGCAATGTTTCATAAACAAGCAGCCGGCAGCCACAGCCTGCGACCATCAAGCCGCCATTTTGAAGTGCATGATGGAAAATTCGGTGTAAAACGATCCTGTCAGCAGGGATGAAAAAGTACATAGCTAAAATCAAGTGGCCACACAGTGCCGGAGCGGCAGGAAGGAATTATTGCTGGGCTGGTGGAGTTTGAAGTACGGTTCGCCAGACTCCACGAAAGCCTACGAAAGCCCCGGCTGCTCATTATGAACCGGGCGGCCATTACGCAGGCGACTAGTCGAACGATTGAAAATTATCTCCGCCGCTCCAATCGTCCACCGCTCTCGGGCGTCCCCGTGCCACGAGCCCCTCCGTTAATTAAACGATATAATGAATGTTAATTAATTTTAAATAATTTCTGTACGCCGAAGTGATTAAATCATTACAGGCGCAGTGGACGGAGCTGCGATCGCTCGTGCGAAGACAGATGGACGGAGGCGGACGTTTTGGGCCAGCCTGGATGGCCCTCGAGCCCATCGCAGTCTTCATCCACGCAGTGCAGAAATGGTGCATGATAATTGAGTGAATATTACAGCCGAGGTGGAGGGGGGAGAGGGGGTTCCGTTTTTATGCTTCCAGCTTCTGCAGCGGTCTTCACCTCAACTTGGTCGGAGCTTAAGACCGCCGATCTGGTGGCCATCGGATTTTTATTTTGTCGACTAAAAACATTCACGATCGGGTGGCCATTTGTTAGCTCAATCAACGCTCGCAAGTGCCGAAGATCGGACGTTGCCGGTTTTGCAGCACAACCTGCATGCCACAGACAGGCCCTAACGACGATGGAACTTCCCAAGGTTCCGAAGTGAAACGAGCTGGTTGGAGCGAGTGTCCATGATGGACAGCAGCAGTTGGGCCGCTGCAGTGCGGCTTTGTTTATATTTACGATTGTACAAAATCATAAAAATATTTTCCATCTCCGGTGCGGGTCGAGGTGTCCGGTCTCAACTCGAGCCGCTTATGCTGCCCGTTGCGAAACCGAACCCGCACTGGACACGTACTCCTGGCCCACTTGAGCGTATGTTCAGCGAGGCAGGCAAAACGGGAGACGTTTAGCGTTGGTAGACCTCTTCTACCGAAGTGGTGGGCTAAGCACAGGATTCGCTCCGCAAAGGAGTGGTGGCCAAAGTGGCAATTGGCTATCGCCAATCGGAAATCGGCTACCAAGTGCGGTAGTTTTCCAACGAGTCTAGCCGCCGGACGCAAATTGGACACGCCTTCTCTCCTTCGCAGCGAGGCGAGGTGGAATTTTTCCAGCAAAACATGATGAAACATCTACGGCGCTGAGTGACACAAACCTCATGCGTATCGGCCGAAAATCATTAGCATTAGATCTCACAAGCTAATGTTTAAATGGTTTGCGATGGAATGGACCATTAAATATCTGAAATTTAGGATTTCTAAAAATTTTCTTCAGATTCGTTTTGATTACATTTTAAAGTGCTTCCTATTTCTTCAAATGCTCCAATAATAATAATTATAGTTTTTTTACGTGATGTTATTCCGTCATTGGTCATCAAGTAACTAATTAAAACCTCTTACGACTAAGTTAGTTTACAATTCCTTAAACATGTGAAACAGAAATGAACAATACCGATGAAATGTGAAAGTATAAACATGCCTTAGTAAAATAGTTAATAAATTATTTTCGGTTTTTTTTGTTTTCATTTATTTATTAATCAATTTATTCATAATTTATTAATTATTGTTAAAGCCAACAAGCTCTAACAAGGTTAATTGAAATTTTTCAACTATTCATAATTTTTCTGGCTTTACGCAATGCTATGATAATTGCTGTAAAATTCGAAAAAAATTGCGATGTGGAAACATTATTATCGTTTACAACTTTTACCTTGCTGAATAAGTTTATTTTATTCAATACTAATCCGTGTTATAAAACGCTCTTCTTTTGTTATTATTAGTACGTACAATGAGGGCAATATTGGCATTAAAATCATGCCAGAGTACCTACATATCCACTGTGAATATTTATGTAAATAAAAGATCAGTTAGTGATCGAACCAAATCTAAAAAATCGTTTTTCCATATATTTTACGGACTTTTTCCATGAAGTAGTAATAGTTGTACTGTTAGACCGTGTACTGATTTAGTAAGACAATTCTTAAGTAGCACCTCCACGATATCCTGTCAATGGTTTTCTTTTATATTTTTGTAACAAGGAGCCCTGTATTTGTACAACATTTTTACCGTTTGTTGCCAACGACATGAAAGGAATAAAAGTTATGCACAGTCAATGGATGGCAATGCATATAAAGATCAAACTTTAAACTCTGCAAAAGTCCAACGATAAGGAAGTGCAGCGAACCGATTTCCAAAGACCTCCGAGGACCACCACATACGCTCCCTGGGATATTAGCTGTGCGGGAAAACATACTGCCGGTCGGTTAGTTGTCGCATAAATTTCGCTCGAAAACTGTGCCAACTTGCGTTGCCCCGGCGATGACATTTGTGCCAAAACCAGTTCAGCCGACCGATTCATGCCGTTCTGTTTTTTTGCTCCTCGCTGCAACTAATTACCGTTGCCGTGTGTGGCCACAAGAACTCACCCCACGGAAACGCGGCTGTCGGAAATCGACTGTGGCCGCGATTCGGATGCTTTTAATCAACCGCCGGCCGGCCTGCCCCGATGAGGCAGGAATCGAAACGAAAACGAAACAAGAACGCCGAACAAACATGGGCATTACTAGCGGTGGAAGTGGTAGTAGTTGTAGAAATGTTCGAGAAAAGCGATCGCCCCTCCACCGTTCCGCCGATCGTTAACACAAATTATCACGGCAATAGTGCTCCCGGATATGGGGCAGAGCGGGTTTTTTTGTTGTTGTTGTTATTTTCGATTTGCCGGCGGCTTTTTCTTAGATGCCGCCACCAAGAAACTGGGCACCGCCAGCCGGGGAAGCAGCCGACAGACAGAGAGACAGATCAAAGGAGGAAAAGACCGAAATCGAGCCAAAACCTGATTCTTCCCGTAACTTCAAACGCAGCGCCACGCGGCGGATGCAAGTTTAGAGAAGCGAAGAGAAGCAAAAACACATGATTCAAACCATCGGAAAGTTCACCGATCGAGAGAAGTGAAATAAGGAGTAGAGTGTATTTTTCCGAACCTGTCGATATTAGAAACAGAAACAAAAAAAAAACTAAACAAGGACAAAGTTAGTATCTGGTGCTAAGAAGTCGGTTCTAATACGGTAAGAATCGCATAAAGCTTCATTGTACAATAGACAAGTATAAGAAACGCAAAAAACAAGAACAACATTCTTAAAAAGAGAGATAACAATAAGCCAACTTCAGCAATCAACTCAACATTAAATAAGTTTTTTATGTGAGTTAATTAAAAGAGAAGTGTTAAAAACCTCTCATAACAAAGCCCTAATAAGCGTGAAGCTTTGTGAAGTAACAATCAAACGGAGAAAGGTGCAACGCTAAGCTAAGAATTGTTTCCAGTGATGGAAAATTATAGCTTATCGATAAAGACGCCGAATTGATTATTTGTTCACCGTTGAAAATTGCCTCATACCAGAATGAGCACAACGAGATAAAAAATAATTGATTTTCTCAACAGTCGTAATGTGACAACAGTAAACTTTTTTTGCAGACTTCCACTAGCAAACAAATTGTAAAATTAAAAATAAAAATAAACAAGATAAATGAATTTCTGCAATAGAAAAGTATCGTTTGAAAGTAACACGATAAGCCCGATACCGTTGGAACATGGGTTGATAAACAGTACTTTCTATGCATTTTTGTTTTCTATTGATTATTAGTCACACATCAGTAAATTGAATGAAATATAAAAATTGCAGTTTATTGCACAAAAGTGTACAGTTTTTTTTCAACCGTAGCAAAGCAATAAAGCGATCACATTTCGTGCCAACTAACCCACACAGGGCACCACGGTGTTGGCCGTTGCGGCCTGTCATGAGCTTGGATGACGATGACGGATGGTGGACCCTCGAAACGCGCTTGAAAATGGCACGATCAGCAAACTCGGCTCGGCTCGGTGCAGAGGTCGGCATCGTTTTCCACTTGAGGCCGGGTCGCAAGGTTTTCCGCCTGCCGCCGGCAAGCACCACAGGACCTTACCAACCTCTTGAGTGGAGGCCTTGGGGTTTTACGGCCGTACAGATCATATGCACTCCTCTTGGAGGATGCATTTTCCCCCCGTTTTGTTCGCTTCATAGAGAGATCCCCTTGTAAGACCGCCGGCCCGACGGCGGCTCATCGTTGCATCGTGGACGCGTGCATATTCATGAGTGTTGCACTGTGGCACAGGTCTCCGGCTGCCAGGTTTCCGGCTGGTAAATCTCTACCGCTTCTTCGTTTCCCCGCACTCGCACGCTGGGCGACCGCTTCAAACAGCGGATAAAATGCACTCCCGATGCACCGCCCACCTCCCACACGGGGGTGGGAGGAGGTGGCAGTGTCGGTGGTTGTAATGGAAAGGCGGAAGAAAAAGAGGGAAGGTTTGCACTTGCCACGGCCGATGGAGTCGGAGTGGGGTGCGCAGAAATTTATTCATCGACTAAGAGCTAATTAGTGCCATCGTGAATATGCACACGGACGAGCGTCTGTGTGACTGACTTGGCCGCGAGCAGCGGGTTTTTTTTGTTGATGCACCCGGCCCGATAGTGAGCCAGTCTCCGGCGGAAGACCTGTGAGTGTGTGCACTTGTTGCCACCGGGAACCTACGTGATCTTAGGCGGCAAGGAAGATAAAAAGTTGTGGAAACCCACACCAGAGCCTCCCGACCGTAGCGAGGAATGTGTTCCGGCTGGCAGAAGTTCTTTCGCAGGAAAACGGTGCGCAGAATGAAGAAAAGAGGCACAATTTTCCACGTAGCTTCAAGGAGCAACATGCTTTTAGATGTCGAGGCCCCGATCGAAGCGACTGGGGAGGTGGGGAAGGTGGCAGCAGGGGTAGCTGATTCTTCGCTGATTGAATCGAGTTAAAGCATGGGCACGAGCTTTGCATGAGGATTTTTCGTTTACGCTTTTACAACCGCTACCGTCGCCGAACAGTTTTGGAATAGGTGTGTGTGTGTGTGTGGGAAACACGAATGGGGAGGAATTAGACAAAAATGTACCTATTTTCTGA
Source organism: Anopheles ziemanni (assembly GCF_943734765.1). Classification (NCBI taxonomy): domain Eukaryota; kingdom Metazoa; phylum Arthropoda; class Insecta; order Diptera; family Culicidae; genus Anopheles; species Anopheles ziemanni. The sequence goes on from NC_080705.1 coordinate 40,384,469, forward strand.
GTTGAGACCAATGTGGTTTAATTTAACAAACTATGCCTCGCGTTGCGGTGATATGATTGAGGTGAAAATCAATCACATTTTTAAATTGCTTAATTTCAAAACGGTATTTTTAAACACTCTTACTATTCTCACGTTCTAAAGCGAAACAAAAAAAAATCAAAAGATTCTGAAGCGATTTCTATGGTATGTAGAGGCAGCTATAAATTGAAGACCCTAAAAACTTACACTACATTGACTTTTCAGGGGTTAGTTTCAAAATTAATAAAATTTCAATTTAGATCAAACCACACATTCAATAAGGAATCAAATTCAGATTAACATCGCAAATCATCAATGAATTTCCAAGAAAACCCATAGTATCATTTTCTATGTTCAAATTTACTACGTTATTTATTTTTAAACTTTTTAATTGAAAATATTTTCACCCGTTGGTTTAAAACGGTTTTTTTCGTTCGTTTTGAAACTGAAAAAGTTACTTTTTGAGAAATGATTAAAATGATTTTAATGTTTTCAAATGTACAGGAAGTTACATTTTCTCATCTATTATCCTATTATCCTCAATCTATTCTGGGAATTGTCCTCCGCTTTGATGAAATATTTAAACTGATCTCTTTTATATACAGTCGACTCTCGATAATTCAAACGTTCGATAATTCGAAACTCTCGATAATTCTAAGTATATCAGTAGCCCCTTGGAAAACTCTCACTATTTTGAATAAAAACAATACGATTTGGTACACTCGATAATTCGAAGTAAAATTCGAAGCTAGGTTGCTCTCTTCACGCGGTAATTCGAAGCTGTACCCACTCAACTCGCAGCAATTCAAAGTTCTGAGCAAGTTAAAACGTGATAGCACGAAGCTACGGGACTTCTGCCTCCAGTCAGATGCAAGCAATGACGTTGGTTTTCAATATTTACAATTGAAAATGTCATAGACCAAGTTAAACAGAATGCTTTAAACCTAAAAGAATTACAGAATATTTTATGATTGTGATTTTAATTGAAATTTTTGTTGAATTTTTTTATAAATATCAATATATTCACATATTCACCTCAAATATAGATCTATGTGCATAAAACGTGTTTTATAAATTTTATTTCCTACCACTCTTGATAATTCGAACTCTCGATAAATCGAACTTTTCTCTGGGTCCCTCCAACTTCGAATTATCGAGAGTCGACTGTACTACGTTAGCGCATCAAACTAATTTTTTTAACCAAAACACGAGAAAGCTTCTTATGGTGACCTTTTTTTTATCAAAACTCAATTAAGATAGTTTAGTAGCATCTTTTTCACATATTCTTACGTTGTAATGTATGTAATTTAAATTTATTCGGAAGTAAATCCACTAACTCGTTACGTATTTTAGAAGACAAGCAACTTTTTGGCAAATTGATTCCAGCATTAAAATTTCAAAAGTAAATGGAAAAAAAGTAAAGGGGCCTCTCATAAGTTTCTCGGATAAATCAAATACATACGTAATTGACCAAAAACAGACCAGTGAAATTAAAAGTAAAAACACTTCCAATATAGCAGTTCGATAGATTGAAAGAATTATGAAGTTGTGTAAAATAGTTTGATGATAAGATTTATGTTATCTTGGTACTTGGTTTTTTACAGTTTGCTTGCTGTTTGTATGCAGAATCAAATTTGTGAAAATGATTTTTTTAGTATTAATTGATAAATGTAACAAGTTGTATGTTGATATGAGGTAATGCAATATGGCGAAAATAATTCATAAATTCACATCGGTGAAGAATAATTTGGGGAAAAGTTTATGGATAAACAAAACAAAATAAATAGTATTGAAAAAGCCTTGGCATAATTACATTAGCGCAATGCAATCGAAAAGATTCCACCACCAACAGAAACCATTTGTAACTGGAATCAATTGATCCTGAAGCAGGAGAGAAAATCAAAGCACTAATTAAGCTAAGTGCATTGTTTCGTTGTTCTTTGTATTATCCAATCCGAGAAAAGGTCGACCTTTCACTGCTGGGTAAAAACACATAGCATAGAACATGCTTCGTATAAGCTTGTCATGTTTCCTTTGGATGTCGTTCGATCAGTTATCAGGAAAATTATCCCCCGCGTCGTGGGGTTGCAGCAGGAAAAGTGGCATCACCAACCACGTACCGTGCTGGAGCGACCGGGAAAACGAAAATCGAACCGATCAAAATGAAAAGTATTAGCCGACCGTTGCACGGAGCGACGGCAGGGCCGAATTCTTTGCCGGTCCAGCCGGTGCAGCAGCATATGGAAACTTTGCCGAACAAACCAGACGTCGTAAAAATAAAACTCGAAACAAACAAAACTTTCGGCCATAATTTAGCCCACCCAATACGCGTAGTTGTACGTACTTCTGGCGTGTGTGTGTGTTGTTTTTTTTATTTCCTTTGCTTCGGCGTCTCGAACTGCCTTCGGGAAAAGTCAAACGAAACGTTTTTCCAGCCTCGAGAAAAGGGCCACCGGTCCAAGCGTGGCACGGAGTTCGGAAATAAATTTCAACACATTTTTCTGATAAGTATCGTACCGGAATGTGTACACGTTGGGCATTTGACGGCTCATCGAAGTCGAGCATGGTGTTGGTGAAGGTTCTTCCGTGTTATTTTTGTTTCATTTGAAACAGGTTGGAAGAAACGAAACCAAGATTGGACCAAAATGGTGTAAGGTTTGGAGATCAATCTTGTTGCCAGTTTACAAATCGCTTTTCCGTTACAAAATGGAGTGTGAATGGCTTTTCTAGATTTTATTTAAAATATTTGTAACTACAGGAACGGAGTACAGTCGAAAATGAGTAACACAACGGTTCGTGGACACGTGCAAAACAACAAACGTATCACATACCCACCGCACAAACCGATTGGTCGTTAATGAATGCAGTCATAATTTAGTAGAAACCGTTCTGCTCCACCCCCATATATTAATTCATTCATCCATTCATTACCGAACGCTTAAGGCAGTGATTGGTGTAATGAAGATGCTAATTTTATTTGGAAGCACAAGCAATAACAGCTACGGCAGCCAATGTATCAGGTTACGGTTTTCAGGGTTCGTTTGGGGCACGAAGGAGGGGTATAGGGTTGGAATGGAAACGAAAATTCGCTGACTGTGAGAAACTCATCAAACGGACGATGCAAGCAGGACGGGATTCAGCAAGAGTCCAGATGGGCATGACCCGACTCACCGTAGAGATGTTCTTTTGGTGATGCTGCGCATACTGGGCCAGATGATAGTTTACCTCGGACAAAAGTATCACCAATTTAAAACATTATCATCAATTAATCATTAAATATCCATCTCCATTCATCTTTGGGTAATTTTTTTATCCAACCATTTTTCCAAACTGTAAATTTTATTTAAATGAACAATTAATTATAAACACGCTTTCATATGACAGCATCATTTACCTAGCTGTAAATCGTTCTTTACTTACCGATAAAGTATACATTAATAGCGACTTAATTTCACAAAACTTAAGGGGTAAGCATCATTGTTATCGACTCATTATCAACAGTTTTTCTGTGCGAAGAATGTATATTATTGCACCTATTTCTATTAAGGCAATTAATAAGTTAGCAATCAATCAAAATAGCTCAATCTTCATCAATTTGAATTTCCAACCAAACTTCTTCGTCTTCTTTAACGGCCCGCTCATAGTTGAGCACGTCGTGTTGATATGGCCAGGTTCCAACAAAAGCGTCTCTTAATTCGTTAACTGTTTTTTTTGCAGCTAAAAAATCTAAAATACATTTTGTTCGTTCGTCACCTACATCCAATTTATATGTGCTATATTGCGGTACTGGCGCGTATAGTATTGGAAACTTTTAGTATAGTGAAATCAGGATGACAAAATCTAACAGATCTAATGAAATGCAAGCTAACTCATAAATACATCCCGGAATCATAAATACGTATCGTTGACTAAAATATAAATTTGAAGTGAAAAAAGAACGCTAAATTGTTTGGAAAAAACTACAAAATCCTATTTTCAGTCCCTATATCAAATTTATACATGCTGTGTTGCTGTATTGCTGTGTGCTGCAACATATAAGTCATATCAGAAATACCTTCTAGGATTAAAAATATGTACTGTGATAAGAAAGCTTTACAAGATTTGTTTATTTATAAACCCCTCCTTCAAACGTACCGGTACGCAAACACCATCATTTGACCATCGTGCACGAGTAATAAACCCACTGTCCCAGCGAGCCAGGCATCGACGAAAGGTAACTCGACGCAATCCGTACAGCTTCACCTCCATAAACTTCGACTCGGCTCGCGGTCGGTTCATCCGTGCCATGACCCGTTGTCACCGTCACCGGCGTCATCGGAAAGATTGGCCGTTATCCACTTTGTTACCTTCATTAGGCGAGTAAGCACTTTCCTGGCCGAAATGGAGAAGGACAGCGCGAAGGAAAGGGCAGCAACGGATCCCGTCAATTTGGCTGTGCGGAGCCGGTGATCCCGTGACTCCAGCACCCGGTGTTCGGGAGTGGGATGCAAAAGTGGCCGGGATTGACGAGCCCCGTTGCATAGCCCCTGTCCCGCTCGTAGGCATTTGCCAAAATCGGACCGTCGGCACAACCGCACGATTGCGCCATAAAACGTTGCTTTGTGGCTTAATTTACTGTAAATAAATGTGGTAATTAATATTTTTACAGCATAAAACCGCTCATTCGCCATTGAGTTTCGTCTGCTCCTTCGTATGTGTGTGTGTGTGTTTGTGCCCTTCCTGTGCCTGTCCTTTCCGCCGCAGGGCGGATAAACTGCGTTGTGGTTTCTTGAACCACCTCTCGCACACCAAACGGCACTTCTTAGGCTGAATTGGCATCGGAGGAAAATCGGGACCACGGGGCGGGAAAGTCAGCCTCGGTTTGGGCAAACAACAGCACGGGCGAAGGGGTTGTCGGGCATGCGGCACGTGGAACGTGCAAGTAGGCAGTCGATGAGTTTTGGGATTTATGGTAATTAAATACATGCAGTGATGCATGAAAAATTGCCCCTTCCGCCGGTCACCGGCAGATCACGAGGAGAACGAAAATCCGGCCCATTTCGGTTCCCAGCAGTGGCAGTGTCGCAATCGTCGCAGGGTGACGGGGAGGCCGGGAAAGGATACGACTGCCGTCAGCGGTGGTTTGGGGAGTGGGCAAGTGGGTTGTAACATTTTATTAAGGTGCTTCCACGGAGCAGTCCCCGACCTAACGATGCAGGCACAGAAGTCACCCGGAGTGAATGATTCACCTGTGCGCTACAAGAGCTCTGGGTGAGGATATTTGAATGAGTCACATTATAATAAACGACAGGTTTTTTCGGCCTGCCCCTCAGCTTTGAATAATCGATTCTGCCAAACGGTCTGCCAAACCCGTCAAGCATGGTACAGTTCAGTTTTTTCTTGCTGCTTTCATATACAAACGTCATAAGTTAATTAGAAAGTTCCATGAACTAGCTTGCCATTAAATTAAATTAGTTCTGCTTTCTATGGCATGTATTTCTCTTCATATCCAATATTTTTGAAATTTCAATTTAAATTAAAATTGCACACATTGGAAAGTTCTATAGAGTTTCATATTCCATCCTCCTTATCGTTGTTGTGTGGTAGTTAATTTTATAATGAAAGTTTATGCCAAACATTTTTAATATATAATCAATTTCAGCGTATTAAAAGCTAATGACTTTATGAAGTTATTGGTTACTGTAAATTGGAAAATGCAGCAAAATGCATCGCTCAGGCCATCATCTTTTTATAAAAAGTAAAAAAAAATAATTTAACTTAAGCTGTCTGGGTAAAGAGATTCATCATAATGTCCACGGAAGAAATTATTGTTTAAACAAAGCTTTGTCAAATTTAGAGCTCGTTTTTGTCATATAAATAACCCCAAACATCTATTATTTTACAACTACTTAAAATCAAAATTGTACAAATAATTTGTCATTTGAATGTTAGCTGCTGCTTTTTTAAAACGTTACTCGTTTATTTATAATAATAATTGAAAAAAAAATTACGTCTCGAACATACTGAGTAAACGTGTTAAACTGAACTTAAAAGAAAAAAAAATAACTAGAAAAAGGTCTTGGCGATGCTATTATTTGGTAAACATCGTTCTATTTTATAATTATCTAGTTTTTATTTTCGTGATACTTAAAATTGGTGTAACTCGTGTTTGGTAATTTTACTCCAAATATATTTAAAAAATTAAATTTCAAGAGAAACAAAAACTAACATACAGTGAAAATATTCAAATTGTATAAGAGCACAAATGATTGGGAGTATAACATAATTTAACATATGTTTTAATTGTACACTACCTTTGTTACAACCTTTTCAACCACTCATAATATGCTCATTTCAACAGCGATGAAAAACAACATAAATCCAACCAACAACATAAATCTTTGAGCAGATCCTGAAAACTCTTCCTACGTCGTTGCGTTTCTTTTGGCACTCCAACCGGGCTCATAAACCAGCCGTAATCATCTGGACATGATCGCGTCAGGGCGTGATGGTGCGCCTGGAAATATCTCACCAACAAACGATCCTCGTAAACTGTGCGCTGTCCCAAAAGCAGATCATCAAAACACACTCACGTCCCGGCGATAGGCCCGGCGTGTGACGAAGGCAGCGACTAATTAAATAACCATTGCCCGCGTCCCATCCCGGAGGACTTCAACCCCGCTGCACGACGTGGCACATGACGTAAAAGAAGACATTAGAGGCGTCACACACCCTCGGCGGCTCTGCGCACCTCGTCGCCACGGTCGTCGAAAAAAAAGGGAAGAGTAAACAAACCGTTTTGGAAAACGGCTAAGAAAGCAGCACGACACGAAACGTGCATTACGCGCGATCGCGAGCTGCTCGCGGTTCCATAATGTCAGTGTAAATAATTGTTCGTTGTCTGAGAATGAAGAGGGGGGAGGGCGTGTTGAGGACGCAGCCAAAGGATAGATGATCCGGGATGGATGAATTTCCGGGTGGCGCGGGAAAAAGCGAGCCCTAGTCCGATCGGAGTGTAGTGAGAAGCCTTTATTTCATCGGCGGGAATGTTTCGTGGCTTCGTTCCTGCGCGTACCTTGTGCTTATTTGCGGGCGCAGCCTGGGAAAGAAGCTCTAACCCGGTGCATTCCTTCCGAGGTTCCGAGCGCAACCCGACGGCAAGGTATGCGACTCTACCTTTCCAACGGACAGGTATAAGCAAAAGGTGCTGGGATGCAGCAGCGAAAGCAAACGTTAATCATTTTGATTGTTTGATTCCTTTTACTTTAACAATCATTACAGACTATTTTTAATTTGCTTTTATACTAGTATTAAAGCTGTTATCAACTCAATTCAAGTTGAATATTGCTATATTGCTACGTCAACAGGCTCAACGACTAGAGAAAAAATATCTACAGTATATTTTCTCAAGATTTTTTATATTTAAAGAATTTGCAATTAATTTCCCATTTTTTTCATTTTCCGTTCCTTTTCGATTTGAATACGGATTTTGAATACGGATAATTCACAAAGTTTTGTTTTGTAATAATAAATTTTTAGGTCAATGGAGTTAGTTCGCCGACTCTGGCCTAGAAGTCATACACGAAGTCATAGTGAAACCTTAAACGAGGCTCTTTCGAGAAAGGACCACGGCAAGGGATGCCGGAGGAGTGTGGCGCCGGGGTAACGGGGAAAATTTAAATGCCATTAATTAACACAAACCCTTGCCTTACCTCTTGGTGTTTCCTGGACGTGTCTGCCCTTCGCTCGCACGACGCGATCCGCGGTGCACCTTCCTGCCTCGTCCCGTGATCTTCGAAGGATGAAGACGACGATCGCCGGTCGCTGACGTGAGAAGTGTTTCCCCCTTGCTCCTCCGCGTTTCTCCCTTCTTCCTTGTGGAGGAAAAAAAAACACCAAGCGGGAACCAAAAATCGCTCGGAACCTAAGGAGCGAGCTTACCGAATGCAGCCCACCGGAGGCTGCACCGTAGCGGGTAGATTTGTTTCTCTCGTTAAACACCAAGCACTGCTTCAACCTTTTTACACCTCGTTTACTTTTTTTGTGTTGCTATCCACAATTTGTTGTAATGGTCGACCTTTTGCGTTACGCTTCGCTGCGTTCGAACGCACCGGCGGGGATAGGATATCCCTGGAGATATCCGCTTGCTTACCCGGTTTGAGCGGAATCGAAAAATACACTGGCCCAACAACACACTTCTCGCTGCAGTAATCACTTTTCAAAGGGCTCGTTGATTAAATCCTATACACTCGTACACACAGAAACACACGCGGGGAGGAGGAGAAAATCAGAAGATCATACCATATCCCTTCTGCTTTCGTTCCATTCACGCACGATCATACGCCGTAGCACACACTTGAAGACGGTACGACTGAGAGATACAGAGCGGATCAAATACAAATGTCAAGAAAATTCATTCGTCAATCGTTGGCATCTGTCTTCCAGACTGCGGGTAGTTCTCTAACATTTTTCCGGGAGAAGAAATTTCGCACGATCGCGAGAAGCGCAACTTCAACGAAGAAGTGAACCCGTACGGTGCAACAACGTACGAAGCGTGCATGGGAAGGATCGTTTTAATGCTATGATAATTGTGTTAATTAATCAGGTGCAGCAGGGGACGCGATAAGTGTCGATAAATTGGCTGGCAAGTCTCAGCTTATTAGCAGCCATCCATCGTGGCCAAGCTATGGTCTGGGGTTTGCAATAATTTTTCCTAATTACAGTTATCACTTTACGCGTTCAACTGTAATTATGGACTGTCTTTAGCGTTGCACCGTGATTTTTTCATTACGGTGATCATGACGGTCGGATTGAGTGGTTAGTAAGATATTGCCTTCGCATAAGCAAAAGGAGTTTTCTGATGTTCTAATGTGCCAAGATGCATTCGTGTTTTATGAAGTCCCTATTGAGTTAAATGATCCATATTCTCATCAATTTCCATTTTGCCTTTTTGACTGACTTTGTTGACTAACTTTTCGTTTTCGACTCTTAAATTTAGAACCTTTCGTATCATAAAGAAACTACAAGCATCTTGCTGCGTACTTGAGATACGGGATGTTTTATCTTTGGAACTCCAGTCTCCAGTTAAACCAGTTTAGTTTGACTTTGTTGCGACGCGTGGGGAAACATTTTGCAACCCATAAACACGGTGCCCAATCTAAAAAGGTTAGAGGTTTTAACCATTCCCGACCGATACGGCCGAAGTAAGATGGCCAAAATTAGACCCCTTTTAAGAACCATTTCGCGATCACAGGACACTTAATTCGATGATTTATCGTTTTCGCACCTACATCCACCGCTTACGGTTCGCTTCTGCCTTCAATCGGGTTCGAGGTGAGTCAGCTAAATATGTTTTTTTTTCGAATTCGGTTCGCTGTCTCCGTTTTCCTATCGCCATCTTCTAATCGCCAGGCTTGAGAAGGCTTCAAGCGATCAGCATGAGTCGGGGGCGGAGTGTGGGTGTAGTGTATAAGTGTGTCTTTCTCTTCGGGAAAGCCAGCTGGAGCGTGTGCCGGAGTTGATCGGTCACCCACGCCGGATGGAGTCATTTCCGATCCGCGTGTGCCAAAAGCCAACACCAAACCGGGAGGGGTTTTTTTTCTTGTTCACATCACATCTCACCTTTGCAGATGGAACGCCAAAGCGGAGATGGAGGCTTTCTTCAGGTGACGCCTGACGATGGGCAGACCCAAAGCAAGGCGCGGGTGAAAGGGTTAAAAAGGCACAGTAGTTACAAGCTTGCAAAAGCCTTCACATTCGCCGGCCACTGCGGTTTGCCACTCGAAATAAAAGACCGAGATCATGATGGCAAACCGAACACGCTTCGGCATCTTACAACTGTTGCACAAAGCGGCCGCTTTTGGTTCCGCTCGACCCGGTGCCCTCTTAAGGAGCTACCAAAGGGGGAGACTTTTAATCTTTCGCACGAGTCGCCGGCGATCGGTTCGGGCCGCTTTGGTCACGAACCGCTGGTCGCACACTTTCACACACCATTTGCGATGCCCTCCGGCTGCGGACGGGAGGGTCCGGGACGCAGAAACGGAAACGAAACTAACTCAACGCAACAACATTCGCACGGTTGCGCCCCAAGGGGCCCTTTGCAACAAATAATAAAATGGATCGCAAGATCAAAGAGAAAGACACGGGAGCGCGTGACGAGGACAAGAAACCTTGTGGGAAACGAAACAACACCACCGTCGAATCAGCTCAGCTCTGTAGCCACTTTTGGGTTTTTGGGGGTTTGTTTTGTTTCATGCACCTTCCCATTGCGGCCTACTTCTCGGTATGGAGATGTTGCAGATTTTGTTGGGAATTTTACAACTTAATCGAACTGGTTACTAGGGCGGGCTTGGTAGAACAGAGTACGGTATGTTTTTGTTATGTTCTTTTTAACCACATTAACCCTGACGTGTGGGACAATTTGGATTCAACTGGACGAATAAATTCCGCGGATAACAGTTTCGCACCGAACGGTTGAACACCGAAGCACATAAAACACACGAACAACCAACCAAACACTTCACGCTCAGTGCACACAATTTCGCCAACCGGCGATTGAGGTTTTTCGTACCGTAATTCACGGTTCCGTGAAACTCCCGCGAGAATATCGCGGATTTTTGCGAACTCGCTTTTGCCGCCTGAACGAAAGTCGTTTGTTCCGAACGCAGTTGCACAAAGGCCGTCGCACACCTAAACCGTCCAAAAGCCAGAGGAAAACTGATCCGAACAGGCACATTTCGGACGTCGTCGCCAGTCCTTTTCTCTCGCGCTCGCGCATCTCGCCGGGCGCCTGGTGAGAAGTCACGGTTACGTTCACTCATCTCACAGCTCGCTCGAACCGTGAATTGCTTCGCATCTCACGTTGGCGGCGATGCCGCTTTGCTTCTTCTCCCGACCCGAATGAGACGGCAAGACCGCAGCTAGTGAGGTGAGGATGCTGCACGATGGCAAGATCTCGCGACGCGAGATGCAGCTGAAATCGGTCCCGCTCACACACCGCTGGTTTCTTTTTCCCTCTCGAACGCGCATGCACACTCCTTCCCTTCTTTCTCGTCCCCGGCGGGATATACCTCCCTTGGGCGTCTAGATTTTAAAGGGGGATACAAACGTGGATGAACATCGAACTGTTTACCCGTGTGAGTGAGTGTGTGTGCAATTTCCGGAGAAAATGGGGAGCAAACGGAGCGGGATTGTTTTGCTTTGGGATTCAAACCCCAGTTTGGCACGGGCTGCACTATTTCACGCGGTTTTCGCGTTTTCCAGCCTTCGTCGGTGCTATTGCATTTGTTACCTTTTTTTTATTTTTCCCAAAAATCTCGAAATGGTACCGTCTTGCTCTTACCATCGTGGGCCACGAGAATATGAGGCCTTGTCCGGCGTAGTCGACGGATAACCGAGCTGAGATCCGCGAGCTTTGACGATTCGAGGCTGATCGCTTAAACGCACGTTTTCGGTCCTATGATACCCGAAGGCGACGATGATCGATGATGTCTGGTGTATATGGAAGTGTTAGCAAAATTGACACCACGCCGGACGCTTTTATTCTCTTCCAAATGCATTCCAGTTTGCTGATGAAGACTGTTTGCTGATGTTTTTTTAATTTTATAGCAATTACGCTTCGGGAAAATTTAAAAGGTTTGAAGAAGTCGCGTTGCGTTTGAAAGGTTTTTATTTCACGGACCTAATTTTCTATGTGTTTACAAGCTACGAATCGTTAATATTGAGTAAATTTTTGTGATCCAAATTAGGTATTGCTTTGAATTCAAATTCAAAATTCAAAGCCATCATTCAATCCTGTAGAGGTATCCTGCAGAGGTTATTGAATCGTTTTATAATTTTACCAACAATATGGAACGCGATTCCAAAATTTCTACGTTTGGTTGTAATGTTCGGAACACTATACAAAATTAAAAAAAAAAAAACAAAAAATATTCAAAGAAAATTATTAACGAATGGCCTTTCCGGTTGTGAGCATATCATTAAAAAAAGGAAAACAAACGATCGATCGAAGGATTTTGTCAGTCGATCTGCAACTCACTAAAATAAAACTGTATCTGGGATTTTATTTTTCCATTGCATATTTCAGTAACTTCTTTTTAGCCTTACTTTCATGTCAAATAGGAGATTGAAGTGTTAAAAGAATGTTGAACTTAGTTAGAGTCATAGACTATCTGAAATCATAAATAAATTGTTTCGTTTGGTTGGTTTAACATTGCCTAGCAATTCAAACCTCATTAAATTTTAAAATTAAAAAACGGAAAGGTGGATTTCAAAAGGCTATTTCCGTTAAATTTTACAACCTGATCTAATAGCTTTTATCTCTGTGGTGTACGGGCAGTCTTTCTCTGCTATACTTCAACAACTTTTATCGGCATGCTAACGAGCTGCAACCGTTGTTCTCAGCTTCCAGCGGCCTCCACACGGGTTCGGCTGGTGGTAAGCAACCCGACGCAGAACTCCGGAAAGGAAATGACGGCGAGACGCAACGAAAAGAAACAGAGAAACTCTAACGCCCGTATCCCGTGTCGCATGAGATGACGCTGGAGAAGTTTGCGTTACGGTTTGGAGACGATGGGGAATTTCTTTGTCGCACTGTCGACTCTCTTGGCGCTTGCTCGTGGCTTTGCTGGCCTCGGTTCGGGGTTCCCCACCCGCTGCCCCCCGCAACGGTCTGGGCACGGAAACTGTCCACTCGATGGCCCCCACAGTCGCATGCGACGCTGACGAGGAAATGAAAAGCTGTTAGAAAACGGTCGCACTCTTGCTTCGTTCCGCCGAAAAACTACCCTGGAAAGGGTGAAATAAAGGAAACTTCTCGCCGGTTGCCAAAGCCGATCTAATGGCCGAAGGAGATACGTACGTGCCTCTTTCTAATATTGCTCGGTCTCACTCGTGCCCATGTTCTTCCGTCCCCCTCCTTTCACATGATCACCAGTAGCGTTGGCTGGTTGGAACATTACCACCAGTAAACATAACTGCAAACATCCCGGTGGCCTGAATGGGGGGTGGAGAACATCAAAAAATGGCGAACAAAATTACCACCAGCGCGCATAAAAACCGTTGGATCAGGTAGTTGGATTATGTTGCTGCTGAAACAGTTCCCACTCAGTGTCGTTTGACATTTGACGAAAATTTTAAGATTCTTAACACAGTTGTAATTGGGATTGAATGAAACTTTCTAAATGCACGCAAACAATATTCTTTTTCTATTTTTAAACCAATTTCTGTAACACTTTCCCGAGAACAGGAAACCATCGAGACATCGTGGGTGAAAAATCAAAGTAAAACGATCGAAATGGTTCGCACATTGCACGAGAAGTGTACCCCGTTGATCGCAGCTCGAGTCGTTTCGTTTGATGCGTTTCCGTGCGCAGCATAAAAGCATGACAGCGCCATTCGTTTGATTGTTTTCGTCTGCCAGCGAACCGACCGAAGGATGTGTGTGGACGCGCACCGACGTGGTGGAATGTAATATCTTTTCATTCGGCAAACAACAACGTACCCGCTTCATTACAGCGCGCGATTACTTTCGACGTTTTTTTCCGTGTGGTCTCCTATAGGGCTTACCCCGCTGTTGGTCGGAGAAGTACGTAGCTGCCACGTAAAGCCAATTCCGCTGGACCCGTTAATGGTTCGATAGGAATCTCGTACATACACTCCCGTGTAATGCCTTCCGGCCGTCGGATTCGCTTTCCTCGAGACGTTTGATGTCGACTGCTTTTTCAATAACGGTCAGAGCACATGGAAAAAAAACATCCGGAGGAAGGTGAGCATCCAAAAATAATACAAATTAGACTGAATGAAGTGAGGAAAATTTGCTGACCTACTTTTGCCGAACGAATTATTTTTATAACGTGTCGGTGGCAAGATTAGATCGTAATCAAAAATGCATGTTCTGTTTTTATTTTGCTCCGCATTGATTTCTTGTTTGTTCGTATAGTTATTATATTTTATCAGTATTTATTCATATAAATTTAAATAATAAGATATTTTCAATATTACGCTAATACAAACAACAGTCATAATCACTTATTATTCTAATATCCATTCCTTAATCTATTGGCGACTTTATAAAATGTAAATCGCAAATATGTTGATTGTGTAAACGTTATTTTGTAAAATTAACTTATAAAAATGCCCTATTAGGAAAAATCAATCAATAAAACATCATTATTATCCAAAAAAATTATTCGGTATTAAATGCTGGAACACAAAGCTCAAAGTTAAGTGATTACAAAAGTTGTTGAAGGTAGAGAAACAAATTTCATACATGTTATTCTTTTAATTAAAAAAATAATAGAAACATTAACATTCAATAAATGAAGCTATTTTTACATCATTTTAATAGAAAACAATAATTTAAGAACAATTATTGATAAATAACGTATTAAAACTGAACGTAAGATTATTTCCAAACGCGACATCATTAGTATCTTGCAAGCATAAACTTCTGATGTCCTTCACCATTGAGCTATGTACGGGAGAAAAAACGGGTCTACCAGGTACATCCTTGGGCTAGAAAACCCGCCAACAAGCCCACGAAACAAGCGCGCTGCCGAAACATTGCGTGTAATAGGAAAGACGCCTCAGGCGCTACGTTGTTCGTTGTGTTGTGTACAGCTACCGGATTGTTTTCCAGCCGCCAAGCGAACTTCACATTCGACCTCCTCCCTCCCCCACCCCCTTCCTTGGGCGTGGCCCCGTCCCCGTTTCGATCCCCGAGCCCGGCCAGTGCGTTATTGTTACCTTTTTATTTTATCTTCCTAACCAGTAGAGCATTGGGAAGGAATTAAAACTTCACCCAGCAGAGCCGACTTGGTGGTAGGTTTGTGTTCCAACAATTTTCCACAATTCCTCACTCGCCTCCCTGTTACACTGTTGATGTACTACTACAATCCTAAAGGTGCCCTTTCACGGTATTCCGCGCATTGAAGTGCGCCTGGAAAATGTGGCGAGAATTTTCTTCATAACCCTCGGCCCTGGTGCATCGGTTACGCGAGACGCTGGACCCATCACCATCATCATCCTCATCATCATCAACATCATCTCCCCTACACCAGTAGCGATCGCGATGTTTAGGAACTGCGAGTCCCAAGCCCAAAACAAACGCCATAAAAAGGTAAAAAGTCAAACCGGCATGGATCAAACGATGGCTTGCGTTTTCCCCACCGTCCCGTGTGGGTTTTCCGATCTTCCAAAACGCATGCCACATGATGGCGATGAACGCACAGGAGCACGGGAACAACAAAATCTGTTGCGTTGGTTCTGGGAATTGCTGGCCGCGGCCATGTACATTCGCATCGCTGTAAGCCATAAGTATGAGAGCTGCTGCCATGGCTAGGAGAAACAACAATTTTGTAGATTATAAACCTTTTGGTGAGCAGTTAAATAAATACATTCTCATATGCTAGATTAGGGATTTGCAAGTAATCTTTCAAGTAGATTCACGGATAGGCAAACAAAAGGGATTTATGTATAATTTTGTAGGAAAAATTTGTTTAAAACAGAAACATCATGCTTTTCTTTACACTAATATGCATCAAACGGTTAGGTTGCGCTATCTAGTCCCAGCGGAAATCAACTCGCACAGACGCTGAATGTAAGAAAAGCCTAGCCCTACAAAGACCAAGCGAGTAAAAGAAATAACACGGACGCACATTAAAGTTCCCATAATCATGATTGCTGTCCACGCAGCAGTGCCGAAGGTCGACATGGAAATTGTCAACATCGGCACATAATTAGTGCTGCTGGCTGGTGGTCGGCAGGTTTGAAGAGTTGATGAAGCCATTTCACTCCGTCCCGGAGCTGCCGTGACGTTTGCGTGCCCTAATTGCGGACGCGCATCATCACGTTGGCCACCCGTCCAGGATCCGTTGATGGACGATTTACGTCAGTTTAGCGGTAGATAAATGTTCTTATTTTGAACGTTACTCGTTAAGCTGCTCGTTACCAGTACTCGTTCCGATGAATGGTTTATTATGAAGATGGCCACTCAATAGTGTAAAATGTATCATGAAGCTAAGAAAACTATTCCTTCATTCAGTTAAACTTATTCTGAATAATATTTACACTATTGAAAATTAAATTAATTGCCAATTTAGTTTCAAACGTTAGGAATTTTTAATCGGAAAAAAGCACTGACGTCATTAGATAATTAAATTTGTTCGGACATGCCTCGTTTCTCAACCAAATCGAACAGTAATCAATCATATTTATGAAAAAATGTTACAATTCAAGTTAAACTTTAATAAAAATAGCTCTCATCAATTTGCTGAAGACCTCAAAAAAGTAGGTAAGTTTGTTTCTAAAATAAACATTTTATTCTTCCGTGATCAGAATCTCCCATTCTGAGTTCCTTATGATGCGGTCTCGGTTTTTCCTCTTTGCTTTCATTCAGCCAATCTTCAAATGTCGCGCCACATCGCTCGCAGCAACACAATTGACAACCACTTGTCATCCTCGGAGCCAATTGCTTCGCGTAACGCCCACCCCCAAAACGGATGAGACACTCCTTCTCTATGATAAGGAACAAAACGCGGGAAAACAATGGGTCTGGTGCTCCAGTTTGCAAGAGTTGGATTTCATTTTGTTTCCGACATCCTTGCACTCGTTTAGCGTTTCTCGTTCGTTCGTCCTGTGGTATACCATCAAGCCATACGTGCGTGTAAGCGTTCATGTTCGCGAGGCTGATTTATGCGGCTTCATTGTGTGCGCCACGTGCAAGGATGCCGTATCTTTTATTGTAAACTGGTGGCTCAGGTTTCTTGGTATGAATTTAAAATAAGCTGAACGGCAACGGGACCGGAGGTAAATGTTTTTGTAATAAGTTCCAAGTCCCTGGAAAACCATTAGCCCATTGCAGTGGAACTGGGTCTAGTTGATACTATACTTTTAGCATGTATCTTTCACTGGTGTTTTTGTTCTGAGAAAAGAACAGTGGATATTAGCTTTGAAAGGGATTATTGAAATGGCTTTCGGATTAGCTGAGGATTTATAACGATTATTTTTTATTAAACCGTCAGCCTCCACATTGGAACGTACCAAGGATTTTATGTTGTACGTTATGAGCTTAAATGTGTTTGATTTTAATGACCAAAACATTTCGACAATTCTTGAGAAAGTCACCGCAAGCATTCGGCACAGCACATAACAGCAAGAAGTAAATGTAAGAATCGAACCGAATACGTTTGGAGCTAGAGGAATGATAATTAAATACGGATAAAACGATCCAACGCATCGCCGAATTAGGACTGAATTTAAAAATGCGAAATAATTCGTATGCTAGATACTGATTAGTTAGGTAGTAACGAAATACTTTAGACACTAGAATCCAAATAGCAATTATTTCGACCGCTATGCGATTTTCAATTTAGAAAAGGTTTTTTAACATCTAAAGCTACATGTAAAACAAATAAATTAGAAAAAAACTACCATGCTCAATTTGTTGCGTCTGGCGCCCGAGAGATATGAAAATATTGTTTGTAACATACTAAAAAGTACCCGTTAACGAATTTGAAAATTCTTCAAACATGAAAAAATTGTAGCGTGTTCAAAGGAATGATTAAAATGGCCGCTAAAAAGCATTCGGCCAAGATTCCAAAGCAATGTATTCTGTGACGTGTTAACAAGTGCGAGCACTGTGAGAAAAAGTGAAAGAAAAAGATAGTTGTTTTGGAGTGTAAAACTGGTGCGTGATCCAAATTTATAATCCTTGTCCTGACCAAAGTGGATGGTGATAAGATAGGCAAAGAAATAAAAGCAAATTAAAATGAAGGACAAGAAATAGCTTAATTGGAAGTTTTAAGAATGTAGAGAAATTATTCGTGGAGGTCACGGTAGTAATTACCAGTTTCTTTCCTGAAGTCTTTAGTGTACGTTTTCTTGTTCTTCTTGGTTTCATTTTGGAATACTCAAAAATACATTAATAATCTGTTTTGATATTGAAAGCCAATGGTATCACAATAAACAAAATTAACAAGTTGACTGTCGTGTCACCTAACAAGCGGGTGTCAGCAGCGTAGTAGTGAACTTATTTAGTAATAGGCTATAATAATAACTAAAATGTATTCTTTTAAGAGAATAGTTTTTGCTTAGGTTTCGAAAACCGTTGGTTCAATGAATTTAATAACCGACAAAAACTATTGTACTAAAAATCTGTACTAAAACAACAGGCCAGTCAACGCGTTAATATTATAATATTGTAACGTCAGATTACGGAGCAATAAGTCAATTCAACCAAAATATCTAAACCAGGAGAAAATCATCAGTCTCATCAAATATAATTTACTAATTTATCATTTTTTTTAAAGAATGTGCGCGAAAACATTCATCGCAGCCAATCGAGGCCTTTTCCGGTGGCAGTGGTTTTAATTTCCATTTCCCACTGCACTGCTCCAGTTCGTAAATTTCGCCCCTGTCTTTTGGTTTCCGTGCTCTCCGGGGAGTTTTCGCTTATCCACACTCGACCTGGAAGCAGATCTTTCACAAAACTGCATCCGCTGCAAGGGAGAAGTAGAAACAAATGGTGCTGCACCGGCTTGGAACAATGGTGTTTCTCCTTCCTGCGGTTGGCATTATGCGCCACATTCCTCTCCGGCGGATGTTTTCCGGAAGCGCCGACCTAGAGGGTTGAAGTGCCTAATCAACCAATAAACCAACGCAGGCTCTCACAGCGTCCCCTTCACATCACGAGACGGAACCATTCTGCAACCCCTGTCGTACATCCCCTCGAGGAGAGCAAAAGGACTCCCTTGCTTAGTCTGGTTGGGTTTTGCTTTTTTTGGTCCACATAGGCTTTAGTCATCATTAGCCTGCTCATGCCTTCGATTAACTTTTCCTCGAGCAGACTGCATTGGCCCGCCCGATTTCCTCAGCCAGACACGGTGCGGTTAGAGGCAAGGGTAGGGTTTCCGGTTTTCTTTAACAATTCCTCCTGCGCACACATTTTTAAACCATTCTGTTATTATTTTTATTTTTTTGTTGGTTAATATGAACTCTTCTCCGTCAGTGCACACTTGCACGTGAGGCCCTTTAGGGCAAACCACTGCCTTAACAGCCATCAGTTCTTCATCAGTCGCGCACTGAATCCACTGGCGAAGATGACGTCCATGAAGATGAGGTAGGGAGCTGCGTACTCGTCGCAATCATAATTGGGTGGCGAACCAATTCTTTGCGAACGTTGAGTGAATAGAAAAGAACAAGAAAAAAAGTTTTCCATTATTACGAACAACGGAGGGAAGTAGCATAAGGAAGTAAGGATTTTTAAGGATGGGTTAGGTCGGGAGTGTTTTATGTGGTTGTTGAGAAAAAGTTGAAAAAAAAAATAACTTCATGAATGAGTATGTATGCAATGAAACACAAATAAAGACAATACAAGTGGAAAATACGATAAATCAAAACGAACATAAGCTTTTGCAATGGGCAAAGTAAACGGGTTCGGATGGAGGAACAAAAACTAATTAAATGAGGTATGAAATGAAAAGCTGCTTGAAGAAGTTCAATAATTTGTTAAGTACTAGTGTAGTGCTTACCGAAGATGTGTGATAGTAGAACATGTAACATGTAAAATAAAACACACATAATACAATACTTTAAAAGACAAAACATAATTGAACATAAGTAGAGAAGAATATTTTACAGTTGCTGTATTTTAGCGAAACTGTTCTTAAATTGTATTAAATAAACTTAACCTAAATTATATCGTACAACCCTTTAACGCGTTCTTATTATGTTTTTGTGGCTTTTCCATTCAATGCTAATAATGAATATTCAGTGTATGCTTACACATGTAATTTCAAGCTTCTCTTCATGACTTGATAATGCATAGACGGCATTCCCATGCAATTCTGGGGAAAATTCGCAAGAAAGTAAGCACGTCGTAAGCAGCAAAGCGATGGATCTCGTGATTTGCTGTAATTGCTGCTCTCTTGCGTTCCTCCTCAAACTTCGATCTCCGCCGATCGGCAGGCAATCGATCAGCCGTTGGAAAGGATGAATTATTTAATTGAACACTTTTGCGCTCGCAAAGGCCATTTGTGAAATGCTAAAGTGCAACGTTTAAGTGAGCGCATTGGTAACGACCATATAGCAATAAATTGTTTCACTGCGCTTCACTACATTCCGGGCCGTTTCGAGGGCTTTTCGTACGGTATGCCTGGCATCCGCAGGCGGCGAGGAAAATGGGATAATATTCAAATGATTTATAGCCGCCGCAGTTAAACGTTGCATTAAAACAATATGTGCGTGTGTGATGCTGCAAGATCAAAGACTCAACGGAAGATAGGAGCAACTTTCGAGGTCACTCCAGAAGAGGTTGCGTTGGTAAGTAAATCGTAGATTTCAATGTATGTAGTTTTCATCTAGTTTGCATGAAAATGTAAAACATTGAAGAGGAACTATTATCGTTCATTTAATTCTTCTCTCGTATTTATTTACGCAATTATGTCAGATATTTATGGATAGTTAAACAGTCTGAAAGTATGTTTCGATTTCTTCTTAACATTTTGTACAGTGTTAAAGTAAATCATAAATAAAAATATATAAATATATTTATAAATTAAGTGGAAGGTGAACTATTCGTTGTTGCTAGCTCCATGTTTTAGTTCATTATTTAAGTCATTGTAGGTACTCTCTATATAAAATAATAAAATTGAAACTAATGTTAAAAAGATGTTTCGTACATGTTCTTTATTAATGTATACTTCTTCTTCTTCTTCTTGGCGTAACGACCTTGTTGGTCATGCCTGCCCGTTAAGGGCTTACGAGACTTGTTTCCCTGTTGTACGTGGATAGTCAGTCCTCTCGTACAGGGGAGGGTCCGGTCTCGGTTGGGATTCGAACCCACGCCGTCGATGTGGTGAGCCCCGGCGCTCATGGGCCGATTTTCTAACCGGCACTACCGGCTGTCGCGGACCCCCTACTATAAATACGAATGTATACGTTCTACATTTAAAAAAATTGCTTTATATGTTCCATGCACCATCATCTTTCGAGTTCTGTTGTCATCAAATATTTAAATCATACAATCGTTCAAGTGAGCATAGGGAACCAGCATTGTCTTGCATCTATTTTTCATGAGCACTGGTAAAGATGTTGAATTTGTCAAACTTGTGTATTTTAGAGCTTTCCCTCCACTGACCATCATAATCTCCGCAACAATAGGAGCCTCAACCCCTCCAGGCTTGGCGAGCGCCGGAAAATCCTCTGAGAAAAATTCCTCCGAGTCCACTTAAGCCCCCCTTCATTTCATCGTTGATCGCGTGGTTGTTGTTTGTCGCTCTTGCGATGTTGACATGCGGCAGCAGTCCCATGCAACATGCAATCGTCGTTAAGGCAGCAAACACTTCTCGCAAACCTGAACACTCTAGTCAACCATTGCCATTAGCCAGGGCAGGATCAAGTCGGTGGTTATTTGGTTTGCTGAGGTCAGGAAAATCTGACTCCCTGGGTACAATCACTGCCTATCGGAAACTAAAATCTTTCACCGTAAGCCTACCAGCGTAACCAGCGTGGGGTAGTTAGTAGTGGTGTAGGGAAAGGACGTTTTACCATGCTCACTAAGCCTCGGCCATTAACTTTCATGCCGTTGCAAAGTGGTAACTTTGAACCCGGAAAATGGCAAATGGGTGCATTTTGCCTCGTCTTTCTGAAGCGAGGGGGTGCGTTTTCATAACGGCTTGAGGTTGAAGGTTGAGAAAGTGAATTATCATTATGGCGGATTACGATGTTTCCGGCTCAAGGCGCGTCAGCATCGGGCGATGCCACAATGGGTGCCTTCATTGGACAACGTATCAATTTTAAGAAAAAACATTGAATTGAAAAAAAAAATGTTAAACTTAATCAAACTTGTAAACATGAACAAAATTTAAGTTGAACACACTTCCCCAAAACATTTTGTGATGACCAACATTGTTGATTTTCTTTCCCCAGACGAAAACCATTGATCGTTATACATTCTTTGTTTCGGAAAATTATATTGCTAGAAGAAGTATCACAAACTCTGTTTCCAATTCACGTAAAAAATAAAAACTCCTTTTTTTAGCATTTGCAGATACTTTAAGGCTAGAAAAAGGGTAGCGGTAACTGGTATAACATACCCGGTAAGCGAAGCAATCCCCCAGTGGGCGTAAACGTTAAATGGAAATAGGGTCTGTTAATCCTGTGACTTAATCCTGGATAACTCATATGAATATATAATAGCTCCATTGCTTTTAATGCTTTGGTAGACTGATGTTGGTGTTGATGTGAGTTGATGCAGTCAAAACAGGCACATACATGTCGACATTCTCTTCTCATTCCCCGCAGAACGTGTAGAACGTGCTATTCACCTTAAACCTAAAGTCGTCCCATCCACTAGACAATGTACATGAATGAATGTAAC
Organism: Anopheles ziemanni; assembly: GCF_943734765.1. NCBI lineage: Eukaryota > Metazoa > Arthropoda > Insecta > Diptera > Culicidae > Anopheles > Anopheles ziemanni. The sequence goes on from NC_080705.1 coordinate 40,406,844, forward strand.
ATATCAAGCGTTGTGTTAAATGCGGTAACAGTACCTGACAGGTATATGTTTATGAATGAAGCTAACGTTTGAAACATAACTAATTATGCTAACAGCAGCCCGATTAGTCCGGTCCCATCGGGTCCAATATCTGCTTAACGTTTGAGGTGGGCGATAAAAATCTCGTAAAATGGGTGTTCGTTGGTTTTTCTTTCGATGTAATTTTATTTTATTCTTTCTTAGGAAATTTAGAAGACAGTCTGCAGTTTGGGACGGGGGGAGAAAACGTCTCGATGGATGGCCTCTTCCCTCACCGGCGGCCTGCAATAAACAACTTTCGTCAGCTTCGGCACCTACCGTGCGCTATTTAAAACCGCACCCAAGCTCACTTCCCGAACGATGGCGATGCGAGACGAGAGTGAGAAGAAGCACCGAATCCGATTGGTTTCAAGTGCTGAGTAATGGAGATTAATGTGGTTTATCTGTGCCTATCTCGTGTCGAGTTTACCTACATAAACACCGGCCGGTAAGACCATTTCACTTTTTTCTCTTCGTCTAGTTGGTTCGGAAAACTGAGGTTCATTCGGGTGCAGCCTCACATCTTTGCCCCACTCACGCACACGCGCAAAGGCAAAAAAACCCATATGATCCACCTGATCCGACGGCTCCGAAGGGATTTCTTTGTTTATCCTGGCGAGCCGATCGATCAATGGATCGATTGCACTGCGCCTGACGTTGAAAGGTCACTATTTGGCGAGTGTCTGCCGGAAAGATGCCCCCCATTTTCCACCGTTCATCGTCTGTTTCGCCTGGTAAAAGCATCTAGCTCTGAGAACAGTCCCATTAATCTGCATTTTTCCTTTTTTTTTTCAGGTCCACCAAATGAGTGGACCAACTGACGAACGGTTTGTTTAGAAGTCGTTGGGAATTATGGTCAAACATTTGCAAAAGATTTGCAACCTTATCCATACGATGATAATTGTTTTAAAAATGGGTAAGTTTTGTGACACTACTGAGTTTATTGCTTCCCAGGATAATCGTTGTACGTTGTATATTTTTATACTATTTTGAAGAAATATCTTATTAAACTTTAAAACGAGTCCAGTTTGTAAAAAAGCAGTTAAAAGTGTTCATATTTTGCCTATTTTACGGTCCATTTTGAACAAATATGAAACCTTAGTAAAATTCTATCAATATTTCAATTTGCTTCAACTAAGCCCACATAATGCATCAAGCATTTCCCTTCGACGAATCCTACCCAACTTCTTTGATGCTCCCATCAAACCATGCAAACGGTTGGTGTGGGAGGAAAAACTTACTTACCGCACGTCGTTTTATGCTGCATCAGTAAAACAGACGTTTCCTGCAGGCCACCTTTAACAGTTTCAAGTTCGGTAATTCCCCCCCTCCCGGAGCGCGATCACAAAAAGGACTGCAATCATTGGCGGCTTCTTTGAAAAGTCGGGTTTCAGCGTTGAAGTTGATCAAGTGAACACATAGATTGTTTACCTTAGCCCACAGTAAATTCACTTGGAACCGTTCCTTATTGAGTTCGTTGAGTTGAAAGGTCGCAGGCGATGCTGTTGCAGTTGGGGATTTGTTTTTCTTACAGCAAGTTGTACCAACTTGCACTTATGCTCTGGTTTTTTCGATCCAATTTTTCTCAGCGTCTGTTACCGTATGAATGCCATTGTATCTGTTCCATTTTATGAAGGCTTAAATGGATGTGCACAAAGAATGTCTTATTTTCGTTTGATTAGTTTTCTTGTTTACTTTATAAATGAATTTAAAATGATATTTCACATATTACATATTTTGGTAATGCAGCTTAGTTAAGATAAAAACTGCGGGTGTAAAATTTGACGATTAGTTAAAGTTGTAAAATGGAGGCAATATGTACTATTATAATTGAAAAAGTTGTAAAATATGACCTTCAAAAGTAGTGTCTTTAGTGTCCGAAGAGAAAGTAAAACGGTAAAGAATAAATGCCGTCGCTTTCAAAAACTCGATGCAATGCAGAGCTTCTTGCATACTTCCAGGCGAAAATGAGCTGCTGAACTAAAGTGATCAATATATTGATCTGTATATCAAATCTATATCAATATATCAAATCTGCCGAAACTGTTAAACTATCGGTACTATAAATATGAAAAACGGTTCCCTGAACTAAAATGTGTACTTCCTAATCGCAACGTCATATTCCGTTCCGCGTCTCATAGCTTCCACTTGCTTGGCGGTTTCAGTTGGCGGCCGCCGTTGTCATTCTCTACGTCGGAAGAAGTACTCGCACGGTACAGGACAACGGGACCTGCATCAGTCGCTCCGCTTCGCAAATCACTTTTTATCGCACATCCCGGTGCTCGTCAACAGGGTGTTGATCGTTCCGTGGGGTTTACTTTGAGAATGTCACCGATTAGCCCTTTGACGACAGAAGTGTTCCTCCGAAATACTGGATGAAGCATGGTGAATTCATTCCCAAAATGGTAGCATTGCTCAGCATTATGAGCAGTACAACGTCAAAGCTCCAGATCTCCACTTTGCACGTGTATACGCGCTTGCCGGACGTGTTCAGCACTTCTGGGGCACTGTATAGAGGAGTACCACACAGTGTGCTCATTACAGATTTCTTGCTCAGCTTCGGAGTCGGATATCTTAAGTAGGGTCTACGCTTTATCGTCCTGAAGTAGGATATTGTCCGGTTTTAAGTTACGAGTAATTCCTGTGAGCGAAAGACAACATAATATTTTCAAACAGCTAGTTAGCAACTAGAGAGATTTTTTTTTCACTGATTTAGACCAGGGGTCTTCAAACTTTTTTTATCGCGGGCCGCATTGGGTGGAATAACCGTAGCGTTAGGCCACATTTACCCAAGGAGGAAAGGGTCGGGCCGTAGTTTGGAGACCCCTGATTTAGACCAAAACTTATTCAAAAATGTAAAATAAAACTGGGCGACAAAGTTTTTAACCAATTAAAGCGGTTGTAAACCGAATCCGGGTTGTCCATTACATCGTGCATCCTAATAGCGCATAGCTATCAAAGGGTATCTAAGATCAGAATTGTCGATCAACTACCACCTAAAGAGATCTTCAAGTACTTACATTATTGAGATTATTCAATATATTGAAATCATGTGTCACCCTTTCGCTACCTCAGACCTTATCCTTCTTTTCGTATTTCTATACATACTGTTAAGTGGTTCTTTTATTATGTAATATGTATACCTTGCCGTAGGATCCGTCACCGAGCTGCTTGCCGATGTGATAACTATAACTAATTTCCTTCGCTTTGACCTGTAGCGTTACATAGTAAAACAGTTCGTGGTTCACGAAGGCCTCCGCATAAGGATAGTATAGAGATATCACGACCTTATGGTTCAGGATAATTCGCTTCCCCTTGCTAATCTGTTGACCGTTCACGAAGGTGCTGTTGAGTGAGAAATCCTGCAAGTGGGAGTTCCATCGCAATTTGAAATATGCTGTTTGAAACGCATCGTAGGATACCTTACGCTAATAAATGTAGAACTTGACAGATCATTTGGATCCTTTTGAAAGGCAAAGTGAACCCTTTACACTCTTAGCAGTAACTCCACGTCCCAATGCGATTCGTCCAAAAATCAATCGCACTCACTGCCGCTCCGTCCGACGCAGAATTCAATTTTTGAAATATCTGAAACATGACATGAAAATGGAAGTTAACCTCCAAAAAATAACGGATTCAGGAAATCGTAGTTCCCGCGCTACAACACGACATGCGATTTTCCGATCGGTTGGATCGGATTTCGATGCAATCATTATGTACTGGACTCTATAGCAAATGTTGTTAAAATAGTTGTTTCTGGAACGTTGCATGGTATCCACTACCTCTCTTTTTATCGATCTTATTCATAAATGAATTATGTAAAAAAAATTGTGTAACCCGGAAAGTAGTTTTATTTCGAATTCGTTCCATTAAATTATACTCTTTATAATAAAGATGAAAACTTTTAATGTTATTTTTTGTCCATTCTCTTCATATATCACATTTTTACTGATATCCCAAAGAAAAATATAAATGTCGCTAAAATCACTGCCTTTGCCATGCTTAAGCTGCCTTCGAATCGAACCGTCCACCCGAAGTTAATCTGATTGAGAGCTAAATGAAGCGACTGGTGGAACCAAACTTCCGATCGTTTTCGTAATGAGTGGACATATTTCCAAACTTCCTCCTTCGGTGATGTTTTTCTTTCCTCTTTCCGTCTCGTAAGGCGAACTCCAAAGAAACGGTCCGGACGAAAGAACGTTAGTTTGTGGGCCGCTACTCCCCGTGCCATCTGAAGAAATCGTTCTCGAGCTGTGTAGGACCATTTGTGCTAAAATCTCCATCGTATCCGCTGGCGTTCTGTTAGCCCCTGGGCTGAATGCTGCTTCGGTGTCCCTGTGGCATGACAAAGGGGGAACAAACGAACCTAACTTTGAACCAGTCACAGTCGGAGGCGAAACCGCCTCAGGGAGCCCCAGAACTACCGGAGGTGGTAAATACGCCTGTGACATATGATGCGTGAAAATGCAAGCCATAATACTTCCGCACCTCCTTCGAGCGCTGTACCGTCCCCTTGCCGAATGCGATTTGCTCGGGAGTGCTAAAGTCACTAATAAATGTGTTGCTATTTGTATAACGCTCCTTCCACGACTTCCTCCACGCCGTGGGAGGAGGGCGCGAAGAAAATAGGGCTCCGTGGACGGGACGGAACGTTGGGCCCATAACGGCGTAATCCCTTTGGGACTCATTTGCAGTTTCCAGGCAACGCAATAACGATACAGCGTCCCGAACGTCCTCCCGGCGACCCAACAACTCCAAACTACGGTGTTGAAATGCAAGGGAAGATTACGTTTTGGGAAAAGGGAATGCACTCCGGGTGGCTAATGTTCGGAAAACCATGAGCTGCACGCGGTCTGCACGTGGACGCAAGTTCACACTTGGGTTTTTGAAGATTTAAAATGGGACAACAAATGTAGAAGCCAAAACACGCATGTAAACTGAGATGGATTAAATAAAAGATGTAGCAAACTAAAATTCTTTAAAGTAGCTCAAACAAAACTAGAATAATAAGAGGAAACATTATGCCAAAAGGGCCTAGTAAACGAAGTGTAATCGCTAGTGTAATCGTGAATTACGCTGGCCTCGTATATCGTCGAGATTCGGGCCAAGTGTAATCTGTATTTTGTTTATGTTTTACTATTTGTAAAAGTTGCAGCATTTTTATGAAGCTACGGCTATTATTTTGTGGTTTATTGATGAAAAACTACGGTAGATACCCACAGCATTTCGATAAATATGTTAATAAAGCGCGATCGAATGAACTTTTAGTTCGTTTGTTTACGTTTTGACAAGATTACACAAGCGATTGTAGGGTATGAAAGCTAAAATTCTTTTTGACAGATTACAGTGACAGAACAGCGGAATTACACGATTACGCAAGCGATTACACTTCGTTTCCTGTACACTTAATGAACATCTTTCTGCACATATTCACCACGTCATAATACTGGAAATAAAGTGGAAAATCATTCCGCTTCGTTTTCGTAGCCTGGCAAATCATGCCTTATAAATCTGAATGGACGGAAAGTTCGGTCAGATTGCGGTATCTGGTGCGTATTTGTTGTAACGTTGGTACGCTACGCCACAACGGTACGTATGTACAAACATTCACAGGCGAACTCCCGCATGGTGGCGTATTTTTCAAACGAGTTATTTCTATAATTAATATAAATATATAGCAATTTTTCATGATCTTCTTTTCTGCACCGCCGGAGCATAGCTCCCGATTTTGAGCATCTTTCCACGCGTAAGGAGGTAAGAATGCCAACGAAAGCGTGGGTTCAGCATGGTGGAACCGGAGATGGTACAATTTATAGTCTCTCCAGCGAAAATCATCGAAGATTCCTGCAGGAAGCGCACATGGGCAGGCGGGGGACAGAGGACAATGTAGACGGAGGAAGACGGGATCGGGAAATCAGGAGTGTTAACGAAGACAGGATGGATTAGCTTTGGTAGCATGAAGTGAAACCCACTGACAGATGCGGTAGATGCACAATGCACCGTCGCAATGCTGCATGTTTTTTTTGTGGCAGTTTTTCTTATGTCGTATTTTGAAGTTCAAAGGACACACAGGTTGTTGCGGAACGAGGTTTCGGATGAAAAGCACGACCATCAGGCAACACTTCGCCGTGGATTGTGATTATGATTCGTTTAGCAGCAGATTTATTACCCCTCGGCGGAAAGGAAATTAATAATAGCGACGACGAAGGTTTGCAATCACGTCAAGGCAGAGCACCCCTGCATCTTTGGCCTGAACGGGTAAAATTTCATACTTTTTTTGTAAACTCTTCACCGATTTTTCCCATAATTGATCGCAAGGTAAGAAAACAGCGCCAAAGTTATTTCATTCGAAAGTGTTATTTCACTTATTTGGCCGTTGAATCAATACTGGTGCACAACATTTGGTTGTAACATTTTGAATTGAGGGCGATGCACAAGAAGATTTTTCATAATAACCTCAAATACAATGGTTTAAACAAAAAATCTTGATTTCAGTAGTTAATGTGAAATAAAATAACGAATGTTTTTTGGATGTGATGGACAAGATTCCCATCACATGAGAAAAACCATTAGACGTTATTAATTTCCAAATTTTCTTTTCTTACTAAAACTTGTCTAAAGAGAGACGAATTTCGTTCCTCAAGCGCAAATAAAAAAATTTAAAAATTAATCTTGTCTACATTATACTTCATCTGAGTATGATTTATATCAGAATAGAAATAAAATGAATTTCAAAATAATGTTCTTGTGCGTGTTTTTTTAATGTTATAAATTTCTGATACATAATGTATAAAATGTTGATAAATTTTTGAATCAATAAATACAATACTCTATACAATTGTAGTTTAATACGTTAGACGAGGGTCATGCTAAATATATTTTAGGGAAGGCTAAAAACACAAGAAACTGAAGTGGAAACTGTGAAATGGCAATTCAGAAGGTTTTATTTGATAAAAGTTTAAAAGATAAATGTAAACCCCCGATATTAAAGTACCATCTTTGTCAGTCCTGAACGCTTCAAATCAAGAGCATATGAGAAAGTAGCGCGCAAGTTCGAAACGTAACTTTTCCAAGACGCTGAAACGGTTATTGTTATGAGCAAAAGCTGTCGCCACAATGGTCGTTTCATTTAATCTTCCTCCGAGTGAGTTTCTCCTTTAGGAACGCTTTTTTCACACATTCACTTACCAACTTGCTGTGGAAAGAAGTGAAAGATCAACCTGCTTGACGATTCTTCAAGCAGTTTTCAGTCTTGGCACGAAGCGGTTTTCTAAAATCTATACAAGTATCGAATAACTGTGGCCATCGATCTTGGCTCGTCGGTATGACGGCCTTTCACGAAGGGATGTATTATCGATGCTGGGCGATGCGATTATGTCTGGTCTGGCATTCATGAACGACCCTTCGTAACGCAGCTTTCGCTCTTTACTTCAACTTCCTCGGCGGCGTTCTTCTCGTTTCGTCGACGAAAGATTATGTTGAGTCGAAAGTATAATAATAACGATGTACGCGAATCGACTTTCAACAAACAGCCGAGTTATTTGCCTAATGATTTATTTGTATATAGAACCTGTCTGCCTTTATAAAGTCCTGTGCGGCAGAGGGTGGCGTGGATCCGTTGCTTTCGAGCTGACCAGCAGTCGTGCCCGATCCCGCAATGACAATGTTGCAAAACTCACCCGGGCGTAATTTAATACGTCAAAGGAAAAACAAACATGGCCATAAAATGGAAGCCAGACACTAATGAATAAAAATAGGAAAACCAATGGATTTAAAACAAATCAATCATGCTGCTGAGAAGTTCATGTAAACAACTCAAGAGGAAGCATAAATACAAGATGGTAGGATTGAAAACCTTGAACTTGACTTTGAGATACCTTTGAAATCAAAACATGTTGTTTCTAATGAAATGTTTGTTCTTGTAGTTTTCGAATCATTTTGTATTATTTTCGAAGAAATTCAAAAAAATTTAAAACAAATGGGCTATATTTGCTACATTATCTTGAAAATGTAGCAAACGCTTCTAATGAAACAAACGCATATAGTTATGACTACAAGTTGTATACAAACATATTGAACAAATGGTCACATATATGTATATTGATGTCTAAAAGTTGCATAAAAATGCCATGAAACAATTATCTCCTTGTTTTGAAAATCATGTTTATCAAAACACTTCTATTAAATTATAAATTCATGAACCCAACATAACTGATCAGATACACATGTTTTATTTGAAATTTTATGCAAATTGTCCATGAAAAATAAATTTTGAACGAACTAAACATTCTGTTGGTGATCCTGCTGTGTTCATTTTATCGTGAAACAATAGGCATATATATTCAAAATAAGATTAAAAATCGTAACAATAAGATTGATTAACGAATTGAAGCTGTTTCTAGATGATTTGCAAAACAAATTAGACACAATGAAGTACTACATAGAATTAATGTTTTTTTAAAATGTCAATATATGTAAGAAGATAAAAAATTATAGGACCACCATATTTCTTTCATTTTGTTCTCATACACGATACTACGAAGATGATTTTTTTTTCCTTTATTATTCATAGCAAAATATAAAACAATATTAAGTGCTTGCTAACGGACCTTTAACAGAATCTCTTTTTTTATTTTCTGGACGCACGCATGATAAACAAAAAACAAACGTCCGTTTTATCATAAGCCAGCGTTAGCGATCGATGAGATTAAGCTACTGATTATGGATCAATATTATCGTTATGTTCTTGCTAGATAGTTTTCAATGATACAAGTTTCGTTTCGCTCTTAGAACCGGGTTTTGTGAACTTAATCGTGTTGCCAGAATATCCGTTCCGGAAGCTTTGCGGTGTGGCGTGGCTGGTAGATGCACAAATTTCTCTCATCTTGAAGTCCGCTCTAATGAACATTCTTATCACTTCGCTCTGACGTTTAGATCGTACTGAGGAACGTGCCAACTAACAGTCACATTCAACATGTAAGGCTTGTTTCGATTTTGTTTTCCGCTGACAAAAGTATTTTCGTTTTAACCACACAGGGGAACACACTTCAAATGTTATCCAAAAATCTCTTCAGCTACGAAGAAAAATCAATCCGCTTTTTTTAAATCAAGATTACCTAAGAAACAGGTCCAGCAGAAAAGGGCATACTAAAAGATTAATAAAAAAGTAATAGCAATTGCTTGCTTCGTACGCAACAGCAGGTGAATCTTATCTCTTATGCTTTATATCAAGAGCTTGCAGTAAACAGGATGGATACAATTCATTTCAAAGGCACACTCAAAACGCAAACATACCCTAATAAATTTGACGTGTACACACCCCAAACCAAATAGTATGGCGATGAATAATAACCGATACTATCTGAGTGGTATCTTTTGCGTGCCTAGTCGTTTTTGAAATATTTCACCAACTTGGTATATTCACGCTCATTGAAGGGAACCAGTTCGGGCTGTCACTACATTTACCTACACGGCTACATGTGAATTGATTAAATAATAAAATGCTATGCATGCTTGACAGCAGAATTTTTGCTTTCGAATCACTCTCTAGACAATCGTTCAGTATTCGTATGTGGCTGGATGTTTGCCTTTAGGGACAGACATAAAAAAAAAATCCTTCCGAAAACAGTATCAGTGTATAGTTAGAGAAAGTTAAAAAAGACTACGACTATGCTTCGAAGAAAAACGAGAAGATAAAACAAAAAAGCTTCTTTACACTTAAACAGCACCTAAGAACCATCAGGCACATTCAAGATTGATGCTGCCTTTGTCCGCTGCATCGCATTTTAGAAGTCGGTTTCACCTGGACCTGGAAGAAAATATTGAAACAAATGAAAACCGTCAGTAAACCGTTAGCTACCTACAAAAAGTAAGCTTTCAGATGGTTTAGATTACAAAAATAACACGCACAAATTTTAAAAAAAAAAAGCAAAACTATCTTCGATTCGAAGTTGAACAGCAAACCACAATAAAACAAAATATGCAGGAATACAAAAATAACAAAACTATCAAAAAAGGAAATGATGTTATCGACAGCAGCTCATAATGGAACTTTGTGTGAAACACGGTCGAATACAGAATTTTACGGTAAAGTGCACACGGTAAAGCTTCCTTAGCCAGCATAATAAATTTAGATGCAAAGAATGTCTCTTTCTAAATTAAAAGTAGTTACTTTTTATACCTTGAGGAATATGTGTGTATTGAAAATGAAACATTACCAGATTGGAATATATTCAATTTTATCATCCAAATACTTGAAGTAGGCATAAACGAGCATTTTCTCATTAGATTGCGTATTTCAAATTTACGATTGATGAGTTTTCCGCAATGAAGTTAATTACAAAATAAAAAGGCACTAGCAATAAGCAACGAGTAATGAATAAAATTTTTATAAGGTTTCTTGATACAAATTATTTAATTTTAAACTTTGCTGCTTGGCTGAAGCAAGAGACTGGCAGAATCTCTCGGAAAGCTTGACCACACGAGTACCGTACTCACACTCTCTAGGAGCTATGGCACCTGCTGCCTCTACTCTGCTCGCGGTGGCTGTGTGCGTGTGTGTATACGTTTGATGTGGCGAAACAATGAGAAACAATGGCTACAAGTCTGTACAGGATTATTTTGCATTAGCAAACAGCATTCACATCAACCACGCGGACGCCATCTACAACGGACACACGAAGGATATACACATGGCGGCGCGTCGCTTGTGAGCTTATAAACATCATTGCTTTTTCTTCGCCTCACCACGTTGGTCTGCAAGTAAGGGAAAAACGAAATAGGTAGATGTCGTCGTAAGGTGTCAACCTACACTGCTCCCATTGCAGCTCGTTCTAGACCCTTTGTGCATGGAGCGAACTTCCAACTATCGGTTAGAACATCGTTTTACAGGTTCACTGCTTTTAGTTGGCTCATATCGGCCGGGGGTTGTTAGTGATGTTGTGCCAGTTCAATGTGGTATGTTGTGATGTGTTGTTAGATCAGTTAGACTTGTCGATGCTGGTTTTAATTTCGTTTTGATTAAATTTTGGTTTTGCCTAAACTGCGGAACAACATAAACCCGTTTTGCTATTTGGCTTCGTCGAAAAAAGAATTGTTATTGAAATGATTTGGAATTATTTGAACAATAAAAAAAAATGTATGATTTTCTCACTTCAAAACCACCTTCCAAATGATGCCAATCGATAGTTTAGTTTTATTTTATCGTAACTACTTGATGAAGTTTAGTAGGTAAAAAATTAGACTGTTCAATCATTTACTGGCTGTGTTAAAATTATTTTTGGAAATTACATTTTTTGTAAATAAATTTCAAGAAAGTTTGTCAGTAAGTTTTATATAGACTGAAAAAATACTATCGAAGGAGAAAGATTAAAATCAAAATATAACTCTGTAAAACCGAAAACGCAACCCCAAACAAACAGAAGAAACCAACATTTATTTGGGACATTTTAACTGATTATTTGAACCAAAATTTTCAACATTTCACATTCTAATAAGTGATTCAATCAATTTAACTTAATTACTTGTGTTGAAGATGTGGCATCGTGCTTCAGAATCGACGACAATACATCAAAACTCTTGCCATTGACAACAAAAAAACCATGCTGCGACTTGTACAAACACGAACATTAATGTTTGTTTCGCGCTAAAAAAACGAGCAGGTCCTTATACCGATCGTGATCTCGCATATGTACTTAATTTTCGTCGTTCTTCTCACTTTTCTTCTTCTTTTCAATTCTTTTTCCGTTTCAGCCAACAGGTGGGGAGTTTGTGCTTTTCCAGTTTAAGAACTGCAGTGGTGAACCTTCTGCATACGTTCTTGAGATTTTGTGTGTGTCGAAAAGATGTGCTTTGTGTTTGGTTGTGAGCGATTTAGAAACAATCAACAGGTGTAAAGAAAAACAAGAAATAAAAAAAAAGAAACAAAAGGCAGTACTTGGCAGTTCTGGGAAGTAGCAGTCAACGACAGACGTAACCGGGTAAAATAGATACTGGTAGAGGTATGAAACAATTACGTAATACAAGATATCCGCTTGTGCCCAAACAATGTAATGAAAGCTTCCTTGCCTCTTCTCATATAAAAATAGTGAAAATTGTTGTTCTTTCTTCATATTCATGAAACATCAATTTAACTCTGAGCTTTAGTGTTTTTAAACAAAACATTTAACTAAACAAAACGAAAAACATGCCATTGGCAGTAAAACCTAACACATTCTTTATCAAGTAACAAATACGATGAAAAATATACACTCACACTGCATGTACGAAAACTTACAACAAGCTCAAGTTAGAATATATTGTTTCTTGTTTGTTGTACTGTAGTCTCATTCTAAAGTAATGACTACGTGTATCATGCATCTAATTAACAGTAAGAGACTGAGGCTTGAAGAACTATGAGCTTCTGATATTTTCTATACAACCGAATCGTATCTAATCACTGAACTATAAAAACACATTAATCAACTCTGAACATATAAAAAAGATAAGTTTAGACAATGTTTCGTCAGCGGAATTATTGGCCTAAAGTTATCTTTTTCTGACAACCGCCCAGGCACAGACATGCGACTCGATCGTGTTTCTCAAACGCACGATCGAGTATTTGAAGCTAGCGAAAGTAGTAGTATTTAAAGTAATATTTTAAATCAAGAACGATTTGCTCCGTATCCAATTGATGCACGTTATCAAACCTTCGCACTGTAGTTGAGTTTCGCAGGGAGCACGAAAAACAGAATGAATGCGGGAAAAGGTCAAGGAAAAGAATAAAAAGAAGAAGAATGGCAAGAAAAGTAAATTGAACGACCATACAACGGAACAACAAAACGCGACCTCATAACGTATTTTTTGTACAAGGACTTCTCTAACTTGGCTGCCTGTTTTACCGACCGCAAAAACAGAATGTGACGCATTCGATATTCTCACAACAGGCATGAGTTCGAGCGGTAGCTGCAATTATCAACATCAGCCTGTGTGCTGCATTCTTGGCAATATTACATTAAATACTACCCCAAAGCGTACCAGTGCACAACAAATGTGGAACAGATCAGACCAGACAGGAACACAGTTCGCTCGGTTACACAGAATCAACCAATTGCAAATCACTCAATCAACCAATCAATCAATGAACTAATAAAATAAAATTATATAAAAAAATAAAAACAGAATGGGTTAAATGATAAATGCTCGATGCATGATAAAATTTTACGTTTAGATACCTGTTTGCTACAAATCTTGATGGGAAAGATTTTGGGTTTGATTTTGGTATTTTTGGCATATTGTTTTGGTTGAAGAGTTTTGTTTTTTTCATTATGATGAACATATTTATGGCATCATGGACGTTCTCCTAGAGAATGAAACCAATGCGCTCGCTTCCGGAAATGGTAAATGGGGACCTACTACCAATAGAAATAACGCTGGGAGGAAAATGCCGCGGGAGGGCGGGGGCAAAAGGGAATGGCGGAAAAGGAGAATGGTGGACAAAAGGGATATGGCACGATTAAGCTGTTTTTTTTTTATAAAACAAAAACCATCGAAGAGCATCATCATCAGGCTCCAAATATCGTTGCGGTTCCACGAACCGGCTCTTATAACCTTCCATAAATAATTTATCGATATATACAGAAACATATACACAGTACATGGTCGCTTCTAAATGCGTCCCCGAACATCGCTCGACTAGACGAGCGCGGCGCAAAATGGCCTTCAATAATTCCATCAATAGTAGACCGCTTGGAGCCCTTCTCAACAGGTCTCGTTTGGTGAACCGGTTCATCAATCGGCTAAAATTCGTTCCCATCGTTAGCCTACTTTTCGATCGCAGCGTCGTATTAGTATTTTTGTGCTGACGGCAGTGACTACTGTTATTGTAGTGGCAGTGTTGCTAGGCGTTCGATAATCTGCACTGCATACTATTGCAGTTTGAACTGTCGGTTGGCAGTGTTGCGCTGATTCGTGTAGTCGTCCATCGTCGGAGGGAACGGGGATCGATTGTTGGACGCTCTCGAGGGTGGCCGTGAGCCTCTTGGTGATTCTGGGCCGGTTGCCTCCGATTCCCTTACTTCTGCTAGCCGAGGAACATTCTTGTTGCTGAAGACTCGCGGGCAACGCGGAGACCAGTGACCGTTGGGTGTGGTGGCAGCGATTGAGCGGGGCGTATCTTTGCGCCCCAATGACGGCAGCTGATGCTCGGGCACGGTACGAAACACCTTCACCATACCACTGTCGGAACCAGTGTCCGAGTAGCAGCCATTCGGCAGCTGCTGACCTGTTGCCTCGTTACACCACGTATCGTAGTAGTCTGCGTACGAGCTTGGGTACTCACTCTTGAATTCTTGCGGTGTCAGGGCCGGTGTGGAGTCAACCGTTGCTAGATTATCCTCTGTCGAGCTGAGTGTACCGTTGGACTCGAGATCCTCCTGCAGGATCTTCAGAGCGGCGGCATGCAGCTTCTCCAGTGGCAGATTCCGGAACAGACGGCCCTTCTTTTTCATCAGCAGACTTTGTACAAGCTCTTCGGCGAGCTTCTCATTCTGCAGAGTTCCTGATACAGGAGACGCCGACGAACCAGACGACGATAGACTATCGTTGCCAGAGGACGACTGCTGGCAGATGGGAAGAGTTAGACGATCGCGCCGTCCCTCGGCTGACTCATCGCCTTGTGTTGCCATGCTAGGCATGTTTGCGCGAACCACCGCGGTCTGGGGAGACGGTGATATCTCCTCCGACTCAGGCTTTCTACTTCTAGGATGTTGCTGGTGCTTTTTCTCTTGTTTCTCTTGCTTACACACTTCGTTACTTATATCTTCACTAGCTTCCTCGTCCTCACTATCACCGTTGTTACTTTCGTCCTGCAAAAGCTTAAATAACCTGGAATGTGTGGCCGCACGTTGATACCGTGTCATCTTTCGCATCTCCGGGAAACACTCGGAGTCTGTTTCCACCTCCGAGATGTGCTTGCTCATGTCCGACGTGACACCGGAGTCATCCTCCGCTTCGGACTCATCGCACGACATCTTCTGGCGCGAGAGTGGCCTCAGTCTGTTGTTCTGACTCGGTGAGCGCATCGTTCCTCCATTCACCTGTAGAGTTTCTCCACCGCAGGGACTCGGCACGTTGCGTTGCGTTTCAAACAGCGATATCCGCTCCTTCACCGACAGCTTCTTATCCTTGTCTAGTTTTTCATTAACACCGACACCAGGCGTCAGTTCGTTGCCGTTGCTCTCGGACATTGGCGGCACGACCTCCTTGCGGATGCCCGAGGTTTCCTTTACAGTATCACCGGGGTCTTGCTCAACTTCGGACTCTTCCTTCGACGTGTTGGACGTTTCGTACTCTTCACTGTTATCCTCGCTATCTGACTGTTCTTCCAGCTCTTCCTCGCTGTGGTCCTCAGTCTTTCGATCGCCCTGCGATCCATCCAGCGCCATTCGTGGTTTGTTGTTGTTCTCATCCTTCGCAGCCAATGTACCCTTACCGTTCCTTGCCTCGTAAAGATCCTTCACCAGACGTTCGTTTTCCTTCTGCCAGTACTCAAGAGAGTCCCGCTTCGCTTCGTCTTCGCCGTTTGCCAACGCATGCGGCACACCAGCCGGCTGTAGTTTGTCCAGTTTCCACATATCCGATGCCTCCGTGGGACCATTTTCCGCGCTCCAGAAGTCGGTCGTTGCCGTCGTAGTCGCTTCCTCGTCGTCCTGACTCCACACACTCTGTCGATCAACACTAAATTCCCGGCTGCTCCACATGTCACGCGAAAACGAACGCATCGGCCGCTGGTAGTCCTCCTCCTCATCACCAATTTGACTCCAGAAATCGACCTCCTCTTCTTCGTCCTCCGGTTTACCGTCATCATTGTTTCCACCTTCAGTTTGTGGCTCATCGGCGGGTGTCGACTCTTTAGGGATTTCGGACGTACTGCTGCCACTCTTGGACTTGAGGGGCAACGACACTGACACCGACACCTCCGACGTTTCCTCGTAGTCAATCTTGAACGGCGTTTTCACGGGATCGTTTCGTTTCACTCCCTGTGCTCGATCGACACCACGATCCTCCACTTTTGCCTTGCTTGTAAGTGAAGGAATTGTGATCGTCACCGTGACGTCGGTGTCTGTTTCATGCTCCTTTGTTCCCACAGCAGCCTTGGGAACCTCGGCAGTACTATCCTCCTCGTCCGTTGCCGCGTCTGTTTCACTCTCCGAGGCATCGTCCTCTTCCGTGTCACTTTCATCGCCACTGTCCACTTCGGTCGCGTTGTTCGGAAAACACTTCGTCGTACCGGACAGCGTCTCACTCGAACCGGTAATTTCACTTTCCCCTACGACTAGCGTCGCAATGTCCTCGTTGTTCGGGGATTTACTAAATGACAACTTCAACGGCAAACGTACCGAAACGAGTGACCTCTCCATATCCGCCTCCTCTAGGCGATCGATATCGTCGTCCGTCCGATTGCCACTCGGTTTACCCTCAGTGTCCTCGTCCTCGTCCAGATCGTTCGCCAGCGTAGAAGAGCAGTCGCTCAGCGTAGAGCTGTTGCTACAGACACTGGCCCGCCGGCTTGCCACCGTGGATTGGTAGACGCTTTCCTCCTCGAAGATCACACTCAGCTGGTGCGGTAAATGTTCTTCGGCCGGAACTGGACCATCGCATCCTCCGTATCCTACCGTTTCATCGTCCTCGCTCTCTACCTCCTCTTCTTCGCCGTCGTCATCCTCCTCGTCCTCTTCTTCTTCACCGTCATCTTCTTCTTCCTCTTCCTCTTGCTTGTCTTTGCTCACCGGACGCTGTTCGTCCTTGGCCGCGAGTTTCTTCTGGGAAGGAGAAGTGCTCTCGATGCGAGTGACACCATTGGCAAACTCTGCAACCGAGCCTTTCTTGCGTCTCGCCGGTACACTGCCCTCATCCTCTGAGTCTGAAGCCTCAGACTGAGACGAAGGCACCGAGGAGGTACTCTCCTCGTACGTACGATAGCGCTCGTTAAGCGGACTGCACGGCGAACACCGCACCGAGGACGGAGACGACTTCGCCTCGGCTTCGCATGGTGACGATCCGCCGTGGTTGAAGTTGCTCAACCGTTCCGACAGCCGCTTCAGGCTAGACTGCGACCGAGTCAGCGGGTGCGGATGGTGACGCTGCTGATGACCCTCGTTGACGAACTCACCGATCACATCGTGCAGCTCACCGAGTTGCTCGCGACGGTGTTGCTGCTGCAGCTCGCTATCGGAGCAGGAGTCGCCAGTGTCGGCCGGTGTCGGCGTGACCACTATGCGTGGCGGTGGCGTCCTGATCACGTATGTGTGAATTGCCTCGCCTGGCAGCGACTCGCAGTACGCGGTCTGCGGCTGGCTAAGCTGATAGTACGGCGGAGGAGTGCATGGTGTGCACGGTTCCGGTGCGTAGTAGAAATGGTGCGGTGACATGTACCCACCGTAAAACCCGCCGGCCCGATCGTAATGGCCGGGTGGAGGCGGCGGTGGAGGATAGTAATAACCCGGTGCATGGGGTGGTGGTGGTGGTGGCGGTGGGGGATAGTACTGAGGGTTAGTGGATGGATCGTAGTAGTGCCAATTGGGGTTGCAGCAATAGTATGGCTGCGGATGGGGATAGGGATATGGGGAGTATCGAATGTCTGTGCCGCTGCAATGGGGCAGCTTCACACTAGAACCTCCCTCAGAATCTGAGGAATTTGGATCAACTGGAAAGGGAAGGGTAGAGCGGCAGAAATGAAAGAAAGAGAAAGAGAGAAGAGAGAGAGAAAGAAGAAGAAGACAGAACATTATGATGAATGAGTAATGGATGCACTGAGCGTTCGATTTTGCTCTCAGTTTCATCACCAGGTACGTGACGTTCACTGGTTCAGGTTTTCCAATTGTGAGGAAGTAATCTACACATCATTTGTTTATGCCCATCTCGTATCTGCTGTCAACATATAAATAATAAATAATAAAAAGTTATAAAATATGTATTGTTGCCTTTATGTCTGGAACTAAAATGTTTGGCGTACAATAATTCGAACTTGAATACAATTACTTAAGTCGATAACATTACTCAAATAATGTAGAACTGGTTTGAAGAACAAAATATTTTAAAAAAAATTCTTCCATTTAATTATCGAACCGAAACTTGCATTCTTTCAAGCATATCGTATAATATCTAGCTATAATTTAAAATTCAACCATAGAGTTGGTGTTGAAAAAAAATTACCTAATTTTTCAAAAAGTATGTACGAGTATGACTTGACAAGTGCAATCCGCTTAGTAGTCAGTACCTTCTAAATTCATTTTTAAACTTTCATATACTCTGTTGCATCATGAATAAAGGCGCAAATTCTTAATTAAGCATGATCTACACATACTGAGTACAGTTAACTTGGTAATTCTTTGGAATAATTGAAAATTAAATAAAAACTTATGAAAGTTATACTGAGCTAAATTACGATTAAATAAAATTTTCTGCAGAAATGGGCGCGGAATTCAACATTCTTCAAGTACAACATTCTTAAAACGTTTAGTTCAAATTTAGATTATGTTCTGAATACGTTTAGTTCAAATATTTCCGAAACAAACATAACCGCTATGTGTTAAAGCTTTTCTGAAGTAGAATTGTCGGAACAGAAGAATGTGACAATCTTTGCAAGCAAATGTGGTAGATTACTTCCAGCAAAACGGCGGATGCGTGGTTACTGAAACTGAAAAAACAATAATGAGGCAAATATCAACCAGGAAAGCAGAGCTCTTGTGTCCTCCATGGTTTGAACAATGCAACGGTGGCTCATGTTGAGTCAGTTGGTTTTCTTCCTTTGTTTTCATGGTCTATTTCCAACAAACCAGATGCTTTCAACCACAGGAATTGGATAAATTATCGTCACTACTTTCAACACAAGCCTAAAATGCTAAATTGATCAATCATTTTGTTTCGTAGGCAGTTTTCGTTTGGGAGTGGAGGGAAAAATTTAGAAGAAGATTGTTCTCTTTTCTCCTGGTCCATAAGAAACACGCCAGATGAACAGCTGACGTGTGTCGATACCGCATTTTTACAGTGTGAGTAATGTTTTGAGAGAGGGGTTTTTTTTTTGGAGGGATGAATTGTTGCAGTGTGATGATCAAAAAACACCAAATAGAATATCACAAGATCGTAAATTAAATTCCACACCAAGTTAGAGGTTTAAAGATATGTTGAGGTAAAAAAGTAATTTCAATTGAAAAGGCTTATGAAAGGTATCGATGCGGACAAGGATCGCCTTTGATGGAGCGAGGGATAATTCTTCGAAGAACAGTAGCTTGTGTTGTGTTGGCGTGCCTTGTGGGGACCAAAACATGTTAAATTCCCCCAAAGTATGGCGCACACCTGACACAATAACTTAAAGCTACATCATTTGAAAGATCCGCAATGGACGAGCTAGTCCATCGCATATAGTCGTACATTCGGACGACCACGGAACCGAGGATCGAGGGGGGAGAATCTTTGAACACCATTCAGGGAACGGTATCCACTTACCTGGTGCATCCGATCCGGTCATGGCCTGCAGCATACGGAAAGATCGGCTCGGTATGGAACCGCCGGTGTACTTCTTTGGTTCTTCCACTTTCTGCTCGCTCGGTGGCACATACTGCGCTGGGGGTTCCCCATCTGCTCGGGTTTGAAAATGATTTAGTCAGTCAAAGGGTTCGATAATGGTCGCTCCGGTTCGATTTCATACCTGTTTCATTATTGTTTCCTCTATTGAACATCTGTTGAGTACGGTTTCCAGAGCCTGTAGCAAATGAGGTAAAAAATGTATTAAACATCTAAGAATATACTCAACTAGATTAAGCGCCTTATCTAAACGATATCAACAAATTAAACCATAACAATGAATAACAATTACAAGATAGCCAACAATTTTGTTATATGTACAACGCAGATGGCAAAAAACAATTACACAAATATACACAACCTTCTTACATACCATTTGCATAACAAATAAAATGGAAGCAACAAAATAGTAACAAAACTCTCATTTAAATATCGATGAAAGAGACTAATAAATTATAAATAATTTTATACATATGTACAGAACTACCATAACATTAAAGAGATAAAACACATAATAAAACCAAATATGCAACTCAAACAATAAAACAAATAAAATAAAAAATCATCATGCTAGCTAATGTAGCACTGATCAGAACCAGAGCCAAAATGATAAAATATACGCAATAAAGCAATAACATCAATCGACCATAAGATGCGTATAGCCAAAGGAAGAAAACGACTCTCATCCGTACCGGTATTGGTTTGGTTCGCAGCTTGACCACTGTCGGTCATGTTCTGCAGGTACCTGAACGCTTTGGACGGTATGGCGGCACCACGATAGCGAGGATCTTCTTCGTTATGGAGATATACTTCTCCGTCGACTAGAGCGTACAACAGCGGTGCACAAAACACGAGACCGGTACACAGAGACATAAATGATAGATACACGAGATGTGTTACATATTGGCACTGTTAGTTAGGAGGATCAAACAGTAACACATGTCGGGATACGTACCTTGGGTTTTTACTCTATTCATCAGGGCCTTATCTTCGTTGCTGAGCTGCAATCGACGCATCTGCCCGTCGGCCGACTCCGGCTGATGAGTCATCTGAGCCCCATTGCGTCCAAGTTGCTGGCCATCAGCCTGGTCGTGTCCGGCGACCTCACTGTTCGATTCCTTCGCACCCTTGCCGGTCTCGGACTCATCCAGGGTGTCCGTGATCTGTTGCAGCACCCGGAACGAGCGGGACTGGTTCGGTGCGTTATTGCCGTTCCAGGCCTGCGTATTGTTCGACGATCTCGGATCGCTGGAGTAAACGAGAAAAATAGTACATTGATAAAATACTCTGGTATTCTAAATTATTGTCACATAAACAGGACGTAAACAGGAGGAACATGTAAACACGACTCAAACATTTAACATCAAATATGGCGAACGAAGGCATAATAGTTTAAAAAGACACCAAATCTAACGAATGAAATAGACAAACGCTCTCGACTTAGTAAAAACGTATGTCATATAATTAGTACAATGTGACTTCGTAAATTGAAAAAAGTTCCCGCAAAAAGATGGGAATATATTGAAAGTTTGGAGCCGGTTTAACAGACTGACTGCCAATGACTAACATAGTGGGTGACAGAAAATTCTGACCTTGGCACGAAACTCATATAGTAACTGCACTAATAGTAGTGCGCTGTAGTAGTTGTAAAAAAGGATTCCTTAGGGAAGATAAGCATATTTGTTATTGGTTTAAAAACAACTTAGCTTAATAAATAATTAGTTTTTTATATAACTACAGTTTTTATGTTGCATTTTCATTAATTTATTGACCAAAAACTTTTTAGAACTAATGACTGCTGGCTATCAAAAATGATAGCCATAACAGTAAACGTGTTAATTGATTGAAAAATGATTGTACTAAAAACAATGACTAAAACAGCTTAGCAGTCGTAAAAATATCTGTGTCAGATGAGTGTAATACTTCAAGTTGATTTCCTTTTCTTTCGCGTCACAAATTGCGACACAGTTTGTCTATTCTGACGAATGAGCTGATGAAAACATTTGATTAGCTTTCGAAACACAATTGAGGACAAATTTAGTAATAGACACGGGCAGCGAGAGCGGGTTTTCTGCAACTGTTGTTTATGTTTGGCTGTTTGGGTAGTGAATGTTGTAAATTTACTGCTTCACAACATTTTAATCCAAGAACTTGGCGAAAACGAACGACAACTCAGGCAGTTGATTGTTGGGAACCATGCACGTCTTCAAAACAGTTCCAATCGCAAAATGGCGTCCCAGAATACATCCGGCCGCAAACAGCAATGAAATGGAACAGAAAACACTTATCAACAGTGCAGAAAATCATGTAACCAAAACGAAACTTCAACGGAAGAAAACAGGTAAACCAGAAAGCGAATGTTGTTGTTTCTGCTGGCCGAACAAGTCCTGAGAATGGGTTCGAATGTTTCGCATCAGTACCCTTCGCAAACGCTGTCCCACCAACACACTGAATGGCAGAGAGACACCTTCACGAGTGAAGATAGGGGGTAACGATATGGCAAAGTGATAGGATGATCTTTCGCGTGTTTCAACATGCAAACGCCGGTTGCGTGCGTGCTGGCGTTCAGTACCTGAGTCTATTTTTAAGAAAGCGAATCTTAGCCTCTAGCGGGATGTCGTGGATGATGTAGCTACGATCACCACTACGTCCGGCCGGTGCCCGAGGGTGGGGAGTTCGAGAGATTCGTTACGGTTGCAGGAGGGGGTGGGGCGATCGTGTAGGGATTTTATCAGGACGTTCGCGATCGCGCCGGGTTCAAGACATGAACCGGGTAGAACAAGGGATACAGAGTGGAGCGACCAGCGGTTTCATCGGTTTCGTGATGTTGCGGAAGAGAGAACGAGAAATAAGGAAATAAGTCGTCAGACTTCGGGGCAGCAAGCTTGCCGATGCGAGGGTACGGTGCTGCCTGCTGAGGGCGGCACTGACTGTGGGCTTACCTCTGAATGATAGCCGGCGTGTTGGACAGTGGTCCACGGGCCGTGTGCTCAGCGCCCTCTACCTTGATCGGCACGATGCGCACGTTGGTGGCGCTGTTTTGCTGCTGCATGCGCTGTTGCTGCTGCTGTGCGGGCGGTGGAGGCTGCGGGTGCATGGGATGGTGGTGCAGGGGCGGCGTTTGCGGGGGCGCATAGTGCTGATGATGCTGGTACATCGGATGCGGCTGCGGCTGGGCGGTCGGGGTCGGCGGGTAGCTGATGTTGTTGTAGCCTTGGTTGACGAAATGGTTGGGATTGGTAAACATGGCGGTCGGTGTTGTAAATCCTGTGGACGAGTTTCGTGTTTTTTGGGGGAGACAAAAAAACACATAGACAGAAACGCAATGGTCAGTGAGCGAGTGAGGATGGCGCGGTGCGTTGCAGGTCGGTACCACTGTGCGGTGTAGCGAAGCCAATCGGCACGGGAGACTGTATGCTGCTGGCGCTGTTGGCGCTGGTCGGGCCGTACTGAGGGGCGGGACTGTAGTAGGGCGGCGGGGCGAAGCTTGGGGCCGTTGCAGGCGACTGAACGGGCGACTTCTCGATCTGTATCGGTATGATACGCTCCTGTGCGGGAAAAGAATTATTTTTCATCAACGATGTTCAGCTTTTCTAATCCTACTAACTGAAAGCATTCACTTAATTATTTCCTGTTTATAAAGGCGTTCTTAGCAATATTTCATGGTGTATAAGGGAACATACAATTCCAACAAATTATTTTAACTAGTTGAATTAGAGTTGTTTTCCTAAGCAAAACTGTCAACTAATTAACATTGCCTCCTCATCTATTGTAATACCATTGTCTCAGACCTGTTTAGTTAGGAGTTATACTACTGTGTCCAAAAAGTAAAGTGACTTTGGTACGCAAACTGTGCGCGTCCAAGGTATTGGCGGATTGTTATTTTTTTATTGTTGAAATATGGGTTTTTGACTTCTTCAGCAAATTTCATGTAAAAATATTCATCAGGATAGGAGATATGATTTTTTTTTTGATTTTTTTTGTGGCCTACTACACGTATGACCCTCGTTTTTCGTCCCTGGCCACATTTGGGGAGCAAAGAATTTGTTTAAAATTTTGTATGCGTAACTAATTTTTAGCTGCGGATTGGTTGAAATAGCTTTTGGCGATGCAGTAATGTCGAAAAAAAAATGTTTGCGAGGGGTTTAGTTAATTCCAAAATGGCCGCCATGGCTACAATGGCCAAAATGGCTTCATGGGACACATCATCCTCAACGATTCCTCATTCGACGAAGCTCACATTCAAAATTTTAAGGAATCAATGTTAAATAATTGTCGATTGATGATTAGAGACTTCACCGATGATATTGAAATATCGAAAGTATCAGTAAATACCATTTTAGAGGAGGTTTTGGGCCTGGAACTCGACTGGTACCAAAATCGTTGATTTTAAAAAAAAAAAGGCGTTGCGTTGAAGTGGGTGAAACAGCGGTTTCCGACTAAATTGAGAAGACGAAGTGCATTATTACTGTAGACGAGACTTGTAACTATGCTTCAGACTGTAAAACAATCAATCAATCGAATAAATACCGTGCCAGGAATAAGCCAGGACCAAAAAACTAGCCAAACGAGGGCCATACGTGTAGTAGCGCACAAAATAAGTCGTATCTCCTATCCGGATGAATATTTTTACATGAAACTTACTGTAGAAATCAAAAACACATATAGAAACAATACAAAAATAACAATCCACCAATACCTTTGACGCCCCCAGTTCGAGCACCAAAGTCACCTTACTTTTTGGACGCAGTAGTACAATCGAGTAATTGGAGTTCATAAAATTTTAACAAAGGCCTACTTCACTCAAAAATGTAGTCGTAGAGTTTGGAAAAGAGAAATTTTTAAATAAGTCCGGAGCATTTGGAATGACAAAACGCTAACTACTATCTTGTCGATAAGATTACTCCTTACTAGGAGATCGTTACGCTCTTGTTAGTACCCTGCCCGGAGACTTACCTTTTGTGATCCTGCCGCCGACTGGGGTGAGTATACAGGTTGTGCTTGTGCATATACCGATCCTTGCTGTGGATAGCCGCGGCTCACGGGCATCGTAACCGTGGACTGCACCAATCCTGCCGAAGGCTGGGCTGCCCTAGCCGCTTGCTGAAGCTGCTGGACGTATTGCTGCTGCTGCTGCTGCTGCTGAGCGGATGGCGTAGTGGACTGTTGCGCCGAGCCGGACACATCGGCCGACGGTCTGACGCTGTTCTGTGTGAGCTGTTGTGACGACGGTGGAGACGGTCTAGCCGACACCGGGGACGGTGCTGTGACGATAGAATCAACGGATTTAGTGGCTTCACTTTCACTCTTGCCGCTGGCGACTGCGGCTCGCAGTGCTTGTGGTTCTTTGTTCTTGTTGCTGTTGTTGTTGTTATTATTGTTGTTGCTGGTGCTGGTGACTGTCTGCTGTTCTTTCTCCTGTGGTGGCGGTGTGCGCTCGGTCGAGCTCGTGGTCGCACCTGGCTGCGATTCCTGGTCGTCCCGGTGCACCCATTCGGGCTGCTCCTTGAGGCTATTGTGCCGGGACGACATCCATGGTGGACTCGCTTGGGTTAAGAGACTTTGCTTACTATTGGCAAACACCTCGTGTATCGGCGGTATATAGAGTGAACCGAGGGCCTGCGCAGCCGGTCGCTGTGTGCCGAGCGACGGTGGCGTTACGGTCGGCGCAGAACTGGTGACTGATGGTGGCGAAGATGAGGATGGCCCTGTCGATGAGGATGAGAGAGTTGGGGATGGGGACACCGTGGACTGTGAGGAGGACTGTGGCTCCCTCTTCTGTGCTGTGGCCGTCGTGGTGGTGGTTGACTGTGCAGGTGGTGGAGGCGGTGGAGGTGGTTGTGCTGTACCGGGACCGGTTGTAGTGTTCTTGACGACTGCTGTCGGTTGTTCCCTACCGGTGTAGCTGTTAGTGCTGGTGATGGACACAGGTGAGAGCGATGGCTTGGGACGGACGGGTGGAGGTGACACTTTGGTGTTGGGCGTGAGGCTGGTGGATACTTTGGTTGGGGTGATCGGTGGTGGAAGGTTGGGCGGTACCGGGCTCTGCCCGTACACCGGCGGGGTTTTGATGGAGGACGACGACGCCGAACCGTTCTCGCGCGGTTTAGTTAGATTGGATGGGCTTGGCGATCGTTTCTGTGGGTCACCGCGGACGGTGAACCCGTCTGTGCGATTTAATGTGTTTTTAGCAACTGCAATGATAGTTCAAGATGATAACAAGATGCATAGAGATTAGTTACAAACCGGTGCGACATACAGCAGGAACGGAACGGACGTGACTGCCCGAAAGGGGGAGAATGTTCGAATGACTGAAGACCGAGCGGATTCGTTACCTTCATCATCTAGATCTCTGCTCGTGTAGCTGTAACTCGGGGGCGGTACCGGCCGGGGAATTGAAGGACCAGAGTCCTGTTGCTTCTCCCGCCGGTACTCCTCGATCCAGAAGTCGTTCTTCGGCTGTGGACGTGGGGCCTTCCGCAGGCTGGCCATCGGATTCGGTGGAATTTTGATCTCCGGTCGCATTCCCATCGGCGGCGCCTCGAATACCTGTGGCCTTGGGGACTTGCGGACCTCGGCCGGTCCGGGGGGTGGCGGAGGCGGCGGCATCGGTCTGCTTGTGCCGGCACCGTTCGCGCCGGGCACCACACGACCGGTCGGTGGTGGTGGCGGTGGCGGCGCCGGTGGCCCTGTTGGGAACACCTGAAAGGGCATTCCCATGGCCGCCGCCCCGAGGGTCGCTGCAGGGGATACTGGATTGTGGCTGCCATTGCTGGAGCCGTTACTGCTGTGATTGGGTCCATTGTTCTAAATTTGGGTAGGCAAATATGCGTTAGAACCATCGAGCAGAAATATTCCACAGCACTTTCAATCTCCTTAACCGAGGGTAAAAGCTACACAGAATTATTAGGAGGACCTGAACAAACACAGTTCCGCTTGCTACATGTTACCTGTGCCAATGGGGACACCTTCGGCTGGCCGGTCACACCCTCCGAGTTGGCGTTCCGCGATATTCGCTTCGCCATCCGGGGCGATTTGATCTGCGACAGGTCGATGCCGCCCGGTGTGTAGGTAAAAGGCTGCTTATCCCGGCGCATCATCGCATTCTGTACGCAGGCCGGAGGCTCTGCCGGCAGCTGTGCCTGTATCCGACGGGCCGAGTTGCCGATCGTCGACTGCGGAGGTCCACCGTAGCTGGGAAAAAGAAAAACGAGTGGAAAAAAAAGCCACAGGGTAAAACATGAATCCAAACCAACCATATCTCGGAACGGACCGACCGGTGTGTAAACAGTGCGCCATTTATTTATCCTACCAGCGATCGCTAGTATAAACGCACATAACCCCAATGGCGGATCCGCGTGGGCGTACGTTGAGCACGCAGTTTTCTTTTCTTTCTTGCTAATCCCCTCAACCTAGTCGGTAACGTAGATTTTTTTTCGCTTGTGTTTTCCCTGTTCCATTTGGAAAATTCTAAGAAACAGATGGAAAAACAGACACTTTGCACTGACCCATTTTGCGCGTGCTGGGCGTTTCCATGCGTAGATTTTTTCTCGCTGCCACACGATCACGTCACTTGGTCGCTGAGAAAAGTTATTTTTGTCATTTAGGAAAACAAGCATTTCCAAACAACGATTTCTTTGAATTAAACTGTTCAGTCATTTCTTAGACTTTCCTTTTTATTACGAATGGTTAAGAGCCAGTTTAATAAAGCTCTACGAAAAATAATCATCTCATCTACTTATATTTCCAATACTGGTAAAGTTAATCGATTTCACACATTGAAAGTAACATGTTTTCCTTTGAAGTATCGTTGGTTTTATTGGTTATTATTTTATCAAAATGGATAAAGAACCAAACTGGAGTACTAGCTTCCGTCGAAAGGAGATCAACCGCCCTTTCTGCTGATGCTACTACTTATTGAAGCGCATGTTGCAATCCAATAAAGCACCATGCAACGTGCGTGTCTTGAAAATAAAACCACTTTATTGTAATGAGTGGTTTTAATGAACCCGAGGTAACATACTGCACTCAATGCGGCCTTAAGTATAAACAGTTACGTGGCGACTAAAAATAGTTCGATTACCTTGAATCTCAATCAAAAGATCAACCGGCAGAGAAGAAACCCTTTTGCAACGCAAAGTAGTGCACAAGCGCGTGCCAACAACAGGTTGGCCGATGCAAAAGTGGACCGAAACTGCTGAATGAAGGAGGATTTATAGTTTCTTTTCTAGAAATATACTTGTTTTAAATCAAGACATCTTGTAGGAACGAAACTACCTATGTGCAATTATTTAGCAACTGGAAAAGATTTTTAAAAATTGCAAATCCATTAATTTTGAAAGTGTAAGTCACACATCACAATTAATTTAATCTCTAATCAAGCATCAATCTTTCTTAGGAGATCAGATACTCGTTTTGGAAAATTATCTCCAGCATTCCTTGGATGATTATACGAAGTTTGAAAAAATCATGACTCAGTCAAATGATTCTCTTAAATAAATAATGAAGGAATAATTCTCTTAACATAAGGTCTAACATGAAGAAAGATATACCACTTATAAATATTTTTGTATAAGTCCTTTATAAGCGCAAAACTATCAAAAGTTATAAATTATTTAACATATTCTACAAAAAATAAAATAAAAAAAAGGATGTTGATGATTCAAACATTCGACGGAGAGTCATAATCACAAAAGATACCGAATCAGAATGTGTAAAAGATTATAATCATCCACGGTAGCAAAGGAAAACGTCATGCAAGCCCTTAACAAGCAAGTCAGTTTTTAGGCAAAATAGGATGATGAAGAAGATCTACATACAAACTAAAAAATTTGTTTGTGAATGACCCAAATCATGGTGATTCACACAATATTTTGTCTACAGTAATACTCTTTTATGTATTTATCTCAAATCCACCAGTCGTAACACACTTGTTGACCCATTTTAACATGAAGCTCCAAGGAACTTGTTGTAGTCTCTACCCACACTTCCCCATTTTTTCTAACACCAGCTGACCGAAAACCGAGCGATTCATTAGTTTTCGTCACCTCTAGCGGCAAGTGGCCCGACAACCGGCCGGGAATGCTGGTAACCGATCATCCATCATCCACGGCCTACCACCTCTCTCGGCGCCAGATCGTTACCTTGTCGCTATCATCGCCTCAATCGGACAATTAGGTTAAGTGGTTTTTCACTCCACTCAAACAGAAACACCCACGACTCCCTGAGTGGGACTGTGCTTGGGCAAAAGTCGGAAAATATCGGTCAGAAGTGCGAATTTAGAGCCAGTGATGCGCTTGGCTGGGCAGATCGACATGACATTTGCATGTCCATTTGCAGTGCCCTCCCACCGGTAAGCCTCTTCCGGCCTCTGCTTAGTATTTGTGTTCCACGAGTGAAGCGCTAAAGATCTTTCAAACAGGACCAAACGCCACTACAAAGCGAGCTCAACCGGCAAAACCAAAACACCCCAAACATGACACTGCACTGCTGTCAGATTCGACGCGTCTCCTTGCCCCGTGTGTCCGGCGATCTGGTTAGTTTGTCTGTTCTGTTTGGGAAAGTTCATCTCCGTCGCTTCCCTGAAGTGTCTCTTCCAAGCGACGCTTCGGCAGCAATGACTTAAAAATAGTACTTCGCGTGGTGCAGTCGATCAAGCACGTCCGTGCACGACGGTAGTAGGATTTTGAAGCCGTCTGGTCCACTTGTTCGTCGTGTCGTCTGCAGTTGTTGCGAACTTCTGCTAGATCTTTGTTTTCATGACGTATTTGTGCAGTTTTACTTGCCGCTACCGGTTAAGCAAACGCCGGGAGCTACTGATAATAAAACCAAAAAGTCGTTATGAGCGGTAAGAAATTTTCTCAAAATACTTAAGATGCGCTCCGTAGTCAAATGACCCATCCCATCCTCTCTATTATCCGTCCCCGTTTCAACTCACCTCGCCCATGCTCGATCGGGTGCTAATGGGTAGCAAAATTAAAAACACACCCCAAGAAAAAAGAACAAACGATCTTAAAGATGCTGTTTGAATTGCTCCGTAATTTATGATGCACTAAAACGTGGGCGAAAGTATTTGATCGTGGCCCCGCTTCCCGTTGGCAAGCCCTCGCCCTGTCGCCTGCTCGAGCCCCTGGTGCAATCCGACGCTGCACAACTTATTGCACAGCGGAAGTGCGAAATGAAACAAGGAAAAGTATATCACTCTGACACATTCCACCGGCCGGACGCTCGAGTTCGGGAAAAGAAAACCACTGGCAACGAAAGAAGAGAGTTACGTCCTATTGTTTCCTTTTTTTCTTGATGAAATAATTTTTTGAATGAAACTGCATTGGGATCCGCTAAGTGCCTCGTGCTCACACTTTTCCCAGTGGGGTTTCCGTTTTTATTTCGATCGTTAGTGTATTTTGATACCATGTGGGTTAATTGTTTAGCAATGCGCGTGTTTTAAAATGTACGCTCGAATGAGACGGCGCCTCACACATTATTGTTTTACTGTGATCAATAAAACATGCACTTTGTGGTTATATTGTGCTGTTTGTCTATCATCCGCCGAAGTCATTTAAATGGGTCAAATCAGTTTTAGGTTTAGCATTAAATCATTAACCTCATTCGTCACGTATAGTTTATTTTTCGTTTTCTTTGTCGAAATATCTGTCACTTATTTTTTGGGTTTTGCACTTATTGCCATCATTATTATTTCGTTTATAAACATTATCAAACAAATTTTAACTATTTAAAGAAAAATTTTTGCATACGGTAGACATCAAAATTACGGGTTTTGAAATTGAATAAGTTTTAGCAGTTGGTTTATAACGACAACAAAAAACTGATAAAATGAATATATCCAGCAATGTCCAAATACGTTTCTGTAAATCTTTTTTCAATTTTATTTTACGCAATGAAGTTTCATGTTTTTTTCTAGTCATAATTGAATTTTGAATGAGTTGATTGAATGAGTTGAAAATAAGCCTTCACCTTAAGCCAATGACTATTATTTCAATCATTTGATTCTATGTGTCGGTTTAACCACAACTAAGAGTTAAACGCAACACAACCAAGGGTTTTAAAACATCAAACAGTCTTCCCATGGTGAAAAATTTTATCAAAATTTGGGGTAAATATCAACAAATATTCTTCGGGATACGCAAACGTGAGTTAATGCGTAGACTGGTGCTGTTCCTTTAAAATAAAAATGTTTGATCGATAGAGTTCTGGCACGATTTAAACATTATTAGACAAAGATTTAAAAATTAATTCCCAGGAAATATTTTGCTCAAATATAGCGCAACAAACACTACATAACGATAGCGAGGTGCTCGAAATAGTTTTACTACAACCATCGATCATCAATCAATTCGACAGCGAACGCCGCAAGACGCCACGAGCACTTCATTAGTCGCAACTTCTAGCTCTACTAGTGATTGGCCACACCAGAATACCACTCCCGGGAAAGTATGCACTTTCCAGGGTTCAAGTTCATTTTCCATGAAGTGTGCCCCGTTCGATCTCCATTCCGCTTTTCTGCAGTTTTCCTCCATTCCGACGCATCACACCTATTGCGTGGTTTTCATCCGCGGCGCTCTTGCGCACTCCCAAGGTGGCCGAGGGTTGGAATGTTTGGCCCATGACTAACCAACACTAGAAGGAGAGCGAGCTATAAATAGCCACCGCATCAAATGCAGTTCCCTTGGCAGGGATGTTTCTGGGACGCGAGCTAATGCAAAATGGAAGTAGGCATTTGAAAAAAAAACGACAAAACAACCAACAGGAAAAGCAAACGCCAAAGGGAACCATTGCCTCCCAAGCAACAGGCGGCAAACGGTGTCAAATAGCGGCCCTTGTCGATCGTTAATCCATTGAATGCCACACGACGTAGACTGTGTACTCGTTTAGGCGAAAGATGCTTGTGTGCGTTTGGACGAAGGAGAGCAGATCGCGATCAACTACTTTGTGTCGATCAAGGAATAGATTTCCCGACAGTTGACCTTCTTTTTCGCACTCTGTGTTTTCCCTTTTCCCTATTCTTTTCATTATTCCCCTAATACTTTCCTTCGGTAATGATGAAAAGGGAAATCTTCAACGCCAGTGAAATCCCAATACTTCGCTGCTCTCCCTTTGGGTGGGTCTTTGCGTCACCCCTTAAGGATATCATTAAACACCCACCGCTGGCAATCGACAAACAGATAAATAGAGCGCATTCAGTAAGGGACTTTGGCGCAGAAAGGCAACCGACAAGAAGAGTAAAAGTAAAATAAAAACTAGTCCCTACACTTTCAAAACCATGTGACCTATTGAACTTTCAGACCGAGTACTAATTGGAAGGCGGTGGACCTTCGTGAGTCGGACCAGATCTCGCAGGGCAATTTTAATCCTCCTAATGCAACAAAAATATCGCATTTCGCCCGGGTCCACTCTTTTACTGGTGCTAGTTCGCGTGAGTCTGGCAACGGTTTTCGTTCCAGCTATGCACCAAACGTCCGGTCCGGTTCAACCGTTCCCATGCTTAAGCGGCTGGCGATGGCCAAAAATGGACCAATAATGAAGCACGGAACAGCGACAGAAGCGAAGCGCGCGGGGCAGATGACAAACCGTGCGCAGGCAAAGCCATCAAACACGACCACGCGCGGTTCGTACCAGGCCGGGGCGATGAAAAACAGGTTCAATATTTAAACCATGACTCACGCCGCCCGGAATGGGAATGTGCAGCTTAATTCCCTTTCCGACGTTGCACACGGCGTTCCGCCACCACCAGTTTCGGCGGCGGGACCTACCCTACCCGGCAACGTCCGCCGGCTGTAACTAATTTGGGACGATTTAACGATCCCCATGCCTCTTTTCCCGCCGCGAGCAGATCGCGAACTCCCGCGCGTCAGTGAAAACGAGGAAATGGAACGAGAAATTCGTGCGGAGCGAAGTGACCTTACAGAACGCGAGCGACGTTTCGGTGCCGTATGGAGACGCTGCAATCGGTGTTGAGGTTAATAAACTTTGCAATGGTCAGTAAAAAGTTGCAATTGTATTTTTTGTTCAATTGTAATTTTGAACTTTTAGTTATTTGGTTCAACGTTTTTCATTTGCGTTTTGAAGCATTTAATATGTTTCTAGCTTTCCAACTAATAAATTTCTAAGAATTTCTTAGTAATTCATTACAGATTATTTGAAACACCATGATTCTTTCTTTGCCATGGATGAAGAAGACTTCGAAGATAACAAGCGACAAAAAAGGGAGATATCTCTTAGCACTTTTTGCATTTTGTAGGCTTTACTTTTCTGTTCTTTTGACATTAAGCCCTTCACAAACCTGCTAAGTTGTGAAAATGGCTAAAAAATTGGTTTTTGGTCTAGAACCGAAGAAAAAATATCTTTTCCTAAAACAAATTAGGATTTCATAGATTAAATGATGATAAGTTTGCATGTGTGGTATTTGTGATTGTGATCAGCAATAATTTGCCGATAATAAGTTAAAGTTAGGTTCAATCGCATCAATTAGTGTAAAAATAATTAGAAAAAATTTAAAAACACATAAGTACGTGTATTCGAGGCAGGTGCACTCGAAATAAACGGCGCGCAACGAAAGTAGAAACACGGGCAAAACAGTACAAAATGAATCTTAGGGATTCATGAATCTCTCATTAAAATTTCTTGAATCTCAAAAACGAATTCACTAACCTAAATTGGAATCACACAATTCTAGTGTATTGGTGTCAGAACTCATCCTCATTAAAACTCATCACTCATGAATCTCTAAAACGATGCAAAGAATCATTCAGATTCATGCATCTGATTTGGAATTGCACAACTCTGAAGGTGACGCATTTGTTAAAATTATTCTTCCAATAAATATTTTCGTAAAGGATATACACAAGGTCTCACTAATTTTTTTTTTTGCGTGACTTATGATCTGTCGTAGGAAGTGATTTATATTCTTGTAAGAAAATTATTCAATAAATTGACAGAGAAATAGATATGTTTCCAGTGTACAATCATATCTCATGAAATAGAGCTATTAAGTAGACAAATTCGTTTAACGCTAAACCATCTGCTGGGATCATTCAGAACGATGTCACCATATGTCCACCCAAGGTCAGCCGTTGAACGCAAAATATTATGCGACCACTTAAGTCTCCCCCCGCACCGTCAATATTTACTCTTCCTGAACTGTGCTTGTTTCCTGTTAACATAAACCACCACAGGCTACACAACCATATTACCCGTTCGAATTTTTTTCTCTCTCTGCGCAGCTTCAAGTTCAAATCCTCTGCCCCAAACGCTAAGCACGCGCGTCCCTGAAGAGCGGCCAGAGTCGAACAAACTCGGCACTTCCCAAGTATAAACAAACGAATTAACCTTGAAATCTAAGCATTTTTGTTACCATTTTACACCGTTGGTCACAAGATAAAGTGAACACTGCTTGCTCCCACATTTCATTCCAACCAACACCGCGGGCAACCACCCCCGCCCTCCATGCAGTCCATCTTCCTAACGGCACACCACACCGCCTTGGGTGGTATCAGTCAAGGGGGAAGAAGTTAGAAGGAATCAAAAGTTTTTAAAAATATAAATTCGCCTAACCGGTGCGACCTGAGCAGGCCATTTGATTCGGTCCGTGTCACCGTACGCCCACACGTCGGGACGGTTCTGTTGACTTAGTGCCCGTACGGGCACCAATCATGGGCCGCTTAGGGCGCGTGATCACTTCCCGATCTAGAGCAACATCGCAAGAGCAAGCCGCTTCGAAAGGAAAGGAAAACGTCGGGATGAGAAAAACTTGTTTCGCGAAAACAGGAAGAAATGCGCACACGGTCTGGATGAATCTGGATCCGGCAAACGGGTTCCTGGCTAAGTCGGCCAACGCCGTCGGTGACGCCGTTTCACAAACGGAAAACGGAAAGCTAAGCCCAACCTGGAAGCTCGTCCATTCTATCAGGTGCGAGCATTATGTTTGGCACACTACTGACACTGTAATAGTAGAAAATCATTGGTACAACATTGTTGCGGAATGGTCCCATTCAAGGCTTGTTGTTTCATTGCAGTGATCATCAACCGTTAGATCAGGCAGATGCCACTACTATATAGATAGTACGTTTCCGTAGTGTAATGCACACTATTTTAATGCGCAAGGAAATTAAGCAACTGAAACAAGTTGCTGGCTATCGTTTAATAATCTGTTGGTCGTCGAAGAAAAGACGGATCCATAAGCTGACTGTAGAAAATTTTGTTTCTGTATTCAACACATACTATTAGAAAAAATATTGTACATTATGCTCTTGAAAAGTAACTTAGAACTTGTAGGATTTAGTGATCAGCCTAATGTTGAATACAGTTTGAATTTTATAGCTTTCTTTTTACTGACTTCTACTATTCTTAACGCCTAATAACTTGAAGTTTATTTCTTTATTTAACAATTAACTATAGGGAAATGGTACTTGCCATCATTGCTAGCTTTAACCGTTTCTACATAACGCCTTGCCACTTCTTCTTCGGATGGCCTCTGAATGTGGGTAATTCATCATTCTAATCTTTCTACCACCCTGCAAAGATGAGCTGCAGCCCGTGGAGCCCTCTGGCATTGACCAGAATCAGCCGTCGCCACCGTCGGATAAAGGAAGTAAATCCCCCTAAGCCGCGCCATATGGTGCAAATGGTGTGCGAACAGTATGCGCTCGTGGCCATGACGCCATCGCGCAAAGTGGTGTGTTTCGGCGCCATCAGCGAATCGCATAGATCACAGCACAGTCGGCGTGCCCTGCAAGAGCGGCGCAGGCAACCGCCGGCTGGCGCCACCGTCGATGACGTCGACCTTTTCGCCCGTCGTAAGCCGCTGTCGCACGCTGTCTCCGTAAATGGAACTGTCAATGTAAACGCGGTCGCGATCTGTCCGTCCATCCGTTCGCTTGCAATAGGACAGCAGAGGGTAGAGGAAACCGTTCGCTTGGTTGGATTTGTATTCAGTATTTCGTTGGTAGAACCTTCAAACACCATCCCAAAGCATCAAACCGCGGAAGTAGAAGCGACCACAAAGAGTTATTCTACCGGTCGGAAGATACTTCCTTCCACGTTCACCTAATTCTGGCACGTTTGCATAACACGCGTCGTGCTAAAGATTTACACGCTCTGAGTATCGGTTTTTGCCTATGAAATCAAATTTTTGTATTTTTTACCGCAAAAGTGCTCATCGTCCATGAGGTCATATTCCATTCGCAACAAAGAAAGGTCTTTGTATCCGAAAAGCAATCTTCATCGCTGGTGTATCTCTCTCTTTTCCAGGGTCCCTGGAGTGTATGTTATGTAAACAATCGACGTTTTGATTTACGACCAAACAAAACAGCATCTTTAGCCGGAAATTCCTCTGTACGCTGAGTCACAGCGAACAAATGGCCGAGAAAATGAATGTTTTAGGTAATTCAGGTTACGATGACTTACTGAACTCAAATAGCTACGTTAACGATAAGGGAACGAATTGCAACTGTAAAGACAAAAACTCGTGATCAAAGTGGTTCCTGAATTGATGGACTTTAATTTTAAAATATAGTTTCAAAACTTCAAAATTGTATTGTATGTAAGAATAAAAAAAATGATAGTTATAGCATTTTTTATCATTTGATCCACGCCAATGACTGAATCATGAAGATTTATGAAAGAATCATGAAGATTCGTAAAGGTTTCGAAAGATTCCTCAATATTTTAAGATTCGAATCCCAAAAGATTCATGAATCAATTCTGAATGAATTTTTAGTGAACGATTCATATGAATGAATCTCGCCTAAAGATTCATATGGCACAACACTAGAAGATAGTCTACAATCAATTTCAATAAAAGCCCAATAACAGTTGTGGACAATCATACACGAATCTTATGCCTCATTTCCAGTGAAGCAGGGAACTGCTTTTTAAGTGTGTCTTGTTGTGCTGTACAATTACTTTGGAGAGGATAATGCATATTGACATAAGATAAATGCAAGGAAGTGCCTCTCCTACGCATAATACACGTTGCACCTTATTTATAACGACTGTCCTCCATCGTCCGGAGTTCACCTAAGCGTCCGTAAAAGTCAAACTGCTACTCACTTGTCCCCACCGAGTGCGAATCCGTGATCCTCCTGCACCCGGTACGCCGGATACGTATGCAGGATTTCATTTGCCTTGTCGTTGTACGAGCCCAACAGCTCGCGGTACTTCGAGTAGACGTGGCTCTTGAACTGCGCCGTCGTCGGGACTGCGGGCGTCGGTGTGTTGCGTCCACTTTTCGTAATTGTCGTAATCGTTGCCATTTTACCCGGGGGAGGGCCGCTCCCGAGACGCTTCTCACAGGACTTTGCGGCCGGACTCAACTTTTCCCACCCTCTGGCGACCGAGCGACACAACCACAACAATTAACAGAACGGATCGCTCCCGAAGAAGCAGCGGCAACTTGATCGTGACCGTTCACAGAAGAAGCGCGCACACACACAAACCGGCACACATATACAGAGACAAACACGCCCGTTGCGTCAACACACTCGAAAACACGTATATCAGTGCACTAGCGCAAAAAAGACGGTGTGCGAGGACCTACGACTGACATCAGGTCTCTAGTGTTGACGGCTAATTATCCATCAGCCGTCCATACGTCCGAAGCGTTTGCGAGCCAAATTTGCGTCACCGAGAGGTTCACTATGTACCGCGCGACGCGAACACTGTGTGCACATTCGTCCAAGTTCCACAGACTCCAAAAACGCACCACAAAAGGACGGAACAAATACCGCTTTGGTTCGCGATCGAAGAGCGTCGCGCGTTGACGTCTGTTTAGGGTGGCTTAAGTCAGACAACTGAACTGAAGTCCACAATCTTGGGCCAGACCTAGGGGTGAGTTCAGCGTCGCACTTAAGGCAGACCGCGCGGCCGGTGCGTCTCGTTTGGCTGTAGGAAAGACGGAACTCCACCTTTGCAGCTGCAAACGGTCAGTCTGGTCCACAGTCCCGAGCCCAGAGAGTGCCATTTAGAGATGCAATTTCTTTCTCTCTCTCACTACTCTCCCTCACTTTGCGTAGTTCTCCCGAACCACTCCGGAACTGGTTGGCTGTCGAAGGCTCCACGGAGCTGACCTTAGGAAATGGTAGCACCGGCTTCGCGATGCTGATCCACCACCAGAAGTCTCGTGCACGATGCACGGTTCACCCGGAACGCAGTGGTGAACGATCGATTAATTTCTACCTCCACCTCCGCACGCCAGTTCCATCAGGCCACGGTCTCTCGCCGAGACTCTCGCGCACAGCTCCGGTGATCCGGTGTGTGGTTAAATGTAGTTTCGCACACCGCGCCGCCGACCAAAGAAAGTGATAAACGCGCAGTGGTGCGGCCTGGGGTGCCATAAAAACAGGTATCTGGTCGAGGCCGTGCCCCGGATGCAATTGCATTGGACGCTTCGAAGCACACGGAGTATTGGGGAATGCGAAGAAGCTGGTGAGGCGGTTTGCGTGACCAATTCGCTTCGAAGCCCGGCCGAATGATGTGTCATTGGGAGAGTGTGCCCGAGAGGGGTTGCTACAGGCTCTGTACTATTCAGTACGGCTGCCGCTGTTACTCACAGCAGTTACAAAACGAATGAAGATGGGATCAGTGTCCATCGTAAACAAAAACAAAACACCAACATAAATGTAGCTTTCGTAACATGAGATACATTCACCGGTTAACACAACGGTTATGGAAACGTAATGTTCATTGCTCGTCTTCGATTAGACGTTATTGTTAAAAATCAATTTTACGTGCAGCTGTTGCGTAATGAGCTGATTTCATTTTTTTTTTAAACTACGATTTGGAGTATATCTCATAGAAAACCTAATTGAAGAAGACTTCGAAGATAACATTTTCCTTATTCAGCTGTTCAAATTAAAACAACCCAAATTTTGAGATTTGGGTTAGAATATTTAAATACATATATTTACTGAATTTTAAGGAAACGTTTTAATTTTATTGACGCTAGAGCTTCCATTTCTCGCTTGCAAGTCGTATTGACTGATCGTGTACCTTCCAACCCGACTATAAATGTTTATGTTTTGCGTATGGTTCTTTTCTAGAAAAGAAATTTCTTTTAAATATTTTCTAGATATTTAGCCCTTAATGAGAAGGCATCAACGAAGAACCTCGTCCGGGAAGAATAAAAACAAGAAGAATATTTTACTAGAAGTGCATTAACAAATCAAGCAAATCAGTATCATTTGACAAAAATTTCAAAGCAATTTTTTACTTAAAAACCCAAAGTTTTTTGCATGAAACTTTTACTAATGATTATTATATAAAAACACATTATAAGAAAAGGAAAAAAACACACATTAGTCTAACATTTATACTCCCAATACAGTTAAAGTGGTGGAGCCAATGGAAGTGGAAAACCTGTTTCGAAACCAAATTGAACATCCCATCAATTGCAATCGGACAAGCACAATAGATAAACAACACTTAACCTTTGCTCACGGGAATGCATCGTGCAAAACCATCGGCGATTGGTTGTCACTGGCCGGAAAAAGAAAGCCACTCGCAGGCACGAAACACCGATGCGTGATGTTTGCCATTCGAAACAGGGAAATCGCAAAGGATCTTGTTTGGTAGTGCTTCCTGATTCGGCAGATGCAATAACAGCATCGCCGGAACCTAAAATCGTGATGAAATGGCAAAATTCATGACGGACCCGGCGAGGATCGTGCAATTTTTATTGCTCTGCCTTTCGTACGATACCAGTTTTTCTTAGTTCAACATAGGGAAAAGGCAGGCGGAGAAGAAAACCGGCAATCTTCGTCATCTCTGCCGCACCTGCGTCTATGGAAAATGCGTCCCACGGCGCGTCCGGCTGTCGGTGGAACCTGTTCGATGGGGCATGCATTTCATTTCACGATAGCCAATGTGGGAACACGGGCGAGGAAAACCCATCGCCAACACCCATGATGGTTGTCCACCACGCATGTTGACCGCCCGGCCCCGCTTCGTACCCTGGCGGTTTAAGATGGATGGTGCAAGAAATTTTTACGACATCTTCCCAAGCTTCTTCGTCACCTCTCGCCAACCCGAAGCGAGCATCGAGCGTTACGTACGCAAACGAAGGAAATGCGTTCCAACTGATTATCCTCACCCATCGCTTTGGCATTGGCTTCGGGATGGAAGGCGAAAATTGTTTATCACCACCAACGGCCACACGGTCCCTAAGTACGTCCGCAATCGGATGGAATTGATTATACCCACTCACGACGATCGGGGGCCGAACCGGCCAGCATTTCCCATCGTAGCACTCGAAACCTGTTGTTGTTGGGTTCACTTCCGGGAAAATCGTTTCAAGCCGCGCCACGGGCGGCCGATTAATGTTTTATCATTTACGCCCGTGTAAAACGCGCGCGTCCGACGGTTATTATTTAAAAGCGCGAGATGACGTGATTGAACCACGGTTATTTTCGATCGACCCACGCTCGGGCCGTGTGTGTGTGTATGGCGGCTGTTGGGGTTTGGGACAAAATTTTGAAGAGTGATGAAAGTAATAAACGCTCAGCGTTGGCGTTTTTAAGTCTGTCGGCACGTAAATCCATCCCGAAATCACACGCACACAAAACAGTGGTCGGCCGACCGAGAGCAAGAACGGGTAGAAGAAAAATCACAACGCAACCGGCGGGGCGGAGAAAAAGACAAATCCAACCAATTCGGAAGTCCACCGACCGTCCAAAGATGACAGCCAGAAGACCATCAACAGGCTAGCCGGGGAAGAAAACGACTCAATCCGCCAAAACCTGTTGGTACCATCAATCTTCCGCCGGTTGGACATCGGTGTGGGCCCTGGCCCCTCGTGCGCGGCGGAGGAAACCCGGTGTCCCCACAACTGGTTGAATGGTGCTTATTTTTAATCCCTACCAAGTGCGTTGCTACATCAAACCGCCAGGTTATGTGTTATTTTTCCTTCATGTTTGCGGGTTTCCTAAGCCCAGAACGGGACGGTCTTTCCTCACTATTCCTTGTGGTTCGCTTATCTTACGCATATGTTCGTGCGTTAACCAAGCGGTGTCACTGATCTCGTGATCTTCGCTGGCAGGTCTAAGGGAAAAGGGAAGATGGCATCACCGTTCCCTTGTTGTTTCTCGGGGAAATTGTTTGTTTCAGCTTCGGTAGGCCACAAGCAGACACGAGTAAGGATATCAGAATGTCAAACAAGGCTGCCAAGGAAACCTGTTCAATGTTGTTTCTGTATGTTTGTCTGTACTTTTAAGTAGTTAATTGATCTTTTGCATACTTTTCCAATGTATGTTCATTGTTTAAGTATGCTTTATTCTTGTATGTTAAATTTATTGGTATTTTATTACTAGTATCAGTTCTGTAAAATATAACTTCCTTGTTCATTCCTCGACATTTTAACTATCGATGATGTGCTGGTCGGCAAATGTATATCTCATTTGAACAAAATGGGTATTCCCAGTATAGAGAATACAGTATGGACTATAATGATTCCCAGCTTATGATCTTTTTAACGTCCCCGCATTGGTAATTCGCACCGACGCGTGAAGATATTGCAGTACTTGTAGCATCCACTTTAAAAGCAACTGAAAATGTCCATTCCTTTAAATGTTTTCAAACTGTAGTAAGAGATCCATTTAGTATAGGTGCAAAGTTTTTTGCATTTAGACTTGATGCTTTCACTGTGATCGCTGCAAAGGTTCATAGATTTGTATCGAGTTTCGATCAAAATATTGCCCAAGATAGATTTTAAGATAGTAAAACTAAAATATTATTGCACTGTCATACCAAAAGCAAAATAACGTGTTCGGTAAGTCAAATTAATTTCTTTAACCTGGTTGATTTATTTTCTAAAAACCGAACAATTTCAATTACTAAATAGTAGACATGCAGCGCCAGGATTTGGCCAGGTAGTAGCGCCAGGATTTGGCTAACACCATCAAAACAAATCTATTGATGATAGTGGGAATTTCGAAGATCACTACCTATTTCATGGTGAAGCACTTAATGAAATATTAACAGAACATCGATCATATCATAATTTTGACTAAAATGTAAAAAACATTTTATATTTGACTATGATAGACTTTTTTTAATACATCCATCCCGCACTATTAAAATATAGAAAAAAATAATAATATCCCCCATAGATTTGCTATGAATTAGTGAGACGTTAAAAAATAAAACTTGAATGTTGCGGTATTTTTCGTGCAAGAACCAAAAATCTAAATTATTCGCTTATAAGATACATCACTGAAACAGGTTCCACTTATATTCATCTTTAAATCTCTCTAGCAATACCTTTCCGGTTCACACTTCACTGCCGGACATAAACACTTGATCATGCGTTAACCTGCTGTACGACTCAGAGTAGAGCAACAAGTCCCAATATAATACGATTAATCGGCCTACCTGAATGCTCGCAGTAAACCGCAGTAATCACTGAACTGAACAATAATTTACTAGCACGTGCCGGACAGGTGGGCGCAACTAACCATTCATCTATTCATGGAAGGTGTTCAGTGATCTAGCGGTAGTGTACGGCATCGATGGCAAGGGAACTAAAAACCCTTCCATAAAGGACAAAACGTTTCACAATCGATCAACAGTTCCGTGGGCCGAACTGTTCATTGCCTTATGGATATTTTGCGGACGAATGATTCATTTCGGTGCATTCTCTCCCACACAAAGAGTATGATAATTTAAGGTGAATAAAAGTCACCGTCATTGTGTCACACATTCTGCGCCATATTGTCGGCATCGGGTTGACACAGATGCATCAGACACATCTCGGAACGCGGGAAAAGATGACAAATTATTATGGTGAACAAAAAAAAAAGCCGAAACACAGCTAACCCAGTGAATTATTGCAATGTAACCGAACGCCAACGGAGACACGGTCAAGAAAGCAATGGCCGCGGCTAGAACAGATTCCGAATCGTTTCGCGTGACTCGTCTTACCTTAATTAGCTTTGGCTTGAGCAATACATTCAACTTAAAACATTCCTTCCCGTTCCTACGAATCAAAACAACAGTGCACTCTTACTGAGGGCCAATAACCACTGACTACCATCTGCCCATCTGTGTGCCACAAACAAGCGAACTACGTTCGGATCTGCATTCCGGAGACATGTATCTTGACAGCTGCAAAGCTGTCGGTTATCTCGTGCAAAGATAAACAAACTATCCAAGGTAGGTCGAACATTTAAGCCACAGGATCTTTGAGCTGACTTGTAAAATCAACAAGAGGTACCATGAGGCTTTGTTTTACATCCCTATATTTAAACGGGGGATGTTTTCTAGAATTCCTCTAGAATAGTTTCGAATGATAACGCCACGTGGAGATATACACGTGATGCTATTATGATACAACAGCTCGAAATGCATCAAGTAAAAATTAATAAGATAAATTAAAGTACGGACTTTCCAATATCTACAACACAATCTAAAGAATTCATCGTACAGATGAACTCACCTACAATAGAGGTGCGCTGATTTATACTGTGCAGCATCCGGCCAAAAGCTAACTACCCCTGCTTCAAACCTCGCTGCTAGTCGTACATCATGGCTACTAAAGTCAACTGTCAAACAGCAAGCAGCCGTTGGGCAGCCATTTTCCAAACATCCATCCGTCGCAACCACTTGTCATCGACTATCTGCCGGTGCGGAACGGATGAGCTTTGCTGCGCGACAGGTTTCGGGAAAAATTATGAAATTAATAACTTTTCTTCCGTCTGTGTTTACTTTTTCTTCCATCATGGATTGAAGTTTTCTCCTTCTTCGTTTATTAGCTCGTAACACGCGCATCTGCCCAACAGCAACCCGGTCCGATTCGTCGGTGTTGACTTTTTCCACCGTGCATATGGGAGCACGTCGGACAGACGTCTTCTGCCCGAACCTCGGTGAAATGTGCTAAATATAGCGACTTCCCGAAGTGTTTGACTACTCGTGACTCTTGCGACGGTGGTGGTGATGGTGTTGTAATGATAATGGTGGCCGCCAGCGGGATCCATCTTGCTAGCGACGATCAGCTTCGCTCGCTCTAGCCGTCGACGCACGATCACTTTCGCCTTCGCACTAAGCTCTACTCAACGATGCCTCAGGGTGTTATTTGCAAACCCTCGCCAGTCACTTTGGCACGATGGTCACTAAACTGTGACAACGCACCGCCCAACGGTTTCGACTATACGCTTGTACGTTGATTCTGGTATCACAATCCTACCGAGGACGTTCGATCATG
Source organism: Anopheles ziemanni (assembly GCF_943734765.1). Taxonomy (NCBI): domain Eukaryota; kingdom Metazoa; phylum Arthropoda; class Insecta; order Diptera; family Culicidae; genus Anopheles; species Anopheles ziemanni. The sequence goes on from NC_080705.1 coordinate 40,450,672, forward strand.
GGAACGGTATTGAATCGTTCGGTACCTAATCGGTGAGATCGTAAGGTCCAATCAACCTTGGCATTAAAATGCTTTCACCGCAAACGCCGCTTCTCATTCGGGGAACCACTTTTACTCTACTCTAGATGGCATGCGCTCTGAAGGTTTGCCTCAAGAAGTACCTGAGGTCAGTAAATACTATACTATCGCTGAATTGGCTGCCAAATAATGTCTTACCTTGATCTGTCCATGTTGATGTGTTCTGTTGCTGTTGCTCGTTTCGCTACCGAATTTTCTTGAATCGACGTCGATACAGCTTCTCAATAATTGTCAAGATCCTTATTCCACAGGACTTTTTGTAGGCTTTCGGTTAGCGATCCAAACCAAAAAGGAAATCGCTCGCGGGTAGCACGCACGAACACACTTAACCCTCTCTCTCTCTCGCTCTCTCCCTCTATGTCACTGTCAGTGATCGAGCACCATCCAATTTAACTAAACAAAATTTGCACACGGTTTTGCGATTCCGGGCGAAAGGAAAACACCACCTTCCAAACCACCACGAACAAAATTAACAAACCAACAACAAAATAAACTCCAACAACCAACTGTCGATCACGGGTTCGGCATGCACTAACTGCACTGTTACTAGCTATTACTACTACGGTTTCGTTTCGTTTCGTTTCGACGACTGTTTAGCGGTGCGAAGAATTTATTTTAGCTTACTTTTCCTTCCTTGCGGGCTTTGCAATCACCACCGACTGACGATTGTAATTTTCATCTGGGAAACTCTCAGGAGGACACGGAAAACTTTCTGCCAGGCGCACGTTGTTTCATGTCGGGCTTCAATTATTTTTACGACTCACAAATTAACACTACTTGCGATTGCCATTGGAAATTTACAAAATACTTTGGCTGTGAAACTGCACTGAGGCTGCGGGCGCGTTGTTGGAGTAGAAACTATATTTACACGCAGGCTTGGGGTACCATCATTGAAGAAAAACGATGGCACGAGATTATTTTAACGGCACCACAGTTCCTAATATTCGACGAACAGGTTGTTCATGCCACACTCTATAAAACTATGGATTAAAAGAAACCCTCAACTGGCCACTAGCTAATGTGTTTGCGTTGAGAAAAATTCGTTGTTCTATCAGTCACAGAGCTTAGAAGTTACGCGTTCCATCGTCCGACTCACACTGGCCAGCCTGCCGACAGTTGCCGATCGCAACGGGATCGGGCGGCCGCGACACCAACCTGATCGTGGGTTTTTTTCGGTTTTCCCAACCAACCCCGAACCCTCCCCGTGTCCCGTTTGGCCCGTGGCGCTCGGTCGGTTTGGTACACTACCACACAACGCGTGCTACGATCACATCTACTAAAGAATGCCACTAACCGTTTCGGTCTCACGAACTGATGTTTTCCCCTCGATGCACCGTTTTTCCCTGCTCTTCCAACCCGCTCGGGGAAGGTAAAGTAAGATAGTTTTGGTTGCCCTGCTCCCCGGTCCTTCCACAACCCCCGCGATATCCCTCACCAACCCCCTATCCACCGACCGATCCGAGCATTGACACGACGGGGCCGATTTCGCCAGGCGAAAAACATGCTCCCTTTTCTGCGTGCGCTTGGAAAAGGGCGAGGTATTGCACCGCTTCTCTCCCCCGCCAAACCTCTCCCGGTCCCAGCAGGGGTGATTCGTGGCATTGATCCTATTTTAGAATCTTTTACAGCAAAAGGTAAACGGTAAAGCAACGTCCTCAACATGTTGGTCGGATGTTGGTTTTGCGATGGTGGCGGTGGAAAAACTTCGCCCGTGGAAAAGCCGATTTCAACGCGACCCGACGGAAGAGACGACCGAGGGGGATGGATTTTGGCAGGAGGAATGACGAGAATTATATTTTTGGCCAGTCGGAAAACCCGCACGCACACAAGCACACACACACACCGTACCGGTTCGGGTGTCTTTATGGGTGGCGTAGTGGTAGAAAGTGAAAATCACGAACCGGTCGGAAAAGTTGAGGTGCTTCCTTTAGCCGTGGTGCGTCTAAGGCAGTCACACTGGCGCACCAACTGGGCGCTGGGCGTTTGCGCACCCCCACATCCTGCCCACTATGTTTCCCGCCGGTGCTTTTTCTTTTTCGTTGTACGCATCCTGCGCATAGCCAAACGCTTCCGCGCAATCTGCGTGCAACCAGTTGGTGTTAAGTTTCTTCGTTTTTTTTTTGCTGACTTCGTATGTTTCCAAAAGAAAAAGGACAAAATGCCAGAATTTCCAGAAAACGCAACACTTTACGACGGAATCAATTCGCCAAACGATTCCAATTCGGTGGACCGCGATGCTGACCTTCGGTTTGCCAAACTGGTACTCCCCCACATCGGTTCTCTAATTTCATCTGACCCCTTGCTACCGTCAACCCATCCCCCTGACAGTCCAGATCCTCCCCGAACCCGATCAAACTCTTGCCGAGCGTGAGCGCACCGCGTGCAATTAATTGATGGTTCTAAGCTCCCAAAAAATAAAAACAAAGTTACTGAAAATCGCGGAAAACTCGGTGGCCAAGATGTAGCTATTAAAACCGACAAAAAGTGAACGCGCAGCACGCACGATCGCGCGTGTGTGTGTGTGTGTGTGTTTGTGCTGTTTGTGTCGCTCTGCCTTCCAAGCGCGTTGAGGAGATTTATCTACGAACGGGAACGGTACGCACGCACTGTGGGTGTTTTCAGGGTGTTGCAGATTTATTTGTTGCGGGTGTAAACTTTGTTTCTTCTTGTGCATTTTCATTTTCCCGTTCACTTTTTTGTTTGTTTAGGCCGTATGCTACACTACATTGTACACTACCCCCCGACACGAGCAACCACGATGCTGCTTTCTTTTATTGTTCTTCGAAACCTGATCAGTAACCTAACGGTTTAACAGTGCAGAACTTGAGAAAGTGAAGCGATCATGGGATTTTTTGTATAATTGATCAGTTTCAAAAAATTTGTAGTTAAATTTTTCATATTATACATTTGATAAAATAATGTATTATTTTAAAATAGAATTTTAAATAGTATTTTTAACTACATCCACATTTTTAAAATCTCATAAAAACCAATCCATTCAATTACGATGAATGAATCCATTCAATTACGACGGATTAAATAGTAAAACTTTAGCCAAAATTTAAAAACAAATTATAATATCATTAAACTTCTCATAGAAAATAATGTAACGACACCTAAGCTCCTAAGCAGCGGATAAAAATATCGGAAAGAAGCCACCACCCTTGGGGGCTTAGGAGAACCCGATTGTTTGCGGTTTTCAAATGCAACCAAACCGAAGCTAACATAAACGTGATGCTAGAAAATAAAACAAATCGAGGGAATAAAAACAATCTGCCCCTTGGGTGTAGCTTGAATGTTTCGTGTTGGGTTTCCCGCGTCTAATAAATGCTTCCGTTCTCTTATTTAAGCCACAGGTCAACGTCCTTGCATGGTGGATGACTAAACAATTCGATTTTGCCAATATATATTTTTAAACGTCATAGAACCAATGCGGTTAGGACTATAGCAATCTTCTAAAAGAAACCAGAAAATCATACTATATCATTTTGTATGCCATTATTTTCTCGTTTTGCTTATTTTTTCTTTCTTGTTTTGTACATTGTTTGATCAACATAAATTAAACAATTTATGTATTTGTATTTGTATTTGTAGAACTGTGAACTATTCTGGAGTACTTTCTTTAAACGATGAATGGATAGTCTGTAATCACTACCGCACGATCGTTTTAGATAAGATAAATGAAAACAAAACGCGCAACAGCCGGCAAATAATCAGGTTTCTGGTCCCTGCGCCGGCATACCACGTGTGATGTGAGCATGCGAATAGAATAATTTATGTCACGGAAAGATTATGTCTATTAAGTGAAGGTATTTTTGGTAACATTGTCACCATTATCACAATTCTCGTCCGTCCTGTACAGAATTACTGCTTCCTATGGGTGGCACAGGCACATCCTTGTAACAATAAAATGCTAAGAAATGGAAATGTTTTTCAACGCAAACACACAATTATTGTGACCACAACAGTTATATTCAGGGACACATTCCCACCCGGGATCATTGCAAATCAATTGAAAGTTAGAGTATTTCACACGAGCTGACTCCATTATTTTAAAAAACTTCTAATGATTGACTTGTTAATATTAACCGTCCGATCACTAACCAAAGTTTCACCCTTCGTCTCATAACCGGGTACCCGGGTACCCACCAGATGCGTGCTACAAAGTTGAGCGGCTTTTGTGTAAGCATCGTCAAATTTCAACAGGCAATCGAATTTGGTATTAAATGCGAAGAATGCTTTAGTACTAGATAGTTTTACATGACTAAATTTGTTTACTATATCCTCTTTGATTTGCCATTCCGGAATTTCTCTTGCTAGAACAAAAAGGCGGGAAAAATAAGACTTCACTGATCCGCTGTATGTCAAACGGGAATATAAAAAGGTGGGAAAAAATAAAAGTTGATCAAATTTGTAGTCCATCGAAACGTTAAACAAGTGTTTTTTGAGTAATGGCTAAAAATTAAAACACAACAGATTGTTGGTTCAACCCAATGAATAATACATCTAGCTACAAACGGTAAGGCGTTATTTCCCAGTTGTTTTCGAGGAAGCCACTTACTCATTCCAAAAGTTGAACAGGTTGATCAATTATTAATAAAAATTGACATTTTACAACAGAATCACCCGTTCACAAAGAGTGCATGTGAATGATGAATTCGTTACTGATTCAGAAGAATCTGATGAGTGTCGAAAAAAAGTAAATCTTCGAAGATTACTGGAATGCTATCCATTCTCGATACTTTCATATTATTTTTCACTCCACAAATGATCGATATCATAAAATTGAAGTGGAAAGAAATTAATTTGGAAGAAATGTATGCTTTCCAATGCACGCTTTTTTTGCTTATGTATGGGGGTCCGTAACAGCCGAGCGGTAGCGCCGGTTAGATCGTGCAGTAATATTCATCAATTAGTATAGTGACATAATGCGTTTTATGCGATTCGATGATGCGAATACTCATGCCCAGCGCATTGAAGATGACAAAGCTGCTCCGATACGCGATATTTGGGCTATGCTACATAGTAATTTGGCAAAAATTATAAACCATCGGAGTACTTAGCAGTCGGCGAGCAGCTTTTCCCGTACCGTGGACGAACCAGGTTTACACAATACAAATTTTACAAACCAGCCAAATATGGGATTAAAGTCTGGTGGATTTGCGGCGCTGTGAATTCGTATCCTCTCACTGGCTAGATTTACACTGGGAAATCGAAAGCTGGCCGTGGGAAGAACGTTGGGAAGAGAATCGTTAAGGAATTAGTCGCTTCTTATAAAGGATCTGGCAGAAACGAAACAACGGATTTTGTTTTACTTCGTTGCCATAAGCCAAATGTTTAATGTCCTGGACCCTGACAATTGTTGGTACTTTGAAAAAAATAAACCATTTATACCACCTGCCATGATAGGTTTGAAACAACGTGAAGAATTATCTACATTGTTCGGCTTCCATGTAAAATTAACCATGTGCAGCTACATGCCAAAAAAGAAAAAACCGTGATTATGCTACCCTCAATGCATCTCGAAGCGAAAATTGGTGATGGAGAATAGAAAAAACTAGAAATTGTTGAATAACTGGACAAAAGTTGGAGTGGACACCATGGACAGTATGTTTGGTAGATATACTACAAAAAGATCTACTCAAAGGTGGCCTTTATCATTTTTTTTTAAATCTCTCAGATGTCGCTTGCCTTGCATCTTATGTATTATATTACATTATTTATTTATTATTTTTATTTATATTTATTAAACAACAAATCAACAGAGCAGTGCATATGAGCAGTGCTCAATTTTTTTTTGCGTACGTATATGTGGAATAAAATGTTTTATAGTATAAAAAATATATTATATCTACTTATGCACTGTTTATAATTAAAATTGCTAAAAGTCCTGAAATACAATACAATGTATTATATTTGATGTGTTCAGAAGACAAATACAGGCATTCCTGGATAAACGGTATATTATTGTCCATAAACCAAGCATTCATACCTAAGTGATGTGATGGGTACCCGGGTACCCGGTTATTGTATGGAGGAAGTTTTGTTTAATCACTTACAACTATTATTGAGTTATTAAATGCTATGCACGTAGTTGCAAATGTGGTGCAAAAAACCTTCATTTCTGGGGATCTAAAGTGGCGTAAAACAATTCGAAAGAAAAGTTACAAAATTCTGCCACGGAAACTGAAATGGGTACCCGGGTACCCGGTTATTGATCGGACGGTTAATACATTATTGATTGATGTCCACCAAGAAAATACTCAACATGTTATCCAAAATTGATATCATCTTCATTCAAAAATCTGAGTTAAGAATGGTGTAGTATTGATTTTGTAATAAAAGCAGTAAAAATAAGAAGTTAGGAGTGATACTTATTCAGCATCGATTTACGTCAAATCTGCGCTTTAGTATTGCATCAATAACGTTTTGTTTCTCGGGTTTTCTTTTCTATCCACCCAGTTTTCATGTACAAATTTTAGTGTTTCGCTTAACGCTGCTGATTTGTTTTCTGTTACATCTTTTCAAATATGAGTAACAAACACGATTTCGAAACTAACTAAAGTTGCACCAGAGCTTTAAGGATACTGCAAGCAAGAGCTTTCCGAAGTAGCTCAATCTGTCACAAAGGAAGCTTATCAGTTGTGGTGATGGGAACATCGCACTTTTTGTACCTCACACCAGATCAAGATCTTGCTCCCATCTACTGGTAGACTCAAACAATTCGAGTCGTTCCCCCTCTACGGTGCCTCGATTTGATCTGATTTGACTATTTGATAGTATTTAAAAAGCATAAAGTAAATAAGTATTATTTGAATTTTCACAGAGAAAAACCAAACTGCTTGTCTAGAATGAGTAGGAACTGGATTTACCGTTCCTGTGCTAGGAATCCGACGAGTTCGGCACGGAAATCTCACCACTCCAGGACATCCATGTATCCTTTGGTGCACGTTCCGTCACGCACACACTCGCTTCAGCCATCGCATTCTGCGAATATCAACACGGCGCTCGCTGCTCGCTGTCAGGAGCCTTTTGACAGCTCGCCCGTGTAGTTGGGCTGCAGGCACCGGAAAGGATACGAGGGGGAAGTGCCAGGAACCGCGGCTACGCAACTACGCACACCACCGGACCGCAGACCACGCGCACACACGTTCACGACTACAAACCAGTCGAACGGCACTTCACGGCACGAGCGGAGCAGAAAAGCGTACACGGGCATGGCAGTGTGCACTCCGTTCGGGATGTCAGAGTCGTAAAAAAGTCGGGGCGTTCGCCGTGTGCTGTGTGCAGAATTCGATTCGCCTGAAACAACCGCCTGTGTCCGGGTGTTGTACCCTAGCAACCTCGTGGTTTTCGGTTCACCACATGCAAAAGGCGCTGAGCAGCACCGTAGGTAGCGTTTGCGGACAAAAGGTTGTTGAGCTGTGGGTCGCTCGATAAAATCCAACTCGCGGAGCACCAGATCGCAGATTGCTGTGTGGCAGTGGTTCCAGTATTACAAACTCCCGGTCCTGTGGCTGCTCCTGCATCGATTCACGTGCGTCTACCAGGGCCATTACATTTCGCGCAGTGTGGTTATCGGTGTGGTCTGCCCGGAAAATCAACAACCTCCGACCGGAGTTTGTCGAGCTTGTTGGCGGATCTTGTTTGCTCGTGCAAAATTGGGCCTGTGGTAGGCGCCCAAGTGTGGTCCGGTTATCTCCCGTGTTCCTAGGTGTCCTCATATATAGCGCACCCGGTTTCCTCTGGCCCCTTAAAGAAGAGCACCTATGGTTCCGAATAGTGTGTGTGCGCCTGTAGGTCAGTGAAAAGAAATACAAGTGCTTGCGTATGCCAATCGAACGCGTTCCACCGGCTGATCCTGTGCGGGAAGAAGGTACCCTTCTAGCACTTCTGCTCCCCCCGCTAGCGACAACGTTCCTGTCCCATTCCACACCCTACTCCGGTTTCCGCTCCGGGCCGCTACTATGTTCAAAAGCCGCAGCGAAGGCAATGTTGTTTACAAGTGCACCGTTCGGTTGCTGGAGGACCTGGATGTCCTGGAATGCGAGTTTCAGGTACGAACCGCACCGTCAGGTGCCGATAATTCTGCATCAGATTAACATCGACACACAATCACACACACACACACGCTCAGTCTTGCCGTATCTCATTTAACCGGAGGACTAACTCAGCCAAAAATGTCAAGGACTTCTAGCCTCGTCTATTTCAACTGGTTCAAGGACTATAATGGACTCTCGGAGGAGGAGGAGGAGCGCTCATGCAACCGCAGTCTGTCGTGCACAGCACACATCCTTCCATTTCGAAAGGATAAGACCGGAGTTCGTGCTTAATAGCGCTAGAGCAACACCGTATCCTATGCCGGGTATCAGGCCTCCTCAGGCTCGGCCTGGTTCCTTTTTCATTATCCCTGCCATCGTTAATGCACATCCCCCAACCGCTTTCCTTCGCAAACATGCAAATAATCCCTAACAAGAGGTCCATACACACATACACACTGGCACATACACAAATTTACGTGTATATTACGAGATATACAAAGAAGAGTGTGTCCATTAGAGCGTGCCAATTTTTCTAGGGCTCCCTTTTTTCCGTTCGCTGGACGTTATCTGATTTACCAACGCGAACACGTCAAACCGGAGACGGACCTGACGGAGTTTCGCGTCAAACGTCGCGCGGAGCATCGCGTAGCTCATTTGCCATCCCCTTTCCCCATCGGAGCACACATCCATTTGCCTGCCGTACAAGCAAGGACACGTTTAAAGCCGGAGCCGGAACGGCACTTGTATCGCCATTAGCGGTCGCCAGCGATGTCGCCTGCAACGTCATGACTTATGACTTTCGAGCGGCAGAAATGATTCCCCCGGGCTTGATGACGGTTGTGCTGGCCCATACCATGGTCTCCTTGTCCTTCTCCTTCCTCAACGCATCCTCCGCGTGTGTCCTTGACCGGAAGCGAACGGATAGATCGCAGCGGTGCCTTGGGGACATCGCGTCCGCGTTCTTCTTTCTTCGTTCCATTTATTTCCTGGTCGATGAACGGAACGATATGGTTCTTTCCCCCACCCCTTTTCCCCCGAGGGTATCCCTTGAGATGGTCGTCGATAAAAATGCCCGAACACGTCTAAAAATAAAGTCACCCCATCGCTCCGCCGACTATCGTAAACTTTACGTTAATTATACATTAGCTATATTAATTCGCCCTGCATGTTGCGCTCCCAATCAATGTTGACGTGTTTAAAGTCCGCGTCATTATTCGTTCCCTACACGCCTTATGCTTACCATTTTTCGTCCTACGTATGTGCATCACACACCTCTACGAGGCACATTTTCTTTACTTCTAAGGTCCTGTTTTTGTTATTCGACTGTTTCGGGTCCGACTGTTGATTTTTTAATGCTGGGCATCTTCTATTTTTAGCCACACCACAAGGGAAGCTTTCTGCTGGACTACGTCTGCGAGCAGCTGGAAATCACCGAGAAGGATTATTTTGGACTACGCTTCGTGGACTCCGCCAAACAACGGGTATGGCATCGGATACCGGGACACTTTACTTTACAGTCTTACCTTTCCAACTACCTTTCTGCCAACCAGGGCGTTCTATGGATAGCATTGCAGTAGGCTGTGAGCGATAGAGTAAAACTTGTGATTCATTTTTCTTTTTAGATAAAGCAAGAATACTCTTTTTCTTATGACCCTTTTTACAGTAAAACAAACCTGACCAGCCCTGGATGGTGCTGTGCTATATCGAGTGAAACATGCATTACCATAGTTTATCCGGCTACAGGGTATAATCTATCGCCTTTACAGTAACGCCATCATAACTGTTGTACGAAGCATTCCAGTAATGACGGAGTAAAAATGATTTCGACGGTTGTAAAGGTCATACGAGTAACAAAAACCAACCCTGTAACACAACCTCTTTCCGGCTCTGGCATGGTTCATGAATGAAACGTATGTGTAAACTTACTTTTCTTCTGCATTGTACACGATTCTCACGGCTAAAGCGACGGTTACTATCATGCGGAAAGGTACTATCCAACATTTCAAGAACACTTGGGAATCGCTACACTTCAATCAGCGGTAGGCAATGTTCCGCTATCCTTTGTCTTGTTTCGAGTCGCTATCGATTCGAAACAATGTTAGCTCAAAAGCCATACGTATGTAATTTTCGTAGTTGATCCTATTTTAGTCTATACGTTTCGTGTTTAACTAACACCGTTAGGGCAATTGAAATGTGCGCGAGCTTATAATTTTTTGCAAGATGCAACTAAAATGGAGATGACCACTACCATTGGAATACCATTCCCAAAGTTTGGATATTCTACTTGAAAACGTTTGACGACCCCTGGCTGAAAGAGATATGCTTCACAAACGAGAAAGACATGAAGGGCGTGCTACTTCCCAGTGCTCCCACATGACTATGTAGTTTCGTTTCGTACCACAAAGATTAATAATTAATTGTAACCTTTTGTACAATGTCAATTTATCCCGTTTCTTCTTCCATTTCTAATTCCACATGCGATAAACCAACATATGAAAAATCTAACAAAAACACATTCGACAGCATTGGCTGGACCTGGCGAAAACGATAATCAAACAAGTCAAAGGTTAGAATCAGCTCTACAGATTTGTTTAATTTATTGCCTTTTTCTTGGTTCATTCTCAAGAATTCGTTCGATAAGTTCCTTGTTATCAAAATGCAAATCAATTTGTTACTCTTTTATTTCATAATCCACCAGTAAAATAATATTTCAACGTTAATTTAACTTGGAAATATTTTTTTTTTATTTTTTTATTTTTGTTCTAAAGATTGTCATCACTATTTTCTTGTGTGTAACCTGATACTACACATGTATCGATTGTGCTCTGTTTCTTGTTGCATCATTACTGTTTAATTTTAAATTGCTTTGAACGTTATGCTTCTTTAATTGTGAATTGCTGTTGCTTGCCTAAATTTTCTCACCTGCTCTCAACTGCCTATCTTCCAGATGTTGATCCACTGGTGCTTTCGTTCCGTGTCAAATTTTACCCTGCCGATCCACTCCGGCTAACCAATAATGGCAAGCTGATGATGTACCAGCAGCTCAAGCGTGACCTGCGACATGGCCGACTTTACTGTTCCGCCGGTGAAGCGGCCGCCCTGGGAGCCCTGATAGTGCAAGGTAAGCCGGGTGCTGACGACATGGTTCGTATGGAAGGAAATCATTGCTTGTCGGTCACGGCAATTTCAACAAAGTCACACTGCATCGTGTGGTTGTGTCGGTCGAGGAAACGGAACTCCATCTGCCAGAAAGCGTTCTCGATCGGGAACATTTCCAGCATCTGCAGCTTCAGCTCGGACTTTTCCGCTACGTAGTGTCCCTGGAAAGCAAAGAATACCGTTAAGTGGCGCTGGATATGTACGTCATAAGTGGCACGCGAACCTTCTTCAGCGGGCAGCTCAACGGTGGCGTAAAGATATCCATATACTTGTGCAGTATCGGATTGCTCGTGACCTTCGCACAGATGTCCTCCATCGAGATGCGCTCGTACGACTCGCACTCCTCCTTCTGCAGGGTGCATCGCTTTACCGAGAGGTTTAGGTGAACCGGTGGCTCCAGTTCTCGCTCCACGTCCAGCACAGCACTCAGCTCGATGGCATTCGGCTTTCCGGACGCTTTCACGTTGCTGAGCCGAGCCGCCGAGTCCTCCATGTGCTTGCAGTTTTCGTACGTCACCACGTTGTAGAACTGAAGCGATGGTTTAAAATGAACGATGGTCCCGAACGGGCATTGTATGCCGTCTACATTACCTTGCCCAGTGCGCCGGGAGCAAACGTTAGCTGTCCTATCACCATAGACACCAACAATCCTCCATAAAACGCTCCACCTGCCATCGTAATCCGTTTGTCACTAGTCAAACCTCAACGAAACTCGAAGAATTAACTACCAACTCGAACCCAATTACACAAAATATTTATACCAACTCCCCCAATGCTGGTAATTTCATGCGCCAGCGAATGGAGACTTGTGGTTAATGAATTGCACCCGTTTAATCGACCGATGCGACGATCCGATAGAACAAAGTAATTTGAACAAAATGTAACTTTTCACGGTTCGATTCGCAAATCGGTTCATGGTGACACTTTTTGAGTTTTTTTTACAAACTTAGATGTAGTGTATACAAATCCGCTAGTCATTCTAGCCATGTTAAACGGGAACTCAAGTGTTTGAACAGTTGAGCATAACTGGTGACACAAAAAGCCGGATTCTTTGTTGAAAAGGATTAACTAATAAATGTGTAGTAGATCTGAATGTAAAATATTTTTAGAACCAAAATCTTAGAATACGTTAATCAATGCGAAGGCCCTAGAAGCTGAATTCAAAAGTCGTACAAGAGTAAGTCCTCACAGAAAAAGAAGATTAATAATAATAATAAGAAGAAGAAGAAGAAGAAGAAAACATGTCATAATTGTTTTGCCATTTTGTACCACTTTTCCATACCGTTTTTGTGTAATGGGGTTTTCGGGACATTCTGCTTGACCAATATAGTTGGTTGTATTCCTTTTTTATCAAAAAAAACTGAAGTATACAGTAAATTTAATCATGTTAAATTTTGTACTTCACATGTTTTACCATAAAATGCTAATGTTTATTTTTGTTTAAATAATTTTCATTTAGGAAAACCGCGTTGGCCATACAATTATCTTTTCTTTTCAAATCTTGATTTATAGAAATCATGTTTATAACCAAACGAGAACTGACTCCTTAACTTCGTTCAATGCTTGACCCTTTTCCCCTTCTTCCGGATGACTACGATTCGCGCCATCATGACCGTGCAGAACACCACACGCCCCGTATCCAGCTGGGTGGCCGTGGTTGTGATATTCCAACGAAAAGCACTCCCCGGCAGGCTCACGATCGGCGACATGTCCCAATGGTTGTTGATGAACCGGTAATCCTCTGGCTGCACCGGACACGAGAGCTTTGGGTACACGTTATTCAGGAACATATCCTGAAACTCCGTGCTGTTGAAGTGTCCGCACAGGTCCGTCGGTTCAATTTTGTTGAAGAACTCACACTTGGAGAGATCCATCTCGCAACGTTTGATGTGCGCCACGTACTGGTTGCAAAAAGAAACATGGATGAGAGAAACCATAACTTACCGGATTTATATACGTTTAGTCGTTTACCTTTAAGGGACCTTTGATTTCCTCACTAATTCTTAGGGTACAATTGAACGAATTCACTCCCCCATCGTATATGACGTCGTACTCCGGAAGAAAGAAAACTGGAAATGTTACATTCGACTCACAGTTTGTAATGCGATCTATTTTGAAGATTTTCACCACCTCGGCACCAGATAACTGTAGTGCCGCGAAGAAGCAAAGGTGCATCCACACCAAGGTAATCAACATGGTTTCCAACTATTTGTTTCTTGCCATGCCCACAAAATGACGCACTACCTGTGATTAGAGGGAGCTTTTATGCGTGCTGCGATTAATTCGAAAAATGTGACAAATTACAAACCGTCATGGTTTTCTCTCCGCTCGATTACCCGACATGCCCTCATCGAGGCTGATATGTTTAATGGTTTGATGAATTGATCCAATGAATAATGCATCCAATCCCTTCCTCTACTCACAGACGAACTGGGTGACTATGATGCAGAATCGCACACCGGAGATTACGTGTCGTCACTCAAAATTGCCCTCCGGCAGTCGGACCAGCTCGAGAAGAAGGCGATGGAGCTGCACCAGAAGCGCGAACCGGGCCAGGAGGCGGTCACGGTGTACGATGATTTTGTCGGGATCGCCCGCAGCCTCGAGACGTACGGGATCGATCCGCATCCGGTCAAAGATCACCGCGGGACACAGCTTTACCTGGGCATCAACTTCTCCGGCATCAGCACGTTTGCGGCCGGCCGCCGAACCCAGCACTTTCGGTGGCCCGAGGTGCACAAGATTAACTTCGAGGGCAAGATGTTCATCATCCATCTGGCGTACTCCGAGGATCGGAGGGAGGTGGTACGTATGGAAAGTGATATGAAACGGAGTTGAAGTGTTGAAAAAAGTAACTGAACATTGTTAAGGCGCCTGTGAATCAACACTAAAACAACCAGATCAGTTATTTCGTCTGGCATTCCATTTTACACTGCATTCGTATTGTGCGATATGGCAACGATGGAACATTCCATAGCAACAAACGATTTCTCTTGCGACCAATTAATAAGTTAATAAATTAATAGAAAATTTCCGTGCCTTCAAAAAAGTCCCCTTCGGCAATTAAAATAATCTTTATAGAAACTTCAAACAGTTCAGTGCCATGCAAATTAACTTCAGACTGATGAAACATTTAATCTGATCATCGATCCTCTAAACCAGGGGCCGGCACACGTTTTCCAAGGAGGGCCAGATGATTAAAGAGAAACTGAAAGTGCGGGCCCTGTACCTTAAACGATGTTTTAATGTTTTCAATATAATATTAAACCCTTTTAAACAGAGTAACAAATTCGTCAATAGTAAAAATACTTAAAAAGTGGTATAAGCTAAAACATTTAAAATTTTATCGTTGAAATTTTTTCATACTTATTTTCATTAGCCTCACGGCCACGATAGCTGAAAAATAATTTTCACCCGAAAAAAACCGGTTTTTTTTCGCTTCAACACCGTTTTCACGACGTTCACCATGGCCGGGCTCTTTATCGTAGGGCACTCATAACACTGTCTTTTATCAGAAGATTTTGGATGAAATTGATAATTCTTTAATTAATATATCAAATAAATGTTTAATATTTGGTAGACTCGGTGATAATACGCACCACGGCAGAACAGTTTGCTTAGATTTGAGCTGTCAAAACATTTTCACCATTTTTTCGCTACCATTTTCGTGGTCCATCCACAGATTTTGAAAAACTTTTTCGGCACTCATAGTCGCGAAAAAGTGAGTGCCGAAAAAGTTTTTCGCCTCTCGTGGCCGTGAGGCTATTGAATTTTGATCAACATTATACTTTTCACTAGCGTACTATCTGAGTAACTAAAATAGCTGAGCTTTGAAAAGTTTTCAGTATTGCGAGCTTTATTTTATTTCGTAAAATTGTATTCCTTGAATGTAGCTTTTCCTAGCGTCGCTTTAGAACGATCAATACTACAAATACGATAGAAAAAGTCAAACAAAAAGTATCGCGTATTGAACAACTCGTTCAACAATTTTATTAATCTTTATTTATTTCGTTTCGGGTCGTATAACCAATCATGCAGTCATGGTAGTTCTAGTGTCGATAGATCATATGTGTTTGAGGGTTGAACCGTTTTTCTAATTGAAACTTGTAAATTTGCAAATACTTTGCAATGGAATTCAAATATGTACGGATGATGTAGGAAACGTTTCGGTTCCAACGAAGATGCGCCTTCGGCCTCCGTTTAAGTGAATAATCGTTTTAGGCAAGAAAAACTGGTAGTCTATTTCCCGCAAAGAGCAAAATTAAACAATCTGTCTTTAACCTGGTGCTTGTTAACAAAACCCCTATTGAACTAATTGTGCCTTCTTCACTTCACTTTCACTTTCAGAAAAAGCATACCGTAGGCTTTAAGTGCCCATCCGGGGCAGCGTGTCGTTACGTGTGGCGATGCTCCATCGAGCAGATGTTATTTTTTACGTAAGAGACGCCCCACAAGAACCATTTTCAGGACACACGACATTTTTTAATATGTCATTTTTATTCATTTTCCGGTCTGGAACGTACAGTCTTCCAACCAGCCAACACGCCTCCGTCGTTTCCGGGGGTGGATTCTTCTCCTGGGGCACCAAGTTCCGCTACTCCGGGCGCACCGAGCGTGAGCTGATGTCGGAGGCGCTGCAGGCCCTGCGTCAGCAGAAGCTCAACAACACCAGCCCGAGCAAGAGGAAAGCGCAGAGCGTCCCGGCAACACCGTCGAGCCCGCAGGGCGACCTGGCGGAAATTCGTAAGTCCCGTAAGTCCGCCTGGGCAACCGGCCACATTGTCCGACTAACACGTGTTATACCATTCTTGCTGCTGCTTGCTTGCCCGCGTGTGTATGTGTGCGTGCGTGCGTGTGTTTGTGCCCGTGTCTGGTGTGCATGGTGTGCATGTGTGTATGTTTGTGTGTATGTGATAAATGTTGGTGTAACGTGACCGCACCTGTGCCGTGTCTGATGCTGCTGTCTGCCCGGCTTTCCCACCCCCGCAGGATATAGTAGTTTGCCCCGGTCCACCATGTCGGAGCCGCTGGGCGGCTGCGGTGACCATATGGCGTCGTCCGTGTACTGCACCGACAATCCACTGCCAACACTAGAGACTGTGTCCGAGGAGGCGCGCAAGACGAACGGCGAGAGCAACGACCACCTGTCGGACTACTACTTCCGCGACTCGTTCGATCACTCGTCGTCGGAGTCGGGCTTCACGGCGGCCGCCAACAGCACGGGTGTGGCCGGCCTCGGCGACCACCATCACCATCCGCACCATCACCACCACCGCCACGGCCACCACGGGCTGCACCAGCTGCACCGGCAGGCGTACACCACGGACAACATCACGTCCCTGGCCGGGCACAGCGTCACGGCCAACAGTGCGACCGTGAACGCCCATGCCAATGCGGCGGCCAGCATCATCCAGCAGCAGAACGCGAGCAACAGCGCCAAGACGGCGAAGAAGTTCTCCCTCATCCAGGCGTTCGTGCCGTCCTTCCTGTTCGTCGTCGTGGTGTTGGTCGTGTCCGCCATCTACGTGCTCGAGACCGACTCGGAGCTGTTCGCACCGTTGCGCAACTGGCCGGAGATGATCTGCCTGCGGTATCAGTACTATCAGCCGCTCAAGGAGTTCCTGGCGAAAAAGTTCGGCGCCATATTTTGATTCGTTCTAGCCGGCGGAGGCGGCTCATCCAGGCAGGATGACGGTGGTGGTGGTGGCTGCCGGACGGTAACCGATGGGGCAGGGTATTCCACCTACTACCAGCACTCACCGGAACGGGAGGCGGCTGGCAACGAGACGACCATTTCCCTCACGCTCACCCTACCCGTGGCTCAAGCTATGTAAGCTCGACGCGGGCACTGCAGCGTTGGTGAATCCTCTTCCTTCTAAGCTAACCGAACAGTCCTTTTAGTGCAAGGCTACCCAAGGCTTCGAGATTTATTTTGCTTTATAACCCCTAGAACATGCGTCAGTATTTTAAACTTCAGTATTTATGCGGGAGCTTTGTAATTTATTTTGAACTCGCGCTTAATACCGATTGCTACCAAAGACCGTAGAGCCGAAGAAAACCAGTCAGTATACCATTTGGTTGTACGATAGTATTTTGTACAGTATTTAATTCGCTTGTATCAATTATACATCAAAAACCTATCAAAATCAAATCAAAATTGTTTTTTTTGGATTTATTCGGGGAAGTATTTATATTACGCTTTTCTTGTCTGTTATGTCTCTCCGTGCTTTAGTTTTATATTTTGTGACCACGCTGGGTCCTTCCTCAAGTCCTTTTGTAGTCTTCGTAAGGATGCTTAGCAAAATGTGCGCCAATATTCTTATTTACATGAACATGATTTTCTGCCGATAAAAACCAGTTACGAACGGCATCTCAAAATAATAATTTCGCATAAGCTTATTTCATCCAGCTCGGTACAACATTTGTATGATTGTCCCCAACTTGGTAGTTCTGATGTGTGCAAAATTTAGCAAAGGTTGTTTTGGTCATTCCAGTCAGGTTGAATTCCCAACCAAGAATTAGTCCTCCCAGATACGAGAAAATTTATAAACGTGACCAATAAAGGTATAAAAGTATAATAAACCATATATGTTTTCCCAAGCACACAAAGGGCATTTTGAGGAAGGCCCGGTTTAAATGCAAAAACGAACCGTTCTACAGTAAATGTGCGGTACTTGGATTAGTAACTTTGCATAGCTATTTGACCAAAATCCATAATATTTAGATCAGATTCTACAATTCCAACTATTCCAACTTATTTACGAATTGTTTACGCCAATCATGTCATATGATTTACTTATATGAAAGTAAACTAATTTACACACTGGGAAGCAATTAGTAAGCCTTAACTATGTTCAATCTATGAGAGAAGCTGGATGGAAAGTATTCTAAAAGATACCGCAACTTCCTTACAACGAAACAAACTCCGGCCCAGCAGTACGACAGAAGCGAGCGGAGATATAATGATTATTATTACTTTTAGGATGGTGTTTTAGGAAACGAGTATTAATTTTTTTTATAAACAAAAGCTTATTTTCGCGATTCATTTATCTCTCTGCTTATCATTCAGTGTATTATTTTGGCAAAATTGCTATCACCATATACCTCTATCGTATGATATTGTTACATTATTCTAATCCCGCTTACAACCAAATCAGTATGTAAAACTTATTCAGTATATTTGAAGAAGATAAAAAGCAACAAACCTAAGTACAACTCTCAAATCGGTTGCCGCTGTGGGTTTTACTAGAAAATTGCAAATATTCTCTAAATTGTGCAAGCTGTCCGTACACCGTTACCTCTTTTCGTCAGTGGGGACCATCAAAACGTTCAATTTGTAGCAACAGTTTAACGGAACGTGTTTAATTCTTTTGAAAAATTGTAACATTTGTCATGTTTTAACGTTAACGCTGCAACCAGCATGTTTGGCATGGGAACAAACATTATGTAACATTCGCCGCAAACTAAACATCCACACATGTGGTAGCTGCAAAAAGACATACGAAACCATACGTCGACAAAGGGAAGATGTATGCAAAAGTTTTACGAACACAGATGATAGATATGATAAGGAAAAAGTTAGATGGGATGGAAAATAACGATTTCAAACGCTTGCGATTAACGATGAAAAGCATCAGAGCAGAAGAAAAACGCCAAATAATAAGTAAATGCATGTGAATGCGCATCCTTCCGCAAGGGGATTCGGTGTGTCACCAGAGGCTGAAAGGTAAAGACCACAATTAAAACCACGAAACATACACACAAACCTACGAACTCTGGTTGCGTTTGTAAAGAGACGTGTTAGAATATATGCTAGCGCTTACGTAAAGCGCCACCAAAAGGTACCTATGTTTGGATGGGGGAAACTGAAACGATACTATTAAACAGAGATGCTTCATAGAGTAAGAGATGGAAAGAGGTACTATTTCATAGGGTCAGATCTAACTAGGCGAGTATTATAAGCATAGTGGAGATTAGGGTAGCGTCAGATTCAAGCTTCAACATTCCATTTAGCGGAGCGATACATAAAAAAGGCCAGTGATAAGATAGGCGTAAGGTGTTCCACAAATAGTGCGCGTGCTAGTAGCAAAGATGAAGTGCTTCAAAGGATAGTACAACTTTGGCTTTCTTTAAAAAAAAAATCACATAAGATGTTTTTTTAAACACAACTATCGCCGAAACGCAAAGGCTTTTAGCTTGCGCGATCGTGCATCGCTACAATTGGCAAACAGGTTTGTTCCAAGAAATTCCGTAAGTTTATAAAACCTAAACGAACAAAACGAAATATTCTATCACGGATTTCTATGAGCATCTTAGAGGATACTGTTGAAAACGTTAGTGGCCCAGGAATCGAAGTGGTTTGCAAAATGTGTGCTGCTTGAAAGTTTTCCCTATCCTTTCCATTTGATAAGAATTGAATGCTAAATTAGGAACAACAAAGGGTCGGAAGGAGGAATTTAAATTTCAAAACTCAATAAAATAACAATGCTTGCCTTATTTGTTGCTACTGCTAAAGGGAAGGGAGGCAGTAGTCGTAAACGAACGCACCGGGAAACCGGATCACAACGGAAACGCAAAGGCGCAGATGGAAAACAGCGCAACGGAGCTCGGAATGAATGAGGAAAGTACGAGTCATCTCTCCAGTGCTGCATTTGCCGTGTCCCATTGTATTAGCTAGGTAAATTTAGCAAGGAAAACTAATTAATGAAAGAACTAAAAATCCCCCAAAAGTACACCACGACGCCACATTCGCAACGGGTGAACTTAAAAGCATGCTGCAGCGCAATTTATCAGCGATACGTCCATATTATTCAACACCTACGAGGGAGTGACCGTAAGAGCAGCTCCTTTTCCACCTTCCTCGTAGGTAAAGGGAAACCAGTGCAATGGAAGTACATTCACACACAAATGTACGCTTATGCTAGCTAAACTCATTTGCAAAACAAATTTTCGTGTTTTGTTGTACAAGGCCATTTGTTTCAGTTATGAGGCTTGTTTAGCGTGAATCAATTTCAATCTACCACTAAAACGCTCTCCTAATGCTAAGTACTACTCCTCGAAATTAATTAGTATTTTTTAGGCACGCTCTATATTAGGATGAAGTTAATCCCTTCCTAGTGACAATCATCGACTCAATCGTTTATGTTTGCGCATCGAATTAACATTTCCCGCAACAGCTAGCAAAAGTTTTAACGTTTTATGTCGTTGATTTAGTCGCATATTCAGTTTAAAATTCCTACAACTAAGCCACCGAGAGAAGCAGGATATATTCAAACGACAGTAATAGGCAATAGCAGACGCCGCCGCCGCCGCAGCAGCAGCAGTAGAACATATCAAAATGGAGAAAATAGACTTAGAGAATAGTAATTGCACTCCAAAATTATATTAAAAACAAAACGTACGAACAAGTTAAGCCAAACACGTAAAGGTGGGAAACGGTCTGCGAGTTCCTAAAGAAGCTTGATAGAAAACGCTCTCACGCGACGCACTATTGTAGAAGAACTTTGGAAACTTAATTTCTAATGTATTTTGCCCCGCAATTAAACAATTTAACACCAGGAACATTGGCTCTTGCAAGTAATCGTTTGATATTAGTTTGCCCTTCATCTTAGTAACAGATTATAAAAACACTTCATTTTACATACAGTAAAATTCCAAACGAATAGGGAGTGCCAGAGAAAGAATGGCAGCAACTTGTTCGAGATGAACACATGGTGAGAAGTCTAAAAAATGGGAAAACTGCACTTGTAATGGTTTTTCATGAATGATCCAACCATCAGAGTGTCTAATAGGAAAACATCTCGAAATTATTTCATGATTCAATATACGATGGGGTACGCTGGGCAAATCTGAACGAGACGAGAATGGTTGCAAAACTAACTAAAATCGCAAATTTGCCCATTCTCTGGAACCATCAAAAATTGGCAAACGAAATCGCTACGAAGGACACGGGTAGAACTAATTAAAAACCACAAAACAACAGAATCTTACAGCAAACAAAAAAAAACATTTGGCTTCATTAGGGAAGGGTGCAGAAAGTGGTACCCTAACACGTCCTCCCATAGAAACGATGATACTATGCAAGGATGAACGTTGGGCAAAACTGTGGACAGAGGAAACTTTAAAACTTTAATCGAATAGAATCTAAGAAATGAGAAGAAAAAAACACACAAAAGTTAAAAACAAAACACGAGCGGAAGGGGGAGACAGCAAACAAAACCAATTATATGTAACCTACTGATAGTAATAAAAATGAAATATTCTTTCCTAACTCTCGGGCGAGTTGCTTTATTTTTATCATTATTATGAATGTTATTATTATTCGAACAACTAGTGAAGCTTAAGCATTTCTTAAACGATGTATGCCTTACCGAGGCAATGTGTATCCCTCTAAGACAACGGAGATTACTCAAGTACGAACGGAAAACTCGGTAAGATTGTACGTTCGAGCAGGACAAGTGTTTCTTGTAAAAATGTGCTAACACCTGTTTCCTGCTGGGTAAGTTTTGCCCATCTTGAAGGCATATTAGTCTAGTTCAAATATAAAAATACAAATGCTTTAAACATCTCCACCACCGCTCACTGCATCAACTGCTCGTCCTCCTCATCCCAAGCCCAATCGTTCTCCGGTTGCATCACCGACAGGAACTTCTCGTCCGTCATGTCGTCATCGTCGAGCGTGAACGGCGAGGGGTATTCACACGGCAAGCACTGCATGTACGCCACGCCGGTGTTGTGCCCGGTGCACTCGCACGTTTGGCAACTGTTCGGTACCGCCGTCTGGGCGATCCGTTTCGCAAACACCTTGATGAACTTTTTCGTATTGTTCGCGTTGGCCCGATGATCCTGGCGCAGCTTGTGGCCACCGAATACCGAACCGTTCGTTTCCATCGCCAACGCAATACACTCGCCGAGCGTCGCCTTCGGGAGCCGTATCTGCTTCCGCAGCTCCTCATCGCCGACCAGCTCTTTCACGTCCTTCTTCGTGTACGCGGCCCGACTGTCCATGCCGTAGAACAGGCGAGAGACGCGCGTCTTGTTGAACGACAGCTCGTGGTCGGCCAGGATGTGCAGCTTGATGTCGTACTCGATCAGCAGCTGGACGATCGAGGAAAAGTCAAGCTTCATCTTCGAGGTTGCGCAGCGCGAACACGGCAGAAGGATGAACGTCTTCGAGGCGCCCGGTCGGAACACGAGCTTCGAGGCCAGTATGATCGCATCGAAGATGTCCTCGTTCGTACCGTTGCCCGTCACGATGTGCTCGAAGAACGGCTGCAATCGGTCGTGATTTTCGAACACGCTGTTCCCCACGACGACACTGTGCGCCCGGTCGAAGGGAGCGGCACCACCGAACGCGACCACACCGTACCGGGTGTCGCGTATTTTCAAATCCTGCAGCTCCCGGTTGATGCTATCCACCAGCAGATTGATGCTCTTCGTTTGCACGAAGCGTTCGTTGCACGGTTTGGCCTCCACGATGAACACCACGTCCGCAGCGGCCGGAACATCCGCATCGCGCAACGGTACGAAGCTTCCCTCGGGTACGTGTGTACCGTTCAGAAGCTGACAGCTGTTAAAATAAAAACAAAGGAATATTGTATTTCAATATTATACAACGATCCAACGATCCCTCTTCTCAGAGATAAGGCCCTTCCGTACCTGATACAACTATCCGGCACGCGCAGCAACGTATCCTCTATCGCACACGCCTGTATGTAGGCAAGCGCCGCCGA
Organism: Anopheles ziemanni; assembly: GCF_943734765.1. Classification (NCBI taxonomy): domain Eukaryota; kingdom Metazoa; phylum Arthropoda; class Insecta; order Diptera; family Culicidae; genus Anopheles; species Anopheles ziemanni. The sequence continues at coordinate 40,473,683 of NC_080705.1, forward strand.
ACAAGCGCCACGATCCGAGGGCCCGACGTCGGTTTTCAAATGATGACCCAAATCCAGGCACATATCGTAGAACGGCGTCACATCTACCACCGGGAAGCACGACGCAAAGTACGATAGCTTGTGGCGGAAGAACGAGTCGCACAGTTGGGTCAGCTCGTTCGAAGCACCATAGTAATTACTCGTGCTGTTGGTCGTCGCCACGGAAGCGCGGCATCCCGGCAGAGCCCAGCTGTTCAGGAACTGATCATCAGACTGACTGAAGCGGTGCATGGCAGTGGTGCGATCATCAAACGGCTCATTATTCATCGTCCCAAGCAAACCAGCCACTTTTCCAAAGTACCATCCGCTCAGCTCCAGCCAACACAGATGGTAGCGAAGGCTGCAGGCGAGCAGGAAGCCTCGTTGCGAGTGAACGTACAGCAGGTCCGACTCCCGGAAGACCACCGTCTCCTTGCCGATCAGGGCCGGTAGGGCGGTTGTGTCTTTCTTGTTGATCTTTACGCTCTGAAATGTGGAAGGTGTTGATGCAATTAATCAGTTTTGTACTAAATAAAAATTCATTTAAACGATACATACAATATCAAAAATATCAATTTCGAGCGTATGATCATCCGTGATTAGGGTTATTTTCCGCGAACTGCGACCATCTGGCAGTACCTGTAAAACACACTCCATATTATAACAATCAACAACAAAACAGCTACCAAATTATCCTACCGAAGGTTCCAATAGGAGCGTAAGTGTGCGATTATGATAGTCATGGGCCAAAACGTAACGGCACTCGTTCGAACTGCCACCCTGTTCCATCTCGCGCAAGTCCATCGAAATGAAGCGCTTATCGAACGACATGTAGTGCCGCGAACCGACCAGCAACCCGACGCTCTTGAACGGTGGCAGCCACATCTGCGGATCGGCAAACGGACAAATGTCGTTGTACAGCGTCCATAGGGTCGTGTTGCTCCCGGCAAACAGATCCTGAATATCGCCAATAAACTTAAACTCCGGTATCTCCTCAAACTTGGGCGTCTCGTTGAACGCATGCCAGGACATCGGTAGCTTCTGCTCCAGCTCCATCACGCCGTGGTCGGGATCGAAGATGAACTTTGTCTTCGCCTCGCGGTAGTGGTTTTCGGCCTGCAGTGCCGTCTGCGCTATGTGCGATAACTTATTGCGCAGTATCGTCCACATCTGCTGCAACCGCCGTTCGACCTGGAACTCGTCCGCGAGCCACTCCATTTTGGCCCGCACCTCCTCGTAGCGCTGGATGAAGAAGCGCACGTACTCGATCTTCTGCAGCTCCTTGATTTCCTCCACAAGCTCCATCACCACCTGGTGGAACTCGCGCCCGAACGGTACCAGCTGGAAGTACTTCTCGCGCAGGAACCGGTACGTCACCGAGGAGTACTTCTTGAGGTTCGTGAAGACGTCATTCGTCACCAGATCCTTGTACAGCATGTCAAGGTCTTGCGTGAAGTTGGTCACCGTGTTGAAGTATGGCGAATCGGCCAGTTCTTGCGTCTTATTGTAGAGGAAAGCTTAAAGTAAAAAAAGGAAGCCATTGGAAGTTTAACTCAACCGCGTTTTACTTGTTTGCTCTTTGATCAATGAATAGCTGAATTCTACGAATTTCTATGACCTACATTAAAAAAGTGTTTATAACGATTGTTGATTCCCTTAACACTTTGTGGACACTTCCCAGAACCAGAGGCGGATCATAGGGTAAGCAAACTAGGCCGCAGCCCAGTTGCTTGTCGCATCAAATGTGCAACGCGCAAAAGTAAAAAAAAGAATATGAAAATGTGCGAATGATGCAACTGAACTATCAGAATTGAATCTTGATAAAGAAAACATCAAACGTCGCCTTCATGTGTTTTTGTTGGGGTTAAACTGAAAAGATATATGATTTACTTAAAGATTTCATCAGAATGAAGACGATTCTCAGAATGGCTTGAGTATAATTATTATATATCAAATAATGGACATATATGGATTAGCAAAAGTAGTGTCCTGTACACTTCAAAACATAGAAATAATGTTTAAATATCTATAAAAAAAAAGACTTGTTCAGTTTTAGAATGACTAAAAAACTTGTTAATCAAATTTTATCAAAAATCAAAATGTTAATTACTTGTCTACTTTCTGCATAGAAAATTATATCATGGATTCTCTTGGATAGTTATTCTTGATATCGCATGAGATAAGCACAATACAAAAAAATACAAAACATTTGAATGAAATAACATTGAGGTAAAATGAAGCTAAATCTAAAGTAATATATGGTGCATGTAGTGTGTACTTTCAAGAGGATTCAAATCAAAGCTGCTTGAGGCCCCTAGAAAGCTCTACCCAGAACTTGGCGGCTGTCCCAGCTGTTCAGATGAACGAGGACTTGTTGCTAATTGTTGTTACTTGAATGGCTATTATTTCTCTCCGACTACACACATAATGATAACCCGTTATATATTGTTAGCGATCCATGACCAATTGGACATTAAACCAACTTACTGAAAATCTCGTTTCCGACGAACCAACCGAGCGATTCACCGTAATGTGCCAGACGAATGATCGTTGGTTCAATGTTTTGCAGCATTCGGTGCCAGAACGTAGACGCCATAGTAGTGCACTTTTCCCACATGTCTTGGATGTTCTAACGAATTAAAAACAAAATGAATGCTTAAATACGGCAACAAGACAATCTTTCGGCCCAAAATAAACCCCTCACATACCTTGATAAACTGCAAATGGACATCCTTTACAAATCTATCGTAGCGCTCTAGCGAATCCTCCAACGTTGACGACAAGTAGCGCATGGCATCCCCTTGGAAGATCCGTCCCACGATATCCATAAACTTCTGGTACGACAGCTTGACGCGCTCCAGCAACCAGGCAATCGATTTGCCCAACGCCTGACCAGACTCTCCCATAACCTGCCACAGCTCCGTCAGGATCTTCGGCAACGATGTAATCTTATTCTTGATCGCCAGCTCGTCCAGCACCGTGATGGTGAAGTTAATGGCCGACCGAATGTAGAAATCATCCGCCACGTACGACGCGTTCAGGAAGTGGTGTAGATCTTCCAAATCATTCTGCAGCACGCTCAGCCCAGCCATGTCCTCCAGCAGGCCCTCGACGTACGGCTGCGCGGCCTCGTATATGCCCGTCGTAGAGTCTTTCGTTTCGAGGTACACGTGTTTGATCCAGAACTCGGTGTACTCGAGGAAAGTGTGGTGCATCCGGCTAAAGTAGTCCTTCACCCATTCCTGCAGGTCCGATTTGATCTGCGGGCGCCACAGCATGTGGCCCGTGATCAGCCGGGAATGGTTCATCTTGAGGTAGTAGGTAACGTCCACCTCGCGCGAATTGTCGTAATCCCGCCAGAAGTCAAAGTACGCACTGCGCGAGTCGGGTATGATGCCGTACATGTACACGTTCTCCGAACCGTCCGGGGTCATGTTGATCTTCATCTGCACCATTCGGTCGTCGATGTTTAAATAAAAGAAGCCGTTCGCATCGACTTCCGTACCGTCGAGCAAGGTTCCGTTGATCTTGTAGACGGGATAGGCTCCGGCAGCTTTAGTCCATATGCGGTACTTGCTTTGAGAAGTTATACGCTATAAACGAAAAGAAATTTGTCGTAATAATCAAATCTAAAAGGAGATGTAGTTACTTTTGCACCCATTACTTTGTGCACATTTTGGTATTAATTGAAGTTTGCTGTTAGATCATTCGCTCGAACGAAGCTGATCGCAAAAAATGAGTGCACTTGAAAGTTGAACAATTGCATAAAACATTTTTGATCCTCGTAAGGACGAGGTAGTGTTTACATTGATGTTGAAAAAGGATTGGATGATAAACCAAAGAAAGGCATTAAAAAGGAGTCAGCTGGAGAAGGCAGCTTAAGAGGAAACATTTACCATTCATTAAACTTGTTCAAGCGATTTGATACGAACTTATCTTTTAATGTTTTATGTAAATGTTTTGATGAAGAAACAAAATTACCTCGTAATGCAGTTCCTTCTCCTGTATGTTCAGCGAACCCAACACGTGGCCTTGCATCTGCGAGAGATAGGCCCGTTGGTAGTGAGAGTTGGAGCTTATACCATACAGCCCATGCCTCAGCCCAACCGATCCGATCGAATCCAGATCCAAATCGGATGCCGAATGCCTGCTGTACAGATGGTACGAGTAGTTCCAGTACCCAACGATCGGTCGCAGATCGTTCAAATCGAAGCCCATCGCCAGCAGATGATCATCGTCGTCATTGTAGCGCAACGCTAGATTGGAGCTGAACCAATGCTTTGGATTGGTAAAGTACAGTGCGTCCAGTGTAACGTCCTGCTTGAAGCTCGGATGACCGAGCGCAAGCTGTAGCTGCTGTCCGCCGGTAGTACTATTGACCAGATCGCGCCACACAATCGCTCCCCGTACCGTACGCTGTTTGGGCGGCGCACTGTCCTCCTCCGTTCGGTTCGGACTGTACGACAGCGTGAGGTCCGAGTCGAAGGCAAGGTCCGTATAGGAATACCACCCGTCGGCGGAGATGTTTCGTTTCGGGTAGGAAATCTGTAGCGTAAAGTTTTGCGACTCCAGATCGTCCCGCGAACGGTTGACCAGCTGGAAGTCGTACGCAATCCAGACGGTCGGCGAAAGCTGCAGCTTTGATTTCTTTCGGTTGACGTTATTATCCTGCTCGAAATCGGCAGTCAGGACCACGGTTCGGTTCGGGTGGATCGCCTTAACGATGTACTCTCGACCCATAGCCTTGTCCAGCACGTGCAATTCGCCGGTAATGTTGAAATTCTTCTGATTCCGTAGCTGAAACACTTCGGCACGCTTTATGTCCTGCACAATTATATAATGGTCACATTTATTGCACCGATTCGACAACAAAACAAAACAATTTAAACGATCTACACTTACCAGTGTGCGTACGTCTGCGTCTAGCAAATTGAGTGAATGCACATAATGCACTCCTACAGGCATGAAGTTGTTCTCCAAAGTAACATCGATTGTTTCCTTATCAAATCCAGCTCTGTGTAGAAATACAAATAGCAGTATTAGTAAAATGCGAATTCTATTTCGATGGTATAAAAAGTAAACCCTACCGTGATTCCTCCTTTGACGTGTACTGACCGCTGAGCACCTTCTGGCTGTTATAGTCCACCTCAGCATGGCCAGTGGTAATAGCTGGTCGCTGTGCCAGCCCATACTTCACCTCGGCGTAGTGTCTCGTCTGCAGCGGAACCTCTATCTTGATCGTACCCTGCTGCTCTCGATCCTGGTTGTTACTGCGGTAGGTTGCCTTTGCGTCGAACACCGCACTCGATTCGGGCCACGTTCCCTTTAGGTAGCGTATCGACTCGAGCGGAGTTTCAATGAACTCCAGCTGGCCATGGATCCAGGTGACGTTCAGGAACGGGGTGGTGCAGTTAACGTCACCCTTCATGTTGGACAGATTGTTAAAGGCCACGTTCGCACTCGCCACTTTCGTTGATGCTGGTATGGAAATGTTTCCGCTGGGAAGATAACATTTAAGTGTACGTAGAGTACCTGTTAACATTTTGATCCGCTTTTGGACGGGTAAGCTCATAGAGCAACTACGAAATTCTAGCAAATCGTGTAATCCGTACCATGAGTACAATGTAAGTCCCTGGATTAAATTCCACGATAACCGTAAGCCTACGCCAAATTGAACAGAAATTGAGCAAGGTGGAAAATAGATGAGGATATTATATGCATACAAACTATCGAAAAAGCCGGAATATATAACGGAAAAGCACCTTCAACACATTTCAACAGACAAGTGTTATCAAAATAGTGACTACCTAAGTAAACCTTGTTCTGTTAAAGGGTTGGATCCGACGTCTCTGGAAGGCTACTATAGGCTCTCCTTCTCAACTGGTTAATTTGTAAAAAGTGACGAATTTGAAGCGGTGCTGTTTTTATGTTCGTTTTTAAATTTAATACATTAATAAAAATTAGTACACAGAGAAAGTCAGTACACAGCAGGCTAAAACAGGAACAAAAACCATTTGCTTTATAACGAACGTTAATTTTAGAAAAGTAAAAACGAGTAATTGTTCTTTACACTATCATCTTATTGTTGATAAAATTCGGACGTGATACGAGTTTGGGTTCTCGAGATATGCTGAAAATTGTCCCGTCGCACCTCTAGTGAGGCCAATAAGTGGTGAAGCTATTTAAAAATCATGTGTAGCATACGATATGCACAAGCTTAACCCGACACACTTGTTATTAATCAATGTCAATCCAATCATACTTGACTCAACCTAAATTATAAAAACTCATCATAAGCAAATTCCGATCAACGCATCGAAACAGCACGGCCCGTAAAAACGCCGTGACACATTAAAGTTTAGCCATACAACACCATAAAAAATAACACGACCTACAGCAGAAACGAAAGCAGTTCTCTGAAGTTCCCTGTTGGATCATTCACTCGAATGAAGCTTATCGTGGAAAATGAGTACACATTTGAAAGGTGAACATTTCCATAAAGCATTTTTAATCCTCGTAAGGACGAGTTTACATTGATCTTGAAAACGGGTTGGATGATAAACCAAAGAAAGGCATTAACGCTAGAGTAAATTGCTTTGGAATCTTACCCGAATGCTTTTTCCAATGCTGTATTTCATGCGAAACAAAAAATAACTTTTCACGAGAATTATTTTCCACGAATATCATTTTCTATGAACCATCTATGAATTGTCGAGTAATTTTTTTTTATGTCTTACATCGTCTTAAAAAAATGATAATCTTGAAATGTTTGGAAAAGAAAAAGCATGAATAATTAGAAGAAAAAGTAGAGTAGTATTTGGAAATGTGCAGGACATTACTTTTGCTGATCTATGTCCAATATGCTTAATCAATTTCATATTTTAATTCCAAATCATGGGCAAAAAGGACGGGGCCCTCCAAAGGGTGGGTCCCCACGCAGCTGCTTAGTTTGCTTACCCAATGATCCGCCCCTGCCATTGAGCCTAGCCATCAAAACAACGAATGCATGACAAAGCAACACACTCTATCGATACATTATTCAGGGCAAGATACAAAAACCTTACTCAGCTTAACAAGCAATTTAAGCACCAAAGTCAGAAGTTGGTAAACATTTACCAACGCGCCCAAAATGCAAGTAAGGCAAATCAGCACTAACCAATCAGAAGAAGAAATGATGACAACTCCAACCATTACCAAACATACCAATATTTTTTACATACTATAAAATAAAGAGTACGGCAAACGAAAATCGTTCAGTCGTTGAAAAAGTAACTACGAAACAAGTTGTTTCATTCTACGAAGACCCAGTTTCCGACTGATTCAACCGGCCGTTCCACTCCGCATCTCTACCTGTCTTTCGCGACCGGACCAACAACACCACGTGGCCACCGAGGCTCCCGGATGTATACAATACAATCCAATAAAACTGAGTGAAAAACAATAAGTTCCGGAAACATCGAATGAAAAAACAAATTTTTCTGAAGAAAAATTGGTACGGTGAAAATACTAAAGAAAGTTGATCCAGAAAAATGCTTGCAGTGCAGTGAAAATATTCATTAATGCAGCGTGCGTACTAAGTTATCTTGAGTGCAAAAAAAACCTATCACAGACACTACAGACCTGCAGTGCGACGGAGAAAAATTGATAAAGATCACTTACGAATTTACAATCGACCATTTTTTGGACAAAATGGGTTCATGGGGATCTAAACCAAGAGCCGAGTTGGGTTGTAACAACGACGTTACCATTATCCAGAATCTGGAAGTCCATACAGAACATCACATGGTCCAGGACTTTAAAGCAACCGTACTTATCGTATTGGTAGCAATCTTGCTCACGGAACGATTGGTAAAATACACCTATAAGCTCTATAAAATACACCTATAAACGATCATCTCACTAAAATACACAATCAGCGTAAGACATCTCACAATAGAGAAGTCCATCGCCAGTGGCGATTAGACTCGATTCCCACGGGTTCAGAGAAAAATATTATTCACGATCAAGTGTTAATTTACTATGTTTTAAAGGGATGGCAGAATAAAGGAGTAGAGGAAACCCGCGGTAGAACTGATTAACTCGTTCACATTTTTTGTAATAAAACTCCAAACAACCACAAAATATCCAAGCAAAAGCAAAATAGAATAAATAACATGAAGAAACATTGAGCTATGTACTCACTTTTTTTGTACGTGTTTAGGGTGCGACGGGACAATTATGAGAATATCTTGGGAACCCAAACTGGTAAATCACATCAAAATGAAGAGGACAGTGCAAATAACAATCCCTCATTTTTACTTTTCTAAAACAACTGTTCCTCAAAACCCAAATAGTTTTTGTTTCCCTTCTGTGCACTGACTGTATGGGCGTAATGTATATTTTCTTAAATGGTTAAGTATGCGTGGAAGCTAACCTACCTGACGAGAAACAGCGCATCGATATAATCGTACGTTCCGTAGGCAGTAAAAGCATCCTCCAGGTACCATGGACCACGCAGTCGAGCCGTCAACTCCCGCCGGTCACCGATGCGGAACATATTCAAGTTCGACTGTATCCGCTGCTTCCTGATGTCCGGGCCCCACTCGAAACGCAACAGTGTGCGCAGATCGCCGATGAAGCTGTACTCCGAGAGATACGCGTAGCGTTTACGGCTTTCTTCCGTCTCGTACGAAGTTTCCAGGTGGAAAGATTTGACCGGCTCCACGAAGGGTAGATTCCCGTTCATCGCGATCGCCAGCGTATGAACATCGCCGACCGGTTTTGGCAGTAATACCGTCATGACTGCCGATAGGTCGCGAATGGAAATGAAGTCAACCGAGGCGTTTGCATTGAATCTGGAAAATTAAATTAACCCCACGTAACAAACCTCTCAATATTATTTTAGCATTGACTGCGTTAGTATACTTACACCCAAATGTTGTTCAAGTTCAAGTCTCCACCGAAGGTAAAATTATGATTGTTCTCCACGTCCGGACTGACGTAGCGGACGCCCGTGCGGAAGTACCGCTCCACCGAATTTCGTAGCACGCGGTTCTCGAGCGCAAACTGCATGTCCGATTTCAGTGCCCAGTTCCACAGGCAGCTACTATTGCCGGTTAGTTCGCGAATGGCGTACCGTCCAACCACCGAACCCGAGATGGGCTTCACGTCGAACATCAGCTCTATGTCGGCACGATCGATACCGTACTGCGCCCAGGGCGACCGTAGGTTAAACTTTCCAAGTGCCTTTCCATTCGTCTCCGGTTCGATGCCGACCGAGAAGTCAATATCTTTCAGGCTCGATTCGGACGACTCCACCCCGAGCTTTATGTACCAGTCGGACATGGCGGACAGCTTGAAGCTTCCATCCAGTTTGGCCAACTTCGAGCCGCTCTCCAGCTTGAGATTGAAGTCGGTAACGCTTTTTTGTTGTCCGCACCGATAGCTTATCGTACCATCTGATCCTTCCGCACCGAGCGGCTGGAACTTTAGCTCGGCCCGGTATGGAATGTCTTCCACAATCGTAGCGTCTCCCTCAAGCTGGAACACGTACTCGTTGCGGTACAGCTGGCCAGACACCGTATACTCACTGCCGCGCCGATTCTGCAATCGGCCATGGATGGACAGGTTTTTGTACGCTTCCATCGGTACGCTTAACTCGATCGTGAACATTTCCCGGTTACGCTCGGCACTAGCTCTAATTTCCTCCGTCGTGCCGTTCTGATCGTTGAACCTGACGTTCCAGTACGCTCGTGGGTGTGGCGATCGAGTGATCTTCAGCTCGGTGTTGATCAAATTGATCGGCAGGAAGTTCGACTGATACTTTCCTGCTCCGACGAGATAATGAGGGCTCGCGAACGACCATACGCCATCGATACGGAACTGTGGAAGGACGAAAAGACTTGAATGAAAGCTTTCCTAAAGCACGGACTATGCGCTAGATCTGATCGTACATTGCTGTACATGTCACCATCGTTCACCAAAAATCCGAGATCCATCGAGTTTTCGGTATTGGAGAAGTCCTGCTTGTAGAACACACGGCAAGCATAGTACGGCATGAGGGGTGCACGGACCCAAACACTCATAAACGTATCGATGAACTGATCTTCGCTCTGTAAGGGAAATAGACTTTAGAAAAACACACTACGCAATACGGTAGATTTTTTGTCCCGCACTTTACCTCAAATGAAAGTGCCAGTGACGCATCCGTGGTCATCGTTTTCGCAGTCAGATTTCCCTTATAGCTGTGATCTTCTAGTTCCAGCGAACCGTTCAGGAATACTTTCTGGAGATTTTTCATCGGTGTCATTAGATCGACCAGCGCCTGATGTTTGTGTACCTCCGCTTCATCTAAATGGTACTTGTAGTTCACCTGGAAACCCGTGTTTACCCATTCCGAGCGGTTGTTGAACTTCATGTTCATGCCAACTGTGATATCCGTCGCCTGGTACGAGTACTTGAGCACGAATTCCGACGTAATTTCCTTAGCCACCGGGAACGGCGTCTTGAGTCGCAATTTGTTCTGCATGTTAAGAAGATCCTTCAGGTAGAACCGATCGCGGATGTCGATGTCACCCTGCGGGAGCTTTATCTTACCGATCGCCCGGTACTGCGATCGGTGTTCGGTCAGCTCGAGCGTACCCTCGATCGTCGGTAGTACGATCGTGTACAGTTCAATGTCTCCGATGAAGTTAAGCAGCTCCTGTTCATCCTCCTCGTCCTCGTACTCTTCGTCATCCTCGCCTTCCTCGCCGTCGGATTCTTCCGCGCTCCACGGATCTTCCTCCACCATTGAGGAGGCCGTCTGCGGCAACAGTTGACGGATGAGTCGGGGTTTCGGCTTCGAGACTGCCTTCAGACCCAGCTTGTACTCGGAAAACTTGCCTGATAGCTCCACGTCGATGTATTCCGATCGCTCCGTGTTGATCACCACCTTGACGATCAAGGCGCTTTCCTCAAACTTAGGCAGGGGCGTATAGATTCGATACGAGTACTCAAAGTCTCGCAGGGTAGCCTTCCTCCAGACGCCTGTGCACCCCAGCACGATACTGTTCATGCCGACGCGGAAATCTATGTTGTCCGGTTGAAGCTTGCCCCGCAGAATAACCTTCTCGAGGTCCTTCAGCGGAGTGGCAAGATGAAACTTAACATCGAAGTTCTGCGAAGACACGATCGCGTACAGGATCTCCACCCCGAGCGCACTCTTCGGTGTGATCACTTCCGCCACCAGGTGGCGATCCTTCTCACTGATCCCAAAGCGTCCATTTATGTTGCGATAGTTCTCGTTCGACGAGGTTACGTTGGCCGTCAGCATACAATCGACCAGATTCCGTACGTGCCCAACGACCACCATTTCGTACTTGTCGTCGTCCAGCTGCAAATCGGCCGCCCCGGTAATGGCACGGCTCTCGCTAAGTGACACCTTAGCTACCAAGGCACCTGTTTGATAGCCATCGAACGGGCTGATCATTTTCAGTGAGCCCGTCACGTTGCGGTACCGCCGGTCCGCGTCATATTGCCAGTTGGAGCGCACGGAAAACACTTGCGGTGGTTCATCCGTTGCCGTGTGGTTCACCGTGCAGATCGTTTCTATCCGTTTCCGGTCGGTTTTGTGCTTCAGGTGCAGCATGGCCGTCGGGACGTGCTGGATGGAGCTGTGCAGCTTCGTCTCCAGCTCGCAGTTGAAGTCCGTCTCGTTGGACATATAGTAACCCATCAGCGCAAGGCCGAGATTTTGATCTTCCGCCCAGTGCGCGGACAGGTTCGTGCGGAGCAGATTGTTCTTGAAGTAGAACCCACCATTAAGGGCGTTATGGCGCCAGCCATTGAATGGTGTGTTCAGCTGGAACAGTAGCCACATATTGCGTAGAACGTCATCGTCCGTTCCGGCGTCTAGCCGTAGCTCGATCGCTTCCGTTGTGTTCCACGAGATGCGTGCGTTGGCCAAATATCGTGGATCGACCAGCTTGAGGTCGAACGTGCCACTGAAGGTGCGATTTGGATAGGACAGCAGAAACAGTCCATCGTACGTTCGATCTGTAGGTGTGTTCAATTCACCAGAAATAGTTATTCGCTGCGTTGGGTCACGGTTGGCGTCCCACTTTAACTCTATACCGACTTCACGCTTCAGAGTGGTTGAGTAGCCCCGTAGAGACACGCTGACATCACGAATTCTATAAAACAGTTCAGAACAAAACACAGATAAGTTTATTGATCCCAAACCAATTGCAATACCCTCAATTCTAGCTCTATTCTTACTTGTCAATATGTAACTCCAGATCGAGTTGTTTAATCGGGGCCGACTTCATCAGCGCCGAAAACCAGTACAATCCGTCGTTCCAGCGTAGCTCCGCGTAGCTGCTGGTACCATTCTCCGGACCCTGCCGGTGATGCAACGTAATCCCGTACGGGCGCTTATCGTACATCGCGCGCACGTCCAGCCGGTTGTCGTTTTCGTCCCGGATGTACTTCAGATCGCCGAGCACCTCGCGGAACGTTGGGCCCGTTTGAGCGACCAGTTTGGCGTGGTGGTAGCTTTTCACAATCGAGCTGCGATCCTTATACCACCCGCTAACGTTCAGTGCATGTGCCGAAAACCAAACTCCACGGAAATCAAACTAATTGTACAAGGATGAGAATGTTACTCGTCGGGTTGACGGTCAGATTTCGAATTCCTCTACTTACACTGTGTTCCTTCAGGGCCTTCTCTTTGATCCGTATTTGTACGGTGCATGGATGGAATCCGGGAACGGTGAGATTAAACGCACCATCAAACCAGAAAAGCTGCGTGCGTGGTATAAAGAACGAGACCACGCCAGTTACTTCGCGCTTGGGAGCGTAACGAACCAGCAACCGGACGTTGTGTTCTAATCCTTTCTTAAGCATGTTCTCGTGGCTACAGTAACAAGAAATCATGATAACTTAATACAATTTAGACATTTTTAACCATACGCCTACAAACTTACACAATCATCGCCTTCAGATCCGTTTTCGACCGAGGTCTTGTAACCTCGAACGATAGGCTTGTCCGTTCGGTTGGATTGTCGCTTTGCGGACCCAGGATCACATGACTCCGGTACGGGTTGTCGTGCGCGAAGATCACCTTAATCGTCGTCCGGTACGCTTCGTTCCGCAGATCGGGCGCGTTGTTGTGCAGTAGCGTGAAATCACACCGGCCAGTGCCTTCTAGATAGGTTGCGTTGAGGGCCACATCGAAGTGCGGATAGGCACTCGAACGCAGATCGAAGTTAACGTTGTATGTCGATACGTCCTTCTTGACGGCCTCCGCCATAGCGTTTATTACCAAGTGTTCCAGTTTGCTTGCCGAGAACTGAAAGAAGCATTTCGTTGAGTTTATTTATAAGCGAATGAAATTTTTTGCTACACACAATATCTAGGAACTGTTATTTTTAATATCATTCACGTGATTCGGAAGCTCTCCGATAAGTCTATGTTTTAATTTTTTGAAAACATGCGAAGGATTTTAATTTGGGTGGATTGAAAATAAGAAAATACAAAAAGAACAATATAAGTAAGTCAAATTTCAAGCGCTGATGTGAGATTAAGACTACTAGTGAGCAATATAGAAGTACTTTCTTATGTAAATGATTATTTTTATCAAACATGGAATCTAAAAACAGTGAAAAACTTGGGTACCAACCAAAGCGGTGGAAGCACATACCCACTTAGTAAACATGTTTTCTGATACCTATACCTCATTTATCATAAATTTATGATATTTATACAACCTGGCACTTGAATAAATTAGTTTATTCAATTAGAACTTTAGTACTAAATTTAAATTCATCTCGTAAAAACACAAAAGAAAAACAGTATTTTCAGAGTCCTGATCCTGGACCAATGAGGAATTAAATTACTCTGCTGGTGAATCAACAACACTATCGCTATGCTTACCCTGTACTCCATCGAGTTGTGAATCATGTACGTCGCGTTATATGATATCGCCACATAACCGATGGCCTTCGCGCGTAGCCGCTTCGTCTCGAACACCATCGTGTAGTCCCATTGCGTAATGTTATTCTTCTCGGTCTGCCGCACCTGGCCACCCATTCCGGCGATCCGTTCGTTGTTGACCGAGAGATAAAACGACGGATGATACATCCGGCCGTTGCGCGCCACCGTCTTATTGTAACCCATCTCCAGTGCCAGGTACTTACGATCGTTCACGTTCAGTGACAGCTCCAGCCGGTGCTGGTCCGCATTGTGGACGTACATACCGACCGCCTTGTGCGAAATATTACCGTTGACGAACGACATGATTGCCGTTTTACGATGTGCCTCGAGTGTAACGTTTGCCCGGAAGACGCGTGGCACCAGCGAATGCGGCGTCTCGAAGACGATCGTCCCGATCGATTGGTTGGCACGCGCATCCCAGCTGTATTTCAGCAGATAAACCTTTGCCGTGAGGTCCGCTTTGTCAAGGCTAAAATCGAAATTGACCGGTCCGCTAAGGATGAGACTTGGTACGTCCACATCGCTGCCACTGCTGACATCCGGTAGACTGTAGTTGGCACACACCTTCAGCCCGATCGCTTGGTCGATAAACGGCCAAGTGCACGTCGAGTTGGTGTAACGCCGCTCGATGCCGGTCTGTTTCAACTCACGCCCGTCTGCCAGCACGAACATCTCCGAGCGAACGCTAAAGATTTCGTTGCGATCCTGTGGCAGACTCACTGTCAGTACCGCTAGGTCCGCCCCGCGAACCTTTAGCTTCGTTTCCCAGGCCGAGCTTGAGTACACGTTGCTCTTAACCTTGATCGCCGTACTGGCATGGACGAAATCACTACGCATCGTCGCGGTTAGGTCCACCGTTACGCTTGGCTTTACCTTGCCTTCCACATCGACCATCTTACGCCAGATGTCGAATGTCCGCGCCGCACCCGTCATCCGTAGGTCCACAGAAGACGCACCAACGATCCCAAGGGCCAACGGCAGCCCCGAGCTGAGCGGGACATCATAGGATGTGTCGAGAAAGACGCCCGATTTCGTGTAGGACACCTCCTTGCCCGAGAACAACTTCTTGACAACGGCCCACTTTAGGTCGCGCTGCAAAATCTCCCTGCCCATGGTAAAATAGAACATCTCATTGCCGAAGATCTTGCCGCTAATTGTGAGCTGTGGATCGCTGAAATTACTCTTGAGCCGGTATCCGAGTTGGTCCGCCTCTTCTTGGACCTCCCGCGCGATCACTGCCGGCAAGCGTTGGGTATCGCGCTTCCACTTGCGACCGTCTTCCGACTCCGACTCGTCACTCCATATTGGGTCATCCTCGAACAGGTCGAGGAGTCGCTGCGGGACATACTGGCGTGCCAGTTTGAGCAGCTTTACCAGCTGTTCGTTCACCATCTTCGCACTAAACGATCCATGTGGCCCAAAGATCGCCTGCACGGCATCCTCAAACCCCTCCGACCGGATGTTCAGCTCGAGAAAGTTGATCGACTCACCGAACAGGTCCGTTGTGAAGTTCAACCTAACCGTGCGCGGGAGATACGATTCCGTGCTGAAGATCACGTTGCTATCCACGGTCACTCCGAAGTTGTACTCGTCGAAGAACAGTGTTTGCTCGTAGTTGCGCGAAAACTTGCGTACGTCCAGCCGGAACTTCTTGCCCAGGTCGTTCTCCGCCAGCAGGCCCTGCGCCTCGACGCGCACCGGAGACGCACTGCCGGCAAGGTTCGTCAGATGGGACCACACGAATGAACCGACCTGGTTCACCTCCTCCGTCTTCAGGACGTGCTTGATCAGCTTCACCGACAGATAGTCCGGACAACGCATCGCCTGCAGATACGCGGCAATACGCACCTCTACGTCTAGCTGGAACGTACCGTACACCTTCAGGAAGTAATCCTTCGTTCGGTGGCAATCGTGACGTCGGAACACGTTCACCGCTTCCACCCGCACCTCGGCCGGTTTTCGCTCGTCCTCGATCACCGCTCGCAGTTCGTGCGTGAGCGGCTTATTCACCACACCCATGTTACTCAGCGACTTCAGAAGCAAGATCACACTAGCACGTTTGGCACGATCCTGTTCGAGCTCGTCTTCATCGGCAAGCGAATCGCTCAGCTTCGACCCCAGAAAGTCTACGATGCGCTGTACACTCTCCACCTCCCCACAGTCCCCGGGATGGATGGTGCAGAACGTATGTACCACCGTCGTAGCGGGCAGGAAATAGAACTGATCACCGATCGTACTACCGTGTTCGATCAGCTCGAACATCGCCTCTAGCACTTCCTCGTTCGGGCGCGTCAAGTATGCGAAGGAGCGCATCCACTCCCGGGCCAGTGCCGACGAAACTTCGCCCTTCACGATCTGATCCTTCATCAGCGACACCGATGCCGGGCTTCGAATGTACGGCAGGCTCTCGAGGATGTGGTTTCGTCCATTGTCGCAGATGCTTCCCGAGCGGGCCAGCAACTGATAGAGCGCGTTGGTCGATAGACCCCGAGCTGCCGTGAGGAAGCTAAGGAACACATCCGGAAAGTCTCGCTTGATGTTCGGGAAGCCGAGGGCACACAGCTGCTTCAGGAGCTCCCGGGACGCCTTTATCTCATCGTGGCTGTCCCGCAACGAGGGCGTGTGGTCGTACAGTAGCGTCGATCGCCGTTGAATGTCTATTTCCTCTTTTTGCTGGCCATCATCAGTGTACGTCTCTTCGTCGGTCAGCTCGAGCTTGGTGTAGGTTTCGGTCACGGCGCCAGCCAACCCGTTCGAGAACGGCACCAGCTGGTGACGCTCGTAGCAAGCGACATTTTTGTAGATGGAATTATCGACAGAAATCTGAAGGAAAAACTCCGATCATTACACACATTTTGAAGGTGGTTCGTCTTTCAGTTCTTTTACTCTTTTCAATCTGACTCACTGAAGGAAAAGTTATTTAAATAATTTAGAAATTGAATAGATAACTGAACTAAGGAAAATGTAAACATCAATTAAATGATGAAGCAAAATTTCTAATTTATAGCTTTTACAAAATTTGCACATCTAAAATAACGACATCTTGATAACGATAAATCTTACAAACGATGTTTGTAAACTGGTGTTTTCTCTTTGGTATACTTACATCACAATAACTGGTCGAGTTCAATATTGGCCAAGCTACATAATTCTACAACAACAAAAAAGAAGAAATACATTTGGAGTGAAGAAACTTCCTAGAAAAAAAATCATTCGTCCCATTCCATCACCTACCGGTCGAAAATCGTACGGCACGGTTTGAATTAACGAAATCGTCTTGTAGCGCCGCTTGCACGACACGATATCCTTAGACTTCCGGAACAGCAGACTCGTCCCATTGCGTCCGGTCGCCTTGTAGCTCACGTCGCATATCCCCGACACGTCCGTTTCGGTCGTCGCGTAGTCGATATCGAACCGGGGCATCGTGTTCTGCAGCGCCGACAGGATGCCACGCTTCAGATTCAACGTCCACACCGGCTCATCCTCCTCGTGGCAGATTTCGCTGATCGCGCCATCGTGAAACGCAAAGCGTAGCTCGAAGCGCATCAGCTCCTCGGCGATCACCTCGCTCTTCGGGTGCACGTCCCCAGAGGTGTCGCTCAGGTCCGGCGCATTGTTGTAATCGTCACTGTAGTCGGCGTCCGACTCTTCCGCTGGTTGCTGGGCGCGCTCACGTACCTCGATCGTGTACATCTTCAGGGTAGCCTGGCAGGGCGCTTGGAAGTCGATCTCCACCACGGAGGACAGATGCAGTTCGGAGGTGTTGTCTCCGCTGCCGGACAGCGCCGTCTTCACGTACATCGAGTAGTCGAACTTGTACAGACTGCCCACATTGTAGTGGAACTTTGCATTCGTGTCGGCACACACAGGTCGACCGCATATGCGAGGATCCTTCAAGGGATCTAAGGTAATGGTGGCGGGGAAAGGAAGAGGAAGTTGAGAATGAAAGAAAAAAGATGAATGAATGAAGAAAAGTTAACGGTGCTATATTCCTGTACATTTGACAACATCTGTCTTTAAGCTTAATTTAAAATAATTAAAAAATAATAATATAAGGCGGTTTTAATGGCACCTTCCATCCAAATTGATGAACAAATGGAATATTTGTATTGGCGTTTTTAAAACATTCTATGAAAATTGCACGCCTTTACATTACAATATACCTGGGAAAACATGGTAAGGCAAATTAAGTCTACTCATCATGTAAGCTTACAAGGATTTTAGAATCAAGTCGAAATCCTTCACGTACCTCTAGATGGACTGACAAATACTGAAGAGAATGGAAATCATAATCCTTGTATTCTTGTTGATAAAATGCACCGGTCTACGTAGGGCAGACTGTACCGGTGTAACAATGAGACATGTCATCCACATGTCGAGAAAACTTTTCCAGAATGGAACTAACTCATATAAATTAACTGATAGTTGAGCGTCTTCTACATCGGTAACTTACAAATGATTAATTTTCGATATGTCATATTGAGACATATGATGTAAAATTCATTGCAATAAAACCATTTTTATTTGGTGTTTGATGTGAATTATGTAAATTGTTTTATGTGAATAGTTTACCTTGGTTTGGAATTAATTAAGGTCGAAGCATATAAAATCTCCACAAATAGAGGAGTTTTAATAATTTTTGGAGTAACAATAATGGTTTTTGTAACAATTTGAGAATTGTTTTGGTAATAGAAGAGATGTTAGACAACTCATCTATAAAAATGCCATTATTTCATCGATAGACTACGAAAAACAAATGGTTTGGGAGTGCATATTGACTCGCCGTGTCTTACATTTTGTAACACACCCCAACGGAAGCTTAACAACGGAAAAAATGTTTATTGGTACAAATAAGCAATCTTATTTATATAGTCATTTACGTAATACTTCCCATATGTGTACATTGTTCAGTTGTATATTTTGAAAGCTTCCAAGACACAGGCAACATTCATATTATAAGTTTTCTCTTTTTCATGAATATTATAATTCTTTCTTATGAGGATGATTTCAAAATTGTACTCACTTCTTTTCAATCCTTCGGCCGGGTTCGCCAGGACGAACAGGAACACTATTCCCCACGAGAAAGTTTTCCACGTTTCCATGATTTGCACAATGTGCACAAACCCGCAGAAACACAATTTACACTCTCTATAGTAAATCACTGAATACACAAACTACCTTCTTGTGCCATTCCGGGCCGTAAAACCTGTTATAACAACAAACTCTGAAAACACACTTGTAAATTACCAAATCTGCCCGGAAGGAAAAAGACAATCAGATGGATTCATTCAAATATAACGCTATAATAATTAAAAAAATAGACTACACCTCGAATGCAACACCACTATTCTATTTTTATCACTTCAAGCTGGTAATCTTATGGAACCAGAACAACGTAATCTAAAAGCCATTTTTTAAAGGACTTCCTCCACATCTCTCGCACAGAATCCTAAACACATCCAAACAAGCACATCTACACACACACGCAGGCTCGCGATCAGTAATGCGCCGAAAGAAACGTGCACCGACACGTTATCAATGGACACATTTCGAACGTTCTCCCGGAGACACAGTAAACTTGAACTTTGGCTGCGTACGTCAATAAGCAGCGGTTGTTTACTTGATTTCCGTTTTTCTCCGTCTCTGCCCTTTCTCGCCCCGTTTCGAGGAATCGAATCTTCGTGGCGCAAACGCAAGCTGATAGCGATAACGAGCGGATCATCTCCAGCTTCCAGTGCCGGAGGACGGAATGGTCATTCACCGCGCCAACGTGGAACGTAGAACCGATTTCCGTTGCTTCAATTGAACACGTTCTGCCCCCGGCAGCCATTATGCTTTTAGGCCGGCACGCATTGTTTTATTGCACAATATTTTTCTCATAGTTTAACACCGTATCACTTAGTAAGTAAGTGAGCTTCTTCCAACTGCTTTCCTGGCGTGAGATGCGTAAACTTTATTGCATTATTCTTTTCCAATATTTCTATTGAAGATTTTCACTACGTTGCGTAATCAACGATTTCTTTAACACTATGAAATTCAACCGATTACACACGTGTGTCATATATTGAACTACGATTCTTTTAAAATCGTTTACATCTCGATACCGCCACTTTTCGGTACTAACCAACCGCAAAGAGGAAATAAAATCAGGATAAACGTTGAATCGACACAAACACACACAAACACAGTCACATCAGAAGCTAACCAGAGCAGGCAAAAGTACGATCCGACCGGAACCGAACGAAGGAGCAGACTGGCAAAATTGAGAGGTCTTTCACTGTAATTCCCCTTGATGGCGTTGAGTCCGGCTATTGATGCGCTCGCGTTATCACCGAACCAATGTCAGAGGTCGCCTCTCGGATGCTTCCAAGAGCCACCCTGATAGAGCATCGGGTATGGGATGGGATTCCGGTACGAGTGGCGGCTGAGGTGGCACCGGGTTGTCAATCAAACAACCGCTAACGGTTTGTACGCTCACATAGGTAGTGACTCGCCATGGAAGATTAAGAGCCCCTGTTCTGGGACGGCCTCCAAATCGGCCTCCGCTGTGCCGGTGTGATCCGCTGCTTCCACCGGTAGGGTTTCACTATCGGTAAGGGGTACAAAAATAGCATACCGTGAGGAAGCGTATGGCGAACATGAGCGAAGAGCGGGCAACAGCAGGAGAAAGATGAGATTATGCTGGACATGGACTGATTGGCTTTCTTTTTTTCCATCAACGTCCTATGATAAGTCCACCAAATGTAGGCCGATTACCAGCCTCGACTGAAGCCAGATGGAGAAGCTAAGAACAGTAACCGTAAGCGTAAGTTCTGAGTCATATCGGTTTGCAACCGATAAGCTGATAACCCTAACCGTCGTAGACATCTACTCCCGTCCGAAACGAGACGATTGTTCACTTTCATACTCACCTCCAGTAACTGCTTTCACGTTCTTTCTGAAGCACATAAGCAATACATCTTTTTTCCAAGTACCAAAGCGATCTTCTAGGGGATTACTCTGGGTGATTGTTTATTGATATATCGAAACAGTACATTTTCATGCTACTGTTCTACATTTTGCTTCAAATTATTACCTAAAACTGATGGACTTTAAAGATCCCGATCTTTCACCGCTTTAGAGATTTGGAGATCGTGCTGCCATTGATAGGAAATACCAGTATGAGACAATTATTGTTCGCCCAAGGCAACACAGGTGTCTTTCAGGAGAATCATTTTATGGAGCAGTTTTCAAAAGTAGCAAATCTTTCTGGTTGAATAAACGCCACAAGCTATTACATGGGAATTGGGGAAAAAGTTGTGTAAGATAGGATTCTAAAAACTTGAACTGGGACTGCCTCTAAGAATAACCGATACATTGTCTTTTGTCCTTGTGTCCTAATGATATACAACGCGTTCGACGTCACAAATCTAATTACCGAAAATAATTTTTAAAAACAACATCAAAACCCCTTTTGTGCTATATTCGTTTGAAAATTTTCAATTTTCAACCTAATTCCCGATTGTAAGTGACTGATCGTACGCAGATTGGCTTTCTTTTTAGGGAAACGAAGCACTCCATTCTAGAACGGGAACAACGACCCGGTGTACTATTGCTTTAGGTTTTACGTTTGAGAAACATTTCTCTTATGTGGATCGTCATTCTTACTTACTATTTATGCTAGTGGCATACCAGTTATGTTACAGATCGCTTATATTGGATCGCACATGTTCACGAGTCCAATGTTTGTATTTTATATCGCTTGTCGTGATTCGTTGCTCGCCCGAGTGTCTTTTAATTCTTTTGGGTGTGTGCGTGTGTGTATGTTATTTTTTTCATTAATTTTGCTTCTCTAAACTTGCAACTAAACCTTCTTATTGAACGCATCCCGTTAAACTAATATCACAGGAAACCTAAACTACACTAAGAACTTATAATTCAATCACCGCGTTTTGGAGGAGTTGACAGTGTTTTACAACCCAATTTAGCCTTGTGAAGTATGCATTTGAAATTTTTAGCATTGTATGTGAAATGAACGTAAAAGTAGCACAACAAGGAGAACGAAACAAGTACAGTCGAATTTTAAAAAATCGAAATTTTAGCCAATGTCTCTTTGCAAATGCCAAGAAAAAACTGCAATACTGTAGAGCAGGGGTCTCCAAACTACGGCTACGGTTATTCCACCCAATGCGGCCCGCGTTAAAAAATGTTTGGAGACCCCTGCTGTAGAGGAACAGAATTCCTATACACCTTTTGAAGCAGCATTTTATTTTAGTTAATCAGCATCAGCAGATTTGTTAGCAATAATATAGTTTGTAGTCAGAATGAATCATTTTAAGAAACTTTTATGTTAAACATTCGCTTTGGAGCACTCAACAAGGAAAATACTACATGTAAAATTCATGCAAATAGTACATTCAAGTTAATTTGATGGTAATTTAACCCCTTCACAGTGTTGCCATGTCGTGAAAATGGCGCAAAGAATTTCCACTGTGTTTCTTAGATTTTCTGAGATTTTAAACGATATTTTGTTAAATTTAGTTCAATTGCATCAATTAGTATCACATAATCGAATGCAAATCAAACACGTAATCAAACAAACACGTAATACATAACGTGGTTTCGAGGCATGTGCCCTCCGCACATACAAATGCCATCCGCTAGCCCGAGCCGGGCCAAAGCTGTTAAGGGGTGAAATATAATTGCTAAAAACTTCATCACATCGAGGAAGCAAAAAAGTAAAAATGAGAGCAAGTGTTCCTACTCATAATAAAGCAAATATTTGACTATACTTGTACTTTAATCGTATGATTTGGTTGAAAGTATGCTTTAAATGAAATTTAATATCCTTGTAGTGGTTCTAAAAAACCTAAGTCGACTGCACATTACATGCTTCGTAATAGCAAACAAGGGTTAAAGAAACCTTTTATTTATTTTTTCGTAACGATAAACTTTACAATGTTGAATTGGGCCAAAAAAGACTTTGTATATGATAAGTGTCGTGTTTTCTTTTTTTGTTTCTTCACCTTATTTTGTAACGTTCATAACGTGATTTAATGAGACTAGTGGTTCACGATCACGAGCTGTGTGACGCATCTTTTTACCTCGTTCGATCACATTTGCCTTGTAAGGGGAATGTCCGTGTGTCCTTGTTGGTTGCCTTGCCAACCTCCTCATTTGCCCAGCGTGATCTCTTTGTTGTGTTCGGATTGAAGCGTAAGAAAAATTTTGAATGAATTGTACAAGGCGATATATAAATTTAATTACAAGGAACTTTACGACGTGTGTGATGGTCAAATACGCCGAGGATAGACGAGGCTGCAAAAGCATGGCTTTCCAATTTTAGGTTTTCGTTTTTTATGTTGTGTTTTACCACTCGAATATCATCATCACTCATTGCTCACTCAAACGGTGTGCATGTAAGGGTCGTCGAACGTTTCTAAAGATTTAAGATCTTTTATGTAAATCGTCTAACAAATATCAATTTTTCTGCTTACCAAATAGTTGTAACGGTTACAAAGTTTAGATTCACCATTTCTTAGGTTATTTTGTGCCGTTTCAGAAACGAAAACCGATCAGCAACACAAATCATCTAACTACCACACATTATACACTCTATCCTTAAAGGCTAACACATACGTGTACGAAACTACAGAAACTTCTGAACTGAACCACGCACCTACCAACCCCGTGTCTGATCAGCAGCCGGTATCTAATGATTGAGAAGACCTATCCTATCTAAACAAACTATTCAGAGGGAAACTAACTAGAACAACATGTGTCACCATTACTCTACCGAAGTTTGGAGTCATATACATATATAGAGGTCTGGCACAGTTTTAGCACTACATTCTGGCGAAAAATAAACATATTTCCCAACCGTACCCGGTACGAAATGTGCGTCGATATTTCCAGTTGCAGTGTGCTCTTTTTGTTTCGGTCGGTGATATATCTTAGTTTTTCAACCCTGAATTCCGACTTTGAATTCCGTCGTTGGTACGTGCGATGTTGCCTCGCGATATTTGGCATAAAACGATGGTTTGCTTTATAAGCTAACACACAAAATTAAGATGGTTCTCATGGTTTAGAGGATAAAATATACTACCTAGAAAAACAAACTTTGCTCAGTGCTCTATGAATGTACTTTGTGATCGCTTACAACAAAAAACAAGTTTAGTGTAAGCAACACCATCCAAACCACTGGTAGTTTTCCAGCGATGAAAAGGAAATCTTTCGTGGTCTTAAAACATCGTACTATTTGCGACAGATCAGTGGAGCTCATAGAAAGTATGAAGTATTAAAAACAGGTTTGTTACCAAAGTCTCAGAGATCCCATGAATGAATTAGTGTACGTTACGTGTTTGTTTCCTTCGAATGTCCTGAACCAACGGTGCTTATTAGCTGAACCAAAACGATAGTGGCTTAACACTTCCATTCATGATGGCCTGGGCGGTGGTTCCTGCGAAAAAAAAGGATAATTGACCTAAACAACTGTTTTCAAGAAGTAAATCAAAGCTGAGAAAAAAATAAGTTAACCGATACCGATTAAAATCTTCCTGAATCACTTCTCCCCGCAGAGATTTGCTGTACTATCAGAGAAAAAATACCTACAGGTACATATTTGCACTCACCTTCCGTGTCACTGATATGATTCACGCCCATCGTCTCGAGCCGCTTCAGCAGCCCGCCTAGGTTCACCTTATCTAGTTTCTGCCGGTCCATTGAGATTCGCACTGTGGGTGCTTTGCTGCCCTTGGTTTGCGTGTGCCACACCAATATTTCGGTGCAGTTGTTCGCCTTCGGTTCGATGTCCTCCAGCTTGAGGCCGATGCTTTTGAGAAACTCATCCTCTTCGTAGCCCGCCTTAAACGGCATCGTGGCATTCGGGCTGCGCGCCAGGTACTCGAGACTTACCGCAAAGCCGGCCATATCGACTGGCCACTTGCGCTTGGCTGGCCACGAATCGAAAAAACCCTCCACGCGGCCCTGTTTAACCAAACGCAGGCAAAGTTTGCAAATAATTAGTTTCCCGCTGCGTGATTAGGCTCTCTGTCGGTGGCCTCTAGAGATTAGCATCCCTTCGCCTACACTTACGTTTCGTACAATCGGTGTACTGATGGCGTAGTCTCCGATCAATCCCACCGGAAACATGGACACTTTCTTCGTGTAGCGGATTTCGCTGAACAGCTTCAGGTCGAATGTGTTATCGTCGTCGCCAAAGTACAGCACGCCCGACCGCTTGTTGTTCGCACGAATCCAGCTCAATGCCGCCCGCCGGTTAGCGACACCCCGTGGCGCATTCTTGCGGAGGCGATAAACTTCGGGCATCGGACTGGCAAGCTGCGTGTACGGAATACCTAAGGGAACGGGCGAGAAGTTGAAAAAGTTGCTACATTTTAAGCTGTTTTGCAAAGTTACATTTACATCATACTAGTTGATTAACCCGATTTCATCCGGGTAGAAATAATTTCCAAACGAAAGAGTGTTTTCATTCAATATCTTGAATTTTACAATCTTAAATGTTTCTATTTGCTAAAAATACTATTTTAAAATACATTTTTCATTAATTATCTAATTGTGCTGTGTAGTGAAACCATTTAAAATTAAAAAAAAAACTGTACTTAATCCTCAGTTTGACCAGGACAACGTATAATTGACGTCCGGCAGTTTAAAGAAATGAAAAGCGAATCCATGAAGAAATTATGAGAGTTGCAGAATTTATGTACTATGTTTTAAGCACGATTTAAGGTTTCATTAATTTCTTTTGCTTAATCGTTGGAAAATAAGGTTTTGTGAAATTTTGCGTGAGAGATAACGAAAGGTGATCACATCTACAAAATTAAGTTCAACAACAAAATTGACTACCCTTAAATGATTTCTATTGTTCTGGTGATAGAAAGATATAGGCAGGAAGGAGGCATAAGAATGTCAGGTATTTCACACTTGTTAAATTGGCTTTCTCATAATTATGTTTGGTTTAAATTGATTAGACCGATGTTGTGTTATTGAAAATATTTGTTACGTAGGAGAAGATAGAAGAAATCTGGGATGAGATTGAGCACTTAAACACAAATACTACGAAAATGCTGAGCTAGGGGATAGGATGGTAAGCCCCTCTTAACCCTCCCTCTAGAGGGATGAAGTTTTATTTTTTTTAGCTACATATTTAGTTGAATTATTATGTTTCATCATTTTAAGGTATAGGTGAACGAAAGGGGGATGGGAAGGAGGACATTCGAAAGAATAAAAAATTAGCAATACTCCAGCCAAGTTTGGTACAGATAGACTTAGTAGATTTTGCGTAGCATACATGTGATAAGAATTTTTTTTTTTTGCATTGCTTTTGTTTTACTGGAGAAGAAGAGGGTAGAGGGAGTCTAGGCTAATATTGAATATTAAGAGTAAGGTCATTCGATTTAGACACCATAAATACTGTGAAATTGATACCCATATCGCATTTTTACCATTTTTGGAGTAAGGGGTAGTATGAGAGCCCCCCGTTCCCCTTCCCCTAGATCGATGAAATTTTCACCTACGCTATGTCCATATGTGAGCAGTATGTGTACTAATTTGGGAGGGGTAGGGAGGAATGGGGATATCAACAAACGAAGTTCAGATCATTCAACCATGGAAATTTAGCTACCTTCCTGCCAAGTTTGGTGCAAATCTCAAATATATACAGACAACGGTGGCTTTTATATATTAGATTTCAAACGCATCCAGATTGCCTTCAAATAAAATGGACTTCTACACAAAATTAATAATTTACTTTAGATATGCACTGTTAACTCAACAGAAAAATGTATATATCGAACGAACTGATGTTTCTTTTACTAACGAAATTTTATGACTAAAACTAACTTCTATTCGTTGTTTTTAATCCAACACTAACGTCTAATCCTGCCTCGTAGCGTAGTTGGGGGAATGATCACTTAATCAGAACTGATGATGTGGCTTTGCATCATTACATTCCCTTACCGAATTTTTTTATGTGACTATTCAGTGTGGCACTGCAGCTCGTTGTGTCGTCCGCCACAATCCAGTGCAGCCGGGCCACGTGCATCAGTGTCTGACCGAGGCGAATGATTTCTGGAATCTGCTCCCGTCTTGGGTATGTCGGCGTGACGAAGTAGATCATCGGTTCGCTTCCGTTCGATTGGACAGGATGTTGGGGGGCCGTCGATTGCTGTTGGCGTTGCGTTGTGCTCGGCTCCTCTGGCGTTGCCGGCAGGGTGGTCATATATGGGCCCTTACGGTAGTCTTCGTAGTTTTCATAGCAAACAACCAGCTCCTCGTTCACGAGCGGGATATGGAATTCTTTTTCGTAGTCCTCTGCGAGAAACAAGCACAAACAAAGAAATCCATTTAACAGTTATTATTGCACGCTTAAAAATAAATAACAATAATAATTGTATTTTGCTGTTGTAGGACTCACGACGGGACAAAAATATCAGGTCAGTTTGGTTTTGGTAGTAAATTGTAACGAATACAATACCAAACGAATGCTTCGAGAGAATATGTATCGACAAAGTGGTTTGTTATTAAAACATAACACAAATGCAGACATTGTGTTTATGAAACTACTAAGCAAATTCCCCACAGATAATTTTGATCCAGTTCTACAACGAAAAATACATCTCTAGCTTTAAAGTTTCTATTGCAATTCCCCAACAAATCATGTGGATAGCATCAATCCTCAAACAAAATCAACGTTGTTGATAGGCTCATATTAGCTAGCATTTGAACTTAACTGCTGTGTATGTTACGTGAATAAAGTTTTATCTATTTATTAAGAGACAACTCAATTTTCTTCTAAATTAAAAATACTGCTGACGTACGAGTACAAAACGGGAAACCGAGATCACGAGATCTATGCAGTAATTAAAATAAAGTGTGTGCCAATTGATAAGGCCCCACTTCACGAGGCGCGATTGTAGATAACACAGTTGAAGCATTTTATCAACTTGTCCTAGGCAGTAATGGGAACTTTTTTTTAGTATTCTCAAGGTAAATTGGTTTCCTACCAAGGTAGCGCCACAAACATTCTTTATCGTCATATCACGAATGCAATGTGTTTACCGTCGATTGTTTGTTAAACAAGCGTACATGAACCAATTAAAAAAATTAAAAACATGTTATGTGATGTGATCGTTACAATAGCACTAATCAAAAATAAATACAAATTAAGATCCTTTCTGATGCGTGGATTCCATGCACAAATAAATCTTATTGAAAAAATTGAAGCTTTTTCAGACTCGTTGACCCATCGACTATAATGCTCCGTAAGTGGCTACAATAAAACGATAATCATTCGATAAGTAGGTACTGTCACGCGCTAGCTATAAAAAAAAATACAGCTGAACCATATCACGTGCGTGAGTCATTGGCTTGCAGGGCCAAAGTGGCTTCTAACAATCACACCGCGAACGGAGAAGCTGGTTTGGTTTGGTGATAGTTTTGGTAAGTATCATATCACTTCATATATACTTGCACAGCTTAGCCGACTCGACTGGTTCTATTCATCCATTTAACAAAAAATAAAATTAGATAACGCGTAAGGATAAACGGCGTGATGTCGGACAAACACATTTCGGTTTGTTCCCCAAGAAAGCAAAACCCAATCGCCACGAAACCGGGAACCAACTTAATCATCATAAAGCGTGTGTACCTTTGCGAGGAAAACCTTTCCCCTTCCGTGGGAGATCTAACCGTTCAAGGGCGTTTGGTTGTTCAGTTTCTTGTTTTTTGTCTGGAAAAAGAAAAGTGAGGGAAATAAATGTCGTGGGCGGGACACACCATTGTTTTCGTTTCTTTATTGTAATATTAGCAACACCGAATGTTTCCACTCAACCGATTAGTACGCTGTTTTTCCTTATTTAACAATCAAACACCCAACACAGTTAAAATTGCGCACACGGACGGCAGCTATAGATTTAGTAAAAACAAACAACTCCATGCAAAACATATTGCATATAAACTTCAGTACCGACATATGCAAACACTCATTCAAGCACTGAACATAAACCCTACCCACCACCAAATCATTAGCGAGAAGATCAAAAATTATTCCACCTACCGGAACGGGCATAAATATTGCCCATACTGTTTTCCATACATACTTCTGTGGTTGATTATTGGAATGATGACGTAAACGGGCGAGATATAAAGCTTGTAGTGAATAGTTTTCTGCATTGTCACTCACAAGATTCCACCCTATTGTGTCGACAAAGTTTATGTACTCTGTTCCCCTATGTGTTTCTGAATGTGCAACATAAAATTGTATTTATTAAAGGCCCGTCACGATAGCATTTTAGCAGCAGATAAGAAGCGGAATATTTTCAAACCTTTTACAGCAGAACAATCAATGAAGTACTTCGATTTTCATGCACATACATTCAGAATGTGATGGAAAAAGGTAATTTAATTTACAACGTCTTTAATTAACGCCGTCCTCTAATTGTTATTGTTATGTCAACGATCAAACCAAACAGCAAAAGTCCCCTGCTACGATTGAAAAAGGTGATAATGTGTGTGTAACTGGTGGAAACCCAATTCAACAACAGACCCATTAGGCAATTTCAGCATAAGGTCAGAGAAAAATATTTTCATCTTCATAACGAATAAAACTAGCCACGGTTGAACGAGGAAATGGCCGCAGCAAATGGACAGGAGACCAGGAAAGATAAACCCGCGTGTGGCCATTGTTGTATGGACCAATTTGCCGCTGAAATTAAACTACACATCGCAGGAAGAACAAGAGATGGTGGAAATAACACGAAGCCACTAGCACCACACGACAGATAAAATTAGTAGCACTTTCTTGCGCTCGGGCCGCCCGGTGAACCTTAAATGATCACAATAAGCATCGTTTTGACGCCGGCCGGTTCTGAAGTCCTCCATTCGGTCACTAACATTTTTGCCAGATTAATTTATCATGTCGCTCGTCTAAACCCTATATTTTATGTACACGTTGGAAACTTCCTCGGTTACTGGTTGGGATTTATTGTCAAAAAGTTAATTTAAGCTATTCATCGAAACTATTTTACTAATAAATCACTGATCATGCTTGCCGAAAATTGTTAATATTTTTAAAAAATTATCTGTATACCTTGCGAAAATTTACTTCATTCAAATTTTCTGTTCAAATACAAACTTCATAACGATGATCACGTCATTACACGCAATGAATTCTTCGCACCAAAAATTACGCACACTAATCAACATGAACAATATATCAAACTTCAAGTATACCTGAAGCAAAACGAATCTGTGAGACATTTTTAGAAATATGCGATCGTAACACACATTAAGCATAAAATTTGAATAAATAATTAATCTGAACGAACGTCTCGGTAGTCAACAAATTCCCTTAATGCCATATGGATTTAAATAGTTTAACAAGTTGATGCATTACGACTTCTTCCAGTGACAAAAAATAAGAAAAGCTTTTATATACGGAGTGAGGGAGCTAACTTCAATGTCACTCGTTGTTAGTTATCCACATTCGATTATTGTTTTTGAAAAAATGTATTTATCCAAAACAAAAATAATATTATATGGTTAAAAGTTTAACATTTGTAAATAATTAAGTATTCTCAGCTTAATTTCATTTATATAGTAAACTTTATAACGGAACGATACGATAACCCGACGAAAGAAGAACAGAAATTACTAGCAATTTCAAGCACTCAGGCACGGCAACAGATAAAAATGGGAATAACATATTTTAGTCAAACTGTTAGCGTTTCAATTGGTAACATATTATTATCGTTATTATAACCATAGTTTACTGGCAGTAAAATTGTCCAATTACAGCAATAAACATATTTAATAATATTACCACCTCACCTCACTGGTGTCTGTTTTTTAACGAATAAATTGGCAGAACAGCGTCATCGAAAAATTAAAAATAACGTAGCATTGTAAAAAACAGAACTTACCATCTTTAGCGGTGATGTTGTACAGGCTGACACAAAATATAACCACTAAAATAATCACTGGTATGATAAATTGCTTCATTTTTCGATGATAGGGGGTCCTCAATGTTGCCATCCTTGTTTCTAGTAAGCGCTTTAGTGCCGGTATTTGTGCTCTCCGTTCGTACGCGATGCCAACTTGCTTCGATTACTTGAACAGAAGCTTGTTTTAGCCCACCGTGTTCGAGGATTGGTTTAAGATACCGCTGTTTATTGTCGTTCCCAGTGACAATGGCATTGTTCAACTAGATCCGGTTAACGTACTGTGCAAATAACTGAGCTTTGTTTGCAATGCGCGATTGCTTTTTATTTCTTGTGCTAATCTCGCTGAAACAAACGAACTTTGATTCACCACGAGAAATTAAGCATTGTACGAAACTTGTTTTTGGTCACATAATATAGAAACAAGGCGTCCATGCCTGTTCCAATGTTTTGTTTCAAGAGTATTACCATCAACACAACCAACAACTAGTAGTAGGATATTACTGCCACAATTCAAGCCGCATATATAGATCACTTTCTCTGTTTCACGTTGTATAACACTTCATTTTTGCTGTTGTTTCCGCATCGGGTTCAACGAGTGTGTTGGTCCATTTTTCACTTTCAACACAATAGGAATGGGACCGACCACCAACACAAGCCAACGCAACACGGGGAAACCGATGAAAAGTTACGCAAAATCAACGGACAGACATGTAAGCAACCACCCGTCCAAGGATTTTCGGGCCCTAGAGCTGGCGCATGATTCCAAAATAAACAAGTCCTGAGGAGTAAGGCAGCTTCTTGTGGCCAATCGTACGTTAAAACACGCAGCGGCACTACACGCAGCGCCCCACGGGAAACGACTCGCTATACTGGCAAACTGATCCTGCTTTCGCGAAAAAGCCAAGGAACCGTTCATTTCCAGGTGGTAGCCAATATATTTATGAAGGTATGGCAACGTCAGTTTGACAATCACTATCCAATTGCGTTTATCTACATCAAGGACAAGAAAAAGGTAAATTTACCAACAAGTGTGGAGTAGAAAAGCTGAATTTTATTTCGTTTCACATTTTTGCTCATCAATTATTGAAAAACCTGCAAAACTGGAAATTGCTCATTAAACATGTTTCAAACAAACCTGCTTACCTATTCTGCTTTGGCAATAAAAAAGTGACTGTTGTCAGTGCACCTCATGGTGTGTGGAATAAAGGTTGTCTCATACATAGTAGGCAATTATGGCTAAAATTCTCATTTCCTTTTCTTTGCATTCTGCAAGGACAGAGTTTTATACATCAATAGCATCATATTTACATATGATAAAGATAATTTTTAGGTTTACTTTCTAGTATCCGATACGCAATAATGAAATACCTTACTTGATTTATTCTCATTCTTCAACCGGTTTTTATGGCACCAACTTGCGGTGCTGTCAAAAATAACGGGGTCTATAGAACTTCAACTCGCACAGTGGATATCTGAGGAAAAAAATTCCATGCAATGAATGTTACATTCAATTGAAATGGATTAATTACAAATACATTTTGCAGGGGAGTGAGACTGATTGCACAATTAAAAAGAAGGCAAATTAATTATTATTTATTCAAACTTCCGTAATCTTTCTTCAAACGGTAACCCCTCTGTAATTGGTAATTGACAAAGCTGCTGAATGTTTCCGTTTACCATATTCTAACTGTTACTCTAGTAAATTGATGACTTATTCGAGCAAGTTTTAAAAAAAGCGCACAGATTATCAATAGAAAGAGCCTTTCCACAGCCCATAGTTAGGTTTCAGAACATCGTATGAACAAAACAAGCTCAATGCGTACGCACACTACGCAGCGAGCTTGATACGAGTGCATGTACAATAAATTGAAGAGGGAACTATTGGACTCTTTGGTAATTATTTTACAGTAGTTTTCTTCGCTTAACTCAAAATGACTTGAATCGGAAGTACAATTACTATGCTTCTGTGTAATTGGTAATTCAATAATGTAACGTGACATGGATTGTTGGATCTGTCCAACGGTGTTGCTTGTGTGCGTGTGCAAAGTGTAGTATATTCAATGGTCGCCGTTTGCTAGTTCTTTTTTTACAATTTAGTTTTGAAACGTTTTCGTGGACGCTGGATACGCACAGTGTGCACTCCTTCTGGCGTGGATCCGTCGGAAGTAAAGCGGTCGGTGATCAAAGCCAAGTTCTCTTTCCTTTCGGGACAAACTAGTTAACCGGAGAAAAGATGAATTTGTTAGAATAAAAAACCCAACTCTAGAGTCAAGAGGGAAGTAGGTAGGAGACCCCGACGTCCCATAAAAAAGCCGCCTTACAGACGGGGGAAGGCTAGCGCCAGAAATATCGTAATACTTTCTGCTAAAAGCCACGGGGCTACTTTACTTCCCTCTGTGTAAGCTCTCACCCTTCCTGCCCAGTGACCATCAGCTGCAGTGCGGTAGAACGCGTCTCTAATCTGGCCAAGTGCTGCACATCGGAAACTAGCACATAAACGAGACGAAAAGGCATCGTCACGGCAGGGCTTTTTAAAAGATACTGAATCTAGAAGGTCACCGTTCTCCACACGTACGATCGCCACAGCATAGTGAAACCCTAGCAACCAACCACGGCCACCGCCAGCCTAGTTGAAAGCGATGGATTGTCCGCACATTGTCGACAATGTAGCCCTCGGAAAGGACTCAATAAAGGCCGCGAAGAGCAGCACCACTAGCATCGTTTCCGCGGCCGGACGACCTTCTTCACCTGTAATCTGCCTACCGACAGCCGCTGGCATCGTTCCTCCTGCTGCGGACAAACCGCCCGTCGATGCGGTTGTTTCCCCAGCACCCTCAGCAGCAGCAGTTACTCATGTGGCTGTGTGTACTGCGTCATCATCGCCAACAGTACCGTCGAGACACTGGAAATGTGCAGGTAATCAGTGCTCTTTATCATCCAATTGTGATAAATCATGCGATACTGGTGCTGTAAAAATCGATGTACACTAAAAGTATGTTGAATGCAAAGTTATCGTCCATAGCGCGTGGGCTATCCATAGCTTCTTGGTCTATAATAATTGATTAAAGTACTGTGTTAGATATGCACTCAAGTCGTCATTTACAAGTACCGAAGAGGGACAGCGGATGGTTGCTATCTGCCAGCAAGCAATAGCAAAACCATATAGCTGATGAACGTGTACGTTCGCCCATCATTTGCGAAGGAGAGTGCTACAAGGCTCTTTAATGATAGCTGCACGATTTTTTTTTGTGTCGCAAAAAACCCGTTAACTTCTGCTTAATCTTAGAAGAAATCTCCGTTCGTTTCTGCCTTTAGCGGCTCGGTAAACAAAAAATCGATATTACGTCACACGTCAAATTTATAGTCACTCTCTCCCCTCTCTGCCGGACTCCCTTTTCCGTCCGGTCGTCGTACTGTCGTGTTCCCTTTTCGCAATCTATTTTCAAGCCTTCCACTCTGCGCCACCTTGAAGAGATTCGGCTGTGTGAAGTATGGACGATCTAGCATAGCCGCCAACCCTCCAGTGCCCTTCGCACCATTTTTCAACCATGCTTTGACCAGCCACCTAACTCTTGGCAACTTGCTCGACCAACATTTGTTAATTACATTAGAACATTCGTACCGTATGGGCGACAGGAAAGCTTGGTGGATGTAAAGCTACGCATCACAGACGACGCAAAAAAGGCAGTAATACTCACTTTTTTTTTTGCTTGTTTGCAAGGTTTACAAACGAACGCCTTAAACACAACATATGACCGAGATTGAGCTGCCAAAAATCATCATCTTTTTTTTTGCAGTCGCCAACTGTGCATTTCAGCAATAAAAAAAAGTCATAATACATATTTATAGCTTCTTTTCGGTAGACCTTGTTTCTTGCAATATCCCCGCACGAACATCTTCGAAGTACATCTTTACGGGGTTGGACCTTGCGTGGTTTGCATTTCACTGTCCCATCATCGCATATCGGCTGCTATTTTCTACATTCGAATCGTTCATCTAGACAACCAAGCGCAACGCATGGGCAAATTGGATAAATCCATCAGGGAATCTATCTCCTTCGCTGTTTGTTCGCATTGCCAACCATTGCATTCGTACTCATTCATTCATGTGCATATATTCAGGGCCACACGCTATGACGATTCCTATAACTCAAGAGTGTACTATAAGCGATGCAGCGACGTACAAGTGACGAGGTGTAGTGCTTTTCCTCGGTAGAACGAATTGATAATGAAGCAAAGCAATGAACGGGCGATCTTTTGGTCTGCGAACCCTCCAAACCCTCGCTACCTACCTGTCGTTTCCTCAATTCTCCATCTGTTATTTTTTGCTCGCAAGAAAGTACAATAAAGTGTGCGCTGCGGTAGTGAGAGTGTGCTGTAGTGCTTTTATCATAGGTGTAGTAGTGATGCTCAGTGTTTGATGTTGCCTATACGGGATTTAAAGTCAGCAGGGCGAAGAAAAGTATTGCAATTCATTATGGTTTTAAAAATTTCTAAACAGCTTTTTTTAATATAAATGGAAACATGCAGATAAATTCACCCTTTCATATTGATTTTCGTTTTGATGTTGTTTTTGAGAATTGATGGTAATGGCACGATAAAAAGATACAATCTATTTCCGATCGGATGCTTCATTTTACAATGATTTGAATGTTTATTTACCTCGTCTTTTTCTTTCCAGAATGTTCTATCAGCAAAGACAACTGGATGTGTTTGCAGTGTGGCGTAGTCCTGTGCGGCCGATACGATAATGGTCATGCACTAAAGCATTCAAATACGAATCAGAACCACAACATTTGCATGAACACCTCGAATCAATCAGTATACTGGTAAGATTGGTGCAAACCTTTTTTTCGATGCTTATTCAACAAGGCATACTTTTATCTTGGTTTTAGTTACAAATGTGATGAATTCGTGATAAACGATACCATCGAGAATGTCTTGGAAGAAATACGGCAAGAGTTAAAAGAGGGAAATGGCGATCAGCTGGACACAATATCGGAAACATCCTCCACGCTGGAAGAAATAAGCTCTTCGAAGTCGATACAGGAAACGGCCAGTACGTCCTCGTCCAGCGATTCTGGTTGGGAGGAACCAGCCCCCATCCCCTCACTCCCAATTCCGGCGCCAGCAGCTGTCTCCTCGGTCACAGTGAGTGCACGGAAGTTGCGCCCCCGCAAGCGTACGATATCGAGCGACAGTAACAATGAAAACGGAGCATCAACTGCAAAACGGAAGTCAATGCGGCGGGTCGTGGGACTGCGCAATCTTGGCAACACCTGCTTCATGAACTCAGTATTACAATCGTTGAGCAATATTCAGGAGTTTAGCTGTTACTTCAACACGATGCCCGCGCTGGAAACGAAACACAAACAAAAGGCGTACCATTCGCGCAGCATGAAAGAAACACTGGACGATGTGTTCGTGGTGGAGGAACTACGCAAAGTAAGCTGCTTGGATTAACGTTTTGTTGCAACATTAGAATTAAAAAAACTCTTCCCCTTGCTCGTTCCGTTTCTTCTATCGGCAGGTCCTGCTGAATCTTAGTCAAGGTGGCGACGGTTCGAAGGGTGCCATCTCACCCGAATGTTTGTTCCTCGTCATCTGGAAGGTGGTTCCGCAGTTTCGCGGTCATCGCCAACACGATGCCCACGAGTTTCTGCGCTATATGCTCGACCGCTTGCATACGGAGCTGCAGCAGGTTTCCTTGCCCATGGATCTCGGAGGTCAGAAGCCGGGCGAAAGCAAAAACCCCTATAATGTGTCCGGTTTGAGTCATCTGCAGGCCAAAGGTCGCCATTCGATCGTCACGAACGTGTTCGGCGGTGTTCTGCAGAGCGAAGTGCGCTGCCTGATCTGTGGTATGGAGAGCAAAAAACACGACCCATTCCTCGATCTGTCGCTGGACATTCCTGAGAAGTACTACAGTAAAGATCATTCGGCGGAAAGCGGCAATGGAGGGGATGCGGCAAACAGTACCGGAAGTTCACCGGTATGCCACATTTCCGATTGTCTGCAAAGTTTTACAGAGGTAGGAGCTACTAAAGTTTTATTTTAATTATACTCTTGCCCAAGAAGAGCAAATCATAACCAGAAAATATGCAAAATCCATTGACCAGGTGGAAGAGTTGGCAGAGACGGAGCTGTACTATTGTAATTCCTGCAAGTGTAAGCAAAAATCAACGAAGCGGTTCTGGATTCGCCGGTTACCAAATGTCTTGTGCTTGCATATAAAACGATTCAGATGGAACAACTTTTACAGGTAATGCCACGTTCTGCTCTAGATTGGACAAGTTTTTACCGGATAACGTGGATCAAATGGCATTATTTTTCCAATTTCTCGCTACAGAACGAAAATTGATCTGAGAATAGCGTTTCCCATCAACGCTTTGGACATGTCACAGTTTGTTCTCAACAATGGGCCAGAAACCCGGCGATCAAATTCCAGTTGCA
Source organism: Anopheles ziemanni (assembly GCF_943734765.1). Lineage (NCBI taxonomy): Eukaryota > Metazoa > Arthropoda > Insecta > Diptera > Culicidae > Anopheles > Anopheles ziemanni. The sequence continues at coordinate 40,511,046 of NC_080705.1, forward strand.
ATATTTATGATCTAGCTGCTGTTATCGTTCATCATGGTAATGGGTAAGTGCCAGATTTCCCGGGAGAACAACAATGTTCACGACGTCAATCATATATTTCGGACGCATTTGCAGATCTAGTTGCGGTCACTACACATCGTTCGCTATCAACAATGGTGTCTGGATGCACTTCAACGACCACACTGTCAAGGAGGTGAGCAGTTCCGCCGTGGCTGAATGTAAGCCGTACATTCTTTTCTATATCAAGCGGGATCCAACGAATGCCAATCGACCGTCGACCACACTCACCACCACCGCCACCGCCGTCGCCAATACATCCGGCGGATCAGCGACCGCCAATCAGTCATCCTGAGATTAAGTTGTTTCATTTTGTAAAGACTGACTTATCGATCCGTAACTTTAACTTCCGACTGATCCTAGAGCGTTCTGAAATTCAATGCAAGGGGACAAAAGAACAAACAAAAAAAGATATATATCTATATATATATAAGAAAAAGATGGTCTGCGAGATAATGTGGTCCATGAATGCATTTTGGGTATGGATAAATGACGATGTTCGATGTCATTTTAGGTTGACTAAACCGATTGCATGCGCAAACGGGTGGAAGAAGCGGAAGGCTGTTCTCGAAGGCAGTCCTAGACAGAACATTTTTTCGCATGCATCTTTGGAACGTGCATCATTGGAACGGAATTTGTTTCCATTCTGTTTGTGAAACAAAGTTTCTACAAGAAATCAAGATTATTATCCTTGGCGTACTGGGAGTTTGAGTGTGCATACCTCGACGATGTTCTTCTAGTAGGCTGTAATGAAATTAAGTAGAAAAGTAGGACAAAACAAGCAAACAAAAATATGTTGGAGAGAAAAATGGAGAACTGTACAGTATACTATAGGGATATATATATATATATATATATATATATAGATATAAATATAGAAACTAGTATATTAATATGAGCACCACTTCACAAGGTTAGATGAATATTATAAATTTAATCTATACCTTCTCCTTATACCCTTTGTTTGTAACTGAAACTGAACGAAAAAAAAATAGATAGATCCACCCAAGCCCAGTGCCCAATTTGCAGAGCTCCGCATACATTTTGTTGTGCCGATGTTCCATTAATGACTACCGCAACGTAGTTCGATATGAATTTGAGACTGTTATGAATTACTCGATACACATTTTCAATCATAACTTTCGATATTCGTTCACTCCATGTGTGGTACCATCATAAACAGTTCTGCTGTAGCACTTTAAAACCATCTGACCAGGCGAGTCAATAGAAGCACGGAAGAAAAATTAAGCCATCCGTACACTTTCTTCATTGGGCAAGAAAACTGATTTAATATGTGATAAAAAAGATGCATTTTAGTTCTCATAAAGGAGAGTGTATGTGGATCTTTCGTGCAACTTTCGTGCATGTTTCGTGTTTGCCCGCGCGTGTGTGTGAGTGTGTGCGTGTGTGTGTATGTACTTTCTATTTGTTTGAGCTGGTACAGACATAATTTGGGAGAACCAATTTGATCAAATCGCTAAAAATCATCCTGTCGCCAGTCCGTATGGCGTATGGATAAGCAAACAGTAATTCGAAGCTTGTAACCATGTAAGAATTTGTGAGATGCTTTTTTATTGAACGATACACTGATAGTATATATTGCCCTTAAGCTTAAGAGAATCATAAGTATAGTTTTGAAATGAATACTTTTTAAGAACATTCTCAAAGAGGCCGCTGAGTTTTGTGATGATTTTTTTCGGTTCGATATGTTTTGTGAATTGTAGTTTTAAAGTTTCGTTTCTTTCTACTAACGAGGCCAGGTTACAAGCAAAATGCTGGTATGGTTTCTTCATTTTTCTTAATGCTCTGCCTTGTGTTAGTTTCATTACGTTGTAACAACACTTATCCAACACGTGCAAACCTAATTGCCGGGTTGAACGTCACCTACAAAAAAAACCAAAACAAAATAATACCCCCAATCTCTTGAAAATTTTCAAATTAAGTCACGCAAACAAATAACAAACAGGCAAATTTATATCAGATTGCAATATAATAGTAAAAATACTCCCTTTTTAAAACACAAGAAAGGACAAAAAGCATAATCATAACCAGCAAGGCGAGGTAAGCCTTTCCATTTACGCGAGTGCAAGACGACGTTGTTGAACGTAATGAATCCGGCTTTAAAAACTCTTATTTCGTGTGTCACACAGTAAATATGATGGAAGAAAAGCAATGTCCGATCAACAAAACAAAACGTACTATAAGAGTATAAGCGATATTAGTTAACTAAAAGGATACAAAAATTAAACTTTTCAATCATACACTGTATGTGATGTTGCCTTTAATGTTAATTTTTAAAAGCCCTGATTTAATTGAGAAACATTATGCTCTGCAGTTAACGGAGTTGCGCTTGAATACATATTCGAAAGTTGAACTTTAGTAAAGAGAAGTAAAGTCAAGTTTTATTCTTGTTTTTTTATTGAATGTTTTACCTGCACATAATCAAACTTTTTGAGAAGAGAATAATTTGCTGAGCTGAGCAGAAAAACAGTCTGCACCTGATTTTCTTTGGACCTGACTGAAATTCTTTGGTTGACATGTAATTGTGATCGCACTTTGTGAAAATATTACCCCGTGCGAATGGGTTAGCAAACAAACAAAAACCACACATGTGTGGTACGAATGATTTCTCGGGGATGAATGAAAACCTCACTCCTAAAATTACTGAATATCGACACTTTGTGAGCTATTGACGTAAGCGAACACGCTGTATGATCCGCTTCTTGCACTTTTATTGTTCGTAGCATAAACAGAACTAAGTCATCGATTAGCTCATATCGATGTTGAAGAATTTCCCAGCTAAAACACACCTCACCTCCAACCAAACCCCACTACCTTCGAGGTAGTACAAAACGACTATTGCAAACTACATTCAAACCCACACCCTTATCTTCAGCCCTACGGCTTAAATGTAACTTCCTTAACAGCACAGGCCACGTCGGTCACCCAAATGCCACGTCCGATAAGAGTTAACTAACTAATAGGGCAAGGATTTTGTTCACTAAACGAGGACGGATCTAGCGTTGGCAGATTGAGATTTCCCGCGCCAAGCTCACCGACCAAATCGGCCGGAGGTTGCCCAAGGTCCTGCATGCTCTGCATTTTCTCCAGCACAACCTGAAATCGATCCCGCTTCACTTCGGCACTATCGTCCGGTTTCTCCTTCTCCAGCTCGGTACACACCTCCTTCATCATCTCCAGCTGCTTTTCGTAACGCTCCCGCTCTTCCTTGGGCACGGTGCTACCCTTCTCTTCCAGCCATTTTGGGTACTTTTCGACCAGATCGCGCAAACTGGGTAGCAGCACATCCGCTGACAGCAGACTCTGCATCATGCTTTGCATGAACGGAAGGAAGGCATTGTTTTCGCCTGCCGCGTTCAGGTCAATGTTTCCGAACATGTTCGCTACGTCCTCCGGACTGAACGGCGTCTGTAGGTTCTCGCGTCCTTCGCTCATAGCCTTCAGCGCATCGCTGATGCTTTGGCTGATCGACGGATCGAGCGTACTGGCGGGCGTAGTCTCTTCGGCTGCGGCACCATCCGAGCGTATGGCCATTCCTGCGGCTTCGGCAATACGCTGAAATCCGAGCGCAATCTGCTCGCTATCCACCTTCTCGCCGCCACCGAACAGGGCGGCCATGTGTTGTTCAAACATTTTCGCTTGTACGCTGCAATAAGAAAACGAATAAACGGAAAGCTGTTAACGAAAAATTGTTCTGCGCGTTGTGGATAGGCTTTCAAGGCGCAAAATCGCCTAACTGGTACGGTAACGGTACTCTAAAAACTCCTCATTCCACAGCTGTTCCGTAGGCGGATCATCGTGCTGTTCGCCTTTCTCGCCCGACGAACCCGCACCGTCAGATTTGTTTGTCTGTTTCTTTGAGTCATCTTTAGGTTTGTTGAAATCTTCCAATGCACCTAAGTAGTAGGAAAAGAGGAGACATTTCACAGCAAACAGGATAACACATGATTACATAAGCCACAGTCTCCCGGGCGCCAAAGATATTTACTGTCGAGCAAATCGTCCAACTCCTGGTCCCGTGTAGCTCCGTCCGCCGAATCGTTTTTCTTTGCTTCTGACATTTTCCGCACTGTCGCGTGGAATGAAGGGTGATCGGAAAGAATTACCGAAATGGACAAAACTAGTGTTGGCAGAATCGGGATTCGGAAGATTCGAAGATTCGATCCCTAGACGGATTCCATAGATTCGAATCCCATTTGACGGATTCTAAAGATTCGAATCCCATCTGACAGATTCTAAAGATTTGGACAAGGTGGGTCCTAAGGGAGGTGAGCTCAAAGGCCTGGTCGTGGCAGCCATTTTGAAATTAATTTTTGACAATAGTTCCTGGTTTTGTTTACCAACAAAAGGATTGCGACGCGGTAGCAAGCTGCTGGTTCCAGTTGATACGGTTACCGGAAGACTCTGCCCTCATTAGCCACAACTTTACTGAAGCAGGCGTCCAAAGGCACATATGTTAACACTTTGTTGCTACAATGCTACACGAACCGTCCGTCCACACGGCGCTGCGACAATTCTGCGACCGGGGTTTCTGCGACCGATTTGTGCTCACCGGAAGTGTCAAAGTAATCAAAAGTAGCCCAAGTCGGCCATCTTGCATGTCAAAAGTGTCGCAGAAACTCCCGCCGGCACTGGGTCGCAGCGTTGGACAATCTGGCCAACGTTTTTGTCGCAACTTTCTGCGACATTACAAAAAGACCGTTATTCGTATGTAAAAATGGTCATTGTTGTAGTTTGTTCGACGAGAAGGAGTTTTGATATAGTAAATAAATATACTGGCGTACTAATTCATGTTTTTAATGCGGTTTTTAATTTACCTATTGTGTTAAAATGAAAGAATGTAAATAATAATTATAATGTAAATGCACCCTATAGCATATTTTTATTATTCTACAAAGTCAAAAATTAATGCTTTTCAAAATTAATGCTCAGTCAAAAACATTAATGTTAATACAAGTAACCGTTAAAAGCGTAATTTTGGAAGCGCGAAAGTATTGATACCTACTAAATAGTATAATTATATTTTTATAATTAATACTTATTTAAAGGTATTAATACTTATACGCTTCCAAAATGACGTTTTTAACGTTTACTAGTGTTTACATTAATGCTTCTGACTTGCTAGAATAATAAAAATATGCTATAGGGTGCATTTACATTATAATTATTATTTACATTCTTTCATTTTAACACAATAGTTAAATTAAAAAACGCATTAAAAACATGAATTAGCACGCCAGTATATTTATTTACTATATCAAAACTCCTTCTCGTCGAACAAACTACAACAATGACCATTTTTACATACGAATAACGGTCTTTTTGTAATGTCGCAGAAAGTTGCGACAAAAACGTTGGCCAGATTGTCCAACGCTGCGACCCAGTGCCGGCGGGAGTTTCTGCGACACTTTTGACATGCAAGATGGCCGACTTGGGCTACTTTTGATTACTTTGACACTTCCGGTGAGCACAAATCGGTCGCAGAAACCCCGGTCGCAGAATTGTCGCAGCGCCGTGTGGACGGACGGAAACGTGTTTGTTAACACGACAATATCTTCATTATATCGCATTTTTTCCCATTCCATGAATTATTTTTGCAAAAACCAGCTGAACAGGATAAATACGGCATTCTTACGCTATCGGAAAGAACTTTGGAAACAACAACTGGCAAATTGTAAACATAAACAAAACCCGGAACAACATCGTTAGAACCATGATAAAACTTAAAATGTTACTTGGGTTCTTACGTTTATAATACCTACTGAAGACTTGACTGACACAAAACAAACGTTGGATGTGTACATTATTCTCGTCTGAATTTTCAGTGGTTGATATGAAGGTGTTCTTCAAACTATAATAAAGTTTTTGTATTTAATCATCAAATCAATGGCCATCAACCGTTTTATATTCCGTTTTACTCAAGATGATTAAATACTGAATAGGTGACTTTTTAGGAGGTTTTTTTTAGAAAATGGCGACCGTGGCTTTTGACAGCATGGTGATAAACAGCATAGAATGTAAACAACTATACAAGTAAGCAGAAGGTACGTGAGGTAAAACTTCGACACATTTGTTCGAAAAATCGGTGACCCACTACAGCCGATGGCTTCTTAAACATTTGCCATGCGAACAAAATGAAAGCAATTAAAGATTCGGTGTGTTTGGTTCTCAAGCGTTGTTGTTTGTTTATCTTCTAAGGACGATTCCCGCCCAATTTGAGTATCATCATAGTGTCAAAAGCTATTTTGCGATTTTTTGCAGTCTAGACGTCAAAATGCTCTACATTCCACTACCTTATATCGTGTGTATTTATCTTGGTTTTACTTCTTTGGTTTCCATGCCGTGAAGGTTTACAATTGAGGGTATCACGATTGGGAGCGCGGAAACGATAAACTTCTCGACACTGGCCCATACAAAAGGTAAACAACACTTTAAAAAAAGCGAAAAAATGGCTGGCCGTCTCGACGATCCAAAACGACGCCACCTACGTGTCGAGATGATGCGCGGAAACGAAACGACGCGGCTAGCCATTTTTTCGCTTTTTTCAAAGGTGTTGTTTACCTTTTGTATGGGACCGCGACGAGTCATCTGACAGTTCGTATCGTTTCCGTCCTCCCAATTAAAATACCCTCAAATAATACGTTCAGTCCTTCGATTGGAAGATATTTTTGATTGAGCAAAGTAGTCTGAAGTGGAAAACCTGCACCACCTGTTTATGAGTCCATCTTCGGATCTTCTGTCATACAAAATGCATTGAATCATATGAGTAAAGAACAAAGCACGCTACTATAAACCAGCTTCAAACGATTTGTCAAACGACGAAAACCGAGGCTGACGAAAACCGGGGCCAGCCTGTAATTGATAAGTTAAGTTTACTCAGATCGAACGCTGGGTAGAATCCCAAGGAGAACCTTACTGCACTTTCCTACCAAAGGTATACATGCCTACCAAAAAGAACCTTGCCAAGTGTATTTTTGGTAGGAATGGACACCTCATAACCTACCAATATTTTTTTTTTTGGGAGGCACCGCAGCGGAAAGAGGTACTGGCTGTCAAACCTTTGTTTGTTTACTGTTTACTGTGCAAGTCTGGCCAACTAGCAAGCATTCGTCCGTGTTTTTACCAGGGTATTCGTTGGTTCATTAGTTGCTAGATTTTCCTTATCGCCGTTGTTAGCGGGTGTAACATAGTATCGGTGGCCAGTGTTCGATAGCAGCGCTTGGATCGACCGACTCGGGGTGGTTAACCGGGGCCGGGTTAACTCGCACCAGACAATAAGTACGTGTGTAAGAACCCACAGCAGAGTTCTTACTGATGATGATTTTTCCGCGCTTTTCACACATTTCAGTGTCTCGTCAGGGAGGAAGATGCGGCTTAAAGTGAACATCAACGCGTTCTACGTGTTTTCACTGGCCATGACAAAGTGGTGCTGCACATCGTACATCGAAGGAGCCTGCTACGATCCATGGTCGCTGTTTGCCAGCACGAACCAGAGGAGGGGTTGGACCTGTCGTGATCTCACGGATTATTTCTCTATTTCATTATATTTCAACTTCCAAATTCAACTACTTGTTTCATTTTCACTATCCACTCTCGTCAAATTCAATCACAAGACTGATGGTTCAACCCTTTCCGTTTTTCAATGTCTACTTTGTTACATCTTTTTCCATCTGCAGATCCATCTCGGTTCAGTAGTATGCCATCGCTCTTCTAATTTTCGTTGCCAACTATCTAGCGATTAACTCCATTTTTAATTTTTCGTTGCCTCGCATTCATAATTCATTCGTTTATCAATTCGTTCATTATTACTATTTTTCTAATTATTCATCTAGCTCGGCTCAATCCCTAAAGGACCATTTCGGGATGTTTCGCCTGATCGCCTTCCGAACCGGACGATAATTTATTATTATTATCGATATATCAAAACAATAAAACAAACAAAAATATGTTCCTGCATGAAAATAATTATTATGGGAAAGAAAAGATATCATGAACTCAGCTCATATAATCTACTACGAATGGGTATACGTTTTTTGCGCGTATAGTCAGAAATAGGTATTATAAACGCACAGTCACGTCAAAAGCGTTCTCTTTTGAAGCGTCCCGCAAGTATAAAGAGAATTGTTTTACCCTTCTTTTCAGAAGTCGGTTTACGCCTAGATTGCATAGGAAATCTGCTGCAAAAGAAGGGGTAAAAGAATTCTGAAAAGAAGAGCGGGCAGTTCTGAAGAGAATTCTTTTACCCCAAAATAACGCCAAAATTTCTCGTTGGGTATTGATTATTTCAACCGATTTTCACGATTGACCCCTTAAATGAAAGGTCTTTTCAAGACGCGCATTTGTGTTGAAGGTAGATGTTACCGTACTTTCTTGTTTTTGATAAAAACCACACCTGGAAAGTGTTCGCCCGAGGGGGCGAAAAGGTAAATCGGCTTGATTGGCAATTTAGGTTAAAAAAAGCCAATTCTCACATAACTTGTTAGTTCCTTGACCGATTTCCACTAACGACCCCTCAAATGAAAGGTCTTTGCAAGACGCGTAATTTTGTCTCAAGAAACATATTACATTTTATCCATCTTTTCTAGTTTTTCTACCAGCTCTCGTCGAGAGAAGAGAGGTCAATTTCCTCTCCGCGAGACCAAATTTGGTAACGCACACATTTGCATTTGTTGGACCAACACATCCGTGGTGCGTGTACATACACGTTGTGTCGCCCGACTTGCTTCACTGTTTCAGTGACCCCACGATGGATTCAATTTGAATGATAAGGCTTCCCTTATTTGTTTTTGAAACATAATAAATGCTACTCTTCTTGGAATGAACTCGGGTAAATCAGTTAGTCTGCATATTCCCAAAAAGGACTAAATTGTTCGTGTTGTTTGAATACAATTAGAAGAATAATGTCAACTATATTGATATTCTTATGTAAATCATTCATTGAATTAAACACATCATATGAAAAATCGGCATTAGATGAGCATGTATGATATGACGGATTGGGATTCGGATTCGGAGATCCGGATCTCAGAATGGATTTGAATCGAAAGATTTGAATCCCTGTAGGGATTCAGTTTCCCCATCACTAGACAAAACGGTATTTGCGACAACCCCGGCAATGTTTTCTGAAAAACATCGATAGTTGCGATGTCATCGTGACAGAAATTTTCGTTGGGCAATTAATAACACCGGGGGTGCCCATGGCGCAGCGGTAGCGCGAGGAAACACCACGCCATAGGTGTGGGATCAAATCTCGAGTCTGGAACCCCCCGGTATAACGAACGGCTGACCACCGATCTATAATATACCGTCTTTCGGTCACACAAACTACCTTCGGAGAGAGGCCTTGTCCCACTAGGGGATGTCGTGCCACATAAAAAAAAAAAAAAAAATTAATAACCCCGCCTGATCAAAATTTATGATTTTTTTTTTCATTGCACAGAGTATTAGACGGAACCAAAGGAAAATTGATTTTTCTTTAGTTGTAAGGCATTACAACCATGCCAATTTTACTAACAACAGACGATTTACCCTACCACTGGCACATCCTAGAAGTGACTCTGAGTAGTATAAACTAACAAAACTTGACGAACGAGCGATGTGTGTTCGGGTTAATTGTATTCTAGCTTTGATGGGGTGTCAGATTTGTTCATTTTATTAAGTAAATAAAGCTTTTTTCAAATTTGATTGTTACTGTACATGATTAAAATTTTTCCCAAGTTATTTAAAATTCAAGCAAAACTACACAGCCCTGCAGCTGGCCGCCTATCTTTCGTTAAATTACGTGGCAGCTGTCAAGACGTTGACACAATCAAAATAACACAAAACCCCGCATTCAACCCTCTCCTTCGTACATCAGGCGGTGCACCGATCGTGGACCGATTTTTCTGTTTTCTTGATGCACGTCTGACGTGGAAATCAGTAGTCAAGCAATTTCGGTGCTCGTCGTTTCACGCCGATCAGATTTTCTTTCTAATAATGCATGGTAAATTTTAAATCCCTACATTGCACGTGTGTTACATCAGTTTACAGTAATTTATTGTCAGCAAAAGCTAAAAGGTTAGTAGATCGCAATCTACTCCCGAAGAGTGGAAGGGTGTATTGCAGTTGCTTTCATTAGCCAAGCAACCAACTCATCGTTCCGGAAGGGGGGGGGGGGCTACCGAAAGTGCTGTCGCGGCAAAGATGATGTTGTACAATTGTTGCTCGCCGTTGATCTTTCAGGCTGACCGTTCTAAAACGAGTGTTTAAATCAAGTTTTCTGTCGATTTTATCCCTCAATAGTTTGTGCGAAATTCAGCAGGGAAGAAAAACACGGTTAAAATAATCCTGTACAATGAATCCCCAAATGGCGTATGGGCAGTATCCGCCACAGAGCTGGCCACAACCGCAAGCAGTTCAGCCGCAACCTGGAGGACCTCCACCACCCGGGCAGGCCCCGAGCATGAATGGAACGCAGTCTGGCGTAAGTAGAACAAAAGACGGCTGTGTGTGCGAAGTTAATTATTTAATCTTAAATCGTGTTCATCATCCCGTCACTATAGCAACAGCAGCTGGCTAATCAAATGCAAACCATGTCTCTCGCGAACCCACCAAAAGCTGGAGTTCCTAATCAGAACGGCCCGATGGGTGGACCACCGTCGAACTTTCCACTTCAACCTCAACCGATGGTGCGTCCCCCGTCGGCAGGCGGTCAGGTTCCTGGTGGATATCCTCCTCCACCGCAGCAACAGCAACAGCAGCAGGCGGGTCCTCCTACGATGACAAATGGACCGCCGGTTCAAGGCCCCGTGAGACCACCGATGCCACCGGCTGGTGGCTTTGGGCAAACGAATGGTCATCCAGTTAGCCAGCCTGGGCAGCCTCCAGCTGCTGGACCGCAGTACGCACCGATGAACACTGCTGGAGGTCCACCACGACCTGGGCAACAATTTGTTCCGCAGCAACAACCACCACAGGGTGCCTATGCTGGCGGTCCGCCTATGAGCGGGCAATCTGCCAGTGGCTATCCTCCACAACAACAACAACAACAACAAGGGCCACCGGGTCCAACGACTTATGGAGCCGCTCCTCCGGTAGCAGCTGGTGGACCTCAACCCATGCCACCACAGCAACAGCAGCAGCAGCAACCACAACATCAGCAATATCCACCGATGGCAGGACAGCAGATACAACAGCATCCCCAGCAAGGTTATCCACCGCAGCAGGGTCAAATGCCGCCGATGGGTGGACACATGCCACCGAGAGGTTACAATGTAAGTATTATCAGGAAGCATGAGTATCAGAGTTTTCTAAGAGATTAACATAAACTTTACATCACTTGGCCGTTTAGCAAATGCCTCCCGGTGCTGGGTATAATCAAATGCCACCGATGGGTGGACAGCAGCCACACCACCATCCGCAATACCAGGCACCGGGCATGGTCGGGGGCCACTATCCGGCTCCCCCACCAGCGCCACAGCAAAAGCGCCTCGACCCGGAGAGCATGCCCAATCCGATCCAAGTGATGGCCGAAAATCAGGAAAACTGTGGTGGAGTCTTCTCCACCAACCAACCCGGCCAGATGCCGCCGCTCGTGACGACCAAGTTCGTTACGCAGGACCAGGGTAACGCGAGTCCGCGCTTCGTCCGCTCGGCCATGTACAACATTCCCCAGACGACGGACATGATGAAGCAGAGTGCGGTTCCGTTTGCGCTGATCATTTCACCGTTCGCACGGCTGGCGGAGGGTGAGATGGCACCACCGATTGTTGACTTTGGCGAAATGGGTCCGATCCGGTGCATCCGCTGCAAGGCGTACATTTGTCCGACGATGCAGTTTGTCGACGGTGGCCGTCGGTTCCAGTGTCAGTTCTGCAAGGCGACGACGGAAGTGCCGTCCGGGTACTTCCAGCACCTGGATCACACCGGTCAGCGCATGGACAAGTACGAGCGGCCGGAGCTGGTACTCGGGACGTACGAGTTCGTCGCGACGAAGGAATATTGCCGCAACAATACGCCCCCGAAGGCGCCCGCGATGGTGTTCCTAATCGACGTTTCGTACAACAACGTCAAATCGGGGCTAGTGGCGCTACTATGCGCGCAGCTGAAGAACATCATCCGCCATCTCCCGGTGGACCAGGATCAGCCGCGCACCGCGATGAAGATCGGCATCATCACGTACAACAGCTCAGTGCACTTCTACAACCTGAAGAGTTCGCTCGCCCAGCCCCAGATGATGGTGGTGGGCGATCTGCAGGAGATGTTTATGCCCCTGCTAGATGGTTTCCTGGTTGATCCGATCGAGTCATCCACGGTGATCGATGCACTGATGGATCAGATACCGAAGATGTTCGGTGATACGCGCGAAACGGAAACGATTCTTCTACCGGCGCTGCAGGCCGGTCTCGAGGCACTGAAGGCCTCCGATTGTGTCGGTAAGCTGTACGTGTTCCACTCATCGCTGCCGAACGCGGAAGCGCCAGGAAAGCTGAAGGCACGCGACGACCGTAAGCTGCTCGGTACGGAGAAGGAAAAGACGGTCCTGACGCCACAGTCGACGGTGTACAATATGTTGGCTCAGGATTGCGTCGGTGCCGGTGTGTCGGTCGATCTGTTTGCGTTTAACAATGCGTACATCGATCTGGCCACCATCGGGCAGGTGGCCAGGTTGACCGGTGGTGAAGTTTATAAGTACACCTATTTCCAAGTAAGTTCGCCCTAAGATCTTTCCAGTCGGTTGAACATTGGGGACTTTCTTTTTTCTCATTTCTTATCCCATTCCAGGCGGACATTGATGGTCAGAGGCTGGTAAATGATCTGATCAAGAACATTTCACGCCCGATAGCGTTCGATGCGGTGATGCGTGTTCGTACCTCAACCGGCGTACGTCCGACCGACTTCTACGGCCATTTCTTCATGTCCAACACGAAGGATATGGAAATCGCCAGCATTGGTAAGTGAGAGAATTACTATTTTTGAGATAAATTGTATCTGCCAAATGCATTTCTGTTTGTAATAGTCAGTTGAAACTAATTTATTTTTAACTAATTTTTTTTCAACTAGAAACATGCTCTCTTCTAGTAAATTTAAACAAAGTTTATACAAAATACATTTTTACATTTTTCTTGAACTTTTAAGAACGTACAACATGATAAAGACCTCAACTTAAAAATAAATATTCAAAATACAGTGGAACATCGATTAACCCGTGTCGGATTAATCAGGGGTTGGATACACAACCATGTTGAACTTTTCAGCGACTACCAAATTAGTAAAACTTGTTTTTACAGCTACTTTGAGTCCACCCATTTAACAAACTCTAACATTTTTAAATAATGTTATTAAATTTTTAATTTATTTATGTATGTTGGTAAAAACATGTCTTTTCCGTGCGTTGATATTCCTTGTCAATTCATCATACGTGGGGGGACCCAAAAGTAACGGGAATCGGGTTGTAGGGAGACGAGGGGGAAAGGGGGATCGGGTACAATATTTTTTTTAAAAAGCTTAACATGTTCTTGATCAGTATGCAAAGTTTAGTTTCTGTAAATGCATCCGCTAGTCTTTGAGAATTTTTTCAGTGTAACGGTTTTAGTGTTTTCGGCGATTTTGTGAGATGGCCAAGTGAAACTGAGGTCAACCTCGTTCTGGGCTGCCCACAGCTTCAAAAGCGGACGAAAATGTTTCAAAAATCAACAATCTTGTTCAGCATTTGTTTATCCAGGATGGAGGATAAACTAAAAAATCCACCAGGCAGATTTGAAGATGTTGAGGGAAAACAGCTGGAAGAAAACGACGGATCCGTGGCGAGACTGGTTCTTCCACGGAACTGAGACCACGACAACGCACCTGCCCACAAAGCGCTGTCCATGAGGCTGTTTTTGACCGAAAATGGCATGATACCCATTTTTCCATCCTGGAAGAACACATTCTGAACAAGTTTGTTGAGTTTTGAAACATTTTTGTCCGCTTTTGAAGCTGTGGGGAGCCCAGAACGAGGTTGATCTCAGTTTCACTTGGCCATCTCACAAAATCGCCGAAAACACTAAAACCGTTACACTGAAAAAATTCTCAAAGACTAGCGGATGCATTTACAAAAACTAAACTTTGCATACTGATCAAGAACATGTTAAGCTTTTTAAAAAAAATATTGTACCCGATCCCCTTTTTCCCCTCTTCTCCCTACAACCCGATTCCCGTTACTTTTGGGTCCCCCCACGTACGTTTGAATAAAGGCCCGATTATTCCCGGTCCCAAACTTCACGGATAGTGGACGTTTTACTGTATGTAAAAAAACACTTCGTTTTTACATTTCAACAAAAAATAAATAATCCAAAATAACAACGAAACCAAAATAACAAAATCTAACTCAATTTCGATTTCGTACAGTATATTCCATGTCGAAGACAAAATCACTTCCTCACTCTTTAAAGAAAAAGATAATACCATCAAATATTGTTTTTGGATTAGATGGAATCACTGGTATTATAATGAAATTCTTTCGTTTTCGGCGATCCACAACATGCCTAATTCCCTGTTATTTGTGGTTTGATTTACATTAAATTTAGTTGGGGCGAATGAATGCCAGATTCACCTTCACAAAAAGTAGCTCAAAAATGGGCGGATGTGGAAAAATATTGCAATGGCCATCAGATAAATATAATATTTGGATTTCATGTTATGGTGCAAGGGGAGAAAAGTTTACTTGAAGCAACACCTCTCATTGGCGTCCCGTTCTAGATTGCGACAAATCGGTTGCGGTGGAAATTAAACACGACGACAAGCTGACGGACGACCATGTGCTGATTCAGGTGGCCCTCCTGTACACCTCGTGCTCGGGCCAGCGTCGTTTGCGCGTGCACAACCTCAGCCTGAAGACGTGTGCCACGCTGTTGGATCTGTTCCGCTGCTGCGACCTCGACACCACCATCCTGTACTTTGCCAAGCAGGGCCTCACCAAGCTGATGGACAACAATCCGAAGGCGGTGAAGGACTCGATCGTGCACCGGGCGGTGCAGCTGCTCGCGTGCTACCGGAAACACTGCGCCTCGCCAACCTCGACCGGCCAGCTGATTCTGCCCGAG
Source organism: Anopheles ziemanni (assembly GCF_943734765.1). Taxonomy (NCBI): domain Eukaryota; kingdom Metazoa; phylum Arthropoda; class Insecta; order Diptera; family Culicidae; genus Anopheles; species Anopheles ziemanni. The sequence continues at coordinate 40,526,186 of NC_080705.1, forward strand.
GGTATGAAGCTTCTCCCGCTGTACGTCAACTGTCTGCTGAAGAATGACGCGTTCTCCGGTGGGTCGGATATTACGATCGATGACCGCTCGTACGTCATCTACTACGTGATGAGCATGAATTTGCCAGCGTCGGTGCAGTACTTCTACCCGCGGTTGATTCCGCTCCACGATGTCAACGTCGAGTCCGACGCAGTTCCGGCGTCCATTCGGTGCACCGGTGACAAGATGCGCGAGGATGGTGCATACATTTTGGGTAAGATAACCGAGCTGTTGGATTGAACTGTCAACTAAATATTGAAAACATTTGATAAAATACGTGTACTAAACGACTCACATGTGAATGAAACGGATTTTCAGAGAACGGTATCCATATGTTCATGTGGCTGGGATTGTCGCTGTCTCCAGAGTTCACGCAGTCGGTGTTTGGTGCCCAGTGCACGCAGCAGATCGACACCGATCGAACGGGTTTGCCAGTATTCGATAATCCTCTATCCAAGCGCATACGCGCCGTCGTCGATAGAATACAGGAGGAAAAGCATCGTTGCATGAGGGTAAGTGTTACCACAAGTGTTGGGTAAGTGGTGACCATTCTATTCAACAAAAGGATGACTGGGTTATTTATCACACACTCATCATGGATCAATTTGCAGCTTTTCATTTCAATTTCCTGCTAATTAAATATTTTATGCTTATATGTTGTACATGAATTTTCAAAAAAAGGTTTACATTAAAGTGGCTTACATTTTAAGAAACTATCTTAAATTATTACGGCAGCATAAAAAAAGGAAATTATTTGTCACAAATGTTAGGAAACTATCTTATATGTATATGTTGCTATTGAGGTGGTCAAAATTACCTATGGTATGACTCAAAGGAGTACCTACCTAAAGTGACGGTTGGGCCAAAAGAGTTTTTGGAATCAGAACCCTTTTAATCCCTAAAAATATAACTCTCAGTATTATGAGTCATATTAGTTGAAAAAATATTATTTCAACATTGATTCTTAGTATTTAGACACATTTATAGCTAGAGCAAAACGCCCTTGCTTGCTAGTAGTTTATAAAAGAAGCCAGGTCTTGAAGCAGGGAATTGATGACAATTTTGTTTATACGAATACGATGTTCGCTTCTTTAACATATAATCATTTCTTTCATATCTCTTTCAGCTGACGCTTGTCAAGCAACGCGACAAACTGGAAAGCGTGCTGCGGCACTTCCTGGTGGAAGACGGTGGCACCACCGACGGGTCGGTCAGCTATGTCGACTTCCTCTGTCATATGCACAAAGAGATCCGTCAAATGCTTAGCTAGCTCGCCAACGCCGGCGGCAATAAGGCGAGCAGTTTTTTCTCTGGCGTGCGATTTAGATTTAGCAATGGCGGCCACAGTGCCCCGGCCGTCGTGGCCCCCACTTCTAACCATAGTTCTACTTACAACCCTACGCATCGTCTGCCAAACAAAATCAGCCCTCAATGTAACGACATCAACGGGAATACTGTCACTACGAAACCGCTCGGAACGTCCACCGTTGGCGTACCGACTTGTTCGTCTGCCTCCAGTTCTACGGATGCTAGTGTGCAGCAAGAACAACAACATAACGGCCATCCGGCGCCCGCATCTTGCTGTGGTGGGTCGCAGCAAACGAAGTTTGTGAGTACAACACGCTGCCATGGATTCGTGGGGAGCCGTCTGGCGTCTCGGTACGACGAAGACGAGGAGGACGACGGTGCGGACGATACGATTGAGGAAGAAGACGAGGATGTCGCCGAGGAGCAGGAGCAAGAGGTGGAAGTGATGCAAGTCCTGGGTGAACCGGCTGCCGTTACGCGGTCGCAATATTTGGCCGGCGAACTCCGTAGTAGCTACTCCCAGAATCGCAATAGGGCCAACCGATACAGGCGATCTTTTGGTGGTAGGTGGTAGGAAAGAGAAGTGGAATTGATTGGACGTTTGCTATCAGTCGATCGCTAGGTTGGTTAGGATTTTTTTTGTTTTTTGTTCTTTCCATTCAACAAAAGGGTAGACACATGTTCAAGAATATTTTTTCACTCGTTGGTTTTAAAACATGCAATTGTATCGTGCTCTAAAAATAGTAATATTTTGTCTTTTATTTCTCTTACTTCCTAGCATCGGCATCTTTTTTATACGTCTTCTTTTAAGTAAATGAAACCCGTACTTTACTGTAAACGAACACTTCGCACTGGATGCAATTTGATTTAATCAATATTATCTACATGAACGGTTTAAGAGATTGGTCGAAGGTTGATCGAATCGTTTTTTCTAAGCTGCGCAAACAGGTTCGAGTTGGTCACGGGCACCCGAGGGGTAAAATTCAGGTGCGCAGTAGTATTGTATGTTATATCAATTCATGAATCCAACGGTATATTAACATAGTGAAATATATATTATATCATTATTATTATTCAATTCAACACAAATAGTTGTTTGCAATTTCAATTGATCCAAGAGAAAATTTATAAAAGATGTGGATGTCGCTCAAAAATCAAGTAAAAAAAAGTTTTTTAAAGTAAACACCATATTCTGTACCAAAAACATCAGTGAGAGAGAGTGCTTCGCCAATATTAAAAATATCACAATCAAGCTTGTTCAACGGTCCATTTAAATTTCTGCTGACTATTTGATCTTTTAGGTTCGGTCTAAATGTCTAATAACCTTGTTCTCCGTATCAAACTCGATGACATTGATGCCCTTGGTGTGACATTCAATCAAGGATTCAAGAAAAGCGATTCGAATCGCGCAGATTTCAGAGCTGTATACTTGCCAGCAGTCCTAGTCGCGCGGTCGATTTCCCAGAAATCGGTTTAATTACTACTCCTTTGAGGCAGTTGTCCAGTTTTGTGTGCTGTGTGAAAATGGCTTTGAATAAGCTAAGCATTGAAAATGTTGACCTGAAGGGCAAACGTGTGTTTATGCGGTAGGTGATTGAATTGCTATCAACACTTAGAGATTATTGGAGAACAAGCTTTCAACCGGAAAGCGTTATCAGTTTTACAATCGAATCAGTTTCACTTTCATATTTATGTTCCTGTTCTCCCACCAGCGTTGATTTTAACGTCCCTATCAAGGAGGGTAAAATTACCAGCAACCAGCGCATTGTGGCCGCCTTGGATAGCATCAAGTTTGCGCTCGAGAAGGGTGCCAAATCGGTGGTGCTGGCCTCTCATCTTGGCCGCCCGGATGGAAACAAAAATGTCAAGTATACGCTGGCACCGGTCGCGGACGAGCTGAAGAAGCTGCTCGGTCGTGACGTAACGTTCCTGAACGATTGCGTCGGTGCCGAGGTGGAGGCTGCGTGCAAGGATCCGGCTGCCGGCTCGGTGATCCTGCTGGAAAACGTCCGCTTCTACGTGGAGGAGGAGGGCAAGGGTGTCGATGCCAGTGGTAACAAGGTATGTGTGCGTGTATAGGCGCTTAAAAATAGACTATTTTGTTTACGCTTTGTTGGGGCACATATTGGGCGGCTTCGGAACCACCGCCACGCGACTAAAATAACAAAGAGCCTGTTACAGAACATTGCATAATAATCTCTTTTGCTTTCGCTCGCTTTCACCCTTTTCGTCACAGGTTAAGGCTGACAAAGATAAGGTCAAAACATTCCGCGAGAGCCTGGCCAAGCTCGGTGACGTGTACGTGAACGATGCCTTCGGTACGGCACACCGTGCCCACAGCTCGATGATGGGCGAGGGCTACAGCCAGCGGGCGGCCGGTTTGCTGCTGAACAAGGAGCTCCGCTACTTCTCGCAGGCCCTCGATAATCCACCCCGGCCGTTCCTGGCCATTCTCGGCGGTGCGAAGGTGGCCGATAAGATACAGCTTATCGAAAACCTGCTGGACAAGGTGAACGAAATGATCATCGGCGGCGGAATGGCGTTCACCTTCCTGAAGGTGCTGAACAACATGGAAATTGGCGCATCCCTATTTGATGCCGAGGGTGCCAAGATCGTGCAGAATCTCGTGGATAAGGCGAAGAAGAACAACGTGCAGCTGCATCTACCGGTCGACTTTGTGACGGGTGATAAGTTCGCGGAAGATGCCGCGACCGGAGAAGCAACGGTGGCGGGAGGCATCCCCGCCGGTCACCTCGGTCTCGATATCGGCCCGAAGACACGTGAAGCGTTCGCGGCTCCGATCGCACGCTCGAAAATTATCGTCTGGAACGGACCGCCCGGTGTGTTCGAGTTCCCGAACTTTGCCAACGGCACCAAGTCGCTCATGGATGGCGTGGTGGCGGCCACGAAGGCTGGTACCGTGTCGATCATCGGGGGTGGGGATACGGCGTCATGCTGCGCCAAGTGGGGCACCGAGTCGCAGGTTTCGCACGTCTCGACCGGAGGTGGTGCTTCGTTGGAACTGCTCGAGGGCAAGGTGCTGCCGGGCGTTGATGCCCTGAGCAGCGCGTAAATTCGTTCGTGCCCCAGCTGCAAGATAAGTGTTAAAGTCACTCAATATCCTTAAAATGTTATAATATAGCAACGTGTACGTTGAAGAGTCATTAAATTATCAACTAATCATCATACATGGCCAAGTATACACATATTCGGGATCGGCCTACTGGTTGCTCACTGCTATCAAAAACAATAAAGTATCCGAAGTTATCCAAAGCCGCTGTTTTGTCCAATATGACGCGTATTAATGCAAAAGAAATTATAACCTTCTATATTTGCTATCGCTCACTAGACTCTGATTAAGAAACATCGAGAGACATGATAACACGAATCGCCATATACCCGGAACAGATATACCAACAATGAAAGATAATTAGCCCGACATTCACAGAGTTGTACATTTTGTGGGTTTCTACAAGCGAGTTTGGAATGGCCGCACTACCTGCCAGCAAGCCAAACCAAAGATCTTAGCTAAGTACTATTGATGTAGACCCGATCATCCAACTTCACCCTTTTGCGAGATGCCAGATATTATTTGATTTTCTTTCTTCAATTTATGTAAACAAGTAACAAACACATGTATGCTAGTTTAGCACATGTTTGATTCGTTTATTCCCGTTGCTTTGTCATGGAATAGCGCACATTTTTAATTTGTTCTCCATTGAGGAGGCCCATGGCGATTATCCTTGATTACTCCTCCAAGATCAGCTACTATTCCTATGTTCTGTAAACATCAACACAATTAGTACATAAGTATTTATACTTAGTTCTTGGCACGTTCCACAATACTTACATGAAATTAAACTCTAAGGGATGTGATATTATCGCGGCAGAAAAATACAAATTTCCAAAGTATTTAGCCACAACAACCATCAGGTAAAGAACGTGCTTTGGCGTCCAAACGAACTGACTGCATTTTTACGAATGAAGGATCAGGTATAGTCAAGGTAGTTTGAATCACAGGTAGCGCATTGAACAATAAATTAGACTTTTTCAATTCGTAACTGTCAATCGCCCGATGAAAAAATGTATGTGTTTTTGCTTAAACTGGTTCACACCTGTCCGGCAAAGAAAAATGGAAGGTTTCTTTCACAACAGTAAAGCAACCCGTAGACGTTGCGAACTTGTACGCGCGAACAATTTGACAACCAGGCATTGCCTATGTAAAGGAAAGGAAAGGAAGATATAAGAGGAAATCTTCCTTTCCTTTCCTTAACATAGGCAATGCCAGGTTGTCAAATTGTTCGCGCGTACAAGTTCGCAACGTCTACGGGTTGCTTAACAAAATTCAAGTTGTAACGTCAACTGCGCTATCAATCAACATCACGCCAAAACCAGACAGGGACGGCGTGCGTCATAAAAGGAACTTGTCCAGAATTCGAGCGTTCTGGACCCCCATTCCACTTTGGCACAGTCACTGGTGTCAGTGCTTTGTAGTACGATATTTTATAGGACATCAGATACCAAAAATGTTTCTGTAATTTTTCAAGTACTTAGAAAATTAAATGAATTTTATTATATTTTGTAGATGAAAGCTATGATTCCGGGTTTGTAAAATACATCTTTGTTGACAGATAAAATCGGATACGACCATCCGACAACAAAATCAAAAGATTTTTATTTTATCGTTCGACAAAATCGTACGATTGCTCGCAGCTGTCAAATCCCATAAATTTTCGTTTGTAAAAACCACCAGTGTGGTCATGTGTGAATACAGCATTGTAAACTGTTGATAAACACAAGTTCGTCATACCAGATTTGCAGTTCAAGTATGGTGAAGTTTGAAAGTAAACAACTTACCTTTTTGGTCGTTTATGAAAAGTACAACATTAAATATTGAGCTTGAAGTGTTAAAAAGAAAACCGAAAAATAGTGATGACCCGAACAAACAGAGCAGATGGTGTACAACGGCTTCCACCGAACGTGGGGCGGGAATGTTTACAAGAAATAAAACAGGAAGATCCACTCCAGCTAGCGCAGGAAGATCTGCACGAGACCGACGAAGAAAAGCCACACATAATCGAAAATGATCCGAATGGACCACCGGCAACAGTTTCTTCTTCGCCGAAAACTGAAGCACTGGATGGATGGCGCTCGCTAATATCTTCAGAAAGCGGTGTAGCCTTTGACCGCTGGTTTCATACGATTTCCGCTAGGCTATCTACTTTGGAAAAGGCGTTTTCATCACAGGCCATTACAATAGCATTACTTACTGAGGAAAAGGATCAGTTAAAAACAGCCAACGCTCGCAACGAAAGCTCAATCGCGCAGCTAAGGAAAGAACTACAAATGGCACAAAACAGCCAGCGGGCTCTTACAACCGAAAAGTCGAGTGACAAGGCTAGTCCAGCCAAACAGTTACAACAAGCAAGCAATGTTCCCTTGGCACCAAGATTAACCACTCTACCAAATACTTCAGCAAAAGGTAAGAAACTTCCCCGAACGGCTAGCAACATTTTTAATAGAAACCTAAGGTAGTTAATATTTTTAAAATGTTCTAAATTGTTCACAGTGTTAACCACAGCACCCAGGCAAGCGATTGGAAGTAGTGGACAAATTCTTCGAAATAACATAGGTTGTAAAAGACAACGTCAATCCTCTGCTACGCCGAGCAGCGATGGTAATTATCATTCATCGTGTATATTTATAATTTGTAAAACAGGAAAATAACCCTTTTGTAATCCTTAAAATCTCTGATGTTTAACAGATGAAACAAGGACATCAGACATCCCATCTCCTAGAGCTTCTAGCTCCCCACCACCTCTCAGCCCAGGTATTTTTATAACTGTAATTATATCGGTTGAAATAATTTTCTAAGCTAGTAATGGTTTCAAGTTGCAGCCGTACCTTCTACGAGCACCGAAGTGTTAGCGGAGGAGTTTTATCTCGTACCAGTCAAAAAATCCAAACCTCGATCAAACATCTCAGCTTCCATACCAAATAGTGGTAGGTGATTTTCAAAGAAGCCTGTGCTTTGATAATTATTAGAAAGCGTTTTTCTCCTTCTTTCAGATTCACAGACCTTCAACTTTACATTGATAGCTAGTGTGGAGGAACTGAAGAAATTTGAGGCCGATCTTGGACAAGCAGATGGAATCTATAGGCAAAAAGTTTACAATTGGTTGAGATCATCCTTAACGCCTTGCGACTACTTTCGAACATCTATACACGAGGCAATCGATCTTTTATTCTGCCGAAAATTCTTCGCCAAATTAAGCTGGTCAGGAAATGGGGTTTGGAGTTTAAAAGATATCCCCTTTAGGGCATACACCAACATTGTTGAGCTATTTGTTGATGTTGCCAAATCGAACGGCGCGAACCCAACGAGAAAGCAAATCACAGACTACATACAAATTAAACTACGGCACGCCAGAAGGCGGACAGATTGTACGATGGTGAGAAATTCTGCCATCCATGTACAGTGGCAGGCAATCAAACTCGGACAGTCGTTTTACTTTGAGTAAAGTTATCGTTTTTCTCGGAGTTAATAACGACGCGAAACTTTACAGGGGCTTTCTTTTCTCTTTCCTCTTCACGAATATTCAAAAAGGATGTTCGAAAAAACTTCATTTGAAAAAAGATCAGAAACTAATGAAACGAGTCTTTATTTTGAATCAGGCACTCGAAGTCGGACACCATACAAATTTTAAAAAAATATATATTTTGTTATTATTTGTTACTATTATAATTGTCAGTTGTTACTACTTAGAAACTTTTGTTTTCATTTTCTGAAATTATTTCAAACAAAATATCAGGTTTAGAAAATAGTATAACTGAACTTAAAGACTGTCCAATTTTGACTGCCTGCCACTGAGTATAAAGAAGAATGGAACGTGCCTTATATTAGCAAAAGTTTTTAAAGGCATAGTTTGAGTAGAATTTAGTTTAATGGAGAGATGCATTTAATATTTAGCAATGTATTTCCTGTTTATTGATTTGAAGCATACACAACTGATTCTCAATTTATATTTTTTCTCGATTCTTACAATTTTGGACTGTTTGATTGGGAACTTTACTTACCGAGGAAAAGGTTGAACTAAAAATGACCAACGCTCGCAACGAAAGCTTAATTGCACAGCTTAAGAAAGAGCTACAAATGGCACGAACCAGCCAACGGGCTCTTACAACCGAAGTGTCGAGTGACAAGGCTGGTCCAGCCAAACAGTTGCAACAAGCAAGGAACGTTCCCTTGGCACCAAGAATAACGACTCTATCAAATACTTCAGCAAAAGGTAAGAAACTTCCCATAATGGCTAGCAACATTTTTAATAGAAACCTAGGGTAGTTAATATTTGTAAATTGTTCTAAATTGTTCACAGTGTTAGCCATAGGACATTTAACAGGTGAAACAAGGACATCCGACATCCCATCTCCTCGAGCTTCTAGCTCCCCACCACCTCTCAGCCCAGGTATTTTGATAACTGTAATTATATCGGTTGAAAGAATATTTTAAGCTAGTAATGGTTTCAAGTTGCAGCCGTACCTTCTACGAGCACCGAAGTGTTAGCGGAGGAGTTTTATCTCGTACCCGTGAAAAAATCCAAACCTCGATCAAACATCTCAGCTTCCATACCAAATAGTGGTAGGTGATTTTTTAATAAGCCTGTGCTTTGATAATTATTAGAAAGCGTTTTTCTCCTTCTTTCAGATTCACAGAGCTTCAACTTTACATTGATAGCTAGTGTGGAGGAACTGAAGAAATTTGAGGCCGATCTTGGACAAGCAGATGGGATCTATAGGCAAGAAGTTTTCGATTGGTTGAGATCATCCTTAACGCCCTGCGAATATTTTCAAACACCCATACACGAGACAATCGATCTTTTATTCTGCCGAAAATTCTTCGCCAAATTAAGCTGGGCAGGAAATGGGGTTTGGAGTTTAAAAGATATCCCCTTTAGGGCATACACCAACATTGTTGAGCTATTTGTTGATGTTGCCAAATCGAACGGCGCGAACCCAACGAGAAGGCAAATCACAGACTACATACAAATTAAACTACGGCATGCCAGAAGGCGGTTAAGTTGTAAGATGTTGAGAAAATCTACCACGCATATACGCAATCAGAAGAAATAAACGCGTCTTACATTAGAAGATTATAAATACATAGCAGTATTTAATTCAATGGAAGGATAAGTTTAATATTTATCAATGCATTTCAAGTGAATTATTATTAAGTATGCACAACTGATTCTCAATTTATTCTGTTTATTAATTCTAACAATTTCGTACAATTTGATAGGGATTTTTGAAAAGGATTAAAGCAAGAATGATAATGACTTTACGACTCTAATTGACCGTAATTACAAAGCATTTGTTGCTTTTAATGTTTTCGTTTACGTAGGCGAGGTTCATTGTATATATCTTTAACCTAAGATTAATTTAGATTGATTCATGAATCCCTTGGGATTCCAATCTGACAAAAATATGAATCTTCATGATTCTCTTATTATCGTGGTTTAAGCGATCAAAAGGGGCTCCTGCAGCATAGGTTACTTAGATGAGTGGACTATAATAATTGATCTGATTGATCAAACAAATATTTAGTTTGGAACTTGGTACACTGCGTCCCAAAATGATAGCCTCACCCAGTTTTTTCGCTCATATGCTATTTTAAATGATCGCAAGGTAAAATAAACGACAGAAACATATTACTTAATCTAAAAGAAATGTGTTTCACTTCTAATTTATCAGAAAAAAAATGTATTATAACATTTTGGTCAAAAATTTAAAAAATGGAGTGTCCCATAATGATAGCCTCACTTAAAAAATCATTCAAATTAACAAAGCAACCCAGTTCCTAGCTACGTTATCAGTTGCCAAAAGTAATTTTTAAGTTCTCTTACTTTAATTTGTAATTTAATTTGAACATTGGAAGCAGAAAACAACTCTAGGAACGAGAAAAAGTTAAATTGATGCTTATCGCTGTAATGGCAAGGCAAATCATGAGATTGGTGTGCTAATAAATAGATCCACAAACGTCATTAACGATTATGTAAAAGATTCCAGTTAATATGGGCTTCAGAAGTCTCCTGGTCGTCTTCAAAATCTTTCCTCGCGTGATAATCGGAGGATTTTTTAAGTTGCTTTCAATGCAACCAAAGGTTGCCGTAGGACAAAAAACGATTTCTGGTTGAATGTGCACAAAAATGCTGTATTGCGAGCTTTGAATTCATGTTCTGATATTGTAAGAGAGTCCATGAAGAAAGTTTCTGCCCTCAAACTTCACCAAAAAGTCGCTAGATTGGAGTTTGCTACAGAACATATGACATGGAAGAATGAGTGGAGAAACATAAGTTGTCACTTTGTAGTCTTGTTCAAATTTTAAATTATTAATTTATGTTAGGTGGATTATATTGATGAAAAAAAGTTAAATATTGATGGATCGGATGGTTACATCCATTACCGGCGAGATTTGAGACGAAAGCACGATTTTTCTACCGTCGCAATTTTGAAGGTAAATCAGTCATGATTTGGGCTGCGTTCAGCGGTCTTAGTAGAATTGAATTGGCCAATATACCAACACGTATGAACAGCGATATGTTTATCGACATCCTGGACAATCATTTTAAGCCTTATCTGGAAAATCACAACAATCAACAGCTCATTTTTGAGCAAGAAAATGCTTCCGTGCACGCAAGCAAGACAACAAGAACTCACCATGCACGATCGAGAATTGAAATAATGTCTTGCCAGCCGTTTCCCCAGACCTTAATCCAATAGAGAATGTTTGTGGAAGGCTAGTTCAAGAGATTTATGAAGATGGGAGACATTACGAGACCCTAAAGGACCTTAAACTTGCTATCCGAAATGCTTGGCCTTCCTTATCAGTAAATACGTTAGAAAAATTATCGGAGAGCATGCCATCACGAATTTTCCAAGCAATAAATCGCAATGGGGGGCCCACTGATTATTAAATCATGATTTTTGAATCCATTTATGCTATTTTTGTTGATAATTTAATCAAAATCCTAAGTGAGGCTATCATTTTGGGACACCACTGATTTTGGTTTCTTGGTACTAAAGCGATTGTTCTCTCGTTTTCTTCAACAATATTTATGCAAAGTAGTCGTTTTATACTTACAAATATTTGTGAATTTTTTGGAAAAATTTATATGCTCGGTATTCGCCCTGCACAGAAAAAACTAGGTGAGGCTATCATTTTGGGACGCAGTGTATAGCTGATTTTTTTAATTAAACAGCATTATAACAAAAAAATTAAAAACATCGTCATTTTTAAACCCATTAGCCCCTACCTAGTCCTCATCCTAAAATATGGAAAGTAACGCAAGAAAGCACGAACATATTCCACGCTATCCGAAAATGTACTAATAATACCAGCTAGTATTTCCTTTCGGACTTAAAGATCACAACACAACACATGTCGAAAAAAGGGCATTTTATGGTTCTAGATTTCTATTAAATTGACTTAACTTATTTATTTAATTGTAATACTCAGCAACTTATGAAACGGTGTGATTTTCACTGTTTGTCAAAGCTGGTTCTCCAACTTTCGGTTTACCAAACACTTGAGTGAGCTTTTTTGTAAAAAAAAAACGAATGTTTTCTATTTTGATAACGGTTAGCGTAAAAATTTGCGCCGTACTTATTGAGCTAAATTCTTTATACAATGGGCCTTACGGGGCTGCGGCTTTAAAAACTACTAGCTACAACGCAAGAGATTTGAAACCGGAATACACAAAAGCAGCGAGAGACATTTAAATCAAATGTTCTATTTGTAAACTTCAACTTAACAGGCGAAACATTGCCAAAATGAGGCAATTAGGAAAGCATGAACGTGGATTGTGTGGATGACTTATTAGTCTTTAACGTCGACCTGCTCGTAGCGCGATTTCATCATTTTCTTTATGTACGTCTTATAATCGTCCGTCGTGCGACCGTACTGGGCAGCCGCGTTAGCTTTGATTCCGAGACCGACGTTTGCGACACGAGCCTCCGCCTGATAGGTTGGAAAAGAAACGGGTTAGCGCTGGAGTTGCAGAAGAAAAACGACTCTTTCGTTACGTACCTCGATGATGTTCACTCGTCCTTGATTGCTGCGGCCAAGACCTTGCCCTTCAGACCAGCCCATCTTCTGCAACAGCTTGTTGCCGATGTTGTTCTGCCCGATCGGAACCGTGGCCGAGGTGCCCTGCGAGAAGGACGATTGCGTTTGCTTTTCCAATTCACGCTGGAATCGTTCCTTGCTCCGATTAACCGGTGGAGCCTCATCTTCGCCGTACTTCTGGCGCCGCTCCTTCGCCCGGTCCCGGTACTGCAGGCTGCTGAGCGGCCCACCCGACCCACCGTCACTGCTGCCACCGCCCCCACTAGCTCCTCCACCACCACGATGCCTCGCGTTTAGCTTCTGCAGGTTTTCCTTATGCAGAGAGGACATCTTGAGATGCTTCATGAGAATCTCCTGCGATTGGAATGCACGTTTGCACAGCAGACAAGTAAGCCGTTCAAAATCAACCAGGTCGCGCTCGCCAGGCCCATCGTCACCATCGTTGTCTGACTCGGAACCAGCGCCGTAACCTGCGGCGGATTTGGCTGTCGAACCGGCTAGGTAGGAAGAGGACCCCGACGTTCCTAGGGCTCCGCCGGCCGTAACGGAAGCACGCTCCTTTTTTTCAAGCAACGAAAATCCGACGTCCGCATAGCCACCACTACCCATCATCAGGGTGCCGCCGGTGGCACCAGCGCCAACGCCACCAGCACCCACGCCGAGTGGATCCGTCAGGGGTTTGGATGATGGACCAAGCGACGAATACAGGGTTGCCTCCTCAATGCGCGCCGGTGGCTGTATGACACTGTAGTCCTTCTTCTGATTAAGCTGCTTTGCCCACTTTTCCATGTCCTTGACGATTTTCTTCGCTACCTTCACCTTATCCTGCGGTGGCAGCTGGTCTTTTGTTTTGGTTGGCTTTTCGTGCTTTTCGGGACCGTCGGCTGTGGAAGTTACTGTAGGATGATGATGCTGTTGTGCTGTACTTTCCGGCAAAACCGTCGCAGCCGGAAGTGAAGAAGTCGGTTGCGTTTCTTGTGTGCCGGAAGACGAGGCGGGTGCAGCAACGTAGGTTTGGCCATCCGGGTCCCAGTAGAGGTACGAGCTTGTTTCGCTGTTGTAGTAGTACTGCGAGTTAGCGTCGTAGTACAGGCCGGTGGTGGGATCGTAGTAGAATCCAGACGTTTCATCGTACTGGTAGAGAGACGCATCTGGTGTCGCTGAAATGAGAAAGAAATATTTAGTAATCTCATTCGAGAAGTAGATTTGATAAGATAAAAGTTACTAATTTGATCAATAAAAAAATTACAACAACAGTGTATGCAATTAACAAATTTCTGTACTACTGTATTTTTCCGTGTATAACGACCCTCTTTTAGTTAAAAGATGACCAAAGTCAGATTATACACGTGTAGTAACTTTTCGATTCTAGTTTTATCGTGATTAAAATCGCGCAATTTAAGCAACGTGCCTCCAACAAAGAGAATTTCGTATACATTCCAATATCAAGTTAAAAGTGGTTGAATACGCAAAAGTGAATGGAAATCATGCGGCAGAGAAGCATTTTGGATCACCTCCAAAGCAGATTTACGATCATAGAGTGGAGGTTAAAACAGACATAAAATTGTTAAAATTGTTGAAAATTAGAATTTTTTTCCACAAACATTGAATCATTTTTTAGGAAGGTTGTTATACACAGAAAAATGCGGTACTTTCTTTTGCGTTCTATTACACTTTCTTTTGTTCATAATAAAATAACTCTTATCGTACCATAATCGTGGCAACTGAACAGTACTGTCCCGGACTAAATTGCTTAATCGTCGTATCGATTCACATGTGGGCAGAACAGACACATATTTTGATACTAATATACATTCAACTGCTGTTTGTTGTATAGTGAATGTTGACAACCAAAAAGAAGCACAAGCGATGCCATATGCAATATTTCAAATCACGCCGCAGGAAAAGAGAAAGTTTTTTCACACCCTTTTGGGCCAAACGGAATAAATACCATATGTTAGCGGAAACATATGTAACATGAAACATACGCAATTAACTGGGCATAACATATGCACATAGTTTCATGTTCGCTATAGCCATAAATATCCAAGTGGCCGCGGGTGACCAAATCTGCAACAAAGGAAACATGATGCTGGAAAAGGGCGTCACGACTCTTCAGCGTGCAGCGAGGCGGTAAAGCAATAAACATGTAAAAAAGGATCGTAAGCATTGGCCAGGCAACGGACGGCCTACCGCAAGGCCGATGTCATGTAAGTGGAAACTCTGAACGGGTAAGAACCATGCGTAAAAACCCAGCAAAAGCCGAAGCCGGCTCGGTTCGAAACATAACTTTCCAAGACCACACGCATGGAATTTGAAACATACGTATTATAAAAAAAAATACAGGGTTAAGAAAAACGCAAAAGCTCAAATTTAGGTATCAACTAGTAAGAGAGTAACTCTTGAACGCAGACTTTTGCCGTAGATCTACATTTAAACAAATAATTTCAATATGACCAACGAACTAAAACTACTACTAAAACCATGATGGCAACATGATATGTGTGAGTTCAGGGAACATACTATTTCTTAAACTTAATCAATTTGAAAATGAGATTAAACATTAAACACACCACAAAGCCCCAATAACCCAAACAGGTACGGGGCGTTCATCCAGGATACTTACGATATTTTCGCCCATCCAAGCCGTTCGGCACAGGCAGCTGGGGTCCACTTTGAACGGGCGTATTGGAAACCGAACTATTCATACCGTGTGTTCCGTAGGCATCGCCCTTGTCACCCTTTCCGCCAGGACCGGCCTGTTTTCGAGCGATGGCAGACTGAGCGACAGCGGCACCACTGTTGGCCGTCTCACCCATCCCGCTCGACGAGGCTGTCCCGGGGCCACTCGTTTTTACAGTGGGCCCCTGCGAACGAGACAGCTCGTTCGTGTAGTACTCGGTGTAGTACTGCAAGTAGTGTTCGTGTTCGGCGGCATTCGATGCGTACATCGACGCACTGTACTCTGCCAGCCGGGGCACATCCGCCAGCGTGTAATTGTCTGGAAAGTTGCCTGCACTGCCACCACTGTTGGGCGCCTGGCCCGACGCGTTGGATGCTCCCATCGGTAAGGGCCCGATGGTCTGGGCACCGGGCGGTGGAGGTCCGCTGACATCCTGGTAGTTATTACGACCACCGCCAGAGTTTGCAGCACCGGAATTCTTGTTCATCCCATGCGAATTGTGACTGCCACCGCCGTGCCCGTAATTCCCACGCTCGAAATTGTTTCCACCATCTCCGCCACGCGGATGGCTCCCAGCCCCTCCGTGGGGACCGTGGAAGTTGCCACCTTGCCGTCCACCATTGCTACCCGGCGGTCCGCCCTGATGCTGCTGCTGCTGACCGTGCCCGCCGTATCGATTGCCTTCCCTGTGACCCTGCTGTTGCTGCTCGGCTGCTGCCTGGTGTGGCTTCACCAGGTTCCGGTTTTCCGTGTCCATGCAGTACGAGATGATTACCTCCCGGTTGTCGATTCGTAACGGTGGCTCCAGCGCCTTCAGGGCGTTGTGGGTGTTCATCGAGTCGACCAGATTTTCGAAATGCAGATAGCACATACCGCGCGAGATTGACGTCAGCGGATCCCGACAAATGACCACCTTCGCTAGTTTGGCTACGAAATCGGCGGGCAGCACCTTCTGCATTACGGACAGCACGCTTTCCTCGTTCGTTAGCACGTCCAGGTTGCGCAGCATAATCTTTTTGGTGAGGATGTTGCTCATCTCGTCGCTACCATCGCCACCCATTTCGCTGTCCTCGCGTGAACCGTGACATTTGAAGCAGTTTTCCCTCCGCTTGAAGTTGAACGCATAGCACTGAAAGTACAATACATCCAAGGAAGATTTTAGCTATGCCAGTGAAGCACTTCAGTTTATGATTTCTGATGAATGAACCCAGAATATCTGATGAAAAAAATACAATATTTCTATACTTCGCTGACTGAGCATTATAATTATTATACTTATTAAGGGTCCGCGACAGCCGAGCGGTAGCGCCGGTTAGAAAATCGGCCCATGAGCGCCGGGGCTCACCACCTCGACGGCGTGGGTTCGAATCCCAACCGAGACCGGACCCTCCCCTGTACGAGAGGACTGACTATCCACGTACAACAGGGAAACAAGTCTCGTAAGCCCTTAACGGGCAGGCATGACCAAGAGGTCGTTACGCCAAGAAGAAGAATTGTAATAAACTTTACTTATAAATAAAAATTAAACAACAATGATGTATATGATGTAAAAGCTTTAGGTGAGGGTAGCAAATGCAAATCGTTGATCTGGCAAATAGCTTCATCAATCGAAATGTTAAAATTAAACTACAGCGTGTGGCCACTGATAACCTACCTTAGCACAGTACCAATCCGTTTGCGACTTGGAGGGCATGGAGAATGTGTACTGCATGACGGCATGATGCCCATTGAACACTAGCACGCCCTGTGAGAGACAAACGAAACAGAAACGGGAAGAGAACGAAAGAAGAAGCCGAAATTAGTAAGGACAGATGTTCCAGAAATCCCTAACGAGAATCCCTATTCCACTCGCGCTTTGAGAGGCTGCAGTAACAGTGCTGTACTGTTGCCGTCGTTTGGCATGCCGGGCTTCGTCCTCCTTGGTCTCGATATCCTCCAATCGACGCTGGTTTGTTGTTTGCGGGGCTAGCGATATGTGTACGGGTGTTCTTGTTCACGGATCCATTTAAGATTCGGTTTTACCAAAGAGAACCAATGTTTTGCAATGCGAACTATGTAATCGAATCGAATTGATTTTAAATATGTAATTATGCAAAATAAAACATTTGAAGGCATAAGGCTATTATCTGATTTGCAATGGATAGTTTAGAACGGATCAATTTTCACACCCGACTGACCGTTGGCATCGAAGTAATGATACATTTACATGAGGTGAAATGAGATATCGATAAGATCTTTTTTTTTTGCCCTATCTGTCGGCGGTTTTGACGCCCGTTGCTGAATTGTTCTTATCTTATTTGTATCCCACTTTTCGACGATAGCACAGCATACATAATTTTCATTCGCTAGAATTTACGATTGCAGCAACAATCAATTGGCATTGTTTTTCTTTTCTGTATTGTTTGCTGTTTGGGTACCTGCTTGTAACATATCCACCGAGTTGCTTCCTCTTCTGTGCGAAACTCGACAAATGCGAACCCCCTCGATTCACCTAGAAGTAAAAGACGGTCGGGAATAGAGAAAGAGCAAACACAAACACGATATCAATCATAAAAGCCAGCTCTGAGACGCAGCGGTTGGATCATAATGCTCGTTTTCTTGTTCATGTCCCAATAGCTGTAGTGATATTGCATCCAGTTCGTTTGAACCAACAGTGCACGTCGCGCCGTCCGTGAAGTTGCCAGCTTTCATCACCAGTTTACGTTAGAGTTTAAGGTACACATGTTTATGGTTTAGATGAAGAGTGGGGAATAATTTCCAACCCTTAGCATCGCAAACATTTATGGTGATCAACAAACTGGCGCCATGCTGCAAACGCTACATCGGACTTACCGTTAGTGTAAGGAAAGCTCTTAAAAACTATGATCTTAACCTACATTGTAGCTAAACTTGATTTAGGTCTGTTTACCTGTCTTTTTCTTGCGGATCAGGCGAACGTGAAGCGCTTGTAAGCCGCACTGGATGAGATCACTGTTTATCTGTTAATAGGGTAGAGCGTTAGAAAATGAAATCTGCTTCCCGATACGTTACAATTGCAATTGCGAACTTACATCCGCTTCGGTCACTTGTGGTGCCAATCCACGGATGATGATGTTGTTGTTGGGCTTCTGCTGATAGTAGTACTCATTGTCGCTATCAAAGTTATCGCCCTCGTCCATGGAGCTCGGAGAATATCCTCCACGGCGTCCTCCTTTGTCCCGATCTCTGTGAAAAGGATAGGGCGCAGTGTAACTACTATGTTTGGTTCATGCGGGTCCAAATTGGTTACCTTCGATCACGAAATCTCTCACGATCACGGGATCGTCGATCACGATCTCGTTCACGGCTTCGCCCACGATACCGTTCTCTGAAAGCAACATAAAAAGAAAGCCCGATAAGCAGCTCTAATTGTTAAATGTTTGCACCATCGATGCGAACCTTTCCCAGCCACCATCGTCATAGCCTTGATCGTTGGCATCCCGGTACGGTTCTCGTTCGTTGCTGCGCTGGCGCGGATGACTGTAGCGCTCTTGGCTGTACGAACGGGATCGGCTACGGCTGTAACGGCTGTTGTTCCGGTAGCGCTCCCTAAAAATCAAACAAAACCTCATTAGTCCATGCGAGTACCGAGCGCCGTCCGGTACGTGTGGTTCTGCGTCTGGGATGCGCCAGACGACGAAGCTACGATTGGCCACGACGAGCAGTGCCAGCAGCCGTGCAGTCGCGGTCGGTTTCTTCGCGCATGTGGCAGGAGTAGGAAGTGTCTGGCAACGTGCGCATGTAACTGCGGTGCCGATACCATCAAGCCCTTACTTCGATCTTCCTCGATTGGCCCGGTCTCGCTCATCACGTCGGCTGCGATTTCTATAGTAGCCAGAAGTATCACTGTCTGGGCTCGGAGAGACTATAAACAATCACATTTCAAAGGAGATTATTTTTCGGTCGATTGTACACGGTGTGAATTATGTAGTGACACGATCAATAGACGCGTCCGTAGAAATATCTCCAACATAACTGTTTCAATAATACCTGGCCATCTGCCAGTTAATTTTACTTCGACATATTTTTTATGGACATAATTTTGTTACTTGTTTTACGACTAATCGGAACGCGTCACCAAACTACGCATTCGTGGGAATGAGAATACAAAAAAGAAACTTAAACAATCCAAATACTATGATGCTCTAAAAATGGAGAAACACAAACATAAAACGTGGTTTTGGAACCTGACCAAATGCAATTCCCTTCAATCTCCATGGGGTAATCCGCAGGACGAGATCACAAAACCAAACCAAGGAGGTGCTACGCTTTCAAAGATGGCAGACTTACAGTCCATTTTCCCTTTTGTTTTGCTCCGTGCTAGCTTCGCCTGGTTGCACTTTTCGCACTGGATTTCACTTCTTCTATACAGCAAATTGTTCAGTGAACGCCGTATGACTTTCTAGTGCAGGCTAGGATGCACTTTTCCAGTGATTTTAGTACGCGGCGTGCAGACCATCGTACGAACACTTTTTGCACGAAAATTTGACTTTCCACACGTCTGCCAGCTTTTCTTTCTTCACTTTGACATTTGATGGCTAACAAGGTTTTTATATGGTATTCGATTACAGTAGAGCGTCAATTATCCGGGGTGCTCGGGAACGGACTGACACCGGATGCCACAATTACTCGGGGTCCACACTACAGCGCGACGTCCCGTCACGAAACGCGAGTTCGCCTGACACGCTTTCCAGACTGCACCGCCGCGTAACGCGACGTCGCCTGACAGGCGCTGAAGTCCATGCAAAAAAAAAAATCTAGCGCGATTCGCGCGAAATCGCGCAAGGTTTTTTTTATACGGAGTTCAGCTCCTGTCAGGCGACGTCGCGCTGTAGTGTGGACCCCGAGTGACAGGCGGCCGAACTCCATACAAAACGTGTAGAAACAGCGAAAAACGCGACGTCGCGCTAGCTCTTGTCAAATGTCAATTCGAAACGTAAACAAACCGACAGCTGGACAAAACGTAACCAAACCGAATCACAAACCAGTTCCAGTTCGGCAGTGAATCAGAGCGGAGGTTAGCAGTGCACAAGTTTCCTGAAAGGGTTAGCGGAAAAGTAAGGTTACGGCACGACCGCGTGGCCACGCCGAGCTGGAGCTCAGGTCAGAAAAATCCTAGCTGCCGCACATCTCGTGCTGTTTGAGTCAATCAAGCGGACCACGAGTTCTTGTGTCCTGACAACGGAAGGAATTATCCCTCCCGTGGACGGCGGGTGGACATATGGCTTTTATAGCCGGTCCTAAAGGACGAGCCCCTTCATAGGAGTTCGGACAGAGTCGGTACGCCTCTGATTACGAGTAAGGGAACAAACGTTCGACTTAGCGTAGGAGGATATACCCCGACTCGCATAGCGAAAGAAGAAGAAGAAGAAGAATCACAAACGCGAACAAAATGAGCGAAACATCGGATTTTTCGTTGTACTACTTATTTTAGGCTTCAAATGTAATTCAAAGGCACAAATGTAATTCAGTTATCAAACTCCGTTTTAATTGGTATTTTTACCTACAGGGCTACTTTTGAAACTGGACGTCGCGCTGCAGTGTGGACCCCGAGTCTGATTATATACCGGACCATCCTTCGATTATTTCGTCATGGTTCTTGGCAATAGTTTTTATAGGATGCAGTAAAATTATCCGTTACTGACCGGTTACAATTACAAAAGTACTTGTCGATCTTACTCCATATAAAAAAACCTTGCGCTATGTCGCGCGAATCGCGCTAGGTTTTTTTTGCATGGAGTTCAGCGCCTGTCTGGCGACGACGGTGCAGTCTGGAAAGCGTGTTACACGTCGCCTGACAGGCGCTGAACTCCATGCAAAAAAAAAAAACCTAGCGCGATTTTCGCGACGTCGCGCTGTAGTGTGGATCCCGGGTTAGAAGAAAATTTATGAAGTCTATAGAATTTTTGTTTAAATATGAAGGAAACCCTTGAAGGTTCAGGCCCCCTTGCGAGCTTGTGACCCACCGCGGCCGATTTGTCCCAGCACCGTTAAATCCGCCTCTGCGTTTACTTATTTGGTCAATTTCGCCCCGAGTTACTGGTTCGCGCAGGCGAAAATGCTCTCGAGCACAAAGGGTTAATACTGCCCAGGATAATCGACGTTCATCTGTAAATTCGAACCTATAGGTTCACAGCGATAGCGACCGTTCCGCCCATCATCTACTTCAAACCTCCAGCATTCTGCTTTGACCCATTCTGGAAAGAACGTTAGCGCTGTGAGGTTGGTGTGATTTGACTTGTCGATTCTCGGAGTCTGGTCAGTGACTAAAACTTCTTGAATTAATTTTGTGCCCAACAACAGTGACCTGCTTGTTCGGTGAGTAAATTTCATCTATAATAAGTATAATACTTTCTAAAAGTACTATTCGTGTTGGTCTTATAAAATGAATAGTTTGTGGTGTACTAGCGTGATCTCGATAGAACAGAACATCCAGAAAGCTCGACGAAGCATGCCTTTTGTTCTGTAGGCAACAAAATGGCGCGCTCTTAGTAACAAAAGATACTTTGTGTAGTATGTGGTGCTTGACGACGCGACCAATATTGCAGCTGGCGATTGCTACATGTTCGAACGTGTTCAGAGTTGGCTAGCAATTAACGAACTGAGTGAGATTCTTCTCAAACCCGGAGTTGACCATTTTGGATACATGTATCATGTGAAAATCGCTTGTGATACTTGTTTTTAATGCTGAATCATCTGATTTTAACGAGTTTGCTTTCGAGACCTTCCTTAAAAAGTTTGTCGAACACGCCAAATTCTAATAATTCGAGGATTTCAGGCTTTGCCATAGCGTTTCAGAATGAGTTTGCAGCGTCTCCGGGCATCACTTTCAGGAACAAAAGAACATATTTTCAACGAATTGCGAGCGTGGCTGCTCAGCGAAATGTATGGATTCCCTTAGCAACTAATTCGACATATCGTCCCTTGTTGTCTTGTGTAGTGTTCTGATTTGTAAGTTTTTCATAACGCGTTTTTATGTCGAGTTACCGGAATTGGTATCGGGTTTCATGTTTAAAAGAAAATTAGTTTCGCCTTAACGAGTTAGAAGTGTGGTGTTCTATTTTAATCCTTTTTCTGTTCTATCTGTGCCGTATTTGTTGTAATTTTTCATAAAATTATAGAACCATCGATCAGATGAGCAGAAGAAATTGTTAGGAGATATGCCGATAAAAATGATTTCTTTGAAATAGAACACCGTTTGAACCTTTGGATCCCAAGCAGCAGCACACTCAGGTGGATAGTATTAGTGGGGGAACGCGCGTTCTCCATGCTGTCAAACTGCCCTTTAAAGGTGTGTGTATGTCAGAATCTAAACGCACGTGTTTTTCGTAAACAAGTCGAGCCGCAGTAATCATTGCGTGTGGTTTCGCAGAGGGCAGCCTGCTGGTTTACCGCGAAAAATGCGATCACAAAACAACCTAACAAACTAAGCGAATATTGGACCTAAGGTAGTGGTGACGCTTCGTCGCACTCTTCCTTATTTGCTCCGATTTTCCATCTCATCCGTCCGGGTTGTGGGAGTGTTTGCTTGCGCCTGCTGTTTCGCTGAGCTAGTCGTTATCCGATATTGGATCGTCGCAGAAGTGTGTGCCCCACCGCGGTACTCAGTGGCCAATTGGATTGGATGTCAGTCGGAGGCATCGGTTGGCAGGTGTGTAGTTTGTGTTGCTTTCGTTGATTTATATTCTTTCGAGAATAATAATCATTTCGCATTCTTACTGTTGTACCTTTTAATTTCTCTCCGTTAACAATGCACTATTTTGTATTGCTGCGCTATTTTGCAGTGAACGGAAAGGCCCTGTGTGCAAAATATCATATCAACTCTTGTGATACGATTCGGAAGAACGTGCACGTTCCGGCACACCGGACACTACTCGTTTGTCGTTCATCCGCAAATAATTGATGCAAGGTGCCCGCGCGAGTCGCATTTCCTTTCGCTCGGAAGCTGCCTGACCAGTTCTCCTCGCACAACGGTTTTACGCTTTATCTGTGTTTTGCTTAAGATGGGTGATTTTGGTTTGAAAAATATTATCACCTTAACAAATACACGGTGGCTTTCTTTTCATCGGTAATTAGTTTTTATTATAATATCCGTTTTTTTATCTTTTCTTTGTGCCGTCTTTTCCACCAACCGCAACACACATCAACAGAGTATTCGAAACGACACGCACGTTCATTTTCCCGTTTGCCACCAGCAGCAACACAGCGCCATTTTCGTGGAAAGTCTGACTACTCGAGTGCAACTGGCCGGGTGGGTAGACTTATTCCAGTCACGAAAAGAAGTGAAAGAAGTGGAGCGATCGAGAGCTACCGGAAAAAAGGCATTTGAAAGCATTTCTTCGTCCGTGGGCAATAGCGCGCGCGAACACAAACACAGGCCGGCGGGTTAGTTGCAGAAGACGACGCATTGGGAATTTGTGACGAGTTACAGAGACACACAATTAAAAAGATGAGTGGAGAATGGGAAGAAAATGTAAGTAGTGTTTTTTGTTTCTAAAACCGCCAATCCTGCAAGCTTCTCGGATGGTTGAAACATATTTCTTGTACGGCTATGCTTTTCAGGGTGACGATCAGGGACTGAGCTTTGATAAGCCGAACTACACCGATGTAACTGAGAGCGCTAATAACGAATTTGACAATGGAGCAAGCAACGGATATGGTAAGTTGTGATAGTAATGGTTATAATGCCCATGCAAGTGCCATTTTACGTTTTATAGATTGATTCCGTAAATAATGTATACTTTTTCCATTGTAGATAACGGATTTGATGAGGATTCTACTGGTGGCTACGATAGCGCACCCTCGTACGGTGGACGTGGAGGACGTGGTGGACGCGGCGGGCGTGGTGGGCGAGGAGGTGGGCGCGGCGGCCGTGGTCGTGGTGGTGGCGGAGATCGAAATGGAAATTATCGCAATGGCGGTGATGAAGAAGGGGGAGATCATTATTCCGGCAACGATCCTGGTATGGATCAGGTGAAGACTGATAAACCTCGCGAGGTATACATTCCACCGCTTCCCACCGAAATTGAAGCGGAAATTTTTGGCTCGGGCATCAGCTCCGGTATCAACTTTGATAACTTTGACGACATCGAAGTGCGGGTCTCGGGAGAGAATCCACCGGCACAAGTAGAAAGCTTCGCCAGTGCAGGTCTGCGGGAGGAGGTGATGACAAATGTCCGCAAGTCGGGATATACTAAGCCAACGCCTATTCAACGGTACGCCATGCCCATTGTGATGGAGGGCCGCGATTTGATGGCATGCGCACAGACTGGATCTGGAAAGACTGCCGCTTTTATGTTGCCCATGATTCACCATCTGCTGTCGATTGAAGGGATCGACTTTTTCTCGCGCGCTCCTTACATTGTGATCGTGGCTCCGACACGAGAGCTTGCCATTCAGATCCACGACGAGGCGCGAAAATTCGCACATGGTACGAAACTGAAGGTGTGCGTGAGCTATGGCGGGACGGCGGTCTACCATCAGTTGCAGACCATGAACGCTGGCTGTCAGATTCTGGTCGCAACGCCTGGTCGTTTGATCGATTTCATGAACCGCGGCGCAGTCACATTCGAAAACGTGAAATTCGTCGTGCTCGACGAAGCAGATCGCATGCTGGACATGGGCTTCCTGCCGTCGATCGAGCAGGTCATGAGTCACCAAACGATGGCGTCGAAGGAGAATCGTCAGACGCTCATGTTTTCGGCCACCTTCCCGTCCGAGATTCAGGAGCTGGCTGGACGGTTCCTAAACAACTACATCTGTGTTTTCGTTGGCATCGTGGGCGGGGCTTGCAACGATGTAGACCAAGTCATCTTCCAAGTCGAAAAATTCAAAAAGCGCAAGAAGCTGGAGGAGATCCTAAACGAGGGCAACCCGAAGGGCACACTCGTTTTCGTCGAAACAAAGCGTAACGCCGATTTTCTCGCCTCGTTCATGTCGGAGACACAGTTTCCGACCACTTCAATCCACGGTGATCGGCTCCAGCGTGAGCGTGAAATGGCTCTGAACGACTTCAAGACGGGTCGGATGGATGTGTTGATCGCGACTTCAGTGGCCGCTCGCGGGCTGGACATTAAAAATGTTTCGCACGTCATTAACTACGATCTGCCGAAGGGTATCGACGATTACGTGCATCGCATCGGTCGTACGGGACGCGTCGGCAACAAGGGTCGCGCGACCAGCTTCTACGATCCAGAGGCGGACGCTTCCATTGCTAACGATTTAGTAAAGATTCTCACTCAGGCCGGGCAGCAGGTGCCCGATTTCCTAAGCGGCAGTGGCGGCTATGGTGGTGGTTCCTTCAATGGATCGTCCTCATTCGGTGGACGGGACATTCGCGACTCGTACGGGTCGCGTGTCGAAGCCCAACCGGTTCAACAGGAACCGGAAGAAGAGTGGTAGTGACGAAGACTCGCGTGCTGAACAAAATGATAACTTTTATCATAATTCTTTTCATTCATCATTTCAACAATGTTACTGGATTACCTTATCGACGGCTGCTACATTTCAAATGTAAAAATGTCGTAAATAAACGATCGAACTTTTCGTAGACAACATTTCTTGCTTTTTATGTTATCCTTTCTCGTCGTGAAGTTTTTACTAAACAGATCAAAGTGATTATCGCTGGCTATCATGGTTTAGTTACATACGTGGAGTGCAATATGTTTTCACGCGCTTTTTTATCGTTTTGTAGTGGAAACTCAACAGTTCATATACGTTTTATTTCTATCATATATTTTTCTCACATTGTACTGTGTTTCGACAAGTCAATGAACATTTTCTTAGATTACTATCATTCAGTGAATTCAAAAAAGTAAAAAATGAAAAAAAATCCGTGTTAAGATGAAAAATGAAACCATACGGAGCGTACACATACTATTCTGAAGAATTTTCAGAATGAGGGAACTTGGCGTAGCGTATTTGGTTATGTGTACTTATTACTTATGTGGCTCTACAAAATGTTTAGTTATGTGTATTGAACACTAAATAAGATTTGCACGAAGCAGTCGAACAAACAATGGTAAGTAAATTTACCGTTTCAGGAGGAAAGAAAAGCATCTTCATTACTATGTTTTCTTATATTGTTTTATTACAGAGGATTTATTTGTCGCAGATGGCGTTCGCTTGAGTTGCGGCGGTCTGAAGCGAAGTCTTCAGGAGAGCTCGGGCGTCAGAAAGACAGTCTTGTAGTGCAGCTCTCAAATCGGCTGATAGATCTCCAATAGCGCCCATTCCTTCGATAACGACCGGGGAGCTCAGCTTGCTCTCAATCGTGGCCTGAACAGTATCCGGATCGGTAAGAATGTTCACTCCACGGATGCTGCTGAGCAGGCTGGCCTGGGCGTACGCCTGGCGATCTGCACTATCCTGTGCGGGGAACAAGCCGGCGAACATGTCATCGTCGATTTTGGCCACACAGTTTCCGAAGGAGATACCAGCTAGCGTCATGAGCGCATCGGTTCCCATTTGTACGTAACTAGCGCAGGCCCTATTGGACACAACAGCGAGGCTGTCAAGAATGTTGGCTTCTTCGTCGATGGTCTGCTGAATGTATGGCTCCTGGGTGAGGATCAGCTCCGACTGGACCGATACGAGCAGCTCCGAACCACCGGACAGCAGTTTGCGCTGCTGCTTTCCTCCGGTGGTTTTCAATGGAAGGAACGCTTTCAGGACATCCCGTCGATTACATTCAACTGTATCCAGCCCAACGAGGGCGCACACGAGGATAACGGGCAGCACGATAGTGGTGAGCTTCATCGCAAACTAAAACTCCCGGGACGCAATACCTGATACAGACCAAGTGTGAAGTGATAATGGAATCTTGTTGTCTGAGCGGTAGTTCTTTATATTGAATTGTTCTTTATCGGCCAGTAGAAGAACAGTTTTCATCATTTGGTGATAAAAGGGAGCCAGTAACAGGAAACCGTAGTCGTAAAACGGATGTTTAATCGATAACTTAAATTAAGCTGATAAGTTCGTCATACAAACCGGATGGACAGGGTTTATGAATGATCGTGGTTATCAGGTTAATTTCCGTTCCAATTAAATTCACCTGTCCCTTTACGACAAATGGTGGTAGTAAATCTCTTGGAAAAAGATTTGATGGTTATTGGTTTAAAATTAGACGTGAGAGCAGAAGGCAAGATAAGATACTTCCTGGATGAGGACATTACTCTTCTATCTCTTCGTTACTGCTTTGTCATCGACAGTTTAGGGTTTCGAAAACAAGCTGTAAAAATGACTCCTTCTAGTTTCAACTCTGTTACATCGCACTGCAGATACAGCAATCTCCGACAAGGTAGTATTTATATGGCCTTTGGCTGATAAACCTTTAGAGGTAGATAATCCGGCACGGTTAGTATATAAAAGCTAATGTTTGTCATTATAGATCAGTGTCTTTTTCATAGCTCTTCGAACGATTATCCTTCCAGTGCCAGCCTCGCGGCGAGTAGTCAAAGATGAAGCTTATCATTTCTATTGTCGCTTTGTGTCTGGGTGTAACCCTTACAGCGGCCGGACGCCCCGCTTCGACCGAGGTCGTGCAAAAGCTGAAGGATATCGAACCTGTCTACAAGAATCTGCAGGATAACATCGTTAATGCAGTGGCCGGGGCCAAGCTGAATACAGCATCCAAGACGGACTCCTTCTATCAGACCATTATCAGCAACAAGGAGGCTTCGGTGGCGTTGTCCATAGCGTATGAGGATGATTTTTCCTACCAGCTGAACAATCAGGCCCCCTCAACTGACGCCAGCTGTTTGGGATTCCTTCGGACACTTATGGAAAACAACATGTTTGTGGCCGGTGTTGGTTATACGAACTGTGTGAATACCGTCGAAGCTGGACTGAAGGAGGAGCTAGACAAAGTGTACAAACTGCTGCAGGTCGATGAGTCGGAGCTGTTCGATCTGAGCCTGTTGGATGTGTTCCGCGGTGAGAACATCATTGCCGATCCAGTCAAAATTATCGCCAAGTTGAACGAGAAGGAAGCGGAGATCAATGGCATTTCGCTTAGTTTTGTGGCCGACATCAATGCCGCTGTGGATGGATATGCCACCCGTTTGAGTGCGTTGGAGAATTCGTACAAGTCGTGTGTGCTTTCGAACGAGTCCCTTCTTAAGCAGGCGTTTGAGTCGTCGAAGATGCAGCTGACGCAGATCTGTCTGGGATCAATAGTTTAGGAGCAAATATGTATGACCCGTTTGCAGCACCATATCTGCATGGTAGCTCTAAATGGTACAAGAAAATAAAATGTAATTGTGATACCCATTACCACCTATGTCGCAGAATTTTTTAAATCAATTGTTAAAGAACGTTTTGAGCAAAAATGGTTTTAACTCTCTCAATTATATTCAAGTGTTCGATATTAAAACCTCTGTTTGAGAAAATAATACCAGAACCACTTTAATGAAATCTTTGAATAGATCAGGTTCGCCAAACAACTGGCTCATGTTCATTAACAGATTTTTGAAAAAAATGTATTTAGTTTTTTTCAGTTCTTAGTTCAACGTGCTTAGTATAAAGTGTACTACTAAGTTCCTATGTATCGTGCCAAATTGAACAACGTGCGTGTTACCATTGTATAGGAAGTTCAAGCTTCGAGTGTGTTGCAATTTGATAATACTTGAAGCAACTGGTTCTATGAAACATGATAAGAATTTGTGCTTCTCAATAGTCTTAAAGCGTATCATCTTTGTTTTTCACATTACTGTATAACTGTGTTTTCCTAACCGTCTCAGTTTCTCCTAATGAGAATGCATGAGTTCGCAGCGTCCCTTGATAGCCATCCACTTGACACTTCGTCCGCTCGATCCTAGCGATCGCGCTGAGATGTTAACCCTTTGTTGCGCGGGCGTCTGGTTATCGTCATGCTGATTTATAAACATTGTGGTTAATAATTGACACTTTTTGGTCTCTCGAGCGCATGCATGCTCGTTCTCTCGCGACACCATACATTGTGGCTTATTCCTAGAAACGTGGCTTCAATGCTCACGATTGTATTCCTACTTCTCTATGTACGCATAGTTTTCCATCTGGAAAACATAAAATATTTTAGGTTTTTCTTCAATTGCGTCATTCTCGCGCCTTCTTTCTTTGTCCCGACATTCTTTGTCCTAACCTTTCTCGTATCATACATTGTCCTTCTACTCGCGGTCAGGGGTAAAATTTTCTATCCGTGTTATTTCCGAACGAAACATATCGTCCGTTCGTAACAAAATCATTAGTGCATAAAATTGTGTTTGCATTTATTATTCGTAACGGGGTCGTAGGATTAAATCTGTAATAAAAGTATCGAAAATTCGGATTGAAGACCAGATTGATCGGTTAACATGCAGGTTTTATAGATTAGTTTTAGTAACATACACTTTCATTGCATTCCATCTCCTCAGTGAGTTCCTTATTCTTGTTTATTTATTTGGCGCAAATGGCGACCTAAATCTGGCGATGGCGATCTACTACCAAAATGCCGGTTTTATAGATTTGTTTGAGTAATATACACTTTCATTGCATTGCATCGGCTCAGTGATTTTCTCATTATTGGTCGTCTATTTGGCGCAGATGGCGTTCGCTTGAGTCGAGGCGGTCTGGAGCGAAGTCTTCAGGAGAGCTCGGGCGTCAGAAAGACAGTCTTGTAGTGCAGCTCTCAAATCGGTCGATAGATCTCCAATAGCGCCCAAGCCCTCGATAACGACCGGGGAGCTCAGCTTGCTCTCAATCGTGGCCTGAACAGTATCCGGATCGGTAAGAATGTTCACTCCACGGATGCTGCTGAGCAGGCTGGCCTGGGCGTACGCCTGACGATCTGCATTATCCTGTGCGGGGAACAAGCCGGCGAACATGTCATCGTCGATTTTGGCCACACAGTTTCCGAAGGAGATACCAGCCAGCGTCATGAGCGCATCGGTTCCCATTTGTACGTAACTAGCGCAGGCCCTATTGGACACAACAGCGAGGCTGTCAAGAATGTTGGCTTCTTCGTCGATGGTCTGCTGAATGTATGGCTCCTGGGTGAGGATCAGCTCCGACTGGACCGATACGAGCAGCTCCGAACCACCGGACAGTAGTTTGCGCTGCTGCTTTCCTCCGGTGGTTTTCAATGGAAGGTACGCTTTCAGGACATCCCGTCGATTACATTCAACTGTATCCAGCCCAACGAGGGCGCACACGAAAATAACGGACAGCACGATCGAGGTGAGCTTCATCGCAAAGTTAAACGGCTTAAACACAATCTGTAATGATGTAGGCGAAAAAGAGGAAATGATTGTTCCTCGCGACAGGTTTGGACTTTTATTTACTAAGCGCCATCACATTATCGATAAATCGAAGCTAGTGATGAAAGATGTATGATTCGTCGATAATCTACAATTACTGTGCTTAATAACCCGGACATTGCGACTTGCTTGCCACATCACATGGGTTGAGGATGAGGATCATAAATGATTTCATATCATTTGATCAGAAGATAAAAAAGATAATGTCTGATTCGTATTTTAACCCGGATGTTGCTTTAATCCGGATGTCAGACTAACTATCGCTGTTTTGATTATACGTCTACCATACACAAATTGACCTTATTTTTTCTTTGTTAGTGTCATTAGTACTAATACTTGGTATACTTTTGAAGCAGGAGAAATGTACCTTCCTAGCGTGATCTTCTCATGTTGTTTTCAACAAATGAATTAAGTCTGGAGAAACTGATTTCTCAAAACAAGAAGGTGCAATTTCCATGAATTCCATACACGTTTGAGTTTTATGATCATAAGTGATAAGCTTATTATCATTGATGTCCGTCCTTGGTGATTAAACGAGTATAAAACAGTGGATTTTCGGTCGTTTGAATCAGTTCTTCTAAGCTGCTCCTAACAAACGGTGTCTCTTGATAGCGTATTTTGGATCAAATATTCGAAGATGAAACTAATCTTTGCGATTGCTTTGGTGTGTCTTGGCGCGTCCCTCTCCGAAGCCGGGCGCCCCGCTTCGACCGAGGTCGTGCAAAAGCTGAAGGCTATCGAACCAATCTACAAGAATCTGCAAGATAACATCGTTAATGCAGTGGCCGGGGCAAAGCTGAATACAGCTTCCAAAACAGACTCCTTCTACCAGGCCATTATCGACAATAAGGAGGCATCGTTGAAGCAGTCGATTCAACTCGAGGACTCTTTTTCCTACCAGCTGAACAAGCAGGCTCCGTCAACTGACTCCAGCTGTTTGGGATTCCTTCGGACACTTATGGAAAACAACATGTTTGTGGCCGGTGTCGGTTATACGAACTGTGTGAACACCGTCGAAGCTGGGGTAAAAGAGGAGCTAGACAAAGTGTACCAACTGCTGCAGGTCGATGAGTCGGAGCTGTTCGATCTGAGCCTGTTGGATGTTTTCCGCGGTGAGAACATCATTGCCGATCCAGTCAAAATTATCGCCAAATTGAACGAGAAGGAAGCGGAGATCAATGGCATTTCGGTGAGTTTTGTGGCCGACATCAATGCCGCTGTGGATGGATACGCCTCTCGTTTGAGTGCTTTGGAGAATTCGTACAAGTCGTGCGTGCTTTCGAACGAGTCCCTTCTTAAGCAGGCGTTCGAGTCGTCGAAGATGCAGCTAACGCAGATCTGTCTGGGATCTATTGTTTAGGAGCAAATATGTATGACCCGTTTGCAGTACCATATCTGGATGGTAGCTCTAAATGGTACAAGAAAATAAAATGTAATTCTGATACCCATTATTACCTATGTCGCAGAAATCAATTGTTAAAGAACGTTTTGAGCAAAAATGGTTTTAACTCTCTCAATTATATTCAAGTGTTCGATATTAAAACCTCTGTTTGAGAAAATAATACCAGAACCACTTTAATGAAATCTTTGAATAGATCAGGTTCGCCAAACAACTGGCTCATGTTCATAAACAGATTTTTGAAAAAAATGCATTTAGTTTTTTTCAGTTCTTAGTGCAACGTGCTTAGTATAAAGTGTACTACTAAGTTCCTATGTATCGTGCCAAATTGAACAACGTGCGTGTTACCATTGTATAGGAAGTTCAAGCTTCGAGTGTGTTGCAATTTGATAATACTTGAAGCAACTGGTTCTATGAAACATGATAAGAATTTGTGCTTCTCAATAGTCTTAAAGCGTATCATCTTTGTTTTTCACATTACTGTATAACTGTGTTTTCCTAAACGTCTCAGTTTCTCCTAATGAGAATGCATGAGTTCGCAGCGTCCCTTGATAGCCATCCACTTGACACTTCGCCCGCTCGATCCTAGCGATCGCGCTGAGATTTTAACCCTTTGTTGCGCGGGCGTCTGGTTATCGTCATGCTGATTTATAAACATTGTGATTAATAATTGACACTTTTTGGTCTCTCGAGCGCATGCATGCTCGTTCTCTTGCGACACCATACATTGTGGCTTATTCCTAGAAACGTGGCTTCAATGCTCACGATTGTATTCCTACTTCTCTATGTACGCATAGTTTTCCATCTGGAAAACATTAAATATTTTGGGTTTTTCTTCAATTGCATTCTCTCGCCTTTTTTCTTTGTCCCGACATTCTTTGTCCTAACCTTTCTCGTCTCATACATTGTCCTTCTACTCGCGGTCAGGGGTAAAATTTTCTATCCGTGTTATCCCGCACGAAACATATCGTCCGTTCGTAACAAAATCATTAGTGCATAAAATTGTGTTTGCATTTATTATTCGTAACGGGGTCGTAGGATTAAATCTGTAATAAAAGTATCGAAAATTCGGATTGAAGACCAGATTGATCGGTTAACATGCAGGTTTTATAGATTAGTTTTAGTAACATACACTTTCATTGCATTCCATCTCCTCAGTGAGTTCCTTATTCTTGTTTATTTATTTGGCGCAAATGGCGACCTAAATCTGGCGATGGCGATCTACTACCAAAATGCCGGTTTTACAGATTTGTTTGAGTAATATACACTTTCATTGCATTGCAACGGCTCAGTGATTTTCTCATTATTGGTTGTCTATTTGGCGCAGATGGCGTTCGCTTGAGTCGAGGCGGTCTGAAGCGAAGTCTTCAGGAGAGCTCGGGCGTCAGAAAGACAGTCTTGCAGTGCACTTCTCAAATCGGTCGATAGATCTCCAATAGCGCCCAAGCCCTCGATAACGACCGGGGAGCTCAGCTTGCTCTCAATCGTGGCCTGAACAGTGTCTGGATCGGTAAGGATGTTCACTCCGCGGATGCTGCTGAGCAGGCTGGCCTGAGCGTACGCCTGACGATCTGTACTATCCTGTGCGGGGAACAAGCCGGCGAACATGTCATCGTCGATTTTGGCCACACAGTTTCCGAAGGAGATACCAGCTAGCGTCATGAGCGCATCGGTTCCCATTTGTACGTAACTAGCGCAGGCCCTATTGGACACAACAGCGAGGCTGTCAAGAATGTTGGCTTCTTCGTCGATGGTCTGCTGAATGTACGGCTCCTGGGTGAGGATCAGCTCCGACTGGACCGATACGAGCAGCTCCGAACCACTGGACAGCAGTTTGCGCTGCTGCTTTCCTCCGGTGGTTTTCAATGGAAGGAACGCTTTCAGGACATCCCGTCGATTACATTCAACTGAATCCAGCCCAACGATGGCGCACACGAGGATAACGGACAGCAAGATCGAGGTAAGCTTCATCGCAAAGATAAACGGCTTAAACACAATCTGTAATGATGTAGGCGAAAAAGAGGAAAAGAGGATTGCTCCTCGCCACAGGTTTTGACTTTTATATACTAAGCGCCATCACATTATCGATAAATCGAAGCTAGTGATGAAAGATGTATGATTCGTCGATAATCTACAATTACTGTGCTTAATAACCCGGACATTGCGACTTGCTTGACACATCACATGGATTGAGGATGAGGATCATAAATGTTTTCATATCATTTGATCAGAAGATAAAAAAGATAATGTCTGATTCGTATTTTAACCCGGATGTTGCTTTAATCCGGATGTCAGACTAACTATCGCTGTTTTGATTATACGTCTACCATACACAAATTGACCTTATTTTTTCTTTGTTAGTGTCATTAGTAATAATACTTGGTATACTTTTGAAGCAGGAGAAATGTACCTTCCTAGCGTGATCTTCTCATGTTGTTTTCAACAAATGGATTAAGTCTGGAGAAACTGATTTCTCAAAACAAGAAGGTGCAATTTCCATGAATTCCATACACGTTTGAGTTTTATGATCATAAGTGATAAGCTTATTATCATTGATGTCCGTCCTTGGTGATTAAACGAGTATAAAACAGTGGATTTTCGGTCGTTTGAATCAGTTCTTCTAAGCTGCTCCTAACAAACGGTGTCTCTTGATAGCTTATTTTGGATCAAATATTCGAAGATGAAACTAATCTTTGCGATTGCTTTGGTGTGTCTTGGCGCGTCCCTCTCCGAAGCCGGGCGCCCCGCTTCGACCGAGGTCGTGCAAAAGCTGAAGGCTATCGAACCAATCTACAAGAATCTGCAGGATAACATCGTTAATGCAGTGGCCGGGGCAAAGCTGAATACAGCTTCCAAAACAGACTCCTTCTACCAGGCCATTATCGACAATAAGGAGGCATCGTTGAAGCAGTCGATTCAACTCGAGGACTCGTTTTCCTACCAGCTGAACAATCAGGCTCCGTCAACTGACTCCAGCTGTTTGGGATTCCTTCGGACACTTATGGAAAACAACATGTTTGTGGCCGGTGTTGGTTATACGAACTGTGTGAACACCGTCGAATCTGGGGTAAAAGAGGAGCTAGACAAAGTGTACCAACTGCTGCAGGTCGATGAGTCGGAGCTGTTCGATCTGAGCCTGTTGGATGTTTTCCGCGGTGAGAACATCATTGCCGATCCAGTCAAAATTATCGCCAAGTTGAACGAGAAGGAAGCGGAGATCAATGGCATTTCGCTTAGTTTTGTGGCCGACATCAATGCCGCTGTGGATGGATATGCCACCCGTTTGAGTGCGTTGGAGAATTCGTACAAGTCGTGTGTGCTTTCGAACGAGTCCCTTCTTAAGCAGGCGTTCGAGTCGTCGAAGATGCAGCTGACGCAGATCTGTCTGGGAACGATCGTTTAGAAAGTCCACTATATCTATCAGGTTGTTTGAACATTGAAACTAATAAATGGACATATGAATACAAGATATGACGACTATTTTCGCATGATTTTTCGCATGGAAAAGCAATTTTAGTGACGTGTTTACGCGTGTGAATTTCAGTGATAATCATGTTCCAGCAATGGTAAATGTACATTCTAAATCAAGATGAAAATGATGATTGTCCTAAATCAAGATGAAAATATACTTAGATGTCCATGTACTGGGCAGCTCTGCTTTTGCAGAACCATTTCTCCGAAGATGCACTCAATGTAAAGGGTGTCCCCGAAAGTATAAGCACGATTTAAAAATTAGGTAAAAAATAAAACTTGTTCCAGAAACTGAACTTTTGTTTCATAAATTGTTTTTGGGTTCTGTTCTGAACTTTTTGCGAAAAACAAAAAATTTAAAAATTTAATCGTATGCTAATGACCGCACTTTTGATCTGTCGCCTCCGATAAAGCTCAGCACAGACTTGTCATGAACGGTTTTCGACACTTTTGAACGGTTTTACAATTTTTTTGAAAACTGTTGATGTTTTCTGTAGCTTTAACATGTTTTCTCAAGTGTGCCTTCGTTAGCGCCCAAAATATCTCAATTGGTCTGGTCTTGGCCGACTCATCGTAGATCAGATGAATGAGGATTGGCCGCACAACAGCTTGTCGTACAGCTTCCGGGCCCGATATTTAACGCATCCAGCCTAATTTGCACTCCGTTTCGATTTCTTTTGGATTTTGTACGATTTTAAATTCAATCTTGCCTTGTCTCATTGGACGTTAGTTTTTGACGTACCCATTTGTTGAGCCACATCGGGAATGGAACTTTCCTATTTTTGATTGAATGCTTTTGCTCTTTCCCGGTTCAGCTGTTGGTCGATAGGACCAGGTTTTTGACCACTTTTCGGCGTATCCTCGAAGCTGGACTCCTCCCGAATCTTTTGGATGGCGGTTCGTCCGGCTCCGATACTCACACCTACCGATTTCACCAATTTCCGTAGCGAAATGTTAGGGGGAAGAACACCATTTGTGCAGAACGCTTTTGCACTTTTTGACGGAAATGCTTCGCATTTTAACAGAAACGGTTGAAAAAAATAGTTTCGATGCACTATCTAGTAGGTTTGAATGCAAACAATCAAACACCCGAAGAATCAGCTGTTTGGCATCATCCGTTTTCCTGAAACGTAATTTAGAAATCGTGCTTATACTTTCGGGGACACCCTTTATAAAATCGAAGTAACTGTGAATAAAGCAATGATTTCGAAATCGAATCGCTGCCGCAAGTTGAAAAAGTCCGTCAATCTTAATAATGGTTTTTTTTTGCTTGCTGTATTCTTGGCTCAGAAGGTCTTGGTACAATTTTTGACAATTTTACAGCAAAACGGCCAGGCCGTTCTTTCTGAAAAATAAATAAATAAATCAAATGGAAACTAAAATAAAAAATATGTACAACGATGCATCGGCACATTTGAGACTTATCTCATCTTCTTCAATGCCAAAAACCGCCATATCGCTTCCGGTGATGTATTTTGCAAGAGTTATTTAACCGATTTCGCTGAAATTAATTACTCAACATCAATACGTGTTTTGAACGCCTTATACTAAATAGGTCAATATGATACAAAGCTGGTGTTTTCGACAGAAAACCACATGGGGAGCGTGTATTCATTGTGAATTCATTGTAAAACATACTAACCAAGCGGGATTGCAGAGTGCGCAAGCTCCATGGACCACTTTTTGAGAAATTTTCGCCATTTGATCTGATGGAATCTTGTCCACCTCCCATAATAATATGTGTGTTCAAAACCTATCGGAATCATATATGCGATCTAGGCGATCGTTTGGTGATTAACTGAGGTGTAATAATTCGATCATCTGTGAAATCGGGCTCGTGATTTGTCACAATTTTAAACGCTGAACAGAAAGTCGAGCGGCCAGGCAGAATGGCTCCTAACGACTTTCACCTTAAACTTCGCGAAACTTAAACGACGAACTAGCGGACTTAAAAGACCTAAAATTAAACGCGACACACGGATTGCCTTACCCTGGCACCTCCAGGTCAAAATTGCGAACCTTTATTAAACATTTGATTGGTCTTATATACTAAAGCCAACCCTGTTGTCCCTTCAGCTCTCCGTCCCCTGGTCATCACCACACCTTCTGTCGCCGTTGGCGTCCATCCGCGGGCGTCCATCCGTGGGCGTCCACGATGCTGCCGCTAGATGTTTGTCAACTGTTCTACTTTGTGTCATGCTTATAATATTTTCTTGCGTATAATCCTTCAACCCGTGCGGTAGCTCACATATTTTTTTTTTTTGAATTTTAGAGACGGAATTTTTAGATTCGATCATTCGTCTCTAGGTAGCTCAGATATCTTGCTCAAGTCACTATGAGCCGTTCTGCTATTTAGGATGACTATACGGACATCCCCAGCTTGGTTTTCCGGTGTCTTTTGAAGAGATAGATATGTATAGATTGTTTATATAATTTGGATTCACTGCCCAGTTTTATCTTGAACTCAAACCCTTGGGATAACAGGTAATCGCGGTTATCCGTACGGATAACGGAAACGCGATTAACGCGTTATCAGTTGATGCGTGTGCGTCCTATCTGTCGGCGTCATTGTGCAGCCCAGCAGGTGGCAGCGAGAACACATTCGTCTCGGAATTGTCACCGAGTACGGACGAGCCGCGCGTGGCGCTCGTGTTTCAGGAAAGTTTTGCTTTTACCTATTTGTCAACAGTTTTGTTCTAATCTGTTATGCTGTGTGTGTAATATAAATTAAACCAGTTTTATGCAGCAACCTTATTATTATCAGTATATTCGGACGCTATAGTGAAAGAACATAGGACCTTGTTATGTTACAAATTTATTTGTCAGACACACTGGCTGTACACTGCTTTTCCGATCCATTTCTGAAGCTTGCGGTTTTGGACTGTTATAATAATGGTAAATGGTAAATGGGGGTCCGCGACAGCCGAGCGGTAGCGCCGGTTAGAAAATCGGCCCATGAGCGCCGGGGCTCACCACCTCGACGGCGTGGGTTCGAATCCCAACCGAGACCGGACCCCCTCCCCTGTACGAGAGGACTGACTATCCACGTACAACAGGGAAACAAGTCTCGAAAGCCATTAAACGGGCAGTCATGACCAAGAGGTCGTTACGCAAGAAGAAGAAGAAGACGAAGAAGAAGAAGAAGGGAAAACACATCATCGCCTTTTGTGAAGTTTACTTCCAAATTGTTCGTAACATGTTAGACAATTTAAGGTTAATGTTATTAACCGTTACTCGTTCATCCGCCATACAAAATGCAATGAATCGTATGAGTAAAGAACAAAGGACGCTACTATAAACCATCTTTGAACGATTTGTCAGACGACGAAAACCGAGGACGACGAAAACCGGGGCCAGCCTGTAGTTGAGTTTCTAAGAACAAAGATATCAGTATTGAAATACAGAAATGGCAAACTTCTATGTAAAATGTATGAACTACACTGATAAATGGTTGTAGTTATGAAGGGAGAATTTTTTTGGAACCTCAAATTAACATTCTTAATGAACTTTAAAAATTATAAGAGTTGTACAATATTTTGGAAAACACCCTCAAATAACTTCACTGAAAATTTCAAATCGATCCTACGTCTAAATAAAAAGTTATTTGGTCCTAAGTACAGGAAAACATAATTTCCCACACAAAATGTATGGACTACCCGGGTAGTCCGGTTGAACGTTAACGTAGGTAATTTTGGTTGAACGGGAGACGGTTAATGAATCTAAGATAAAAATAACCATGAAAAGGGTGTGAAACTCTACTGCTATCTAAATCCAATGGTTTTCATAATCTTGTACAACAAATAAAACGTCACATTTCTTTTTTAACACATAAGTTGGAACAAATCTATAATGCTGTCAATTTCTCTCAAAGTCACCAAATTTATTTGTTCTTCCACATTCTAAGCTCGTATAGTTATGTACGAACCCCAAGTTGATCCTTGTTGAAAATCAAGCGAATGCAGTAGCTATATTTTGCATCAGTTCATTTATCAGTTTCAATATATTAACACTTTGTATGATCAGCTGCATTTTTCTAAAGCACCGTTTGCACGCAAATCGGCATCAGCTGCATCTTTGTCGTCTCCAACGCTTGCTTAAAGGAGGACTCGTTCGAAAGCACACACGACTTGTACGAATTTTCCAACGCTACCAAACGAGAGGCGTAATCATCTACAGAAACATTGACGTCGGCCGTAAAATTCAGTGCAATGCTATTGATCTCCGAGGCCTTCTCGTTCAACTTGGCGATAATTTTGACTGGATCGGCAATGATGTTCTCACCGCGGAACACATCCAACAGGCTCAGATTGAACAGCTCCGACTCATCGACCTGCAGCAGTTTGTACACTTTGTCTAGCTCCTTCTTCAGCCCCGCTTCGACTTGGTTCACACAGTTCGTGTAGCCAAAACCGGCCAAATTCATGTAGCTTTCCACAATCGTCCGAATCTCTTCCAAGCAGCTGGCATCAGCTGACGAAGGCTGATTGTTTAGCTCATAGATAAACTCATCCTCGTACGCAATGGACTGCTTCAACGATGCCTCCTTGTTGTCGCTAATGGTCTGGTAGAAGGAGTCCGTCTTGGAAGCTGTGTTCAGCTTTGCCCCGGCCACTGCATTAACGATGTTATCTTGCAGATTCTTGTAGATTGGTTCGATTTCCTTCAGCTTTTGCACGACATCCGTCGAAGCGGTACGTCCGGCTTCGGTGAGGGACACGCCAAGGCACGCCAAGGTAATCGCAAAGAATAGTTTCATCTTTGAATATTTGATCCAAAATAAGCTATCAAGAGACACTGTTTGTTAGGAGCATAGAAGAACTGATCC
The DNA here is from genome assembly GCF_943734765.1 of Anopheles ziemanni. Taxonomy (NCBI): domain Eukaryota; kingdom Metazoa; phylum Arthropoda; class Insecta; order Diptera; family Culicidae; genus Anopheles; species Anopheles ziemanni. Next base: position 40,566,323 of record NC_080705.1, read on the forward strand.
AAACGACCGAAAATCCTCTGTTTTATACTCGTTCAATCAGCAGGGAATGACATCAATCATAATAAGTTTATCGCTAATGATCATAATGTTGATGTTCTTGGATGTTGAACGTGAGTTTTTAATCAATGACTGACAAGTAGGCTTCTGCTCGTATGGTACGTTAAGCATTTTTTTTAACGAGAACAAAAAGAAAACATTAAAATCAAACCATCGATATTCAAAGTCTGATAACATCCGACTCAAATTACGAATCAGCCAGTCAACGATTCCTCCTGATTCTTCTTTGTCTTAAGATCAACTTATTCGAAAATATTAATCATCCATATACTCAATCCGCGGGAACTGGTAAACAGGGGCTGCAAATGTAGATTATCACCGAAATATCAATCTTTCATCACCAACTTTGATTTATCGATAATGATATGGCGCTTGGTATAAAAGAATCCAATCCAGCTATCGCGAGGAGCAATCATTGAAGTTTTTCGTTTAAACCATTACGGATCGCGTCCAAGCAGTTTAAATTTGCGATGAAGTTTACCTCGATCGTGCTGTCCGTTATCCTCGTGTGCGCCATCGTTGGGCTGGATTCAGTTGAATGTAATCGACGGGATGTTCTGAAGGCGTTCCTTCCATTGAAAACCACCGGAGGAAAGCAGCAGCGCAAACTACTGTCCGGTGGTTCGGAGCTGCTCGTATCGGTCCAGTCGGAGCTGATCCTCACCCAGGAGCCGTACATTCAGCAGACCATCGACGAAGAAGCCAACATTCTTGACAGCCTCGCTGTTGTGTCCAATAGGGCCTGCGCTAGTTACGTACAAATGGGAACCGATGCGCTCATGACGCTAGCTGGTATCTCCTTCGGAAACTGTGTGGCCAAAATCGACGATGACATGTTCGCCGGCTTGTTCCCCGCACAGGATAGTGCAGATCGCCAGGCGTACGCCCAGGCCAGCCTGCTCAGCAGCATCCGTGGAGTGAACATTCTTACCGATCCGGATACTGTTCAGGCCACGATTGAGAGCAAGCTGAGCTCCCCGGTAGTTATCGAGGGCTTGGGCACTATCGGCGAGCTATCGGCCAATTTGAGAGCTGCACTGCAAGACTGTCTTTCGAACGCCCGAGCCCTGTTGAAGTCTCCGCTTGAAACCGCTTCAAGTCAGGTGAACGCCATCTGCGCCAAATAGACAAGTCAAAAACAATGGAAGTAATTCAATGCGGTTTGAGAATGAGTGTGGAATAAAACAATATGTAAAAACCAGGATTCTGGTAGTCGATCAAATGTTTTTCAGTCCAAAAGTTTCTTATGTGGCGTTGCTTAACATCTGTACTTCAGTTAAAAGGAACTTGTTACGTCTAACATATTCAACGATCATAAAATGCTCTAATGAACTCTTCTTTCCGTACTGGCTAACAGTCAAGTGAGATTTTTTACTTGTTCATACATGATTTGATTCTTTGAGTAGGATTCAAGTTCTTGTGGTGACAAGAAAGTCTTTCTGGCAATCTTTTGAGCTCTATATCATAAATATCAGTTTGAGATCAGATAATTGTACATATCTATATATAACAGAAATTCGAAACTCGGAATGAAACCCCTGGGGCAATCATTTTGATTGTTTCAAATCACGACAAAGTTACAAAAAGATTTGAATCAATCAATATTGTTCAGCTTAATTTTAATCCCCAATATAAGTTGTTATACACAGTAAAACAAATTTCGAAAATCGCCCAATAGTTTTTAAACTATAAAGTATCGATTGTTTATTTTGTCAAAATTTCTAATTACTATTGGTATATTGGTTTAAAGTGAACTTTAATATATTATTTCAATCCAAAGTCATCATTTACTTGTCTAGAACACCACCCGGATTTGCAAGGCCTGACGAAAAGGAAAACAAAAACAATCCGTACAAGATTCCGGAAGTCGTTCAACATTTATTGTCTCACAATTACGTCCGCCAGACAGGCAGTAATATTTAACAATATCCTACTGACATTGAAAAAAAAGGGCTTCGAGCATGATTGCAAAATTGTGATAGCGTTACTGAATAAGCAAACGCAGAAGCGGATCAATCCGTTCGGGGGCCCCAAGCGGTTGGATAAACGGGGCCCTCCATACATTTCGATTTCTCTAAATGTTTCTATACCTATGGCCAAAATTGGATTAATTTTTTACAACAGCTTGCAATCCTTTATACATATTTTCAGCATATAGTCTCTATGAATTTTTATAGGTATAAATTCTATACATCTTTTCGTTATTATCCATAACTGCGTCACATATCTTATAGTAAATATTAATTCAAAGAATCTAAAATAAATCCACATCCTAACATCCTAAACCAAACCGACCTATTGAAAACTATTCATTTTAATATTTTTCTGCAGTAAATGTCATGTTTTTCTTTTTTTTTTTAAGTAAATGCAAATGTAGATCACTTTTCACAGATGTTTTTTATTTGTGCTAAATAGCAATAGGGTTTTTTTAAATCGCTCTCAAATTATCAAATCTTTTTATCAGTTTTAACAGCGACGACGAAAACAATTTAAAAGGGTAGCAATGCAGACTTTTATAAGTAGACCGTAAATTGAAAGCATTTTAAGTCAAACGGACATTGTAGATGAGAAACAAGATTCATGAAAACATATTCTGGCAAGGTTTTGAGTGAAAATTAACAACGGTTAAGCAATATCAAAGTACATCTGTAATAACTTTGATCAAATATGTATACCACTGCGAGAATAAATAAAATCGGTAGTTATTTTTGCGATCTGGGGTTTTCATCACGGGGCCCCCTTAAGCTCGGGGCCCCCCGCGGCCGCTCAGTCCGCTAATAGGTAGATCCGCCTCTGGGCAAACGGTACAATTGTTTGACTATGGCAGCGAAGGTTGTTTAAATGCAATACGTTGGATCCTGTTTGATTGTTGGTTTTTTTGATTTTTTTCGAAATGTAAAATAATGAAAGATACCGAAGACCCTACTTTCGAATCAATCAGCTAATTTTTCCGGCGGTTCATTGATAGCATTTCTAGGTTACTGTTTGATATCGCCAACCAGCAATAAAATGGGGAGGCAAACGATAAAGTTTCTTATTGACCATCGTGTGGCTCATTGACTTAGGCTGAGCGATATTTCGCGACATTTAATCTTCCGTGATTATTATTGTACCGCGCGATTAGCTTTGCCATATCGCCATTCTGCCGTTGATTTATAATCCGGATCTGGTGTGTCGTATAAAATCAAAGAGATAATGTTGAAATTTCAGCAAAAGCCTTCAATCTTCGTAAACGTGTGGTCCACCGGACTAGTACTCTGAAGTACCGGTCCAAATCGCACCATGAAATCTTTTCTACTTTTAATTGCCCTGTGTTTGTGTCTGTTGGTGAATGTAGGTTAAGTATCCATATTACGTTATTGCAAAAAATTGCAAATTACATAATTTGTTTTCGTTACCCTCATTTATTACTTCAGGCAGTTGATGTTGGACGTCCGGTGTCGATGGAGGTTATTCAGCGACTGAAGGACATCGAACCAAAGCATGCGGAAATCAAGCGACGCGTCATTAACTTTGTGTACGCGGCTAAGTTAAATGTCGTGGAGCGGATCGATGAATTCTACCTACAGGTGTTTGCCGAAAAGGAGGGATCACTTGCTAGGTCCATAGTGATTGAGGACGAAATGTTGTATCAGTTGGACCATCAAGTGCAGTCGGCCGATCGGAGTTGTCTTGAGATATTGCGGATTATCGTCGATAGCAACATGAACGTGGCTGGTGTCGGATATACGAACTGTATTAACAGTGTCCAAGTAGGCCTCGAACGAGAGCTGGAAAGGGTGCTAAAGCTGCTGGAGTTTGATGAGTCGAAAATTCTCTACCAACGGTTACTGGATGTGTTCGAAGGTGAAAATATTATCTACGACCCGGAACGTATTTTGGCCAAGTTAAAGGACAAAGCATTCGAAATAGACGCGATGGGTAGCGACTGCTTGTCGGGAGTGTTCGAAATCGTTGAGAAATTCGCTGCGGCTCTGGGGGACCTTCGTATAGCTTACCAAACGTGCCTGAACACAAACGAGTCTATTCTAAAGATAGCAAATGAGGCATCGAAGAGTCAGCTAACGGACATTTGCCTTGACACTCTCGTAGACAATTAGCACGATTCTTAAAGTATATATCGGTGACTGTTTTAATAAACACATTTTATGTCGTTTAAAATACTAATTTTTATAATTATATTATAGAACAGAGCATGTTTTGTAGTAGATAGAATATTTTATTATATTTATTAGACTTAAAACCATAGGTTTTCTATCTATTTTAGTGCCAGAACTTCAAAAAACTAATCATCAAACTATCTACACAGTACAACACTAAATTTGAAGAAATCATAGTGGGCGACAAAGGTCGTGTTATAAGTGTGAAAATACGGTATATGTTACAATATGCGTTAAAATGCAATTTTCATTACCTTTGCAACTGAACGTTTAAATGAGCAGGTCCTGCTGGCTTATTTTCTCGTGTAGCAATGGAATTTTAATTGTTGGTTCCTCGCTGGGACTAATCGTTTTGAGTGTTTCGGATTAGTACTTCGGCAAAAATTCGGATTGCTTGGCATCCCAACCGAGACCAGACGCTCGCCTAAACACCTCATTCCCAGTGGATCGATTATGTGGTTTTTCAGGTCCACAATTCCATTTTGTATCAAGAGGTTTACAATACGTTTTTTAGATTTATGAGCCACAATCTACATGTGGCTTACGCATGTTGTGCTTTTACTGTTATTTATTGATACGCCTCGAATAAATGCTTATCAATGAATAATAAGAACATTCAAAAGTAAAAGTAGAATGTGTGCAAGTCGCATGTAGATCGCTAATCATGAACCGGATTATGAACCTCTCAGAGAAAATAAAATGCTTATCAATAAATAAAAAGAAGTGCAAAAAGTATAAGAAAATGGGGCTCGAATGCGAAATTCCTGCATGGTGTAATAGGAGTAATTATTGCAATCATGTGGTGGAAAATTATGAAAGGCTTTGTTTGTTTAAGTGAATTGTCTTTTTAGCAGAAAATGGCTGCAGATAACATAAACATAGTCGGGCTTCGATGTTATCTTTACCAGACATGTAATATCTCATTGTGAAATCAAAACAATGTAAAATCAACGTTGATCTCTCGTTGAATAACCTTCAAAAGAAGAAGTAGTATTCATGTATGCTGTAGATTTTTTACTTATTTTTGCAATAAAGAAAACTATTTTTTTTAAATTTTAGTCATGGCTGTTGCAAAATGATATCCTGATTGCTCACAATAACTGGATTAATTCACTACCCGATTTCACGAGCAGGTTTTGTTACATCATGGTTCCATCTCTTTTCGACCCTAACAAATAAAAGTCTTGGAGAAAGTCTGCAAGATGGCTGAAGATTTTAAAGTCCTATACAATCAATTAATGAATGCTTTTACCAGTGGTAGGCACATGTTTGTCGAAAATTACAGTGAGGTGTAAATAGATGATAAAAAAGAGTCTTGAAATATTCTGGACCAAATACTAAAAACAGTGTTTTGCTATTCGAAAGTGATATAAAACCATTTTTAAATGCTGTTTGTCTATATCCTTGATCGGAAAGAGTACAACAACAACAGTAATAATATAAGGTAAAATATTTCAAAGTTTTACTACTAAAAAACAAATGTGAGGTCGACCCATTCTGATTTGACCCATTATTTTATTATCGCCTTACCACAATGGTCACCTATTGTGACTTGGCAAAGTCACTGGGCTGTGGCTTGTCCGCTGGCTGGCATTATAGGCTATAACAGCCTATCTCTAGCCTGAGCGCATCTCTAGCCTGACTAAAGAGGTCAATAACTAGTCGATTCGATCCTGACGCTCGTATGAGAAGGCGAAGATAGATAGATAGGCGACAAATAGATAATCGATCTGCAAAATCAGCGAAAGCAGTATTCATACTTTGCATCAATTTATTTATTAGATTCAATGATTTGATGAGCTGGATTTTTCTAAACAATCGTTCCCATGCAAATCAGCGTCAGCTGCATCTTCGACGACTCGAACGCCTGCTTAAGAAGGGACTCGTTCGAAAGCACACACGACTTGTAAGAATTCTCCAAAGCACTAAAACGGGTGGCGTATCCATCCACAGCGGCATTGATGTCGGCCACAAAACTCACCGAAATGTCGTTGATCTCCGCTTCCTTCTCGTTCAACTTGGCGATCATTTTGGCTGGATCGTCAATGATGTTTCATCGACTGGCAGCAGTTTGTACACTTTGGCTAGCTTCTCTTTTACCCCAGCTTCGACGGTGTTCACACAGTTCGTAGGGGTGGTCGGGGTAATACGCACCCCTTAAGGAAAACTATAAAATTTTCTAACAACTTGGCTCTTTATTGTTGATTTCATCTCTGAATTGGATTCATTAAGGTTCAAACTAGTTACCAGTTCACGAATTTTTGGTTTTTTTGCTAAGAAAAACGTATTTTTTTCAGTTTTGAAAAAGTTCAATTTTTGATCGATCTGTATCTGGTTGAGACAAAACGCACCTTTGCTAGGGGTAATACGCTCCACAACAAAGGGGCAATACGCACCACAACAAAGGGGCAATACGCACCATAACAAAGAGGCAATATGCACCACCATTTTACCCCGACATACTAGGTGCATATTGCCCCCATTCGTAGTTGAACATATTTTCAACTAAAATATGAGTAAATCTGCATTTTTTCCGAAATTTTCATGAACAGTCTCAAGCACTGATTCTTAATTCATTTAATTTCGTATTACTCGTGGGTAAATATCGATTTTTGCACTTAATATTCCTTAGCGGAATGGTACGTCACATTATAACCAAAACTGTCTGAGCTGAGAATGATTTTGTTTTGCGTTTATTTCGCGTTTCTGTTGATGTAGAGTGGCCAAACTCATAGGGTGACCAAATTGTAGATTGATCTTACAGGATGACTACTTTTTACGCGTTAAAAACTCGTCTTTCAAGGGAAATTGGAAGGGGTGCGTATTGCCCCAGGGGTGCGTATTACCCCGACCACCCCTATAACCGACACCGGCCACAAACATGTTGTTTTCCATAAGTGTCCGAAGGAATCCCAAACAGCTGGAGTCAGTTGACGGAGCCTGATTGTTCAGCTGGTAGGAAAAAGAGTCCTCGAGTTGAATCGACTGCTTCAACGATGCCTCCTTATTGGCGATAATGGCCTGGTAGAAGGAGTCTGTTTTGGAAGCTGTGTTCAGCTTTGTAGATTTTGATATTTCAATCTTTATCACACGATAAAGACGATTTCTGCGCTCACAGTACGCTGCGTGTAAAAACAACATTAATCCAATTTTTGTATGGTAGAAATGAAGAAGATCGTAAACCGTGGTTTTCGATGTCGAATAACATCCGGATTAAAATATGAATCAGTTGGTCAAAGATTCTTTCGATCCGTTTATCTTCTGATCAACTGATACGAAAACATTTATGATCCTCATCCTCATTCTTTGTGAACTGCTAAGCAAGTAGCAATGTCCGGGTTTTAAAGTAATTGTAGATAAGCATGGCAGCAAGCAGATGTTATGGCTTTAGGTGTATAAAAATTAAAGTCAGTGGCGAGGAGCATTCATTACCGACCCGCTACACGAGCCGCAAACTCCAACCGCGAACTCAAAAACCGCGTTCGTGTAGCCGCGTTTTGTGGTACCAATGCTGTAGCCAGTCAATGCAAGCGCAAAGTTTCTGACAGTCTACCCTACTACCAATTTAGAATGAACTCAGGCCTATCCCCGTGGATCGGAGCGAGACGCAGCGACTGACTTGTGCTCCGTCGCATTCGCGCTGCAGTGCCGAAATTTTTCAACCCGCTCTTGAGTGAAACTTTGCATGAAGAATGAAACAAAGCGACGGATGGAAAGCATAAACCGTTACAGTTTGAACGGAAAGCGTATTTTTGAACTTTGGATGGCACCGGCGCTGCCACCAACGGTAGAACATTTTCCAATGAAAACAACATTGGCGCTTTCAAATCTATTATCGAAGCACAATAAAGAGAAGAAATAAAACAAACATAGCTCCTCAATGGTTATTCCTAGCCAAGTGCATCATACAGACAAAAGATAGTCGCACTAAATACCTATGCAATAATATTTATATCATCTCAATCGCCTCAGAAATGATTGTGTTTTAGATTATCAAACGGGCACGCTACACACACCGCGGTTGCCGCAGCATCTCAAGCTCTATCGCTCCAGAGCTTTTTAAACCGCGTCAAGTATTCAACCCAGAAATGGTGGGTTTTTCGTTTTGTATGGGAATGACAACGCAGCGCGTTGTCAAAAAATTTGGATCGAGCACTTTTTTGAACGCCAGAAATGCCTTCAATTTCAAAAAAAGGGACGTTACAATTATTGATATGAAGTTAATTATTCAAAAAACGATACCATGTTATTATTTATTGTTCGTTTTAAGATGGTTTTCATTATTCGCGATATTTTTAGTTGTTTATTATTCCAAAATTCCATGTGAATAATAAATGTTTCTTAATTTGATTTTACTTTCCCGAGTTGACAATGGTGAAAAGGATGGAAGGAATACTTCTAGAAACAATTTGACTCCCTCGATGTGTTTTCTTGTTTGGGGGTACTTTAACACCCCGCACCCAGCGCGGTTCCTCCCGCATTTCCCATTTCATATCTCTCACCGCAGAGACCGCTTTCTCTCCTCAAGGCTTCTGTAAACTTTTCACCACGCACAGTCCAAGCGTTTTCGTTAGCCAGGGTCAGTCTGAGACCCTTAGCCCTACGGGCCTTGCCCATACCCCCCGTGACGTCCTTACTTGCAACCTGGTGGATATCAGCGAGGGGGTTTGGTGTGGTGCCTAATAACGGGTACTTGCTGTATGCTGCCGATGTAAAATTATTCTTTCCCATATCCTCTCCTTCCGACTTCTTACTCCTTCAAGAATCCCTCAACCGCTTTGCACCTTCAATTGTTGTGTTATATCCTTCAGCCGATCCGCTGGGGTGACCCACCGCTACTACTGTATTGGAAGCGTAGCTTTATAGCGGGGGTCGGCTATTAAGGAACTTGGGATGTGGCTGGACTTCACCTTGTCCTTCTGCGTGCAGATTGATGAAGTGGAATTCAAGGCCAACTGTACGCTGCGGCTTACAATTTCTTGCCTAGCGTCGGATGTTCGGGACCCGCGCTGCTTGCTGACGCTTTACTGTTGCTGGGTCAGACCGATCCTTGAGTATGCTTCCGTGGTATGGACCCCAACAGTTGTCATTGCCTTGGGACGGTTAGAGAGGGTGCAGAGACGCTTCACGCCTCTGGCCGTAAGGCGTCTTCTCGGCTACATTGCCTGCTTCCTTCTGGCTTACGAGTCGCGGTGTCAATTGTTAGGGCTATCCTCGATTCAGACTCGCCACCGGAAAACTCAAGCTACTTTCATCGCCCAACTTCTCCTGCACTCCTCTGACGTTCCGGAACTCCTGTCCCATATTCTTCTCTATGTCCCTTCCCATACCCTTCTGGAAAGGTCACCTCTCCTTATTCCCACCCGCCGTACACATTTCTCCCAGAATGATCCATTTTGTCTGCGCCATGTCTTCCTTCAATAGCTTTAGCCACCTATTGGACTACAACGTCTCCATCCCTTCCTTTCGTTCACGTCTTACCAATATAATAAATTCCATTATCAGGAAAAGTTGTAGAATGTATTCAATGGAAAATATAACGTCACATATGTAAATTTATGACGACCTAATACAGTTTCCCTATCATTGAAACGAGAATATTAGAACACTCGTTTAGTTGTCCGTTATAGTTTACGTTATAAATTTGAATTGTTTTGAAAAGACAAATCAGAGCTTTCGGTAGAACGGGACATCTTTGAGATAGAGCGAGAGGTTTCGCGGCTACGCAAAACGCGCTAGGATCAAGCAAATCGAGTAGTTTCTGCGTTGTCAATTTTGACAACGCGCTGCGGAACGCGGTCTGTGTGGCAGCGGCGAAAGATGTATCGCCGCTGCCACACAGACCGCGTTCCGCAGCGCGTTGTCAAATTTGACAACGCAGAAACTACTCGATTTGCTTGATCCTAGCGCGTTTTGCTTAGCCGCGAAGCCTCTCGCTCTTTCCCAAAGATGTCCCGTTCTACCGAAAGCTCTGATTTGTCTTTTCAAAACAATTCAAATAATCAACGTTAACTATAACGGACAACTAAACGAGTGTTCTAATACTCTCGTTTCAATGATAGGGAAACTGTATTAGGTCGTTAAAAATTTACACTTATGTATGCGACGCTATATTTTCGACGCTATAACGTTTTCTGATTATGAAATTTATTATATTGGTAAGACGTGAGCGAAAGGAAGGGATGGAGACGTTGTAATCAAACAGGTGACTAGAGCTATTGAAGGAAGACATGGCGCAAACAAAATGGATCATTCCGGGAGAAATGTGTACGGATTGTGGGAATACAGAGAGATGACCTTTCCTGAAGGATATAGGAAGGGACATAGAGAGGAATATGGGACAGGAGTTCCGGAGCGTCAGTGGAGTGCAGGAGAAGTTGGGCGATGAAAGTAGCTTGAGTGTACCGGTGGCGAGTCTGACTCGTGGATAGCCCCAACAATAGACATCGCGACTCGTGAGCCAGAAGGGAGCAGGCATTGTAGCCGAGAAGACACCTTACGGCCAGACGCGTGAAGCGTCTTTGCACCCCCTCTAACCGTCCCAAGGCAATGACACCAGTTGAGGTCCATACCACGGAAGCATACGCAACAACAGCAACAGTAAAGCGCCAGCAAGCAGTGTGGGTCCCGTACCTCCGACGCTAGGGGATAAATAAGCCGCAGAGTACGGTTGGCCTTGAATACAACATCATCAATCTGCACGCAGAAGGACAAGGTGATGTCCAGCCACACCCCAAGGTCCTTGATAGCCGATACCCGCGACAAAGCTGCGCTACCAATACAGTAGTCGTGGTGGGTCACCCCAGCGGATCGTCTGAAGGATATCACAGAACAATTGAATGTGCAAAGCGATTGAGGGATTCTTGAAGGAGTAAGAAGATGGAAGGAGAGGATACGGGAAGGAATAATTTTACATGGTTAGCATACAGCAAGTGTCCGTTATTAGGCACCACACCAAACACCCTCGCTGATCTCCAGCAGGTTGCAAGTGAGGATGTCACGGGGGGTATGAGCAAGGCCCGTAGAGCCAGGGGCCGCCGACTGAGCCTGGCCAACGAAAACGCTTGGAAAGTGCGTGGCGAAAAGTTTCGGAAGCCTTGAGGAGAGAAAGCGGTCTCTGCGGTGAGAGACATGGAATGGGAAATGCGGGAGGAATCGCGCCGGATGCCGGATGTTAAAGTACCACCAAACCAGAAAACACATCGAGAGAGTTAAATTGTTCTAGAAGTGTTCCTTCCATCCTTTTCACCATTGTCAACACGGGAAAGTAAAATCAAAATAAGAAACATTTATTATTCACATGAAGTTTTGGAATAATAAACTACTAAAAATATCGCGAATAACGAATACCATCTTAACACGAACAATAAATAATAACATGGTATCGTTTTTTGAATAATTAACTTCGTATCAAAAATTGTAACGTCCCTTTTTTGAAATTGAAGGCATTTCTGGCGTTCAAAAAAGTGCTCGATCCAATTTTTTTGACAACGCGCTGCGTTGTCATTCCCATACAAAACGAAAAACCCACCATTTCTGGGTTGAATACTTGACGCGGTTTAAAAAGCTCTGGAGCGGTAGAGCTTGAGATGCTGCGGCAACCGCGGTGTGTGTGGCGTGCCCGTATGATTTCAAAAGCATTCGAAGCATTCTCGTGCGGTCTCTTCAAAACAACACTCGATAGAATAAAGAATCCTTCGACAGAGTTTCTATATGTGGGAATGTTTTCATTTACGTTATTACAAAATCGTATAAGTGTTACATACTTATAATGACAACGAGAAAATAGACAAATATTATTCAATTTATTGATGACATTTATCTGTTAGCTCGGAACGATTTGTTTGCGCATGCACATGCACATGCACATCAGCAATTTCAGCGCTAGAAAAACAAATTACAAGTTTGCTGGCTCAAGTTATGTTCTAAGAAGGGTGGATGCGATATTTTTTTCTCCCACATTCAATTTTTACTCTTCTCCCGCAGTTGCTACCATTGCTACCCGCTGTACGTTTTACACCTGTGAATAAACGAATGCATATTAAACTAACATCTTCTTCTTCTTCTTCTTGGCGTAACGACCTTTTGGTCATGCCTGCCCGTTAAGGGCTTACGAGACTTGTTTCCCTGTTGTACGTGGTTAGTCAGTCCTCTCGTACAGGGGAGGGTCCGGTCTCGGTTGGGATTCGAACCCAAGCCGTCGAGGTGGTGAGCCCCGGCGCTCATGGGCCGATTTTCTAACCGGCGCTACCGCTCGGCTGTCGCGGTTGCTATGCTAGTCAGTGATAAAAGCAATCATTAATTGATTGTATAGGGTTTTAAAATCTTCAGCCATCTTGCAGACTTTCTCCAAGACTTTTATTTGTTAGGGTCGAAAGGAGATAGAACCATGATGTAAACAAACCTGTTCATGAACTCGGATAGTGAATTAATCCATTTATTCTAAGCAATTAGGATAACATTTCTCAGAAGCTTTAGCTAAACTTAAAAATAATAATTTTGTTTATAGCAAATAAAACGTTAAAAATCTACAACATAACTACTACTTCTTTTTTCGAATGTTATACAATGAGAGATCAACGTTGATTATACATTGTTTTGGTTTCATAATATGATATACATGTCTGGTAAAGATAACTCCATAGCACGACTATGTTTTTGTTATCTGCAGCCATTTTCTGATAAAAACACAATTCATTTAGACAAACAAAGCCTTTCATAATTTTCCACCAAATGATTGCAATAATTACCCCGATTACCACCTGCAGGAATTTCGCACTCGAGCTCCTGTTTCTTTTACCTTTTGCACTTCTTATTATTTATTGATAAGCATTTATTCTGGGCGTATCAATGAATAACAGTAAACGCACAAAATGCGTAAGATTGTAGCTCACATATAGATTGTAGCTCATAAATCAGAAGTGTAATGGGCACCTCTTGATACAAAGTGGAATTGTGGACCTGAATAACCACATAATCGATCTGGAAATTAGGTGTTTAGGTGCACATGATACGAGCCATAAAATAGAGATTAAGCGACAACCATTACGTTAAATGGATTTTGTTTGCGTATCCCCGTCATATTGCGTCATAAGCACTGACCAACGTTCTAGGATTAGTGGAGCAAATTTGGACAGTACCGTCACATAACTTGTGATGACAGAATAATTTACCGTCACATAACTTGTTTCTTTTAGCTGTATTGTATAAGGAACTAACCTGGTTATTTGGCTTTTGATTTCATAATATACTATTTGTCTATTTGTTTGTAGCGCCGGTTAGAAAATCGGCCCATGAGCGAAGGGGGCTCACCACCTCGACGGCGTGCGTTCGAATCCCAACCAAGACCGGACCCTCCCCTGTACGAGAGGACTGACTATCCACGTACAACAGGGAAACAAGTCTCGTAAGCCATTAACGGGCAGGCATGACCCAGAGGTCGTTACGCCAAGAAGAAGGAAGGACTATTTGTATAACTTTTTCTTTTCAATCTTTCGCAAACTTGATCACAATTGGCCTGCAGAACCAACATTTTGGGGCATCAAGTTTATCCAGATGATATCTGTATTGTCACTAATGAACGAAAGACGGATAGGAGTTAATGCTGATACTAGCTCATCACTGTCTCATGCAGTATTTTCTCTGGAACCATGAAACAGTTGATTGTAAATGCTGTGTTCACTAGATCCGTCAATGCCTCACGAGCGCAATAATACGACGCTTAGTGAATCACACAAAGAAGATGAAAGGTGCCGCAAGATTTCTGCTTTTTGCATTTCAATTATTCTACACGCAGTGTGATTCACCAACTCTTGAAGATTAACTTCAACTTTTACAGGTATGTACCCTTACCTGTACAGAACAGAACAAAATGTTAGTGTAGGGTACATTATTAATAGGAATTTTGGGTATAAAAAGATGGGTTTGTGAGCTGTAGAACAAGAAAAAGCGACCTAATGCATTCAAAGCAAACCAAACCAAATTTCATTCTTTGTTATTGACTTGGCTTGTCTTTCCCCTTTTACGTGATGTTCAACCACTACCCTGCTTCACATTTTTACGATACGATCATACGTTTCATTGAATGAGAATTTCATATATTTCTTACCACACATGATGCTACATATGGCATGATGGAGACGCCTAGTAGGTGATAAAGTATAAGCTTCACATATAAAGTACAGAATAACGTAAAGATGCGCGCGTATGCGCAAAAAAAAAACTATCATTTATTGTTACAAAACATTCTAGACTATAAGTGGGTATGCATCATATTACAATCTTTCACAATCCTTAGCGATGGCGTAAGGTTAAAAACAGACAATTGAAAAAATTTCCAGGAGTTTTCCGAAACAATGCTTAATATTTTGTGACATTCAATTTCAATTTGATTAAACTGTCAACAATTTTAAAGCATGATAATAAACCTTTCCAAAACTGTGCTTGAATTTCGATTCCGGCCATTGTTATAGGAGTTACAGACCTTCAAAGTTGATGAATTTTTTTCAATTTTTCACGCATTATTTTCCCAAATCTTGACTTTGACGGGCTGTTTCTCAGAACCTGGAAGAACAGAGGCTCTAGTTTTTGGGTCATTTCTTAGTTTCATCTTGTAGTTTAAGAAAACATATCTCATTTTTCTGAAATCCAAAAATGAATTTTTGATTTTTATCTCGGCTTCGCTCCATCGTGCGCCGGTTAGAAAAATCGGGCCATGAGCGCCGGGGCTCACCACCTCGACGGCGTGGGTTCGAATCCCAACCGAGACCGGACCCTCCCCTGTACGAGAGGACTGACTATCCAAGTTAAGTTTTCAACCGAGGGGCGGTATTTTTAAAAAAGATACCGTCCTGGTTGACGGTCTTATTCAGACTCCTTTTATTTTGCTCTCTTGATCTTGCGTTCCTATGTGTCCCTCCCGTGGGAACGATGCTGACGCTGCGTTTTATGCGCGCATCATGTTGCCGGTGGCTTACGGGCTGCCGCACGCGTCGTCGTGAGCATCGTGGGAGCGATGCTGATGTTGCGAAGTTGGCGTACGGTAACTGCTCCCCCTGAAGTGTCGAACCTCCTGGTTCGATGTTTAAACGTTCAAAGACGGAGGTCTGTATGAACGTGGCAGGCTGGCGCATTCTTTTCCGATGAACTGGACCGGGGTGGCTGTGTTGATTAGCATGGTGCGCGGTTGGTTTCTGAAGTGAAAAAAGATATAGGCTGCCAGAATTATGATGACGAGGGTGGTGAAAGTGAATCCTCCCATGATTGTCCAGTGGTGGTTGGCTGCAGTTGTTTGAAGATCCGAGAGGTGGTTTAAATTTCTATGTTGAAGCTTCGTCAGCATATGAAGATCGGTTCGCTGCTCGATGGAATGTTTGGTGACGTTTAGGCCTGTGGTCAACGAAAAAATAGGGTATTCTGTGGTGTTCACAATTTGGTTTGTGAAAGTGAAGTCTCGGATCGAGATGGTGCAATTCTTGTATGTGACCAAGAATGATCCCAAAAGATGCCTGTTGGACATTCCACAATCGTTGATGAGCGTCTCGTTCACGTCATTCAGCAGTAGAATGGTTTGGCTCATTACGGTTACGATCGGGTGGTCTTCGGTGGATTCGTAGACGCACTTGCTGTCATGCCCTTTAACTATATTGGCTATGCAGTCATCCGACGAAACATCTTTCAGGTTGTTAAAGTTGCAGAGGCTCCAATTGCCTAGTCCAGAACAGGGGTTGGTTTTAAGGTAGATTTTACCGTCGCCATGAAGGTACTCGTTTCCTGCCAGTTTTATCCGCATTGATTGAGAAATTATCGGTTCGATTCTCAAAAGCTGGTATAATGCGTTGCTCAGGTTCGGTATGTTGATTACATAGATGATAGTTTCTCCGTCCGTTCCTACGGTAGACGTAGTTAAACCTATTGCTTCATCGGGGAGTTCTGTTGGTATTCCTTGATCAGAGAGCATTTTGTTTATAAAATTTACTTCTTCTAGTTTTATCATTCTATTACTAACTAATCCTAACTTTGAGAATGTTATAGCATTCTGGATTTTAATTACCTCGTGGTTCAGGATGTCTAGATTAAGAATTATTTTTAATAGAACGTTTACAGACTTAACTTGTTCTAACATGTTTTCCTCTTCTCTTATTATGCTGTTGATTGTATCGGTAATGTTGTTGATTCCCTCGAAAGCTTCGTTATTAATGATTATTTGCCTATTGCTGTTTTCGGATAGGTTTGTTAGTCCGTTGTTAATGTAAAGTAAGTCGTCAGCGTCAGGTGAACCAGCTAACCATTTCCAGGCTCTGCCAAGCGCATCCCATCGTTTTTGCCGTTGATGGTTTGGTTGGATAATTTGGAGGTTTGCTTCGAGTTCGTTCAACTTCCATGTCATTAAGTCAGTGATTTGGGTGTCGTTGTAGTCGAGTGTTAATATTTTGTCTTTGATGTCGTCAACTGTGTGTCGTAGCTCGGTTGTGTTAATTTTATGAATGATTTTTGAATGTCCTTGGATTATTTTGCTTTGCGCTATGTGGACTATCGCGACATGATCATTGTTGAGGTTTTGTATGCTGAGGTTCCCTAAGGCTGCTGGGATTCTGTGGAAAGATCAATGTTTTTTACGTTAGACTTATGTAATTTAGCGTTACCTTGATTCCTGAATGTTACTTCGTTATTGTTTTTGACAACAGTTTTTTTGAATATCTTTTTATGCTTGGGTTTGATGATCTTATCTTTTACGTATATTGTTTGGCCTGGTCTTAGTATTGGAGGAGGCGTCCTATCCTTATTGGTAGTTCTAAGTTGCTTTCTTTGTGCTTCCTTCAATATAAGAATTATTTCGTCATGTAATTTGCTTCGTATTTGTTCTAATGTGTCTGGGTCGGTCTGTCTGTCTGGGTCTCGTTGTTTGCCAAAAAGAATCTCCTTCGGAGTTCGCAGTGTTGAGGAGTGGATCGTGTTGTTATATTTTTCGACTGCTATATGGATGAGGTTACGGGGTGGTAGATGTGGGGTGATCTGTTTTTGGATTCGATATAGTTAGAGGATGGTGGAATGAAATCGTTCGACAGCACCATTCACTTCGGATTTGCTATTGGGAGTTAGGTAAACCGTAATGTTCAAGTCAAGCAATTTCCCTCTAATGTCGGGTGATTGGAATGCTCGTTCGTTGTCCATTACGATTGTGTTTGGTATTACAAAGGAAGTAACTGCGTTCCATAAAGCTTTTCCAACGTGGATGCTGTGTCGTGACTTTATCGGTATCATGCGACCGTATTTGCTAAATTTGTCGACGCATGATAAGAAATAATTTGATTCTATCTGGAATATATCTAAATGGATAATTTGATAGGGATAGTTTGGTATGGGGGTTTCCTGGACTGGGATAATTAACGGTTGGCGATCGTATTTTGACGTGTTGCATTTGTCACAAACTCGTATGTACTTTTTCAGATGTTGTGTGATTTTCGGGAAATAGAATTCACGCAAAATCTGAAATTTGTTTTCTTGTATACCGCGGTGAGCTCTGTCGTGAGTTTCACGAATGATTTTTTCTTGCTCGGCTTCTTCTGTAACATCTTTCAATAGTGTTTGGGTGAATCGAATTTTGAGCAGACCAGCTCTGCTGACATATTTTTTGTATACTTCCTGAAGTTGTCCCAGAATTTTCTCAGAGGTGTATAGTCCATTGGTTTTTGACGGGTCACAAAATTCTTTTAAAATGGTGGTCAAAATTTGTTCATTAAATTTGGTCCTTTTGATCAAAATTCTGCGATAACCAGGGAAGGGTTGTAAAACCACTGTTTCCGGATTATTGGTCGTTTGTTCGAGAATTATTTGTGAGCGGAAACTGTTTAAAGGTGCTTCGGTAGAGATGATGTAATGCGAATCATCATCTTCGGCGGAATGTTGGGTGGGCGTTAATGAATTTATTTGGATCCGGCTCAAAGCGTCTGCTACTACATTCGCTTTTCCCGGCTTATACATGATCTCATAGTCATGTTCCTCAATAAAGTTTCGCCAGTTCATTAGTTTTCTATTACAAGTTTTAGAGGAGAGATTGTAGGTGAGTGGTTGATGGTCTGTGAAGATTTTTACCTTCTGCCCATAAAGATACGCTCTGAAAACCTTTAGGGCCCAGACAATGGCCAAAAGCTCTTTTTCAGTGGCGCTATATGCTTCTTCGGTTTTGTTAAGGGTTCGAGAAGCGAAGTGGATTGGTTTGTCGTTTCCAGTGGTGCCTTGACTTAAAACAGCTCCTAGGGCGTAGTCAGATGCATCTGTAGTTAAGCAGAATGGCTTAGAAAAATCTGGGTACATTAAGATATCGTTCCCAGACAAAATTTGTTTCATGTTGTCAAAGCATTTTCTCTGTTTTGCGTCTAAATCTATTCTTTTCGCACTCTTAGAGTCTCCTTCCCCCCTTAGGAGTTTAGTTAAGGGTTTGGCTATTTTAGAAAAATCCTTAATAAACCTCCGATAGTATCCCATCATTCCTAAAAATCCTCTGAGCTGCTTAAGATTTTTGGGTTCAGGGAATTTTTTAATTGCTTCTATTTTTTTCTCATTTGGTTTTATGCCTCTGTCTGTAATGATGTAACCAAGAAATTCTACTGATTTATGCAGGAATTCTGTTTTGTCCAACTGGACTTTGAGGTTGGCTTCGTGCAGGGTTTTTAGGACGATTTCTAGGTTTTCCAGGTGTTCTTCGAGGGTTTTAGCTACGACTATTACGTCATCAATATAAACGAAGCATCGTTTACCGATGTGGTCTCGCAATACATCGTCCACGGCCCTTTGAAAAATTGCAGGCGCGTTTTTCAGGCCAAATGGCATACGAACGAATTCATATTTACCATAATTGACAGAGAATGCTGTCTTTTCGATGTCTTCTTCTTTCATTTTGATTTGGTGGAATCCCGACGCGAGATCGAGAGTAGTAAAATAACTATTGCCGCCTAGTTGGTCTATGGTGTTAGCTATTTCAGGCATGGGGTATTTATCTGAAATTGTTTTTTCATTAATCTTACGGTAATCTATTACTAGTCGGAATTTCTTTTCACCTGAAGAGTCCATTTTTTTGGGGACAACCCACACAGGTGAATTCCATGCAGACCTAGATGGTCTTATTATGCCATCGTGAAGCAGTTTTTCTAATTGCTTCTCTACTTCTGCCTTGTATGCTAGTGGGTATGGGTATGTTTTTTGATACACCGGGATGTCGTCTGTAGTGCGAATGCTACATTCGACGTTAGTTGAACAAGTAAGCTTCCTGTCAGGATTATAGAAAACTGGTTTCGATTTGGTTAGGATTTTGAGAAGCGAAGCTTTCTCAGTGTCATTCAGGTGGGATATTCGAATTTTGTTCAGATTATCGATATTTTCAGCTTTATTAATGGTCCGTCTTAGGGTTGGAGTGGGCGTGTAAAATTCCAATGGTATGGTTTTTAATTTTCCTGAGTTGCATTTTATCTGGAGTGTCTTTGCTCCGGAAGATAGGTTAAACCTATTTCCAAAAACTATTTCGGTTCCTAAGATTCCATCGAAAAACGAATGGAAGTCAAAAATTAGAAATTTGAATTTTGTGTCTAAAAGAGGTTGAAATAAATTTAGTGTCACAGACTGGTTTATTTCTTGATTTCCCGTGACTCCTCTTACGTTCTGTGCTCCTGTGGTTTCTATTGGTTTTCCCGATGCTAAGGCCCATTTTTTTGAAATAACGTTAACGTTGGCCCCACTGTCAACAAGCATTTTGAGGGGTCCTTTAGACGTGGGTATCAAAATGTACGGAAGAGGTTTTACCCGAACCACTTCGATACCCATTCCGTTTCTTCTAAAAAAGGATCTTTTTCCTTTCCCCCGTCTTCGGCTTGGTGTACCTCTACTTCAATGGGTTCGTCTTCCTTATCCTCGATTTTGATACTACCGAGGGTTTCAAGGCATTCATCGATGCTTATCGGTTCCTTGGTTTGTTCGTACTGTTGATCGTACCATTTCTCGTACTCTTCGGAACTAAATATTTCTTCCAACGCATGCGCGAATCGTTTTGCGTCAGGTCCATGAGCTCTCATAGAATCACTTGGCCCTCGTCTTTGCCCTGTTGGTCTATTACCGTAGTCAATTTGCTGTGTACGAAGTGTACTCGTGTCCATTGGTTCCGGACGTGTTTGTGGCTGAACAAAGGTTCTGTTTGGTGCGAATACATTCGGTCCATTATCTGTTTTAAAATTTCGGGGTTGCGGGATTGGTGGTGGCCTTGTGAAATTATTCGGAGCGATAAACTGTCTCGGTGGCGGGACAGGTGCTCTCGCAATGGGATTTGGTCTGGGTGGTGCGATCAATTGGCGGGGTGCCGCAGTTGGAATCGGATGCCACGCTGGTATGTTAACAGGGGCGTTACGTGCGTCCAGGTTCAAATAGTCCACGCAATAGCTGTATGCTTGAGCGAGGCTTTGTGGTCTGAAATTTTTGCAGAATCTGGAGAGCGGGTCACCTAGTCCACGAATGAATGTGTCTAGTGCGATCTGATTGTACAATCGCATTAGCACAAGTTCGTGCCCTTTCCACTGGTCATCCATGGAAATGGCTGAACTAATGAGCGTTACGAGCTCCCTAACTCTAGAGTAGTAGCTCTCTATGCTCTCCTGCTTGGTTCGTACTAACGATTTCAGTTGATTATCGAGGGTCATAAGGTCCCTCTTATCTGCATAGTACAACTTCAGCACTTCTTTGATGTTCTCCCACTTAGTAGGGGTATTGCTTGTTATCAAGGCATCGTTTGCCTCCCCTTTTATCTTCCTACGAATAGTTTTAATCAGTAGATGGTACTGAAAACTATCCTTTAGATCGTCGAAGAGTTCTAGGACATCTTCGACGTCCAACATCCACTGACTGAGGTCTCGTGGATTCCCATTAAAATCGGGCAGATCTCTCACAATCTGCGGGATTTTACCACGATCTTCGAAACTTATAGTTGTGTCGATAGTAAACCGAGGAGCGGCTATCGGTCCGGAGGCCGATGGATCAGCTATCGGTACATGGGTTGACGCGTTAAGGCGTGCTGGGAAGATGATTGGGTTTGGGTTTGCCATCTTGCTCAGTATCCTTCAACTAAAGCTTCTTTCCTTTCACTTACTTCACTTCCTGTGGTGAAAGCTTCTTGCCTTTCACTTACGTGACCTTCTAGAATACAAGCTACTTGCCTTGCACTATCGTCACTTCCTCCTAAACGAAAGCTTCTTGCCTTTCGATCACTTCACTTCCTCCAATGAAAGCTACTTGCCTTTCATTTACGTCACCACGTTGTATGAAAGCTACTTGCCTTTCAATGTGTGACAATTTTACTAATATTTCCTCCAATGAAAGCTACTTGCCTTTCATTTACGTCACCACGTTGTATGAAAGCTACTTGCCTTTCAATGTGTGACAATTTCACTAATCACTTCTTAATAGTTATGCGAGTAAACACTTTTCACTTTTCGGAATTTGGAAATACTCACAATAAGATGGTGATCAGGAAATTCATGCCCTTTGTTATGCAGCGCACCTGGTCGCGCTCCGGTAACGCAAATCGTAGAGTTGATCCGCGATGGAAAATAGTCCGGTTACCGAATTCTCGTTATAGAGGCAGCTAGAGGTGTCTTCAGTTTTTGGGTGCAACTGTTATACTGTTACTGCACAAGGGTCTCGACTTCGGGCGCCAGTTAAGTTTTCAACCGAGGGGCGGTATTTTTAAAAAAGATACCGTCCTGGTTGACGGTCTTATTCAGACTCCTTTTATTTTGCTCTCTTGATCTTGCGTTCCTATGTGTCCCTCCCGTGGGAACGATGCTGACGCTGCGTTTTATGCGCGCATCATGTTGCCGGTGGCTTACGGGCTGCCGCACGCGTCGTCGTGAGCATCGTGGGAGCGATGCTGATGTTGCGAAGTTGGCGTACGGTAACTTCCACCTACAACAGGGAAACAACTCTCGTAAACCCTTAACGGGCAGGCATGACCAAGAGGTCGTTACGCCAAGAAGAAGAAGAAGAAGATGATGAAGAAGAAGAAGAAGAAGAAGAAGAAGAAGTTGAAGAAGAAGAAGAAGAAGAAGCTTCTCTACTATGCGCTCAACTTCCCCAGTCCCACTAGGTGAGTTAGACAGTTAGTTAGTGTGTGCCAGGATGACATTCTGGTATAAAAGAAGAAGAAATTTAAGAATTCATTCAGTGTTGATCTTAAATCATGATGATGATGATGATGGGCCACCTCATACCCCTGCACAGGTTTGAGATGAGTCGGATTATCTTTAAGATATATAGTATTACTAGCTGATTAACCCGATTTCATCCGGGTAGAAATAAATTCCAGACGAAAGTTTTGTGTGTGAAAGAGTTTTTTCATTCAAGATCTTGAATTTTACAATCTTAAGTTTTTCTATTTAATCTTAAGTTATTCTATTAAAATTATATTTTTTAGTGTAACCTTTAGCCGACGAAACCATGTTAAAATACATTTTGCATTCATTATCTAACTTTGCTTAGTGAAACCATTTAAAATTAACCAATTGAAGCAAGTATGAGAAAATCTGTGCTTAAACCTCAGTTGGACCAGGACAACATATAATCGACGTCCGGCAGTTTAAAGAAACGAAAAGCCAATCCACGAAGTAAAGTAAATTATAAGAGTAGCAGAATTTATGTTTTTTTGTTTTTAACCACGATTTAAGGTTTCATTAAATTATTTCGCTTGATCGTTTGGAAATAAGGTTTTGTGAAAGTTTGCGGGAGAGGTAACAAAGGGTGATCATATCTACAAAATTAAATTCTACAACAAAATTGACTACCCTTAAGTCTAGTTTGGTGCACACCAGACCAAAACATTTTGCGTAATACAATTGTATGTATGTCATCAGAATTAGCGTGTTTTGAGTCAAGCCTACATTATTTAGTTGTAGAAAAGGAAAAGAAGGAGAAAACAAAAGGGATAGAATATTGGGACTAAGGCCATCCGTCGTAAGGTAGCATCTTATGTATTTACATAATTTCTATTGTTCTGGTGATAGAAAGATATAAGCAGGAAGGATGCATAGGAATGTCGGACATTTCACACTTGAAAAAATGCCTTTCTTTTAATTATGTTTGGTGTAAATTGATCAGACCAATTTTGTTCGATTGAGAATATTTGCTACGTAGGAGAGATGAGATTGAGCACACAAACTGTGACCATTCGATTTAGTGACCCCAAATTGTTCGATAATGATACCCATATTGCATTGTAACTATTGTTGAGCCAGGGGGTATGGTAGCCCCTCTTACCCCTTCTCCTAGAGAGATGAAATTTTATTACATGATGGCTACATATTTAAATAGTATGTGTACCAAATTTTGTAAAATCACATTCCATAATTATTGAATTATTATTATTTTTCAACATTTTAAAGGATAGGTGTTCGGAAAGGGGAAAGGAAGAAGGACATTCGAAAGAATAAAAAATTAACAACATTCCAGTCAAGTTTGGTACAGATTGACTAAGTAAATTTTGCGTAGCATACATATGATTAGAGTGAACGCTTTTTTTGTTTAGTTTTTGTTTGCTATTTTTTTACTAAAGAGGAGGAGATAAAGGGAGTCTGGGCTCAGATGAACATTAAGAGTGACGCCATTCGATTTAGAGACCACAAATACCTCGAAATTGATACCCATATTGTATTTTTACCATTTTTGAGGTATGGGATAGTGGGAGAGCACTTCTTCCCCTTCCCCTAGATGGATGAAATTTTAACCCATGATATGTCCCTATGTAAGGAGTATTTGTACCAATTTTTATGAAAATTCGTTCAATAATTGTTGAACTATAATTATTTTTCATTAATTTTAGAGGGTAGGTGTCGGGAGGGGTAGGGAGGTATGGGGATATCAACAAACGAAGTTCAGATCATTCAACCATGGAAAATTAGCTACCTTTCTGCCAAGTTAGGTACAAATCGGCCCGGTAGATTTTGCGTGATGCGAGTGCATACATATATATATACAGACAACGTTGACTTTTATATATCTTCTTCTTCTACTTGGCGTAACGACCTTGTTGGTCATGCCTGCCCTGTAAAGGGCTTACGAGACTTTTTACCCTATGTGTACGTGGATAGTCAGTCCTCTCGTACAGGGGAGGGTCCGGTCTCGGTTGGGATTCGAACCCACGCCGTCGAGGTTGTGAGCCACGGCGCTCATGGGCCGATTTTCTAACCGGCGCTACCGCTCGGCTGCCGCGGACCCCCAACTTTTATATATATAGATAGATAAACAAACAATTATCATAAATGTATTACAAATTCAAAATAACATTTTACGAATGGATGAAGTCCTCGTAAGGATGACAGGTTGCCCGCCTGTGTACACATATGATACTTTCTATCCAACTAACTAACGTACTATGTCCTAAACCAAACTACTTCTAACATATGGCGCACACAATCTTTCGAACTCAGGTAGTGTATCCGCACTGACAATTATGATTGGTAGTTTATTATAACTAGGTAAACAGGCCTGATTACACCGGGGCGGACTAATTTTGTTTTCGTTTAATTCTAGAAAAATAGTTTGGTTCTTCATTTTTTCAGGGGGTCGCCTATCTCCGAAGAGATACTCGTTTGGTCAGAAGGACCCCGGGTGAACAGTTATAACCCAAAAGATTATGCCCGTTACCCGTATGTGCCAGTGTGTCCATCAAGGCTGTCCATTTGTGTAGCAGAAGGTCTCGATCAGTAGGGTATCTTTCATGTTGCGGCAATAAAATTTGTCTGGATAAAATTGTTGTCTGGTCTCCTCCAGGGGTTACCTCCATGAACAGGCTCGAGGGCATTCAGTGGAGGTTTACGCGGATTGCTGTCCGTCGGTTCCTTGGTAACAACTCCTCTCCTATTCCGTCCTATTCCACTCGGTGTCAGCTCCTGGGGTTGGAGGAGATTTGCGTGCGGCACAAGAACGCTCAGGCACTCTTTGTCGTGGGCGTTCTCCTCAATCACTTGGATGCCCCTTCCCTCCTGTCCTCAATCCCTTTCTATGCCCCATCTCGCCCGCTACGTGATAGGCCCCCGTTGGCTATCCCCCGTCGCCTCACCCGTTACGGCCAAAACGACCCGTTCCTCCGCGCACTGTCTGCCTTCAATGACTTTTACAGTCTGTTTGACTTCAACCTCTCTATTCCCCAATTCCGTTCTCGTCTCCTCTCCTCTCCTGCTTAGTCCTTCCGTTCGGTGACCCTGCGTCCTCTACCCTTTGCTAATTTTTTGTAATTAATTTTAAGTTTAGAAGTTATAAAGCCCGCGAGGCGAATAACAGTAAGAGCATAATAAAAATAAAAAAATAAAAAATAAAATAAAGTTCTAGAGAAGAAAATCAACGAAGATTTTTTTTTAATTGTTTGATGTATAGATTGATTAGTATGCTATTGGTATACTCACATGTTATCAGTACCGAATTCACCAAGAGCTGCCAGTTTGAATAATGTTACGAAATCTGGTAACACAAACGCGACCATAACAATGAATAACAAAATCAATGTTCGGTCAAATCATACCATTTTTTGCAGGGTGCTACCATAGAATATAAGAACAATAAGTAAGAAACTCTTAAATTAATATTTCTTCAAGTTTCAGAAACTCTCTGTGTGGCACATTATGTTCCAAACTTGGCGCATGGTTGTTGCATGGTCCTTATTTGGCGCGATGTGTTCCTAACTTGGCGCACTTAAAACAAATTGGATGTAGTACATGAAATTCAACAGTTTTATTCAAAATTCAACTTTAAACAACAGAAACACTTTTCAACACCAATTAAAAAAACAATTTAGCTTTTTTTGCAGCGGACTTAGGCTTCTCTCGTGGAAATAAAACTATCACATCGCTAACTTTTATAATCTCATTCATCAAAGCCTTCTAAGATTCAAAAATATCTAGCAGCGCAAACATTCATCTCCACGGTGAATAATTAGGAACACTGTGAGCCAAACTTGGCACAAAATATTTTCGCTTCAAATTAGCATAAATATTTCAAAAAGTGCCGAATCTAACCACGATTCATTGGAAATACTTACATTTTAACAGTTTCGGTTAAAAACACATTAATAATATTTCTTTTGCCTTTAAATTTATTGGAAACAGTTGAACCCACTCCAGCAGCGTTGCAAACGCGGATAAAAAATGGCGCACTTGTGGGATGGAATTTTTCATTTAATTAGTATATATAATAATGATTTGGACGCCACAGTTGGTTTAAAAAAATAAAATTAATTTTTATTTCCTTATTAACACTACTGTTGAGGCGCGTCCTCACTCGTTGAGTTCTACAAATAGACTGATTATAACTAATCGTTCCTGGTTCGCGATCGATGGCTGCGCGTCGATAAACGCGTAGTCAGCTCTCCACGTGCCGGTGCTACGTTGCGGCTACAGGTCGATGGCTGCAGGTCGATGGCTGCGCGTGGACATTTGCGGTGTCAGCTTCCCACGTGCCGGTGCTGCGTAGCGCGATCGGCCGTTCAGCTAATTCTGCATCGTCGGCAGTCTCGATGTGGCTGGCGACGTAACTATATACATTCAATAACAAAAAACCAATAACATGTTTTGATGCGAATGTATTGTACAAACATAAACAAATATTTGACTGCATATTTTAGACTGAAATGTTTTGGAAATAGTCTAATATCGCAGAAAATATTAGAAAGTGCGCCAAGTTTGGACCCGCGTCATGGTGCTTCTACGGTACCTTCGATTTGTTCGAGCCATTGCGGACAGCGATGAGTATGGTGTGCAACTTTGCGAGAACGCAGTCACACTTGCTGAAACATGATAATCACTGGAATCTATGAATGCACTGCTATAACTAAAGTGTTTATACTTAATACTAAGATTATTTCGATGAAGCCATAAAAAGTCCCGTTGATTGTGAGATACGTATAAAAATGACATCGCTGCAGATATTTCACATCGCTTTTGAAAGGGAAATTTTGAATAAAAAAAAATGAATGATCTACAATGAAGCTTTGGTGTTGATTGCAAATGTGAGTTTGTTTATGAGTAGCATTCTATTGACTGAAATTCAAATGCCAGCACCAATCGTCGAATTAAAAATGTTCTGTTTCGTGAATAGAAACGTGGGCTTGAAACCCGCTATTTGCCAATTCACTTCAACTAAAAATGATTTATCACAAATGCTGATGTGAATACCCCACAGTATCGAAACTAAGATTGGTTGAGTGCACGTACAATTTTAGCTGCTTAAAACCTATGCTAATGACTCCAGTTGGACCATTGCGCTCATATAAATTGATTAATCGTATTGAAAATGGAAACGAAGCCGTGAATCGTTCACTGGAATTTTAAAACATTCTTTCGATTTGTCTGATAAGCCGCAACTTAAAGATGGATCTGTTATTGTTATGTGTCGACATCTTCAGACACCAAATCAATGGGACTTCCCTTGAATTGTAACGCCTTGTTTTTTTCAATATTAGTGTATTATTATTATTGGACGAGGCGAAGTTCGTTGGGTCTGCTTGTTTCGTAAATAAACAGTACTCAATGGTTTATATAGTGCTCTTTAACGTTGGGCAGGTGCAAGTGAAACCCTAGAAACATTCTGACTAAAAAAAAACAGTTGATCGACTACCGGAATGCTGGTTTTTACAGATTGTTTTATTCAACACTCATTTTCAATTCGCTTTGAATGTCTTGCATTGTTTTCTCGCTCTTGCTTGTCTATTTGGCGCAGATGGCGTTCACCTGACTTGAAGCGTTTTCAAGCGAAGACTTCAAAAGGGCTCGGGCATTCGAAAGACAGTCTTGCAGTGCAGCTCTCAAATTGGCCGATAGATCGCCGATAGCGCCCAAGCCCTCGATAACTACCGGGGAGCTCAGCTTGCTCTCAATCGTGGCCTGAACAGTGTCCGGATCGGTAAGGATGTTCACTCCGCGGATGCTGCTGAGCAGGCTGGCCTGGGCGTACGCCTGGCGATCTGCACTATCCTGTGCGGGGAACAAGCCGGCGAACATGTCATCGTCGATTTTGGCCACACAGTTTCCGAAGGAGATACCAGCTAGCGTCATGAGCGCATCGGTTCCCATTTGTACGTAACTAGCGCAGGCCCTATTGGACACAACAGCGAGGCTGTCAAGAATGTTGGCTTCTTCGTCGATGGTCTGCTGAATGTACGGCTCCTGGGTGAGGATCAGCTCCGACTGGACCGTTACGAGCAGCTCCGAACCACCGGACAGCAGTTTGCGCTGCTGCTTTCCTCCGGTGGTTTTCAATGGAAGGAACGCCTTCAGAACATCCCGTCGATTACATTCAACTGAATCCAGCCCAACGAGGGCGCACACGAGGATAACGGAGAGCACGATCGAGGTAAACTTCATCGCAAACTTTAACTGGTTGGACGCGTACCGTATTGGTATAAACAGGAAAGTGTAATGAATGCTCCTCGCAACTGACTTTAATTTTTATACACCTAGAGCCATAACATTATCGATAATTCCGAGCTAGTGACAAATGATGTATGTTTCGTTGCTTATCTACATTCTTTAATAACCCGGACATTGCTACCTGCTTAGCAGTTCACAAAGACTGAGGATGAGGACCATAAATGTTTTCGTATCAGTTGATCAGACTGATTCGTATTTGAACCCGGATGTTATCAGGCATCGAAAACGACTGTTTAAGATCTTCATCATTTCTATCGTACAAAAATAGGATTTATGCTTTTTTTATACTAAGCGTACTGTGAACGCATAAATCGACTTGTGTGTTAAAGATTGAAATATCAAATCTACAGCTTCCATAAAGATTTATGGATAAGTGATAAGTTTATTATGATCGATATAGCTCCTTGGTGATTGGACGAGTATAAAACAGTGGAGTTTTGGACGATTGGACCAGTTCTTCTAAGCTGCTTCTAACAAAAGGAGTCTCTTCATAGCTTGTTTGGGATCAAATAATCAAAGATGAAACTAATCTTTGCGATTGCTTTGGTGTGTCTTGGCGTGTCCCTCACCGAAGCCGGACGTACCGCTTCGACCGAGGTCGTGCAAAAGCTGAAGGCTATCGAACCAATCTACAAGAATCTGCAGGATAACATCGTTAATGCAGTGGCCGGGGCAAAGCTGAACACAGCTTCCAAGACGGATTCCTTCTACCAGGCCATTATCGACAATAAGGAGGCATCGTTGAAGCAGTCGATTCAACTCGAGGACTCTTTTTCCTACCAGCTGAACAATCAGGCTCCGTCAACTGACTCCAGCTGTTTGGGATTCCTTCGGACACTTATGGAAAACAACATGTTTGTGGCCGGTGTCGGTTATACGAACTGTGTGAACACCGTCGAAGCTGGACTGAAGGAGGAGCTAGACAAAGTGTACAAACTGCTGCAGGTCGATGAGTCGGAGCTGTTCGATCTGAGCCTGTTGGATGTGTTCCGCGGTGAGAACATCATTGCCGATCCAGCCAAAATGATCGCCAAGTTGAACGAGAAGGAAGCGGAGATCAATGGCATTTCGGTGAGTTTTGTGGCCGACATCAATGCCGCTGTGGATGGATACGCCACCCGTTTGAGTGCTTTGGAGAATTCGTACAAGTCGTGCGTGCTTTCGAACGAGTCCCTTCTTAAGCAGGCGTTCGAGTCGTCGAAGATGCAGCTGACGCTGATTTGCATGGGAACTATCGTTTAGAAAGTCCACTATATCTATCAGGTTGTTTGAACATTGAGACTAATAAATGAACATATGAATACAAGATATGACGAATATTTTCGCATGGAATAGCTGTTTTAGTGACGTTTTTACGCATGTGAATGTAGTGTACTCAGTTATTGCCGTTTGTTTATCGATTTCAGTGATAATCATGTTACAGCATTGGTAACTGTACTTGCTTCTCAAAACGTTGCTTCTAAACCCGCCACAGTCCGCAATGGCTCAAACAAACCAAAGGTATTCGTTTTGGCCGGATTGTGTAAATTTGTCCTAAATCAAGATGAAAATACACTTAGATGTCCATGTACTGGGCAGCCCTGCTTTTGCAGAATCATTTCTCCGACGATGCACTCAATGTATAATATCGAAATAACTGTTATAACAGTCTATATGGATACGTATAGATTGTTTATATAATTTGGATTCACTGCCCAGTTTTATCTTGAACTCAAAGCTTTGGGCCACTCACTGATAACAGGTAATCGCGGTTATCCGTACGGATAACGGAAACGCGATTAACGCGTTATCAGTTGATGCGTGTGCGTCCTATCTGTCGGCGTCATTGTGCAGCCCAGCAGGTGGCAGCGAGAACACATTCGTCTCGGAATTGTCACCGAGTACGGACGAGCCGCGCGTGGCGCTTGTGTTTCAGGAAAGTTTTGCTTTTACCTATTTGTCAACAGTTTTGTTCTAAAGTGTGTGTAATATAAATTAAACCAGTTTTATGCAGCAACCTTATTATTATCAGTATATTCGGACGCTATAGTGAAAGAACATAGGACCTTGTTATGTTACAAATTTATCAAACACGGCATGCACCTAAACGCCGCTGTTGCTGCTTGGTGTTCTGGTGCCGCGTCGTGGTGTCTGAGGCGTGCCACGTACAGAGCCATCGTTGCCTCGAAAACCGCTGGTGGCATCCGATCGCGACGGTGTTCCAGCTGTTCCAGAATGTTCTCCTGCAACTGCCGGGCTCGCCGCCGGAATCTCTTCAGTCATTGCTAGGATGCGGTCCCGCAGCGTTGGGTCACGGCCAAAGCGGCCCTCTCGCCATCGCTGCCGTCGCATCTCGCGCTCTGTTACCCGACGTCTGTCGTCGTGCGTCGCCCGCTCCGACACCGCCCTGCGCTCCGCTGTCCAAATCCGCTGCAGCTCCCGGGTGATGGTGACAGCTGCCTCTTCCACACGCCCCCAAGAGTCCGGGCTGTGGAGCAGGTGGTCGAAGAGCGTGTCTGCTGTTACAGGCTGAAGCCCGTGGCCCGTAAGCAGACGGTCCCGTGTGGCTGCAAAGCGTGGGCACTCGAAAAAGACGTGCCCCGGCGATTCGTCAACTCGCTAGAGGCCACAATGGAGGGGGTGCTGTGTAAGGTGAGGATTTCGAACATGCTGTCGGATCCGTTCGAATCCCACCGGGGTCTGAGGCAAGGTGATGGACTCTCCTGCCTTCTATTCAACATCGCTCTGGAAGGTGTCATGAGAAGCGTGGGCTTCGACATCCGTGGCACGATTTTCACCCGCTCTCTCCAATTCCTCGGCTTCGCGGATGACATCGACATCATCGGGCGGAACACTAGGATGGTGTGCGAGGCGTACACCCGACTGAAACGCGAGGCCGCAAGGATTGGACTAATGATCAATGCGACGAAAACAAAGTACCTGCTCGTCGGAGGCTCTGACAGTGACAGAGTCAGGCTGGGGAGCAGTGTATCAGTGGACGGCGACGAACTTGAGGTAGTAGAGGAGTTTTGCTACCTCGGCACTGTCGTAACTCCGGACAACAACGTGAGCTGCGAAATCCGGAGGCGCATTGTTCAGGGGAATCGCGCCTACTATGGACTCCACAAACTCCTGCGGTCCAGATGGCTTCTCCCACACACGAAATGTGTCATACGAGAGCTGACAATAAAGTAAGGTCTCCAACGCTGCAACTTCGCCGGATCACGCGCTAGGCGAAATCTGGCAACACCGCCGTGTTCCTTGGTTCCCCCACTACCACTTTGCTGCTGGGTGAGGCTTCCCCGATCGCTCAGTCTTGGCTGAGCAGCCGTCAACGATGGAGGTACCCCTCGCGTCAGCGTCCAAGTGCGAATTGCGTTCTGTAATACGTTTTTTGAGTGCGAAAAAGGTGACACCTATTGAAATCCATCGTCAACTAGTTGAAGTTTACGGGGAAAAGTGTATGGACATAAAAAACGTGCGTAAGTGGAGCCGCGAGTTCAATTCCGGGCGCACTAATGTTCACGACGAGGAGAGAAGTGGCCGACCGTCGGTCTCGGATGCGATTGTTCAAGCAGTGGAGGCAGAAATGCTCAAAAACCGCCGTGCGACAATTAGGGACTTGGAAGAGAAGCTTGGAGGAGTGTGTAGCAGCGAAACAATCCGTCATATCCTTGTGAACAACTTGCAGTATCACAAAGTTTCTGCCCGATGGGTTCAGAAAGAGGTCAACACCTGGCTGCGCGAGGCGGACGGAGAGTGGTATTCTGCCGGCATAGACAAGTTCATCGTGCGGATGCGCAAGGTGTTGGAAAAAAATGGCGATTATGTAGAAAAGTAGCCAAGACCTTGGCCTTTCCAACGGTGTATCGCTTTTTGTAAATAAATGTCATTTTCTATGAAAAAAAAATTGGAGACTTTACTTTATTGTCAGCCCTCGTATATCGCACACTGATAAGACCGGTCGTTCTCTATGGGCATGAATCCTGGACTCTGCTCACGGAAAATGCCAACGCCCTCGCAGTCTTCGAGAGGCGTGTGCTCCGGTCTATCTTTGGCGGTGTGTGCGAGCAGGGCGTGTGGAGGAGAAGAATGAACCACGAGTTAGTTGAGCTGTATGGCGAGCCGGACATCCTGACGGTGGCGAAGGCCGGCAGGCTTCGTTGGTTGGGGCATGTCATGAGGATGCCGGACTCATGCCCCACCAAGAAGGTGCTCACCAGCGACCCGCCCGGCACGAGACGACGAGGAGCTAAGCGAGCTCGGTGGATGGACCAAGTGGAGCAGAACCTGCGAGACATCGGATGCGACCCGGGTTGGAGGGCTGCAGCCATGGACCGAGCTACCTGGAGAACGATTGGTGACCAGGCCATGTCAGCACGACGTGCTCAACTGCGAGCGGGCCATTGAAGAAGAAGAAGAAGAAGAAGAATAATGGTAAATGGGGGTCCGCGACAGCCGAGCGGTAGCGCCGGTTAGAAAATCGGCCCATGAGCGCCTGGGCTTACCACCTCGACGGCGTGGGTTCGAATCCCAACCTAGACCGGACCCTCCCCTGTACGAGAGGACTGACTATCCACGTACAACAGGGAAACAAGTCTCGTAAGCCCTTAACGGGCAGGCATGACCAAGAGGTCGTTACGCCAAGAAGAAGAAGAAGAAGAAGAAGAAGAAGGGAAAACACATCATCGCCTTTTGTGAAGTTTACTTCCAAATTGTTCGTAACATGTTAGACAATTTAAGGTTAATGTTATTAACCGTTACTCGTTCATCTGCCATACAAAATGCAATGAATCGTATGAGTAAAGAACAAAGGACGCTACTATAAACCATCTTTGAACGATTTGTCAGACGACGAAAACCGAGGACGACGAAAACCGGGGCCAGCCTGTAGTTGAGTTTCTAAGAACAAAGATATCAGTATTGAAATACAGAAATGGCAAACTTCTATGTAAAATGTATGAACTACACTGATAAATGGTTGTGGTTATGAAGGGAGAATTTTTTTGGAACCTCAAATTAACATTCTTAATGAACTTTAAAAATTATAAGAGTTGTACAATATTTTGGAAAACACCCTCAAATATCTTCACTAAAAATTTCAAATCGATCCTACGTCTAAATAAAAAGTTATTTTTTCCTAAGTACAGGAAAACATAATATCCCACACAAAATGTATGGACTACCCGGGTAGTCCGGTTGAACGTTAACGTAGGTAATTTTGGTTGAACGGGAGACGGTAAATGAATCTAAGATAAAAATAACCATGAAAAGGGTGTGAAACTCTACTGCTCTCTAAATCCAATGGTTTTCATAATCTTGTACTACAAATAAAACGTCACATTTCTTTTTTAACACATAAGTTGGAACACATCTATAATGCTGTCAATTTCTCTCAAAACCACCAAATTTATTTGTTCTTCCACATTCTAAGCTCGTATAGTTATGTACGAGCCCCAAGTTGATCTTTGTTGAAAATCAAGCGAATGCAGTAGCTATATTTTGCATCAGTTCATTTATCAGTTTCAATATATTAACACTTTGTATGATCAGCTGCATTTTTCTAAAGCACCGTTTGCACGCAAATCTGCATCAGCTGCATGTTTGTCGTCTCCAACGCCTGCTGAAGGGAGGACTCCTTCGAAAGCACACACGACTTGTACGAATTTTGCAACGCAACCAAACGAGAGGCGTAATCATCTACAGAAACATTGACGTCGGCCGTAAAATTCAGTGCAATGCTATTGATCTCCGAGGCCTTCTCGTTCAACTTGGCGATAATTTTGACTGGATCGGCAATGATGTTCTCACCGCGGAACACATCCAACAGGCTCAGATTGAACAGCTCCGACTCATCGACCTGCAGCAGTTTGTACACTTTGTCTAGCTCCTTCTTCAGCCCCGTTTCGACTTGGTTCACACAGTTCGTGTAGCCAAAACCGGCCACATTCATGTAGCTTTCCACAATCGTCCGAAGCTCTTCCAAGCAGCTGGCGTCAGCTGACGAAGGCTGATTGTTTAGCTTGTAGATAAACTCATCCTCGTACGCAATGGACTGCTTCAACGATGCCTCCTTGTTGTCGCTAATGGTCTGGTAGAAGGAGTCCGTCTTGGAAGCTGTGTTCAGCTTTGCCCCGGCCACTGCATTAACGATGTTATCTTGCAGATTCTTGTAGATTGGTTCGATTTCCTTCAGCTTTTGCACGACATCCGTCGAAGCGGTACGTCCGGCTTCGGTGAGGGACACGCCAAGATACGCCAAGGTAATCGCAAAGAATAGTTTCATCTTTGAATATTTGATCCAAAATAAGCTATCAAGAGACACTGTTTGTTAGGAGCTTAGAAGAACTGATCCAAACGACCGAAAATCCTCTGTTTTATACTCGTTCAATCAGCAGGGAATGACATCAATCATAATAAGTTTATCGCTAATGATCATAATGTTGATGTTCTTGGATGTTGAACGTGAGTTTTTAATCGATGACTGACAAGTAGGCTTCTGCTCTTATAGTACGTTAAGCATTTTTTTAACGAGAACAAAAAGAAAACATTAAAATCAAACCATCAAACCTCAATTTACGAATCAGCCAGTCAACGATTCCTCCAATTCTTCTTTGTCTTAAGATCAACTTATTCGAAAATATTTATCATCCACATACTCAATCCGCGGGAACTGGTAAACAGGGGCTGCAAATGTAGATTATCACCGAAATATCAATCTTTCATCACTAACTTTGATTTATCGATAATGATATGGCGCTTGGTATAAAAGAATCCAATCCAGCTATCGCGAGGAGCAATCATTGAAGTTTTTCGTTTAAACCATTACGGATCGCGTCCAAGCAGTTTAAATTTGCGATGAAGTTTACCTCGATCGTGCTGTCCGTTATCCTCGTGTGCACCATCGTTGGGCTGGATTCAGTTGAATGTAATCGACGGGATGTCCTGAAAGCGTTCCTTCCATTGAAGACCACCGGAGGAAAGCAGCAGCGCAAACTACTGTCCGGTGGTTCGGAGCTGCTCGTATCGGTCCAGTCGGAGCTGATCCTCACCCAGGAGCCGTACATTCAGCAGACCATTGACGAAGAAGCCAACATTCTTGACAGCCTCGCTGTTGTGTCCAATAGGGCCTGCGCTAGTTACGTGCAAATGGGAACCGATGCGCTCATGACGCTGGCTGGTATCTCCTTCGGAAACTGTATGGCCAAAATCGACGAAGATATGTTCGCCGGCTTGTTCCCCGCACAGGATAGTGCAGATCGTCAGGCGTACGCCCAGGCCAGCCTGCTCAGCAGCATCCGCGGAGTGAACATCCTTACCGATCCGGCCACTGTTCAGGCCACGATTGAGAGCAAGCTGAGCTCCCCGGTCGTTATAGAAGGAATGGGCGCTATTGGAGATCTTTCGGCCGATTTGAGAGCTGCACTGCAAGACTGTCTTTCGAACGCCCGAGCCCTGTTGAAGTCTTCGCTTGAAACCGCTTCAAGTCAGGTGAACGCCATCTGCGCCAAATAGACAAGTCAAAAACAATGGAAGTAATTCAATGCGGTTTGAGAATGAGTGTTGAATAAAACAATCTGTAAAAACCAGGGTTCTGGTAGTCGATCAAATGTTTTTCAGTCCAAAAGTTTCTTATGTGGCGTTGCATCTGTACTTCAGTTAAAAGGAACTTGTTACGTCTAACAAATTCAACGATCATCGTATGCTCTAATGAACTCATCTTTCCATACTGGCTAACAGTCAAGTGAGATTTTTTTCTTGTTCATTCATGGTTTGATTCCTTGTGTAGGATTCAAGTTCCTGTGGCAACAAGAAAATCTTTCTGTCAATCTTTTGAGCTCTATATCAGAAATATCAGTTTCAGATCACATATCTATATATAACAGAATTTCGAAACTCGGAATGAAACCCCTGGGGAAATCATTTTGATTGTTTTAAATCACGACAAAGTTACAAAAAGACTTTAATTAATCAATATTGTTCAGCTTAATTTTAATCCCTAACATAAGTTATTATATCCAGTAATACAAATTTCGAACATCACCCAATAACATCATATGGACACGATTTGCTGAATAAACAAACCTCTTTGCTCAGTGGTGCATGAATTCTACTAACTATAATGGAAAGTGATCTAAAAACAGGTATCAAATATTTTCTAAATTATAAAGTTTCGATTGTTTATTTTGTCAAAATTACTAATTACTATTGGCTGTATATTGGTTTAAAGTTAATTTTACTATATTATTTCAATCCAAGGTCATCATTTACTTGTGTAGAACACCACCCGTATTTGCAAGGTCTGACGAAAAGGAAAACAAAGATTCCGGAAGTCGTTAAACATTTATTGTCTCACAATTACGTCCGTCAGACAGGCAGCAATATTTAACAACATCCTACTGACATTGAATAAAAAGGGCTTCGAGCATGATAGCAAAATTGTGATAGCGTTACTGAATAGGCAAACGGTACAATTGTTTGACTATGGCAGCGAAGGTTGTTTAAATGGAATACGTTGGATCCTGTTTGATTGTTGGTTTTTTTATTTAATTTTTCAAAATGTAGAAATAATGAAAGATAGCGAAGATCCTGCTTTCGAACCAATCAGCTAATTTTTCCGGCGGTTCATTGATAGTATTTCTAGGTTACTGTTTGATATCGCCAACCAGCAATAAAATGGGGAGGCAAACAATAAAGTTTCTTATTGACCATCGTGTGGCTCATTGACTTAGGCTGAGCGATATTTCGCGACATTTAATCTTCCGTGATTATTATTGTACCGCGCAATTAGCTTTGCCATATCGCCATTCTGCTGTTGATTTATAATCCGGATCTGGTGTGTCGTATAAAATCAAAGAGATAATGTTGAAATTTCAGCAAAAGCCTTCAATCTTCGTAAACGTATGGTCCACCGGACTAGTACTCTGAAGTACCGGTCCAAATCGCACCATGAAATCTTTTCTACTTTTAATTGCCCTGTGTTTGTGTCTGTTGGTGAATGTAGGTTAAGTATCCATATTACGTTAATGCAAAAAATTGCAAATTACATAATTTGTTTTCGTTACCCTCATTTATAACTTCAGGCAGTTGATGTTGGACGTCCGGTGTCGATGGAGGTTATTCAGCGACTGAAGGACATCGAACCAAAGCATGCGGAAATAAAGCGACGTGTCATTAACTTTGTGTACGCGGCTAAGTTAAATGTCGTGGAGCGGATCGATGAATTCTACCTACAGGTGTTTGCCGAAAAGGAGGGATCACTTGCTAGGTCCATAGTGATTGAGGACGAAATGTTGTATCAGTTGGACCATCAAGTGCAGTCGGCCGATCGGAGTTGTCTTGAGATATTGCGGATTATCGTCGATAGCAACATGAACGTGGCTGGTGTCGGATATACGAACTGTATTAACAGTGTCCAAGTAGGCCTCGAACGAGAGCTGGAAAGGGTGCTAAAGCTGCTGGAGTTTGATGAGTCGAAAATTCTCTACCAACGTTTACTGGATGTGTTCGAAGGTGAAAATATTATCTACGACCCGGAACGTATTTTGGCCAAGTTAAAGGACAAAGCATTCGAAATAGACGCGATGGGTAGCGACTGCTTGTCGGGAGTGTTCGAAATCGTTGAGAAATTCGCTGCGGCTCTGGGGGACCTTCGTATAGCTTACCAAACGTGCCTGAACACAAACGAGTCTATTCTGAAGATAGCAAATGAGGCATTGAAGAGTCAGCTAACGGACATTTGCCTTGACACTCTCGCAGACAATTAGCACGATTCTTAAAGCATATATCGGGGACTAAGGTAATAAACATATTTTGAGTCATTTTGAACTACCGCATTTAACATTTTACCGTGTTTAACATCACCCTGATAAAACGTAACTAAAATATGTGCAGCGAAAATATTAATTTTTATGCTTACCACTTACCACTGGTATACTAGCTGAATTACCCAATTTCGTCCGGGACAAAATAAAATTTCAGACTAAAGGGTGTTTTCATTCAGTATCGTGCTTTTACACTCTACAATTTTGTCATTTTTGAAATCAACAAAAGGTTATTTCATAGTATTACCTTAAGTATTACTTAAGTATAGTTATCATTTTTACATACAATTTGCATTAATTATATAGCTGTACTTCTCCCTCAGTGCTTCCGTTTAAAATTAACCAATTGAAGCAAGTATGACAAAAAAAACCTTTAGTTTAGTTTAGAAATCTTTTTGTTTTATTTTCTTTTTTCCGTTTTCCTACCAAATAAAATCTGTTTTCAGTGACGGACTAACTAAGTTATTGTATAACTTTATTATTTAACTATTTAAACAAAATGACCATAAGAACAACAGACGCTATTGGTTTAAAGGGGTTGTATTTAAGCAATGATACAAAGTAGCTCCTTTAAATCCTTCGCCGATTTTGTGTGTTTGAGAATATTTGTTACGTAGGAGAAGATAGAAGAAATCTGAGATGAGCATTACCTATATTGCATTTTAACCATTGTCGAGCTAGGGGGATGGAATCTCTTATTCCTTCATATAGATTTAATATACATACAGACAACGTTGACTTTTATAAATTAGATAAATCGATCTGTTTTTATTCAAAAGTAATTGCTGTGCATAGTTATGTTTGCATAATTTTTTTTGTTATTACTTTATTGTGGTAGAAGTAGATAGAGATAGGAAACAAAGATGCTGCAGCTGATGACCATCTTCACTGGTGAGGTAAACGCTTTATGTTTGGGTTAATTAATGATATCGCGAATCATCATTCGCGAGTAAGACAAACCACGCCAGTCGTTTTTGAAATGTTTCCACACCATCGCCCTATGATCACCGGTTGTGTTCTGATAACCCCCGTTCAAATTTGAATAGTGGCAGCTACGGTACCACCAGGCTCCTCGAAATACCTCAGCACAATTACGAAAATCTGGGTCATTATCGCTATCGAATGTGCTAAACTTTCGATCCTTGTGGATTTCCATCGAATCTCCTGCTGTTCCTGAGTATGTCCCTAATTTCTTCAAAACATACAACTCCGATTCGTTCCCTATCTCAAACTCTCCATACTTAGCATATCCATAGTTTCCTTGAAAATCTTTCATTTCGACCACCAGTTCATGGCGTCGGTTTTTAGTAATTTGATGCACGTATTCCAGCCCGAGCCAAAATTCGTGATCCAAACTCCCGAATCCATTGCGGTACTCCGCCCAGCCCCGATAAAAATCGACAGAACCATCATACCTATGCTGGATCACAATCCAGCCGCCTTCGAACTTATTTTGTTCGCAAAGAACTTTAAAAGGTTCGCTATTCACCCCAATTTTGATCATGTAAGTATCCGATACACTGAGAGCTTGCCGACATGAATCCTCTGGATGCAAAAAGTTAAGCAACTTAGTGGTGAATTTTCCTTGAATACTGATATTTCGTACCGAATCTGTCATCATGTCAAGAGTTTTTTTGCACTCTCCAAGCTGCTCAGTCACACTCTGCAAAAGAAGCAAACATCAATTTAAAAAAAACGATCAACTTGATTTTCTGAACCGGATCTCCAACACCTATTGCACACTTCCTTACCTTGTTAAAAGATTCTTCCATTGCTTGCATTTTGGCCTCAATCCTCTCGTTCTTTTCGTTAATATTATTTTCGTAATTGGTTAGCTTCTCCTGTAGACGATGCTCCGTTTCCTATAAAGAGTCGATATTTTTCTCCTTTATCATTGCGTTTTCACTAACTTGTGCTGGAGATTCACCTTCAGCGAAGTTTTCATAGTGTGCTCTACATCTTGTAGTTTGTCTTTTAAGTAATCAAGTTTATTCATCAGTTTATGTAATTCGAAACTATTGATCGCCATTGTGAACCGTGCTGATAAAACAACACCAAAACACAGGACCAAGACATAGCTACGTTGATTCATAACTTTCAATTTGCTGTAATTCAAAGCACTTAAACACACAGTCAGAACGAAAGTTGAAACACGACTGAGGATCGTACGAATTCGTTTGGTTCGGAAAGGCAAGAAATGCAAAGAACTATTTCTGATAATGTGTTCTGAGCGATAACGCGTGCACATTCATCACAAACAGTGAACCAATTAAACGCCAACATATTTTGGCAAACACTTTCTGGGTCACACATCACTTTCTGGGTACACATCAGCACATACCACAAACTAAATCGAGAGCATGAACTGATTATGTTATCTCGGACGGTTATTCCTGGCTCAGCTTTCTGATTCGTCAAATGCTCAAGACTGGTTGGGGATCCGCGACTGTCGAGCGGTAGCGCCGGATAGAAAATCTGCGGCGTGGGTTCGAATCCCAACCGAGACCGGACCCTTCCCCTGTACGAGAGGACTATCAGGTTTAGGTTTATGAGCCACAATCTACATGTGGCTTACACATGTGGTCCTTTTACTGTTATTTATTGATACGTCGAGAATAAATGCCTATCAATGAATATAATGAACTGTTAAAAGTAAAATGTGTACAAGTTGCAGATGTTGTAGATCGCAGATCATGAACCGTATTGTGTACCACTCAGTGAAAAATAAATGCTTATCAATAAATAAGAAGAATTAAGAAAAAACGGAGCTCGAATGCGAAATTTCTGCAAGGGCTAATAGGGGTACATACTGCATACTGTACTGTGTAATACTGTTTTCAGGTTTATGAGCCACAATCTACATGTGGCTTACGCATGTTGCGCTATTACTGTTATTTATTGTTAAGTCAAGAATAAAGGCTTATCAATGAATAATAAAAAATGTAAAAAGTAAACGTAAAATGTGTTCAAGTCGATTTTAGATCCCAGATCATGAACCGTATTGTGAACCACTCAGTGAAAAATAAATGCTTATCAATAATTAATAAGAAGTGCTAAAAGTAAAAGTAAACGGAGCTCGAATGCGAAATTCTTGTACTGCAATCATTAGGTGGAAAATTATGAAAGGCTTTGTTTATCTAAGTGAATTGTACTTTTATCATAAAAAGGGCTACAGACAACAAAAACATAGTCGTGCTATGATGTTATCGTTACCAGACATATACAGTTAGCCGAAATATTGAGCATACAACTGAACGAGCACTGGATTTATTTCTATAACGCGGACAAACATAAACCTAATTTAATTTTTACAATTTAGTTTGATAGCAAATTTATCAGACAACATGCACTTTTTTTACATAACTAATCTGTATTTTTTATGGTGAAATAATAAGTAGAAAACGGCCCTTTTTCATCAACGCAAAATTGAGCGTACAGATCTATGTACTTCATAATCTAAGGGTCAAGATGGGATCAAATTAAAAAAAAACCATTTAGTTACTATTTTGTATGACTATCTTTGGGACCCAATACTGCCTGCAACCCTTTTGTCATCGATTCCACTGCACGATCTTTACTATTCCATATTTTTTTAAGTAATTCAATTTACAGTTTCCGGCACACAAATAAATAATAATAAATGCATATACAGTTGGTCCCCGCAGTACGCGAATGTTTGGGACCGGACGCAATAGCGTATATCGAATTTTCGCGTATTGCGGATTTTCTCTGCCATTTCGTTTATACCTCATATTGAAGAGTTGACACTGAGAGGGAACCGCTTATTTAACATATCTTTTATCGAAATCACTAATAAGTGTTCCATTTCTTACATTGCATAATTATGTCTCTGTTAAAAAGTGCATATTAAAAACTTCATTCTACCAAAACAAAGTAAAATTGACTAGTCAGAACTCAAGCAACGCTATGAGCTGTCAGTTGTAAAAAATCGCGTATTGCGAATTCGCGTATATCGAGTATCGCGTACTGCGGGGACCAACTGTACTACATATTTTAGTTTTTTTTTATGTATAGAGTTCTGTGTACACTAAAAACTCGACCAATACAGAACCGTCGCTTCTGAAACTTTTCACACATATAGTTTAAGCACTGCAGATGTTGTTGAAGGTTTGTTTGATCACTATTTTTTGATAAAATCATCTAAATTTTACAATTGAAGATCAGTTTTACTAACACAAACAAAACAAGCATGTAAACAAATGTCAAGGTGTATCTACCATAGCTACAACAAGGTTTATACATCACAGGGAACAACACGGAAAACATTTTAAATATGACGTTATTGTAACTACTAAATTAAATCGAACTTTTAAATAAAGAGGAGACCCATAGCTCTTTTCTTAACCTCTTCGTCACCGAGCAACGCCGGGGCGTCAAGCTAGTATCTAATATTTTATGTGTACTTTTTTAGCTTTTAGAATCCTCTGAAAGTGCTTTGGCATGCTCTCTACTAAGATTTTTAGTTTTTGGGGGTCTAATTCCTCCCAAACGTGCACTATAGCTTCGAAATAGTCGTTTTCATTCGATAGTCCACCCTGGCGTCTACAATGAGGGGGGCTCTGAGGAAGCTATTTCAACAATTTTATCCGATAATAATAGAAAAAAGACTTCGACTTCTTGACAGTTTGTTTCGAGTCGTTGACCTGCAGAAAAACGAACTTCTCTTTAACACGTTAAGCGCTACGTCGGCCCCGTGGGGCCAACAGTGTTCTTCCCCGTAAGCCGGCGTCGGACTGCTCGGACCGACAGAGCTCGTTAGGTAGGCCGGCGTTTCTACGAATCGCTGGCAGTACGGAAAGCAGTGCAATTTGGGGATAGCGCTTAACGTGTTAAGGCCCGTCTGTATCAGTGAAATCTCCAGATTTGCCTGCAGGATGTTTATGTAGGAATCGGCAGTCATGATAACATCAATTTTCAAAAGCCTCCGCACACCATTCCATGTAAAACAACCCCAGACCATCATATTTCCTCCTTCATGTTTTACTGTGCGCTGGATGTGACGATCCTGAAGTGCCTCGTACGAATTGCGCCATACACGTTCAAGCCGTTTCAGATTAAAAAGCTCAAATTTGGATTCGTCAGACCACAGACCCACTTTCCAGTACTCTAAATGCTTAGCAGCATACTTCTGAGCGAACTTAAGACGTTTGACCTCATTGGACTTGTTGATATAAGGGCGCCTCCTAGCAAATCTGCTCTACGTATGCAACAAGCCGGCAACGGATAGTTCTTTCGAAATCTGATGGCTGAAGTGTTTCCATGATCTCGACTGTCAGGTAGGACTATTTTTGTCTGCTTTGCTGGTTTCGTACTTTGCATGAGTTACGTTAATGTTGA
Source organism: Anopheles ziemanni (assembly GCF_943734765.1). Classification (NCBI taxonomy): domain Eukaryota; kingdom Metazoa; phylum Arthropoda; class Insecta; order Diptera; family Culicidae; genus Anopheles; species Anopheles ziemanni. The sequence continues at coordinate 40,610,156 of NC_080705.1, forward strand.
TAAGCACCAAAAACATATTTTATTCTATGGAATTCCTTGTAACACTCAAATTAATGAGATACCTAAACCTTAAATTAACAAATTGTGTATTTACAATCAAACATGAATTGAACATGTGATCACACATGTATGAATATTCATGGGACATATGTCCCATTTGTCAGAAAGGGTGCTAACGAACCTATAAAGTATGAAAACTCAATTAATCGGTTAGCTTTCAATGGAAAAGTTTATGCCAAACTCGAAATTTCAAAGTGGACACTTTGTCTTGTCACAGTTTTTTACACTGTTTTTTTGTTAGGAAGCACTTTGAGCTTGTTAAGTATAACTTTGCCGTTATCGGTAGCAACATTGGCGCGCCGAAAAAACGTCGCGTTCTCTCTTGTCAAAAGTTCCGGGATTGTTTTACATAAGCTGGTATTATATTTTGAGGTAGTGGTATAGGTAGATATAGTGTAATCGTACGTAGCAATAATACCAGCTTATGTAAAACAAGCCCGGAACTTTCGAGAAGAGAGAACGCGACGGTTTTTTCGGCGCGCCAATGTTTATTTTCCATACGACACCGCCAAATGCCACGTGCATCACCGGCAAGCACCACGCGCTACACCGGTTCCCACGAGCAAGCAGAAGACGCCGACTCAGCAGAACCACCGAGATGCGCACCATCGGTTCCCACGGGCTGCACCAGACGCCGAATCAGCACTTCGCGCACACTCACAGCTAGGGACAGTTAGGCAAAGCCAAGTTAGGAATAATCAGTTTTAGTTTAGAACTCAAGAGAAGAGGACATGCCTCATTAGCAATAAAGAATATTGTATTTTTAAAACTTAATTCTTCGCCCTCGACTCATAATTATATGTTTGTTTTCGTGATAAGTGAATCTCATAAAAAATATGTAAAACAAGATACAATTTTTTTTTACAGTGTATTTAGTTGGATTAAGAAAACAATACTGAGAGAAAATCAGCGAATGCAGTATTCATATTTTGCATCAGTTCATTTATTAGTTTCAATGTATCAACACTTTGATTGATCAGCTAGATTTTTCTAAACAATCGTTCCCATGCAAATCAGCGTTAGTTGCATCTTCGACGACTCGAACGCCTGCTTAAGAAGGGACTCGTTCGAAAGCACGCACGACTTGTACGAATTCTCCAAAGCACTCAACCGGGTGGCGTATCTATTCACAGCGTCATTGATGTCGGTCAAAAAACTCACCGAAATGCCATTGATCTCCGCTTCTTTCTCGTTCAATTTGGCGATAATTTTTACTGGATTTGAAATGATGTTCTCACCGCGGAACACATCCAACAGGCTCAGATCGAACAACTCCGACTCATCGACCTGCAGCAGTTTGTAAACTTTGTCTAGCTCCTCCTTCAGTCCAGCTTCGACGGTGTTCACACAGTTCGTATAACCGACACCGGCCACAAACATGTTGTTTTCCATGAGCGTCCGAAGGAATCCCAAACAGCTGGAGTCAGTTGACGGAGCCTGATTGTTCAGCTGGTAGGAAAACGAGTCCTCGAGTTGAATCGACTGCTTCAACGATGCCTCCTTATTGTCGATAATGGCCTGGTAGAAGGAGTCTGTCTTGGAAGCTGTGTTCAGCTTTGCGCCGGCCACTGCATTAACGATGTTATCTTGCAGATTCTTGTAGATTGGTTCGATAGCCTTCAGCTTTTGCACGACCTCGGTCGAAGCGGGGCGCCCGGCTTCGGAGAGGGACGCGCCAAGACACACCAAAGCAATCGCAAAGATTAGTTTCATCTTTGATTATTTGATCCAAAATAAGCTATCAAGAGACACCTTTTGTTAGGAGCAGCTTAGAAGAACTGGTGAAATCGTAGAAAACTCCACTGTTTTATACTCGTCCAATCACCAAGGAGCTATATCGATCATAATAAACTTATCACTTATCCATATATCTTTATGTTAGCTGTAGATTTGATATTTCAATCTTTAACACACAAATTGATTTTTGCGCTCACAGTACGCTTAGTGTAAAAAAAAACAATAATCCTATTTTTGTACGATAGAAATGATGAAGATCTTAAACAGTGGTTTTCGATGTCTGATAACATCCGGGTTCAAATACGAATCAGTCAGTCTGATCAACTGATACGAAAACATTTATGGTCCTCATCCTCAATCTTTGTGAACTGTTAAGCAGGTAGCTATGTCCGGGTTATTAAAGAATGTAGATAAGCAACGAAACATACATCATTTGTCACTAGCTCGGAATTATCGTTAATGTTATGGCTCTAGGTGTATAAAAACTAAAGTCAGTTGAGAGGAGCATTCATTACACTTCCCTGTTTATACCAATACGGGTCGCTCTCAAGCAGTTAAAGTTTGCGATGAAGCTTACCTCGATCTTGCTGTCCGTTATCCTCGTGTGCGCCCTCGTTGGGCTGGATTCAGTTGAATGCAATCGACGGGATGTTCTGAAGGCGTTCCTTCCATTGAAAACCACCGGAGGAAAGCAGCAGCGCAAACTGCTGTCCGGTGGTTCGGAGCTGCTCGTATCGGTCCAGTCGGAGCTGATCCTCACCCAGGAGCCGTACATTCAGCAGACCATCGACGAAGAAGCCAACATTCTTGACAGCCTCGCTGTTGTGTCCAATAGGGCCTGCGCTAGTTACGTACAAATGGGAACCGATGCGCTCATGACGCTGGCTGGTATCTCCTTCGGAAACTGTGTGGCCAAAATCGACGATGACATGTTCGCCGGCTTGTTCCCCGCACAGGATAGTGCAGATCGTCAGGCGTACGCCCAGGCCAGCCTGCTCAGCAGCATCCGCGGAGTGAACATCCTTACCGATCCGGCCACTGTTCAAGCCACGATTGAGAGCAAGCTGAGCTCCCCGGTCGTTATAGAAGGAATAGGCGCTATTGGCGATCTATCGGCCAATTTGAGAGCTGCACTGCAAGACTGTCTTTCGAACGCTCGAGCCCTGTTGAAGTCTTCGCTTGAAACCGCTTCAAGTCAGGTGAACGCCATTTGCGCCAAATAGACAAGCCAGAACGAGAAAACAATGGAAGAAATTCAATGCAAATTAAAACTGAGTGTTAAATAAAACAATCTGCATTCCGGCATTCCGGTAGTCGATTAACTGTTTTTTAGTCCGAATGTGTCTCTTACACCTTGCTCACCGTTGAAGTGCTTTTTATAAACCATTAAGTGCTCTTTATATACGAAGTTTAGGAACAGCAAAAATCCAAATTGGGGTCTGGGACAGCCGTGCGGTCGCGTCGGTTAGAAAATCGACGATGGAACTCCGGGGCTCACCACCTCGACGGCGTGGGTTCGAATCTCAACCGAGACCGGACCCTCCCCCTGTAAGATAATACGCTCCTTTTTGGGTTAATAATTCCTCAAAAGAGTGATCATTAGCACCAGAGTCAAATTGAGTTTACAAGCACCCATGAATTTGTTTTCCAAATTCATAGTTTTTCATTTTGTCAAAACTGATCGATTCAACTTATGCGAATAAAGCCGTTTATGTCAGTGGATTAACTTTATTATAATGATAGTCCGATTTACCCTCGCTATCCAATCCTTCTTGGTCTGATGGTTGAACTCTTGTTGTTTCGTTATTCTATTAATCCTACGTCATGTACTCCAGCAGAATGCGATCCGGATGCCTCTGTTCGACAAACAGCAATAAACTTAAACAGGAATGATAAGGTGTTCCGGAAGTTGGAACAACCATTATTGTCTGAATGTGACGTCTGTCAGATAGGCAAGAACATACACCAAAGTAGAAGTGCAATCAGGAAACTGTTGGCCAAGGGGGATGGAGTAGTAATGAATATCAAGTAGTAATGATATTTATGCATCGTTCTTATGTCTGCCAGTTTCACAATCAATTGTCTTGCTTCCATTACCAATTTTGTCGTAATTAACGTAACAATGCTGTAAGTGAATTTTGAATTGCAAAAACCTAAAAGAAATTTGGAGCCAATATGATATTAAAAAGTATATAAGATGACTGATTCTGTTTGTCCAGTCTATTTGGGTAGTGTGCAATTGATACTGGACGGAAATGCTGCCTGCCTTCGTTCAAGATCCTGTTTCCATGTCAACTAGACGCATGTTTATGATTACTCTCTGATAGCGTTTTTAGGTTACTGATTGGCTAAGCGTGGCAGAAATTAAAGGGGAGGGAACGACACAGTTCTTTATTGTGGTTTTGTTGTAATGTTTTAATTACATAATTTAATCTCTCGTGATCATTATTGCACCGCGTGATAAACTGCGTGATTCTTTGCGTTTCCGTATCGTCGTCCTGCTGTAGATTAATAATTTTTATTTGTTTTACTGAATTAAGTCAACGAGATATTTTTGGGGTTTCAGCAAAAATCTTCAATCTACGTAAACGTTTGTTTGGTCTTTGGACTAGTACACGCCAATCCAATTCTTTTCGGTTTTCGTTAAGTAATATGTCGATGTAGTGGATGAATGTCTGCTTGATTGCAAAATTTCATTCCATCTCTTGTTGTAGTGTATACCATGGTACGAAAATCTTACATGATTTTAAACATATTTACGAGGAAAGTTTTGACCCTTGAGTATTGGGTTTCGTTTCAACAGCAAATTTGATTTTGTGAGACACGGCTTCACATCCAGTGGAAGCCGCAACGCACGCAACCATCCTTTCACTCGCCGCTACCGGTACCCGATAGCGGAGATGTGGACAAAAGGATAGCCTCTTCGCTTTCCGACCGTCCCTGCGAAAGGACGTGTGCTGTTTTTCGGAAACTCGTAATCCGTACCGTTTCGTCTGTCAGATACGCATAGATCTTTTTAAAGTGTATTATTTGTCTAATCGTTAAAAGTAGAATAAAGTATGTTTTAAACAAAGTACAAAACACAACAATAAATTTTGAACACTGTTATCAGTGTAGGTGTAAACTTTGTTTACTAACATGATCGCGATAGATGGCAAATGTGACAGTAGGGGGGGTTCGGAGTTAAACGGATAGGATCGCGCGAAATGAGTCCAACAGAAGGAGCGGAAGAAAGCCATAAAAAAGGTATCGCAAGAAAACATCGCTCCTATTCTGTTGGAAAAAAATAGAGAGACGAATGACCGAATAGGTCAAAGTCTCTAAAATTAAAAAAAAAAAATTCTGTTGGAAAAGCGATAAGAACGCAGTTTAATTTTTGTAACGCCGCATAGTACGGTTTTCGATTAATAAATAAAGTTACGAGAAATTTTGCTTACATTAAACCAACAGTAGGATTTGTTTTATTTCAAGGATCTCTGAATCGTTAACTTAATGTGTAAGGTACAAGAGGTCGAGATATAATACAAAATAATATAAAAAGAATGTAAACGTGTAAATCGTGATTGACCACACTGATTAGAACATATTTTCATAAATCTAATGAATACTTCGTTTTGGTCCGCAAATCTATTTATGGATGAAATGCGACCCACGTGGTCAAACGAGTTTGACATCACTGATGTAAAGCCATCTTGCCCCACTTTCTATTAAGTTTGGATGGAATAACGTTATCTTAATCATCGTTCCACGCAAGCAATCTAAATGCGATTCGAGCACGTGCAAACACTTATAGCTTAGTGAACGTTAGAATCGAATTATTGGAAATAATACAATGTCCATACAATGTTTACAATCAGAAGACGAAAATGACTTGGATTCTGAAAGCATATTTCTCAAACGAAAGAAAGATACACGAAGCTGGAGAACGGTCAGCCGAAGTTGCAAAGGGCATGAACGGAAATTCTTATATTACCAAATATTGTTGAAGAACTTGCATTTCCCCTGTACGAGAGGACTGACTATCTACGTACAACAGGGAAACAAGTCTCGTAAACCCTTAACGGGTAGGCATGACCAAGAGGTCGTTACGCCAAGAAGAAGAACTTGCATTTTAAATTCGGAACCGAACAGGCGGGTACCGATATTTTGAGGCTAGTCTTAAGAGGTTGAAATTGAATGAATTATCAATTATATAACCGTTATACAATTTTTGTTGAATTCAAAAGGCGAAGAAATTATGTTCGTACGCAACTTGTAAGCAATTGGATTTTTTATCATGCAAAGTTGTGAACAAGTTAGTTTATAAGAAGTACATAATCGATTAAACTGAAATAAAAGCAAATTAAATCCTGCGATGCAATTTTTCTAAACCAATACGGGTCCTGGAGTATTTTTTATTAGAAAAAATTGAATATTATAAATTAATATCACTTATATTAATAGTATTATTGGTAACTGAACGTGTTTCATAAATTAACTATTTTTTTTAAATGATCATTTAAAAAAAAAGAGTAAATGCACATTTGTTCGATATATAAATAGCAAAACAGGTTTAAACTATCCCAATGGCCTATCTGGGTGCGCATAGAAAGTAGATCACCGTACATGCAATGCTCTTTATGAATGTGTGCGTTTCCGTTTTTCTGCTATTTATGCTGCCCTTCACCGACTAACGAAACGAAGTACTGGTTCAGCGGCAGATCAGAAACACCGAAAAGGGAAAAGGAAACTGGACATAATTTTCACTTTCGTCAATCCTTCTACGAGACGTGTATCACCTTCACCTTCGTCGTCACCACGAACGGATCACCTTCGAGTGCTTCAGACAGGCTGGAGTGTTCAGAGTGGTCCGTATCTGTGGTGCGGCCGGCATCATTTCTCCTCAATCTGGCAAGCAATTGTTGTAACGTCACGTTTTCTGTACTTTTCATTTCACTTTTCTTTCTTTTATTGTGTTTTCTCTCACTCAGGTGAGCCTAGACATAAGAAACCAATCGCCACACAGAGTTAAACCATAGCTAGCATTTCTTGCATTTTCCTTCAGTTAACTTCTTCGCGTCACGACGAGGTGGAGAAATGTGTCTTGATTTTGCAGCCACATAAATAGAAGAGAGACTGCGCGGGCTTATGACAGACTAGGCTGTGCTATTTCGAACAAATGAATCAAACATGGGAGAAACTGAGGAGTTGGATATTGGTAAACACACAGCGTAAAGAGGAAAGAGCGTACATGTAACTAATCAAAAAGTTCCCTTCAGGAACCAATAACACACCAAAGCGTTTGAAAACAATTGACTCAAAATACTTGTCCAGCGCCATGCCTGGACCAAGTCTGGTACAATGCATCAAGACGTAATTGAAAAAATATATATGACTGGATGATTTGTTAGAGGAAATATGGATGCTTAATTGTAAGCAAACAAAAATATTTTTTGTTTCCGCCCGGGATCGAACCGGGGGCCTTCCGCGTGTTAGGCGGATGTGATAACCACTACACCACGGAAACACATGTTTGGTATGATGCTAAATCACGGTCGGATCGCACTATCTTTGTTTTCTGAGCTGTCGTTGACATCAGTAATTAAGCTCCTGTCATCACAATACAATGAATTATGTAATTTTGATTGATTACCAAGTTTCTGGTATAAAAATAAGTTTCAGTAATAATATTTTCTCATTATTCTACTATTTTATAGATGTTCTATTGGTTAAGAAAATATTAATAGACTTGCAGAGAAATTGCATCGAACATGTATCGTGTATGTTTATAATCGTGTTATTTATTAAACCATGGATTACTATTGTTTGAATTCCCTATTATAGCTTATTGAGTGAATACAACTTTGAAGCCCGAATAAGGAATCTTACTTAAATGATTCTTTCTACCAATACAATTACAATATCCAATACTGTTACTCCAATATAATAATAAAAATTATGCTTCAAAGTTCGGACATATTCAGCAACAATGATAATAGTATTATCAGTTGACACTTGAGATTATGTTTTCTCCCTTCCGCTTCTGCTACCTCTTACATACGATAAGACTACTTATACACACTGACAACGAAAGATTACTCTCTACAAGAAAGATTGTAGCTGTTAAATATACATGCTCCGTACTCCTATGGTCAGTTTCTTGTGATCTTTCGCATGAGACACAACGCACAAAGTGTTCTTTTTTTCTTGATTCTCATACGTTGCAAAAACATCCGGGATGGGAGAAAGTAACAGGATACTCCTGTTGCTGCTGCTGTGGTGTTCGATCGGTACGCTGGCCAATCCGACCGGTTCGAAGCGTTCGTTTGATAGAACAGCGCAACAGTGCGGATATGAGGTAAAGCATGGCGTAAAAGTATAATGCTCAACTCAAATAAAAAGTATTAACTGCCTATTCTAAATGTTTTTGTGCTTATGGCAGAGCTGCCCGGCTTTGAAGGATAACATGCTCAATGTGCATATTGTGGCCCACACGCACGACGATGTCGGTTGGCTGAAGACCGTGGATCAGTACTACTATGGAAGTGAGTGGGGAAATCTATTTCATTGATGATAGACGTACGTTCTATGGGGTAGTTGTTTAATTATTTCATTTCATATAGGTAGAAGCAATATCCAGAAGGCGGGCGTTCAGTACATTTTGGATTCAGTACTTCAGGAGCTTCTGAAGGATCATACGAGACGATTCATCTTCGTCGAGTCGGCCTTCATGCATAAGTGGTACACGGAGCAAACTACCGCGGTGCAGGAAACTGTACGAAATCTTGTGGACGAAGGTCGCTTGGAGTTTATTGGAGGTGCCTGGAGTATGAACGATGAGGCTGCGGTTCACTACCAGAGTGTGATTGATCAGTTCACCTGGGGCTTGCGGTTCCTGAACGATACGTTCGGTGAGTGCGGTCGCCCGAAGGCAGGCTGGCAGATTGATCCGTTCGGACACTCGCGGGAGCAGGGTTCACTGTTCGTCCAGATGGGATACGATGGTCTGTTCCAGGGACGGTTGGATTTCCAAGACAAACAAGAGCGTATCGCCAAACAGACGATGGAAATGATGTGGAAGACAAGTGCGAATTTAGAGGACAGCGAGCTGTTCACCAGTGGTCTGTACTACATCTACGCACCACCGCCTGGTTTTTGCTTCGATGTTCTTTGCAATGACGATCCAATCATTGACGGGCCATACTCGAGGGATAACAACGTGAGGGAGAAGGTATTCCTAGTGAAGTTTGAAGTTGAAGGGCAGTATCTATTGATATGTGTTTTTTCGTTCAAAGGTTGATCTTTTCCTCGAGACTGTGCATAATATGTCGAAAACATATTTGACTAACAATATTATTCTAACGATGGGCGAAGATTTCCACTACCAAGATGCCAATATGTGGTTTAAGAACTTGGATAAGCTGATCAAGTAAGTAAGGCACGAAGGGAATTGATTATGTCTGATTCAAATAACACTTTTTGCATTTTCTCCTCCGAAAGGTACACCAATGAGCGTCAAACCGAAGGTTCAATGGTACATGCATTTTATTCCACACCTTCGTGCTATTTGAAAGCTGTCCACAGCGCTAAAATAGAATGGCCTACAAAGTCGGACGATTTCTTTCCATACGCGTCGGACCCAAATGCATTCTGGACTGGGTACTACACCTCGAGGCCCACGCAGAAGCGTTACGAACGGGAGGGAAACCACTTCCTGCAGGTATGCAAGCAACTTTCGGCCATCGCTCCCACTAAGGAATCGTTCTATGAGGATCATTTGACGGCGCTCCGGGATGCTATGGGGGTGATGCAGCATCATGACGCCATTACCGGTACGGAGAAGCAACACGTGGCAGATGACTACGCTCGGATGCTGTATGAGGCGTTTGAGGCTTGCAGTGCCAATACACGATCGGCGTTGAATCAACTGTCGGGCGAAAGAGACTCGTTCAAGTTCGACTGGACGTACTGCAAGGAGGCGAACGTTAGTGCTTGTGCCTTGACGGAGAGCTCCGACAACAACGTAGTCCTGTTGTACAACCCTCTTGGACACAGTTCGGACGATTTCGTTCGACTGCCCGTGAAGGAGAGTCACTATGTGGTTCGAAACGATCGCGGTCAAACTGTTCCGTCGACTCTGATTCCTATTCCGAGTTCGGTTCTGGACCTTCCGTTCCGCCATAGCGCAGCCACTCACGAGTTGGTGTTTCATGCTGAATCGATTGCTCCGGTAGGCTACCGGTCATTCTATGTTTCAAAGGAGGCGGAGAAGAAGGACGCCTCTTCTAGTATCGCTACAATTCGTCAGGAAGAACACGTCAGCATTGGAAACGATCTTCTCACGGTCCATTTTGATGAGAATGGCTTCATGAGCTCGATCACGGTTGATGGAGCGACGCATCCTCTGAAACAAAACTTCCTGTTCTACGAAGGAGCTTATGGAAACAATGAGGAGATCAGGAACCGATCGTCTGGGGCATACATCTTCCGTCCGAATGGAACCGAGAAAGCGGTCACGGAAGTGGTGGAGCTTCAGGTGGTCAAAAGCGAACTCGTACAGGAAGTGCACCAGATATTCAACGAATGGATCAGCCAGGTTATCCGAGTGTACGCCGGGCAGGATCACGTAGAGCTGGAGTGGCTTGTCGGACCGATTCCGATCGATGACGGTACGGGTAAGGAAATAGTGTCCCGCTTTGAGTCCGATATTGCCAGCGAAGGAGTGTTCTGGACGGACTCGAATGGAAGAGAAATGCTTCGACGCGTGCGAAATAAGCGCGAAACATGGAATCTTGACCTGGCCGAGCCGATATCGGGGAACTATTATCCAGTGACTAATAAAATCGTCATTGACGATGGCAGCTATCGTTTGGCTCTGTTGAACGATCGTGCCCAGGGTGGTTCTAGCTTGAGCGATGGTCAGCTAGAACTTATGGTTCATCGTCGTCTATTGCGGGATGATCGATTTGGAGTTGGGGAGGCACTTAATGAAACACAATACGGAACCGGTCTGGTTGCTCGCGGAAAAATCTTTTTATTGTTCGGGCAATACACTAATTCTATCTCCCAAAGACCAACCCAAGCAGCAAAAGAACGTTTCTTGCAAAACAAAATACATTTGCCTTCTTGGGTGTTTATTGCTCCCGCAAATGTATTTTCTTTAGAAGAGTACAATTCAGTTTTTGGAAAAAATTTCACTTTCCTCTCTCATTCTCTTCCACCCCATGTTCATTTGCTTACATTGGAACCGTGGAAGGACAGCACTGTTCTAGTGCGATTTGAGCACTTGTTTGAGAAAGGTGAGGACAATGAGTTTTCGTTGGCAGTCCAAATCGATCTGCAGCATCTGTTTAATAACAAGACGATTGCCAGTCTTCGGGAAACTACTTTAGCAGGAAATCAGTGGAAGGAAGACGTGCATCGTATGGAGTATGGATTAAAACGAAAAGCATCTAAAAGTTCACAGAACAATCATGAGGACGATCGTTTCACAATCGAGTTGCAGCCGATGGAGATCAGAACGTTTATCATTCGATTTGAATAGAATTTACACATTTATTCAATTTAATAACAGTACACTTTTTTTCACAAAAGGCTATGTTTAGACTATGGTAAAAAGGTGTTGGATGGGTTTAGACTATGGTAATTGATGGATTACTATTAGAAAAAACTACTATTGTTACAAAATACTAGTAAACTTTCTTCTTGAGTTGCATGTTTTACAATTGAGTAGTAATAAACATGAATGTTTCATTACAGTATTCCCACGGTGTATTTTATTTTGTCCTCTTTTAAGTTTTAGTTAACAGGTATTATTGTCTTCTATTTGATCACACACAATCAAAGCAGATTTATTTTTTTATTTATTCAAGAGACAAAGCATGTTTATTTTCACTTCATATCAAGTAGGAGATGCTATTTATATTCTTGTCAATCATGTTTATCTTAAGTTTCCACAACGCATCTGCTATCTAGTGGAAGCAACGGGCGAAATGAACTGTTTACATCCGAAACCATCGTTATCGTACCGATTGTTCCAGCCGCACAAAGCCTATTACTTAAGCACATGTAAACACAACACGATAGCAACAATTGTGTCACATATGTTGAACAACAAAATTAATTGTGAAAATATCACTTACAAAAGCCCCCCCGAAAGATGACTTGACAACGCTGACCAACAATATATCGGACAGTGGCAGCTGCTTGCATGATATCTACCAATCAATCAACATGTAAGACATCTCTAGAGCTTTCTCAGTTCTCCTTTCCGTGGCCGCTGTCAAACGGTTCCGATTAGAGCTTTGCAGGGTGTCCCTATCGCGTGTGATCCTATCTACTCCTATCAACCGTGATCCAACCAATGGGCACTCGAATTAAATTGATCACAGTTCGTGGAGATGAGTAGATTGTATTCTGTCGAGCGACACTTGTAGATCACCAATGCAAATTGAATTCGTATGGCTGTGTATGTGCCAGCGCACTTGTTTATTATGCGGCTTCTGTGATAAGGCATGGACGCGCGGAGTTATAAATTAAACCGCACGTAAACTTCACCACATTGACGGCAAGCGATCGACAGAAGCGTACTGGCCGCCGTTTTGACCTGTTTTGTGAGCCTGAAATCAGTTTTTATGAAGGTTGGTGTTTTACTCAAATAGATAAGGACATACGGATTGTTCTAAGTGAATGAGTACGTGCGGTGAATCAAGATGGTCAGTCAGCGTTTGGTGTTACTCGGGCTAAGTGTTTTCAGCGTAATTTTGTCAGCCCATGGAAGCCCAAGATGGTACTCGCATTCGACTCGTAAGGAGGCAGGATGTGGCTATGAGGTATGTTAAGTTAGAAAAGCGCTAACAATTTCAAAAACAGTACCAACGAGCTTCTTATTGATGCATGTTGCAGGCCTGCCCGGCTCCGAAGGAAGGCATGATCAATGTGCATCTGGTACCACACAGTCACGACGATGTGGGTTGGCTGAAAACAGTCGATCAGTACTACTATGGAAGTAAGTAGTAGGTTGGTGATAGTGAGATGAGTGCATTATCAATCTTACTTCTCATGGTATATGTGTTCGTTTGCGTCTGTTATCTTTACCGTAGGTCGAAACAGCATTCAAAAAGCGGGCGTTCAATATATCCTCGACTCGGTAGTACAGGAGCTGGTGAAGGACCCAAGCCGACGTTTCGTGTACGTTGAGTCGGCCTTCATGCATAAATGGTACATGGAGCAGACGGCTGAGCTGCAGCAGCAGGTGAAAATGTTGGTCGACGAGGGACGGCTTGAGTTTATCGGCGGTGCGTGGAGTATGAACGATGAGGCAGCCGTCCACTATCAGAGCGTTGTCGATCAGTTCACCTGGGGTTTGCGGTTCTTGAATGATACGTTCGGTGAGTGTGGACGTCCCCGGATCGGCTGGCAGATCGATCCGTTCGGGCACTCCCGCGAACAGGCTTCCCTGTTCACTCAGATGGGCTACGATGGGTTGTTCTTTGCGCGGCTCGATTACCAGGATAAAAACCATCGGATGCAGACGAGGACGCCGGAAATGGTTTGGCACACCAGTGGCAGCTTGGGGAATAGCGATCTGTTTACCAGTGTCCTGTACAATCATTACTCGGCGCCTCCGGGCTTCTGTTTCGACATTCTGTGCAATGATGATCCGATGATTGACGATAAGGGAAGCACTGATTACAACGTGAAAAATAGGGTAAGCATTTGAGTTATGTCGCAGGTGACTTATCTTGATTTTGACGTAAGCGCCCTCCATTAATTTATGATTGAACCATTCACAGATTGACACTTTTATTACCTGGCTCGAAAAGATGGCCGAGTCTTATCGCTCGAACAACCTGATCCTCTCGATGGGAGATGATTTCAACTACATGGACGCAATAATGAACTTTAAAAACATGGACAAACTTATCAAGTATGTGCTGCACAACACTTGTATAGAATAGATTGATGATTGGCGTATGTGGAGCTAATATTTATTTCACTTTTTTCACAGGTACACCAATGAGCGTCAGGCCGAAGGATCCAAGATAAACGCATTCTACTCTACGCCATCCTGCTACGTGAAGGCTGTTCACAGTGCCAACATTGACTGGCCTACAAAGTCGGACGATTTCTTCCCATACGAATCCGATTACCATTCTTTCTGGACCGGGTACTACACCTCGAGGCCCACGCAGAAGCGTTACGAACGGGAGGGAAACCACTTCCTGCAGGTATGCAAGCAGCTTTCGGCCATCGCCCCCACCAAGGAATCGTTCTATGAGGATCATTTGACGGTGCTCCGGGATGCGATGGGGGTGATGCAGCATCATGACGCCATTACCGGTACGGAGAAGCAACACGTGGCAGATGACTACGCTCGGATGCTGTATGAGGCGTTTGAGGCTTGCAGTGCCAATACACGATCGGCGTTGAATCAACTGTCGGGCGAAAGAGACTCGTTCAAGTTCGACTGGACGTACTGCAAGGAGGCGAACGTTAGTGCTTGTGCCTTGACGGAGAGCTCCGACAACAACGTAGTCCTGTTGTACAACCCTCTTGGACACAGTACGGACGATTTCGTTCGACTGCCCGTGAAAGAGAGTCACTATGTGGTTCGAAACGATCGCGGTCAAACTGTTCCGTCGACTCTGATTCCTATTCCGAGCTCGGTTCTGGATCTTCCGTTCCGCCATAGCGCAGCCACTCACGAGTTGGTGTTTCATGCTGAATCGATTGCTCCGGTAGGCTACCGGTCATTCTATGTTTCAAAGGAGGCGGAGAAGAAGGACGCCTCTTCTAGTATCGCTACAATTCGTCAGGAAGAACACGTCAGCATTGGAAACGATCTTCTCACGGTCCATTTTGATGAGAATGGCTTCATGAGCTCGATCACGGTTGATGGAGCGACGCATCCTCTGAAACAAAACTTCCTGTTCTATGATGGAGCTTATGGAAACAATGAGGAGTTCAAGAATCGATCGTCGGGGGCGTACATCTTCCGTCCGAACGGGACCGAAAAAGCGGTCACGGAAGTGGTGGAGCTTCAGGTGGTCAAAAGCGAACTCGTACAGGAAGTGCACCAGATATTCAACGAATGGATCAGCCAGGTTATCCGAGTGTACGCCGGGCAGGATCACGTAGAGCTGGAGTGGCTTGTCGGGCCGATTCCGATCGATGACGGTACGGGTAAGGAAATAGTGTCCCGCTTTGAGTCCGACATTGCCAGCGAAGGAGTGTTCTGGACGGACTCGAATGGAAGAGAAATGCTTCGACGCGTGCGAAATAAGCGCGAAACATGGGAGCTGGATTTGTTGGAGCCGGTTTCGGGCAACTATTATCCCATTACAGCCAAACTTGCACTTGAAGATGATCACTTCCGAATGTCCTTGTTGAACGATCGTGCCCAGGGTGGTTCCAGCCTTCAAGATGGGCAACTGGAGCTGATGGTTCATCGTCGTCTATTGCGTGATGATGCGTTCGGTGTAGGGGAGGCCCTCAACGAAACTCAGTACGGAGCCGGTCTGGTTGCTCGTGGAAAACATTGGCTTTACTTTGGTTCATCGCAAAAAGCTGTTAGCCCAACGTTGCATGCAAAAGAACGATTCCTGCAGAACAAAGTTCTCCTTCCAAGCTGGACCTTTGTCAATTCCGTTGATAGCGTGCTTTCGTATGACGATTATCTATCAAACTTCCGTAACATTTACTCCGCAATCGCGCAACAGCTGCCAACCAATGTGAATCTGCTCACGTTGGAGCCTTGGAAGGACGGAACAGTGCTCGTGCGCTTTGAGCACCTGTTCGAGAAAAATGAAGATCCTGTCTATTCGCAAGCTGTCCGCTTCAACGTTCGCAATGTCCTGTTTGCGTTGAACATTGAAAGTATCCATGAGACTACCCTTGGAGCGAATCAGTGGAAAGAAGATTCGGTGCGACTGCAGTTTACTACGGAATCGACCGCCAATGAAATCTTTGATAATGTGTTCGAGACGGAAAACATTCCTATTGTTGAAGAAACCACTGACTTCGACATCGAACTGCAGCCGATGGAGATAAGAACGTTTGTCGTGAAACGCCGCTAGTGCTCTATTAGATGGGAAAAATACATCTCACTTTAAGAGAGTTGTTCAAGAATAAAGTTACACATTGTGTTACCAAAACTTTAGATATTATAAATCTTGTCCATAACATATAGTCTTTGTATCATAGAGCTTCAGTAATATCACTGTATGATTTAATTGTGATGAACTAACCTTTTGAAACTATCATTGTCATTGTAAAATGATGTTCCTATAAATCTCGTCATCACTAAGTCATTGTAAAATGATGTTCCTATAAATCTCGAGGAAAATATGATATGTTTAACCTACGTTTCAATTGTCCATTCAATTATCAAAAAAATGTATAGCATATATAAATAACGTTTCATAGCTTGTAAAACAAAATGTGCATGCATTTGTTTTAATTTTTTGAATGGAAAATTTTATTCCGTTAAGATAAGAGTCTTTTTCTAATTGGCATTCTAAAGTTGTACTAATATTACAAACCTACGTATTGTAAGTAATTCGATAATTGGTTAAACTAAATATTGAGTTTTGATTCCTTTTTCAATTTTAAAATGTCTCAATGGTATGCCTTTTGTCATTCATATTTAGCAAATCGTGTATTGGTTTCTAAAAAACTTCAGAAGAAGAATATCATGTTCATCAAAAGAATAATACAAAATTAGTCCGAAACTTATTGTTCATGCAAAAATCGCACCATTACGGGCGAACAAAATTAGAAAGCGAAAATTACACTGATATCAGTGTATAGACATTTGTCTTTGTTCAAAGTAATCTAAAAGCTGGTGAGCTAATGATTGTTTAAGAAACCATGAATAAGATTCCTGCAATTAAGCTTACCAATCGATATATTTTGATTGCTTCACCACGATGACAAATATGGGACACCAATGTCATACACCCAATACTGACATAATTGGGCCATCTATAGATATCCCTCCAGTAAACATACCCACACCGCATTGTTCTTGGTGTCGCAAGAGAAGTTTGCCTGATAAGCACCTAAAAAATTATTACATCACTACCCTTGCCAGTTATCAACTACCCTCGTACCAGTTTAGGTTTTTATAGAGTCACGTCGGTTTCCAACGGGCTCGTTGGTCTAGGGGTATGATTTTCGCTTAGGGTGCGAGAGGTCCCGGGTTCAAATCCCGGACGAGCCCACCGGTCGCGAATGACCAAAACCTTCTCTTTTTTGTAGGCCAGTTGTACCAGATATTGGATGCAGAACGGCAAGAGTAAACCAATATACTTAACACCCCCACTACCATGTATGTCTTTAAGAATGATTATCTTCAGGTCTGAAGAAGCTATTACTGTTTGCTGAACCAATTGAAGGGTCGTTTAGAGTTGTTAAGTAACAGGTTATCTAAGACAGCACTTAAATTTGAATTTCAAGTATTTCATTCCCAACAGCTTATCGCACATTGCCATTAGATTATAGTTCACATCTGCCTACATTGACTTTTTTGCCCCGGGTGTTGAGGGTGTTTTTTGGAATAAGATCGCACTTCAAACAATCCAAACAACTCATGATCTTTATTATTACACGCACTTCAATACAGTTTTAAACTCCCATAACCAATCGTATTGAAGTGGGCCACAGTTCAACCAGAGTCCGGAGGATAGTTTGTTGCACAGAAGAGAAATAAACAAACGAATCTTTGAACGCTTATTGTGCACTTTTCAGCAAAATTTACTCGATGCAAGGCTCGATTTCCAATCTGGATAAGTTTTCATTTACCACGATTTCTTTCAGCTACGGTTGTTTTTCCTTTTCTTTTGTTTGTATGTGAAAAAAAACGTTTTACACTTTCATCACGAAACAAATCCGTTCGCCTTCACTTTTCACCTCCACACATAAAGCGGGAGAAAAATAGCGCCGCAGTAGGAAACGGACAATAACAATTCGAAACAGAAAGCCGTATGTGAACGATTTTAATTCCGGATCAATTTCGCTTTTATCTGCACCCTTCGCATGGTTTTTCCGTCCAGCTGTCCCGCGCTTTGGATAGCGATCAATTTGCCCGAAAAAAGATCGCTGCCGAAAGTGGCTTTAGCGGACAGCTGGAAAACGGCGAAACTGCAGCAACGAAAACGACAACAGAATTCAGAGAGCGCGCCGTCAGCACAACGCGGTCGTACATGGCGCCGGCCGTACGAAGCATCCAGTGCGTGCCCGTGTGGCGCGGGTTCATCGACGTTGGAATACAAAAATCAAAATAAACGACGAAAGTACGCCAGGATGCCCGTCTGACCGCCCGGCTTCCACGATCGCGATCGACGGTAGGTCATTATCATGGTCGCTGCGTGGTTTTGTTTTAGGTTCGCTGGTAGAGAAAGAGAAAAGGCAAGATCCAGCGGACGGATGAACGGTGAGGCGCGAGAAAGTGTCCGCGGCGTGCTCATTGCTTTGAATCTTTCTCCCGCTCGCCAATGGGGAATCACGGGAAATGGAACCGCGAGGTTCATCCCGCGAGAAAGAAAAACCGTGACGTAGGTATACGCGCTGGAGTAAGCTGTCAGCCGGACCGAAAGGTTCCGCTCCGGTCAGTTGAATCCGAGTGCCCAGAGCGAGCGGACGCTGGGCAAGTGGTCGTGGCAAATGCCATCGGAAACAGGTCTTTGAGGTCCAGCAGATATTGATTTGCTGCCCTACAGTGGTTCGTTCGAAAGGTCAGTGATCGTCAGTAGGGAGTGAAGAATGATCTGACTTTTGCTAATCAAATAATCAGTTTGTTTTTGCCAAATACCCTGGCTGTTCATACAATTCGAGCTTCGCTCAGTGTGCAGTGGTGATTACCTCCAAAGAAACAAGTTCCTGTACGCGGTTGTGATTGTGTCCCGGTTTCGCGTATCATTTACATTCCGGACCCTTTGATCTCCTTCGCGATCCCTTTCGCTCTTCGCGGGGAAAACACATCGGGAGAATCATAATGCTGATCGGATGCAGCCAACAGCGATCATCGTCGGCGTCGCTGACGGTGGCGATCGTGCTGCTGGCGGTGGTTGGTGTTGCGGTTAACCTGCAACAGGTTTCCGCCGGCCCTTGGCGGGAAGGAGTGCGCCGATCGCGCAACGGCAATGCGTTCGTTAAGCGCACGTCCGACAGTGACGAGTATCTGGATTTCGGTCGAAAGTTGCGGCAGTCCTGCGGTTATGAGGTGAGTGGAGCGTGCAGCTGATTTAATAAAGGAACTACCTCTGTACGAACAGATAGCCGGATGTAATGAGGCGATGACTAGAATATAATCGAAATCGCTGGATTAGCTTTGATAACAATATGACTTAAGAACAATTTGATTCAAATTATAAATCATCTTCCCCGAGCTGCCACAACAGCTTCAACATTAATTTAAAAATAAAAAAAAAAATTAATTATATTTCTATATCAGCCAAGCGATATATTTTCATTTAGCTAAATTTGAAAGTTGAGGAAACATTTCATCACGTTTATGGCATAATTAATTAGATAATCTGACAGGGCAGGATAGTTACCCTATTTCTTGCAAATTTAAAGCGTTCATTGCGATTGCAAAATATTTTTTAATTTTAGTTTGTCAATGATTGTGTTGCCTTTTAATTCAAGTCAACAACTTTGGTATTCTCAGCAGAGTAAATGCTCAAACAAGGCGGTGATAAGGACGGTTCAATGTGTTGATGGAAATTACTTCAGGGCTCAGGGAATCGGAGCTTGTTTTTATTTTCCAAACGATAAGCCTTCGCTGTTCAAAGCGACCAACTATTTGAAAGCTAAATTTGATTGCATCTTTTCGTTCGACTTGCTGGAGCACTAGAGCTTTGTGTTCGATTTGCTAGAGGTAACATACTGTAGGGGCAAGTGTGGCCAGATGCCCCAGAGGGGTAAAAGGCACCTGCAATTTGCTAACCGAATTAAGCCATTTGAAATAAAATGTAGTAATCCAATATTTTCATTGGCGTGTAAAACAGCTCAAGCGAATTTCACGGATCTACTATTAGATTTATCAGAGATAAGAGGATATAGCTAATTATGCCTGAAATCATGTAAGCTTTCTCTACAATAGTATGAGCTACAACAAGTGCTAAAGCAAAATATTACAATCAAAGCAGACGTTAATCAAGTTAACGAATACTGAAAAGAATTTAATCTCCAATCCTTACATTCCGGTTATCGAGGCAAAACTGAAAATATCCCCATCATATGCTCTTGCTTACATGTATCTGGGGTTGAATATACGGCTGTAAATGTTAGACAAAACACTGAAGTCACCACTAAATTTACTCAGGGTGGTACGTATGCTACAGCCACAACACACACATTATAAATTTTAGATATTTCTTATTGAAATCCATAACGAAAATTGCATTACAACAAAACAAGTTTTTACTTGGAGTTGGAAGTACTTGTAACTAAAGTTCTTGACATAGAATACTTTGTGTGACTATACTAAACAAATATCAATTCACGATAAATAGCTGCAATCGAAAAAATATATTAACGGGGTTCATGCTGCCCTACTATTTGTGCCATTGTGCTCCGCTTTTTAAAATGACGACTGTGACAAAAATGACGACTGTTATTACAAAATACTAATTTTACTGTTCGTTTAGTAGTAGAAAAGAGAATAACGAATCAATATGCGATAATTTGGAGTTGGTCAATTAAGGGTTTCATTTTACCTCACATCATCTTATGCGCTTTATCTGTATTTACCAATTGCAGTCGTGTCCGAAGCCGCAGAAAAACATGCTGAATGTGCATTTGGTTCCCCACACACACGACGACGTTGGCTGGCTGAAAACGGTCGATCAGTACTACTACGGAAGTGAGTGCTAAAAATGAAACAAAACAGCGTCATAATTATGACGTTAATTATGTTAACATAACCTCATTGTGGCTCGTCTGTTTTACTTCCCTCGCCGAACCGTAGGTAAAACAACGATCCAGAAGGCAGGCGTCCAGTACATTCTCGACTCGGTCATACAATCGCTGCTCAGCGACCCGGAGCGAAAGTTCATCTACGTCGAGTCGGCGTTCTTCTTCAAGTGGTTCAACGAGCAGACGCGTGAGCTGCAGCAGCAAGTGCGAACGCTGGTGGACGAGGGCCGGCTTGAGTTTATCGGCGGTGCGTGGAGTATGAACGATGAGGCGGCCGCACACTACCACAGTGTCGTCGATCAGTTCACCTGGGGCTTGCGGAAGCTGAACGATACGTTTGGCGAATGTGGACGACCCCGGATCGGCTGGCAGATAGATCCGTTCGGGCATTCCCGCGAACAGGCTTCCCTGTTCGCCCAGATGGGCTACGATGGGTTGTTCTTCGGGCGGCTCGACTATCAGGACAAACGGGAGCGTATGTCGCACAAGCGGGCAGAAATGATCTGGAAGACGAGCGCCAACCTGGACGATGCGGATCTCTTCACTGGAGTGCTGTACAACCTGTACCAGGCCCCGCCAGGCTTTTGCTTCGATATCCTATGCTCCGATGAACCGTTTATCGATGGTCCTTACTCAGCCGAGAACAATGTTAAGGCGAAGGTAGCTAAAGTTCTGATATCCCTGAGTCGATGACGGTTATAGACACAAATTCACCACGTTAATGATTTGCTTGTAGGTGGACAAGTTCCTGTACTATGTTGATCTTCAGGCGGAAAGTTACCGAACGAACAACATCATTCTGACGATGGGAGGAGACTTCACCTACATGGATGCAAACGTTTACTTCAAGAATATGGACAAACTAATTAAGTGAGTTTTAAACAGATTCGGGGTGTGCTTCTCAGCCATGACTACGAATACAAATTTGTCTGAAATTGTTTATAGATATACCAACGCTCGGCAATCGAACGGATCGAATGTGAACGTGTTCTACTCAACTCCATCGTGCTATCTAAAAGCCCTGCACGACATGGGTATCACCTGGCCAACGAAGAGCGACGATTTCTTCCCCTATGCCTCTGATCCGCATTCGTTCTGGACCGGTTACTACACTTCGCGACCGACGAGCAAGCGGTTTGAGCGTGTTGGTAACCATTTTCTGCAGGTGTGCAAGCAACTGACGGCCCTTGCACCGTCCCGGGAAGCCCACATGGAACCACACCTGAATGTGCTGCGGGAGGCGATGGGGGTGATGCAGCATCACGATGCTATCACCGGAACCGAGAAGCAGCACGTGGCGAACGATTACGCCCGAATGTTGCAACGGGCGTTGCGAGCCTGCGGAGCCAACACCAAGGTGGTGCTAAACCAAATCGTCGATCCCAAATTTAAGCGATCGGCACGTGAGAACATTGCAGATTATCATGCACAGCCGCTTACTCCTTCCTATAAGTTTGGATTTGAAACGTGTCACCTGCTGAATGTGAGTCAGTGTGAGCTGACCGAGTCAAAGGACAGTTTCACCGTGACGCTGTACAACCCGTTGGCCCACGCGGGACACGAGTACGTGCGTGTTCCGGTGCCCGGTGGAAGATACATTGTGCGCGACTATCGGAACGTGGAGGTCGCGGCGCAGCTCGTCCCCATCCCGGCGTCGGTGTTGAACCTTAGCTACCGGTTCAGCAATGCGACCACCGAGTTGGTGTTCCTGGCAAACGAGTTGCCACCGCTTGGCTTTAAATCATACTTTGTGACCCGTGCCGTTGATTCGTTGGACGATTTCATCCACGAATCGAAACCGATCCAACCGGAATCCCCACCACCGCCGGTGGGCAACGAGAGTACCCGGTGGCACTCGGAGGAGGTAACTGTCGGGAATAAGTATCTCAACGTCAGTTTTGACAGCAACGGGTTCCTTAGTACGATCACGATAAATGGTGTGACGAATCGGCTGAGGCAGACATTCGTGTACTACGAGGGGGCGCTCGGGAACAACGAGGAGGCCCGCAACCGGTCCTCGGGTGCTTACATATTCCGACCAAATGGCACGGAGAAGGCCGTCACCGAGAAGGTGCAGCTGCGTGTTGTTAAGGGTCCCACCGTGCAGGAAGTGCACCAGACATTTAACGATTGGATCAGCCAAGTGGTACGTGTGTACGCCGACGAAGGGCATATCGAGTTCGAGTGGCTCGTTGGACCCATCCCGGTGGAGGACGGCGTTGGTAAGGAAGTTGTGTCACGGTTCTACACAGCCGCCCAATCGGGTGGAGTGTTCTGGACGGACGCGAATGGTCGTGAGATGATACAACGCGTCCGAGACCACCGGGACACGTGGAATGTGCGCTTGCTGGAGAAGATCGCCGGTAACTACTACCCGGTGACGACGAAGATCGCCCTGGAGGATGAGAATCTTCGGCTGGCGGTTTTGAATGATCGCGCTCAGGGTGGCTCGAGTCTGGAGGATGGGTCGCTGGAGTTAATGGTCCACAGAAGACTACTTCACGATGACGCTTTCGGTGTCGAGGAGGCGTTGAACGAGAAAGCGTTTGGTAAGGGACTGGTGGCACGCGGTAAGCATTGGGTCGTGTTCGGTGCGAAGCACTCGGCCACCCCGACCCCGGAGGCTCGTGAGCGGTTCTTACAGAATCGCGTCCTCCTACCAAACTGGCTCTTCTTCAGCGATGTGGGTGAGTCCACGTACGAGGAATGGCAGAAGCAGTACACCAACATCGTAAGTTGACAGCGTCACTCCATTGACTTTCTTGTCTATGATGTGCTCCTAAAAACTTTCTTGCCTCTTTTAGTACTCCGCCTTGTCTTTATCGCTTCCACTGAACGTACATCTGCTCACCTTCGAGCCGTGGAAGGAAAACAGTCTGCTGGTCCGTTTCGAGCACCTGTTGGAGAAGGGCGAAGACCCACTGTACTCCAAACCGGTGCGATTCAACGTGCAAGACGTGTTCCGTCAGTTCAGCATCGATACGATCCGAGAAACGACGCTTGCTGCCAACCAGTTGAAGGAGGATTCGCAACGGTTGAAATTCAAACCCGATCCAGACTACATTGTGTACGATTCGGTCAAGCGAGAAGCGACACCTGTTCCCAGTATCCCGGTGGCACCAGTCATCAACGGACAGAGGGAAGATCCGGTGCAAAACGTCGCCGGGGAAGGATTCGAAATCGTACTCAAGCCGATGGAAATCAGGACGTTTATCTTCGAGCTGGAATACAGGCCATAAAGTAGAATATGAAACAGTAGTTGTAGTCTTTGATTGTGTAGTAAACAAAAAGCACTGAATAGACTGTCTTTACTGTTTTTCGCTTCGTTAAGCTCAACGAATCTGGGATGTCGAAAGAAATGTCATTTCATTCTTAGGTTTGTACATAACGATCCATTTTATTAAGCTTACGTTTGCTAAAACAGCTTCAACCGACTTATTGCTATAGCGTGTATTGCAGATTGTGTTTGTTTCTCGTATTATATCACTATTCAATCGATTGATCTTGTGTGGGGGCGACACCTCTATCCGGTGTCGGGTTAAGCTCGCTTTCTAAAAGTCCGCATCCCACCCGGACTGCTCGTCCGGCGGAATGTCCAAGTCTTTGGGGAAAATGTCGAAGTTGGACATATCCAGCGGTCCGTGCAGGTTAGGTTGCAGAGGCGATTTGAGCGTTAGTGCAACCAAACCGTCCCAGTCGAAGCCCTGGAACCACCTGCAAAGCAGAGATTGCATTCGTTAAAATCTCTTCCGCGAACGAAAGCGTCGCACTAAACACTTACTTGTACTTTTTAATGTCCTGCACTCCGCCTCGCTGATAGCCGAGTCGTTCTGAGGGAACGTCGCGGCAAAGTCGCTTTATTAAGCTTACCGCAGCACGTGACATGTGTTTGGGGAAGTTCACCATGTCGATTCCCTTCAGGATAATGTTGTACGTTTTCATCGGATCCGCCGCGGTAAAAGGAGGGCTGCGAAAAGCAAGTAAAATGGAAATCAAATTTCACCCTAGGGCAAATGTTTAGCATGGGTCATCAAATGCCGACGCTTACATTCCGGTCAGTAGCTCGTGAATCAGGATACCAAGCGCCCAATAGTCGACTGAGCGGTCGTGACCCTTATTGAGAATAATTTCCGGTGCAACGTACTCAGGCGTACCGCAAAACGTCCACGTTTTGTTGCTGTAACCAATGAATTTGGAGAATCCAAAGTCGACCTGAATGGAGGAAATAAAAGAACGTTTATTTTTTTATTTTTACGAAATTAGTTTCTAACAGTTGATCATAAAAATCGATGCTTCCATCATCTCAAGGGGTTTTTTTTCGGTTAAATAAATAAATCTAGCATATTTTCTTCCACGGTCTATTTTAAAATATTTCAATTCATGACATAAACATTTTAAAACAGTTATCCCTATGAAATTTAGAACCGTTTAAGTTGGTTTTTAGATTTTTACCACTTTGACTGCCACGATTGTTTTGGTACATTTGGTAAGTACAATCTTTTGACCAAATTTGTTTTTCAAATTTATCAAACCAACGGTTTTTAAAACCAAGCCAAGACTAAGCTTTCCTGAAATAAAATTTAAGAACTACTACAGCCTTGCTGATTTATTATATTTTTTTTATAAAACAAGATGTTACCACTCAGGACGGCTGGCTATTACAAATTGTGCTCAAGTCTAGTACATCTTTAGTATAGTAGGGACAATGAGCAATGAAAGTTCACAATTGAACAAACATTTTTATGTTATTTACGAAATATATAAATGACAGAAAAATCCAGAATTGACGATCGTGTAAGTGAAAAGGAAACTCACCAGCTTGGCGTAGCCCCTCGCGTCCAGCAGTAGGTTCTCCGGTTTCAAGTCCCGATACACGATGCCTCGCGCATGCAGAAAGTCGAACGCCTGCAGGACACAGGCGACGATAAACTTAGCCGTTGAGTCCTCGAACGTGACACGATCGCGCAGGATCGTCCACACTTCGCCGCCCATGCATGCCTCCAACAGCATATAGACGAACTTGGTGTCCTTGTACGTCCGATACAGTCGGCAGATGAAGGGGCTCTGACAGGCCAGCATAATCTTCCGCTCGCTGTACATGTGCTCCTGCTGCCGCGTGTCCACGATGTGGCGCTTTTTCATGCACTTGAGCGCGTACACCTGCGTGTCACCATTACGTTCCACCTTGACTAGCTCCACCCGTCCAAATCCACCGACGCCGAGAGTTCCGACCACCTCCAAATCGGACAGATTGACGTCCATCAATTCTGGGAAAAAAACAAGAGGGATGAAAAAGTCAGCAAGCGACCGAGATGAGGGTGTATGAAGACACTTACCCGGTTGGCAGGAGCCCAACGAAGGATGGGTATTCTCCAGATTTCTGAAGGCCAGCACGCGCTCCTCGTCGCCGTAGTTTTTCTCCTGCAGCTCGCACAGGTCGCCGATGTGCTTGGTGAATGACTCCCGGTCCAGCGTGAGACACTCGACACCGGGTGACATGGCGATAATGTTGGCCGTCCGCTTGTCCTCCTTAATGAGCGCCTGCTCCCCGAAGTACTCTCCACGGACGAGTATGCGAATCTCTTCGTCCACCGAGCGGCCTGGCAGGGAGGGCAAGAGGAAAAGAAATTGCAACATGCAGTTAGCAACGAACGTTCGGAAAACGGTCCTTTGGTTTCGCGAACCGTTGCCAGCAGCACGTACCTGGTAGTCGTTGGGTCACCTTAACCGTTCCTTGGCTAATGAGGAAAAACGTGTCTCCTGCGGCACCTTGACGGATGATGTATGCACCGGCTGGATAGAATTCCTGCAACAAAGTCATGCACCGTCATTAGAATGGAGTGTACTTTTGGAAAGGGAAATTGCCATTAGACGCCACATTTGCAGCTTTTAAAAACAATCGGAAAAAAATCGAAGAAAGGGGAAAAGGCATCAAATCTTTGCGATGCAAACTATAATTCGTATTAAGCCAGCATCTTCGCCATAATTCGAATTATTCAATTGTCCAAACTAGTTGTATTTCTTTACAAAACATTTGAACGCGTCCGTTTCAATATTCTAGCTGCAAGTTTCGTTGAGTTTTGCGTTGAGCCTACATTTAGGGGTTATAGAATGCAGTCTCGGTTGTTTGGGTATTTGTACTAAATTATGATGAGTTTGGCTTTCCTTGTTCAGTTTTATGATGAGCATATCTATTTAAATTAGGCATAACCCCATTGTATTCAGATGAAGGAAGTATTTTTAAATAATCCTGAGTAAATGTTTTAGAAAGATCGTTTCAGTGTTTTGCTGCTGAAGAAACCCAACTTTTATCGAAACTGTTCTAAAATAGTATCCAAATAGTAAGCAATTTTAGACCAAAGTGAAAAAGTGTTGGAAAGCTGTTACTTACTACTTCAAGGACGTCAGCTATCTTCGTCAGCACGTCGTTGCTAAGATGCTTCAACAGAGGTACCGATTTGAGGAAGTTCACGTTCTCCTCGATGCGCTGCATTCCCGTACGCATCATGATCTGCTGGAATACTCTTCGGTCCAGTACCCACACACGTGAATCGCACAGCACTGCCGGGTGCAGAAGAAGTGAATCACGAAGGTGTTGTTAGCTAACGTTAATTAAATCACACACCCCGGGTTGGCCGGGCGTACCGAATCTTTCCCCCCCATCGTCTTACCCCGAATCGAGGCGGTGCGCGTGCAGTTGTAGAGTATCGCCAGCTCACCGAACGCCCTGCCCGGGCCCATCGCTCCCAGCACCTTGCCATCCTTGATGACCTCGAACTCGCCAGCGGCCGATATGTAGAGGTGGGAGCCTGCCTCGCCTTCGTGGATGACGTACTCCCCCTTGCGGTACTCGCGGCTGTACATCGAGTCGACGATCTCCCTTATCTGGAGCGAGTCGATATTTTTGAAGAAGTCGTTCTCCATGATTGCGTCTTTGATCAGCTGCTTCGCGCTATGACGACAGAGGGTGGTTCCGATTAGATAGCTGCCACGCTGCTGCGACTGCTAACCGAGGAGACGCCGGGACTTTGCTTACCTGAAATCCTTCTTGTACTTCGGTATCTTGATGTCGCTCGATTGGCTGCCCATCAGGTCGCAGCTTTCGCCCGACACGCCCTGCTTCTTCATCGCCTGCAGCGTGATGCCCTTGACGGACTTCATCTGGTGGAGTTTGAAGCTGTTGCCGGATGTACCGAACAGTTCCGACAAGGGTTGCCCGGCCATGGCGTAGTTTGCCTGAATGCTAGACAGTAGCTCGCCGTCGGCCACATGCTGTCGCTTGTAGGACGGGGTACTGGTCGGGCTGATTGGTGCAGCCTTTTGATGTCCAGGCGGTACATTCGGTTGCTCCAGGCTGTTGGTGGCTTTTTGCTGTAGCACGCTCTGGAAGTGAGGAGAACCGTTTCAAGAGCACTTCCTCCAAGGACGCCTGGCGAAGCAACTTTTAACCTACCTTTAGTTTGTCGATTTCCCGACGAAGTTTATCGATTTCGTCATCGCGCGCCCTTAGCAGTCGCCGTAAGTTGTGAATCTCCTCCTCCAGCGTGTTCGGCTCTTCACCGCTGACCGTCATTGAGCTGCCGTACGACTGAAGACTGTCACAACGGCCTGAGAGTGATTTTCTTCGATCCTCCGTCAAAACCTTGCCCCAAAACTTTACCGAATTCTTGCGAATCTGTGGGAAAGAAACCAAATGATTTACAAAACGATTTCAAGGCGCTATTAACTGCGCAAGTTATACGATTTTTTGGCGAATATATCAACAACTGCATTAAATAAAATTGTTGTGTGATCAAAATACTATCTAATATTGGAAAACGAGGTGTAATAACGTTTGGGTAACTTTTTTTATGATGCTAAGTTATAGATTATACCATTATGCTTTTGCTACACATGATTTAAAAAAACTGTCACAGAAAATAAACATAGAATTCTATTGTTCGAAGGCTTCGTCACACAACGGCTTTAATATCATCTTTAAGTCCATCCAAACTCGATCCACCTTCAATTAAGAATGGTCTTGAAACAAGAACTGTGCTCCAAGACTTAATGTCTTGAAACAATTATAACTCACAATTTACTCCAAAAATGGTTGTGCAACTAACTCCTAGCCATGGATAATTTAAAGGAACCAAAAGGAAAAGATTGAAACAATAATTCTGACTATAATGGAGTAACTGAAGTACTTTCACATCAACAGAAAACCATTAATAACGGTGAAAAACAACTCCAAAACGACAATTTCCATTGTGGTACATAGTATGTAGCGAAGCTGCTTTGTGCATTTGAGCAAAGAAAGTA
Source organism: Anopheles ziemanni (assembly GCF_943734765.1). NCBI lineage: Eukaryota > Metazoa > Arthropoda > Insecta > Diptera > Culicidae > Anopheles > Anopheles ziemanni. Next base: position 40,639,154 of record NC_080705.1, read on the forward strand.
TTTTGGTAGATGATAATTGATTGTCTTGGAATCCATTTCCTCGAGAGTTGGATCAAGCCATTTGCTCCATTTAAAAAGGCACCACGTGAACGACATTTTCACTGATAAAGACTCACTTTAATTTAAGCGCCATTAAAATCATTTAAATGCTAATTTTGGAAAGACACTAACACAATTTTCCATCACTAATAAACAGTAAACAAATCAACTGTTCCTTCGTGAATACTGTTTTCCACGAAATCGAATGAAACTCTGGGAGCACTCTGAGTTTAGTTTAGTGCAAAACATCGATGAAGGGTTCAAAAAGGCAGCAGCTTAAAGACGAGCACTTAGCACCTTTCGCGAGCCCGAGGTAGGAACTCGTCGGGCAATTAACATTGCATCTCATCACCTTCCCTCCGCTGTACTACACCTCAGTACACCTACCCGCTCCTTGACCGGCGTGTCGATGTTCGGTACGATCTTGGAGGTTTTGCGCAGGAGCAGTGACGACCCATTGCCCATCGGACCGAGTATGCCGGACTGGATGAGGTACTCCTTGGCGGAGCAGTCGAACTTCGACGGTATCACCGGGCTGAGTAGCAGCGAGGGTGGACTCGGTGGGCTGTTCTCGGCGCTGATCGACTCTTCGCTGGTCGCTGCTGCCGCCGCCGCCACCAACCGCTCGTGTACCGCTCGTCCACTGTCTAGCGAGATGCTAAGCTTGCTGCCGGCGAGACCAGCGTACAGCAGCTGGGACTCGATGCCCTTGCGGGCCGGGATGGCACACGCGCTACTCGCTGCCTTCGCCCCGGTCACTCCCCCGCTGGTGCCGTTCGTGTCAATTAGCACCACCGGACAGTGTCGCTCGGTGTCGTCCCGGGAGGCACTCGCATCGGCGCCCGGTTGTTCGCCTCGGGGAACCTCCTTTTGACGGCTGTCGTCGTCTTTCTCGTTGGATTTGTTTGTTTCCTCGTGGCCGAGGACGGTGCTCTCCTCGTCGACACTGGACCCCTCGTGGCTGTGTCCGTTGCTGGTGTCCTCAAGCTCCGTGTAGCTGGTGGTGCTGCGTTGCCTGAACACGACCTTAGCCGCGCTCGGGCGGGTGTTCCTCGACGCGTCCTGCACGTCTACCGGGTCCGTTAGCTTCTGAAGTACGAACTCCGGATGGAAGGCGTAGTTGGTGCCGATGGTCGGAGTTGAGAAGCGCTTGGAATGTGCTGCTGCCGCCGTGTGCAGGATCTCGTAGTCGCCGGACGCCGTCTGAGCCGTCGGAATGAGCGGGGACGTGCGGGATTGAAGCGCCCTCAGCAGGGCATCCTTCGTACCACCCGCTGCTCCGTACACGGTCGTCGGACTGTCCGGGTGTACGAACGGTGCCGCTGGCCGAACCCGACGGATGTCCTTATCTGAGAGCGAGATTGGCCGGGTCTGGCGGCGTGGTGGCTCCACCAGTGGATTCTGGGTCGAGATTGGGGCCGGTTCTTTCGAGCGTTCCTCCGGTACACAGGCACACTGAACGTACAGACTGCCGCAGGTGTTGGACTTCCGAAACCACGCACGGTGCGAAGTCGGCGACTGGGGATGAACTGATTTGTCGCTCGCTGCCGTCTCGTTGGCCAGCTCGAACGATGTCGATGATGAAGGCGACGTCGTAGTCGTCGTCGACGTCGCCTCAGTGCTGCCCGTGGTAACAGCTGCCTGTGGTGTTGGTGTCCCGGGTTGACCACGCGCCGCAGTCATTGGTGGTAGTGGTAGCGTGCCGGACACCATCGTGGCCACCAGCGTCCTATTATCACCTAGCTGTATATTTTCCCTCTTAATCGTCTCCATTCCCGGCTCCCGCTCCTGCCTCGGCAGGTTGCGACTAATCAACTTCCACCTTGGCTGCCGTTGGCGGCGTTCTACTTTAGCCGAACGACCTTGCCGCGATTTGGAAGGTTTGATGATGGTTCGGGGGCGGCTTGGTTTGGTGACCCCTCGGTATGCCCGTGTTTGGCCGCTGAGCTTTCGCGTGATCCGTGGTCGCCCCGTTCGCGTTTGCATGCGCTCATTCGGTCAGCGGTACCTCCAGAAGGCGTAGTTCTGCTGGCGGGAGGATGAGGAATGTAGGACCTAAAACGAAACAAAAAGGATAATCAAAGCAGCACGTTAGATGAATGTTTCGATTAGTGGCACGCGCCGGCTGGGAGGCCGAGCGGTAGGATGAGAATTTCAAAGTTTTCACTTTCAGCCTTCGAGTGCGTCACGTGATCTCGGTGCTGAGTCAGCTGCTGTTTCGAGGGAAAGATGTTACACAAAGCACGTTGACATTTGCACAGACGCGACAATGGCTGGTGTCCTCGGTTGGCCACTTCCGTTCGACTGTTAATGTTTTTTCCATGTATCAGCTAATTGTTCAAAGTGCGACTCGGGACTCTTAAGGGCACTTGAGCCACCTCGCGTCGCGGGAGGGCACATTTTCAACGCAATTTTCAATTCTTTTCTCGTCTCCCTGTGAAACATTTTACAATTTAAATCACCTTCGAAAGAAGGCCCCCCCATGTATCTCTGAATAGGAAGCTCTCGACGCCGCCATCTTACGATCACTTGGATACAGCTGCTGCCTAGCAACGCCGATTTCAATGGGAAACGAAAAATATGTCATCTACATATGCAACCAACTACGGTGCACATTACGATGCAGCACAGTTGATATGTAAACGAAGCTTCCTTATTCTTGGCAACTAAATCTGCGGGCAGCGATCTTTAGTTTTCGGTTATCTCTTAATGTAATCCACTCGTTTTGACCCAAATCGATGGCTTTTATAGATATCCTTTGCTCAGCATTCTAGTGGAGAGTGCTTTTGCATAATGTATTGCTGTTATTTTTACTTTACTGGAAGAATGTTTCCAGTTACTTGTTATCTTTTCCGTTTAGAAAAAAATAAATAAACACACTATGTAAACAAATTTATCATTTTATCCATTCCTTCACGAGCTAACTGCTTTCAATATAGTGTAGATAGTTCGAACGCTTGTTGCTTCTCTAGTGTGGAGTAAAACTGTAAACAAGTGGCGAACATTCAACGTTTTCCTCACATCTTCCACAGTAGAATGGCGTTTGACATCAGCAAGGTGTTAATCGGATTCAAATTAACCATGTTCTGTGCTGGAGCGAGCTGGACATATAAAAGTATTGTGTGTGTGTGTGTGTATGTGTGAGTTTATTTACCTACTATTAATTTGTTTGTGTGGGCAAACGCGTGTGAAGTTGCACTACTTTAGTCGGTTATTCGGTAAGAATGATTCATTCAATTTTGTTTGTTTACTGGAATCTGTTTATTTACCTCCTTCACATGTGGAAGTTTATAGTAGCAACCAGGACATATTTTCTTTTGTTCTTTGAAACCCACATCAAATCAAGTTGTGTCGGTAGTTTCTAATGTAATTTATTTTTAACGAATTTCAATTCACTATACTTATACTTTTTCTATCGATCAGAAAATTTTCATCTTGTTTTCAGATTGAAACGCATTGAAGGAAGGATCTGTAGGAAAAGCATTGTAACTGTAGCCTCATTTCTATTAAAACAACAACAAACAACAGATATTTGTTGTTCACTTAAAGATGTTCATTCACTAGAAACTATTATCTGGACTATGTGTAAATTATTCATATGAACAGTTCTCCTTCTTTTTATAATCCACCAACATCGGTAGGATGGTCAAAGAGAATAAAATTTTTTCATCTAAGGAATGAGATTCTCCAAAATCATTTGATTGTTTTGACATTTAAAAAAAAATGGTTTTATATCTCCAGTTGCATAGTTGCCGGATATTAAAACAAAGAATATATATGTAAGTAATATTTTCTGAATATGTAGACCTGTCCAAGCACTGCTATCTCCTAGCATATTTATATTAATCCAAACTGGATTTATTTTAACAAAACGACCTCTTTTGAAGACAATGGCATGGTTCTCCATGGCGTAACGTCCTAGTTGGTCATGCCTGCCCGTTAAGGGCTTGCGAGACTTGTTACCTTATGTGTACGTGGATAGTCAGTCCTCTCGTACAATGGCATGCTATTTATATATTTTAAAATAAGGTCCCTATATTTAACTGAATTTCAAGAATAATATTTTCTAGTATTTCGCTCTTGTCTAATTTTCTGTAAACTATACGTATATACGGGACCATGCAATTGCCCTATAAAAAAAAATAAGTTAGTTTTTAAATTCTCTTCGTACATTTCACACGTATTTACAAGATAATATCACTTTTCAAAGTTTTAAATATTCAGACCAATGAATTATGCATACATTCCAGGGCAGATGACATCACCACGATTATTTACGTTGATATTCACGATATCTTTGTCTTTACAAGTTTTTTCTGACTTTAACTCGGCGTCATCTAAAGTAAAACAACTCCTTACTCCACACGATTCATATTGACGGAAGGCACAAAAAATAGCAAGTTCGTGTCTGTAACATATATAAACTGCTGGAAAGGTAAAATGAAACGCGACCTCGGTCATAGCTGGACCTAACCGTCGATTATCGCATCGCTGATCGTTATTTGCTACTCAGATTACGCTCATTGAAGGCGACACAAACACGAACTGACCGATATGACGATTTGTTCGTGGAGAACGTTCTCGTGTGGAGGATGCATCCCATGCACGAGACCGGCGTGTCGTGAATGAAAGCGTCCGAATCACGATGGTCACATTTTTGAAATGTGGCACAAATTACTCTTGAAACGGAACTAGGAAGGAGGCGTTGGTATAGAAGGGAGGGAGAACTCCCAGCCAGCCCTCTTCACTCCATCTCATTCATATGTCCGTTGAGTGGCAATCGAGAGCGAAATTTTAATGAAGGAAGTTCCGTGCAACCAGGGGTGGAAACATGTTGGGACGGCGCTGCGGCAGGGCAACAAAGAGAAAGGTTAAAACAATGCCTAGAAAACCCTACCCTGGGTTCAGGGTAACTGGGCCGTCCTGGGCAGAGAAGGGAGCGGGCTGTTACGACTGCCGGGAACTAAAGTCATGAGCTAAAAATAGTGACGAAACAATTGGTGATTTCCTCGCGACTACCTCCGTACGTTGACCGCCATCGTGCATTACGTCCCTTTCCTCCCGCTGGTGAATGACAGCTTCGCGTCACCCAACAACCACCCAACCAGCCCCACCAACGAGATAATACACAGTCCTTCGGTCGAGGGTTTTCCCTACCCATTTCGACGTGGTACGAAACCTCCGAAAAGTAAACGATGAGGCGCACCACGCATAGCCGAGTTGATGGTGGGGACGAGAAAATCATGTCATTTCCCTGTCCCTCGATATTGCTGTGCTCCAAACGCCCTGAAGTAGTACGAAGGACATCCAAACGGTAGCGAAAAAAGAAAACTCAGAAGCCAAAACCCCGACACCAGCAGTCGAGTAGAAAGAGACATAAATCGGAAACATTGTAAAATAGTAGCTCGGGTGCATAGCTTCGATCGAGGTTTCGTGAGACGAAGGTCTGGGAACCCGCTGGAGAAAAAAGGTATCCTTAGACAAAAAACACACATACACCCACATTTGCTTCCAAACCCGCTCCATCTTTCCCACCCCCGGCATGGCAACCAGAAGTCACGAATGTGGTGGCCCACTTTTTCCGAAATTACGACCTAAAGGACGTAAATATAGCTTGAGGGTAAACTTCGTACGGAAGTTCCTTATTCCGCTGTTTGTTCTTTTGCGCCGGCCAGATGCTTGTGAGGGAAAAAAGAAACAAACGAAGGGAGGAAAACAAATGTCAACGGAAAGCGCGTACACACGTACAGCACACGCTAGGTAGGATTGACCTGGCCCGAGGTAAGTTCTATAGTCACCTTGATATTTCCCGGCGTCACCAACGGTTGCAGCGCACGGCCAGTAGGCCACGCTACTCTGTTACAAGGACGACGGTGGCGTGGGTTTTCCTTGCGAAATTATGCTAACGGTGGCGGCCCCCGAAGGTGAAGGTAAGGCAACGAAACGGTGCCGGCACCATAAACCGGAGCTTCACAGTAAATTTTCCTCGTAAAGTTGTGACTTTTCTTCTGCTTCCAGGTGGCGTACACGAGCCTGCTTACATATTTCCATCGTGTATTTCACGTTTGCCGCGAACCCGAAATGTGCCGCGAGTTTGCTCTCTACCACCCGCGCAACCATTCGAACGGGTCGGCGGGGTCCAAAAAATTTATTAATGTCATGCTAAACGAACAACAAACGGATTGCCGCCGCGAAAGTCGTGCCGGACCGAGAACCGTGCCCGTCGGAGCGGGATTCGTTAATTTTCGACTTTTGAGGCAAGCGACCTTTAAATAGATGCCACTCAGAGGGAGCTGCAAGCAAGGCGTAGAAAGGCCCGGGCGTGGCGCATTAGACCTCTGCCGTAGCAGCCGAGGTTGAGATGTCGGCAAAAAAGGAAACATTTATGGTCTTCCATGCAACTTTGTTTCCCTACAGCCGAAGCCAAATGATTTACTTCAAACCAGTAATGTTGCCCATAAAACTCGTCATACTCAATAATCCTGGGGTCGGCAAGCTGTAGCAGTGTGGTCTAAACCAAAAGAATATGTACAGAACTTTATTTGAATCTAAATTTATGACAAACTTTAAGTTTTTGAATAGTATTTTAATCATTCATAGTTTGTATGCTTAAAACATTCCGAACGAGGTAACAAAAGATTTTGGTTGAGAAAGTTTCCTGATTTTCCGGGTTTGGGCTCCAACTGCACTGCCATTCCTTGGATGTTAAGCACCTTAAATTGTGTTGTGCAATTATTGCACTTGATGAATTTGTGGATCTTAATGAATAAAAACTATTGGTTAGGAAAATTTTCTAAATTACCAGTTTGTTTATCTCACAACCACTCTTTCACATGTAAAGCGTCATAAATGAAACATAATATACAACCCTCTCATCACCATACAATCTACATAAAAATCAAATTGTTTAGGAATTTTGCATACACCTACAAGTCTAATTTCTCTCTTAAAATATAGAAAAAAGACTAAGATACCTCACTTAAGAAAATCTTAATTGTTAGTAAATCAATCTACAGATATCCTGCATCAACAAAATAACACTCACAAAATTGTTAGCCCCTCTTTGGACTGCATGTATCATTCTGGTTCACATAAATTGGATATTAACGGTTAATGTGAACGGTTCGGTTCACATGTTATAGTTTTTTTTATATGGAATTTTGTGTACACTATAAACAACACCAATACTGAATCGTCATATTTGGAACTTTCCACTTATGAAGTTTAGGGACTCCAGATGTTGTGGAAGATTTGTTTGATTTTTGTGTTAATAAAATCATCTCAATTTTTCATTTGAAACTCAGTTTTACCAACACAAACAAAACACACATGAAAGATCTCTAGAATGCCTAAGAAAAAACAGCACAACAGCACAGCATGTTTATTTGCGTTGCACGAACCAAAGATGGTCTACATCTTTCGATAGTTTTTACGCAGAACAAAAATTAATCGTTGCAATTTCGGAGTGTTCACTAATATTAACCTAAATTCAGGCTCATACACGGTAGTAATGAAAATAAACATCAACCCGCTCAAGTATGCATCGCCTTACCACTACTGTAATCCCATAACAGAGACATATTTCAAGGTGTAAGAACTGCAATTTGACTGGTGGTTTCAAATAAAGTTTTGTCGGAAAGGGTGAATGCAAACTTTTAGCCATTTATTTTGTTCAGCCATTCCATGTTTCAGCACGCAGTTAAAGATTTAGTCAGTGTGATGTGAGTTAATGTTCAGAGAACAATGTTCTGGACGTTGCAAAATAAAAAACAAGTTTAAGTTTTTCTTAAAATTATTACTTTTGTTCACCGCCACGACGTTTTCGTTTGCCAAATTGTGCTCTAACGTATACCGGAAACTACTCTTTAGCTGCGAGCAACTGATCGCTCTGTGAACATGGAATCCACCGGTAATGCGTGAAAAGTGTCATCTATTGTTGTACGTACACACAGTAGAAGTAATAATACGAGTGTTGTCTAAAAGACACAACAATGATGCACACCGATATCAAGCGAATCAACTAGTGATGGATGCTTCCGGTCTCATTGAAGATTAATTGATTGATAAATGGTGGGTTCTTTTTCAACCTCATATATAGTCCACTGCAATGGAGAATCTTTTCAGTTGTGTAGATAACATAATGGGAGGCTTGATTTTTAAGTCCATTTGTACTTGACCTCACGAGCAGAGCGTAAGTATAAAATAGATGTTTGTGCTACAAATGATGCTCCAAAAACGACGAGGAGTCGGTGAAAAATCGCTCAAAATGTCCAAAGCAGACGGTTCATGTGTTCGAAAAATCGACAGTGTATCTGTTGGGCTGCAATTCTATAACTACACCGCGGTGAAACACCCTGTGTTTCAGAATATTATCGTCATCGATGCTAGCACACACATTGCATTGGCATAATAAATACGTTTATTGAGTGTAGTATCTCAAGACATTTGGCTGAGTTTTGGCTGATCACTTCCCTTCAGTGCCTGACGGTTTATGGCAGATGGCAGCTGGCTTCGTTTGCCGCTATCACCATCGGCTGCGTCAACCGTGTTTGGGCAAACAAAGGCACCGCGCCGGAACGCGCGTCAAAGGGGGCCAAAGGGCGTAGGGTTAAGGGCCGAAGCAGGACGGTTTTATGATGCTGAGCACTACCTGCATAACATCTGTCAAATAGGGCACTTCAACGCCAGGGCGCAGCTGATAAGCCAGCGGCGGGTGTCCCGTGCCGCACGTCCGACATCCGGGAGTCAACAAACCTGGACCGAAGCGAACCGTGACCGTGAGGCGGAGGGCGACAGTACCGGTACCCTATTTAAATACTGATTGATTGCAATCGGGTGACAGCTAGAAAACTCAGGGCCGGGTCAGGCACACGGGTGTAGTGCAGACAGACGGCTACAACCTACTTATCTATCGGCGTGGTTATCGGGAGTCCCCAGTGCGACAAAAAACGAAACAAACCAACCTGGGTTAAGCGAGTAAGTGAAGAAGAAGAATGGTCGGGATCGACTGGAACGGTCTCGATTGGGGCCTGTATGAGGTTCTCGATTGTCCGACTTCGAACCCACCTACAACAACCGGCAGATTATCGGGCCCTCAGATAAGCGATAATGGCGGGAATGCCGGTTGGAAGCGGTTTTCCGAAGGTCAACACACGTATCTTTGACCTGTATTTTATTTTGCGACTGAACTGCTAAACTCCTCCCCACAAATGGCGTCTTTCACCAAAAAGGTGTGACACCTGGTAGCCATCTGGCGTGGGGGAAACTACCCGGGAAACACTACGGCTATCTAGCAGAGTAGATTAACCTTGAATATTTTTCTTTTCTGGTAAGCATACTGTTCCATGAAAGTTAACCAACGTCGAGTCTCTCTCTTTTCTTTGTTTATCTTCGGGATGAAAATGGCTACCGGCTGATCGAGACTCGCCCATCATTTTGCATGAAACGATGCGATTTTTGAAACCAGCTGCACTATGTCACGTGATGTTGGCCTCATAATTCACGCTCGACACACACAGTTTTGCTCCTTCTTCCCCTCCTGCCGAAACAATGACTTATGGTCGTGCGGAATTCAAAACAAATTCCTCTGTTCGTGTAATGGAAACAATCGGTGAGTCGCTTCATGCCGGAATTATTTTTGCTCCTCTCATATCTTTCTGTTTATTCTCTTACACAAGAATCGCGCTGCTCACCTCCACTTCGGGCATTTTCTTTCCCGTGCCCAGAGGAGGAAGATCAATTGTACCAAGGCGACCGCTAGCCGGCTTATCGCTTTCAATTTTTACTCTTTTGCCTGACGCTGCCACCGAGCTGGAGATAAGGTGGGAGATAAAATTGATACAACGGCTCCCGAGCGCTATATTTGTCCGCTGGGTCCGAACCGAATTAGATGCAACGCGGCACGAAACCAACTTGTGCGAACAACAACAACAACAGGGAACATCCTCCCGTTTACGGTTTAGTGGTTGTAGTTTGTGATTGTGTTAAATACACATTCCTGGAGTGAATGGATGCTGCAATAGGAAAGGGCTTTGGTTGTTTGCCTACACACAAAGTCGCCGGCAAAGAAGGTTTGTATTCAAATTGGACTGACGCAGTTTACATGTTTAAACTGCATTTCAAGTAGAACTAACCACTACAATGTATGTGTTATGTATTTTCTCTTTGCTTCAGTGATTCACAAACGTTTTTTTTATATTTTTCTAAGGGCTAGTTCCTATTTTCCACCTCGTTGTAAGAAGATATATAATTATACAATTTTTATAAAGTAAAAAAAAATGGGATTAACGTCGAGAAGTATCGTAGAATGAAGATGCTCTCTCTTCTAATTTTTACATCTTGTTCATGCAATCAATAAACAAAATCAGAAAAAAAGTTTTCTACAAATCCAATCGTTCAAATTGTTTTCGTTCAAATATTTCGGTCGGCCCACTTAAAATCTTTTAAGCCTTTTTCATATTGAATCAGGGGTTTATCTTCATTTTCTTTTAAATCAATTGGCATGCAATTGAAAGTGTTTATTGATTCCTAAAGGTCTATAGAATTTTTTAGAGACCAGCTGGAAACTTTAATTAGTTAAGTAGGAAAATGTATTTGTCAACAACAGATGTTTTCTGCAAATGCCGGTTTGAAATTTCACCGAGAATATGTTGATTGTGTACGGTTTCTATTAACAAAATCTCGCTTAATCCATCGTCTCATATTTCAACCGCCAAATTGATCGCCGCTTGGTGAAACGAAATGGTTTGTAGGAAAAATAAATATCCCACGAATGAACTGTTTGATTGTATCGATCGAACATTAACAAGAGGTGCGATAATAAAAAGGAACGCAAAGGCGTGGGCCAAAAATAAAATTTTGCTGCGAATTTGGATGCCACCGTACGTACACAACTCACTCGATCATCTATTCCAACGGATCGGTTACCGCGATCCGTTACTATCTGATCCGAAATTAGCAACACGAGAAGAGCAAAGGAAAACGAGTGGATGAAACAAGATCAAGGGTGATTTCGGTTCGTTGAATTATGTTTATTATTTTTTCCATCCGGTAGGAGGATGCTGCATGAAACTGATCCCCCTAGCGATCGCTAGCGACGGCGCTTGAGGTTGAAGTTCGTTAGAAAAACTGCGCGAGGGCCAACGCACTACTGCGTTCCGGGATCCGACGATGTTGGTGCACGATGGGTTGCAATGTGAAATCTTAATCGAACCGTGAAGTGAATTTATAGTGCGCTAATTAATTGGTCTAAATTTAACCGAGTGGATGAAGAAACGACGATAAAAAGTATGGTTGAGGGTTAGTTGTGCAGCGTTGCCGGGTGCAATGCCACCCGACTCATTCATCTCCGAACGCAAACATAACTTTAGGGATAGGTCTTTGGAGACGCACCTTAGATATGAAGGATAAGACTAGCAGTACGAGAAAAAAAAAAACCCAGAAGCAGTGATTTTCTGCTTGTGGCCAGTTTGTTTGGTGAATGGGAGGCTATAAATAAGACTGCAGAGCGAGCGAACATCGTGTTGGCATCGTTTGTGCTCGCGTGCCGGCGTACGGTTTTTGAGGCAATGGCCAATTTCTTAGCATCAAACACGGCTGGCGAGACGGCAGCATCAATAACAATAAGAGTATTAATGTTGGAAACGATAGCATCCTTCCGACGATTCTACGCAGTCCCTTTCAAAGAGGTATCTTCTTCGATGCCATATATGCATTATGGCCTCTCTACAGCGTAAAGAATCTCTCTTGTGACATAGATCGCACAGCATTGGATGATTAACTAGTTAACTGGTCGTTGTTGCATTTCACTGGAAGCAAGAGGGTTGGTCAGGGGATCAAGAATAAGCAGCAGCTTCCCTGCCCCAAGCTCGGATCTTCGCCCACTTTCGTCCCCTTAATGTGCAACATTTCCTGTTGATTCAATCAGACCACTATTTTATTTTCTTATTTTTAGGAGGGTTCGGTGGGACGATCTTTCATTCCACGGTGGGAAGACGGTAGTTATTTTCAGCTCAGTCAACTCCAATGTTTTGAAATTTTTCAGTTCTAGTGAAATCATTGTTTTTGTCTTTTGAACTTTTACAACCTTTTACACCTTCCCCTAACCTTTGGACCGTTTTGGTCATAATGAGAGTATATGCATTGAGATATGGTTGAAGCTGGCAACACACGACGAAACGTGGAAAATAGCAGCAAAATCTCACAAAACACTTCCACTTAGATAACGAATTAATAGTCGACGATAAGACGTCGACGAGCCATGTCGAAGGCTTCAAATCTTTTGGTTCCTTATCGTAGGGTAGAAGATTGGAGGCAGTTGCTTCTTTTGTTTGTTTTAGAATCGAATAACAAAGTTTTGGTAACAAATAGATATTTAGTTTTTTTTTTAAATTTGCGACACTTTCTTTAAATTTAACCGTTTATAAGCTTTTTAGATGTAAGCCATTTTTAATTAATTGAAAATAACTCTCGATTCCGGTGGAGACGCTTGGTGGTTGAGTGATTAACAACTTTAAAAAACTAAAGCTAAGTGATCATGATTACAAAAGTGTTCCATTTATAGTCGCTTTCAATGAATCAAAACCATCAACTAGACTTAACATTAATCGATTTTTAATGATTACATCCCTCGTTGTGATCAAGATAAGGTAAATTGGTCAAACAGGTTAAAACTAGAGTCGTTAAGAAGGAAAAAGAAGTTCACACACTGCATCGTCGAACGTGAGCTGAATAACCAATTTGTATTTTATTTTGGTTTATCACTTCCTTCTTAAGACCATGTCTGTTATCAATCCTTAGATCGGAGGTTTGTTATCTTGGGCTGTGATTCATTTGCTCAGTGCCTTTCCTTACCCTTCTAGCAAAATCCAGCTTAAAGCTTTTATCGTGCTGTTTTCCGTTGGTTTATTTCCTGTCAGCTGTTACAGACAGGTTCCATGTGAGTCCGCCGCCGGGGCTGCTGTTTTTAAAGTGCAAATGCAACTTTAACCACACTTCAGCACACACTGTTTTGTTCGATATTTCTCTAGAACCGGAGCCAATCACGGTTCTATGGAATTTCTTTTCTACATCAAAAGTTAACTAGTCAATCGATTCAGTACCTTCGATGAAAGGGTAATTATATACCAAACGCTTTACTGCTAATAAGCATAATTTGCACAGGTCTCGAAACAACCAACCGTATTATTCATTGCGCGTACGTAAACGGATACGAATCATCGTTAACAAGGGGGTTTACCTTTGTGTCTTTTCTTTTTCTGTACGGCGCAAACATCAGTTTCGGTGGTTCAATTTACGTGAACATAAAACATGATCGCAACTTAATAACCTGCCATAATAAGGCGGTTCGAATGTAGCTGGATGATTTTCTTCATGTTGAATGAAACAAAAAATTCTCTTAAGCGGGTTAATCACACTTCACAGTCCATTTTGACAGGGCAGTGACACAATAGGGCATCATACGAATTGCGGAAGCTAAGAAACGTGAAATTTCGACTGTCACCATTTTTTATTTTTTCACTTGTTATCTATCACGTATTTTCTAGAGACAATTTTGCACCACACATTCTCAGGAACACACATACACGCACACGGAGGAATAAAAATAAAACACTGAACAAACGCACCGGGTGTTTGTTTGTAAGTAAAACCAATCCCAAAACCACGCACCGGGAAAATGCCGAAAATGGTGGATTTTGACAGTCACGTGTAAAACACGCGATGGTCCGCGTCGTCTAAGTGCAAAACTTGCAAAAGTAGAAGCAACACAGTAAACGAACGAACGAACGAACGAACGAGCGAACGAAAGTTGAAGGCGTAACGTAACGCAACGTAACGGAACACAAAGCCAGTTCGCAAGCCGTGGCCGGCGGGAGTCGCGTGTTAGTCGATCCGCTTCACTTGGCTGGTTCCAGTGGACTAAACCGGCACCGGCCAGTGATAAGTAATTTGGTACGGCAATTCGTCGTGTGGTGTTTGTTGTTCAGCAGTTTACGCGCACACTGGGTCGTGTTCATGCGTAAAAGAGGTCAATTAAAATGTAGTTTTTCTAGTTTATGAAAAAAACGTACAACTATGTAGAGCTATTTTTGAGAAACATAAATTTAAAATGTTTACAACATAATGTTATCATACAATAGCATAAAGACCTAATAAGTATAGATTTTTAAACAATGATACAACAACAGTATGAATATAATATTGTAATCTACATTCGATGTTAAACATACTAGCTAACGAGAGTAAAATTGTGTAAACGCTTGTCATGTTTGTAATACAATTTGAGCATTTTGTTTTTCTTGTCGGCTCTCCCCGTTAGATTGCCACTGTGACCCCGTCTAGCTGGTGTGTTGAATGTCACATTTCGCCGCACTTGGTTGCCGGCGACAGCGGATACAAATTTGCGTGTGTGTACATCGCGCTCGCGTTCCTTCGACCATGTGGTGGTTTGTGGTGTTGTTCAGTTTGTGTGCCTACTTCGATGCGAGCGTGTGAGGCAAAGATACGAATGAAAAAAGGTAAGCTGCTTGAGATAGAAGAAAACGGACCGCGTGTTTCTTCAGCTGAATTCACCGCAATATTAGCTCACACTTGAGAATATGCTGGGAAAACAAAACAAAACCAAAAATAAAAGAAAATGGAAGCATAGCAGGCAGATATATTTTTCCTTTATGCATTCGTTATCGTACGTAAATTTCCCTATGAATGAAATGCGCACACCGATGCACTATTTGTGGCCGCTGCGATATGAAACTACCATTTTATCGATGTGATAGCGCTGTGTGGTTGATCGTAAGCAGAGCACAACAAGTCAATAAGAAAGAGCAAGTAGCAGAGCACCTTGTAAAATAAACAAAACAGACACAAAGCTTTGCGAACGAACAGATGAAACGGAGCGTCGAAATGACCGAGTAGCTCACCGCGAGCACGTGTCTTTCGCGTGTCTGCACGTCTTGGATGGAGGCGGATGGTGCTTGACGTGACCGGGACCCAGCGCCGGGTGATGAGGAATCAAGATGGTCGAAAAAAAATCAGAGATCGTGGTGAGGATTCGGTTTAGGGGTTCAAATTAGTGTTGTGGATACATATGTGCTTCTTTATTGCAGATGAGTGGGTTCACTAGCTCAGGGAAGTATTAAAATTTGTGTGTGACTGATGTAAAAGTAATGAGTAGATTTAGAACAAATAGAATATTATGTTGGCTCCTTTATGACATAAAATTGCTGATATTAGTTGAAAAATGAAATTTATAGAAGCTTTAGTGTGGTGAAAATATTAGACCGCTATCAATAACATTGTATACAGACCCGTTTTTTGAAGTGACGATTAAAATTGAAAATTGTAAAGATTACTGTAAATACTAGCAGCACAAAAGCTGTGGCGGGCTAAATGTTGCTCAGTAGTAAAATGTATGTAAAGATTATGTCTCAAAAAGCTTTGTGAAACCCGACTCACAATCAAATAAATTGTTGTTTTTTGAAAATTACGAACTGTGGGTTCTAAGGTTCAAAAAACAAAAGGTTGTTTTTTTTTATAGATTTCAATCAACACCGAGGAGCTAGTCGTATCTTGTTTGTTGTTTGTGAAGTTACTATTGTGATATTTATGCCATTACATTCTTTTTTTGGGTTACATAAACATGTGCAAAAAAACTTCAAGTGTTTCCGCCCGGGATCGAACCGGGGGCCTTCCGCGTGTTAGGCGGATGTGATAACCACTACACCACGGAAACAGGTGTTAGGACCCGCGTTGATTGAAAATTTGATGACGCGAAATTAACGTTTTATTTTAAAAATTACAGCTAGAAGGAGGAACATAAATCCCGTAGTATGAGTTTTATTTTCCTGAACAGTTCTTCTAAAGTCGTATAGCTTTTGTAGGACACTGTATACTTATTTTCTTATGTGGCGCTACAACCGTTGAGCGGTCTTGGCCTGACGAAGCTCCATCCGAAACCGGTCACGGTCGCTCGCCACGCTGGTCTAATTCCGTATCCCGGCTTTATTGGCGGCTTCGTCTACGCCATCCTTTCACCTCAATTTAGGCCTACCACGCCTCCTCTGTCCTTAGGGATAGTCTAAAATGACTTTAAGGGCTGGGTCGTCCAGTGCCATTCGCATGACACTACCAGCCCACCGGAGCCTGGCGAGTCTAATTCGCTGTACGACAGTGAGGTCTCCGTACAGCTCGTAGAGCTCGTCATTATATCGGCTCCTCCATTGTCTCTCCTCACATACGGGGCCAAAAACCCTCCCGAGCATCTTCGTCTCGAACACGGCTAAGAGTGTTTTGTCAGATTTGGACAGAGTCCATGACTCGGAGGCGTATGTGAGCACTGGTGCTATGTATGTCCGGTATAGTCCCAGCTTCGACTGTCTTGACAGGTATCGTGAGTGGAAGAGATTTCCCAGATTGTAATAAGGACACTGTATACTAATGTAAAAACTAGTGTTGTGCCTTATGAATCTTTAGACGAGATTTGTTTTATGAATCTATCACCTAAGATTCATTCAGGTTGATTCATGAATGTTTTGGGATCTTCTCTGATTCTTTCATTGCCGTGGATCAAACGACCACTCTTTTCATTTTTGTTTAACATCAATGAATCTTTGGGATTCATGAATCTCTCATTTTAAAATTTATGAATCTCAAAAACGTAGCAAAGAATCATTTACAGATTTATGAATCTATTACACAACTCTAGTAAAAACTATGCAAAATGTATTATATTGTTGGGAGGGAGGACCTTTACATACTTACATACATACGACCTTTAATAACATACTTATCTGATCTAAAATAGTGAACAATACAATTTTGGAAGGGGGCACTCGGGTTTGAACCGGGGACCTCTCGATCTGCAGTCGAATGCTCTACCACTGAGCTATACCCCCATGTAGAGTATCAATGGTGTGATATATACTCAAAATCTGAAAATTGTAGTGAAACGATGGTTACATTAATTTTTTGTCAATTTTTTAAATTTATTATCAGAAACGTATTTTCAGAGTTCACCCTTCGATCCTTCGCTTGATTTGACTAATCACTTTCGCTGCTACTCTCCTCTATCTGCTGCTAGATTTGTGTTCATGTATTTTGTAATGTTTTTGTTTTTCTTTTCTTTGCCATTATAATGTAGTCTTGCTGTGTAATGTGTTTTCAATTGGTTTCAGCAATAATTACAAAATGACTTTCAAAATGTACTCATACTTGATTCCATCGGTTTGGCATGTAATATGTTGCTGAGTTTTTCGATTGGTTTGCATCTGCCTCTTAATTGTGTTTATGTATTGCCATTTCCTATGTTTGTCCGTTGTTGAATATTTGTTCGGTCTGTATGTCAATGATCCGATATATCTAACTTGCCTTAAGTACGTAAGTGGTAGTGCGATCGCTTCATAGAGGGATTCGATAAACAATTCGGCTAGCTCAATGGAGTTCGAGCTGACTGGCTCGTACATGCTTTTTCTTTATTATTGTGAGAGGGTCAAATTTCTCGTTTTTGGGTAAGTTTGCTTTTCGTTTACCGGCCATAGCTGCGTAACAAGTCAATTTTCATTGGTCGTCTCGAATAACCTGTACTGTATGATAACTGTTTGCGAGCTGAAATATAACATATTTCCAGAGGGAGCGTAACTAAAATCTTTTGAGTATATTAACAAAAGCATTGTTTGAAGATTTACTGGTAATAGAATTGTTCAGAAATATCAGTTTCGTTCAATTACTTTTTTCCTGCGTTAAGAGAATATTTTTGCCAGAATAGCTCTTTAATGGTTTATAATTTGATGTATTTTCTGTAGCATATTCCTTTTTATAAACGCTCGACGTCAGTTTCCGTGTTGTTTTTCATTTTGATGTTGTTATTGTTGCTGAATGAACAAAATCAACTAACGATTAGTTTAGTCCTGCCTCATTCAGTAAATGTTCTGTATTTATTTTGTTTTAAATTTAAATTTTAGGTTTCGTATTTAATTTGCTTCCTGCTATGGCTCGCGTGCGGGTTTTGTTGGTATGAAATAACAACTATCGAGAAACTATATTACGATTTGACAAATCTGTCCACTGTTCTTTGTTGCCCCCGTTTCTGTTCGCTGGGGTAAAAATTCCCCGATAATACGTGTCATCACTTGAATCGTTATGTTTTATCTGCCGGTGTAGTCCATCATTGGTGGTTTTGAAGTTGCTGTGAACTGATTTGTTCTGTATGTATTTCGTTTATATATTTACTTCATTGACGGTGAGAGTAGGAAAAAGATCTATTCGATACCCCGGCCATTGTGGCCTGCATGTTTTATATTCTGTTTACTGTTTTGCCCATTCTGATATGGTATCAGTGTATCATTGTTATACTATATATTTAATTTCTTTTGTTTTTTTGCCGGTTTTCTGGTTTTCCTTTACATAAACATAACGAGTTGTTCGCTTGAATTTCTTTTCGAGAGCGAACATAGTTGACCAGAGACGTGGAGTTCGTTTCGCGCGTGTTTTAATTTGTGAGTTTGTTTTACTTCGTGTGTAGAATTTTACTAATATGCCTGTCTTGCTTGTAACGAAACCATTTGCATTATATTTATATCTTCAGTTGTTTTCTGTTAATTTTTTTGTTTATTTTAATACTTTAATCGTCAAATTCGCTTAAACTGTGTTTCGTTTTTAATTACTTGTGTCATACGAAACGATTGACAATCCAAGGTTGGAAATTGGAGCGCAACTGTAGCTTATACTTAGCTTCGTACGCAATCGATGGCGTCGGGTTAGTTAAATTTTTTGTTCCTGTTTCACGTGCATCGATAGCATCTTTTGTTTTTAGCTTTTCGTTCTCACACCCTTTTTTCTCATGTCAGTTTTGTTTCTGTACCTCTGGGATTTTCCTCATTC
This sequence comes from Anopheles ziemanni, assembly GCF_943734765.1. Taxonomy (NCBI): domain Eukaryota; kingdom Metazoa; phylum Arthropoda; class Insecta; order Diptera; family Culicidae; genus Anopheles; species Anopheles ziemanni. The sequence goes on from NC_080705.1 coordinate 40,658,069, forward strand.
TTGTATCTCTTTTGGTTGCTTTTTGTTTACTTTTTATCGACTACGCTATATAATCTGCTTATGTTTTCTTTTGTGTTCCTAAGATTTTCTTAATATGTACAAAATCACATTCGCCTGACGGGCACACAAACAGTTTGTCTCCGTTCCGTTCACTTGCTGGAAGTGAGCGTGCTCTTAAACTGTCAGTGACAATTGTTCCTCCAATTCAATTGTGTCAGCATGTTGAGGATTTTTACTAGTTTTGTTTATCACTAATGACTGTATCGAAGTGTGGGTAAGTGATTTTTATTTTTAAATTCTCGTTACATCCAGAAATTAATTTTTCTTTTTCAATGTGCTCCCTACTGCCCTACAGCAGCGTCACATTGCCTACAGTTTCTCCTCTTGCTGGTCAGTGAAGGATGTTGTCAGTTTTAGATTCACTCTTTTGCGTTTTACTAACTGAAGAGTGCGGGATAAACCTCAATGATATCTAAACGAACTGGTTCCATCCGCTTTCCTTGTGGCAGTCCAACCTAGCGTTCAATTTTTTCTTGTTGCTTGGTTAGAAAGTATTGTTTACCTCTTTGTGATAGTTTCACTTTTTCATTCTGTTGCTTCGCCCACGCTAGTGCAAGGAATTCTGAATTGTTTTAAACTAGTTTCGTTTGCTCCAATTGCATTACATTGCATTATATTTTTACTTTATTTTCATTTGCGTTGCTTCTCAATTTAATTCGATTATTAATTTCTTTAATGTCATATCTACAAATGGTGGTGATAATGTGATGCGTACCGTTTGCATCGGTGCCATGATTTGCGCGTAGGTGAGAGGAATGGACTATTTGCTAATTTTTATACCGTAAAAGGTCAACTGCAGAATTTTCTTTTCTTTATTTCCTGCCTCGCTTTACGCCATTTCCGCCTGTTGGGTACGTTAGATGATTTTGTGCAGTTCTGTGTGCATGTGTTGTTGTATGTTTTGAAGTATGTACGCGATTTGCTTTAATTTGATGCAATAAGTGTATTGAAATAGATGCATTTTGAGTATTGCTTAATAAGGTGCTAGAGTTTCAGAAGAGATGCATTAAACAAGGAGTAAGTAATGTTTGGCTTCTCTCGTATCTTTTAAAAAAAGTTATGTTTTATATTTTAAATGGACGAAGATTCAAAAGTATTAGTAAGTGTTGTTTAAAGAGAATGTTTTCTAGAATGTGTATTTCAAATGGCTGGAATAAAATTTCATTCTAAACATAAATAGCGCATTTAAAATTTACGCAACATAAGGATCGCATTCGATGAACCATGGGATGGCGTTTGTAGTCAAATTGAAATGGATAATGTTACCCTTGAATTACGAGACGTATAAAAATGTTTAACTTATGTTCAAAAAAATTCGTTTGCAACGAAGGAACAAGAGCTACATCAACAAAACGGTTTCTATCATACAACGAATGCAAGTTAACAGTTAACAGATTCACCAAACAGAAAGTTGGCAATACATTACATACAGTGCATTATCAGCATAATGAAGAAATTTACTCAACTTTGGCTTCTGCTTCCTTTGCTGAATTTATCTCCTCTCACGATCGGTAGTTTTTTATTTTAGTTTTCTAGTTTTACGGTGTATTAGTTTAGTTGTGTCTCATCGCTTCTGTTTCTACCCATACGATAATACACAGGGATGTGGGTATTTCTGTGTGTGTGTGTGTGTGTGTTTTGTATGTGTGCTTGTGTGCGTGTGTGGGCATGTGTTGACTAACTCGATGAGACATCTCGATTTGCTTTAAATATTTACTCCGTAGGTTTTGTTTTACTAATTAAAATATTCACATTTATCAAATTTATGTAAACTGCTTAGAAAATTGTTTGTCTTGAAACTGTGTATTTTTCTGGTATATATGTAAGAGTTTGTTTTGGTATTTTAACAGAATATCAGTTCAATGGTGTTTAAACTGCACTGGTGCTGTAAGTGCAGGATATCAAAAGAATATCGAGGATGCGGTAAACGAAGGATGCGCTCTCAGTACACAGTTATTCACTCACTCTTTGGAAATGTGTACAGCTTTGTGAAATTAGTAAAGTTTATTGCTAAAATAATTCCATATGTATAAATCGTCCTAATAGTATAGGCTTTCACCTTCGCCAGGCATTGCAATTTATTGACTTTTGGAAGGGAAAACGTAACAAAGATCTCAAACCATGTGCGCATCGTGCGAAATGGAAGGAAACTTTACTAAACTATCTACTTATGAACTGCCTGGGATCAACTGATGGCAAGCCCTGTTTCTGTTTCGTTACCCAAAAAGTTGGGCATTCTGGTATAAGATACAAAGTAGTAGGTAAGGGCCTCTCCTACCGCTGTTTCCGTAACGCAACTGAGCGATGCGGAAATTGAGCAGATAGGACAGTATTGGAAAGGAAAAAACCGTTTCCCCCGAACATTGTTGTAAAAACGATTGGCACCGGCTAGTTGTGCTCCGGTTCAGTCAGACTTAATCATATCGCCACGGTGGTTAAATGAAACTAGTCTACGGCAGGCAAGGTGATTCCTTTTCCAAGTTGTAGATACTTTTACAAGGTTAAAATCTCTTTAGTAATTTTACGTCCCATTGAAGAAAACAGGTAAAAACTAAGATAATTTCCATCCCCGTTCGGTTGTTCTAGTCCTTTCAACTGGGACAAAAATGCAACCAATCAAATTTTGGTCAAGAAATATTCGGACTAAAAGGAAACTGTACCGCTTAATGGTGGGACGCCCTTTCGATCGAAACGATTAAAGTTATAATTTAAATAGCCTCGGTTTGCTGATATGGTAGTTCCTCGGACCTCGGTTTAAGTTTCAGTCACAAGGGGATGAATCGAAATAATTCCATCCGAATTTGTCGCTTTTCCCTTGGAAAAATGCAAAACCACTTTCGTACGAAGAAGGAAGGTTTAGTCGTTTTACTGAGCTCAAAAATGTCTCTATTCACATTCAATTTGGAGGCTGTTTTGCTGCTGCATTTATGCATTACGGTGATTCTCTGATCAATTTGGGGACCAATTTTAGTTTTGGTGTCGCTCGGATTTGTGTGGGGATCACTTTGTCTCATACCTGTGTACGTGTGGGTTCGTCGTTTTTAGTGGTATTTATTTAATGTTTCGGGATTTAGTTTCATTTCTCATTTAACATCTGTAACTTGCTAGTTTAACTCTTTCGAAACGTCGAATGACCCAATAAAATCTTCAATCATCCATCCTTAACAGCGAGGAAAATCATGCATCGAATAACGTTTGATCAATTTATTTGGCAAAGAAGCACAATTTTGCATTCCTTTCGTTGGGAATTGGATTATTCTTGTCTTGTTGGTTCATATGCAGTGAAGTGTTTGCTTATGTGACGTGTATGTAATTTGTGTGTGTATGTTTGTTCGAACGTAGAGTATGTGTGCTGTGCGCATCATCAATGGCCTAAATGGATCCCTTCACATCAAAACGAATTGCGACCGCGGTTACAATCCCCCATCATCGCATTGATTTTTTAAATGCTTTTCGAACGTTGTTCCAGCGCGTTTTTTACTTGCTTGGCACACAATTCGCAGGTAATTCTCATGCTCTCAGTTTAAGTTTTGTAGTGTTTTTTTTTCGTTTGTTTAATTAAACTTAGTTCTTTTTTGCAACTCTTAATCAATGTAGTTTTGTTTACTTGCTGATTCTTTCCCTTTTTCTTAAGACTTCCTTTTAATACTTAGTTTTTAAATCTAGGGAAAACCGTACCGCGTGAACCGCTCCCCCATCCTTCAAAGAAGTTCGAATTTTTCCTATAATCGTTCCTAGTAAATCGCTTAATTTCAATGATTGGCCACCCTTTTGCTTGGATTCTTCCTTTTAAATATGTAGTAAATTTTTATCGGGTTTCTCTGCTTGTTTTTAATTTCGAAAATCGCTCACTCAACAATATCGTCATTTGTGTCCGTTTTGTGTCCACCGAATCTTCGTTTTCGCTGCCTTGCAACAAGATTTGACTTACGTCTAAGAAATGTATAATGTAAAGTCTGCGTGTAGACAATTGTGGTTGTGTGTGTGTCTGTGTGTGTGTGTGTGAGTGTGTATTAGTGTGTGATCATGGTCTAGGCTTTTACCATCTCGTGACCTACTCCCTCATGTTGCACTTCCCTTTCGATTACACTCTTTGCTAGTCTAACGTACGTCTAAGGAGTCAAAAGTTTTCATTTCGATTTATGTCATTAAATCGTAAAGGAATCACTCGCATTCTTTCTATCTCTCTCTCTCTCTCTCTCTCTCTCTCTCTCTCTCTCTCTCTCTTTCTCTCTCTCTCTGTAATGAATTGATTATGGTTCTTATACTGTAGCTCAACTTTACATTTTTGTTTAGTTTTACTTTATGAAAAATTCATAGAATTTCTTAAATATTTCGGTAACCTACTGCAGCGTCCGATCCAGCCGAGAGGGAACAGAGGAACGGTTGAGGCGGGGAGCCGCGGCAGATGCATCCGACCGACCGACACACCCGCGCCCCTCGAAACCCGCCTCGTGCCGAATCGTTGCCACTTACCGGTCCACCGAAAGTGGGAGCTATAATTCACGCTCAAAACGCTCGATTTGCTCGTATTGGAACGGGGGGCGATGGTCGGCGGAGTGCAAAAAAACTGAAGGATTTGCTACCAAAGGACTTTTGCCGCTCGCGTCCGCATGCCCCCCTCCACCAGCCTGTTGATGTAAGACCATGTGCGACGGAGCGCACGATGGTTCGTTTAATCATTATTAATTGTTTGCTCTATATGTATAAGTATATGTATAAGTATATCTATTTATATTTTATGTATATATATTTATCTACTACTTACGCATTAACGTTCCGGTTGGCTTTTCATTAATTTATTCATTATTTATTTGCTTATTACTTTTCTTCAATTGTTCTTTTTTGGTGACTTTTGCGCCGGTTTAATGTCAATTAATTAGTAGCTTACCTAGTTCATAATTGATTTAAATTGTATGACTTACTTTTGTGCTGCTTTGTTTTATTTATTTGTTTAGTTTTAAATACTTTTTTGCTTGTGGAAATATTTCACATACCGATAAGAACTACTTCGGCCCTAAACTTGATGTGTGAAAAACGCCAACGCATGTGCTCGTAGAACGGCGCAAGCATTCTTCCCATGATGCTGTAAGTACTCAAGACAATATGAGTATAGTACCTTACAGCTACTTTTATTTTCTCCCCCTTTTTTTTCTCTCTCTCTCTGTCTCGATGAATATCGCTTCTAGTATCACTACTATCTTACAGAAGTTTTTCCTTTCATCCTTCGAACATTATTTTCGCAACTTTGTTTCACTCGCTTAAAGGTTGTTTGACTCTTTTACCCATCATGCACGCTGATTTCATCGTCGTATGAATATTTCCGTTCTTCTACGTTGTTGGTTTGTTCCGTTCTTTTGCCTTCTTGCCTACAGCTTCTAAAACCCTACGTACGCTACGCACACGAGCTAGAACTACATCCGGTTAGAGTATTCTCTATGCGAAATTTTAAATAAAACTGCGATAAACAACACACGCATACACACGCACAATAAATCACATAAATTTTAATTCTTTGGCTAAGAATCCGTAAAATTTTGAAATAGGGTCAAATTTGGCACTATATTCAACGTAAACGATCTTGGCTTATAGTTTAGTCGGTAATTAACGTTCTCAATAAACTATGAACTGAGTGCTTTTGAGACACCGTCGTTGAGCAGAAGGTATCTGCGTGACGTGTTCCATCGACAAACTAACAACATCACTGACAACAAACTATAATATAGTAAATCTATTGAGTTTAAATTTGGCTATATTTTTTCACCTCATGAACCATGTAATTTAAAACTGTCAGGCATATTAAAGTGAGAAGGTCACTGTAAAAATTTGGCATCAGCATTTTCCTACGTGTGTCACAACACAATCCGATCCGTGTATGCTAGTTTTCAAATAATAATACAATCAAATGGTTCATTATTAGTTTTTTTACGGATTGGTGCGAAATTCAGCGGTACAATTCGAAGCAAAACCTTATTACAGTCATCATCTACTTTTCGTCTAGCAACCGACCTTTGACAAACACTGGTAGACATATGGCAACTTTAGATAACACTCTCGCGTTTATCGCATATCGCGCTTGAGGCTTTCTTCCTAAAGTTTTTGGTTCAAATATGAACTTTAGTACAATTAATAAGAAATGCGACTGTCTTTATTTCCACGGAAGCATCTTCCGTCAGCGGACGAATTTTCCACCGGAGTTGACCTCTGTAAATAAACTGTTCTAATCTGTTCTGCTCCCAACGTATTGTGGCAAGCGAATAAGACGATTGTGACCGTGAACGTATGTGAGAGTGAAAAAGATTACTGTGGTGAAAGCGAGTCAGCTATACAGAACACACGATGGGCATGTTGCTTGCACTAACAGAACAAGTTTTAACTGACTCGTTGCCAAGAGCCTTCGTGGCGCAATCGGTTAGCGCGTTCGGCTGTTAACCGAAAGGTTGGTGGTTCGAGTCCACCCGGGGGCGGCGAACTTTTTTTCTCAGTTGAAATCTTTTTTCTTACAATAAACTTTTGAACCTTTTTATATAAATCAGGAAGGTTCTATTGAAGTGAATTTTGCTTAAATCAGCTAACAAAACACAGGAAAATACATAGAAGTGGGAGAGAATAATACTGCCATTAGGAGTGCCAACGTATGCTTTCATAATAAATAAAAATAAATTAAAAACATGCATGGTACGCACGACAATGCGATTCATTTGTCAGAAAACATTAACAACGCCCGGCAAAACAAATACTACCCTCACTGTTCGCTGCTCCCAGGAAAGGTCTTTCTCATCGAATTTTTCGATTATCTTGCTGATTAATACTTTTGTGCTGCTGAGTTAGCTAGATTGGTCTAACGCTTCCAGTGCCTTTATCTTTCCCAACTTTCCATTGTGCATGATCCCTCTTGTGCTACGCTTTAAGAGCTTGTAGCAGACTATAGGTTTCTTCGTTCGCATAGTTTATATTACATTTTAATATAGTTGTTTTCATTACATATCACAGTCGTGCTGCTGTTGATAATATTTCTCGCACTTCCTTTCTTTTTCATTGGTTTTTGATAAGGTTTACATTTAATTTCGGGCTCAACCGATGAACTATGGGAGCGTAGCTTTGCCAAAACTGAATACTTTCGATCTGGTCTTCGACAAACTCGTCTGCTAGAGGAATCTGCTCAACGTCAACTGTGAATCCGTAGTTGTTTGTTTTTCTACATTTTCTATTTTATCCTCCGTAGTTCTTCTGCTCGTGTAGGCGTGTACGTAATTATCTGTGCAATTGCATTTTCCGGCCTTCCGCCACCCTTTCGTATCATGCTACATTGTACATGGGTGTAGGACCGCGAGCTCCTCGGTGTCGTTCGCGTTAGCTAATAATTTAATAATATTAAATTGTACGCTTAAGGATGCTGATCTCACGTTCATTTTTCCACAGCAGCCATCGTGCACGTTGGGAGTAAGGCTCTTGCTACGAGAAGCGGCAAGCACGCAAGCGTCTGGAAGATGTTGACGAAATTAACAAAAAAACAAAAACAAAAACTGTTCAATTACACCTATTCGAAAATCTTTAAACATTTTAACGCAATCTCGAACTCGAATGAAGTGTGAATCGATGATCTCTGCTTGTAGTAAAAGGATTGATTTTGATTTTTTGAAACAGCTCTGCGTGATACGAATATTATTTTGTTAGTAGGATTTGCTTTGTGACAATGTGCTTTGTCAAAGTGGGATTTGACGATTAAAAGTAAAAAGTGTCCTACAGACGCTTGTTGCTCGCCCCCAAACCATGCACCTCGCCTCCCTGGTCACAAAGAATGGCAGGCTGCTTGCGATGCCGACGCCAGGATGAAACAGTTCGATTTCCATCCCAGTCAGTTTCCTTTTGTTCACCCTTTTTGTGGACTTGCGATTAGTAATTTAGAAATTTCACTTTACTGCTGGTTGCCCAATTTTCTCGCCCACCGATCCGCGCCGCCGGGACGCGACGTTGGATACGCGCATTTTATTCCGGTTGTCGAAACACACATATACACAGAGACACACAACATCCGTCGCGGCCTCGACCGACGGTCGGCACACCGAAAACGAAAAACGGCAACACGAATAAACGACAAACGGAAAAAGAACATTGCTCTACACGCACTCCTGTTCCGGACACGCGTTTTTCCACCATTTGTTTTGCCTCTTTCTCTTGGTTGCGTATCCCTCCGAACAGTTTCCATCTTCCCACCCTCTGACCTTAGCTCCGGATTTGAGGATAATTTTCCTCACGGTTAACCGCCACAACCCGACAACGTCTTCTGCTCTGGTGGAGGAAAATCCAGCCCGTTAGCTCGGAAGCCTCTCGAGTGCGAGGACATTAGCCTACGGTTTTTTGTTGTTTTCTAATCGATCAGTGTGCGCAGACTTCCTGTTCCTACCTAATAATGCTGCGGTTGAAATGTTCTCCCGTCCCCGAACTTTCTTACTTTACGCAATAAATATTAAATCTAGCCACTCGCCTCGCCCCGACGCTTTAGGCTTCGTTTGTCACGAGCGACGACTGGTGAGGAAAGAAAAACGTACGAAAAACGGTATGAATGTCGCAATTTGGTTCTTGTCAGTTACCTACATATATTCGCATATGACCATCTGCTCTTCGCCCGTACCCGGACTTGACACTTGTTTTCCAACCAGACACACCAGACGCGAAGAGGAATGACGGCCCGAATGTTTGCAAACAGCGTGGAAAATTGTGGTGGAAAGTTTAGAGTTACATGCTAGAGTTGCGTTGTGTAAAATGTACAGCTTACTTGCGTTTACCCTCGTCAAATCTGGTATTCCTGCTGACGACGCCATCACAATATGAGTGAAAATATACAATCTTCTACCAGTATTGCACCAGTAATTGTTTTTTGCTACTTCCGGTTTACCTTATTTTATCTTGTTCTTCATGATGAACGTGTCTGTGTGTTCGTTTTTGCTTGGATTTCGCTCGGAGGATAACCGTTTCACAAGTAAACTAGAGGTGCTACGCCATGCTACGGATTGTTTGCGAACGTTCCTCTCCTGTATTGCTTTTGGTTCATTATTGTGGAATGCTTCACGGCTGGAGCAGAGGAACACAAGACGCAAGCTGACTGGTTGTCATTGTGGGATCCGAGATTCCGTTGCAGCGACTTAGGAATTAGGAAAGCGCCCAGAGAACCACGCGACTATCATCGGTTTGGCACAATCAGTGGCACACCACATCTCGGACTAGCTTAAATTCTGTCAATTAATTTTTCCCTACTTTTCAAATAAGCCGTTAGCTGCAAGATGCTTTTTACATCCAAACCTAAGGTTTACACGTTGCAGAATTTGTTACAAAACGTCTCTTTTCTTAGAGTTTGCTTTAGAATTGTGAAGGAGTTTTGGTGGGAAGTTCCGAGAAAACTGAAATATCCTATTGTTCGTCTCATTACCTCGGACAGTAAGGAGGTTGGTTTGACAATTATTTTTGAGCTCCGATTGCTGTTCGGTGCCAATGTACACTCATTTTCCCTACACCTATGTGCAAGCATCGAGTAGAAAACCTTCTGAATAGCCAACAACACGCGGCGTGGAAAGCCGTCGTTTTGAAGTCCTATGCCTTGGTTGCTCCAGTGTTTTGGTCGAATGTAGGTATGATTGACGGGTTGAATTGCGCTGTGCTGCTGGATAAAGCTATCTCTCATCCGGTTCGGTTCGTTTGCACGGAAAATTGCCCGGCTCGTCGACGCTGCTGCCGTCCTGTACCACGCTTCCGGATGTACGTTCCGCGTTTTTTTCCGTTTTTCATATTCTTTGTTTTGCTCCGCTGTGCGTCACCGTTGATCGTTGATTATCTGCGTCGATCCAATGGATTTGGTTTGCCGCATTGCTCTAGGTTGGATTATTTTCTCGCGCTCGCTTTTGTCCGTGTGCTTAGTTTTGCATCTCACTTTTTGCTTTTGTCTGGTTGCCTTTTTCCACCGACCCTACACCGCCCGTTTACACCACCGTGCGACCGCCGATTCGCGCAACGAAGAATTCATTTAAAAATTCTCGACACTGATTTAATTAGTAACAAATTGATTTTGTGGAAAAACCAATAACAATAGCCCTTATCATATGGCTACGAAACGATAATGTGCGGGGCCGAAAATAGAACAGCTATGGTTGCCACTATTGTGAAAAACGTGAAAATTATAAGGCACAATCTATCAACTACCATTGCTGCAAACTTCCAATCCTTCGCAATATCGCTTTCCTCGTCCTCTTTTCGTATCTGTGGAAAAGAGAGAAAAAAAAAACAATTTAATAATGGGGTTTCAAGAAATTTGAATGAATTGGACTTATTATGAATTTGTTTGCGTGTTCAAAAATCCCATGAAATTATTACGGTAAAATTCCATTTCCAAGTGAAAACGCCAGAATGTATGCAACTATGGTAACACAGCAGTTTAGAGATATTTTGTTTTCAAAATGTCATAAAACACAACGGAATACGTAGAATAGCTTTTCTATACCATTACTTAGGATGGGCTCATAAACATCGGTTTTGCGTTTCAATTTGACGCAATCTTTCAATGAAAAATAAGTTATAAAATTTTCTCGAATACAAATATTTCAGAATACTATTTACAGTTGCATTAAATTTACTGATACTAGTGAACTACTAATTTACTAATTTATTTGAACTTTTTTGTAGCATGTTTAAATCACTTCGTTGCTAAACTGAAATTGGTCCATGGGCTGGACTTTACCGAGCCGGACTTTCAATATTTCCGAAAGCGTAAGACAACTCAACCCTTTCACTTCTTCACTAGATTTCTTCCCTTTTTGATTAAAGTTTGTTTGTACTCTTCTGTTTATGGTGCTAAGAAAAGGAAAAAAGCAATGTTACATCGGAAAGCAAGTCAACCATTTGATCGATCGTGCAATTAATGATAGATGGTTATCATCATCGACATTCTCGTCACCTTTAAAACCACGCACAGACAATTCGACGGGACACTTCTTTAAATAACATCAATCTTCTCGGCCCAAACCGACGTTATTCTTTCGTGCTACGTTCGATGCCGAGGAGCACGAATTCCAGAAGAAAATCCCTCATCCATTCCACCGTCACTTCCTCCTGTGAACTGTGAACTGTGAAGAGTCTGACAGGATGAAGGACACAATATTATTGATGATCCGGCATCGAGCTGAGCCAACGGTTTACTTGATCCACATTTCAACCTTGTGTTGAGAAAAAACAAGTTAGAACTCGGCCATAAAGAGTGTCTAGCAATAGTTCAGTTTTTTCAAGTACCAAGAGATTCTATTTTCGGACGAACCTATAGCCAGCAAAAGTAGATCGACAAACGGATGAAATGATATCAATCTTCGCGCGAGCGAAGTTTTACGCTCATCGCTCGTGTGACTTACCTGGTCGGTGATAAAACGTATCTCTTTCAATATTAAAGCTAATTCGTAATCAGCAGACGATGTGAAACACGTGTGTGGTGGCGCTATCGCATCCGGCATCCGGTTAGTTCCGATCGGTCCGATGCTTCCATCATCGCTGCTGCAAAGGCACAGGAGCGTTCAAACATTTGACCAACGAACCCTCACAGCCTTGAGGCATCGAGAATTTCATCAAAGTACGGGGATTCCCTTACCTGTAAACAGTCCTGAAGTATGTTGGATTGTGTGGCAGTGTACCTCCGGGGGTCAATGGTCTACAGTTGTGACGAAAGTCATCATCTATATCTAATACGTTCGCTAGTAAGGACTTCGATGACCTATATGGAGGTTCAAGAAATAGTGTCTCAGTTATTGGGACGAATCAAAGTGAGAGAAAAACAATCAGCAAAAGGAGATAGACATCCTACCGCTCCTTCAATTCGACGTCCTGAATGTGCGCTTTTCGCTCGGAGCTGTCCGACGTTGGCGTTGGTGGATATTCCATTGATAAGTCTCTACCGGGTCGACTCATTCTTAAAATACATGGCAACCAGTATAAAAATATGACTCTAACCTGTTGGAGAGAAGAGTAAAAGTAGTAAATTCAGATTCAGAAGTTTCTGAAAGATAATAAGGTATGTTGAATGGTGCGGAAGAAGTATGTACCTCACAAAAAAAAAACATATGGTAGGCGAAATTAGCGCGCTTAACTATAACTTGAAGTCTACAATCGATTCAACAAAAAAAGTGAGAAAAAGCAGTTGCGTCTAAATTCTCACAGTTTTTCGTGAGCGTTGTTGGTGCATTTTGTTTTCAAAAAAATTTTCAAAAGTATAATGTAAGCTGTAAAAGCTATGTTGATTTTTTTCATTTTTTTCGGACTTAAGTACGCTAAGTACTGATGAAAATAGAAAAAAAGTGTTAATTCGACATTTGTACGACTTGTCCGCTATCTGTACTTCAAGTTAACGCTTTAGATAGTTATTAATCAATTTTAATTTTTTTTTATTCAACATAAAATACAAATTGATCAACGTCAAGACAAATTAAATGACGGAACATTTCACTTGCCTCACCATCATTCGCCATAAGTTGTGTAACGCAATCATTTGCATCCGTTACGGAAACTCTTCGGAAGGATTCCGCCCCCAAAGATTCCTCTAGGATTTCCGGAGACAGTGGCCCGTATCCGGGCATCCGTACATGGGAACGTAATGAATTTAATACAGTTTTCCATAAAACTCGCATAAATGAAAATGGAGCACACATCTCGAGCTCGTACTCCGGGACGCGTCGTTTGGAAAGCAGGGCCCCTCTGCGACATGACACGTTTCGGGTGTGCTTTTAATACATCCAACTACCGCACGCACAGGAAAAATGAAATTGGTTCGTTCATGTTCTTTCTCATTTTCCTCCGCTTTTCGCGCACTCAACAAGCTGAGAACATTAAAGAGACACGCATGGCGAGCAAATGCGGGTGAGAAAAAGCTACTAAAGATCCTCCCTGGAAGGTGATGGCAGCACGAGCCGATTACGAGTTGGATTTTCCAACGCGGCGGTAAGGAGATAGTGAAGGAAAGTGCGGGCGAGACAGCATCACAGGTCATCGAAATGTTTAAAATTGTGTGCGCCGGAATGCTTTTAACGTGTAACGTGTTTCAGTGGAACTCCGCCATCATCGCCACCAGCGGAAGGATTGCTTCAAGGCTTGACTTCGACCTAGTGCCAGTGTTGTCTACGAATTTTCCTGAAAACCCACCCATCACCCGGAGCCGCACGAGCCTTTGCCGACTGATCGACGCGCCTTCAACGAGGCCCCAGAGGATGAAGATTTTCTTCCAGGCCTACCCTTTCCACCACGGTTTATCGTTCTCATGGTGAACGTTTGGGTGGTGGAGTATCGGGAAAATCATCATCCTTCACGGATGTGCTTTGAATAAATAATCGCTCTTGCCACGCGCTTGTTTGTGTACCTAATATGATTTTAAATAATCCAAGCATGCGTTTTACGTGCAAGAGCACAGAGAACATTACAGAGTTTTGCAAACATTTGTTAAAGGTTGGAACAGTGTTTTTTAGTTTTCTACCGGGCATGGAAATTGTGTATTAATTTACTATTTTCTACACATACAGTTCACAGGGTTGGCAATACTGGCTTTGTTATCGTTATTTTATGTCTGAAAAAATGAGGTCAACATAATGATCTTGTAAATACCACCAAGAAATTGAATGCAGGTTTTTGTACAGGAACATTTAACATTAATATTTGACGATCCTTTACCAAACGTAATTTTAAGTGAATGAAGTTACTAGTGTTTGAAGCGAAAATATGACGAATATATTTTATATTGATAAGGTTTTTATGAAATGTAATATATTACTGAAAAATGCTGTATATTTTCGACATCCTTTTTTTGGCTACGGTGGATGATGTTCGATGATCCGCTTATTCGCCAGCGTTTGATGCAGGAAAACGGAATGGCGAGCAATGGGCCTTCGCTCGCTCACGACTCTAGCGAGTCGGTGCGAAGATAGGTATCGGGTTTTGTGAATGGATTCTTGGTTGATGACGTTGACAGCCCTCGCCGTCCTTATCTTTCACCGCGAGCGGAACTTCTGCTCGAAAAGGGTCGATACCGAGGAGGCAAGTACAACCGATCGTCCTGACGAAAACTGTCTTTCATAACATTTAACGTTGGGATGGCAACCATTGAATTTTTTTTGCTCGTTCTCCCTCTGAGGGGAGGGAGATGGAAAACCACGGATCACGTTATCAGCATCCCCCACCATCAATCCGAGTAGTCACGCGGACTCATCATCATTGTCAGCGTGGAAAGATAATTTTCACCCACCGAACGAAACACTCATCGGATGTCAAAGTCGAGACGGCTCCAGTGGAGATGGTGGAAAATGTACACTGGCCCTAAACGTGATGGAAAGCCCCAAACCGAGAGAAAGTAAGGGAGAAAAAACTGGGTAAGAAAATTTTCAACGTGTCAACATCAAAGGCAGTCGCCCTTTCGGGACAATAATAAAAGAATTTAGATGACAGACCGAAAGGACAAAAACCAAACCAAAAATCAACCCCACCACAACTTTAAATGCCAGACTGTGTTTGAAGTGGCGGCAATGTTCGAAAGATTTTCCTTTTCACGTTTCTATGGAGTGTTTCTCATATTTCGGTTTAGTTGTTTTAATTTTACCTTTTAAGGTTTCATTACTAAACTAAAAAATTAGTAAAAATATAATATTTTCGAAAAATTCTGTTCGATTAATTGATTTTAGTTAATAATCATGTAAAGCGAAATTGGTAAAACCAGGTACGGAATGTCATACAAAAGAGTAAAGTTTTAGTTTTTCCTTGTTCAAGTTTTTTGGGATGGTGTAACCATGTTTTTAAATGCAGAAACAAAAGAAAATTGTCTGATTAGCGAGAAACTTGTGCTAGATACGTGAAAAAATACTTTCCTCGAAATTTAGACATTTTTCGAATTTCAGCTTCGAATATTTTTTTCATGGTATTGAAATAAATTTTCAAATTCAGTATTATTAACGTTTATAGATCTTGTAATCTATGTTGACACTTGTACAGCTTATTAGTTTTCATTATTCTTAACCATTAGTAATCGAATGCGATGATTTACTCTTTGTTGGTAGCAACCACGCAAAATTACTGTCATCGCCAAAGGACCTTTCGGTCGTCGGCACCAAGTATCGGGCCGGAAAGATAGTGACTTGCTGTTAATTTGCAGTTCATCCCATCTCTCAAATGCACGAGAAAAATGGATGTTCCTGACCACACACTCGACTATCCTAGCGTTCCCGAAGCGGCCTGAAGCGGGAAAATGAAGCAAACCAGAGCGAACGACACTGCACTTGCACCGAAGTGACGTTCTACACGGTTCAGTAGAACGCTTCGAACGTTCTGGTTTGAAGTTCCTGCCCGTTTGCTGACGCAGGGTTCGAAGCTGACCACAGACGAGATCCCTGGCGGCGCTCCGTCTCGTGCAGCGGTGCAAGAACAGTCGGATGCAAAAAGCGTGGAAAGCAGCAGAACTTCATCACCATTCGGGTCAACAGGCAGTGAGCTTTCGAATTCAAATCAAATCGAGAGAGCGCAAGCAAAACACTCCAAATTGCATCCCCAACGCATCCGCAGGCCTCAACAGGGTGGTCCGTTGGACAGGGTCATGCCGAGAAGCAAAGAAAAAAGCCAAATCATTCGGCTTTGCATCCCATAAGTATTCATTAAACCCAGGGTCGGCACCTTGCAACCTACATAGGGCTTAACGTGCCTTTGTTCAGGTGCTGCAATGGCCGATTCTTGTGGCCCCGGGTTCGGAACAATACGCTCCATGCCGGTAGCATGACTTATGCCATCATAAATATGAACGCATCGTTGTTGTCGATTGCAATGCAGGTCGCACCGTGCACCGAAACCGGCGGTTTGTGTTAAAGAAATCAGTCTCGAAACAAGCCAACGAGAGCGGCGCACTTTAGGTACCATCACGTCACGCACGGTGAACATTCGCTCCCGGTATTGTAGACTCGTGTGGGAATAATGGAACGATCATAAAGCGGGCACGATTTGCGGAAGTTTATTCCGCTGGAGGAGTGGCTCATGTGTCGGTACTTACCCAATCAGACATTTCGTGTGTGTCCGCATTTCTATGGTGATAATTTAAAATGAGAATCGTCGAAACAACGGATGATGCAACCATAAACATGATGCAGTTAAAATATGTGCCTGAAAAGAGAAGAAAATGTTTGTTAAAGTTCGGTGAAGGAATGGTGTGGAGGATTTCTGCACTGCACAAATAGGTTTCCCGATTAGACTGAAGCGGAACAAATACGGTGTGTGCATGAACCTTCCCAACAACCAAGGCTCAAGTGTAAATAAATACGATACAAAAGTTAATTAATGACACCTTTGAGACCATGGAACTCGCGCGAGAAATGCCTCACACTGTGGCTCCTTCTCAGCGGGATGTTTTATCTTCCATTGACAAATAGCGTAAACGGTTCCGAAGCGTTCCAGCAACGCCTCTATCAACAAGGCAGCGTGGCCGAGCGGTCTAAGGCGCTGGTTTTAGGCACCAGTCAGAAATGGCGTGGGTTCGAATCCCACCGCTGTCAAATAGGAGTTACTTTTTTTACATGAAATAAGAATCGGTACGCATGATAAACTCTCAATACCATTATTTTGTTGAGAACATGTGCATAAATAAAAAAAAAGGATCAAAAACGTTCTCAATTTACGATAGTAATCATATCACAAGTATAGAGTATGGAACGGAAAATAAATGTATTATTGGTTAAATCATTTAAAATAGCTGCCACTATATGTAAATAACTGAAAAATTACACGTTTAGTTCAATATAAATGTCTTTAAAAATAAAATAAATTATTTCACCATGACGATAAGCTTACCTAAAAGTGGAACAGCATCCGATGTGGCTGGCATTGTCTCCGCAACCATATTTAAAAATACCGTCAATGATAATAAAATTGTTACGCCTGTGGAGAAAACAATCACGTCAATATGTTCTACGGTTAGCAACGTTGGAATTTGGAAAAGAGACGCAATCATTTGACAACAGGTGTTTTAATGTACCTCAACTCAGCTGTGTAAATACGTTAATTAGAGTGAACGAGTGAGTGTTAATAGAATTGTTTAATACCTTTGCTTCTGAAAATATTGGGCAAACTGGTAAATTATTTATATTATCTCAGTTTTCTTGTTAACGTTACATAGATAAAATAAAACTAGGCACCTGCTTGCACTCTGATTACACATTTAGACTTTAATTTTCTTCAAGAACATTTAATTGCATAAAAACATTTTCATAAAGGGTGTTTAATTGTATTAGTAACGTGATTACCGAACATGTTTTTGTTTTCCAATAATTGAGTAATCTTGAATTGTTGTCTAAGTGTCTGATGCATTTGAATCGTAACTAGTTTTCAATCTATCTATGGTTGGAGCAGATTATGTAAATAGTCAACATTTAAACGCTTCCACCTCGGCCGAATCCTTATTTCTTACCTAATGATAATTTTTCCCCCGAGTCCGGTGGCAGGGTAAATCCTAGAAGTGCCATCGACGCGATCAGCACGCACGGTACGATCAAATTAAAAAAATAGTACAACGTTCGCCTTCGGATGATGATGGCGAAGGTGATGTCGATGTAAGGCTCTGGACAGCAGTTGTAGTAGATTTCGTTACGCTTGCCGGGAACACCTGCAGGGAGGGGCGGGTGGAGTGTGTGTGTGTGTGTTTTTTTTGAAAACGTGGGCCAAGATGCAAGCAGGTTCGGGGAGTGGTGAAGTGGGATCAGATGTTGTTTTTTTTTGGATGACGATCCCAGAAAAAACAAAACACGTAGGCAGATACGGAATTTCATACGGAATGACAAATTTCATGGTTAACTTGGACGTTCAACTAATATTGACGTTTGCAAAGAGTTTGGGGGGTGGGGTGTTTTTTCTCTCTCTCTCTCACACACATACTCTTTGTTGTTTGTTTCTGTCATGAGCTAATCGAATCGACGATGCACACAACCGAGCGAAAAGTATGACTTGCAATTGGTGTTTTCGGCTCGCGTTGGAACATTATTCCATTTCCAGTTCAGTCCCGTCTAACGGCCCTTTGTCGGACAAAAGCTGTCAAACCGTTCCGTCCTGCTGGAATGTTGGATGACGGTAGTGATGCAAATTTTCCCAGCCCCAAAGTACCCGTTCGTGTGAGGGTCGTTAAGATGAGGTACGGTGATGAGGATGAGCGCAATGGAAAACATATTGCATACTGCGTTACGGAAGCGATTTATGTAATTGATGAGGAAGCAAAACAAACTATTGTTGAGAAGACGGCGGTGTTTCGATGGCTAGTTGGTATCAGAGCTCGATATAAGTTTGTTTACTCTACATTGAAGGTGTGTTAATAGTTTTGTGTTCTAAGTATCTTGTAAAAAGTAAGAAGTGCACCGTCAACATCATGCTGGTCAGCTTTTAAAGAAGCAACAATACTTAGATACACTAATTAGTAGTATTAGTAATAGGCATCACTTATAAATTCGTTGCTTCTTTTTAACTTGGTCAAAATTGAAAAAAAAAATTAATACTGACAAAAACTTTTTGCTATAGCTTTCGTTAGTCCAACAAATGTATCGGGTGTAAGACGTTGACTGCCACGCTGTTTTGGTGTACGTTTTGAGTAAAATCTTTTTTGCCAACTTTTGGTTATAACATTTTTCAAACCAACATTTTTAAGAAACCAAGCAAAGGTTAAGTCTAAATTATTGTAGCTTACTTCTATTGTATATTAGTGGAAAGGGCTGATGTAGATTGCTGCTGTCACCCGCATAACGAGTGACGTGGCAGTTAACGTGTGAGAGAAGTATCGATACTTAGATACACTAATGTTTGTATTGTAATTGGCACCTTTTATAAATTAATTGTCTCAGTTCCGGTCAATTTTATGATTCAGTAATCTATAGTAGTATCTTGAACAGATATTGCAGATATATTCAAAAGACTACAAAAGTTTAAGAACCAGTGCACTACTTGCTGCTTTGCATGCTCAGATCAGATTTTAGAAGCGTTATAATATAAAAGCCTAAATTGAACGTCTGTTGGTGAACTTTACGCTCAAAAAGAATGCGAATGAATGATAAAGTGTCTACATTTTGCTGAAAGAAAAAGTTCTCTAGCAACTTTTGCTCATTAACTCATGTCCCACTGGTCCACGACATCCATCTTAGGGGCTAATGTTTTCTACCATTTGCCCTTCTATTTATGGGAATAGTTACACCTTGGTCGGCTATTAATTGAATTAGTTGCGATCCTTTTCCCGGCGTGGTTTTATTGAATATTTAATCACAGCTGCACACTAGGGTTTGCAGCCAAAACACAGACAGCTCACGTGCCCTTAGGGGCTGTTGGGTTGGAAGAAGATGAGAACCCGATCCTTGCGCGGCAAACTTCGCCCCGTACCAGGTTCGCCAACCTTTTCCGAGGAATTTAAGGTTTGATGTGCCATTGCTGGGCGGCTGTTTTCCTTTTGTCGCTTTCAGGGTAGGTCGTTCCTGCCGTGTGCCATTCGGGAGGAATGTGTGGGACAAAGTTTTCCATTCGTCGCCACAACGCCCGGGCGCACCTCCTCTCTCTCTCTCTCTCTCTCTCTGCCCACCGGGTTGCCCGCCGTGGGATTAGTGATAAAGGGGTCTCGTAATAAATTTAATCACTTAGACTATTTTAACCATCCTTTGGCGGGCGGGCGCACGCTAGTCGGTTACCTGGGCTCCGTAGGCATGATCTCGCATCGGCAAAGCCGCCTGAGCTCTTGAGCCACTTCATTAGCTGGCGTAAGAAGAATAGTTTCTCCCCACCGTCTCGTAGTCGGTCGGGTCGGGCTTTTGATCAATAACCAGGCAGGGAGGCAGGGAGGCCAAACGCTGGGAGCTAGAATGCGCCCCAGGGAAGCGGAGGGTTCGTTGTGTGCCCTTGTCCACAGAGCAAATGGGACCGATTTATTCTTCGGTCCGTTGGGCTGCAATAAACAAAAATTGCTGGCCATTGGAGCCGGCGGAGCCGATGGCCGGGATCGATTTCTCCTTTCTCGGGCACGAGCCCGACGTGCGGTTAATAGTTAATAGTGTCCCCGGCTTTTCATAAGGTTTATGAAAGTACCGTCCCTAATGGCAACCAGTTCCGAGAAATATGACAAAGGTCCTTAGTTAGTAGGTCTGCGTATGCATCAAGTGGCCTACGGCCGAGATTGGAATCGATAAAAATTGTCCTGCTTCAGCAGCCTTAAAACGATTATGGCAATTAGTTAACAAATTGTTAGCTGAAACATTCATAGTTCCTCCCGCGTGGATACTTTGTTTTCCATCCTCAAACGGGGTCGCATACGGATTTAAAGTAATTCTCTGAGACATTGCGACTGTCTCACTGCTATGACCAGAAACTTTACCATAATATTCCAAAAGCGATTGCTTGTAGCAACTATACATCAGAAGTATATAAATGAATCAGTTTAAATGAGTCGAAATAAGTTATACGAAAATCAAAGAGTATTACTCAGTAGAGAAGAAAAACTATCATAATATTTTTTAAAAATTGTATCTCATCATGGACGTTTACCGTAGAAAAACGTAAGTTTTTTAATAAACATCACATTTGATGGAAAAAGACTGTTTATGATGCACTGTCTTTCAAAATAAATAATCTCATGTATGTAACAAGAACATTTACAACTTGAATAAACAACACTCGCTTTAGAGTGACACAAAAATACACAATAACCAACTGACGTCATTTGTACGGTCGAGAACTCTACGCAGCAATACAATTATATAGTAGAAGAAGATTGGTTCAACATTTTGAACTCTTTTACATCAGTCTTACTGTGAGGAATTAGACTTTAATGTTAAAGAAGACACCTAGCAATCAACTTGAAATAAGTTCAATGTGTTAAATTTTGTATCGTAGCATCATTGCAATGTGCTATTTTTGCCGGACTTAGTTAAGAACTACTCTTCAATTGCGTAGCACTTTCTATTGACATTTTTACTTTTTTAAATCATATTTTCGATAGGATTTGGTGAGTTTCCCACCGAGTTCAATTATTTCTTTGATTGAAAATTTAAAAAGTTGTTCTTGAGTGCAAGTTGGCTATTGAACGATAAGTTTTAAACAGTAGTCAACATGACCATGTGTGCTTTCAGATGAGGGGTTTGTAATATAATAACAGTCTTATAGTAAAATGACTACATACGTGCGATGAGTGGAATTATGGAACATGAGTTATATATAATGTGATAAAATACAACATGATTGGTTTTGTTTAATTATAAGATGCATCAATTGGGGTACATTCTTCAAAAAAAGGTTTGTTTTGAGTTCTTAGATATTTGTTGTCACGGACTTTGAAGATTGCTAAGCAAACTGGCTTTTGTGTCGTTAAAGGATTGCCAGTTCGGTTTTTTTTGCAAGCTACCACACGAAGAAAAATTAACAAATGATTCGTTCAACACCGTCAAATGCTTGTACGTTCGGTTTTGGGGAATAATTTTGCGAATCGGGGTTCTGAAACGAAAACAAGAATATCTCACTGATTAAATCGTGCCGCCACACGCCAGAGACCGCCCGTAAGCACTGTTCGTTCCCGACGCCGAAGGGTACAGTTTTTTCGTTCCCCGGGAAGTCCGGTCCGTCGGACTCTGGCCAATTTTTGCGTTACTGCGTGTGCCGCTGACATCCGCCGTCCGCTACTTACCGACAGTCTCCGAACCGTCAGTCTCCTGCTATAAACGGCCGCCCTGTACGATCGTTCGCTTCGCTTTTCGTGCCCGTGTCTCGCGGTTCCACGAGTTGCCTCAGTGCTCGAATTTGCGCGCCAGGAACGGATCTCGAAGACAACAGTGGTTTCGTGACGATTGATAAGCGCTAACGAATGACGCAATCTTCGTGTATCGCGACTGCCCGCTGGGGGAGAACCATGGCTGCCAGCACCGTGTTGGTGGCGGAAGGCTCGAGCGTTTGACCACAACCTGCTGCTGCAAAGCTTCCATCATTCTGAGCCCTCGGTGCGGACACCTCGGGGCCGTCGTTTCTTCATCAAACTGCGATTGCGATCGTGGCCGGGAAGCGGGCGGGCGCAGTTTGCATGAGAAACGAGCATACGTGCGGACCGGGCGGGTTTGTTGCCATTCGGCACACTCGACTTCCGGAAGCGGACAGGAAGCCGAGGGCCCTGGCATCCGTGGCTCGCCTCCTTGCGGGCAGTGCGCGATGAAACTTGTGCAATGCGTAATTTTAAGGTTTAAACTCGTTCGTTCGTTGGTTTACGTTTAGTTGGGTGCAGTTTATCGCAGGATTTAGCGTTTCGGGTTTTTAGTTTAACACGGGAGCTTTCGAACAACACATGCTTCTAATGTTCAACGAAAAAGCGCGACAGCTCGGGTAAGGGACTCTTGTTCGGGGCGAGTTTAAATTAGGTTTTTTAGAGCCCGTGGAGGGCATTACATTAGCGGTTCCTGGTTCCGTACTCGTTCATCACACCCGTTCCATTGCTTTCGTGCAGCGTTGAATGCAGCTACATTTGCATTTTTCATCTTTTTCATGTCCACTAACAAATGATGGATCTGGGATAAAATACACTTTCCCTTGTGTTTCCTTACACGTATACTTCAACAGGAGCACTTCAAATATACATCCGCCGTTGAGCATAGTTTTTGTGCTAGAATCCATACTGGGTTTTTTCATTGGTAATACAATAATATTTCAAAATTAAGTTAAATTGGGTTAATGTGTAAACTGTATATTTGAACGATTTAATAAATCAATCGCCAATTAATATCGTTTGGGCGAAAAAGACAATTAGTTTTTAGTTGTCCAAGGATTTTCCAGGCAAGAGATATTCGTCTCAGTGTTTTAAATAGACTGAATAGGATGTTAGCTATCCCTTGCTTACTTACTTAAGAAAATAATACGAGTAGATAAATGTTTTGATTGATAATGGCCATTTTGTTAGCGGTTTACGGAGGATAGCTAGCTCAATAGTATGGAAAGAGATAAAATGTGATGTTCATATGAGAGTCGAAAGAATGAGTTCTAACTACGCAAACCATACCAAAGCATGACATGATTCTATGAAGCCGTTCACGGACCGGTCGGCGTGTCCTACGGATGGATGAGTCGTACATTGAACGGTTCAGATTTTGCGTTCCCCAATGTTCACAGTCTCGCTAGCGTTTACACTACTCCAAATAGCTCCAACGCAACCGAGGCCGCGTGTGTTTAGCTTTTCTTTTTGTTCTCGGGTTTGTTTAATATTTCCTAATTGTGGAGGCCTTTCTCTGTCGATTCCAGTTCATTGTATTTCGATTCGTTCCATTCGATTCCAGTTCGTTCGCTTTCGGTAGTTTTACATTCTGGGTGCGTTTAAGGTTGGACGTGATTCAATTAGCTACGTTTAGTAACGGTGCCTTACCTAGAAGATCCCATTCACCATTCGTCACGAAACTACTGACATCTCCACCTGCTTCATCTTGCAACTGCAAGTCTAACTGTAAGGTCAGAGAAGAGGATATTCGTATTAGTACTGTTTGGCCAGCCAGCGTCAGTCAACGAGAAGCTTCTACAAGCTAGATCCGTTGCGCCTGGGAAGATAGAGAAGTGTTCATGAGGTCGTGACGAGCTACGCCGTCGACGGCAGGGTTATTGTCTGGTTTGAAAGCACAACGTACGCACACACACATACACACACATACGTACACGCACACGTTAACATAAACACGAATAACAAAATAAATTTTACAATCAAAATAATGACTATAAATTGTATAACTAAGGACGATGGAACAAACAGTTTACAATATAATAATAACAGATATCTATTTAATTATAATGTAAATAATATTACAAATAATATTAATTGAAACAGATAGTTATACCTGAAGACAAATAAAATAAAAAAGATCATATGAGTCACACATTCTAACGCACATACACACACCTAACGCACGCAAATATTCAAATCGAACGGAAAAACCTAAAGAAATACAGATTAGTAGTCGTCATATTGACACATAAGAGACATGCGTAAAAAAAGAGAAACCACTAGAAAAAGAAAAGAGAAAGATTTACGCTATAACACTCGCACACATCCACTTAGGTAATGAGTATTCTTAAGAGTAAGGTTAAAGAATGTAATGAATAATACCACTAGTGTAATGAATATTCTTAAGAGTAAGGTTAAAGAAGCCGAATGGTTTAAAAGATAAAAACCAAAGAATGAATGTTTTTGTCACATAAGTAACACAAACACAAACGCCAGTAACGCATCACAACACAGCATCACACTCTGATTGCACTCAGCATCTGTTGCTGTGTCACTATCACGTGACCGTGATTGCCTCTATTTTGTTGTAAGAAGGATACAGGTAGACTATGCAGTGGTAGCTTCATCGTCCCGCAGCGAAGCAAGGTGCACATTACTGTGACCGTGGGAGAATCTATTAACGCTAGGTTTACAGAAGCCTTGTTCTCTTTGGTGTATGGCGTTGGGTGGGGTTGATTTTCCTCGCGATGTGAAAACCGAACCGGGTGCTTTCCTTCGGGGTGCCTTAGCTTGCTGCTACCGGAGTGGTGCGGTGATGGTTGCCTACATTTTCTTCACTTTGCTTGCCGTTGTTTGCATGTAGGTGTGTTTTTTTGGGCGTGCCAAGAATGACAGCAATGCATTGGTGCTATTGAACTTCCTATTTAACTGTCGGTGTTTTGTTGTTTCAATTTCTTGTTGACCAAACGTTAGACGTTGTTTTTGTTTGTTTTGCTTTTCGAGTACGTATCCTACTGTGCGGCTACGCAAAAAGCACAATATGTGCGGTTTTTGAATGGTGATGATATGATTATCATTCGATAGTTTCGGTATGATGGTTTGTTGGTTTGGTAGTTTCCTGGAAATTTTCTGCCTTGCTGCAATCGACGAAGAGTTTTTTGAAGCTGTTCCCGACTGCCAAATGACACTCAGAGAGAGAGGGATAGGCCTCGATCGGAGGGATGACTGCGTTGAGATGATTTGATTTAACAACTTCTTACAGCAGCCGCATACAAACACAGCCTTCCGGCTTGTACATTGCATTGTACCCTTCAGCGATAGCCCTGCGGCACAGGACTTCCATAAGAACGCTGGAGGTGGCCATTCACCATACGGGAACGAATTTCAAAAAAGTCTTCGACGGTCACCGCGCGTATAAGTTTGTCCTTCTTTCAATCCCTGCGTGGAAAGCTTATATCGAGGGAGAGGAGAGCCCAGGCGCGTTAAGGAAGAAAATTGGAATCAAACGACGTTCTCAACGAGCCCAAAGAGGATTCTCGAGGACGGTTTTCATGCTTGCAGCAGACAACAGTTCGGTGTTGATTCCATTCTTCTAACCAAATTTTGAAAATCCCACGAGGTAAGCTTTCGAGTTAGTTATTTACTATAAATCTAATAATATTATCATCATTTGTAAGGCCTACGCAAGTGATTGCAATGGATTGGTTATTGCTTATTTTAGCTCTCGAACGTAAATCTAAACAATTAACACAAACAATGGGCTTCTAAAATAGACATATTTAAACATCAATTGTAAGGTGTTTTTCTATGCTCGCTATACAAAGGCGCACAACCAAACAAACCATAAAAAAGCTAAGTTATGTTTCTTTGCGGTGGACCGATGTTTCATATGCCATTAGTTTTTAAAGTTAAACCAGGTCGTGGAAAAATCACTATTGAAAAAAGTAAGAAATTCTAAAATACTGAAAAATAAAAAATATCCGGTAAGATTGCCTTGGATCAAAGTAGTTGGTAATGGTAAATTAATGGTAAGTATTAAATTGTTATTAGTTACTGTTATATTCTTCTAAATTAAGAAGTATCGACAAGGTCATTATCATATACAAAAGATAAAAGAGAAGATGAGTAAAACCAAATTTCTTTTGTTTGCTACATTTTATAAAGATCCAATGGTAAAGAACAAATTGAAGCTTACGTGTGCTTTTAAGTTCCCTGCAAGAAAATCTAGAGTACGGCAAAACTCAGAAAAAAAACATCGATCCATCGGAAAGGTCATTTTGGTTAATGGCAGTGCAACAGAAGCATTCAGTAGCGAGACAATTTGCATTTGGTGGCAGCAGGAGCAAACTGATAGGACACGAACTAAAGGGGCAAACTTTCTAAGATAACAGAATAAAGAAACGAAAGTACCAGCCGGAAGTTATGCGCTAGATTCCCTAGGGAAGGGCGAAAGCATGAAAACCAACTCATGCCATAGTTCTAGAAGGAATCAAAATGCCGGATGTCGAAAAGTTATTTAAAAAATATTTGACCCATCTTGGGGGTTCTTTAATTTCTACAGCAGTTGCTTCAACGGAACATAACAAACATACCAATCAACGGCATAACGATTGCTGGGCGTGTATTTGAAACAAGCAAAAGTTGGTTTTTCTACATTTCGACAAAGCTGCTGGTCTCTAATTTAATTGGAGGAACATTAATTTGCATTGTTTCTCGTAGTACTGGCACGCACGTGATAAAAGAAAGCTAACTTTGGACTGTTTGTACATACATAAATATGACATGTTTTTGTTTGTTTACTGTGGCTGTTTTTTTTTTGGCATTGGATTTGCTCTTAGCGCTATTTAGTTTTGCATATCAACTGTGTATGTTTGTAAGCATCAACTTTACCTGGAAACCATCATATGTCCAACTACCAAATTTCATTTCACATCTTTGATCGTCAAATGGAAACCACGTTATATCTATTTTACATGTTGATTTGAAGATTCCTGGTGGCACATACAAACAAGAACCATTATTGCGCACGACTACGTTCGTCGGGTATGTGCCATCAAAGCCTTCATCAGCACTAAAATATAAATATACGGTAATGATGAGTACACTTCAACTGCAGTTCGGTTGTTTCGGTTGTTTTGGAAGTAGAAGGAGGGACAGAGGTCGGGTGGTAGCAGTGGAAATCGAAACAATTTGGGAAGGTTTTGTTTTAATAAAACGTTTTCAGTAACTAGTAACGGGTGCCTGGGTGCGAGGTAGAGTTTCCGGAAAGATCGATAAAGGAGAGAATGGGAGTTGATTGAAGCAAGGGTTGAATGATCTGGTTTTGCGGGGAAAAGGAGATGTTATGAGTGGAAAACATTCTTTTAGGGTGCATTTAACAGGCCGAACGTTTTTGAGAGGATTGCTGTATTCAATAGAAGAAAGAAAATTGGTTAAATAATTGAATAACGTATATATTATCTAATTCATTTGGTCAGATATGACATCTTGTTTTCCATTTTTCAGCATTTATAGAGATTGATCCACAATTTGAACTGAAAATTAAGGATCTTTGAAATAAACATACATAAAATTACCCTACCAAAACTGAAATAATTTCAAGCAGTTCATGATATAAATTAAATTTTGCTCGTAAACTGAAAGCATAAACAATAAGTATAAATATGAAAAGCCAAAATACATAATTTTATCGAAATAATCTCGTACGGATAGCGTTAATGGGTTTAGTGGAACGGGTGTACGGTGAGTTATCTTGGAGTTGTTGGAGTATTTGGTAACGGAAAGGCAAAGCATTGTTTGATTAAAAGTTCACTTCTGTTTAGTTGTTTTGATTTCGATTGGGAAGGATTGAAGAAGAAATTAATAGCAAAGCGTGAGTAACAACCTGTTGTACATCAAAACATCTGGTTTCCAAATCCGATGCGGTGGTATTCGCAGATCTCGCACACCACCATAATCCGATGTGTTCCACCTTAAATTCATATCATTCCATTCCTGAGTGTGCAAAGTTTTGAAAGTGAGTAATTTGTTTTGCCCACGACAGACAAGGCAGGTCAATTTTATGTGGTTGATTTTGTTTAGTGGTTTTAACATTACAGAACCATTCGCAGAATCGTTATCGACGGATACATTCGCATGTTTGATAGGGTAAAGCATTTTGTTATTTTTTTTTTTTTCGTTTTGTTAGAGGGTTTTTATTTGGTGGGTTGGATGCGATCCAATCGTAAATTTATTGTTTGGTTATTTATTGCATTATTATTTTATTGCAGTAGGTGTACGTTGTTGTAGTTGTTGCACCAAACATCGCCATTCGGGTATACCCACATACACACAAACAAATTTGCAGACGTGGACATAGCAGATGAAATGAGAAAAGGGAATTAGAGAAGAAACTTTTAATTAATCGGTACTTGGTTCCAAATGCTACGGAGAAAGTTGAAGTAGTAGTTGTCATAGTAAAAAGGAGAAAAACAAATATAAAGAGAACATTAAACGCCACATATTTGGGACAGCAGAGAGAATGAGAAACAAAGTCGGAAAAGGTGGGAAAACTTCGTTACTTCATCGCATCACCAATTTTGGTCGCTTGTAAGTTTATGTAAGTGTGGTTGTGCGGGAATTGGTTAACATTTTTCAAGCTAAGATGTGTGAGTTTTCTTCGTAAATTCATACGGTCCTCTGGTCCTGGTCGTCGTGAAAAGGCACTTCCCAAGGGAAGGCCGAAAGGATCCCGCAATACGAGACAAGGGTTTGTCACTTGTTATCTAATTCCCTTTCCGCTCCGAGTGTTTGCCACCCTCTTTAACCGTACCCGAAATATTCAAATTATCTCCTCGCTACCCTTTGTCCGGCGGCTTCTTCCTCTCCGGGAGGGGTTTTCCTTCACCGAGTCCCTACTTTCTGGCCGGTCGAATGAATGATTCATTCCCGAAGCGTCGAAATCGATCCGGCCAGGGTCTAGAAATCCTTCAATGTCTTCAGCACGTTGGTACATTCTTAGCACAGATATTTTTCGGCGTCGACCCGGTCTGGCACAACTAAGGTACGAGCCCACCTCCACCGACCTCCTTTCCGAGCTGACAAACTACACAAACTACCTCGACACTGTCCCTTACGGAGGCACTCTACCACCGCTACCATTTTCCTTGGGCCGGGAAAAAGTTATGCTACGTCCCCCGAGGGAAGGGAGCCGTCCATGGGAACTACCATCGATTGGGCTGGACTCGTGAGGTGAAGAAAGCGAATGGATCTGAAAGATGAAAATACGACGCTATGACATTGTTTGCTCCAGTGGTGGTCGAAATTGGCCGACTTCGTATCGTTAAGGGAAACCGACACTATTTGCAGCAAGTGTGAGCGGTTGCCACCTCTTCGTACTCTCCACTCACGCTCGTCTGTTTGCTTTTTCACCTTTTCATTTTCCCCCGACACGTGGAAGCGAAAGCGGTTGGGAGTGGAGAAATGGTACGCCTGCCGAATGGCTGATTCGATCACGTGTACCGGAAACCCGGCCGAGCAGCGGCCACGCATCATCAGCATCGATTGGACAGGATATCAGACTCCATGACCCTCCGCCAGTGCATCCGGACTGCGCGGTCTGCGATGGGAATTCGAGGTTGGGGTTGGAATTTAAGGTTATAGTAAGTTGAACGAAATTAACATTCGAGATAGGCTTGCAAATGGTGACGAGGTTAGGAGGCAAATCAATCTCGTTTTGAATTTTACATAAATTCTATTTTTGCAAAAGTCATTTTCATTTTGTTTTTAAATTTCGGAAGAGCTCCTCATCTTTTTAAATTAAACATAAAACATTGTAATGCTCTGCATTTCAAAATGACAGAGTACTATCAGTTTTTAAGGAAATTTGTGGAATTTAAAATACTTTCTAAGTATTCCTTAATCAATTGAGTATAAAGCCGCCTTGAATTGCGTGACGAAATAAAAGTTTTTACAGGACATTTTGACCTACTGCAAATTGCATCCGTTTGTTTCGAAACATGCGTTTGACGTGTTCATTGTTCCTCGGTAAAGCTTCCCGGTCGGAAACCGTTCCGGCATGTCATACTTGTTGGGTTTCATCGACCTCGTCCTTCAGCGTCGCTTGTGAGGTTTGTGCGGGTGCACGGAAAACATCCATTTTGCAACTGTCAACGAGCGCGTGTCAACACAAAATTGTAACGAAGCTACTCGTTCACTGATAAAAAAATGTGAAAAAAAAATCAGTTCCATTCCCACCGCACCACACCAGTGGTCCCAAGTTGGTCCACGAGCTTACCCTGTGAAATACTACCGATTGCGTAACAAGTGGTGGTTTGCAGCTGGTAGATCCCGGGCTTCGATCAGTGACCCGGATGGTGAATCATATAGATAAATGAGATGAAGGAGCGGCCTGCGTGGAGATGCAACGGAAACAACCGTTCGGAAAATAACAGTTTTCGCGAGTGAAGGATGTGGTCGGTCTGTCACGAGTGAACGTGAGACTGTGCATCATCATCGTCATCATCAGCGCGGGTCGTCATCGCAAGGAACGACGGGACGAACGTTGCAGCAAATTGGCATTTTTCCAATCGGATGCTCGTGTACTGCTGTGGAGGAAACCGAGAGGTAGAGGTCACGCGTGTGACCCTTATGTATGTGGTGGTTCGGGATTTCCACGCTGCACTTCTAGGACAGCGATGTTTTTCAAGTGTGTTTTCCGTTCGCTGGAACACAGATTCGTTCCAAACCATGTTGCGCCGATGGAAGGTGTTTTTTCGAACAAAATAAAAAGAACAGTGACAGCAGCGTAGCAGAAAAATAAACAACGCTCTTTCGTCAATGGGGAAAACGTGTAGAGCGTGCATTTTTGCAGGTCACGCTTACGGGCACCAATGTATGGCACTACGTGCGTCGTGTAATTTTCGTCGGTAAGATTATTTGTTTTGTTTGGGGGTTGTTGCAGTTTGCATGCATTGCGAATCAATATCCACGAGGGAAGTATTAGTCGAGGAAAGTATTGAACAGGAGCGTGAGTTGTTGTTTCATGTTAGACACAACTATTGTTTACTGTCAAATAAAAAGGAACATTTTCAATATTAAGTCCAATTTGTGCTAAAACGGGCAAACGTCCTTTGCCCAATAAATATCACATATTTCAAGGACTTACATTTTGTCGATTTACCTTAGCCTATTTGCTTATTTATGATATCATTTGTCATCTATTACATATTTAAGCTTGTTTTTGTTTGGAGTTTTGTGAACACTAAACAGTAGACCAATACTGAACCGTCGATTCTGAAACATTCCACTTATGAAGTTTAAGCACTGCAGATGTTGTTGTGGTGCAGTTTTACTGACACAAACAAAACAATCATTTATATATATGCCAAAGTATATCTACCATAGTAATACAACAAGGTTTATACAACACGGGTAAATATCAATCATTTTAAATATGCCATTATTGTAATTATTAAATTAAAATATAACTATCAAGTAAAGAATTGCAACCATTATTCTTTTCTCAATCCCTTCTTCACCCTTCTTTACCAAGGAGTCAAGCTTGTTCGACAAAATTTTCACTTTTGATGAAATGTTTCAAACGGATCGATTGATTTCTACTGATGATCGATGCAAAAAGTATGGCTCAAAGGATTAGAAAAGTTCCGTCCGCGCACACTGCGGGAAGAAGGGTGGAAGAGAAAAGCAAAAAGTTCTTCACCGCCATCCCAGAGGAGGACAATTAAAAGCAGCTTTCGAGCAAACAAAAAACCCTCTCGATCGGAGCGCATGCCGTCCGGTACCATTTTCCCTCTCCGATGGTTGCCGGTTTCTTCCGCTTCAGAAATGAACTTTGGGCAGAATTAAAGTTTAACCAAAGTGGAAAAGTTTGCCTTTGACCAGCGCAACTCCCTTCGGTTCGCACCTTGCCTGTTTGACCTCCATTCGGTTTAGGGAACCTTCGTGTGAAAGTGAAAAGAAAGGCGCGTGCGGAAACTTGCAACAACATTCAAATTCCTTCGTGTCCCTCAAAAAGGTTCGTTAGGATTGGACCATGGAGGATAACATGTAAATGGTGTGGCCCGGTGACTGACACACAGGAGCGATATTCAGTTCGTCATGTATTCACCTTCTCTCGTATTCGATTTAGCAAATCATCCATACTTGCTTACCGGTGACCGCTTTTTAATTCAGGAAAGTTGAAATGAGTTTTCCATTCGAGCGCCGGTTTTGATTTGACATTCGAATGTAGTGGGAATTCATCGGAATCTAAGACAAACTTGTACGGAACGAGAAGCCGTTTCGTTTCGAATGCTTTGAACTAGATGGCGCTATTTGCCATCCCATGGAAAATGTTTGTGCTGGAGAAGGTAATTAATATTCGTGCAATTGACTTCGGAGGACCAGCGACCAGGTCCCCAATTGGTTTGCCTAATGACCGTACCTGTCGCATTCGGAGTGAAAGCCACCAGGCGCCTCCATCATCGTCAGTGAGGCACCAGGCGCCTCCATCATCGTCAGTGAGACACCAGGCGCCTCCATCGTGGTAGCGACAGAAGGCGAAAAGAGAAATCACGGCATGTATCTCTGTTCCTGCTTCCGGCTGCAAGTAGTGAAGGAAAGTAGTAAATCTCCACCCCACCGGCCATTTCCATCCATTCCCTCGATACCATCGTAACTACTGTGGTGTCCTTTACTGCGTAGCGAAGGCAGCCTCCGTAAGCCGGCCAGGGCCAGTGCGATGCAACACGTCATTAAACACATTCATCACCGTGGCGCGGGCAAACGATGAACGATGACCGTCCTCTGCGGCTACGGCGGTGGCCTTGGGCGAATCAGAAATTGGATGAGGCGGGCACCGGATTCCGGCCGGCCCGGAGTCCACACCCGGGGATGTAATCAAATTATATGAGCTCCGAAAAGCTCTCAGGTCACCACCCACACTGCGCACCGTGGCGTGCTACCAGGGGCCTCGACCCTTCTTCGTCGAGATTAATGAGTTTTGCATGAGCTCACTCGTGTGAGCGCCTTCTCGGTCTCGGCATTCTGGGACGGCGGCCTGGTTCTGGGCGCCTCCCGGTACGGTTTCGGAGCTGCTCCCAGCGGTCATTTGCACCGGTTCATCACCGGACAACGAGCACAATTCGTTTCGGGATTAGTTTGCCACCTTCACGCACCGGGTTTGCCATTCCGTTCCGTCGTGACGAGGGCTAAACGTTGGGAAAAAGGATGTACGTGGGTGATGGTGTGTGCTTCGGGTGCTTGAGAAAAAGTATGTAATTGATACCAGACACCCGGTATGCGTGCGAACCGGGGCAAATATCCCTGAGGAGCACACCGCACCGAGGCTCTGAGATGAAAGGTACGATCCGAGCATATCACTGCCCGCATGTGGATGTGGTTGATGTGACCGGTTCCCGTTAACTACACGTGACTGATGATGAAGCTTTATGATCATCATACCCGTCCGAAGGCATGAGCCGAGCCGAAGGGGGTGGCCCCAAAACTGCCCGATGTAATTTATATCCCCTTTCGCTGGCCGGGGCTTAGCCATAAATCATAGATCGCGGCTTTGCCCGGAAGCTGCATGGTTGGTTGCGTCCCGTGCTAAGTGATAGGGAAAAACGCCAAGCAGCACCAACAGCAACCGAAGTCAACTCTGAGAACGTTCCGGGTAGTGATTTCATGCTGTGTGGATTTTATCCTTCAATTTTCCAACTACAAACTCATTCACAGTTCGTGGAGCTGTTCCAGTTCATTCCAATTGATTTCTGAAAAGAAGGAATGCTGTTTGACTCACTCGATCTTTTGAGAATCAACGATAAACCGAAGAAAATTCTTGTCAAAATCCAGCTAATTTATACCAAACAATGTGAATATTATCAAACTATTAAGGAAGATTATCTTCTTCTATATCTATAAAACTCTCGTATCACGGTGTTAGTGTTTAAGTTTCTACTAAACGGCTGAACCATGTTTAATCAAACTTTGCACACACGTTTGTTAGCCATGAGAGTAAGTTTTCAGCTAAATCTCACGTCTGAAAACTACATTTTCAATGTTGTATATTAGTTTGTTTGTTTGCATTTAGCAATGACAAATGCAGTGCAATTTCAACTGGCAAGTATAAACAGCCACAGCAGCATGCCCAGAGAGTGGTGGGTTGGTTTCGAACAAATCATTTCTTTTCACTAACTAGCTAATCATTAAAAATCATTTTTTATTTACAAAATGTGCAATGATAACACATTTTATTTAGTTCTGGCATCTATCGAAACACAAACATGCAAATTTTGAAGAGTTAAATGTTGAAATAGAAAATTTAGGCTAAATTTGGTATCATATATTTTCATCGATCCAGTTTGCAATTCTCAGGAAGCTGTCAGTTATACGACAGAGTTTTTGATCTCTTTAATTTTTAGAGGGATTGGCTCCTATCAAAATGTGTAGTTAAAATCCGCTCAGCTCATAGCAAAAGTCAGCTTTTACGCACAATACCTGCTCCTGGTTTTTGCTACAACCTGTAGTTTCAAACCTCATTTCTATACATTTTTTTCCAAAACAGTTCTACAAGAGCATCTGCTTCACCGAAACTATTATGAATCTTGTTGAAATTGGCAATACAAGTTTTAAAATTACAAAAAAAATGAATAAATGGTTTGAATAAATTGAATAAATCTAATTGAATTGTCACTGTAACATTATAAATAAGAAAAAATGTGACTCGTGTATTATAAAAATGTAGTATCCCTACAAGTAATATTTCTTCTTCTTCTTCTTCTTGGCGTAACGACCTCTTGGTCATGCCTGCCCGTTAACGGCTTACGAGACTTGATTCCCTGTTGTACGTGGATAGTCAGTCCTCTCGTACAGGGGAGGGTCCGGTCTCTGTTGGGATTCGAACCCACGGCGTCGAGGTGGTGAGCCCCGGCGCTCATGGGCCGATTTTCTAACCGGCGCTATCGCTCGGCTGTCGCGGACCCCCTAACAAGTAATATTTATGTTTATTATTTTGGAGAGCAGTAAACCTATCAATGCACTAGTACGGTGATCAAAAATTAAACGCATTTGTTGTAATTTTCAAAAATATCACCACAACCAACGTTATCATCTCTTGGTACAATTCTTATAATCATCTAATAAGCGCAGATGCCAGCTATGGACGGTAATCTTTTGCGGAGCAAATGGTCATTCTAATCAAAACCCTGCCGGTGCACATTGTTTAGAAACCGTCAAATTATTTCCAAAAGCTTATTATCAATCCCCAGCGCGGCTTTCGCGCCTTCAACCGTAGGCTCCAAAAGTCAGTCGGGCATCGGGTACCGTTTGGTTTTTATCCTTCTTTCTCTCCCGTTTTCTCTGTTTCAATTTTTTCTTTTGTTTCTTTATTCGGTTCTATACTCTTCCATCCGTTTTCCATCGACGTGCCTGTCCTCACCTTGATTCCCGGGCCAACTCAATTTCGTTCGCCACCGCCCATTCGTCCGTCGGTCCGCGTGCCATTCCCGGCGTAACGGAACATCAAAGCGAGTGCCATAAATAAATAACGAAAATACGCCACGATGGCGAAAAATGCCGGCCAAAAATCACCACAAATGATTGCGAGGCGGGCCGAAGGCACGAGGTCGCCTCATGGACACCAGAGGAGTAGCGAAGGAGAACGGTGTGCGGAAAACGCTATAACAAAACGCCGAAGGTAAAGTCGGTATCTCGACGGTGGATGCTACGTTTTTTGGGTGCTGCGGTGGGGGAGTGGAAGAGTGCTCTCGAGCGCCGAGCGGTCGACACGGGTGGAAACAAAAGCGAAGCGAAAGGGAAACCGGTCCACCAAACGATAACAGTGAGCCAAATAAGATTATATTTCACCAAAAGCGCAATAAATTGCACATCATATTACGGGTGACTGGCGGGTGGGTGGGTTTTGGGTGGCATCGAACGTGGGGTGGGGAGGAGCTCCAGCGAAAAGCTTTCGATGGTCGTCCCGCCAAGACGTTGTCCGCCAAGACGGGACAAACTCCGGCCCAAAAGCCTCCCATTCAAACCCGGCGATGTCTTGCGGTGATTGCTTTTGCCGCTGCCGGAAAACGGGTGGGCACGTATTTGAATGAAGGGGGAGTGAGAGAAAAATCCTACCATGGGCAAGGGAGGGCAAGAAAAAAAAAGTCACATCAAGACAAGCTCCTCATGTGGCAAGCTTTTTGTTCCGCAGCCTGCGGACTTGAGCCACAGCAAAAAGGAAAAAAAGGCGCACACCTGCGCAAGATACAGAGAAAGCTTATCTTCACCGTAAGCCACTGCTTGGACACAGCCCTGGATGAGAACACTGCAGAGCTCGCGGAAAAATCAAACACATATACACACACACACACACACACAATGAACAGTGAAAGATGCCCGGCTCACGTGTTCCGAAACGGAAGTCGAACCTGTCGGGAGAAATTGCAGAGCTCATATTTTATTTATTAAAGAGTTCCCCCCTAGTGCATGTCTGTGTGTTTGCTGGTATGTGGGCATTTATTTTATTCATTTTTTTTGTCTCAACCAAATCCCAAGGTTTGAGAGGACCGCATAAGACCGAGCGAAAGAAATGTCCAGGAAAAAAAAAGTCAGCCAAGTACGGAACCGACAGTAGTTGTACGCAGCCAAATGGCGTACACGAACACACCGACGTAATATGGTCCCAGGGTAGCTGGCTGCGAGCAAACAGGATGGCTTTGTTTCCGTCCGATGCCGTGCAAAGCAGGAAATTGGCTTCCGGTCGCTTCCGGCACTTGTGTACGTACGTCTTCGCTAGTTGCCTTTGGGAACTTTCCCAGCATTAAAACGGTGGCTGCTTTACGGGAGGTGAAAATGGGCAACCGAGCGAGCTGGCAGCCAGAGTCTGGATGGGGCCACGATCCCACACCGCGTCGGCCAGGCTCACTCACCCAGGAAGTCAACTCGAAGGTGTGATGCGTTAAAAGAAATAAATAGAAGCGATCCACAGAAACGCACCAGCGCCTTACCTTCGCTGGTGGATAAATAAATAAAGACCCAGAGCTGTTTGCGGGATGTGGCCTGGGAGTTCGGGAACAAAGCACGGGGGGCAACGGGGTGAGCAAATATCGAGACGAATGAGCACTATTGCCAAGCGACTCCAGTCAATGCTCTAACCATTCCTTCCCAACCAGGCGAATTGGAGGCCACGTTTTAAATTGTATTCTCCAACCACCTCCGGCTCGGCAGACTCCGCGCGCCAACCATCAAACGAGCATGGTAACAACGCACCAACACAAACGCACACACACGTAGGGTGTAAGAAGATGTGACGTACGTGTTTGGTGTTGTTTTTGGAAAATTGGCTGTGAATTTTTACGACGGCGCTGCTCGAGGGCGAGGGTTCGAGAGCGTGAGCGAATTTATCGGTGCCGTCGATCGATTCGAGCACGTGATTATTACTGGCCATATTTTCCTTTCTCGCCCACAACGAAAGGGAGCTTCGATAACTGCTGGTGGCTTTCGGTTGTGGTACACGCGAACTGTTTTGTGTAGGAAAATGGTTGCCGATGCTTCACAACCGAAAAGATAAACGTTTGCCCGAACGTAATTGGAGGTTTGTTCTTAATCATTGTAAATTTGCGTTCGAAATAAATACAACCAAAGTAATGCTACTTTTTGTCCAAACAGAAACTTTGAGGTCATTCTGAGATAACGACGTGAACAATATACAAGAAAGAGAACACAGACTATGTGTGTTTGTACCCGCATAGGTTCTTGACGCGTCGATGGCCATTTTCATTTTTTTTTTAAATTGTTTACTTTTAGAATCGAATTTTGACCTGTCGAGAAAGCTGATAAATCGTGTCCTTGTAAATCTATTGATAACCGCAAGTTTGCATTTTAAGATAGCAATGTATTTCTTAAATATATGAAACGATGTTAACAAAGACAGGTCATGGTATAAAATGAATATTATTTAACGGGTTTAAATGTCGTAACATTTGGTGTTTCTTAATATTTCTTTTACACAAAACCACGCCGAAAGCGTACAAAAATTGGTGTTTGGCAATGAAGTAGACGAAGTCGGAAAATGTAACGCACACAAATACAAGAACAGTTGAAAAACAGAAAAATTGTTGACGTGGCGTGGTTCCTTTCCGCGAGGCAGCGCAATCGTTCGGTCACACAAATGGAGGATGCCGTCCGGAACCGTTCAATCGAACCTGGGCTCCAAGCCGTGTGCCAAGTCACGTGATTGTGGACCTTAGGAGCGGTACCCCATTTGACCGCGCTGCGATTCCGAAACTGCCCGGAAACCACACGCCGTCGGTCGTACTTACGAGCTTCAGCCAAATGTTCGTCACGAGTAACTGATTTTTTTCGTCCTGCAAAAAAAAGGAAGAGGGAAGAAAGAAATGGTCAGAATCAGGGTGGTAGGGCGTGAACTTTTCGGGAAATATTCAATCAATGAAAAGTAAAATAATCATAACAAATCAGCTCGATGACAGTACAAGCTAAATTTAATTGATCATAGTTTTTCAAATAAAATTGTTATAAACGTTTTCACACAAACACATACGATCTTCTATATTACACTCGTCTACGAAGCAATGTACGAATGTGGTACTAGAATGAGATGTAACCAACAGATTGCCAATCGTTCGGCAATCTAAATATCTCACGAATCTTTCCTAACACGGTTGACTTTTCCTACACCCGCTGCCGATGGTCAATTGATTTTTCTATCCGAATGCACATGACGAGCATCGATAATTGCATCCCGCCAGGTTGTTTCCTAATGGAACTGTCCTGTTACGAGTTACTGCACCGCCGTCGGGTACAATCACTGCGCGGTGCATTGATGCCAATGGACGCAGAGTGGCATCAACCGAAGCCGGCGAAATTGAATGCGAACATCCCTTCCAAGAACCAGTCACCCGCATACCCTCAGGGGGGTCGATGCAACGTAACATAGATGTTAATTGAGCCGGAACTCGAATGCCAGTCCGTAGGAGGAATAGTGTATAATAGAGAGGTTTGCAGGTGGATGCACTATCT
Organism: Anopheles ziemanni; assembly: GCF_943734765.1. NCBI lineage: Eukaryota > Metazoa > Arthropoda > Insecta > Diptera > Culicidae > Anopheles > Anopheles ziemanni. The sequence continues at coordinate 40,696,905 of NC_080705.1, forward strand.
CGCCGGCTTGTCTTTCCTTATATTATTCCACAGCATGAAGCATCTCAAAAGGGAACTTCATTTATAAATTGTAAAAACCTTCCAAAATCGGAGTGCTTTTCAAATAAGTTTTTTTAAAGCACAACAAACAAAAGATACATGTTGAATAACTACTAAATTTAGGGAAAATTACTTAGAAATAAAACTATTTATTCAAAGTCTTTCCAATTTATCAGATCAGGACTTGGCAATTTCATTTCAAAAGTTGGACCTACATTCAGTAAGCTATTTGGTTTTGATCATTGAAGCAAGCTGATTTAGAATTTCATCCAAAGATATACACACTTTGAAAAGATATATAGGTTCCTCAGAATACTGATTAGGTTTTACAAATATGATCTTCCATGACACGGAGTTAAAACATATCGATAGCTTTAGTCCGGTGGTTTTCTCAGTTTCGATCGATTTGAGGCTGCCGGCCCGGAAGGTTTTTGTTTGCGTAATCAATTAAGCATCCTTTGCCATTTTGCACTCGTCCTTCGGGGTCACACAAAAACGACGACAGCTTCCTCGTTACTTCTTGCCAACCTGGAAGCCACCGTAAAAGAGACGAAAAAGTTGGGAAGAAACTGAACCCAGCGGTAGGTGCAGGATATTCCCGATGTTCCTTTCGTGCCACCGGTGAAAAGCCACCAGCCGGGAAGACGACCACGACAACTATTTGCATCTCAATTACAGCTCCCTTATCGCACCTTGAAGCCCTTCATCCGAACCGCTCTCTGCGTTTGAGAAGGAAGTTGTGGTTGGACAGCCAGCCTAACCTAACAATAATGCTACACCGTGGGCTGGACCGTGCGACATGGTGGAAATGCGTTCCTTCACCGCGCCATTTACGTGTGGGAGCGAGTTCTCACACCGAACGTTGCGGCCTCGCGATGAGCGCACAGATGAACGTTCGTGAGCGGTGAGCAAGAAAATCGTTTAGTTAAAAATGAACAAACGCAAGCGCACAACCCAGCACGGGACTGCGCCTCGGAGGAAGGAAACGGTTTTTTTTTACCCTCACCGAGCGTTTTCCACGTGCCTGGTCCTCGGTTGTGGGAAATCTTGCTTCCTTTCCACCCAACACGGGATGAGTTCCATCCGGACGAGCAAAGTACAAAGAAGAAGAATATACTAAACTTATCCTTACCGAACGGTACGAAAGGCGGCCACAAAAGGAGGGAGAAAACATCCGGAAAAGTAGCATCCGGAGAATCTGTTAGCGAAAAGTGGAGCAAATTCCCGCTTCGCTCGACCTCCAAAGTCCGTTTGTCGACCTTCCGCCAACGGTGTCACCGGGCGGTGCGTTGTAATAAAATTTCGAAGCAAATCCACTACCAAGCCCTTAAATGTGCATGTAAAATCACTTTCCTACACCACCCACTTCCGGCCCGTCGGTTACCGAACAACCCAATGCGGCCCGAGCGAAGCAGGTCAACCAGGTACCATTTTGGAAGGAAAATGCAAAAGCGGCAGAATGGATGTGATGAAAAAAAAAGTGAGAGAAACATATGTCCTTCCCATGTCTTTCTGTTTTGGTAAATCGAAGTGGACAATTTTTGCTCCAACGAAACTTTACCGATGAAAGCAACATTGTATTGGAAAACTCAATTCAAATGCTGAGCAATTGGCAACAAAAGAGAAATGCAATGAACACGTTGTACAAAACAAAGAATGCGTGTGAAGTTAAATAGTACATTTTTTAAAAAATCAATGAAATAAGTTAGTTAAACGTCCTGACACTATTTCTTTTCCCCCTTTTTTAACAGCTTTTATGAAAGAAACGCAGACAGTTAAAATCATTATAAACCCTACAGCATTAAATGTATCAGACCAAAGTTATGCCAAACAATTGGAAATAAAGTTGGATGTTGCAAAGAGATAATTTGATTTTTTTAACAAATGATGATAATTTGATTTAATAATTCACGCACTTCCAATTTGTTCCACACTGTTTTATGCCACATGCAAGGAATTACACTTGTATAATTTTTATTTGGAAACTAAAATCAGTATAAATCCACGCAATGCTCAAATACATAATATATAAACTACACATTGGCATAATCTTCTGGCGTTATAGTTAAATTACTAAATAAGCTTTAACTTCATGTTACAAGTTTAATATATACTTAGATAAGTGTACATTGTTGGCATAAAGTGTTAAGTTTCATCTATTAAGGGTATTTTTTCCAACGCTTTTAGTTCACGTTCGTAACGTTTCATTTGCACATCAATATCAAATCAACGTAGCTTTGACTGTTCCTTGTCAGACACTTGTCAAATAATATTATTGGACCATCTTACAATCTGCCGAACGCAAAAGTTACTTGACTATCGCTCTACTTCCTGCCCGAATACCTACGTCGACACTTTTCAATTCAGATTGGACCCGGTCGTGCTTAAGCCCGCGGAATGCCATAGAGTTGCCGCACACGTGAGAGCTATAAAAATATCGTTTTATTTACTTTTATCGCCGGCGCAGATTCTACAATGGCAGAAATGGTCCCGAGATTGGCGAAGGCCGCCTAGCAAGTGGACGTCATTTCGTGAAACGTTCCTGCTGCTTGCTCGCAGGTGGACGACAATTTTACGTCGTTCCCGTCGACATCCTCCGCCCATCCCCTGGCCGCGTTCACATTCGAAACAGTAGTGGGTGATAAAAATTCCTTCCGCGACGGCGTGTGCACTTTTAATGACCCGCGCCAAAGTCGGTCGTTCCACCGGTCGCCATCCATCCCGTGACACGGTAACGCTTACGTAACCATGACCGGAGAAGGAAAAACCCGGTCTGAAGGTAACGAGTAGATCAATGGTTTCGTTTTAACGAGCTTTAAAGCTAACTGCGGGCAGTTTGGCCTAATCGGCAGCAAACGAGAAAGTTGCGGGCCGCGCTCAACTGAGAGCCCAACGACCGACAGGGACCGAAGATTTTTCGGGAGCACTTTGCAGCGGAGCTGGAGGCGTCATCCGATCGGCCTGACCGTTCAACCGGAAGATAATCGAATGGAAGGTGTTTGGAAAAGTGGGAAAGAAAAGTCGCTTACCCCCCCACGGCTTATTCATTCGGTTGATCGATTTGCGGGTGGCAAAACGCTGTCGAACGCAAACAAAGGGGATGCGAGGGTAATGACATTGAACGTTAAAAATTATGCTGATATCCTCGACGGAACAGCTTAATCCTACCGAAAAAGATAAGTAAATCCGTTTATTCGGAGCCCACCCGGGAACGTTTGCGAATGTGCGGGATCGTTCAACATTATTTCCTGTGAAACCAAGTGAACAGTCACCGCAGAAGCAAATGGGCTGCAAACGCTCGATGATGGAAGATGAATGCTAACGTTACTGCGAACGAGATCGATGCGAAGAGCAGACGCGAATAAAACCTACTGGAAACAAATAGGGAAAAGTGAACGTTAACTTACCACGTCAATAATTTGCATTAGCGTTAAACCAAAACTCAACTGAAGAGGATCCGATTCGTTCACCACCGGACGCTCCAGGATGTTGTACTGGTCGAGCAGGTCGTGCAGCAGCCTCTTCTCGTACCTGCCAGCCATGCACACTGTTGGGGGAAGAAAAGAAAGCATAAATGTTTCTTTAATATTTATTTCATACTAGATGACGAATACAAGTTTGTGTCCAAATCAAGTTAATTTTTAAACTCTATTTAATAATTATGAAATTGTTCCTTAGCTGTCAAAATTGTAACCATTTCAAATCATGCTTATGGGCATTCTTAATTATATTAAAATAAACTGTAAATCAAATTCATAAGTGCTACAATTAAGTGGTTAGATAATGTGAGCAAGTGTTTTAATGAAATTTGTTGTATAACGCATCGTTTAATCGCCAACTTATTCATAAGTTTCGAATGAATACGATTAAAAATGATAAAAAACTGAGTGATAAAAAACTGGGATAGTTTATTATAATGAATCAGCATCATTATCATCTCATCTAAGATTCGTAGAAAGCAAATTATTGCACTTCTATCAGCAAATTATTGCTAGTGATTTGTTGAACAACAATCCTAATTCATGATATTTACTTTTATTTCAATGGTACAATTGTTTTTTTTTTTGTTATATCATAATCAATTTTCCTTCTTAAATGTGTACTTTTCCGTAGGAAGATATTTCTCTTACAATTTTTATTTTATTTCGTTGCAAACATCTTTGAGTTTAGTATGATATACCTCTTTCATTGTAGAAAAACTGTTCTGCTCTTCCCGATTTGCAATAATGACATGTTACGGTGGAAATGAACATGTTTTGTTCCCGGGAGACTTTGTTCAATCTTACCATCGTTCGAATGCGACCAAGGCTTACTTGGGGACCGCAAAGGGGAATAAAAACTACATGGTTTATTAGACCGACTGGAAGCAGTGAGACAATTGAATTTGTGTCCCACAAAAACAAAGAGCTTCTTTACGCTCGCATTAAACCGTTGCAGGTCCTCTGGTCCGCAGTACTAATGGAAACACACCGAAACCTGGCTTACGCATCGAGGAATGGGGGTTCCGTTTCTAACTCAGCACATACGATAATCGAGTGTAACGTGTTCATAATAAACCCTACCTCAAGCCACCGGCGTATGGTAAAACGTGCCGGGCGTCATGTATTCGCCGTGTGCAGTAAGACAATGGGAGAGGAAAATACCATCTTCAGCGGGAAAAAGATGCTTCGGTCGCGCCTATACGCTCGTGGTGGCTCTGCGGACTAGGAAAGGTCGCACGGTTCAATTTTCCACGGGATTACCTTTTTGACACGGGGCCAACAGGGGACATCCGCCCGGTCCGCAATCGGGTAAAAACGCGTCATCCACTCCGATGAACTCGAGTCGTAAAGTTTCGGATTTAACTGGGAACCGAATGCGTTGGTTAGGAATTGGTGACCGAAGCGTCGTTTCCGTTCGTTCGAACGTGCGGCTCCCATTGCTGGATGCGTGTGGGTCAGTACGTGGTCTCACCACTGTCTCCACTACCTTGGCCCTTTGCAGCACATCGAGTGAGAAAGCTGAATTAATGACGCTACCCACCAGATGGTATTTTCAATTTGAAAAATTAACTGGAATCCCCCTAAGGCCAGCCAGTAAAGCTTAATTGAGAGTATCTTTTTACGAATTAACTCTTGAGTACAAGCGATGTTAAAACAGTATAACCATCCATTTGCATCAACACGTTTAGTGTTGAGTATATGTTTCTTCACACCATTTGATAAAAAAAAAAATTAAAGGTCTGATACTATTTTAACATTAGAATGATTTTTTCCCGTTGATTTTCGCGACTGATTGTTAATTGTTTAACAATTACAACCTATCAAAGATGATACATTTTTATACAGTTCGCGTAGATATTTATAATTTTATTTACCATGCTCTCATTGAAAAGGGAAATTGTTTCATGCACGAGAATTCATCTAACTATTTGTTTCTGCTCTATACTACAATATCAATCAGTTTAAACTTATGTTTGTACGAAAAATTTACAGGGTGAATGACAAATTTTTATAGCTAATTTGAAAAATTGATCCCCATCTTTGTGCCACAATATTCAGATAAATTGAATAGAACAGAAAAGGTTATTCTTTTCGGTATCAGAAAAAAAATACCTTGGGTTTATTAAAAGCAACAATATCGAACTAAACGAGCAAACGGTATGAAACCGCCATTTTTGATAAAGCTATGTTATTTTTATATTGTACTTAAGTAATGTTCTTAAAGCGGGTTATCTCCTATGTTAGATTTACTTGCTTATAAAACTTTGTTTTTTACACCGTTCGGATTCAATAAGTATCACAATAAGTATTACGATTGCTTAACAAAAATTAGCAATACATTTTCAAAATAAAAGTTTTGCAAATTTTTCAGTAGTATTTATCTGTTTCGTACTAACAAATTGGATTTGTTATGTTTACATTGGCACTTAAGCCAACATTTATTATATTAACTCAGATATTTGTTGAACAAGAGCTTTCTCCCTTGTGCGTCATACAATCATTATTTTGTATTGTAAAAACTGTATAAATTATAAATATTATTGGCAATAATTGATGTAATTAGTTTTCTAGTTTTAATGGTAACCGATGAGGTATGTTTATGTTGTGTACTGCATAACTGATTACAATAAGTTACACAATGTGTAAGGATCTTGTAAGGTGTAGATTTTACTTCTGGCCATTCTGCTTACAGTCAATTTTTAATGAAATAACGACAGGTTCATTATTGTACGTTCGCCAGTATTTCAAGTATTTAACGAATTTCAACGATTTACGGAAAGTTTTGTCACAAATGGAAGATCCATAAAAAGCAGGGAAAAGGTTTCAGTTACGGCAACAGCACTGTCAGTACTGCGCGAAAAGACTTGGAGAAAATCCGGTTACAAAAGAGAGACAAAATAACTCATAATTCGTCATCCAAACCACTTCGTCCGATGGCCTCAGCAAAGCCCGCCCTGTGGTCATCGCAACCCGTGCGGAAAGAAGTAGGTAATTCGGCAATTCCGACTCATAAAAGGGACCGAGGTTTATGAATTTTTTTGGTCCTTGGTTTCTCTAGTGTGCGGAAGTTGGAAGGCCCGGGGCTGACGGGAAAGCATTTGTGGCCGGAAACTCCTGCCCAAGCATCAGCATCGTGTTCGGTTTGGGACATCGGCGTTTCGGCAGGCTATCGGATCAAGATTGGCCAATCGCTTGGCCAACAGCACCCGGGGTTCATTTTGTGGCCCCTTGTTGACGACTGTCCACCGGTACGTGTCTCCACGTTGATGGCACATCGAAAGCGTGTGAGTAAACTCGTTGTTCAGTTTGCTTCGGATTGCCATTTTTTCTACTTCGTTTGTTATGTGCTCTCTTTGGGATTAGGCTCCACGAAGGAGGGGGTGGAAGAATTTTCCCGGATGCGTGCTCTTCCTGTTTTATTTCTCCCAGAAGTACTCCGGGTGGGCTCAAAGCTGGACCCCCGGGAGAGTGAAAAAGGAAACAAATTCAAGAACACGGTTGCCTTTTCGTTCGTTTACTTCTCGGAATAAATAAATGTGAATGAGAAGTGACCCACCTACTCTTTGAAACGTGACCAGCTGCCGGAATGGAGACGATGGATTACGGAAGCACGGATGCAAGAAATATCCTAGTTCACGAACGGATATTACGATCGGAAATGGTGGGTCAATAATTGAAAGTTTTCTTTACCGCAAGAAACATAATTAAATGACATCCTGCCACTGAAAAGGGGCTGGTAATGAAGCTAAACCGTGCGGGTTTAATGTGTTGGTGTGTCATGGTTAATTATTTTTCCTAACGACAAGCTTCTGATGTGAATCAATCGCTTTCCGTCCAATTACTTTTTCCTTCCGAAAAAAAAACACATTCCCAGGTTTGTAATTACCCAACAACTGCCCGGTAACGCCATATTAACACCTGGATTATTCCGTTCCGTCTTCAGGGCATTCGAGGTTCGCGGGCTTGCGTTGGCGTGGAATACCAACCCCGCCCGCCACCCCGAACAAGACCACGCCGTGGAAACAAGCGTAACTTTTTTGTTGCTTCACATTGGAATGTGTTTCCATTCCATTGCGACGGGGTGAGGTCATTAAACTAATGATCCCATCATACACGCTACCGTTTCCGGATGTGTAGGATGTTTGTGGGAAAATAGTTCTAGGGAGAAGAAAGATAGAAAAAAACACCTCAAACCTATCACACACTCGTTCGAAGGGTTGCTCAAAACTTGACTCGAATTTAAGATGCACTCGCGAAAAAAAAATCGTTAGTTCCCTTTTTCTACGGATGATCCCCGCGAACTGCACATGGGATGAATTTTTATCATTTTCCTTACTTCCCTTTTCGTTCGCTCGTTCTCTTTTTTTGAAGTAATTTACCACCGAAGAAGCCGATGCACTTCCGGAATGGTGAGGGAAGGGAAGGAACCGTATTTCATCTCGTTACCCCAAACCCGGAAGTACGCCATTGGAACGGAACCAGTCGGCCGGGTTCGTTCCAACCGACCGGGGTCCGCTTCATCTGTTCCATTTTCCCTTTGTGACGCTGATTTGCTGGCTTCTTCATATTTACGTTCCCCATTTCTTTTTCAACATAATTCCGCAACGGTAGATCGAGATTGAAAAAAATCCTCTTTATGAAACTGAGAACCATTGCTGTCATCTTTTCGTCCCCCGCTTTTCCAACCCTTTTCCTTGCATCTGTTTGATTCCATTTACCATATTTTTTGTTGCTCACTGTGACTCAGACACAACGAAAACGGCGCAGAAAATCGCCTCCAGGCTGCAATGGGAGAAAAACGTTGAAGCAGCTAAAGGGGAAAGGGGATTGGAAAAAGCGGAAAGAGGGGGGAGAGAATGTCCCAATGGGGCACGCTCTCTTTTCCCCCTGCTCGTCGGCTCGTCTTAACCAACAGCTGCTGATTTTCCAACCACCCGGAATGTTCCAGAGGCGTCGGGTTTGTTTTACTCTCCCCCCACCGTTTTCTGGAACTCCATTTCCCGCGCCCTCAGGCTGGGAAAATGGGAAAAAGGTCGAAGGTAGCGGAAGGCGGTGCAAAAACGCACCGCCGTGAAGTATTCATCATCAGCATGCAAGGTGAGCTTGCGGCCGGGGTTTGGAAGAAAAGCTACCTTGTCTTGCTGCTCTGGAGGAGGAGAGTGGGTTGTGGGAAGATTTCAGCAGCGGCGGAGAGGCTGTTATTTTTCTATCATACTTTATTTACTCAAAAAGGTTTTTCTCACAACTTGGCCCGTTGCTTCCCCGTTCCATCCGAACGCCCGCTGCGTTTTATCGTGGCTGCACGAGTTTCCGCTGGAATTGGGAACGGAATTCGCAGCGCAAAGCGAGTGGAGAATCCTTCCCACACTAATTCCGCTCCCTGCTGGCGTTTCCATCCTCTCCTCTTGCCTCTCCAGCCACCTCGTCGCCTTCACAACCACCTTATTCGACTGAAGGTGGCTGTCATCGTGCTCTCGTGCTCTGCCATGTCCTTGTCGTCGTCGTCGTCGTCGTCGTCGAAAGCAATTCAGGAGCCTCGCCATTCGCCCTTCCACCATGCTGATTACGCAGCACGACTGCTGGAGGAAAATGGTGAATTCAAAGTACCCTTCAAAACCGAACTCAACCTCTCCACCCTCCCGCGGCAACCCGCAAGCTTCTCGAACTTCTCCGGCAAGCAATTGTTGGCGGGCGGAAGTTCTTAATTTTGTGTCACCGCTTCCGGGAGCTAAATCGATCAGGGAATGCTTTTCTTTCTTGAAGGTTTTTTTCCCTCTTCTCAGAACTTCCTACGCCAACTGCAGGGTTTTTGGTGTATTCCTTTTCTCCCATTTATCGCTCGATTTCTCTCACTACCTTAGCTTCACTAGAAATATGCTACTCTATCCCGAGAGGAACTGAACGTATAACATTCTTTTTTGCAAAAATATTTCAATTTCAAAAACTTTTTACTATGATTGTCTGAATGCGCGATATAAAACATCAAATAAGACTAGTTTAATTTTAATCAGGCGTATGATAAATTGAAATAAATATTGTTGGTGTGTGTTTGGTCTTTTAACGTCATTACATGGATGGTTTAGGACGAAAACAATTTTATTACTATTTGTAAAAAATTACTATTTGTAAAATGTTTGTTTCTACAAAATTTTCATCATAATCAATTGCTTTTAAATAATGAATTTTTACTGTAATCAATTTTACAACATTTTGCCAAATTAATTGGCAAATATTATACTATCGCACGCTCTTCAATGCTGAAATACTAGGTAGATTAACTAAACTCGTCTAAGAAAATGTTTTACTATGCTCAGCGTGTCCATTTCTCTTTTATTTTGGTAAATTGATTTAACTAGAAAATTAAATCAACACAACAATGCCACTAGAATTGGTTTTACATTACCCATAGCTTAACAAAGTGGGTTGAAAGTTCAAATACGAGATTAAATTAAATACACCATTATAAATAGATAAAACAAAAGACACCTAGAGCTAACTTGTTGAATAAAAAACACATTCACTTGCTAACTGAAAGTGGTATTGGTCGAACATCACTTTCATTTCATTATTTCAATATTACTAATATTTAAGAACAATCTGTTATCTTATCTTTTGATGCGTAAGAAACAGCATATGACTCATAGCTGAGTACTAATTTAGAAATTATGTAGTTTTAAAATAATACAATGGTGTAGCTCTTCCGGTTGTAAGGTTAACAGAAATGGAAAACAACGGAAACCACTAAATGGTAAGCAACCACCAAATCACACAACAACTGCTCTAGCTTCACCGCCTTCACCTAACTCCATTAAAAAGTAGCAATGTCAGACCACTAATTTGTTGTTCTGCGCTCATTTTCTCCACCTTGAAGAGCCTCCGAGATGAGGTGGGGCGTTTGTCTGAACAGGCAAAAATGCTTCATTTCTGCATTTCCTTGCAATGTAGTAACGAACCCGCCAGCAAACCGGAAGCCCATCAGAAGCAGCACCAGGAGGGCACTCGGTCGTGTTTTTATTTGTTTCCTTGTCAAATAACACCCCTACCGTTCTCAAACACCTGCCTCGCCTGGCCATGCCCTCAACGAACGACCGACCAACCGCTTGCTGGAGCACGGACGTTCCGGAAGGCCTCAGCATCGGGACCCGGGCATACCGAGGATGCTTGTACCTGTACCCGGCGTGTAATGAAACCTGTCTTCATTGCACTGCCTCCATCCAGCGTCCCGTCTTCCTCGCCGAGCAGTGTCGTTCGTCCTGGCGAAAGATAAACACGGCCCATCATAGATAATGGAAAAGGTTCGCCCTGCTTTGGGCCCCTTCAGGGCCTGTTGCAGGTGAAACGGTGGAAACATGTGCATTATTAAATACAGCTCGTCTCGTGCCCGGGAATCACGGGCCCAAGCCACGGGCTGGTGGAAAGGACGGGGCACACCCACGTCCGGAACCAATTCGAACCATCGTACTCTGTCCCACTTTCGGTGCTGTTACTGCCCTTTTTTTCTGCACCGTCGCGTTCCCCGGAGCAGCTGAAACTCTGTCCAACTCCATTTTAACTTTCGGTTCACTCCAAAACGTTCGGCGGGAAGGATTCGAAGGTATTCCTAGCGGACTATAAACTGTATCCGATGCCCGGGGCAGAGTCTACCAATATGGGCGAGTTGTAATACATGCAGAAAGTCAGGAATTATTTCAAAAGAAGACTCCCTGAGAAATCCGAGTTGCTGATTGATGAAAGTATGTGCTTCTACAAAAAATATTGTGATGTTAAAGGTTCTTTTTAAAAAGTTTTTGAAAAAATTATCCTTGAATCAAAACAGAACAAAATCTTAGTATTAACAAATATGTTTTGTTGCTAATTTCGCGGATGACAGTAGCAATCAACAACACCAGCCTTTTACGAGTACACTAGAATAGTAATGAATTTTTGTCGATGTAGGTTAAAGTAATTAAAAAATGTATCCTTTGTGAAGCCTAGTTTGAGATTGGTTTTCGAAAACCATCGGGTTTATACATTGTATGACCAAATTTTGTTAAAAACGATTGTACTAAAAATGTACTAAAACTGCAGTCAAAGTGTTAAACTTTTATGGTATTATGATATTCACTTCTTGGATCAAGTTTTTTCCACAAGCTTTAAATGTTTAATTCGTACCGTGGCCAAATAAATTGAAGAAAATGTTGAGTGAGTGCTGTCAAATAATAGTGTTTAATAGCAGGAAGTGACTAAATTCTGAAAAATGACTCTAAACAACTGATTGAAGAAGTGGTAAAATGAAGTTTGCATAAGTAGAAGAATTCGGATTTGGGTGTATCAGTTATTCTGAGGGGCTTTTATTTTCTGTATGGTAACTTCCGGCAAGAATATAAATATCTTATGCTATCAATTGATATAAAAAAAGTGTATTATCCTGAAGCAGGACTCTAGAGCAAGGTGGTATATTTGGCCAAAAAACTCCCGTAGATGTTATTATAGTACGAAGCATCTCCAGTCTGCTTTTGCTTCGTTGTGAACGTCGTGAAACCGAGCAGAAAAGCAAATCTGTGTGTCATTGGGGGAGACCCAATGTTTATAGGGTACTTCTCGTCAACTTCAGGCACGAATCCGTGCCGAGCGTCACACATGACTTGCCACTCCTGGATGCCTGGGGATAGTTCCCCAAAAAAGAGTCGCTTTTGAGGATTTGCGTTACGTCACGCCGCTCACAGAAGTATTTCGGTCACGGTTGGTCGGGTTGCCGTTGCCACGCCACCACCACCACCACAACCACAGGACCACGTTCTGGCAATGATTGATTGATGTCATTAATTTTAATACAAGTCTAAACTGCACAAGTTAAACACACACACAAAGACACTCACCCACAAGCTCGGAAAACGAGCCGCACATGGGTTCCGTGCTTTGTATCGGTCGGCTGAGCTGCTGGGAAAATTGCTGGACGTTATGCAACCGACGATCGATGGCTGGGAATGTGCCCTTCCTTCCCGAGCTCGTTCTGCATGTGGTAGCAAAGGGCAGCATCTACTCTACGGCCGATAGGCTGTGGAAGGTTTCTTGGGCACCCTTTAAAAGGAATTTGAGCATCATCAACTCGTTCTCGTTGCTCGAGAGAAAGAGAGGGCAGGACCGAGAAGCGGTGTACTGTTTCATTTCGTTATTAAACACCCAAAGGTCACTGGATCCGAGCGCGTTTCTTCGGATGCTGCAAGATGCCAGCAAAACCTTCTCAAAATCGCATTCTGCTCGAATGCGAACGAACCATAACGCACGCTGTGCTATTCATTTGTGTGCAGGGGGTAAAATAAATCGACATGAAATCCAATTGAATGTTTCACATTTATTGGTTATTGCTTTCGATTGCAGACGCTTCAATCAGGCCGCTTTATCGCTGCCAGACGCCGACGGTACAGCATTAATCATACCACCAGAAACCACCATAAATCAGACGGGAGCGCAAGTTCGAGCCAGCGAATAGTTTCGGCAATGCTATTTGTATATGTTTACAAGCGACGATGTAGTTGCGAAGATATGTTCGCAACAGACATGATCCTTTTGGTCGCACTCCTGGAAGTTCTCGATAGCTCAAAAGCAAAACATTGGTGATGGAAAATTATTATTCAATTAATAAAATCCTACTAGCAACTTTGTTAGATAGCTTAATAGTTATGGAAAAGCATTCAATAGAACATATCAAATGAACTAATTTAGAACAAACTAAAACAATTGTAGAGTGAGGCAAATTGTAAATGGATTTTTATCAAAGGTTTTAAGTAGCTCGATTGAAACCCTTGCGCTTAAGGAAAAGGTAAAATCGTTTGAAGTTCATGTAACACAATAAACTTTTTCACATTTCTATCCACTACAGAAACAAACTAGATTACGGCCTGGCCGTCCAAATATACACTGGGCCCAAAGTTAATCCGGACGCTCAAAAAATGAGCATGCGTCCGACTTTGTGGTCGATTTTAGAGTACTTAGAATTGATAACAATGATTTTTGTTCATTGCATCTTCTTGGTGCACCTTCCTACGAAGTACTTGCAAAAAGAACGGTGAAAAAAATCGTACCAAAGCGGCGCAATAAACAATAGAGTGGAAAAAGTCAGAATTTTGACGGCCAATCGCAAAGTCGGACAGTTATATTTCATCGTATTTTTGTTAGCTAAAGTGGTGTGTAAGTTAGTTTCGACACTTGATATTTGTTATTATCGATGCAGACGACTCTTGGGCATCGTTAGAAGCACTCGGATGATTCGATTTATTATATTATTGAAGTTTATATTGAAACTAGTTTTTTGGAGGCCAGGTACCTGGCCCGTCGGTAACTCCTGGATCCCCTTTCGCCCCATGGAAGGTTTCATGTCGTCCGCGTTACATTTTCTAGTTCTTTCTGTAGAAGGTCTTTTGTGTCAAATGGCGGTTAAAATTAAAATACAAATTCGAATTGCTGAATCAAAAATTAAATGCGAAACATTTTGGTCCTCTTCCTGTTCGACCAGTGCCTGATTTTGGCGCACAGGAGTGTTGCTTTAACTGAAGCCCCTATCCACATAAATGAAAAAGCACTGATTTATCACCGATTCCTAATGAAATCACGTTTACCAAACCATTCGGGTAATTCAGCAGGAGGTTCTTCATTGCCAAGCCGAGTTCCAACACATTGCAACTCTACTTTTTAAAGTGCCGGGTTTTTAACTCCTGCTACGCATGATAATCCACATGATTGCGATGCGATTGCCACATTGTATCGGTCATTGAATAAAACCCTCTCCGAAAAGGGAGACAAAAATTGAGAGAAGTAAAGAGCTCCCATTGATGACTCGGTACCTGCGCTAACAGAAAAACGAATACGTCCGGTGTACAACCGTGTCTCTCCGTACTATCGTGCAGGATCCTTCTGGATATGTGAAAATTCGTCAAAGGCGCAGCATCAGCTCGAAGGCCGGAACCCTGTGCCGCATGCTATCCCCCATCTTCTGTGTTTCTCGGAAGGATGTATCTCCCTTATCCCGCCTTGTTCGTTTTACGGATGCATGTAGATGCGCGTTCCAATAAACTGACCACGTTGCCCCCAAATTCCTAATGCGCACTTCTCTTTCTCTCTCTCGCACACCTCCCCCCTCTCACTCTCTCTCTCTCTCTCTATCTCACACGCTCCCCCCCCCCTTTTGATCTCTCTATCTTTTTCTCTCTTTCTCTCTCTCTCTCTCTCTCTCTCTCTCTCTCTCTCTCTCTCTCTCTCCTTCTCCAATACTCCCTCAAAACTCACAACAATACCATCAGCAGTGTTACGTCAAGTCATGAAATGTCATTTTACTTTGGACGACTTCACTTTCCAATATATACACCTTGTCTCCAGCCCCCGTCAAAGGTGTTACAATTTTTGCTTCAAGATGTCAAAATTATGACGAAAAATTCAGTCACCTTGCAATGCTGTCTCTCTTCGAATCTAACAATCTTTATAGCTTATGCATTCCATTTCTCGAAAATCCATGGTAATATTCCATTATCTCTATTTGATATGCTGTGTACACCTTGGGTTTTCACAAAATTTGTTTCAGCTGCTCATTATATTTACATCAAATAGAAAGAAAAACCGATAGTGATCGTGTTTCTGCTGATTGTTTTTCGCATGAACATTTTTTTACGGAACGTATCCTATCTTTTTGAAAACAAAAAACGTACTTTCACAAAGATACCTTACAACTCTATACACACCTTGGGCCCACTAATGGATAACCAAATTACTGATGTTATCATAAAGTGCCCATGAAAACCATGTTTCTACAGTTTATAGTTTGCAACACTAAAAATCCTGACATTTTTAGAACACATTGATCACGAAAACAATTGATTTTATAATAGAGTTACCTTGAACCATTATATATACCTTGTGCCTTGCCTGAAATTGATATTTGCATCAAATAACCAAGGTTGGGACAGCTGACGTATCTATTTTTCGATGATAAAAGAATCACCATATGACCGATGAACAAAAATAAAGCAAACAGTTTTATTAAGCACTAAAGGTGCAATAAAAGCATTTTTTATCTATTTTGATAACAAAACATGTTGATTTTAAAATTAGGTTACCTTGCAACGATCTACATACCTTGGCCCTGTCAGTGTCTTGAAAAAATATCACTTTGATGAAACTGGCTTACATTACCCTACCTTTACAAAGGAAATCAAAGCAAGCTGTCAATGCAGCTCTAAAGCAACCCGTAGACGTTGCGAACTTGTACGCGCGAACAATTTGACAACCATGCATTGCCTATGTAAAGGAAAGGAAAGGAAGATATAAGAGGAAATCTTCCTTTCCTTTCCTTTACATAGGCAATGCCAGGTTGTCAAATTGTTCGCGCGTACAAGTTCGCAACGTCTACGGGTTGCTTAACTTGTTCATCCGTGCGTGAGGAGGTTTTGTTTACAAAAGTTTTTTCTAAAATACATTAAAACTTGTGCTTAAGTGAAGATGAAAACTTTATCGTTCAAGACACAGAGGTTTTGTGTTATGCTGTAGTGATTTTGCTCTCGATGTTTTGCTGAAAACGATTCAGATAGAGAGTGTTTCCATCGCATGTTTGGTTTGAGCTGTGGCGGGCGCGACGGTCGAAAAACGCATGGTCGAAAAAACGCGTCAAACGAAAAAAAACGCTAAGTAACGCTCAAAACTATTTTAAGTATAAGGATTGCATACATTCAGTTTAAACGTCCACAAGAGGTGTAGCCACGATCGAAAACATGGCGGCCGGGGCCTCATTTACTCTTTTACCCACTCTCTTATTATTAAGGAACCTTCAACAACTCGGACAGTTTTGGTTAAACCCTTTCCCTCGAACGCGCCATATGTGTCGCCATCTATCTGAGAAAAAATTGCGAATTTTTGTGTCAACTGTAAACAGGACTTTCACAAAATATCATGATTGTTTAACTTTAACTATCTTTTCGATGTAGAATGATATAATTTGTTCCTAAAATCATTTTATTTATCGACATCAGTTCTAGCAACAGAATCGTAGTTTTAAATTTTTCTCCGATATTAATGATTTATTTCCCGGGGTTCTGGCATGCAGCCCATCCCAGTGTAAATAGTTCCAAATAGTTAGAGCACTTAACAAACACTTTTAGTAAAGTTTCTTTTCGATCTACGGCAGTTGATGAAAGAGTTGGCAGTTGAATCGATTGGTTCTTCCTCCCCTTTCCCGAATTGTGTGCTGCAAAGAGCAGTTCTTTGGTGATTTTACAATACTTTTTGAAGTTTTATACTTTTTAATGTTGTCTGAATCTGTTAGTTTGCTCATGTAAGTCTAATTTCATATGTTTTGAAATCTTTTTCCATCGTTATGATGGATAAATGATGATGTTTCGTTCCAACCAAGTAGTGTGACGTATATTTCAATATAAACTTCAATAATATAATAAATCGAATCATCCGAGTGCTTCTAACGATGCCCAAGAGTCGTCTGCATCGATAATAACAAATATCAAGTGTCGAAACTAACTTACACACCACTTTAGCTAACAAAAATACGATGAAATATAACTGTCCGACTTTGCGATTGGCCGTCAAAATTCTGACTTTTTCCACTCTATTGTTTATTGCGCCGCTTTGGTACGATTTTTTTCACCGTTCTTTTTGCAAGTACTTCGTAGGAAGGTGCACCAAGAAGATGCAATGAACAAAAATCATTGTTATCAATTCTAAGTACTCTAAAATCGACCACAAAGTCGGACGCATGCTCATTTTTTGAGCGTCCGGATTAACTTTGGGCCCAGTGTATATAAAAAAAAAAGAAACAAACTAGATTATTGTTATGTTGTTCTATGTATAATCGGATTCGATTGATTGATCAAATAATCAATATTTACAACACGTGTTGATAGTACCATTGTTCATCTTATTTCATATTTATCTGCCATGAATCAGCTACTTCTTTGCTTAATCAAAACTACGTTGATATTACATTTACGGGGCATGACACCAAAGAAGAAGAAAACGATTTTACATTTGCTTAGATATTTGAGTAAACATTTTTCATAAAGGAATTTGTATATTTTATTTTTATAATTTTTTACGAGCACCTTTGTAAAGTTCTCGCTAATGGTTTATTTTATAATAGTTGGTCTATTCTGAATCTTTAAAATTATTCAAAAATGTAATCAAGCATGTAACTCAAAATGAATAACTTTTCTGCAACAAAAATCGTACCGGATTGTTCCCAAAGCTTTGATCATATTTGAGATAAGATTCCGATTTAACTATTTGAGTAAATTTGCACATTTTGTGTGTGTGTTTAACATGTTTTGTGTAACCGAACACTATTATAAAATTAAAAATATCCGAAATGAAAAACAGATACGGTGGACTATTGTTTTAAAATCAAAATTGATACATCCTAAGAAAACGCTTTCAATAGATAAACTCTGCTGAAGTACACTTGAAGATAATAGATTTATGAAACATACCTCGAAAAGTTCCCGCAGCAATCAATTAGTTACTGGTCAATTGGTTTAAAACCAACTATTGCTTTTACGAGCTGGAAATCGGGACTATGCAATGGTCAAATTACCCATTAATTTGAGTAACGCTACCAAGCCAGCCGTTAGTATATCTCTGTGCGCAATCATGTTTCAATTGTTACCTACCACCCTCCGGGGAGGGAGTGCAATCTTACTCGTTTAACTTTATCATCTCTCCTGCAGTAGGTGCCCGTTTCTCCTCCCGGTGTGTAGTTGAAATCCGAGTCTACCAGATCCTTGGTGGCCCATAAAACCACTTCACCGTAGCGCTTACCTCCGAACGCGGAACACGGCACACCCTCGTACACTCGGACACATATCGGGACTGGAAGGCTACGGCGAATCCAATGGAGTGGATCGATTATCATTTTTACACGATTAGTGACTGCCCATGAATGTCGATGTAGGGTGCACATTAGCAGTCTCGGTCGGGCAAGGCTGGCAACCGACAGGGAAAAGCCGCCCGCAAAAAGGAATCCATGCAGCACGCAACAGTTCGACCGCGTCCCTGGGTGTGTTAGTGTGTGTGTGTATGTATACGTATCAATTATGATGAGGCAAATGAATAAATAGAGCGTATGATGCAATTAATTGCACGCAATCGACGAAACCGGGCCGGGGACGTGGACTCGGGTAGCTTTAAGGGTTTCCACCACAAACCAGCCCTCGGGGAGCAGCCGGAGAAGAATGGACGATTAATTGCCGACTGCCCGGGGAATCGACCCCTCCCTAGTGTATGAATGCGTGTTTCTGTGTCTGTCAGGTGAATGAATTCTTCATCGTTTGATGACGGACTACTTCTTTGGTCCTTTTCACCGAGTCGACCGTTGGAGCAACCAAACGTGAGATTAAATGCGAAAGGGAGTACCTTAAGGTGCGTGAGTTCAACTTTAATTAAAGCAGAGCATTTTCCACTGAATGAAACCTGCCTCGGCCAACATTTTTGCTAGGCTTTTGAGGAACCGTCCTTGGTTCAGCTAGCTAGCGTCTCGGTTTTATTTGCTTTTGCACACAATCGGACGCTATTAAGCTAAGACCCCCTAACACATATGGCGCTTTCCCGTGAAATTGAATCATTCCCAACTGGTGCCGCCCAGGTGGAATCGTATTTTCCCCGACCGAATGACACCGAGCAGCGAAGATGCATCGAGACAAAGGACCTCGCAAGGGGAAAGGACGCCAAGGATGCGCCTCTGCTCGCCAAACGGTGGCAGAAAGACAAAGGAAAATGTGCTGCCCCACCCGCTTCGGCTGCCTCGTACCCTTTTTTCAACCGGCCACGGGGGTGGATATGATTCCCATCTACGGAGGCCACCGATCGTTTGTTGGGTTTTCCTTCCCCTCTTTTTTTTATTACTTTCCTCCAGGAGCGTAAGCGTGTGTCGTATTGTACCGATTCTACTGCTGCAACGATTTATCCTAGGCTGCAGTTTGTATTTGTACGCTTCGCCTTCGGAGGAAAACCTTGCCAGTGAAGGACGAACGGGTACACAAGAAGAAGAGTACAAAAAAAATAAGAAACCTAAGCTAAACGCACTCATATCGCAAAAAATTTCCACTCCCGTGCGGCATAGTTTTATTATTCGTTTGTTACGTTTTATGATTGTCTACTTTTCTTTCACGCGTCTTTTTAGATCTTCTTCCTCTTCTCTCTCGCACCGGTTTTCCCGTTCCCCAAGCCGATGTCCCAGATATGGCCGGAGTGCACGTTAAAGCTTTCATTAGTTAGCCAGCGCACCGAGTACGGAACTGCAGCTGCATCCAGTTGCTGCAGTTGCAATGAATCCACGTCCTTGGACGATGCTGCTGCCTACCGATCTCAGGGCCGCGGGGCCTGTTTCCTTGTGGATATAGAGACCATCATGGGATGAAAAAAGAAAACTTCACAGCGATGCAGAAATGAGATAAAACAAAACCAAAAAAAAAAACAATTCTTAGTAGCGAACAGTGCAGTGCAGCTTCTACGCTCACAGTAGCTTTTGTTAGATTGGTTTTGTATCGCTTTTTCCCCTTTGCAAAACGGACTCCTCTTTTCCTTTGAAACGGTGGGCACCGAGAAAGCAGTGGAGCCCAACGGGGACGAGGGATACAGTAGCCCGGACGGAACTGATCCGAAAGTTCCGGTGGGCCAGAATGGGGGATGCTTTTAAATTAATTTTACTCGCATGGTAGTTGAAGCACGCTTGTTCCACTTTACCGACATAAGTTCAGGTTTATGACTATGAAAATTTACGCAAGCGCAAGGAGTATATGGAGTTTCAGGTCCTAAAATTTAATAGTTTAATTATTTAAACCATCTTAAGGGAAGAAAGTATAGATTACCAGCATTCATGAAATTAAAATTAAATTAAACAATGCTTAATGAAAATATCATATAAATAATCAAACAATGCTTAATAAAATTGAAAGAATCCAATATTTTTGACTCCCGTTACAACTTTAAATTTTAATTATCTGAGTTTTACATATTTTTTAATGCATTATGTGTTTGTGATTTTTGAATAACATACACTGCATCATACTTTTTATATTGTTGTTGCTTCAAGAGGTGTTTTACTTTGTTATGGAATCTTGTGTTTTGCTTACTTGCAATTAAAATTGATTTATAAAATACATATTTCATGCATTTACTTGATGTGGTTTCGCATCAGTTTAAATATCAGTGCTGTTGGTACAAATGATAGCCCTGGGTAAAGTGTGAAGAGGCCGGTTTAGATAAAAGAGTTGAAATTAAAGTACAGTTAAAACAAGATAAGAGCAATATCGCATAAGAAAACTTCTCACGTTCATATGTTTTCGAATGGCGTTTAGCTGGATGAAATTTTCCTATCTAATAATGTGTCCTTCGGTAAGCTTCCTCTTTGATTAACTTTGAGGTTTCTCTGCAAGGATTTGAGTAGATCTCGCTGGATTCTTTTACCCGAAATGATCGCAACTCTCGCCCCGGACCGACTTCATTATTCCGGCGAGTGAGCTTAAATTTTTAAACAGCCACGGTGCTGCAGTTTGCGCTGCCGGCCACACGGACCCGGGGTTTGCAGATAAACGGTGCGCATTAAGGGGTTGCTACCGGACGGACAAACCCCAAGCCTACGCTTTGTGGCAAGCTGCTGGCAGGTTTGCCATCGCTAGGTACCTGGTGGCCAGTGCAAATTAATTGGCAAACCGAAAGGTTGGTCCGCGTTCTCCGCACTGGCGTCTCCGCTCCGACACACACACACACACACACACACACACACACGCTTACCCGCATCCACGGGCGGTAGCAGCGGAGAAAATGTGTTTGTTTATGTTTTAATTATTTTAATGAGTACACTTAGTGCGCGGCAACACAATGGCGAAATGGGACCGAAGTGTGCTAACCAGCAGGAGAACCGGCACTCGTCGGGATTTGTCACAGCAGAACGACGGAGAAGTCGGAGTGGAAAGCGTCGGAATGGAAACTGTGAACGCTCGGGCACAAACTTAGAACGGCGCACGTGATGGGTTGAGTACGAATGTGTGTGTGTGTGTATGCAAACGTGGTCAAAGCCACCTAGCAAAACGTGGAGGGTTACCGGGGCCACTCCCGACTCATATGTCTGATGCGCTTCGCTGCAGGTCAGATAAATGTGGCACTTGGTGGTAATTGTTCGATAAATTTTCCGTCCGCAAAAGCACGTCGCCCACTGACCTCCGTTCGACATAAATCGTCGCCATCGATTATGGAACGGTAATGTTGGGGGGGGGGGGGGGGGGGGGGGGGGGGTTGGTTGTTGTTGTTCTATTTTACGGATAGTTTATATGATTTAAGTACTTAGAGCAAAGAACGTAGGAAATAGGGTTTAAAAAGAAGTCCACTACCATAAACCTACTTTATATTAAAATAGTAATTTAATTGGACGGACACTCGACACATTTCAAAAAGCTTTCAAGCATCGTTAGTTAAATTTAATAAAATTAATATAGACATTTTAAGGATCAGTGTTTATCCGTGGTTGAAATAATTGTTTGGCATTAGCTGAAAAGCTCCGTAATAACTTTTAATATTTTTAACTGCTTGTGTAAGAAGTTTACCCACAACACATTGGCCGTAGCTGTACTTCGGTCCTTCGAGCGTATTTCCTGGCATTGCCATAAAATGAAAACGTGTCATGTCCTCCCGAAACTAGCTCCCGTCACCCCAGCCTTTGCGTAACGAATGTCGCCCGGGAGGAATAGAACGTACTGATAAAACTGCTCCCGGGAAAGTTATTTCGAACCAGGCCCAACCAGGTCGTCCGTCCCAACCGTCCTCCGTGCCCCACTCCCAGCCCCGGTACAGGCCGTTTTCCACGCTCGCTTCGTTCGCAAGTGGAACGGAAAATTTATTTGTCCACGCTTCGCTTCATGCTCCACTTTCAAGTTTCCTTTGGCCGCGGGCCGACTAACTGACACACACTACGGCAGAGCCGAGCCCTGGCCCTCAAGCTTCCAGGCTTTCCTAACGCACCGGGATGCACTGGGCCGAGCAGGGCGGAGACGGCGAATGTCAAAGTCCCGGGACTTTTGGCTAATTAAGGAGCACTACCATGCTGGCGTGCGTACGTTTGCTGCCTTGCGGCAGGTTAATGACGGCCTTTTCTGGGACGGCCCGGTACTGAACCGTACCTAACGGCCTGTGGACAGAGATAGGTACAAATTAAACTATCAAGAACAAAATGGACAGCGTGTCAGCGCACAGGGGAGTGCGAGTGTGACAAATGAACACGTTAATGTTATTCTTATTCTTTCGGGTGTTAAAAATAGCATTTTTCAATACTACATAACTGAAATATACTGCTGGGAAAATGCGTTGGTCACATGATCAATTAGTTTTGGAATGTTCAGGTGCAGGCATTAAAACATTAGTTAAACGTTTTAAACTAATTCGCCTCAATGAAGATGTTTATTATTATATGAATTCCATCTTTTTTTTTAGAGAATGAATTAATATATCTGATTGAAAATATGCACTTTCATTGGAAGATTCATTCAATAATTTCTTTTTTAAATAAAAAAGTATTTATGAGACATGAAATACATGCTTTAAATACATTCTTTTTTAGAGACGTAACTGTTGGGTATCTTTGGGAATTTTAAATTTAAATACAATCAATACATTTTAAGTGTTTTAAGTGTTTTTTTAGGAAGGAATACATTTAAGAAATATGTAATATATCGTAACTTAACATAGAAAAAAAGGAATATCTTTATGTAAACAAACTTGAACTGTTCTGAAAGTACAAAGAGCTTACTGCTTAACGTTTCAAATACTCACAATTGTTGCTGATTTTCCTTTTGATTTACCCAAGGTATTGAATAATTTCTTTACTTTAAGTTTTGGTTGCACTTGTAGTAACCAAAATATGTTTTAAGATCTTTTTTACTGATATTCTACCTTGTGGGCTATTATTAAGTTTACAAAATAATTCAATTCAATTGTATTTTATTATTTTTTTGCCTATAACCCACAACATAGAAGTAACTTTCGGTTTTGCGGAAAAGACGCCGGCAAATTGCTCCAAATTGTTACAACTTCAAAGATGTTTGTCGACTGCTTTGGGAAACGTCAGCAGCTGCATAATATAGGATAAAAAAAACTGTATGTTTGCCCAAACTGGGTTTCTTTTGACGGTAGCCAAAGTTGTTCTGCAATAAGGGCGTTTTGCGTCTTTGTATACCCCAAGCAACGTAGCAACGTCCAACCCGCTTAAACTGGCAACAATAATCAGTGACACAAAGTTGCACGCTTGTGTTGGGATAGAGGCGGAACTCACGGTGGCGTGTGCCCACACGAGTAAGCCACAAGGTAACGACATAGTGTGTAGTGCAACTTTTACTACCGATTTCAAGATTTGGTAGCCCCGTGCAAGAGTACTTTGTTGGTGATATTTGACATCAATTACACAAAGTGCACCCTCATCAGGAGAAATGTGTATTCCCCATGTTTGGTTTGCTGCACTTCCAAATTGGACCCCCCCAATTCCTTAACTTTCCAGGCCCGAGTAGACACACTCGACACGAGATGTGCACTTCTTACCTCTAGGACACCTGACTTTAAGAGTTCTTTTTGCGCCTTTGACTTTAGAGCATTCTTAAGCAGTTGGTGTAAGTTACCAGCATTAGTTGACGTAGTTGAAAATCGAAAACCCATCTGTTCGCGTTGTCCTAAGGTGACGAACGTTTCATTATCACTTCATCTGTAGGATGAGTTGAATTCAGAAGTAATGTGACTCTTGTCTTGCTCTTGTTTGCTTCCCTCACCTAGTACTGTGCCTGTCGTACGAAGGAACTGAGAAATACAAACCTTTAGCCAAATCGAAATATAAGTGCTTTATTGTCCTCTATGGCCTCTATACATCGAGAGTGTCATCTACGGTAAAGAACCACATCAATAAGGGCCGGTCTTAAGAGGTATCTGGGCCATTCCGGGCACAAGATCCTCCTTCCAGCAAGGAAGAACTTCATCCCACGAGACTCTAACGACCGACCTCGAGATACAATGCTTCTCCGGCCCCGGTATAAATAACTCATTGGCTCTCGAACGGTTCGATTAGCTTCATCGCCTAAGACAGGCTCGGGGAAGGCTCAACTGGTCACGTTGAAAACTCTCATAAATCCACTTCCACTCCACCGCCCCCGTTTGGCCGTGTTTCGGTCGGTGAACGATGCAGACGAACAAAGGGCACGCCGAGAAAATCCCTTCCACACCAGGGGCATGCACCATCGTTTCGAACAGCCATGCCCCGGATGTTCGCTTTTTGCCATCGATGACCCTTCAAACATCCCATCCATCTAGCCACCGTCATCGCCATCGTCGTCATCATCATCATCATCATCTGCCTTTTCGTTGGCATCCTAGTGTCTGTTCGGTGTGTGGCCTGTGGAATTCAGCAACAGGCATTGCGAAGGGAATGCGGTACTGTTTCATTTTTCCCTTCGTCCCTGCGCCCTGTTGCTGCCCCTTTCGGGGTGGACCTTTGCCGAAGGGTGGCCCGTGCGCTTGCTGGTATGTGGGAAACCTTACCCGATGATCCTGAACCCGAGGCTGAGCCAAGAAAGCAACATTCCGATCGTTCTGGGGCAGCAAAAGTCTTCCATGAGGCATCGGTAGCTCGCCGGGCATAGTTTCCCCTGGCAGTGTTCCAGAAAGTTCGCACGAAACGAAAGACACGGTAGAACGCTGCCCCAAACCCGTCCGCCCTCCGACGGTGTCCGTGGCTCGTCGTGAACACCTAGTTGCGTATTTTTAGCAGATTGGAGCAAATCGTCCGCAAATAAACAAACCTCAACCAACCCCGAGGGCTGAGCTGTGCGCACCGCACCACATCAACTTCAATCTGCCTTCATCCATCCCCCTCCCCGTCCCCCTGACAGTCCAGACTTTGCCGCTGCCAGCGCCATTTAGCCGCCATAATGGTTGCCCTGGGCGTTGCATTTGCTTCATATTTATTATCCACTCCACGCCGCTGGCATCAAATCGCGCGGGTCGGGGCGGGGCTGTGCCTGCACCTTAGTTGTGACCTAGCCAGATTGTTGCCAAAAACTGTCGGGTACATCGTGTTACACCGGCACCTTTGCGCCGTTGTCGTCGTCCGGAGCTGGCTGCCTCAGTAGCACCGTGCAATCCCGGTAGGACGTTAATAATTTAAGCCCGTCATATTCAGTGAGCGTCGGCAAAGGTGGGGAAGTTACCGCAAGGGTATCCAGATTTCCTTTTTGTTTTGTTTTGTTTTTTTTTTTTTGTTTGGCTTTTCGCCCCGATGACATGCGCCCGGCCATAATCAGGGAGGTTCCTGGGAGAACGAGAGCAAGAACCGGACGGCTTACCACATGAGTATTATTACACTGGTACTATGGAGCCGTATGAATAAGTAATGAATTCGTTTAATGTACACCCTGCTGTCTGCTTTCGGGAACACATTGAGCCGCCAGAACCTCGACCTCGCCTGTTGGTGCCTGCTTTTTGGTAAGCGTGGAATGCGTACTATTTGGTAGCACCACTCACCCCGCCGGTGCCTGAGTTTGGAGGGCACTTCATGATGAGGATTGAGATAAGAAGAGCTGCTGGAAAAAAGCTGGTTATTACGTGGTCCCGATTGCCACGAGCTCCTACATAGTGCGCATCAAGTCAGGCGGAAAATATTCGGGCATGCGGTTGACGTAAGCAGCCGAATATCCTACTAGTGCCTACTCTTCAGATCTAAACCCCCAAAAAGGCACATACAGTAAACTCTCCAATTTGTTCAAGACGGTGGAAAGAAGGTCTTTTGAAGAGGCTTTTGTAGTGGCCCAATGTACCAACACGAGTAGGCAAATAGGTACTGTCCGATAGTACGGTAAAAAGGGGTTGCCATGCGTGAGGTTGATGCGGTGGTAGAGGAAAAGTAGAAGTAGAGGCAAAAAAGAATGGCTTCACGCAGGTGGGCTCGTCCGGGATTTGAACCCGGGACCTCTCGCACCCTAAGCGAAAATCATACCCCTAGACCAACGAGCCCGTTGAGAGAGGCGGCATCTCACACGCAATAAAAATAACTCTCCGCAACCAGATAGCAGTGCTGCTTGCTACTATGGTCCGTTGCAGGCTGTTGCGCCAACACTCACGCGCCCTTATCAGCCCCACCGAATGCGACAGTTGAGCTGCGGGGAAAAAAAAAACGGAACACATAAAATGCATCGATAAATATGCTCACGGGCATACGCTCTCGAGCGCTGTTGTTGGACAAAGCGAACAATGTGTTTTCTCGGTCGGTTGGTTAACGCTTCCAATGACAATGACGAGCATAAGAGCATGTGTGCACATGTGAGTGTGTGCGTGTAGTGTGGGGGAGAGAGAGAATGTATGTTGGAGAGAGCATACAAACGCGATGCTCACCGCTCGCTCGAACTTGTTTGGAGAAATTTGATGCTGTAGAAAAAGGTACTTTTTTGCAAACGAAGGAAACGAATAAAGGCAAGAAGGAAGCTGCGAGTGTTGTTCGAACGAGAAACTAAAAACACAGTGTCGGCGAGAAAGAAAGCCGAATCAAGATACGGTTTTCAAAGTTAAATGCTTGTTTGAAGTGTGTTTGATTTAATGTTGTATATTAAAACTAGTTTCGTCTCACTTCATCTGCTATAAATAGCCACTGGTTAATTCAGTTTTACTAACCCAGCATTCGCTGGGAACTTATGGAACAATTAGGAGTAATAATTTGCGCTTTCCCAGCAACAAATGTAAAATGTTATTGAGGATAACAGAACGCCTAACTGTATGATGATGGTACCTAGTTTATCATGTTTGCGTGTTTTACTTGACTCACAATATGTGCTGGAAGTTTAATATATTAGCCAATGAACGCATTCAACCTGTCTATGAGCGTAACGCGTAACGCTTGAACACGGTGAATGTCTTTAGGTTCCGTGTAAAAGGTTTCCAGTCCGACCAACGAGTGAAAGATAGTTCGACAGCGCTCCCGGTTCAGCTGGTTATTGCGATCTGCCTGTTTGAACAGTTCCTCCAGGCCAGATATTAGCAGGAAACGCTGTCCGTCCTCCCTCAGCGCTTCGAAGAATTCCACCAAAGGCTGCACCATATCCCCATCGCCCTGGTAGGTGTCGTTGGTGAGCCTTGCCGCCTCATAGCTCCCGTTCAACGCTCGGAAGGTTTGTACGGCCAGCTCCACATTGCCTCCCTGAATGTAGCTCACGCACAGGGCCTCCTGAGCCCGACGGCCCGCCAGCCGCTCCTGCTCGAGCAGACGCAGGTTTTCGTTCAGCCGCCGTCGCAACTCCTGCAAACTGTTGCGCAGCCGTTCGATCTCCGCCCGGAACCGCTGCTCGACATCCCGCTCCAGGTTGTCCACCCGACGCAGCATGTCCGAAAGTTCCTGCTCTTGCTGGGCCTTCATCAGCTCGTATGTGCTCTGCGAGACGGACGACTTCTGCATGCTGCCGAACCGTTTCAGTACGTCGTGGATCGAACCTTTTAGCCCTCGCAACAACTGGCTGCACTCGTCAGTTCCTTCGTCCACTGCATTGCCCGGATTTGCAGGCCGTTTGCGAGACCCCTTGCGACCTTCGATTTGTTTGGTCAGCTGCACGATTTCCTCAATCTCTTCCGGTGAAATAGTGCACTCTTCAGCGGGCGCGAAAAATTGACGTTTCACTCGAATCTCGGCGCAACTAGCGATTGCAACAAGGCAAACGGCGCCAACTACTAGCGCTCCCTTCCACATGTTTAGGTAACCAGAACCAAGCGACTCGCGAACTGTCTTCGGAAGGAACGGCGGTGTACTGAATAACTATATCAAGAGTTCACAGCTGGCCTAGTGTAAGCTTCAAATGAGGCAGTGCCGTTGAAACCGACACTTTACTGATAGCACCAACACTGGCAAACAAAGTTGTGTGGAGCATGGAAGGCGAGAATTTTGTTGTTATTTTTTTTTTCAAATAGGGGATTTACTGCAGTGATTCGCTTGGCAGATAAAGGAGCCACTTTGAAGAAGATGTTCAAAAGAAGACGATCAATACAGTCGAACCTTACAAAGCTGATGTAGCATTTGATAGACATCTTGTTGTGGCTGAAGTCTTCACAAAATTTGGTCATAACCCAACTTTAATATAATTGGAATATTTGACATGCAAACTTCTATATATTTAGCCTCAGTTATGACTGTTTTCAGAGGTATAAAAAGTAGATTAAATTTTTAAGTTTCAGATTATAGATCTAGATCATTGTTTTAATCGACTCTAGCTACTTTTCCACAATTATGATGTGTTCTTATCATTCAAAGAACGTTCTTTAACCATTTCTTTAATTCTGCAGGTTTTGAAGCCTTTAGTATGATGTATGTACATGAGAAGGTCACAGTGAGGTCACAAAAAGCATGCAGAGTAGAACAACAAGTTTGTCAACAGTATACTCACAAATCGATGAATTCGCTATCAGCATCAGCACGATGATCCACTTGTATATCCTTAACTGTTTGTAGCACTGAAAGTTATGATACCGATTGAGCATAATGATTTTCGATATCATTTTGATCATCTTGATCACGATGATCAGTATCTTCTTCATTTGGGTCGCACTGGCACGCTAGATCACTGTCCGGGAAGCCACCGCCGTAACGACGCGTCCGCGCGGTACGTCGGCACGTCAGGCAACCGTCGGGGCGGATCAGGTATTCCGCACAACGTCCGTCCTCCAAACTGACGGTTGGCGGACGCAACGTCAGGGTATGCCGCCGTGCGGGGCAGAGGGAAGAGGGGAGTAGCTTATGTCACTGCCGCTTGGTCCCCTGGATGTTGGCGCTGCGCTCTGCGTCGCTGCCCCTGTCGAGTCCGCAGCAAAACAAAGACGCACCAGACGTGGCCTGTGTTGCTTCAATTATCCTTTCCGGTGCGGTATAAGAAGTCTTGTCTGTTCAATTCTCTCTTCACGCCCCTCCCCGTGGCTAGAGGGAGGGGGAGGTTTTGGTCCTTAATTCCTGGCCCGGTCCTGGAGGCACGCGATGCGCGTGCCACGGCAGGTTGTCGGCGTCCGGAGTTCGCTTCCGATTTTCGCCTTTGCCGTCCGAAAACGTTCGATTGCTTTCCGCACTAGCGGAATCGTTTCCGGCCCGCAACTGGTAGCAGAACGATTGCCTGCTCACTGGGCTTCATTTGCCGGCGTTGCTTCCGGGCGCACTCTATCTACCAAATGTACGTATCCGGCACGGTTTCGGGTTACCATGTTCGATCGGCCCAGCCCCCCCACTGGTACTGCTCAATCCCTTCCCTGTATGCTGCAGTCGGTCACTTGTGGCACGAACATTCTTCGAGGGGTACCTTGTGCAGGGTTCGAACATAAGCACGGCACCTGGCTGCAATTGGTGTGTAGGCTACAGCGCGCTCTCTCTCTCTAGGAAGTTCGAAGAAAGATCGCCTCTTTCGAACGAACGCCTAAATGTATGCAACGTGTTGGTGTATGTAACGATTATAACGCACGCTGCATCGTTCCGGCGCGGTGCTTACGATTAGTTTACGATGGGAGTTTTTCTTCTAATTTTCGGTTCGATTTGCCGTCCTTTAGTGTCATGCGTTGCTATATCCTTTGGTTTCACTAGTGTTTCACGGCGACCGGCGGGTTATTACGACACTTAACCACGCAGTTTGCGTTCGCGCGAGTTCGAGATCTGTTCACCGTTCTGTGTTGTGGTTGCGGAGGGAAGAGAAAACGTACTGTTTTGTTTTTACACCGTGTCCTTATGTTTTACGTTTAGCTTGATATATTCATATTAATATTGTTTTTAGTAGTATTAAATGGTTTGATGCTTGCATCGGTATTTTTAGTATGACTAATATTATTATTTTAAACAGTATTAACACTATGCGAATGCGATTATAAACTTGATTGAGTTTCTGCTTCGGTGCTGCATTAGTGGTCGAATGGCGGAAGGAAATGACAGTTTCACCGGACCGATATCGCCTGCCGGTTCCTCGCGTGCCAACTCAATTCACTGCGTTGGGATAGGTTTAGCCCTGTAGCGTCGGTTGAATGGTGGGAAATTTCGAAACAGCGTCCCCGGAACTCGCGACCCTTCCCGAGCTCCAATCGCTTCCGGTGGGAAGGAAAATGTCGAAGGTGGAGTTTGACCGAAGCGGGGCTTTCCGACAATGGTGGGTGGGTGGAAATTCTTTTGATCAGCAGAAGCACCGATTGTAGGAGGATTCTAAGATTTTCACGCTTCCTCCTTGCCGCTCGTTTCAGGACAAAGCTGGACGAAAGAAGTGCATCGTAGTGGGAAGCTAGCAGCGGGTTCGGAAAAAAAAAGATGCCGTGAAGCGAGGAACTCTACAGTATGCTACAATTCTTTTGATATTTTCCTAGTTTCGTCCACCCAGCTTCAAACGGTGTCGCCTCCTCCCGTGTTGGTTTTCGTCGCGTCCCAGTACCGTGTTCCGCCAGTGCTGGTTTCTACTGATGAACGGCTAATTGGCCTTTTCCAGCACGTTCGGCAAGCGGTTCGATGGCGAGATGGCGTGTCGCGGTTCGCCGTTCGGCCGCGTGCAGTGGGAAGCGATTTTCTACCGATAGTTTTCCCGGGTGCAGTTCCGTGCAGGCAGTTGCAGTTCCGCGATGGTGCTGGTGATGATGCTGCTGCGCGCGTCCGGCAACGACGGCACCTATCCTAAGAGTAAGACGGCAGTGGCGACGGTGGCGATGGTGGCGGCGATGGTTCCGATCGCGTTTTCAACTTTTCAGCTTCGTTCGATTGATCACGACGACGGCGACGGCGGTCGCAAACACTCGCTTCCGGTGCAGCCGCGAATTCGCACTTCCGACGTTGGTGGCGTTGGCAATGGCATTCGTGATGGCAGTTTTCATTTTTTTGTCCCCTCCCTGGGCCGCCCGAGCCCGGAAAAGAGTCGCCAGCGGGGGGTGTTTACGCGTGCGGCCGTACGGTGCGGGCGTTCCGCTGCCTTCGTTGCCTAATGGTGGCCCTGACCGCTCGGACGATCGAGTCGTGCTGGGGGGTGATCATTGAACGAGGAAAATGCTGCCGGCCGATCGGCGTCGAGCAGGCCCGGTTCGATGTGCTGTTGCGTCCAGTTGATGTAGACTACTTCTCACTGGTGCCCGGCCTGGGAAGGTGCCGTGGGACATCTTCACTGGTGCACGTGAGCTAGAGGGTGGAAGGTAATAAAAAAGGAAACTTTAGTATGTCACTGTTACGATCAGTTCTATCTAAGTCAATTATTATTTGATTTCATATATTAACAGTGATTTAAATAGAAAGGTCAAAGGAAATAACCTTCATCTCTGAGTTGAACAATGTGGTTGAAAATTGATTTTAATTAAAAGTATAACTGTATTTTTTTCAAAAACAAAACTCTTTTCTTTCATTCACAAACAATACAGAATCTTTTTAATAACCGTTTACTTATTTTCAAATCAATTGATCTTCCCGATTTTGTTTGAATAGATTAGCTAACAACCGATTAGTAAAATAAAGAAATCATTTGATTGAAAAGTCGTCTTTTTCCTAATAAGAAGAACCAAAAATGTTTACTTATAATACGAGATCTTAAATCAAAATGAGATTCAAGTAAATTTTTGAAAACTAACATAAATGTAATAAATTGTTTGTAGTTTGCAGGCGGGAAATATCCGGCAGTAGCATGATGCTTAAATTGGGGGAAAATGAGATGTAATTTCAAACATTCTTCTTGTATACAAAATAAACTGCAACAAGTTTTTCAGCTCCAATAAAGACGACGTTACTCCAATTTATGCAAATTAATTTACTTTTGAAGTAAACTATTTAACCCTTTCAAGACCATAAGCTATTCAAGAGTAAAATTGGCAAAAAAACTCATCATTTTGGCTATTTGGGGTGTAAAATAAAATAATATCACCAGCAAAACTTAGCAGTCTGCGTATGTTTTTTTATAATTTCATAGGAAATATTTTTCCCTATGAACCATAAAAATAAAAAATAAAGAGTATAGTGATGATATCGGATTTTTTTTATTTGCTTTCCAATACAAATTACATATTAAAAATTCTAAAAAGAAGATCTTAACCATTTCTATAAAAACATAATAAATTCATCAAGTCTAATAAACTTCCCAAATAGTTGTTGTTCTTGGTTGAAAGCACAAATGGTTTGATAACTTTTTTTGTTTTAAAGATTACTTTTTGTTTTTGCTATGGTCGTGTTCTAATAAGTCATGGCCTGCTGAGGATTTCGACTCTTATGAATAAAATTGTTAGTAAGTATTCTCTATCAAAATTCCTTAACACATAAATTTCACTAATCATTTGACACTTAGAAGTTTATTGTACAATTTTTCACAACATGGAAATAAATTCTCAATGTTCGGTAGCAATCAATTTAACGCTAAGCGCCTGTTTTACATCTGCAAAACATCAGTTGTCTATGCTTCTTTGGAGGATCAGTCCATCGACTGCTTAAAAATTGTATCAGTTTTATTCATGGCAACTTGTTTCGGTGCAAAAACTGCCCCCGGATGGTATTTGGAGGACGAGGCGCGCCAGCAAGACACGCAAGGGCCGATTGCCTTTGTCCCATCTCGAGAGCATTAACTGGGGCACGATGTTGAAAAATGGCATCCACCATTGTGTCCTGGCTAGTCCGGCCATCGTGGCCATGGCGCAAGGACCGACCAAAGTTTTACGTGTTTCATATTTCGCCTAACTTTTCCTCCGGTCCATTTTACTTCTTCCGAATCTTGCCTTCCGACATTCTGCCACAAACAGCTCCGAGACGAAGGAGTGCGAAGCGAAACGGGTGGAAAAGCATTAGAACGGTGAAGGGTTTTTTTGGGAAGTTTACAACTTCAGTCCATGCTACACCGTTCCCGAGGGACACAACAACGGCTGGGTTGGGCGAGTTTCTGGAAGCCCCAGAAAACGATGGACAGAAAGTCCGGGAGACGGACAATCTGTGCTGAGGATTTTTTTTCTCTTGTCTGACGGCGACATCCCCAGAGAGCGAGCGCGAGGGAGAAAGAAGAGGGAAGGTCTAGGACCGTTTTTTACGCTGCAACGGGTTTCCATGGAAAACGCCAGACCGTTCCTGGCCAGCTGTGTGCATGTGTGTGTGTGGCATTGCTGGCGAATGGCCCCATTTTGTCAAACTCCAACCCTTGGTTACCGTCCATCCGTTAAGGGGTACGGTGGGGTCGGGTGTTGGCCAGCCGTAGAAAATGGTTTTGGCCAGAACAAAAAACTAAACGGAAAGTCCTGCGCCACAGAACGACTGCATCCGAAACGGCGACGGTTAAGATGGTGGGAAAACTGTTCAAAAATGGATGATGATAATGCTGCCCTGGCGGCATTGGATGGTCGGGGGAAAAACACTGCTGTTACTTCGAGTGGCTTCCAGCTAGAGCCAGCCGAAACGGGGACCGCTTCTCGGGCCACTCGCAGGAAAAAGAAGCAGGACGGAGATGTCCTGGTAAGCGACTCCGATGCCAACTGTTACCATCGATCCGTTGCACTATAAATAGCATGGCGGTAAACCCCGCGTTCCTTTATCGTTTCATTTTTATCGCATGTTTTGTGGAACGGAACCCTCCGTCTTGCCGTCGGATTGTGCTTGCTCGCAGCAAAAAGTCAAAGTTTTCGGTTCGAAAACAATCGCATTCGTTATTGGCCGCAGGCCGCCCCGGGACCGGCGACAGCGTGCGCTGATCATATGTCCTTTTTGTCGGTTTAATGTCGTGCCAGTGTCGCCGATTGCGATTTGCTCCAGTTTCGGTGGCTTTTAAGCTGAATCAAAACGGATCGAAATGGGCGGAAAGAGGGAAGGGGTTGGAGTCGGGGGGTCGAAATGGCGTCTGCTTATTTTAGCACTTTTCAACAGTTTTTCAACACTCCTCCCACTTTGCTAGCGGCTGAAAGGGCAGTTGACAGATACGTCCGATTTTATCTGTCTATAATTGCGTTAGAATGTGTCGTACAGTCTGCTGCAAGTAAAATCGGACGCTTGAAAAATGAGACGGTCTGCTGTCTTTCCGCAAGCCTACAGCATTCCCGGAACCGAATATTGACCTTTAACGTATACATTTCTATTCATTAACTCTTTCACTATGTAAGTAAATTGAAAACGAAATCAAAATCGATTGTTTTACTGAGATACGGCTCAAAATATGCGCGAAGACCCGAAAAGCGGACACGCAAGTAAAATCGGACAGCTAGGTTTCTTTGCCGTTTGGTGCACTTCAAGTGGTCGCATGTCGTTGTACCTGCACATTTATTAGTTGGCCACTATTGTTCTTTGTACTTGATTTATAGGTACCCAAATTACCATACAAAAAACCCATAAAAAATAACGATAAGCTGACGAGAATGCAAACAAAGATTGTTACTATTTCACTGTGGATTATTTGTAATGTTTTAGTTAAAATTTAACTAAAACAGATTTTTTATCATAAGTTTCTAACACAATTCACTTTATGCAATGCAAATAATCAAAACAGGTGTTTGAAATTCAGCATTTTCTCAAGTTTTCACTTGTAGCTAAAAAAAACTTGTAGCCGTTTTGGCGTGCTTCCAACTTATTTTTTGTAATTTTCTTTACATAAACTCTTTAGTTTACGTCTTTCAATTATCACAAGAAGTTTTAAATTGGTTTGTAGTCGTACAACCACCACCATAAGTTCCTACAAGTGCTTTGTTACCCACAACTGTATTGTTATTGGATGGCGGTAGTGAGCAGTTTGGGCAGTTGGATAATACCCATAATCTAGTATCCAGCAATGTGTGTTTTGGATTATAATCTTGATAGAATACAAAATATTACTTCAAATGTTAGTTATTAGGTGCTAGGTTTTGACTTAATTTTGAAAATATTGATGTAATACACCTTGTTCATGATGCCGTGTATGACATGCAGCTCCCAGGAACTTCGACGGAGTTACGATACCATATGATTGATCAATCATGCCCAAACTTCAAGATTTTTTTAACTGATATGAAAGCTAATGGTTAATACCTTTGACTGTGTTAATATATATGATGAATTTTCTTCATTTAACCATTGTTTTCTTACTTTAAGAACTCTTCTTCCCACGTTTCCAAGTGGGTTACTGGGTTATGCTTCATTGATCTCGTTAAACTCAGGGCTTCAGTAATGAAATTAACAAACTTTTATTTCACAAGACTATCCAATCCTATTCTGGTTTCCCCGTAAGTAGTTTCCCTTCATGTTTGGATCATCTTACTGATAATAATCTGGGCATAAGCCCATCTGATACTAACAAGTTTAAGTTTGTTGCTTCTGTGTAAAATTTGAGTATTTTTGTTTCTTCATTTTGTTGTCTACCTTGCAACTACAAAGAACAATAGTGGCCAACTCATATTTGTGGTACTAGAACGACCTAAAGTCACTTGCAGTGCGCCAAACGGCAAAGAAACCTAGCTGTCCGATTTTACTTGCGTGTCCGCTTTTCGGGTCTTCGCGCACATTTTGTGCCGAATCTCAGTAAAACAATCGATTTTGATTTCGTTTTCATTTTTCTTACGTAGTGAAAGAGTTAACGAAAAGAATTGTATACGTTGAAGGTCAATATTCGGTTCCGGGAATGCTGTAGGCTTGCGGAAAGACAGCAGACCTTCTCATTTTTCGAGTGTCCGATTTTACTTGCAGCAGACTGTATTTCAACAACAAATCAAGAGATTTGTTGGACAAACCGAAGTTTTTTTTATGTTTGAGAAATGTCAGCCAATTGTCATTCATTGTACAATAACAATTTAAAGATACTTGTTAAAAGAGGGGAATGGGATTGATAAACAGAAATTATCAAAACACAAGGTTGTGGTGTTTAGCTTCAAACTTTGTACATATGTGCTCACGTTGTGGTTTTATAGAAAACCAATGTATTGTTCAATGCTGTTTACCTTGAAATGTTATTTCTGCTTAATGCAAAAGATTTGTCTAATGGTAGGATTACTAGAAGGCAGAAAATAGCAGTATGAAGAATCTGTTCTTGCAATCATTTTACTTTCTCACAGATGTAAAAATGTGCATAAAAAAGCGTACCTATTTCAATTGCACTGCGTTGAACATTGCGTTCAAGTTTACAATTCTTCTGTTTCCTACAATACTCTATCATCGCAAGTTTTATAATCACACGATGTGTTGAAAAGTAATCAAATAACATCAATAACATCATATTTTTCTAAAACTTGTTTTTTAACTTTATCTCATTTTGATTATTTAAACATGTAGCTTAATCATCTCACATCGATTTCAGTAGTTTCAAGTGATTTCAACTTATACAATTGTAGAATCAAATCATTAGAATACATAAAATTAAAAAGGTACATTAAAATAAATCCTACCTTCACTCGCAACGGCCCGAACGACCAGAACTATCCAATAAAATGTAAATAATTTATGTATAAATTAAATTAAAAGGCGTAATTACAAAGTGACTTGTATTGGAAACATGAACACTATAAAACTTCAACCTAGTGTGCTTTCTATCTTGCCATTAGAGATAAAGTTTCCTAGAAATTAAACCCAAATTTGCGTAGAACAAAGTTAACTTTACTTTCATGGAAAAAAGTTTCAACACACGAACCGGATAGCGCGGCGTTGGAAAAGGAACGTGCTCAGTGTTTTCGGACTTGCGGAAATGAAAAAGAAAACAAAAAAATCCATGCCTGCCAGTTGGCCGTGATGTTTCCTACTGATGATGATGTTGATGAAGATGAGGACGATAGCAAATTTACTGAAGCATCAGCATTAGGCAGAATTGTGCCATCAGCAGGGGGAAAAGTACGCCCCGGTAGAATTAGTCCAATTCTCGACGCGATAATTGAACGTGCGCCAGGAGCGGAAACGCACGAATAGGATTTCCGGGGGTGATTTGAAAAGTAGGAATAAAATCTCATTTCCAC
Source organism: Anopheles ziemanni (assembly GCF_943734765.1). Lineage (NCBI taxonomy): Eukaryota > Metazoa > Arthropoda > Insecta > Diptera > Culicidae > Anopheles > Anopheles ziemanni. The sequence goes on from NC_080705.1 coordinate 40,734,338, forward strand.
GAACAAAATTACGGTTGCTACTCAGGCTTAAAAACGGTTGTAGAATGAATGATTAGAAAAAAAGAGCCAATTGCTTTGAATAAAGCACTTCTGATTAGGAAAAAAGGATATCAAAACATTCGATCGAAAGAGACTTGGATGAGAGGAAGGCTTTGAAGTTAAAGAGAAAGAGAGATTCAGCGATTATGAAATAAAATTATCATGCAGTTGCTCGATTTATTTTATCTTCAGTTATATTTTATTTGACGGCCTAGCTTTAATCCCATTCCTTTGAACGAATACTGCGACAGCATTAACAAAGCTTTAGGCAGGAACTTTTGATCAGGGGATATTAAAAAGTCAATACTAGGACTTATTTGGTATATAAATGTTATTCCTTTTCGTCGTTACTAACCTTGGAAAATGTAAAATAAATAATGTGAGAAATTATGTAAATAAATATAATAAGTAAATGAATAATGTAAATAAAAAAATAAATAAATAAATGAATACATCTGAATTGCAAACGGATGAAATAAATGTGATTTATGAATTTAAAACGCAATAAGAGTAAGTAAACTTGGTACGTCTTAACGTAGGTTTGCATTCTATGCTCACTTCACAAAAGCAAATGGTGCTGTATCTCATTAATTAATCTCTTTGCCATTGTCCTTTGGCCACAATTCGAAGCTGAATGCTCGGAACATAGTTTCGGGTCGCACTGAAGGAAGTTTTCACCGCACTTTACCCTGAAACAATTAGCCTAAGCTAAACTTTTCCCCGAGACCGACCTCCACCGGTATTGTTTCACCGCTGGATACAATGATTTTTCCCCCTTTTTTTGCCCATGTTCACACATCCGTCGGTGTGCCTTACGAGCACGTAAGCAGTACATTTTCCTGCAAATAATAATCAATTATTCCACCCGTCCACGGCGCAAGGAAAAACGGGCGAAAGCTTTCTATTTGCGCACATGAACGGTTGCATGGCGGGTTCCTGGACGACAGCCGACAACGGTCGCTCGCTGCGTAACGCTGCAGAATTGGTTCTTGTGCTCATATGAAATTCGTCGAAAGTGATATAGTGCTCGAACTCGTACGAAAACTTCATCAGCATTACCGGAGCTGAGTGTTAGGTGTTTGTTCTTTGCCTGCCTTTCTCGATGGAGAACATTAGTTGTAACGTTTCTTCTGCGCGGTGGATCCACTTTTCCCTTCACCGTAATAATGACGCTGCTGATGATGATGGTGATGATGATGATGATGATAGAGGTGGTGCTAAGATGAATGTTACGCCGGAGAGAATAGTGTTCGTCGACGGTTATGTGGCATTCGGTTCTTGCCCAACGAACTTTACCGTTCAACCACGTTGGAGCCGCGTATCTTTCTACGGCAGGTGATAGCGGCAACGAATAGGAGAGGGGGGACTTGCAACGCCACAAAAGACAAACGGTAAGCTAAAGTTTGCGTATAGTTTTGTTTCAATACCTCACAACTACTGCTTGCCATTATTCGATTGCGACTGTTCCAGTTTGTTTCAGGTAACTGAGGCGAACAAACGCTCCGACGCCAGAACTTCTACAACGCTCCCGAGACGAGCAAACATCCCCGGATCGATATCGTTAGTTACGATACTTGGAAATTTAAATATGCCAGACCTTCAGTCCTCTACCATTGTCGTCGTTGAGCTCGGAACGTCGAATTTCGCCTGGATTTGGAAGGGAAGTAGTGGAGTTGTCAACTCGGAAGTCAGGTTGATTGGCTTGACCCGACCAGCAAGGGCAGGAGACGGGACGCTCGTGGTCCTCTGCGACAAGAACACCATGAATGTGTAATCAATAATGGTGATTTGATAATATTGTCCTCACCACCACCACCAACACCTTCCAAACTCCAACCAACAGTGTTGCTCTCCTGTCGCTTGGAAGCAAAGTCTAGAGAGGTTACAAGACCGTCCTGTGTACCTTGGTTTAACTTTAGGGAAACTCGTTTTTTTGTTTGTGATTCGCTATATCCCCGTTGTCGATGACAGCGCAAACCCAATGGCAAGCGATGTACAAGGTGGTGTAATTTGCGCCATGTTCTCGTCCATGTTTTCGGTCCCACGATAGTCAACAGAGGGCTGTTGATGGTGGACCAAAAGATGCCCCGGTTCGTCAGCGAAGCGAGTATTTACTCTTCTGGCTTAGTTCGGTTGATAAGTGTTGGGTACAACGAAGTGTTTGTGATCGTATCCTGTAAGAATGACTACAAGAAGGTTATGAAACTAGTCAAATTAATTTAAACTTTACTTTTTAAACATAAATCTTCTTTGTGAGAAAGTCATTCCGGGTGTTCCGTTTAGACATCTTTAAAAAAGTAACGGTGCAAACATACTATTTGCTTATCAGTTCAACACTCTAACCGATGAAGGATTTTCCCTTACCCTGTTCGGTCTTCGGCGCGCGTGAGCGGAATTGCGAAAAAGTGAGCTAACGATCGTGCGGTATGCAAAGAAGCTCACCCGAACGACGGCACGGTTACAAGGGTGCCGATGATGGTGCAAAAAGTAACGTTTTCTCCCCCTCCTCCCCACCGATGTCGGCGAGGTAAGTTGTATATAGGCTGAGTGGGGCAAGGCGAGCATAAAACAAGCATAATAGAAGTGCGGAAACATGACAGCAGCACGAATATACCAATCCCGTTTTTGGCCGCTTCCTTTTGCAAAGTGGATATGGAAGAATGGCTACGTTTTGTAGGGAATTTAAAGGTAAATGTTCGGAAAACGGAAGGAAATGGTACAAATATTGATATTTTTTGAGAACAAACAACTTTAGGAACTCCTAGTGGAAAATGAAGGAAGATACTCAGCTGAAAAAATACCTGCAATATCACAAAGATTATTTTTGCAAAGTAGAACTCCAAAGCACCTAACTGATCTCGTACCATACTGTACATTCTTGTAACATACGAGCAAAGACGCATGTTAAAAATGGCCTTGGGGACACGAGCTGAATGAAATTGGCACCCTCCTCCTGGGCATAGGGGCTTACTTTGGCACGGCAGCGCCCGTTTGGAGAAGCGGACAGAAAACGTACGACACAGGAGGTGTTTCACATAACATCATGTACCACCTTGGTGAAAGGTGAAAATCAACAACGATTTTTCTCCCCTGTTTTTGGCACTACCGAGCTCTTCTAACATCGCAAGCCTTCCCTCAGTGCTCCACGTTTGGAAGGGGGAAAGACTCCGAACAACTACCAAAATGGACATCGAACACGCGCTCGCCTGACATGTGCGTGAACGGGTGCTGTCGGTCTTGTTGTACTCTCTGGTGAAAGGTGTTGTTTTGTAGCCTACCCTGGCCCAACATCCAGCACATCAACTTCCACCCGCATTCGAGGATAAATTCCGTTTGTTAGTACGCTGGAACCAGCTTCTCTGTAACCCACACCAGTTTAACCAGGTCGGGTAAGAGATAATGGGAAAGGAAACTTGTTCACATAGAAAATAAGAATAGCTAGGATGTTGTTTGCATGTAAACGAATGATAAGTATTTCAAAACGTGTTATTTAATTAAAACAATTTTATCGTTGTTCGTTTAACCCGTTAAATTTCCCTGGAGAAGCAGCAAAAAATTAGAGCGAATTTGAATGAAAAATTACAATAACTCGTCAACGATCTTTGTATTCGTTACAAATCTTTGTATGAAAAACTTTTCTGGTATCTCGAAATGTTTCAAATTTTAAGAAAAAATACAAAGAAAACCTAAGAGTTCTTTATCGATGGAAACAATCAAGTAACTTATGACACAAATATCATTAAAAGCTGGTAATGTTTTTGTAGTTATGTACTAACTTGTTCTATTAGTAAAATTCAATTCTAGCAATTTTGTTTTACGATTTTGAAGGGATTAGATCATTTAATACATCATTGAAGTTTTTAAATAAATCTTCAGACTAATGAATCACTTGTTCGAATCCGTGGAAAACGTTGTTGTTTAAATAAAAAAACTCCCGTTTTTATGAAAGAATAAATTTCGAATGAAATACAATAAAAATGACACATACAGCCTGCTTTAAGCAGGAATGCTAAAAAGGTAAAAAATCAAAAAACAATTCTCAACTTTCAAATCTTGAATGAGAAACACGAGCCTACCATGCAATGCTCTAGAAACGTTTGGTCCCGCTATGTAATCCCCATTCAACATTAATTTGATACAATTAGACCACCAACATACCCATAGCGTAACGTAATGGATCTTTTTAATGCACCCACAGCCTTAGGCATTTCACAACGGGCTGCACAATGCAATCTGCCAAATCACTGCTTCGTGTTTCCATACCGCTCAATTATTCACGCGCAAAGCGATACCCAAATAGCTGTGGACGATGAACGGGTCATCAAAAATTCACTCAGCTCCACCACAAGCAGACCTATTTCCATAGCGCAACCTAACCGGGTCCGATAGGATGCTGCAAGCTGTGCATGCACTTTGCTACATCAAATCGCATTAGTGTACACGCTTGCAAGCGATAGTCGGAGTATACCGACCGCAGGTTGGGAAAGTACATTCTCAAAGCTATCGTACTGTCCATGAGAAACGCAACAGTTTTTGCAAAGAAAGCACGTACATTTTGAAAAATTTTCGAAAAAAAAATCACATCCATACTAGTAACACCCATGATGCTATCCAATGCCAACCCTCCAAGGGCTAAGAAGGCCCATCAATCTGTTCGGGGAAAAACATAGTATCAATTCGCTCGTTCATAACTGATTTAATCATAGTTTTCCCCGTCCAGTCCGCAAGCGAAACCAACCCAACGCCCTTCCGGCAACGCTGCGAACCTGCAGGCCTAACCGCAGCCTTGTGTTGGCTGCTTCGTGATTAATTATGCACCACCAAAGCCAACGTTCCGATGCGTCCTACGAGCTGAGGGTGGACGATGTTACGGGACGAAATGCAAAAACCGAAACGAAAAAGAACGAAAACGCAGCGGGACATCCGCTGGTGCAGCTGCACCGGCCACGAATGGCAAACATTAGGCTCGGGCTGCATCAGCTGGCTGGACATGGCACATTTGCAAAGCGTGCATTTTGGTTTTTGCTTAGTTAGTCAGGCCGAACCGGGTGGCACTGTGTTGTTTCTTTTTTTTTTTGTATGTGTGTTTTCGTTCGATTTGCATAAACACCAATGCTCAACGTTCGATGAATGGCCGCGATGGAAAAGGGCAGGTGGTGATTTTTCCTCCCCACCCCGCGTGATCAATAATTTATGAGCGAACGTTCATTCAATTCAGTCAAGTGAAATGCAAATACGGCCACGAAAAAGCTCTGCCACGAGCAAAAGCCATTTTGAAGTGCAATCATCAAATTTATTTTGACACACCCTGAATAATTAGATTCCATTCGGGATGGCAAAAATGCATTCCGGTGCAAAAGTGGCTAAATGCAGCGGATGGGACTGTTTTTCGTGCCACATTTAAATACGCTGAACGGGGTCCTAATGAACCGGCGTGAAAATGGATAGCATAAAATTGTGCAATACAATGCCGTCGAACACGAAAACTTATATCGATGCGGGGTGAAAATGGGTAGGAAAACTCATATCATTCTGTTGCAAGAAAATTCCACACATAGCGATAGTTGTTGCATGCGTAGAAAATGGCTCAACGGGAACATGAATTGCCGAAATGGTGGTAACGAGCGGCAAGGCTCAACCCGAAGACTTTCCCCTTGAAAGCCGAAGGTGTCCCTGGATGATCTGTGATTCTGTGATGCCAGAAAAGATTTGCATAATCATGCGAAGCAACCTTTTCGGGGCCGGCGTTCCGGGAGTCACAACTGTATGCATGTGTGTGTGTACTCTATTAACGGGGGTGGGAAATGTGAAGAACATGCAACAGACTTGCTAGCGCGAGTCGAGGAGCGAGCCCAGTCATGTGCCGTTCATGATGTTGACGGGTAATGGTTGGTAATGGAAATGCTCGTCCCGGCCCCGGGCACGTACGTGGCGGTCGGATGGACCGGAAAACTCTGATCCCTCGGCTTGGCCTCGGTCGGTGGCAAAATTATACACGAATGACTGGACGTGTTTGGGATGTAGAATGGCGAGCAACAATGTTGCGGAGACGCTTGTCGGTTTTTTCTAGATCTATTTACCGCTGTCGGTTCTCTTCTTCCATGGGAATTTTCCCATTCCAAAGCGCACGTTCATCAATTGGAATCGAAACTACGGGCTCCCAGGACCGATACGGTAACCGCAATCACCCGGGCCACGAAGGTTCAGGGAAGGCTAACCAATTCGATACGACCAAATCGGTCACTGATTGAGTGTGTCGTACCGGGCAGGGGAAATAAATCGCTAGGCTCGTCCCCGGGGCCGCTAATTGACTAGCGCTCCAGGGCTTTTGTTTTGTCCTCTTCACCCGCCCGGGTGATGGAAATGAATTCCGAAACCGAATCGGTTAACCCTTAAACATATTTGTGGCAAAACCCCTTTCACGGAACTCGTCGACCGCAGGACAACTGAAATGGACATGTGGTTCAGTTAGTCCCAATAAAACAATCTATAAATGACTTCAACGGTATGAAGTATTCGATTAGGTTTCATTAAATTTGCTTTGCACATGAAAAAAAAAACTTTCCATTGAGAGTAAATCGCTATGAGATAGACTGCCTGAATTTAAAGTCTAGGGGAAACCCATAAATTTACCAGAGCTATAGAAAGAGTTCAAAGTTGGCCAGGAGCAACGAAATACATTGACAAATAGCTTATTTATTTGTTTGTTTATTTTAATATGCCGTATGATCAGCGTCAAAATGCACTTTTATCCTTTTATGGCTACCTTCAAAAATCCAGAGCACTTTTAGGTAATAAATTAAGACAACTATTTCTTATGAAACTGAAGGCTTTCAGAGAATTTTGAAACTATATGCAAATTTTTCAAATAAACATTCCAATAATCTCATTTAGTAAATTATTAATTTGCATGACACTAATTATAACCTTAAAACACATTCTCATACCTTTCCCAACAATTCGAAAAAGTTGTAAAATTAAAGTTTGTCACTTACTAGCGCCTGTCTGATAAAACAACTTTTGATGTTTTTTTTGATACGGTTTTGGTGAGAACAGTAATGATTTTCTCTTGCTGATTTTTTACTTACTATAAAAAATATAGTCGAACAAACCAAAATTCTCAAACAGGTAAACTGTGGGAATGCTGCTTCTTAAACCCATTAAAAATACTTTTAAACTGAACTCCAAGAAGCTATCGAGAAGTAAAATGTTATCGCGTGACCTCCAACAAAGCGACCGTACAGAAACGTTCGCGAGTACCTGGGCCACTCAATCCGAGCCTTCGGTACTCATTTTCCGCCCACAACCATCCCACCTTGGCTCTGCCGTCAAGAGCCACGCGACCGTCAGCGAGGTCGTTTCAGTGGATTGGGAGAAAAATGGTACTTGCGGCATGACGCGAACCGTTTACCGCTAGCGAAAAGAGGCATTAAAAAAGCGATCGGCGAAAGAAAGAGAGCTTTTGGGAGTTAAATGCATGTGAGAAGGAGGAAAAGAAAGTGTGGCAGTTGAGCCTTTTTTGGAACGCACTTTTGAAGGACAAATTTTCACTTGTTTCAATTGTTCCTACACGAGACAGGAACGTAGAGGAGGCGGGAATGAATGGCGGGAGGGGAATATCCGTCCGTCAGTTGATCAGTCGTCCAGTTACCAATACACCCACGATGGGAGGAGAGATTCCGGTGCTTCGGGATGATATTCTCCGTTTGGTGCGCTGTTTAGTACAGTTTAGCTCCCCATGGTTCGGAAGGAAAATTGTGGAAATCCGACCAACACAACGCCAACCGTGTCCCATTCGGCCGACACCTGTGTGTGCGTCCGTGTTGAGGTAGCTTCGCTGCTGTACGTGTGTTGTTGGTTGGTGTGAGGATATTTTCTTTCACAAAAAGCCCCATCAAACACGCACACAAGCGCACTGTCGGGGACGTTTTTCTTGCGATGGAAAAATGGAGCCTCTCTGCGAGAGCACATCCGTTGTTTCGCTCACACGTTCATCTGTTGACTTGACGTACTCTGTTTCCCGAACGGAGGGGGTCCATCGAGCTATAATTGTGTTATCACTGATAACATCCTTCAGCCAAAATGATGGTAGAAAAACGAAAAATGAAGAACGTTGAACGGAAAGCACAAAGAGTCCGGCATGAAGATTAAGAGAAACTTTCAACAGAAGTTGAAATTACCCAGCGCAAGAACCCGTTTTTATGGACAAAACAATCACTTTCATCAGCAACATTAATATCCTCTCTTATTAGGTTTGCATTACTCACAAAAGAATGCTTCAGGTTGCCACACAAGGCTCAGTTATGCCAGTCGCTGAAGACATAACCTATCGAACATGATTCTTGCTGTTGCAATGCTAAGCTATGAAATCAGGGGAAGGTTTTCTGCCTCAAACGGGGAACGAGTACCATTTGGACAAACGATTGGTGTTAGTAGAGCATTCGCGAGCACGTTTGTGTGGGTGGCCGTGATTTTTTACGGTATTCTTTTGTTCTTCGCCCCTCAAAGAATACATCTGCATGGCCATTGAAAAATGAAATGTACCATGGAATGGATGACAACAAGCTGAAGTATCCTTGGACCAGTTTCACTGGTTTTATGAGGGAATTATGTAAATGAAAAGTAGTGATTAAACCTGAGTACCCTAAAAAAGAACATAATCTCGAAGATGGTACATTAATAGCTTCAGGTCTAAGAACCAACAAAAACCAATACCAATCAATAAAAATCAACTGGAAAACCAATAAAATTACAAAGAATTTAACTCAGGTTTATCGTAAGTCGATGTTAAGTTAAATATTCAACATGTGTTTTAACCTTTCTTGGATCCTTAGCGTTTAGCGCTTAACAAAATTAAATAAAGTAGCTAGATACACCGAACTCAAAATACACTAAACATAACGAAGTGTGCCCCTTGTGTAAGCTCCCTATCGCGGACTAAGCTTATATACTTTAAAACACTCCGTTTTGTCACATAAAGTTTTCCTTTAAACAACTAAAATATTTCCCCAGATCGAGGGTTTCGGGACGAATTTTCGAAACTAATCTCACTGCACATACTCCTATGTAAATCGAACGTTACAATCCGCGGTATTGCTGCAATTTCCACTCTCAATTATTACCTTTGTTGTCGGTGTGCCCGACTTCATTCACTCGAGCACATTCGCGCGTGCACTTGAAGCTCTCCCCACGAACGAGCTTCTCACCGCAGCCTCCGATCAGTGAGCCGTTGTTGGCCGGGAATCAGTTACACCGTATCACACCTGCTCACTCGAGCCACTCGCTCGGCTCATGCACATCACACCACACACTGCTTGCTCACCGCTTGCTCACTTGCAGCTCACCGTTCGGTGTCGTCGTTCGCTGATCCGCCTTTCGTGGATTCGCACTGGTTCCGATCCTCCGATAATTCTTTGCTTTTGGTATGCTTGCTTCCCTTTCCCGTGTTTGGCTGTGGCACTTTGTTTTGCGTTTATCCTGTGGAGACAATAACACATAGTAATTCGGCACTCACATACGCATTCTCACCGACCGAAAAATAAACACGGACACGCACGAATACATTCTGGCACAAGGCTCTGATAGGATAATGATAACGATCCGGCTATCACTGTCGTGCCTTATGCACACACATAAACACACACACTCTTAAACGGATTTTGCCATATCGATTATCTTTTCCTTAGGTGAATGACGCGACAAACAGCCGATAAATCCGGTGATTCGTAGCATCATACGATCACCGACCAAGAGCACGACCGATCTCGTGTTGATCATCACCTTACGTCACTTTATCACTCCATCTGCTGTCGTACGAGAGATTCACTCGTCGACCACCGCCATCTCACACCCAGAGCAGCATCGCTCACTCACTCACGCTTGGTTCGGGTCTCGGTAGCTGTTTCTTTTCTTTCCTGCTTCCCGTTGCCTTCTTCGGCGCGTTCGGGCAGGTCCGTGTTGGTCGGGAGTTTTCGGTCGCCAGTCCCACCGCTCCGCGCCTGCCGCTGGCGTCTAGCGGATGAGTTGGCTCTTGGACGCTTTTTCCCCAGCCGTGTTCACAATTTGCTTCACAATTAAGATTTGGGCCTGTTTGAGCTTCTATCACCGCCTGGGAGCGCTAACCCCAACCGCGAAGAACACTTGTTGTTGGAGCTATTATTTTTTATAGCACGCGCCTACCCAACTCAGCGTATTCCCATACCCTTCCAATGCCCGTTTGTTTTTCTTCCTGCTACTTAAACTTGTTACGGTGTCGACCGACAAGTGTTCTTAGTTGTCCAACAGTCTCCATTCTTTGTTAAATGTAAATCCCTTCATCCAATCGCTCACACAACTAACTCTCTTCTTCACAATGCTCGAACGATCTAAAGACTGGAAGTCAAGCGAGGGGTTGAGAGTTGACCATGAACAAATGTTCGTACGTATGTGTTTTGCCCGAAAAATATTACCAACATTTCGGCAAAAACATTTAACAACTCAAACACGCGCGCGTTGATTAACCTTTTGAAGCGTTCAAAGCTGGGAGTCTAGCTTTGAAAGGTGAACGAAATTCCCATTATAAATCTATCAAGGACTCTCTTGTCGTGAAAACTGACGCACTGAACATTGGGTATGATAGGTATGACGGAAAAACCTGGCACTGAACAAATTCAATTGAAACTGGCCTATGGTTTTCCGCAAAAAACCCGTGCTGGAAATACCGTTTTCCGCTGGGGTTTTCCTGTTCGCTCGAACCGACACTTTCCCAAACGTCACATGGGATGGTTCGCTTGCTCTCGCCACGCCATTGTTCTCTCGTTCTCTTGGTATGTGTATGTTTTTTTTTTCTTCTTCCTTTTTTCTCGGTTAAGACCTTGCCTACCCTTGGGAGCGCGCGCGCTCATTATCACCGCCTATCGCCCATTTCGCCAACATTACGCACGCAGCCACATCGTACCGGAGACGGACCGGGCGCCTCCATCGTAGCGAGGAAGCGAAGCGAAGCGCGTTCCGTTTTGGCACACTGGTTGCTTCAAGCGGGCTGGCAAACTGTTGGCTACTGTTGCTGTCCGGGCTGGTGGATTATGCCTCCCATGGTTCCTCCTTCCCCAATCCTCCGAGGTTGTCCCAAAGCAAACGCATTGGGTATTCGGATCGGATCGGAGTATGGAAAAAAAGGAAGCGAAAACCAAAAATGGACCATATCCTGCCTCCCTCGCGTTGTTCGCCCATGTTCGTTCGGCCCGCTCTACCTGCTGGGTAGCGCTTTTGCGTCCAGGGCACCCCGGGGAAAACGCACTTTTCACTCACGGCTCGGCTGTACGTGTACGCCTACACGCACCGCACGAGCCAGCTCGGTTTCGGATGGTCCCTTCCCCGCCCGTTCGACCCCATCGAGGGTTCCCTCTCCCCCCCTCGTCGGCAGCAGTTCGGTCCGTTCAACTGTGGTTCACTTTTTTCGGGTTCACTTGCTTTTTCATTCCCTTCTCCAGTGGGGCAATTTTCTTTGGCTCAAGCTTTCTCCACTAGAACCAGCGAATCCTTGTGGCTCGTCTTGGGTTATCCTTTGGCTGGATTTGCTGGAGCTTGTCGCTCTTTCATTGGTTTGATACCCCTTGCGCAACGGGTTCTCGGAACTGGTCGCACTTTTGCCGAGGGTTTTCCGCAGCTCAATTTATTTCGTTACAGGTTGCCTTTTCTGCTGCCACCGTTCTCGCTTACTTTTAATCACCTTTGTCTTCGCGTCCGCGACTTCGTATGTATGTACGTGTATGTATGTGTGTGTGTTTGTGCGTGACGTGTGCGTTTGTGTCACAGGTTTCACTTCACGCGGGGTTTTCTCCCCCTTGCTTCTGTTGAAGCACACGCACGCGAGGGCTTTGATTTCTTTCGAACGGCCACACACACACACACGCACACGCCACAATGGAACGCCGTGAAAATCGTGAAAGAAAATCTATACCTTCACTGCACATATATATTTAAAGCATTAAGTAACAAATCTATACAAAAACAACAGCACGACTCTAAACCGGAACACCAACTGGGACGGCAGCTCCCGGAGTGATGCTGCCCAGCACAGGGTTGGCCCTGTTTTTCGTGCCGAAGCGCTGGCGAGAAAAGCCCCGGTCGGGCAAGTTCGGGCACGTCCGGTTTTCGGGCGTACCACCGCGACGTCGGAGATGAGTTTTCCTTGGGCAACCTGTTTCCTTCTTGTTTTTTTTTTTTTTGCTTTCTTTACCGTGTCGTACTTCTCGATGAAACTCTCGCACTCATTTGGCTACTCCGAGCGCTCGCGTTCCGTAACTCCCCGCGAACGGTCCCAACACGGTCGGTTATCCCATCGCCTCGGAAGTCGGGCATTAGGTCGCCACATCACGCGATGCTCACGGAAAAAAGGACACGGGATGCTCTCGATCTCTCGACTGCACGTTCATCCCGTCCGGAGCGAAAGGGGATCGGAATTTCGCTCCGCTGGGTTTTTCGCGTTCGCCCCCAAAAACAAAGGCTGCCGAGAGGAAAAGGTCCGTGTTTTAGTACAACGTTTTAGTACGCATTCGCGTTCCGGCGAGCGAGACCGTCGGGTCGATGGGAGAAAACGTCGGGACCACGTTCCTTCACGGTTCCACGCTCTTTCCGGCGCGCTGCTCGAGCTCGAGTGCACCTGCGCCACGGCCCGGATGCCCGAGCCCGAGAAGCGCCGATTTTCCGGAGCATACCAGCTCCTGGAGTAAGCTCCTGATGGGATGCAAGATTGGTAAACGAACACTTCGACGGGTTGAGCTCGGGCACAAACACGAACGTCCACGGTTTCGTGTAAGGAAGGACACCTTGCATGTGTGTGAGTACTGCTGGCGAGGCTGTTGCTGGATCGGGACGGCTGCTTCTCAACAAGTTTCCATACCCGATTCATAAAATAGAATCCACAGTGCGACGCCCGAATCTTTCGCGGCCACCGGAGGGCGGGGTGGGTTTTCGAGTTTCACCCAGTGCTGAGAGCCAGTGCGCGCGACTTGGTGAGTGCCGCAGCATCCGGGAGAGGAAAAATAAAACGCAGATCCGCCAAAATTCATTCAACATATCTTTGACACACTTCCCGACGCACCCTTCATGTCTGGGCAGGCCGATCGGAAACTAAGCACTTCGCCACTCTTCATCCCACGTGACCGCGAAACGTCAGTTCGAGAGTTCGACCCGATGCAAGGCAATAATATGGCAAAAGATACTTCACGTTTGTAACACCCTTTCTCGCACCCTTGCGCCGAAGGAAAAAGGCCGGATATGCCGGAGGCGCTTCGATGGGCCATGGGAAGCGTCGAATTGCACCATTAGAAATGCCGGCCCTTTAAACCGGGTTGACAGCAGCCATCCAGCGAACGCTCGTTAGGTCTCACACAAGCGTTGGCAGTTTGTTTGTGGCACCAGCCGAACGACCACGGAGTAATAAAATTAGAAATTCAAATTTGTATCCCGGTTCCCATTGCAGCTCCCATTTTCGACCGTTTGCTTTCCAGTTTCCTTCGGCCGCTTGTTGCGGCTTCCCCGGCCTGGGGGAAGGGCAGCATACATTTGCAATCCTACTGAGTGCGGGGCATTAAAAGAAAGCCGCTGGAATGCGGAACCACAACTCTTGCCCGTTTGACCTGCTTGGCTGGTGGTGCGAAATAAAAACGATCAAACGATTCCTTCCGCCAACGCTCGAACCGGAATGGCCAATTGACTGTTTGATATTGACTGAAAAAACGTTTGTCAAATATATTGAAATTCAATGCGTGTAGAACAGTTCAAAAGTTGCCATTTTTTAAATTGATTTATTTATGACATATAAAAGTGAGTGTGGATTATTAGGAGTTCATAGAGCAAAACCTTTTCGAAAAGTCGAAAAGAAGTCGACTCAACAGAAACAAAAGCAATGACAGATATTAATACGGTTTTTAGTTGCATATGTATGTTGTAAATATTTTGCAAGGATCTTCATTGAAATGATGATGATGAGAGGATCCTCATTGAAAAACACAAATGTTAGAAACTTGATTATTTTTTTCAAATATATCGTGGATTTTAAACTCAAGCTCTACTCTGTGCTTCGTAATCAAAGTGAATAGGATTTTGTTAATTGTGCAGAAAATGAATAAATATATCAAATTCATTATACTTTCGAAGATATCAGTGAGAAAACATATTTTTAAAAGAAATAATATGCCATAATATATAATATATGGGGGGTCCGCGACAGCCAAGCGGTAGCGCCGGTTAGAAAATCGGCCCATGAGCGCCGGGGCTCACCACCTCGACGGCGTGGGTTCGAATCCTAACCGTGACCGGACCCTCCCCTGTACGAGAGGACTGACTATCCACGTACAACAGGGAATCAAGTCTCGTAAGCCCTTAACGGGCAGGCATGACCATGACCAAGAGGTCGTTACGCCAAGAAGACGAATATGCCATGAATATTCTACCAAAACTTTCTTTTCGTAATTTGTATTAAATTTAGCTAACACATCTTCCAAACAAAAATCTCCCTAATATATTATTTAATACATATTTAAAATCTGTGAAAAACTTTAAAATCTTTAAAAATGACAAAATGCTATATGAATCTGTGACAACAACTTCCTTCGGTTCTATTTGTTAACTAAAAACTAAAAGCAAGAGTTTAGAATTTTAAAATGGGCAAAAGAGTAAACATAAATATTTTAAATTAGTTCAAGTCGAGATGTACAAGAAAAATGCAAAGTTAAGTGATGTGCTCCATAGGATCTGCTAAGAATCCAAAATGAATTGGTTTTCTCCAAACAACAAAAATCGATTTCAAGAGATTCATTGGGGGGAGAAAAATCATGGCATTTAACAGCAACATGACCCAAACTCGCAGCTGCTTGGGTTGAGTTTTACCGCATCGGAGGGGCGTTGGCGGGAGCAGGCAGGGCGGGTCGGTCCCACTGACGGACCATTTGGTTTCGAAAAGCAATTTAGTACGTTAATTTACCTCCAACCTTGGCGCCGGGGTTGCAAAAACCCAGCCCCATTTTCCCACGCCTCCGCAGCAGAACCGGGCAAAAGAAAATCGAGGAAGTCGGAAGCGAGCGAGTACCCTTAGTGTGTTTTCTTCGAGAAAGTTTGTTAGTACATTCGCGAGATGAATGACGGGGGCAGAAAGGCCGGGCAAAACGACGTAATGCGTCTTGCGCCGGTTGTGGTGCAGTGTAATAAACCCCGATTGTGGGAAAGGCAGAACCGGAAGGACCACCGGGAGGGTACAAAACTGGGGTGACCGGAAGAAAATCTGCGGAGGAACCGGAAGAAAGAAAGCGAACCCACTCGAATTCTTTCTCGAACGAACTGACAAAGCCTTGCTCCAGCCAGCGACGAACTCACCACAAATTGAGAAAGCTTCAGTGTGAGCAACGCCCCAAACACCTCACCCCAGCCCCAACATCTGGTGTTCTGGCCGCGGACGGAGTAAACCCCGTCACCAGGCCCCCGTTTTTCTCGCCGTCCGTGCTGGCCGTCGGGATCAACCGTTGGTGTAAAAAGTTATGACCATTCGAATGGGGCACGTTTTATGGGCAACTTAATTAGGCCCGTTTATGTGGTGTCCGTTGAATAAATGATGGAGGGTGTAGATGGTGGTGTGCGTGAGTTGGAGGCGGATTGAGGGAGCGTTGGGGCAGGGGTTGATTGAAAGGGTCAATACTGCCTAGCAATCTGTTTTCTGTTTTCATCCTTTTAAGAGAGAGAGAGAGAGAGAGAGAGAGAGTTCTCGACAAGAAGTGTGCCAATTCAAACTTTCACTTTGGAGAACATTGGTTTTTCTGTTTTAGGTGTAAAAATTTTCATTTGAACATTCTTAGGACTGCGATATAAATTTTAGGGAGCTCTTTAGAAAACATCCAACTAGATCTTTCAAAAAACACCCAAACGAAAAAAACCGGCAGCGATTTCGGTGGTTTCGAATTACAACAATGGAGTTACATGAAGCATTTTTGAAGTGGCCACTTGAACTGTAACCCGTTTAAAATAATGTTGAATGGAAATCACCTTTTTAACGCATACTTGTTTGCATCGAAAAACTGCGAAACCGAACGCGTACGGAGGAAAACAAAAACCAACCTTTGAAATGGCGTAACTAAACTCCACCCGAAAAACACCCTCCGAAGCTCCCACGTCCCCTAGCTGCGTTCCTACCGTCAAACCTGGAAAGCCGAACCCGAAAACTCCACGGTAACTCCCACACTAGCACGGTACACACCCACCCACCCGGGCGGAGAGGAAGATCCGGGGGGAAATAAAAACCTCCCATGAGAGAATGACTTCCGTTTGGTTTACCTTCCACGTTCTGAAAGTTCACACTCCATTCTGGGGGAGGAAGAGTGGGATGAGTGGAGGGGAGCCAGCTGGAAAATGTGTTTCCACTCCTGTTTTTTTCTACTCTTACCCGTTTTTTCTGGTACTCTTCACATCGGGGATTGCTCGTTCTGCCCGTGGAGTTAGCAAAACGGTGGCGTTCTTCTTCGTCCACACCTCCACTCCCGGCAAAAACCTCCTCCCTAACCCCCGCGTATCCCCACGAAGTCTCTGACCTAATTAAGCCATTTATAAAATCGCACATTTTTGGCAGCGTGGCGCACGTCGCACCACTCTTTCCGCCGGGGAAAGGGAGCTCATCGGAGCGCAAGATCCGGCAGGAAAGACGAAACTTTTTACCGAATAGGGGTTTGTTTTTCCATCTTGCCACCGAGGGGGCGAAGGGCGAACGGGGGGGTGGGAAGCGACATGGTGCGGCAGTGCTCTCGAAACTTAATTAAAATTGAACAATTTAAAAATTCCATTTCAAACGCACCGGTCCGTCGATGGTTGCAACCCGGAAGGATGGATCCGGTGCATCGTACGTCTGGTCGTGTGAACCGGCACCAGAAAAACATGCTCCCGAAACAGTAGTTACTTTCCGTTCCTACCCTGATGCACTCAGTTGCCACATGTGCGACCCGAAAGGAGCTTGGGTTAGTTCCGGGATGGCCTCAGCTCCCGGGAAGGGGTTTGATGCCGATTTATCGGATGATGTATAGGTTCCCCCTAGTGTTGGGCCAAACGAAATCCGGCAGGTGTTGCATCCGTTTTGGCTCGTTTTGAAGAGTGCGCTTTTTTTCGATTGCAACAAACGCACTTGTGCTTTACGTTTTGGTACGTGCGTGTTACGACTGCGAGCCGAATCCGTTGGATCAGCCGTTGGATACGTTGGCTTTATTTGAAAACGCCAGAAATCCTCTAGCCGGCCATTAGGGCAGCCGGGGCTGGAACGTTAGATTCGGTAAACCGATGGCAATGTCAATAGTTTTTTTCTTCCGTTCTCGCCACGGCTTCATTCCGTTCCCTCTCACTGTGGCAGCATAATGAATTTACGACACATTTGAGAACGCCCACCTCGGTCACCGCAGTACCTGAACCTGCCCGCCAGGGAACCATGCAATGTTGAAATCCGAACGGTGGTTCAATTTGCATTCGGTATTAGAATAGTTGCGCTACGGCTGACGAGTGTGATGGAAGTTTGCGCAAACTGCTAGTAATCACGGGCAAACGGCGAACAGTTGCGCTATTTAGAATGTTTTATTTGTACAATAGTTCAACTGTATTCATCCACGTTAGAGCGATGAAGGTGGCCTCTGAGGCGAATGATCCGGTTCGCACGTCCAAGAGTTTAAATCTCGTTGACTATGCATACCTAGAATCTAAGCCGATTTTATTACCAGTATGTAGTTATGTAGTTAGCATGAATAAATAACAGGTGTATCACGCAAAAACGAACCCTTTTTACAGCTTAGAATCAGCCTTAACGGGCCTGAATGAGGGTGGATGTTATATGCAACTTGAATAATAAAGAACAGGCAGGCAGAGATTAATATTACAACAAATGATTTCTACTTGTAGCTCAGCGAAAATGCCACTTTCCAAAAATGTTTACACCGTACTACATTAAACGTTGCGTTTTCGATGAATTTTATCCAGTAAGCTTATAACATAAGAAATAAACAATAATTTGTCGTGTGCAGATATTCCTTTATTGCGCCATTCTCCTTGACTTGATCCAGTTGGAAGAGAGTGTTTCATCTTCCTGATCTCCAGTGAAAGGTGATGACGGAGAGTAAAACTCTTATTAGACGAGGAATAATTCTCTCAGTCGATTTTGGAACATAATGTCAAATAGCCATTGACAGCAATA
The DNA here is from genome assembly GCF_943734765.1 of Anopheles ziemanni. Lineage (NCBI taxonomy): Eukaryota > Metazoa > Arthropoda > Insecta > Diptera > Culicidae > Anopheles > Anopheles ziemanni. The sequence continues at coordinate 40,752,576 of NC_080705.1, forward strand.
TTGCTGTCAGAAAATCGGAACCAGGCACGACTGGTTCCGCTTTTCTTTTGACTAGAATTTTTATGTCAAAGTGGCGATTTGTTTACTTTTTGTTCTGTTATTTGTAACAGATTTTGTTACATTATTTTGAAACTTTATTCTACTAACTTTAAACAATTTTATTCTATAAAATATGAAAAATTTCATATCTCTTATACATATATAAAAGCTATTTTTATAATCTCACAAAAAAAGTTTACGTCACCATACTAAAACCATGCAATGATCAATTCGATAAAAGAAAAATGAAAACTAGCCATTAAAATGTGTCTTTCTTGTTTTTTTTTTTCGCATGAATCTAACCAATGGTACAGGTTACAAACAGACTGCATTAAATCACCAAAACTGTAAGTTTCATTTTATCCAATCTTAACACCTTTCATGAGATCGTATCGTATTTTTACTAGGAATTTGGTTGAACAACACGTACAATAAACTTAGGGCCGAATAGACGTTTAATCTACTATTTAACCTGCATTTTCTTCACTATTTAAGAAAGGTTTGTTTCCACATGGTAACTCCCGAGCGATGCACACAAACTTTCAAACACATCCAGCGACCTACTCAACTTAATACACTTGCAGACTACCCGTGAATCATGTTTGCAAGCGCATCATCTCCCTGCCGCTGCACTATTTCTACAAACGCGAGGCGAAAATGGATTTAGCTGAATGGTTTACAGTCGCCCCAAAGTCATATCCTAACAACGCGGAGCACGTTTTCGGCCATGCTGGAAATCCATTAAATAAAATAAGATAAAGAATAATGCCATGCTTGTGCTGATCGAATCTACATACAGTCGCGACCCGGCAACTAATAAACCACCAAGTAACCGCGTCCCTTTCACAGACTTACCGCTTTTGGCTGGGAAAAACAAAACTACACTGAAGACTATCTCACGGCATTTGTTTCTCTTCCCTTTGTTCCCATGCCATTCTGGGTTCAATTTATTATTCTTCCGGATGCACTAAAGCCACCAGAAAACATTAGAGAAAACGGGCACGACCCACACGCTCACACACTCACACGATGGCGGGAAAATTTTCACGACCTAGCCAAGTGAAAGAGCTCGTTAAACCCCGGTTCACCAAACGGTCGAACGGCTCTGCCTCTCCATTGACTCGTCGCTTCGCATCCACTGGCGAAACTAACTGACGGAGCAAAATCTGAAAAACGGGATCAAACTCGACCAGCATTTCGTGCGCCGACGAAGGTTTAGTTGGATATTTATTTGGCCGCCCGCGGATCCCACCTCCAAAACCGGGCCACAACGCAAACGGTCACAAGGCAGGAAATGGAAACGGTAAAAGGAAACGATCTTCGGTGCGCAAGGAGAATGCACTTACAGTTTCGGTGAGTTTCTAGATTTTCTTAATGCCATTCTCTTCATAAATTCCTTCCCCATCGCGCCGTTCTAGTTCTCCTCTGCCCCCGGGGCGAGAGGCAGATTTACTCCACTCCGATGATGGGCGTGGAAAAGCCATTTCCCCGACATCACGTGCCCCGAAAACCCCCATCCCCGGCATGAAACGGGTAGAGCGGGCGACTTTTGGACCGCAAGCAATTTTCTCACCGCGCATCCCCATATGCATTGTGGCATGGTTGGCGTTTTTCCGACCATATTTTCATCGCACCAGTTACAGCATGCGGCGCTGCAAACGTGGGTCAGTTTTGTTTTTCTCACCGTTTTTCTGCATGTTTTTTTTTTCTTTTCATTTCGCCTGCCCATAGTGTCATAGTTCCGCAGGTAACTGCATCGGAAAACTTCCGGGGCACACAAATAATCCGTGCTGGCACTCGTGGAAAATAAATGTGGCCGCATTCCAGCTCCACTTTTCGACTGCTGCAGTAACCGTTGCCCAGGTCCTTTCTGCCCTGGTGGTAACAACGCGAAAAAACAAACACTGACAAGAGCCAAAGCAAAACGACGAACTTTGGCCTAGTCTGCGGCGAAATTGAATGAACCCAACTCGTTTGAAACTCGTTGCGGACCGCAAGTAGGCGTTACATATTTTAGGACGCGCTCGAAAAGTTCAAAGTGTCATCCCGTTGGTTTGGATTTACGCTGGAAAATGTCGGTTCCAAAGCAATTTCCTCGTATTGAATTTCAAACTGGCTAAATCGAACGGTGTTGTACTCGATACGATTCGAGGAAGCTGGCTGTTGGCACCGTTTGACTTTTTATCTCTTACCCGAAAATGATGCTTACGAAGCCTAGATAAGCCACAGAACGTTATTAACGATTTGTTGCCCACTTCCCAAATTGTAAAATAAATTGTCCTCTCTTTTTGCCAACAAAAAATAGTACTGATTTTATTTAATGATAAATATACCTTAAATGTTAGAAATTAAATTTACAGCATAACGCCTGGTAACTCAAGTAACAGTAACGTTTGTTTATTTGTCTATTTTCGTTAATATTCGTCAGTGCAGAGTTTTCAACTTTGAGCCTCATTTATATGTTACTTTCCGCTTCACTACTTTGCTCCTAAAATAAGCCCTATTTGAAATGAAATGAAGGAAGCTATTTTTCAAATAACCCTGCATGCACCCCAAACACAACAACCTTGCCCAAACAATAAGACGCTTTAGGTGGCACTCAAATACACCCACGTAGGACGGCACACCAATATCACGGGGCGCGATGATGAGCATGCGAACAGCCTGGAGGGAAATGAAAACCTAGTTTTAACGCAAGGACTTGCAGAGGGATGAGTTTTGATGTGGAGGATTTTGAGCCCCGCTATCGAGTGGCGCCGACAAGTTTTCCGCATTTAAAATTGTGCTGGTACGCCCGTTTCTAGCCTTATTAGGAATACGATATGAGTTGGCTACGTTTTGAAGGGTTCGTGGAGGAGCCGGAAGGGAATTGGGCGAATTATTGCACACCATAATGTGCTCCACATTTTCACTCCATCGGGAAACTTTGGGCTCTCGGGTAGCACGCTCTTGCTAACTCATTCAAACTGTAATATGCTGGTGCCGGTTCATAACGTAGCTTTCCATATCAGAAGCGAACCAGTGTCATCGTTCAAACTGCTGGATGGGAGGAAACTTAAGCGGCGTTCAATTGAGTGTTATCGAGGGACAAAAGTGTCGAAGTGCAGTTTCATTAGGAATCCATACAAACATTGATACCCACCAAATTTTCAGAAATAAAAATTTTGTCAAAAAGAATCCAATGAGTTTACGCCATCCTAATCCAGATCATTGCCGGAATGATTAGGTTTTATTTTGAAATGGCTAATTTTACCATACCCTATTTATAGATAATATTGCCCGAACATTTGCATTTGGGTTTCTAATTGCACTATTAAATTAATTATTAAACTTCATTAATATTGTATTTTAACCGAAATTAACAAAGTTACATAGAACTATCTCATTATATACAAAATTGGATTATAGATCATTGGATAGATTATGCAATTAAAAATTATCAATCACATGCCGTGTAAATGGTTGCCCTAGGCTATGTATGCGCTGCGATAACAAGCCTTGAATGGGGATACTTTATTTTCAAAATGTATCTGCAAAGGCTCACCATGTTTAACATGCGTCTGCATTAAAAACAAAGCTATCCAAATTGTTCCCATTCGATGGCAAAGGAAAACAAACATGCCTACAAGCCTGACTGATTGAATTAAACTGATAGAAGCTATCCTTTCCCGTTTCCGCTAGAATGCAAATCCGACGTGCGGTCAAAGGTTGCGAAAGGTAGCCAAAATAAACGAAAGCACCGAGCTTTGACGCACCGCTACAATTACTCACACCGCAAAGGGAATATCATTCGCTCGTAATTGATATTTCATACCTCCGATGCCCGACTTGGATGGGCCAGCCAAATCCCGGGAAAACCATCCACCATCTACCCCGAACCAAAGCCCCACGGGAAACCCACCAGCATCGGTGTCAGCGCACCGTGAGGTGGCCCGGGCGCGTTTTCGTTGAGTGATTAACAGTGATTCAACAAACAACTCCCGTACCCGTGATGTTGTGCCCGCGCCAAATCAAATCTGCACCACTTTCGAATGCGTTCGGGGTTTTCGTCACGCGCGTGTACATCCCGCACACATGTTTGCGCATTTTTTGCCCCATTTTCCCGGCCTGCTTAACGCCGAACCGGGACATTTTGCCTGACAGGCCACGGAGCGGACGGAAAGCGTAAACTTGTTCGGCGTGCAAACGATGCTTCACACCGTTCCGACACACAACAACGTTGGAAAAGGCGCTTTTCAACGCATCACAATTTCCCACGACGCCTCTCTCTTGACTGCTGCTGCCGTTGCTGCTGTTTCGACAGGTCGCACGGGTTTTGTGTGAAAATATGACACATCGTTTGTACTTTAATGGCCTCGTAAAGTAGAAGACAACTTTATGGGAGTTTGGCGCGTTTTCTTTTATCCCTTTTTTCTCCCACAGAATCTTTCCAGCTACCCGGCAAACGATTTCTTCCGGCCTGTCTATGCGAGCGGTGGCGCGAGCGTGAACTGACACAAATGGGAAAATTGCGATGTTACGCTTCCTTTCCAAGCCCGTTGAGGCATTCCCGTGCCCCGGAAATCGTGCCAAACGTTGGCGAAATTTTATAGGATTTCAATGTTGAGTTGGCCTGGATTGGATTCCAAATAGAGAACGAGAAGGAGCCCTTTCACATAATCTTCGGTTAAATTTGGGAAACGCACGGTGATTCATGGTTGTGGACAATGATGCGAATGCAAAACGAATCGTTTGCCAATAAATTAGAAAGGTAAAATGTAAAAAACAAATTATAATTACAAAGCAACTCCATGCCACAGGGAAAAGATAATAAAAAAATGTAGAACTAAGTTTAAATATTTAAAAAGTTGCTTTGCAATTAAATACAATGTTTATCACTAAGAAAGTCTCACAAACTATAGCACTTTTAAATAATTAATTTTGTTTATGTTAAAGCTACCAATTAATGATCATTTAAAAATTTTTAATTATTATTGCGTTTGAACTTTACAAACACAGGTTTACCCTTTAAGTATATTATTGAAGTTAAGTTTTAGATGTATCTTAAAGCCAATTTAAACACCTTCCGAACCCTAATCAAGCAGGGGTGCAATAACAACATGCAATGATTACAAGCACCAGTTTAGTCTACCATAATTATTTCATGTTTAGCGTGGAGTGAAAACTTCAGCCGTTATTAATAAGGCTTGACATTTCCTCACATTTTCACGAAAGTTGCTGCCTTTTGTAAACAAGTATGGATTGGAGAATTGGTGTTTTTTATTACACTTTGAATATATAAACTTTTTATATTTGATAAAGAGATTTCATTCTGTAAAGAAATTTCAATCCATTTTCCAGCAAAAATATATCTTGCAATTCCAGCATTGTAGAAAAGGTAAAGATTTAGCATTCCTTTACAAAGCAGATACGTTTTGTTAATTCCTCTGTGCGATAAAAACTAGCTTCAGTTTTTTTTTTTTCAAACACAATTTTTAGGTAAGCGCCAAGATGCATTACGTTACTCATTAGTAGTTGTAACCTGTGTAACCTGTGTCCATTATCTACAACGGAACGTGCAGCATTGTGCAGCTTCGAAAAAGCGCCTGAAACTGAACCTTGTCGGTATGACAATTTCATGCGCGATTAAAAATTAACACATGTGATAAATTTACATTTCCCCCATAGCTCACCCCGTCACGCGGAAAACCACCCAGCTTGTCCGATCAGTTCGATGGCTTCTGGAAAATGCTGGTCAAATTACTATCCGAAGTACGTACCGACGATCAATCATAAATCCACCCCTACACCCGGGTGTTTCCTTCATTCTTGAAAGGGTTTCTCGATAACATGCTGCAAGCGAAACACACAAGCAAAAGACGACCCAAGAGCAACGAAAGAATTGGCAGGTGGGAAAAACACATTTTCATCGTCCTGTTTTCCGAGTTGATGCTAAAGTATCACGGGAAGAAAGGGTTTTCATCATCTCGCGTAAAAGTCGCTGTCGGTAACGCTTCTTGCGCTTCCATACAGCCAAAACCGCGTTTTCTCCATTAAGCTCCGGTATCATCGATTAATTCCTCAAGCAATCCCCTTCCCTTTCCTCCATCACGATGGTCGATGATGGCGCCCTTCAAGGATAATCTCTGATCCGCTGGTGGCAGGACTGTAACCATCGTTGCTTAATATCGTTCCCGTATATCCGGCGCGTCCACCGTTATGATTCCACCCTGCGGGGCAGCGTCAGACCAAGGGGGAGTGGATGATGAATAGCACTAATGGTTAATGGACAACCGTCCGTCAACACTACCGAACTGCGGACCGACCCTTCGCTGCGGTCTGAAACTGCATACACACTCCCATCAGGCTGCTTCTACATGCCGGTGCACTCATGGCGTGCCGTACCGACCCTTCCGGTTAAAGCGAAGAGTGCAACCTAGTTCATTATTCATCCGGCCGGTCTGTTTGAACATTTCGAGCTCGGCCGATGGCTTCCGATACAATATTTAACCTAATTAGGGGTGGGCTTTAATTTTTAACTAATCCAGCTCTTCCGGCTGAGACACTTTGGTAAAGATATTCGTAAAGGCAGGCGGTAGCGTAGTGCACACGAGGTTAATTATTCAATCACGCTATTTAACCACTACTTTTATGCACTCCAGAAGAAGCTAGGTTGGTCCCATGGTAATCTTAAATGAATTTCAGATTTCTTAATGCTTATAGCGGATATAATTTTTTTAATGAAATATTTTTACAGTGGACCCGATTAGTTAATTTGGTTTGATTTTTTTACATTGAAATATCACTACACAAAACTATACTGAATCGTATTACCAAACAAGAAAAAAAGTTGGTTTGGTTAAGCTTTGGATGATTTGAAACACAAAAAAGATTAAGTGCAAAATGGAGATGTATGTTTATTATTTATATGTTACTTTGGTCCACTATTAATCATAGAAACATTCAAATTAACAAAACCACTTCGAGTGTTATCAAGAAGTGTATACGGATTACAATCACAAATATTAGTCGTACATGTACGATATTTTTAATGATTCATTTCGTCATTTGCTTAGTCAAAATCTTGCCTAAAGTACATTCCCCAGAGCAATGAAATTAAATTTTTAAAAGTTTTTGAAGCAAAACGAGGAAACGGTATTTGATGAAACACTGAACACAATTCAATTGACGACACCAAGCAAATCGACTCACCATAAATCTGATCACTGCGTCGAAATTTCCTTCCTCTTCGTACACAACGGTACAGTCAGCAAACAGTGGACGGTGGAATTTTTCTGCATCCCTGCTCGCTCATCAGGATCATCATTATCGTCGTCGTTGGCTGCAGCCCGGAAGCCGGCCGCACCATGGCGGAAAAGCGCTTCGTTCGCACTGCCGATGATGGAGAGTCCCCGGCGCGCAATGCTAGTTGAGGAAGGTAGGCAAAAATCCTTTTTCCATAATCCGATTACCAATGCATGCCTGTTCGGGCAGTAAAGCGATACAGTGATGGTTTTGGAAATTCGCTCGCGCACCGGAAACGCTACGCTCCCTACTGTCCTGGCGGAAGCTAAAAGCTACGGGGTGCATCCTGAAGCCGCTAGCGTGGTCGGATTTGCAACGTTTAATTGTAGCACTAACTTCTGTGAAACGCGGCTACGATTTTCAAGCACTGACCAAATCCGGGGTTATTGCTATTGCTTGAAAAACGGAAAACGAAATTACTACTACTGCATTGTGTACAACTACGACAAAAGGTGGATGGCGTACTGACATTTAAAAGGATTAGTTGACGAGACTCGGTCCAGTTAAGCCTAATTTCAAGCAAAGCGTCAGAACAGTGTTAGTAGTTCAAAACACAAGAGCAGACCTCACTTTTCTAGATCAATGTTAATGATCCCCGAAATTTAACAATAACTGAGAATTTATGGTCGAATTATGAAGTCAAGGCATATTTTTTTAAAAATATTTTCACACTTTTTACACATATGTGATCTGATTGTTAAAGACGAAACTTGAATAAGTCTTTCAGGCTATCTGAGTTGAAGAATTATATTTTCTCACTAGGAATCATTAAAGGATATTTTGGAACTGTCTCGAAATTCTGTGATAACGAAAATCCAAATGCTGTCAGCACAAAATACAAGTCCTTCATTTCATGTTAGCAACCAGATAGGACGATAATTTGCGAATTAATTAGACTGCCTTTAAAATGTGAAAAATAGTTTAAATTTATTCATTTCACTCCTTCGTTTTGAAATATTCATCTTGTGCTTCAGCCGTGAAAGCGTCAATTTGACACCTGTCATGAGAGCCAAATTATGATGCTGAAAGTGATGAGCTAGCTGCAGGAGTGTAGTCGAGGTGGAAATGAATTAAAAACGAAACATTACGCGATGAAGCTACGGTGGAGCTTAAGGACATGAAACTACGTTCCGGAAGGATCACGTCTCATAATGCGCAGTGCTGATGAATGAAACAAACTGCAATTCTTGTAGATTATTTATTTTTCAAGTGACCTATTAGTTTCGTCTGAAAACCGGTAGATAATATTAACAGGTGATATTTTAGAGAAATTCTATAACAGTTATAGAACAATGGAACACAAATGGCTAAGAAATGGTACAAACTTTATCAAGATTTCAGTAAATGTTTCGATAGCCTAACATTTGCCTTCATAAAAAAACTCGAATTTCAAAGACACTTTATTTCAGTGACGGTATAGATGAAGATGTACCCTTCCAGTGCCATTAAATTTCTGCGTCTTCGTATGATATTTCAACAGATTAATAAAAATATCTGTTGCTGGATGGAAGGGATTTTCCTTAACTTTCCGAAACCCTTGATGGCTGATTCGTGTCACGAAGTGATAGTTCTATGATCACGAGCTCCCTTTTCGTCAATTTATTTAATTTATGTTTACGAGCGAACTCGCGAAGCAGCAAGACACTTTCTGCAATCATAAAACAGGCTGATAGTGTGCGTCTGTGGGTAGCTCGAGGTATAGCTAGCGGGCCGAGGAAGGTCCGAGGCGGTCATGGCAAGAATAGATTATTGCAAACATTCGATGACGTTGGTGCAACTGGTGCTGTTTGGTGAGTTAACCAAGACCAGAATGGATTTACACGCTTGGGTTATGCACATCCCATATTGTCTAGTGGTTAGGATATCCGGCTCTCACCCGGAAGGCCCGGGTTCGATTCCCGGTATGGGAAAGATCACTTTTTTACTACATGTAAGTAGTATTGGCTAAGGTTTTATTTATTTTTCAGGATTTTTTTTAAATTTGTGTACATAAGTCAACGATTCAATCCCCTAATGAGATAAGTTGATGATTTTTCTCTTTTTGCAAATAATTCTTTATGTTTGTTTATATTACCGTACGTAAATAGTTTATTATGCTAACATTTTATAGATTATACTGACATTGTTGGTGTCAAAATGGGAACATTTTCTTATTTGTTGCTATTGATCATAAGAGTGCCAAGAAATGGTCGTTTACGACTAGACGCTTAGAAACGATAACAATCTCTTAAAAATAGCAAGGCCATGAAACTGATGACGTGTCACATCAACAGAAGTTATTTCTACCGCTGGGTTTTGGGAAAATCCGACTAGATCGCTCACCTACTTTTCCACCTACTTATAATGGCATGCGTGTTTGAAACCGTTTTCCTTCCTTCGTGCCGTAACTCATTTTTCCTCGGTAATTTTTTCCCAGAGCGCGATAACTCAGAATTTGCACGAATAATCTGCGCTTCAATGTTCCTTCCGATGTTCGTCGCCCCTCTAGCGAAGGATTTTCCAACGGATCTGAGAAGGATATTACCGCGTTTGGTGCTCGGAGACTTTTTTCCATTCGGCCCCATTTCGAAGTGATCAGGCGAACATCGGGATATCGTCGGTAACGTTCTAATCGAGCCGATAAGGCGTGGCGTAGTTTAGCCTTGCCTGCGCCGGGGAATGTGGAAGTAAATTGATAAACTTTCCCCCATCGAACGTTAGTTTTTTTTCTTTATCCTTTTCTTTTTCTTCTTCTCCTCGCCTAATGCTAATGAAGGTCTATCGGCGAAGTATCGTTACGCCGTCGCTGCCACAAGCGAAACCGAAACCGAATGTCTTATTTGCGAGCGCGGGCCGGAAACAAAACTTGCCCCCAAAAGCTGTACGCGGGGCTTAGCGCTGGCTCGGTTGGGCAAGCAGACGGAAAAGTTTATCGGTTTAAGCCTGGATGTCTCGAAATCGATTTCAATTTCACACTTTGCAGCACCGCCCGCGTCGAAAGTTCGTGGAAGAAAATCGAAGCAATGAGCGAAACGACGGCGCATAATCCCTGTCCGACCCAATCTAGGCGGAAAACTTTCGTGCGAAATACGGCCGTTCAGGGCACGTACCTACATTGGCCGGGTGCGATTGCAGCCGCCTGTGAAAGAACGCTGTCTTGGATTTTGCCCGCGAACGTAAGAATTAGCTGGCAACAGGAAGTGTTTCATCTGCGGTGGATACAACTTTGCCATGGTATGATCTCTCGCCTTTTTCTTAAGACGGCGGAGGAGAGGAACCGATTCTGAAGTCAGCCAAGGAAAAGTTCATGCTAATTTTGAAGGCCAATGATGTAAGTTGCTTCTGTATAGTTTTCAATTTTCAATCAGATCGTGTTTGAATCAATTGTAAACCATATTGTGATAAAAAAATTAAAAAAGATAGAAATCAATTTGCTTAAGTTTTTATTCAACGCCTGCTATAAGCAAATGCAAACATCATAATTGATTAGAATTTAAACCAACGCGAAACAATCTTAAATATCCATAAATAGTATATGGAACTAAAATTTAACCAGAGGATGTAAATTGTTACATCAATAAATTAGTTCAAATTTCAAATTTAAATGGACACCATACACGTTAATTTTTGTTAGTTTTGATATGCACTAACTGCTGAAAACATTCTCAAAGCTCATAGCCATGTGTTCATTTAAAAAAACATATGGTGCGGACGACTTTATCTCTATTTTGTAATAGGTAAAATATTTTTTTTTTTGTAACAATCAACCAAGTTCGATTTAATTTGAAAAAGAAATATGTTTATCGACATTTCTTATAAGCAACATTCTAATTGATTTGCTTCTGCAGATAGGACAAGCAAACTAAGCAACTGCTAGGGGTCCCGAGCGTTAAGGGCCTTTACATGTTTTTACTGGAATTGGAATTTTTTAAATTGTTTCATCAAATACTTGATATTTCATCAAATTTCTTTCAAATGATATGGATTATATGTTGGTGATGGAACTCCTCCATTGTTATATGTTATTGAAAATAATAGTATTCACCTGAAACACCGAATCTAAAATATGGCACCATTCTACAATATTTTCTTGAGACATGTTAGGATCATAAAAATAATTAGATTAGAAAATACATTTCTTACACATTTCCCAAACATAGAAATAATGTTAAACATTTTTAAAACTTGTCCTATTTTAAGAATTAAAATGGACAAGAAAAACAAATAAATTACTTATCAAGTTTTGAACATGAAAATAAATATTCAATAAACTGTTAGAGAACTATTGATGATTTCGAACGCCAAAAATGCACATAAAATTTTATCTAATGTTATGGAATAACATTAGAAATGATTTGTATTTTAGCTGATAGTAAACATTAACAAACATTTTTGTGATGAAAATGTTACGTAGCGTACCTTTTTCTTGCCTCTTAGGACCTATAGCTGCTTGGGGCCCTTCGAACCCTTAATCCGCATCTTAGTTTCTGTTGAAAAAATTGTTAAAAAGCCGTTATCATAATGATGCATTAATGATAAAGCTATCGGATGTTGATAAAGCAATATGTATCAAATTTCATACCAAATTCTCTATCCAGATTCTACTTTTTATGATTTATTTCTTTTGGGCGTCCACATGCAGTAACAAAGCCTTACAGTTATTCCATAAATACAGACAGGTCCATTAAACATAAGTAGTCTAAGCTGCCAGTTCGGAACAGTGAACACGCTGTGTTTACAGCAGAAAGTGGGCAGAATGGCACGATGAGGAATGCTGTAAGGTCACAAAGAATTTGTCAGCGCACGAGTCATCAGAGATCAGGCTTCCGCCGGCAGGTTGACAGCGGCTGCCATTTCCGGTGAGCGAAAGTCGCGTGATTGATTTATGGTTTCGGTTTATGCGGCACTCTTTGCCGCACGAATGGCAGGCGTCGCTTCACTAACTGCTCGCAGTTACGCAGTCCTCTTAGGAACTAGAACTTTTTTCGCTTACATTCTCTCTTTCTCTTACGTTCTTGTGGAAAAAAATACGCCAACCGTAAGCAGCAACCTGCATAACTGAATTAACTTTTCAACATGATGCTCACCACGAATGCACACTGACGGACAGTTCAATCCCGTGCTTCCCAAACGTCGCCATTGTGTGCCGTCGTTGCTTTGTTCGCTGGCGCAAGTGTCTCCCAAACCCTCCGCCCAACGCTTTTATGACATTTGACAAAATTAAACACGATATTAATCCTCCGGAGCGCTGTAATTCTTTTGCTCACACCGAACGTGTCCCAGGCATCCTACTCCGAGAGAAAAACTCAACGAAAGCGGCGTGCAGCGGGAAAGTGCCACATGATCATCTTCCCTTTTCTCCACCGAGGGAAAATGGCATGCAAAATTCAGTCGGTGCTTGTCTCCGAATCACCCGCGGGAGTCACGATCTTTTCCCGGGCCGGAACGATACGGCAATGTTCCTGGTGAGGGTATGAATATGAATAAACACCCAGATGGTAGCGGTCGATCGAACGCCCAAGAACCATTCGTTGTTCCCGGAGCGGAAAGGTGCTATGAAAAATATATTTGCAAAATATGTTTTACTGTCAAATCGTGAGCACTAGCGTAATGATCTTTGCGGAATTTCAAGTAGCGATTGTACCGTTCGTGTATGCAAACTATCGTCTTCCGCGCGAAAGATGACGACCCCGAAACGGTTGAAACGGTCTCCGGGTTTCGCTTGCTGACACAAATGCTAATGGAGGCGCCAGGTCGCCCACTGTTGGCAACTGGCTGCGTACTTTATACCACCGCAGCCAGACGCTTACCAGGACGATTTGTCTGTCGTGACGACATCCACCCGGAGAGAGATTTCGGAGGAAAGAGGAGCAAGCTCACTCCGGTCGGATTTTAATTCTATATCATTCCCCTTCCCCGAAACACTTTTCGCACGTGACACGCCAAGCGTAAATGAGTTCCGCTGTCTGGGCGGCTGCGGGTGGCAGTGGCGATTAGAGGAGGGGGAAGGAATCCTCTCTATAACGTTTTCAACGTCCATCACGAGACGCGTGACGTGGACGGGAAAGCTTTTTATCCCGATGCCCTTCTCGGTACCGGGGATCTTAATGTCATTTGTTGCAGAAAGCATTTCATGATGATGAAGTTGTGTATTTCTTCTTTTTTCTTGTTAATTGAAAGATACTAAAGAGGCACGAACCTTGAGCGAAACAGGATGTGTATCATTCTCATGCTTGACATGTTTGATATACCCTAATGTACCATTTATTGTCCATAGTTTATGATATATAAGCCATGTATATAGCAACATTAGTGAACTGCTAACCAAAATTGGTACAAAGATTCAAGGAGAGATCGACGTCCCTTATTTTCTAGAACAACTTTTTAAACTTGTTAGTATCCCGAGCACGGAGTTTCTTAGAATGAACTCCAATAACATGCATTATTGTTCAGTTTGCCCGTATGACCGCTGTGAACAATACTTTTAATCAAGGTTACAATACTTTTTATTTTGCTGATAGCGTTAATAGTTCAAAGTTGATCTTAATTTGATGTGAGTTATATTTGAAGTTTATATGGATTTTACATTAGTTTTAGACATTGTTCGTTCATTTCGAAACGTAAAGAATCAACATGATTTTTCAAACGACCTAAAAAGATAGGAAAGCATATTTTCATCTGTTAAGTAGTTCATTTGGTAAAATCTGTTGGTTTAATTTTTTTGTACCAAGTGCTAATACAAATTATATTGATCTCGATCCGTTTTTGTACCACAATCTTGAGAGCTTCCTTAGCATCATTCCTTTCATTTAATTGTTTTCAATTATATTTAGATAGAATTTTGAAATTTTTACTGCTCTACATGCAAGCAATTTTAAAACTAAATTTTGTAGAATTTCGCCAAAGTATCATAACCTCATTCTAGCATTATTTCTTTTGACTTTTGTAGAAAAAGAGAATGGGTTTTTATGTTAGACGATATTTTATCGATGTTTTATTCAACTTGGCTTATTCTCGTAAACCTTGATCTATTATCTCACTGAATCCGCTAATATTATAAAAGTTAATAGCAAACAGTGGAAGGTTATGATTGTGTTAACCAAATTAACAAGTTTACTTTGGTCTAAATCGACGACCAACGAAAATTTGTTAATTTACCTATACATTTTTTTTAATGATGCCGCTTACTGAAATTTAGAACTATCGGAATAGTTTTAAATTAGCATCATGGTAGTATTTTTGCTTTTTCTTACTACCATTGCCTTTGTAACATTTACGAAATTTCTGTTTCTCTAACACAATATTTTCAGCTATAAGTATAGCAAAATAGTTAACATCCTTGTTTAATCATTTTATACATAAATCCTGTTCGCTTTGGTATCTTTATACACACAACCAAGCTGCTGCCTTGTAACGAAATCCATTTAAGTTCTATTTACCCTCAACTACCTTGTTCGTGTGACCTATGAATGAAAACTGTACCTGACACAACAGATCAATGAACCACTTGTGTTTGTGTGGCTAAACATAATATTGTTGCTCCTTCATAATTGTTTTTCAATGGTTTTTGCTCGGCCTCCGCTTGACTAATCATATGTTCACACCAACACAAACACACGCACTGAAGGTACGCAAATAGCAACCAATGCCTCTGGCAGTAAATGGAATCCATTTGATGATTCGCTTCACACGCTAATTATGGTGCGTTGTTATGTTCCTATTTAGTTCCTTTTTGTCATTATCTCGATCCCTGTATCATCTTCTCCCCTATCCACGTTGTCTCAGGGTGTACCCGACCCAAACCCAACCTCCCTAGCCAGCACGCACGGATGAACTTGACCGACGGGGTTTGTCTCTCACTGACGGTCGGTTGACACTCCACTAACGCCTACGGCCTTTGAACACGACACCCTTACGTCCCCCAAACGCCGAGCACCAAATCCCAAACCCCTTTTGCGTCAAACTCCACCAATGCCACCTGCCCGTTTGATGCGTTTGTTTCTTGGATTCGTCCGCTCGTTTGTTTGGTTGTTTGTTTGCTTTGGTAAGACGGCATCGGGCGGGGTGGTCGTCCCTCGATGGTCATAAATTAGGTGACGTTCACGAAACACCACCCTCCAATACGCACTCCACCTGCTCAAAGGTTAAAGAAGTATCTCGTGATCTCCTAATGAGTGAGATAGTTGTGAGAGTGAACAATACTATATTGCTGCAAAGCAGAGTCTTGGGGCGTTCAGCTCCTGTTACTCACCGAGAACAGTCGAGGTGACGGACAGTGGGTTAAACGTGTATTAATGGCCCCGTTATTTATTTTTTAGAGAACGGTTTTTTCATGCGACAGAAATTCGGTAGTGTACTCTACCAACACAATTTTAGAACAATCTATTGCCGTACGACTATATTGTTGTCGATTTGAGTGTCTTCATAGAAGGAAGTAATTTATGAGACATGCACATTAATTCACGCTAACGTTTCTTTTCACTTTTGTGATATTTTCACATTACTTTAAGAGATTTCTGATTTCTGGTATACTTATTTTAACTGTTTCGTGTAGAAAAACAACATTTAATGAGATGTTAGAATACCCTTTCTAGAAATAAATGTAGAATAAGTTTTTCATAACCTCATCTTTTTTTTCTGTGTGTTTTGTATTTTGGTTTTTTTTGTGTTGTTGGATTTTTATATGGGGAAACCATATTTACCTGTGAATCAACAACACATACATCAATAAAATTTAAATTTTTGGAAAATCTACTCTCTACTAACAAGAAAGTTGTTATTGAAAAGCTGTGTAAAATTCTAGTGCCATGCTTTGAAACAAAACCATAATATAAATAAATTTTAGATGATAATTTTCACATACTCAATGGTTTAATTAGATTTACAATGGTTCAGAATTTACAACAATCAATTTTATATAAAATTGAAACACAACCAAGTTCACTAAATTAAAAAAATACATTATAAAACATAAAAAAGAACATATATGATACATTGGTGTTTTCTTTCCGATCTGAGCTTTTGCAGGAGAAAACATTGCTCTCTAAATTTACTTTTCGGGAAATCGAAACGGTGCCATAAATGCATCTACATAAGTATACCGTATTTTGACCACCATTTGCACTCTATTCGTCATAGCTCTTAACCCTACTTGGCACCAGATTGGCCAACTATAAACCATTCTGGCCCGCTCGCCTTTCGCCATTGCTCGCACAACAAAGATAATCCGACTGACGAAGACAACAAACATCTCTGTCTGAAGTCGAATCCCTCCCCCACCCCTCGCCATACCCCTTGGCCAATTTTCTTTCAGCCAACAACCAGCGCACCGCGACCGTTTGATGGCCGCGACGAAATCCCTGCGGCGCGCTAAGCCGTCCCATAAAAATAGGTACTTCTATCGCCATTATCATTCGCGCAAACCCCCGCCGGCGCGAACGCGCATTTGCTAGTGCCCGGGGGTTGGCCGCAACCGACCCGTGGTCGGCCACTTAAATACGTCCGTTCTGACAGTTGACAGAAGCCGTCGCAGCTGGCCAGTACGGTGTCGGGAACATTCCGCCCAGCTGAGGT
Source organism: Anopheles ziemanni (assembly GCF_943734765.1). Classification (NCBI taxonomy): domain Eukaryota; kingdom Metazoa; phylum Arthropoda; class Insecta; order Diptera; family Culicidae; genus Anopheles; species Anopheles ziemanni. The sequence goes on from NC_080705.1 coordinate 40,769,451, forward strand.
TATCAAACCTCGTGACAAAAAGAAGGCCCACAAGTAAAGGAGTGATCACCGTTTTTCGTGTTTTCCTGGGCTGGCGGGGACCTTTACCATTTTTCCATCCTACCACAGCGGGAACAAGAGCGGTGTGTTTAAGTGCGTGATTTTGGTTTTGCCGAGTGAAATTGTAAGCCATTTTGCATAACCCAGGACGTTGCCTCACCACACCGCAACCGCAATTGGAAGAAAATTTGTGTGCGTAAAAATTACCAACCTCCCGGTGTTCGAACACATTGTCATCCGAGTGCTTCGTGTGGCTGTATTTGTTTGCTTCGTACAAGGTGGCCCCTGTTGATGGTCGTAGGCCTACGGAAAAAAACTGTACATCGACGGGAAACCATCGAAATAAAACCAAACGTACGACTAGCCAGGGAAAATCGCCAGTCACACCCTTTACCTTTGAAGTGTCCGCAACGGAAGGGAAGAGCCGGGAGAAAAGCGTGGTTTAAAAGTTTTGCGTTCTGTGTTTTTATGAGTTTTCCTCACCAGTGTTTTCCAATTTTGGCGAGAAGCGGGGTTAGCGGTGGTTGGGTTGGTCCCCTTAGTGAGTTGTGTTAAATAATTTAAATAAAATTGCCAAAGTTTCAACGGGGTTGCAGTGCAGTGCGTAAAATTTCAACGGTTAAGAAAGGGCAAAAACATAAGTACTAGGGAAAGCACATTTTGCTTCACTGTTTTCCCCGTCAAACCTAGTTTTAATTTCAACTGATATTTAAGTATCAAAATTAGTAAAAATGAGGCACAATCTATCGACCCTTCTTGCGACGATCCTGTTGTCTTTGCTGGTGGGAAATGGGATGTTCTTAACAAGTGCTGTCGACGGACTTTCGTACGGTGGAGGTCCCGGTGTTGAGCTGGACGAATCCAATGACGCCGTCTCGCTGACAGCGTGCCGTGTCGAGGACTTGCGCAATATCCGCGAGCACAACCAGAATCCGCTGGCGATCGAAATCACGCACTGCTATCTGCAGGAGCTCCCGAACGCCATCTTCATCCGGTTCAACGACCTCCGCACGCTCGAGATCTGCGACAGTCGCGTGAACAACCTGCAGGACTTCGCGTTAAACGGACTGCGAAACATCGAGACGCTGAACCTGTCGCGCAACAACCTCACGACGATCAAGTCCTGGAGTGAGCACGACCTCGACTCGCTTCAGGTGCTCGACCTGCGCCGCAACCTGATTCGCTCGATCAACGAACTTTCCTTCCGGCGCTACCCGGCACTGGCCAAGCTCAACCTTGCGGCCAACTTCATCGCCAGCGTGCCGGAGGGCACGTTCAAGCCCATCGCCAACCTGCGCTACCTAAACCTCGGTAAGAATTTACTCACCACCGTCGGCGAAGGGATGCTGCGGGGATTGGGTAAGCTGACACACCTGGCGCTCCACCACAATCGCATCCGCACGATTCATCCGCTCGCGTTCGCCGGCAACGGACACTTGAAGGCCCTGCAGCTGCAGGACAACCAGCTGAGTAGCTTCGAGCCGGAATTGTTGGCCAACCTGCCCCGGCTTACGTTCCTCAACGTGAGCGGCAACGAACTGGGCGCGATCGGGAATCTAAGCTTCAAAAGCAATGGAGATTTGCGCGTGCTGGACCTCAGCAACAACTGGATTGACCAGCTCGAGGACGCAAGCTTTAAGGGGCTGTACAATCTAGAGGTAAGGTTTTTGAAAGCTGTAAAATTGTGTTGTTCAATTTGAGTACAAGTACTTTCTTGCAATATTATAAAAAAAGATCAGAAAGTCCTTTTTCAAAAAAATTTCAGCGTATTTTGAAATTCGAGAGTTCAAACAATTTCAGCGTGTTTCGAAATTTGGTCCTTATCCTTAACCTTTTAAGCAAAGTATCATGGTCGACCCATCACTACGGAAAGATTTTGGACCTTTATTAATCTGGAAAAACAGTCTGAGTGTAGTTATCAAATTTATATAACTTAATCTTGTTATACACATTTTGGTGTACCTTCAAACATAAAGCAAAATTCCAGCCTGGTAGTCATAAAAACGGCAAAATCGTGCCGTTTATATAATAACCCGTAATGACTAGATTAAAAATGTAGGGAAGTTTTACTAAAAAGCTCCATCAAAAATAGAAATATGAACGAAAAGAATGTGTTGTACAAAATCAAATTGTCTCCAATGTTGTAGTCAACATAATTGCCCCCATTAAAAATGATGTGTAAAATCAAACTGTTTCTAATTTGTATGTCAACAAGGTTCAAATATCCTAATTCAAATAACAAAAACAAAAGTTATTGTTTCAACTACAAAAGTGAAAAATGTTTGAATTTTTATCTTTACAGTCCTTTAAATACCTGATATATTTCAATAATGTCGGCATGAAGCTAACTATTTTGATTTTACACGTCATTTACCATCCAGTGAAATTTTTTAGTCTTAAAACAACGAAACTTCGGGATATCCTGCGGTAACAACCGTTAGAAAATCGACTCAACAAAATTGTAACGCTGGAAGGTCGTGGAAGTTAAGAACAACGAAATAAAATCCCAACCCAAATCGAAGCCGTTCCTGTAGGTGCGAATTGGCTACCCTTACACAAAAGTATAAGTAGGCTGTGGCATGGATTTTTGTTTTGCAACATTGATTATAATAAAAACAAAATTATAAAATTAATGTTTTCAATTGAGGTTTCCCCAGTTTGGGGAGAACATTATCGTCTAGCAACTTTTTTCCAAGTACGGAGCTATTTAGGAACGAAATATTTGATTTTCAAAGTTGCAATTAATTAATATTGAAGAGTGGTTCCTAAACTGAATGCTTCGCAGTTGCACAACTAATTTATGTATAATATACCGTTTCCATAGTAATCGTGAATTACCAATTTCTATGTTTACTATAACAATTAATGACCCCAAAAAAGAAAATAAAATGGAAAAGTAGTGCAGCCGATTAATTCAATGCTTAAAAGAACTTAACGAGATGTATAAAATCCTTGATCTTCATTTAAGCAACAATAGTTTGCAACCCCGTGCAGCAAGTAGCTTCCCACAATCTCTTATCACTTTGTATCCATTGTCCAGTCTTGAATTTAAAACCGTACAATCTTTGCCTCACACTATCTCCACGAGATGTTTTTTCTACTCTATCAAGGTGCTCAACATCAGCAACAACCGCCTACAGACCGTGAGCAAATATGTGCTGAAGGATTTCGGCAACCTTCGCGATCTCGATCTCTCTGCCAACGTGCTTGACTACATCGGGCTCAAACTGTTCAGTGACACGCCACGGTTGGTGCGTCTCAACTTGTCCGGAAATGCCATCAGCGAGATCGACCGCGATGTATTCGAGGATCTGCCAAAGCTCCACACGCTTGATCTAGCCCAAAACCAGCTCGCGGACGACGCTTTTCTTTGGCCGTTGGTAAACTTGAGTGTGCTTAACATGAGCCGAAATGCGTTTCACAAGATCAACACATCGCTGCTGGAGAGCCTCACCCTGGTGGAACTGTACGATAACCCATGGGATTGTCGATTTCTGGTGCAGGAACTGGTGCCACACCATGGTCACAATGTGATTTACGGCAAGGATTACATCGTAGAGGACGCGGTCCACATCCTGACAGCGACGGGCATCGAGTGTACCGACGAGCGCGGCAAACATCGGGACATCGTCGTCGTTGAGCCGCCTCCGAAGCCCTCCGATAGCGAGATGGTACGTATGGTAACTGAAGGGAACTTAAAGGCTGCTTAGAGTTTGATGGGCCCTATCTCGATGTGATTTTCTACTGTTGCAGGAGTTCAACCGCTACAAATTTTTCCACGAGGGACACGTCGATACACGCCCCATCCAGGACGACTTTGACACCAAGTCTACCGTCATCTGGCTCATGTCGGGCGCGATTGCCGTGTTCGGTGCCTTCAAGCTGATCCAGCTACTTCTGCGACACTCGGAACATCAGAGCGAAAAATGGCGCCTAGCGCAGCATGTGAGTAGCCACGAGGATCACGAGGCTGCCCGGCATCTGGCCGGGGCAACCAGCACCACCGTCAGTCCAACCTCGCCCACCTCCGCAACCTCGAGTGGGTTTAACTTCTTCCTCAGTGTGCCTCATTCGGGCTGCGTCCGGCAGTACTCGCCGTCCATCAAATAATCCCTTCGCGAATCTCTGTCTGTGGCTCATTTGTTATCAGATGTATGCACTTTTGGTGATATGGTTTAGCAGTGTCGGTGGACTGTAAACGATTGTTACTTATTATAATATGAGCGAGCTTTATGTAATTCCGTCCTGTATCTGTGAGTGTATTATGTTTAGAAACTAGCATAGGAAAAACTAATAAAAATACGATTATTTTTAATTAACAATCTATGTTCTTACTAACATAAAACATGTCATTAATCACACACTTAATGACTGACTGACACTCAAATTGACAATCAAACGATTGTGCAATGATTAAAGAAGCAGGTTTTACAACAAAAACAAATTCTACCATTGCTGTAGCAAAAAAATCTATCCTCTCCGTGACAATGTGCTTCAAGTCATCCCGGACAAAGTTGAACGAAACTTTGATCGAGCTTCTTTAGACATTGCCGTGACCAGGATTCGAACCTGGGTTACTACGGCCACAACGTAGGGTCCTAACCACTAGACGATCACGGCTATAGAGGTAGGTATCTATACAAGTTCAGTAGGCGTACTGGAGGAACCCGACGTGGCCTCACCCACTCGAACCAGTTAGCAAGCGAATCAACGAACCGTGGAGAAAGCAACGTCTAGTGTTGTGTCAAGTAGCTCTTTTCAGTGAGTGGTTGTGAACCAAGTAGCTCAATGCAATGAACCACCTATGTAGCTCAGCAAAGTGTTGTTTCGACCAAGCCCTGCCCTGAAAAATAAGCTATTGGCTCACTAAACTCACTTTCACAAGAGACTCACAAAACCCACCTGTACAGGTGCCTCTCGCCAATCTCGGCTGCTCAGTAAGTTCAGCATAGTTAACAAACTTTGCACAAACTTTGATCGAGCTTCTTTAGACATTGCCGTGACCAGGATTCGAAACTGGGTTACTACGGCCACAACGTAGGGTCCTAACCACTAGACGATCACGGCTATAGAGGTAGATATCAATACAAGTGCAGTAGGCGTACTGAAGCAACCCGACGTGGCCTCACCCGCTCAAACCAGTTAGCAAGCGAATCAACGAACCGTGGAGAAAGCAACGTCTAGTGTTGTTGTGTCAAATAGCTCTTTTCAGTGAGTGGTTGTTGTGAATCAAGCAGTTCAATGCAAAAACCACCTATGTAGCTCAACAAAGTATTGTTTCGACCTAGCCCTGAAACAAGCTAATGGCTTACTAAACTCACTTTCACAAGAGACTCACAAAACCCACCTGTACAGGTGCCTCTCGCCAATCTCGGCTGCTCAGTAAGTTCAGCATAGTTAACAAACTTTGCACAAACTTTTATCGAGCTTCTTTAGACATTGCCGTGGCCAGGATGCGAACTTGGGTTACTACGGCCGCAAGTAGGGTCCCAACCACTAGACGATCACGGCTATAGAGGTAGGTATCAATACAAGTGCAGTAGGCGTACTGGAGGAACCCGACGTGGTCTCACCCACTCGAACCAGTTAGCAAGCGAATCAACGAACCGTGGAGAAAGCAACGTCTAGTGTAGTTGTGTCAAATAGCTCTTTTCAGTGAGTGGTTGTTGTGAATCAAGCAGTTCAATGCAATAAACCACCTATGTAGCTCAGCAAAGTATTGTTTCGGCCTAGCCCTGAAACAAGCTAATGGCTTACTAAACTCACTTTCACAGGAGACTCACAAAACCCACCTATACAGGTGCCTCGCCAATCTCGGCTGCTTAGTCAGTTCAGCATAGTTAACAAACTTTGCACAAACTTTTACCGAGCTTCTTTAGACATTGCCGTGACCAGGATTCGAACTTGGGTTACTACGGCCGCAACGTAGGATCCTAACCACTAGACGATCACGGCTGTATAGGTAGATATCAATTAAAGTTCAGTAGGCGTGCTAGAGGAACCAGACGTGGCCTCACCCACTCGAACCAGTTAGCAAGCGAATCAACGAACCGTGGAGAAAGCAACATCTAGTGAATCAAGCAGCTCAATGCAATGAACCACCTATGTAACTCAGCAAAGTGTTGTTTCGACCTAGCCTAACAAAACTAAACCTAGCTCACTAAACTCACCTTCACAGGAGACTCACAAAACCGACCTGTACAGGTGCTTCGCCAATCTCGGCGGCTCAGAAAGTTCAGCATAGTTAACCAATGTCCAGTTTGCCGTATGATGAAAACAAAACAGTTTTATTTTTTTTAATCGTCTTATGCGAATTTATCTGTCAAACTCAACAACTAATTTCACATAAACTCAAAAATGAATTTTTGACAAATTCGAAAACACTAACGGCATTTTGTTATGTTAACGGAAATGTTTTCTGTAAACATTTATGAATCTGTTATGTTTCGTTGGTTTAAAAAAGTAACACCTCAATCAAATGAGGCTTATTGAGCACGAAAGCATCCATATTCAAGTTGTTAAAAGTATAATTTACAACTAATAAGTCCCAAGTTATGTTATAACTAGTTCCAGCTTCATTTATGGCGGTTTGAATCGTTCAAAATCGAGTCTCGTTTTCTGCTAGCTTATCGATTTTGATAACGAGCGTTATTTAGTTTCAGATCTAATATTACCAAATCGACCCATGAGCGCCGCCGGGGCTTATCACCACCGCCTCGACGCCGTGGGTTCGAATCCCAACCATGACCGGACCCTCCCCTGTACCAAGAGGACTGACTATATCTCAACATCGACGAACACAAAAGAAATAAGTCTTATAAGACCCCTTAACTGGGACAGGCATGACCATTACGCCAAGAAGAAGATAAGAAGTTAAATTAGTATATTTTCCATTGGCCACATCCGATTCTACCGGTAAATTAAAAACCATCAAATGTCAAAAAATAAAAAAAAAATAAAAACTAGGATACTTCTCGGATGAATAATGACTAAATTTGGTTTGGTAAGGTTACTAAGCGGCCAAGTTTGCTGAGCAGGAGAGTTTGGAGAGTCACCTGAGTAAACGAGTTTGGTGAGCCACAAGCTTGTTACAGAACAAGCTCGATGCTAAGTCACCGCACCGATGCTAGGAAGTCAACTAGTTACCAAGAAATCTTGTTTCAGGCAGCTGGTTTAGTTCTCAGCGACGTGAGCAAAGTGAGCTACATAGCTCTTGTGCTCATTATCCAACACTAGATACATTGGCATGAACGTGACATTCGCTCCATGGTGAAATTCACACTGGACGGGAAACACCCAACAAGTTATATTTAGACTCGATTCCATGTGATATCACGCTGCTGCTTCTCTCATTCACAAGATATGGGGGTAAGGGAGCAGAGTAGAAATTAATATGAAGCGAATTATGACGGGGTACGCTTATCGTAGGTAGCAGGTCAGTTATTGTGACTCTGAAAAATTGATTGAAAAAATAAATTTTAACATAGATCCAATTCCGAGGTGAATTTTTTTTGTAAAAACCATAGTACACAACCATTACGCTCTGATTCTTCGACGTAAAATTTGATGACCAAGCCTTCTAAAAACCCCACTCTATGGTCAGCGAGAAAGAATAGTCAAAATTTGATCGTAGCTGCTCAACTGTGCACCATTTTGCTATTTTAAATCACAAAATTTCAACTGCAAATCCACTTGTACTTGAACATAAACAACCTAGTGGTCAACGTTGAGCAAATGTGTGTAGATGGACATTTTTCGTTGTATTATTCCAATGACCTTTTTGTAAGTGTATGATTGCTAAGCTCAGAAAGTTGATTGCTAAAAATAAATCTCCCTCTTTGCCTCTCAAATATCCAGTGGACGGAGGTGCTTTGCTGAAAGAGAACCTGACTGAAATTGTTCGCGTTTCATGCACGATCTCCTTGTAGCCGTGATCGTCTAGTGGTTAGGACCCTACGTTGTGGCCGTAGTAACCCAGGTTCGAATCCTGGTCACGGCAATGTTGTAATTCATCTTCGGGTGAAGAAGACATTGTCACGGAAAGGAGTTTGGATACTTTTTATGTTCAACTCTCAACTGTTATCAACTTTCTTTGAATTCGAACAATTTGGAGTAGTATCAACGTACAATCAACGTGTAACGTCTCTGGCACTAAAAACTGTTTTCATTCCGAGAGTTAAGTGTTTATAGCCTCAACGTTCTCTAGAGAGGAGTTGACTGTGGGAAGTGTTGTGCGCCACCCATGTTACACTACTAGTCTCGTCTACTACTTACCAGTCGCATGGTTTAGTAGATGTTTATTTGCCTATCCACACTCGACTCGTCCTGCAGATTTCTCGGGTCCAAGTCGAAGCACTTTAATTCGGCTCAGTGCCAACAAATATTTCATCCTTTCAACCCTGCTTCAGTTGGTGAGTACGAGGTCGCTCGAGTAGTTCGACAAACAAAGGTGTTTCTTACCAGTTATTTCCAATGCTTCTTACGTGCTTCTGAAGCATCCTTCGATGAAAGAACTCCTTTCTCCTTACCCGGAAAAGCGGAAAAACTGGAGACTATCCAACGTTGCGGAGCGACTCCCGGGTTGGAAAACATAGCAAATGTGAACCAAACCGGAAGCTTAACGAAAGTCATTTTCCGGCCGTTTGGTTCTTCCCGAGTGATGTGCCGGAAACGAACGACTGCGTCTCGTTGGTTTGCCAGATTTGTCATAAATTCTAGTTTGCGAAAAACGAAAACTGCCCTACACCCCCATTTGCCCCCCGTGCCCGTGCGCCGAAGGGTGACGGTTATCCACCACCGCGCGACGTGAGTTCGCTTAAACTTGCCCCAGTTCGCCATTCGGCCCGTTCGCCAAGGCCAGAGAGCGATGGGCAGATATAGTTTTTCCTACCAATGCTCGCCTGAACTGCCGCCTTTCCTCGTCGGAAGGTCTTTTCGAATAAATGAGCTGGAAGCGTAAGTGCCAGATAAGTTTGCACAACGCATAAAGCACCATCCGATGGCATGACTTTTGGAATGGGTTGACTTCCTTCCTGATTTTTGTCTTGTTTTTGCTGTCTTTACTGACTCCCGCTTTGTTTCCGACTCTGGAGAAAGTCAGAACTTTCACCGAAGAATGTTTATTCGGGTGGAACGCACTCAATGACAGTCGCGTAAATATTGCTCGCGAAGAAAGTGATTGTTGCATGACCTAATTTCGGATCTCTGTTTTTTTTTTTCAAATTGTCACAGCACAAGCAAAAGTACAGCATTCAAGGAATTTCTTTGGTTTATTTTATGAAACTAGTGATAAAAAAGGCCACATTAAGCAGTTTTTTATGTAACATTTTGGAAGAAGTGTTTCGTAAACAAATCAATCCTAAATACTCATGCGTAGCACTCTAAGAAAGCGTTTAAGGTTTTAAAGTAATATATTGAGATCATCTACGTAAAACTGTCGAATCAATGAGGTTGAGGAACACCTTTGTATTCTAAATAGTTATTTTCATCAATTTTACGCCGTCGAGGAAAGTTTTTAATAAACTGTTTATTAATTTTAATATTTTCAGTATTTTCTATTCAATAGAAAAATATAAGGAATTTAAAACATGAAAATCTTACGATGAATTACTTTTACGAGTCTATGCCGACTGTAAGAATCCATTATGTGTTTTTGGAAGCATAGATTAAAATTAAAACAACATTTAAAAACATTCAAATGTAAAAACCAACTCATACTAAGCGCTAAAAGGGTTCTCTAAAAACTTTACAACATCACTTCAGATGTTTTTTTTATAAGATTCATTAAACAAATGTTCATCGAAAAATGTCTATTGCGCTTGTAAGATACACGGGTTACTCAACAAGCGATAGAAATTGATGGAAATGTGTAGCTTGAAAAACTAATTTGTAAAGAAAACATGTAGAAAATTTATCTGATTCAAATAAAATTCTTTCGGTTGTAGCTTACATGCCCCTCTTATCAATACTCGTTCCGCATTTCGTTTTTTTATTACTTTCGAACGGATCACTCGTTGGCTAGGCGTTCTGTCGTACATTCTCAAATGAATTGACCACTCTAATAATTAATCGATTACCAGTCTGGCAACCGCCAAATGTTGCATTCTGGCAGCAAACACCCATTAGCCCATGTTTTCTCCCACTTCTCGGGAAACCGACACAAAAAACAACCATACACTTTTCCCACGAGAAGCCATTCAGTGAGACGGTATGTCTTTGGCAAATGTTAATAATTAATCGTTCGACCGATGAACTTTTGTGCCCAGCGAAAAACGAAGCACCGTAATGCGTGCCTTCGCTCCCCGAGGGTGTGTCGGGCTGGCGTTTGGCAGTGGACAATCTAATTTTCCATCCTCTTTCGAGTGAATTTTTCGGGCTTCCGCGTTTTGACCATGAGCACCACCGAAGGACCAACTGGAAATGCCGCTGTAATTATCGTCCGTTCGTGGCCACCGATCGCGTCCTGATGGGGAACGAGCGAAAAGCGAATCGGACGAATCGAACGGTGCCAGCGGACGGATGGACGGATAATTAAATCACGTCACGCGGTTCGTCCGAGTTAGCGGTAATGGCTTCAGCAAAGTTTCTTCTACCAGCCCTCGAATAGCGAACGCGTTCGTACTAATGGAAAAGGTTGGATTGTTCCCAAAGTTTTTCCTTACTTCCTACTCTTGCCATCCGGACTTAAAACTACACCAAAGCATTATGCATTTAGCGTACTAACCGGACAGATGCTCGAATCATTCAACCGAACCTCATTCATTCATTCATCACAAACCAAAGATAACTCTAGGATTGTATGGATTGAAAAAGTAGTTTGAACGAGTGCCCAGCAAGAATAGTAAAATAATGCAAACAGGGCAAAGCAAAGCCTAGCCTTATATTTATTAAACTAAAACAAACAGCAGTAGACAAAGTGAATTAAGTTTCACAGCGTGGCGTTACTTCCGAAAACAAGATCAAGACTTTCTTCGGGCTGTCAATAAACACTGCCCTGCTTAGCCATATTCCAAAAATGTCTGTCTTTCACATTAACAGCTGAACCGGTTCGTATCGAAATCTCGTTCTTTGGTCATCATATGAAACCAGTCATCGCTTAACCAGTTTGCGTAACTGAAAGTGGCAATGTTAAACCTACCGATCGTGGTCTGACTTACCATCGCCGACGTCATTGTAAACCCTTTTTTTTTGCTGAGCCAAGCATATTGAGCGCTAAAAATAAACCGACTGGGTTGAATGCTTCCAACGCAATACCTTATCACCCCAGAGAATTAAGACCACGAAATTCATAGCCGGCTGTAATGAAAAAAAAGAAGAAATTATGCGCAGTAAGCCAATATGTTTTGCTCACCATTGGAACCCAAATGCCAGTTAGCTGTCGACATGTACAGTATCCTAGTAGCCGTGATCGTCTAGTGGTTAGGACCCTACGTTGTGGCCGTAGTAACCCAGGTTCGAATCCTGGTCACGGCAATGTGAAATTCTGCCCTCATCTTCTCTTCGGACGAAGAGAAAGGAGAAGGTAAGAAGAGAACATTGTCACGGAAAGGAGTTATTCTTTTTTTTATTCAAAAGTATTTTAAGACGTAGGAGTACAAATAATATTACAACTGCAGGATCCGTGGCCAGGTGTATCTTACATACTTGATCTCAATGAAGTAGTTATAAAGAACCCTGTGACCGTGTACTACTCAAAGTTGTATAAACGAATTTGTATTAAATCGTACTCATAGCTTTAGGCAGCTTCCGAAGACTATTTTATACCACATTTTCAAATTATTCTTACTTTCTGCAACATATACTCATGGCTTTTACTTATGGTGTGGTATCAATAACAAAACTTATATCAGTTTGTTTTAAGTTTGTACGTTCGTCTTTTGCAAATTTGATGTTTATAGTTTCGTTTGAATGTTTTGAATGTTTGATTGTGTGTTTGTTCTGCTTGTTTTTTATTTAATTTTTTTCATACATTATTTTCTTGTGCTAATTAAATTCTCCTAGAACCAAGTAAGCTTAAGCAGATTTGACGCTTCCGCACAGCACGTATTTAAAGCTATTGACACTAAACGATGAGAGTGCAAAGTTTTTTTTCGTTTCCAACAACTCAACAAACTTTTGTTTGTTTCCGATTTCCGCGCAGTGAGCGGAAACGAAAGGATAGATGAAAACGGATCCCCCAAACCCAAACCAAAATGGCGAGGCGAGGCAAGCTCTGGCAAGCTGGAGTTGTGCATTGAAAACTTGCCCCAAACACACGTTTACTCCGGCTCAAGCCAAGCAGGAAGGGGTGTTACACAACCTGGCCAATTAATGAGGAAAAGTTTCAAGGAGCTTATAGGAGCTACTCTCAGTTTTTCTCTTGGGCGACAGGAGGGGAGGGCGAAGAAAAACAGCAAACGAACTCCGAAAATCCTCTTCCGGAGCTGATGGATGTTTGCTCCGTTGCTGATCGATACCAAGAGACCGCGACTCAGACCACGGGGTGCGCTCCAGGGCTTCACACTCCAGCCCAGCTAATCATTACAAATATGACATCCCTCCGAACCTCCCTCCCCCTACGTTTGTTTGAAAGGGTGCTTTTCGTGGCCGTAAATGGCACAAGAACAAATGATCCGACCGTTAGGAAGGCAGGGAATGTATTCGGATTGACTTGGCGCCGCGCCCTTCCGGTCGAGGTTGAGTGTGGCGTATCATAAACCTTCATTATACGGATACTGGCAGAGCGTCCTCAGAGTGTCCTTTTTCTCGTGCTCGAAACATTTATCACCTTCCCCGGTGCCACTCGGTTCCATCTCGAATGGTAAGCCATAAAGAGCGCAGCGGAAAAAAGGAGTCATCTTCCTCGTTGGCCCCTCGGATAGGATGGCATTTGTTTGGGTGGGGGGTAGGAGTTGTATAGTCAACCATTCGGGGTGTCCACTTTAAAGACCCTGATATAAAATCCTGTTACAGTTTACGTAACCGGAAGTGAGTGAGTCAAGCTTCCAACATCACGATTCGAAATTCCAACCCTTCGGTTGAAGTTTTCATATCCGTCGAGAGGAAAACTTTAAATACTTTTAAATAAGGTCCCCGGGAGAAAAGCCTTTTTGTTTGTATCTGTAGTGCGAGTGGTGGACCAGTTCGCAAGGAATCAAAATACGAGAAGGATCAGAGTTTCGGAAAGAAACTCGAAACATGATCCCGAAGGATGCTGTTTGCCGGTTGTGAACCTGATGAAGCCGATGATGGGGCATTTTGGGAAGAGTGGGGTTGGGGATGGGGGGGGGATGGGTGGAGTGGGAAACAGATGTTTGTTATTTTTATCATCGGCCACTGAGAGCATTTTATCTCGGGCCCTTTGCGATCCCGCATATGCTTAATCTATGCGGGAGTGCCATTGTTTGCACTTCCCTAGCGAAGAACTGGGCTAGACCTTTTTTCCACGCTTACCGAAAGGGACGGATCACGATATTGGACCTAGAGAATTTATTTTCTTCCTTCCTCCCGAAGTTGTGCTGTGCATTTGAGAAGGAGCTCTTTCTTTTCTTGATTCGCCTTTTTTATTGTGTTCGGTTCGGTTTATTTTTCAACTACTTCCCCCGCCCAGGTCCCACAGTACGTGACCTGTGCCCAGGGTGTTCCCACCCCGGGGCAGGCCGTTGTTGAGGACAATTTCGATTTTCCCCGAATTGAAAAGCACCTAACAATGTACATCGTAAACAGGAGCCCATCGATGGAAGCGGGAGAATGAAAATTCGGGACATTCCCGAGTACCGCTTGTCAGGATAACAGGCAACGCAAACTCTCGGTTTGCTATCAAAAGGGTGGAAAGTGCGAAACAATTTCAAAGTACAAGCAAGAGCTGATGACTTTAAAAATAATGGAAATAAGCGACAGTTTTCGATTCGTTTACATTTTCGAAATGCTTGAAATATTTAAAAAGCATTTTTCGTTGCTGTTTGGGTCATTAGATTAATCCATAATCTTTTCTTTTCATATGTAAATAATTCCCCCGAGGAAAATGCAGATAATAAACAAAATTGCATAAGTTGCATTGAAATTACCATATCTTGTGTAAAACTGAGCTTTCGATTTTCGATCAAATGTATAACCGTTTCAAAAAAAATATCTTATCGGTATTTATAGCTTTGCTTTAAACATGAATCAACTGCTAATGTTAGTCAGCAGATCGATTTGTAGCGTTTTGTTTGATAAAACATTTTTAAATATGATACACATGGAAAGCAAAATATATCTATTTGATCAATGTTTCATAAAGTAGAGAGCCTTCGAAGCTATTTTTTTCTATTGATATGAATTCTCCGTTACTTGTGAGTAAAACCTAAACTTACTTATCATAAAGTTTTATTGGGACTAGATAAACGTTGGCAAAAGTAATTAAATATAATTAAGTAATGATATAAAGTAAAAATATAGTAAGTAAGTATATTAAGTATATATTGAATGAAAGCACTCGTAGGCCTATTTTCTAACCGACGTAAGCGTTAAGCTATCGCTTAAAATAACCTTATAATTTATCCACTCAGTCTTTAGAAAAATAAAGCACTTTATACATTTAACAATCCTGAAAAGTATGCCATACGTTTGACTAGCATTCCACTTAACTACTACAGAACGCGCAAGCGAATAATCAAACGGAAACGAACGATTTCCCATCTCTTTCCCTGATCATGCCGAATGAACGATCGTGGGTTGGTTTGCGGTAATTGATTAAAATTATAAATTTAATTAACTGAAATCCACGCTCATTTGCTTATCTCGTTACTCAATTTAAACTATTTCCGCTTCGGCCTACAAGATAGGCGGTAGCTAGTAACAAACTCGTTGGCGTTAAAGGAAAAAATATTGGTCGATATTCTAGCTCCTCTCAACGGGGCAATCCAACCTGCGGCCGACTCGGTTGTGGCGGTTTTATCCTGCACCAGACAGGACTTCCCGTCAGACAGCAAGGGGGGAGGGAGACGAGTGGAGTGGTGTACACCGGAAGAGGATGGTTTGCAGACACGGCACCACCGTCCGACCAGTGACGAAGTCGCTTTCCACCGCCAGGGAACGCTTTCAGGCTTTATAGCTTGCTCCAGTGGCGATGCGCTTTCAATTCCGCAGCAGCCGAAATCCGATAAACTGCTAATTGATTTATTTCCCTTTCGTATCTCTTCAACGATTTTAAGCTTTCTGTGTTGTTTTTCGTTTCTTGTCGGTTATTATACTAGTCTGGCTTATTTGTGATATTTCTGTTATCAAATGATTTTTTAAAAATTTTCTTCGTATTTACTATTCTTCTTTTTTCTTTTTTTATATTTCTCTTTCTATCTTAAATCTATTGAAAAAAAACCGTGTGCAATCCTTCTACAAATCTCGATAAACTACTTGCGACGTCTTCTTCGCAACATGCTTCCTTCTCGCGTCCTAATGGAAATTGAACGATCGGCATCGGTTGGATTCGTGGTGTCGGATCCCACACACACACATACACACCCACACATGCCTGCGGGCCGACGGAAACGATGATTGTACACGATCCTGGAAAACTGGTAATGCAAATGTGAAACAAACAAACAAAAAACGAAAACACCCCAAAACACGCAACAATCACACAAACCACTCGTCGGAACGGGTCGCCAAAACTGATGCTGTCCGCACGCTTGTTAACGACTGTGTTGGCATGTATTTTGTCGTTGGTTACCATCGCAACATCACGGTCGTCATCGCCTGCCTGGGGAAATGACAACAATTATGGCACTGGGATAAAAACCCAACTATCTCCAACAACGTCTGTGGGAAACCCGTGCACGCCACCACAATCCTGCTGACCGCCGGCCTCATTCATTGCCTGGGTCGATACGGGTGAAATACCCCCTCACCACCTCTTTGCTGCCCGTCCATTCCGGTTGTCAACGCAAAACCATGGCCCTGGTTTCCCGCGGATCATCCTGATGCTGCCTCCTGCTGCTGCTGGGAAAATCACTTTTCGTGCCACTTATCCCTCATTCTCTGCGCTGGGAAAATGGAAAACTTTGTCATCCCTCCAACCACTGTCGGCATTCTACCACGTGGCACGTCCCCGCCCTTCGCCCCTGCAGCTGGAGTACAACATTCCGGACGAGCGTGATATCACGATCGGGAAAGCGATGGAGGCGCAGGAGCGCACAATGGTATGAGGAGGACAGAAATGGGGACCGTAGTAAGGCTGCGACGCGATGGGAAGCCAACGGGATGGAAAAACAAATAACAAATAACACACGCTCACCGTATGAAAAATTATTTCGTTGCTCCCGGGCTAATTAAAGAGTCGAAGAAGTTTGAAGAATGAAAAAAACAATCCACACGAACAAACAAACACCACAGCTTCAAAAATGAAAACATACAACCGAAAACGACTCATTCCTACTTTACCCCAGGACATTGTTTGTCCGTAGGAAGATGCTGCTAGTCTTCCTCGATGAAAAATCTGCGATAAAGGACGAATGAAATAAATGTTTCGATTTGAACACAGAAAGAACGACATGTTTTAATTAGTGGTTCTCAAGCCATGTAGAATTTAGCGGACATTACTGGGTGATGGTTATTTTTCGGGCTAACACCGTTTTTGTCAACCTTATGATTCGGCATGCCAACTGAGGCGAAATTTCTTTAGTATGATTTTTTTAAAGAAATTAAGACATTAAGCTTAACATACTACAAAAAAGTAATAAATTAAATTGTACGTCTCTCCTAACGACGTTGAGGACAAAAATCAGTCTTTTTGTTATTTATCCATTTAAATTTCTATTATACTACTATCTATGTTTTAGAAAAAAAAAACTTGTCGAAAAAAGGAATCCTCTTCAGTGTGTTTCCATTCTACCTAAATTTCTAATTATTATTATAAAGTATCGTTAACCCTCTGGCCGGATAAATAACAAATTTGTAAAGACCAGAAAACATCCTGTCTCGTCTATGGAACAGTAGTGTTCTAAAATACAACCTTAGTAATTTTGGCTCAGGATTTTTGGAATATTTTGTAATAACGATGTTTTGACGGATGCATTGGTACCGTTGAGAAATTTGGAATTTTTTTGAATTTTTTCACATTGAACTTTAGTTTTGAAAATATAATTTACATTTGATATCAATTCACTAATCTCTGGTGGAAGCCGTCAATTCATTGTACATTTCATTTAGTTCATATATATATCCTTATCCATAGAGCATAAGAAAACCTGTGAAAACCCAAACTAATTTTTATCACTTGTTTACTACACTCTACATTATAAGAAAAAAAATCAGCAATTCGTGGTACGTTGCGAGACCATCATCAGTATTGAAATCAATGCAAAATTGTGCTTCGCTGTCAAAATTCCGCTTACCGATATGCCATAACCGAGTATGTATTTCTCAGTCGGAATTGTCCAATGAGTCGTGAAGTACAAGCTATCAAAAACTTCTGACGCTAACTTTAACTTTCTAACATCTTTCTCTAAACACTCACAATCGGCCAATGGGCATTTATATGTGTATGTGAGTGTGTAAGAATTTGAGACCGTTAGGAAAAAAAGCGACAGCCAAAGTTCACAGTGTACGACCCCGGCGTAGATAGCTCGTTTCGATTTCCGACTCGAACATTCAAGAAACCGAAAATTAAATGCAAATTAATCGTCTCCTCCCATCCCAATTCCGGCAGCCTCCGTGCACCCCCGCGAACCAGCCAACCCTCGAGTGAAGTCTAACCGACTTCTCTAGCTTCTCGTCTGTTTCCGCACAAACTTCCCAACTTCCGGAGATGACCGGAGGCTGTCGGAGTAGTAGGGTTTCGATTTTTTTTTATTCCCCCGATTTCGGAGCACGCGCTTTAAACTCGGTACGGAGCTCAGTGGCAAGCGGCTCCTCAAAGGAATGTTGCGAAATACTTCAGAGTTAACCCAAATTCGAAACCTTGCGAACGGTTCCGAATACTTTAATCAAGTAATGGAACTAACCAAGCAATCCCCAACGGTATCCAGCTTGATCTTGGCGATAGCGAATATCGGGATCGGGTTGCTTAATCGACCGACAGGAAGTAATAAAGTCAAATGTAAACCGTTTAGGAAGTAAATTCTTTCCTCCACTAGTATGATAAAACATGAAATTAAATGGTAACTTTTCAGCATGGTTTTATTTCTCTCCTCGGTTTTACTTTATTTCGACATCCCGGTAGTAGCGTGGACAGAGTGAACAAATATATATTTACAACAAACACTGCTCCCTGCCGTACTTCAATGACCGTCCACGAGTAACCTAAATGACTAAATGCAGTGGATACGAATCCAATTGAACCTTTGTACATGTTACTACAAACTCAACACGAAAAAAAACATAAACTCAAAAAGAACGAGAAAGGTAGCTGTTCCGATCGTCTAGCAAGCATCGTTCTCAAGCAGCTGCCTATTCATCATTGTTTTGGCACTGGGTCATATGTTGTTTCACTGTTCGTGAAAGCTTCTAAATAATATCACCAAACTCCAGAATTCGGAGAGCAATGAAAGAAATTTTCAGACTTGAAAGAGTAAGTGAACAAAACAAGACGTTGCCCTCCTAACTTAAAATCAGCTACGGTTTTCCGATATGAACGGGCATCCCCCCAATTGCTTTGCCAAGCCTCGGTACTAATAGTGTCGCAGTTGTCCCATCGATTTCTATTGATTTCGTTGCAATAGAAATATCCTTTTATAACTAAATAGTGTTGGTTGAAAGAACCGAAATATTGAGAACAATTGGCAAGAAGAAACGATAGAAAACAGTTGAAGTGTAACTAAACATAAAGAAAGAAAAACGAACGACAACGCACAGGTGGAAGGGTACGTGTCGCCAAGGAAAAAGAATACTTAATCCTAAAACAGCAGCAAGCTTATTGAATGTCTGCAGTCCGACCCACAGAATTGTGCCGTTTTTCTTACGCGTAGAACCGCTCAATGACGTCCTTGTTGTTTGCTGCCACAACGTTACGTTTTACCTTCAACGTAGGACCTGCAAATAAAAAAAAATAAGTATCTTCTATTAATTACAATAACAAACAAAAAAAATAAATGGAAAAAAATACGAAAAGATATTTCCTAGAAATCGCCTTAAAGTTCAAATTAAATCCTGAGTCACGAAGAATGATGCGAACATATAAATAAAACACGTCTAGTTCGCACACTTTGTACATTTCTCTTCAATCATAGCGCTTAAAATTTAACAAACTTACATTTTTGATTTATGAGATTTTAAAAGTTCAAAGAAATTAAAAACTATCAAATAGGATGAATAAATAGGGTGAACCGTTGGCATCAACTTGAAACTGAAATAAACGATGTTTACTAGCTCTTTAGACAACTTACCGAGCTCTCCTCCGGGCACAGAAAAGTCCGCAGTCAGCAATGCATACTTCTGGATCTTCTGTGCGTTGGATATGGCTTTCTTGTTTGCTCGATCAATTCCATCTTGAATTGCCTTCAACACCTGCCAAAGAGAATATTTATTAGCATCTCGTAACCAAATAAAAAATATTGTGTTCTTACCTTCGGACATGGTCCTGCCGCATGGATCTCGCTCAGTTTGCTGTACTCAGCCCCGAACTCCTTCAGCGCGGCAATCGTCTCGGGCGTTAGTTCATCCTTCGGTGCGCCAGTGTCCAAGTTCATCTGCGTTTTAATTGTGATCAGCATGGTGAGGAATTTTCGCTTGTCACCCACCAGGAAGGCATTGCTCACGAACGGCAGCTCGTTCTTGACGAGATTCTCCACGTGCACCGGCGGGATATTTTCACCGCCTGCAGTGATAATCAGTTCCTGTGACACAAATTGAACGTTAGACTCTATCTAAGCGCAATCTGCGCGGATGGTTTGCCCCGGAAGGCTGGTGTGGATGATACCTTAATCCGGCCGGTGATGTAGATAAAGCCGGCCTCGTCCACGTAGCCCACATCACCCGAGTGCAGCCAGCCTTCGTCGTCGAGCGCTTCGTGCGTTTTCTCCTCCTCGCCAATGTAACCCATGAGGATGTGCCGGCCGCGCATGCAAATCTCACCGTGGCCCCGCTCGTCCGGTTTTTCGATCTTCGTCTCGCAGCCCCCGAGCGGTTTTCCGATCGTATCGAAATTGTAGCTATCCGGTGCGGTCAGCGAGTGTGCTCCGGACGACTCAGACATACCGAACGCCTCGTTGATCGGCATGTCCAGGCTCATGAAGTACTTTTTCGTTTCCCGATCCATCGGAGCGGCAGCCGTCGCCAGCGTGATGCACCGACTGAGCCCGAGTGCATCCTTTACCTTGGAGAGAATGAAGTTTTTTACCAGCCGATACTGCCAGGAGTTGGTTGGTTTGCTGCAATTTATAATATTTAAAATCAATTATTAGAGTCAACATGCATAAACAAGAATCAATTCATTTTTTTACAATTCTCTTTTTCGTATCACCACTTACCCTTCCATCGCATTCAGATGATGCTGCAACGTGACGCTCTTCGCCCAGCCGGCCACCAGTTTCTTCGCCGCACCGCTCTGCGCCCCCACGGCCAACATCTTCTCCTGAATCTTCTCGTAAACGCGCGGCACCGCTAGCATACGCGTCGGTTTCGCCTCCTGCAGCGTGTTAAGCAACGTGCCCTTCATCGCGTCCTTGTCCGCAAAGTACACGGTGCAGGCAAACTGGAGCGTCAGGAAGATGTCCACCATCTGAGCGGCCACATGGCTCAGGGGAAGGAAAGAGACGAGCACCTCCTCCGCGTATCGGATCTGGTGCAGCCGCTTGCCGATCGAGTACGAGTCCCAGGTGAGGCTGTCGTGGCTCAGCATGACGCCCTTCGGGTTACCGACCGTTCCGGACTGTCAGAAAAAAACGGGGGAAAAATTAGAGCTCTACCTCCTATTTGTGCGTTAAACTTACTAAGTGCTCCATTACTTACCGTGTACACCAGGCAGCAGCATTGATTGATGGCTATATTGGCTAAGCGATTCTTATACTCCTCTTCCACGTCGTCCACGTTCATTTCTTCCAATTCCGACCACTGGAAAAACACAAAAAAGGTTCGTTATTGTTAGTATCCTTTAAGATTCGAAACTAAACATTAAATTTATAAATTGTAATTTATATTAAAGAAGGGAAAGTTTACTCAGATACTCCAGACACTTTCGTATTGTTCAATGTAATATGTATAATGTTATACAACAGTTTTCAAAAGAAAAAAATAGTTCACAACTCATATACCTCGTAATTAAAAAAAAATATATCCAAATTTATTTATGACAAAACATATTTAAAACAAATTCAAATCAGAACAACTTCCGCACAATCGCTGCTTATTTAACCACAAACGAATCAATTGTGATGCAAATGGTGTCGCCTATAACAATTGCACAAAATTGCTCCAAGACGCGCGAAATAATCGACAATTACCCTGCACAGTCCCCGGCCGGGCTCGAAGGCTGCAGGAAGTCCGCTTGTCGAGGGAGTATCCTGGGGCCTCCGACCGAACCGCAACCGTCAAATGAAAGCATTTTTTAAAAGAGTTGAATAAATTGCGATCGAAGTCAGGAATCTTGTCCCCAACGGTTCCACGTCTCGCAATTATTTTCCCTTCCACCGAACGGAGCGAAACATTGCCAAAGCAGGGGTTGAAGGAAATGGAAGGACTGTTTGGAATGTGTTGTGCTTTTCGAAAAATTTAGTTTCAAAAAGATGAAGCAACTGCGGCAGTATAGCCACAAAGCACAGCGTATCGACAACCCCAATCCCAGGTCCTGCGGTAGTCCGGTCACGATTCAACCGGAACTCATTCTGGTGTTCAATTCCGGGCTGTTCCTCCAGCTCCTCTTTGTCCATCGCCATTAGATTGCCGCTCTGTATCATTTCGCTGTCTGTCAACCTCCCCCTTTTCCCAAGCCGGGAACTATTATCTGCATTCTTGACAGTGGTCATGGGACGTAAACAGAGCACACTCTGCCCTGTTTGGGGAACATATTCTGAGAATTGCTCGCTTTGTCTTTCCATTCCTGCAACACCCTCCCCCCGAGACTATCGGCAATTTTCGCATCCGATTTCCAATTGAGGAAGCAACCAGGGAAAGTGGAGTCAGTAATAACTGAACTATCTTAGTGGATGGGAAATGTCGACCCCAGATAGCGAAGAAAATGCACAGAGCACCAAACACAATATTTCACCAGCTCCCATCGACCGTTGAACTTCTTTATCTAGGGGCTTTTTTTCAGGAAACAGGTCCATTGTCCTGATAGCTAGTGGAAAAAGTTGGACAAAACTAACAAATTTGATTCAATCTACGCCAAATTGCATACAAAGACGATAGTACAATTATTAACAAAACAATCTACAAACAGTTAGAGGTTCTTTGATGTTGTTCTTCCGTTATCGAATACTTTTTTCCCTTGTCTTTGTATAACAAAACCTATGGAAATTTCAAAACCTATGGAAAGTCAGCTAGAGGTTCATTTTTCCACAGAAAAACCCATTTTCCCAGCTGCCGGAGGTACTCCAGACGGAAAAGTACATTAATTTCACGTTACCAATATTCTGTCGTGTGAATCTTCAATCGAAGAAAGCGAGGGAAACTCGGTCCAACACACTCCTACGCGCAACATATATCAATCATATGCGAAGAAAAATTGACTATTTCCACCAGCGGTAGCGGCCCATTCACGGTGTCGCAATATCTGTGTGTATGCGTTTATGGCAACATGATTGGATTGTGCGCCCACGCCACCCCAGTGCCTCACCACCGTCCCGAACGTGTCTCGTGTCTCGTGTTGAGCACATCCCGTGGAAGGTCTGAGACGGCCTCGCGTAAGGAAGTGATGGAAATACGGCCAACAGCAAACCAGCAAACGTGAAACCCTCGAACGGTCGGGACCGCCCAGTGAAGCCGCTGCCATGAATTGCCAACAATTTGCTGTGAAATTGTGCTAACATTTGGCCTGCTGTTTGTCGTACTTTTGCTAAGCGCTTCCGGGCGCCTCTCGTTTGCCTTTCGTTTTTCTCACCCACGGGGTGGTTCGTGTTCCGATCGATGCTGTTCCGGTTGTAGTGTTATTATTCTTCTTGTTTTCTGCGGAGAATTTTCCCTCCCCACTCCACGCCTCGCTCCATGTCTTCGAGAAAGCCAAAAACCCAAAGCACGATGGTATGATTTATTTTGTACGATTATTTATGATATATTAAGCGCGTTTTCTTGGTTTCCGCAAGCTGCGCATGAGTTGTCCCTGGCGCTACTCTACCACCGGCCACCGGAAGGGACCTTCTTCAGGCTCCTGGTGACGAAAGGAACATCAAGTGGAACGCTGCAGCACATCGCCCGCACCAGCGGAACGTGGGGAAACACAGCAACATGCTGCGGCATGCGACGAACAAACTGCCTTCAAATGAAACATATTTTTAAGTTTAAAAAATATGCGCCACACGACTCACCGTCCGATTGCCACCGAAAAGATGAAGAATGAGAAAGCATGGGGAGGTGGCGGCGAGGCGGGGTGGTTGATTGGGGACTGATGATGATGCTGCGACAATGCTGCCGTACCGTCTCGCAGACAGGATTTACGTGTTTCGCTGCGGACGGTAGTGTTCCGGAATCGAAAGTGAAATGACGAGTGAGAATGCTTCAAACAGATGTAACACAACGGCACCCACCCGATCAACCCGGTGTTCCGGAGGCAGTGGTGGCGAACCAAATGCTGCAAATCAACCTAGTTATCTGTTAATTGAAATATATTTGCTTCAAATATCCAAAGGGTTCATTGTAGAGTTGTGTAATTCAGATTCATGAATCTGAATGATTCTTTACGTTTAACAGTTAAAGTTGTATCAACGGACGAGAAGTGATGATCCAAAAATGGATAGAGGGACCCCTGTTTTTGGTCGCTTGATCTGCGCCAATCAAAGAATCGTGGAGATTCGTGACGGATCCATGAAAGATTCATGGAGATTCATTAGGGTTTTGAGAAGTTTGGTTTGAAGAATCGAAACACTAAAGATTTATGAATCCATCTGAATGAATCTTAGGTGAAAGATTCATATGAATGAATCTCACCAAAAGATCAATTAAACACAAGACTAGTTCATTGTAGTTTTGATAAGTTGATGTATTTTACAAAATCAACCTTTATATTTTTTAATACTTAATTTTGATTGCTAATTGCGAGTAATAATTAACAAATATTTACAGCAGCAATCGAAGTTTGAGCAAAAAGTGGTTGATAACACGCTGATAGACTATTTCATAATTAAAAAAAATATTGCAACTATGTGATACACTATTTCAATAACAACCGAAAATAAATTGGCTTATTATTCTGTTTTAACATCAAAAGAGCATAATATTAACCAAAATAAGGTTGAGCAAAGTTCCAAAAAAATTGGGAGGGCTCCAAAAAGTGTCCGCGTATTCTTATACCAACCTTTGTTTCAATCATTCAGTTGAAAATGGGAAAATACTCATCAGTACGGTCAGTGGTTTGCCAATTAGTCAATAACATTTTTATCCCCTCATTGTACATCTCTCACAATCTCATCCGTATATTCCAGAAATGTTCAAGTGTTTCAACCAGTAGATTATTCATTAAATATTTTAAACAAAACTTAGACTTCCCCAATGACAGTGGTTCGCCATTGCTGTTTCTTCGTGTGCGGGAGAAGTTTGTATATTTTGGAACATCTTTGATCGTTGTTATGTTTAATTTTTTTTACACACAGAAGGGACTTGGAACTGAAACCGGCAAGTTGCTCGAGCATCCGTTTATATGACGCCATTAGGACGCCACTGCGGATAGTGAAAATGCGTCACATCGCAGGTGTCATCATCGTTAATGTTTGGGCTCGGTTCACCGCCGACGTTCAGAACTGTACCGACCCGGCTTGACGCCACGCGTTAAGAAAATGGCGTGGGAAAAACTAAATCGACAAGAAAAGAGAAGCAACACTCCTCGGCAAGGGGCCTAAACGGGGGGGCCCAGATGTTACTGCCATCGCTTAAACCTTCGAGGTTTGCTTAGGTCATGTACCGGTCTGATTAATGATGTACTGTACTTTTTGCCCCGCTGCTGCCTTGTTTCGAGCGTTTCCCGAAAAGGCCCGCAGCAAGACGCAAGATCATAAGGAAACCTGCTTACGGTGGACTAACTTTTCGTTGAGCTACTACCGGAATGAAACGGAAGGTTAGCAGGGATATGACAGAGGCGATTCTCTAAAATAGCATTGCCCGAAATTAAAGAGCACAATTGGATCCAGTCGGGTCCATGAGAAAAGTCTTGCCAGAAGCGAATGAAACTATCTGTTTCAAGAATGAAGGATTCCACTTACATTTGTATCGGACATAAACACACGTTTAAATTTTTGTTACACAATATTTCACAAAATTAAAACGCCACGTATCGGGATTGCAAACTAAGAAGAGACTCAAATAAATACCAAATTAAAACAGATCCTTTTAAAACCTAACCTCCTTATCTGATTTTTTATCGGTTTAAATGGCTTTCTGGCAATAGTGAACAGCAGAACTCGGTAGAACAAATGGGAAACAATTTGAAAATTACCAAATCTGTCCTGTTAATCCTAGCATTCGAATTCGAAACGCTCGAAATGAGATAACGAGGAAAGGTGAAAACAAAAAACAGAGCTTTTCGATTTTTCTGACTCCATTTACGCCAAGATGCATATTTGTCTAAACAGGAGAGGATGAAGTAGGAAAATCATGGAACGGAACGGAACAAAAAACTACCCACAGCCTTTGTTTTTCCACCTTAGCTATTCCACTCGTAGCAGTTGGAACTTATTTGCTGTCCGTCGTTTTTCCGTTTAGTTTTTTGTTTAAATTAGTATCCTTTTTCCAACGTATCCGTAGATTATCGCTTAAATTTGGCACCTACCTCACACAGTCGGAACGCCACCCGATCCCGTCCTGGGTGGTAATGAAAATTCCAATAAAAACCTAATTGAATTGAAAATACTTCAGCCCCACTTCAGACCGTTTTTCTCGCGCCTATTCGCCTCAGTGCCTTCTTTTCGTTTGTGCTTCCAATTTGAAATATACGCTGCTGCGCTGTTTGCTTTTTCCCTTCGATCCGAAACATGAAGCACCCCACACCCTCATTTCCTATTTTTTTCATCCACTCCACAAAGCCAGGCGGTTTCCTGGATGTCCTGGATACGGTGGAGAATCATTCTCTCGAAATTCTCGTTCCCAACATCGGCGCTGGCCTCCATCATCATCAAAACCGTCGCCAGCAAACATGACACTGGCGTCCCAGGACGGAAGCGGAAGCTGCTTACAAATTTCTAGTCCCTCACTGGAGCGTAGGGGAGGGAGGCAAGGACTACAAAAAATGCCGAGAAACGGGACACCATTTGCTGGCGGATGTTCCGAGGTGCAATAATAGAGCCGCAGAGCGGATGATGTAGGCACAACAGGCAGCGACATTATTAAATGGTGTCATTTGGTCCCGCACCTGGCCCATGAAAACATTATCCATGGCGGAACAAAGTCGTGTCAATGAACAGATTCTAGCCAGTTCTATCTCCTGCCCCTGTTAATGGTGGTGCATGTATATGCAGAAGAAAAGTATCCATTTAATTTTCATTAAACATAATCTTTTAAAAGGTAGTTTCAAGGTTCCACAACAGTTATTGCTTTCCTGTCGCGTTTGCAGCCTTCTGTAGAAGGTGAAAAACAGGAGAAAAGTTCATTCTTCGTCACTTAACTATGCACACAAAGAAACTAACGTTTAAAAGCTTAATACAGAATGTTCACTAAGCGAGAGCCCCTTAAAAATTCCGAAAAAATGATTTATTAACACGCATGCTTCTAAAAAAACAGTTCAATTACCAACGAACGCGGAAAGAAGATAAAAAAGCTTTACAAAAAAGTTGATAAAGCAGATACGAACGAGAAAATGTATCAGTTTGTAAAAAAAACAAATCACACACCTAGAGCAATATCAAAGTGAATCAAGTGTAACTCTTGGTGTATGTGCTTGCGTAAATGGCCCAAAAAAATAGTGAAAAAATGATGAATTATACGAATCGTTTGATGTTTTTTACCCTTCACGCGAGTCCTACTCCTACAGAAAACAGTCGAAAACAACCCGCTGTTCAGGCGTATTAAACAAAAAAAAACGACCGGGATGCACTCCATCTGCTGACTTCACAGATTGCACTGTGGATTGAAACACTTTGAAAATGACTTCAAAATTACTGAGCCAAAACTGCTTACGAGTAGCATACTCGACTGAAACGAACACGATACGATAAGGTTATTATATACCATAGATCGAAATAAAGTTGTTCGTTTTGTTTTGTGGCATTCAACTCAAATGAATAATAAAACTTTTCTTCATGTTGCGATATTTCAACTATTTCGCCATGCCACTTTTCCACTTGCGACAATCTAAACATGTTATGAAATTGTGTAAAATTAGAATACTGTGGTTAAACATTTATCCTATCGTATTCCAGTGTGCAAGCTTAAGCTGCATGATATAATTTTCAGCTTTAAGTTTTTTTTATTCTTAACGTAAAATACATAAACCATCGAGCATCGGCAAACGAGCGAGCAAACAGACGGTCCGACTTACCCGATAGAAGCCATCCTCCCGTTTGACGTACGGTGCGTACGGTGGCATGGTCTGGATGACGGCCTTCAGGTTTGGCAAGTTCGAACGAATCGATAGGACCTTTTCCATCTGCTTCGCATCGTCCACCACCACGATCTGAGCCCGCGAGCTCTCCAGGACGTGTTGTGTCGACTCTGGCGAGTTGGTCGTGTATACCCCGGTGATGATACCGCTGGAAGATAACAAAAAAGTACATTAATGGAACCCTGCGAACCCTGGTTCCGTACTTCCCGCACGGCGGGACACTTACCCGGCGTGGATGGCCGAAAGCTCGGAGACAAACCATTCCGGGCTGTTGAACGCCAGCACGGCAACCGTGTGAAGCGGCTCGAGTCCGAGCTTGACGAAAACCTTGGCCATGTGGTGGACGCGTTCGCGGTACTCGCGGTACGTCACCGTCTGCCACTGTTTCTGCGCGTTCCGGAAAACCATCGCCGGATGGTCCGGGTGGTCGCGCGCGGTTCGATCCATCAGATCTGGTACCGAGAGCGGATCGAGCGAGGCCAGTCCTTCTTTGGCGATGCGCAGCTTCACCGGGACGGCTGGATCCGTGCTGACGTAGCTGTCCGCTGGCAGGATGCGTCCCTTCGGACCCGTGCTAGCCGACGGCGGCTTTCCATTCTCTTCGCCCGACATGATGTGCGGTTCCTTGTTTTTAATTCTGTACCTTTCTTCCCTGTCTCACTGTAAAAGATAGATAAATGAAGGGTTGCAACGTTTAAATAGATGAAATAACAGACTGACCACATCAATTAACTAAAGGTTATATTTTTCCACTTCATTATGACGCAATTTGTACTTAACCTGCTATCGTATGGTATCTGGTAGCTCGAGAGCCATTTGGGAAGATTAAAGATTAATTGCCTTGGAAAAATGTGCTTTGTCATGGATCGTGCGATCATAAGCTTAATCTGGTGGTATGTTGCTTTAAGGCCCTGTTCAAATCACTAATTTATTATACCCAAGATCACAATCTCCCTACAAATATTATTTTACTGCTTCTCCACGACATCATAGTAGTAAACATCTAAAAAATGGCTTAAAACAAAATCTTGCAAATTCAGAAAACGAAGGAGCGTAATTATTCTTTCCTTAAAATATTAAATTTGTCTCTATGGTAACATGTTCACCAGTTTTGAATGGTTTGACTTCAAATTCTGTGTAACTGTAAGTTTTTCTGTAACTGTGTATGAAATTTTAAACAAGGTTCTATCACGTTTTTAAATAAGCTGAAAAATTAAACTTTTATGTTCATTACGTTGACTCATGTTTTAGAAATCTTAATTCTAAAGAAACCATGACATTAGACATTCTCTAAAGTTACTTTTCCATTTAAAAGATGGATTCACATTTATTACATGCTCCCAAACCCAACGCACAGATTTTATGTTTTTACAAACCAGCTACATTAACTACAATGTAGCATCAATGCTTTTCATTTCAATATATGAAATGAGCAACACTTTTACGTAAATTTTTTTTCAAAGACATTTTACATCAATTCTGCCACGTAGCGTGAGATATTAAACTAAACTTAGCAAACTTCCGACAAAAGTGAAAAATAATTTGCCAAATTTCATTAGCACACAATCAACTATCGCCCCCCACCGAACGTTAATGTGCATTTCCTAAACCTTAAAAGCACATTAATCATCAGCTTTTCCTGTTGCGTTTCGCACACGAATAGTGTGCAAAACCTTAAATCCACCAAACTGCACATATGTGGCCTCCGGAAGGGCCAAATAAAGCTGAAAGAACTGCACCAGCATCTCACTTGCAGAACGCAGTGCTAGGGAAATACTACGAAAGGAAGATCAGCTGAGCTTACAGCAACCCGAAAGCGAACCGCGTGACGCAAACGACCATCCGACTCGAGTTTGATTGATAACGTGTAATCACTATCAATGATCCTGCCAAAAGACACCCCTACCACATGCACCTACCCCCCGGGGATGATCTATGGAACGGGTGTGCAAGTGCACATGCACCATTGCACCCATGTGTTGCGACCCGTGTAGGGGTTTTGGTGCTAGCGTAATAAGTTTTATCATCAAGCGCAAGTGCAGTTTTACTCGTGCACGTTGGAATGCAGCAAAAGGCGCTCGTCGGGAAGCCGGATGTACGGAAGAAAAGTGGTGCTAGCGTATTACTACGCCCCTGTGGCCCAAAACGGAGGACGCTTTGGAGTCGCAGCATGGGATGAAATTCGACTGCTTACTCCCTTTTCATGATACCGAGCCAGTTTTCTCAAGTGTTTGCACCGAAAGGACGATGATGATGCATCGCTGGATCGAAATAGTGACATAACACAAGACTAATAGTTCTTGTTATCAGTTTGTCGAGGGATATTGCGGGCAAGCAATCTTTGCCTTCGCCACTCGGTGGCAAAACGATCCGAAGCTCTGGTGCAGGACAGGGTGCCGGAAAGGACCCTCGAAATCGGTGGCCAGCTCGAAAACACTTTGTCGAAAAATGCCACACCCCATCCACCATCCTATTTGACCCGGGTTGCACAAGGCACGTTTGATGATAAAACTGGATAAAATGCTGCATATGCAAGCCGGGGCCCGGTTAGCTGCACTTTGCCGGGATCGGTCAATGTTTGCTGCTGCTCGCTGCTTTCTGCTCTTCTGGAGTTGGATTGCAAACCCGTAAAATCCCTATTTATGAGCACCGACAACTTCTACAGCGCGGGTCTGGGGTGCAATCGAAAACAAGCCAGCGAGCTGGATGGAACCATCCTTTGCTCTAGACGGACCAGAAAGCGAGAATCTGGTGCGATAAGTTGTCGGTTTGAAGTATACTGCGCTGCCGACGTTCCACCATGCCCACCATTCGTGCATTTCACCGAGGATGAGTATTTTCCAACATTCCAACAACCGGCATTTATACACACACAGGTTGACGGAAATAAACAGGCATCCCGAACGAGTACGGGAAAAGTAATCCGCATGTCTTATGGTTCCTCCGTTTGCTCACTCTAAATCGATGAAGCAGTAGTTTCTGGGCGGCAAGTAATAAAAACGAAACTCAATGTGTGCTCACGAAGCCCATATACATCCTTCGTCAGATGCAGCAATTGATCGTGATGGTTTATTTTCGCACTCATGCTACAAGTAATTCAACAATCTAATAGTTTAGCTTCCGAGTCGATGGATGCCGGGTGAATCAAGCATTTTAATCGGAGTTGGTAGCAGCGGTTAGCGTTTATTTAGTAGATTTTGAAATATTTATTGCCCCCAAAGTTAGCTCCACTACTTTTCATTTAACCCTAAAAAGCTCGAAAAGTTAAACCAGGTTCAACGAAAAGGAAGTTGAAACGTCTTCAGGACGCTTTTCGCTCACGTAATATTTAACAGTAAACTTCATAAAAACCTAATCTTCAACATTTAACGCTTGTGTAAGCTGTACATTAAGAACACACCTTTCTATATCCTTTAAATTATTATTAACAATAAATTATAAAAATAATGTAAACAATAGAAATTTTTCTTCTGTAAATAGAAGAAACAAAAATGCAATCTGCACAAAGTCATCCTTTTTTTTTTAATCAAATAACAACGGTACGATGCATAAAAGCAATATTATTGATGATAACCCGAACACCGATCTATAAAATATACTGTCGAATTACGGTATCTCTCATGGGCGAGAGGTAAATTACCGTTAAGGAATGAAAATAATTATAATGATTGCGCTTACATTCATTCCTTATTTGTACTTAATTACCAATATTTCATCATCACCCACATATTTCAGTAATTTAGTTTTTCTTCTACGTTGCTAATTATAGATCTTCAAAAATATCAGAAATGCATTCAATAAATCACAATATGCTTTGCCTATCACATCACGAATCAATCACAATGCATTCAAAAATATTTAATTTCGATGCTATGTTTTCCCCGTTTATCTTTTCCATGCAACTTCTACCTGTTACGTTTCTTTTCGCGATTTCTGATAACACAATCTAACACCACATTGCATTACACAAAACTAGAAATTGAATTGTGCTTATTCATCCATTATTTGATCGGTTTGTAGACACGACAATTGATGGCGATGTCGTGTAAATCAGCTGACTGCACCTGGATACCGAGGATAGACCTACGTAAGGCCGCATATGTTGTTACCCCTCCCGCTATCTCAGCCCCCTCCCCTCCTCTCCACCCACTTATCTACGAAACCTTCAATGATGCAATTTTCAGCAATCTCATCCCCAGACCATTGATAAGGCGAACGATAAGAGTGCTGTGTGGAGGGCTATTTTGGTTGGGGAATAATTGGAATTCGATCTCAACCAAGCACAGCCCCTTTCAGCCTTCGTAACCCCTCCCCCCTTACCACCACTTTTCCACCACCCGGCACCAACGAGAACGATCCAATGCGAGTACTTTCGGTACCGAAGCATAAGTGTTCCTGTTGTTAACCACGGTGGCGATAATTGTTTGCTCGAGAATTCAAACAATTTATCGCACTTTTTGTTTTGTTTCGTTACGGGGTAATAAAATGCATGTAATCGTTCATCATCCGTGTGTGAAATTTTATTTTTAAATACCTACGACGATGGACGCCAAAGGGAAAGCTCGAGGGGTTTGGCGGACCAACACTTCCGCGAAGATAACGTTAATCCCCGAATGGACTTTAAAGCGCTTAAGCCACTATTGAGCCATCGAAATGGGTCGGAAAAGCCCATATGGTTGGATAATTTGCTTCCTTATAGCAGTGTGAATTACCAATTTAATTTAATTAAATTTGTGCCTTTTTTATGTTACACAAAAATGTTAGATCATATGCTTATTTTTGGAACTAGGTTAAAAAACCCGACATTTTCAAAACTTCCTTCAATGATCTCCATGAAACGCCGCGCTACACGTTACCTATTACATTTTTCATCATCCATTTTAACACGTTTGCTTCCACGGTGGAAGGCAAGATGTATGTATTGTTATAGAAAACGGAAAAGTAAAAGAAAATCTGTTAACCTTCGAAAGGCAGCGCCATCGGTAGTTAAGATAACACAATCTGATTTCTATTCGATATGACTCATTAAAGATAATCAACATTTTGGAAAAAAAAACACTAAAACCCGCAGCAGATCGAACCATATTTAACCAGTAACATTATTAAAATAATCAACAGTGGTTGCCTGCAAATGCTATACAAACAATTGTATTATTAAGAAAAATTTAAAGTTCTGTATACGATCGCCAATAAAAGTAGACTGGCGATCGTGTAAAGAAATCTTATTTCTTCTTCTAAGTTGATCAAATGCCTATTTATAAAAAAAAACTAGTTATCTTTTGCACATAACAAATTTGCCTAATTTGCAAACGATTATCGGAAAGGTAGAAATGCAAATGTAACACTTGTTTGACGTTGAAATGAGACTCCTATCAACCTTTAGCAACAAAGTGCATTCGGTTCCATCCTAGAGCTCAAAAGGACCACTATCAGCAGTGGCGGACCTTGCACTTTGATCCTTTGGCCTATCGATCCAAATCAGACAAGATGTTAGTTACATAAGAATACATTTTACAAATTTCCCTCTCTCTTATTCTTTCTTATATACTCTATCTTTCCCGCCTTTTTTGAGGTGCGCATGCAAATGACCTTAAACCTGTAGATAAGTTTCACCAAGATCCTGTAGAATCCTTGCGCTATAAGATCTCACATTTTCAATTGCTTTAGTAGCTGTTTGCCTGGAAGCACCTTCCATTCCTTGACCCTTCGGTTGAGGTTAATCGTACTAGAACTAAGTCACTCACATGTCCTACACGTGGCCAGTCGTCGCTGCTCGAACCGTTTTACACTAAAACTACACCACGTCACTGCCAGACGGACGGACACTACGATACGATCGAGGCGCGGAACTTACAAAAAGATGGTTGTGGACAAGTACAGCAGCCACCTGCGGCCTTCGAGCGTGCCTGTGCGAAACTGAGAGCCAGCGTCAGCTCGATCCCACTACGAAAGCGCACCGTGCTCGACCCGATGGCCAATACGTCTGTCGATACGGCGTGTCCCGGAGAGTACCCGGTGCCGATCCACGCGATGTGGTAATATATTGAATCGGGTAATCTAATCACCAATTGGGGCCCCCCGACCACACAATCACCTTCCCTCCGCGCCGGACCGATACGGGCAGCCAACCGGTAATGCATCGCTGCTGCCTTCGTGTATGCCACGGATCCAACATCTTCTCCGAAAACCGAACAGGATTGACGTGTCGACGGATATGTGTGCGCTTCATCTCGGGTTGATAAAATCGAACGTTCGACAGGGTAATGGACGGTTTATCAGTACAATGAACGAACACGCACACATGCGGCTGACCTGATCCTATGCACCCTGTTGGTCGCGGTAACGATCGCACCGCACTCGCCGTTGTCCTAGCTGATCAAATGCGGAGCCGCTACGCTCAGCCTCCATGCAGGAATGGCCTGAGTTCTTATCGACGGTGCGTGTGCGTGTACAGCCGAAATACTACCTACCCTCGATGACGCTCGCTGATAGCCTCGGCGCCTCGGAAACAGACCCTAATACCAGCACTCGACAGCGTGCAACGGTCGTACACTGCAACTGATAACAGCGATAACGAATACTACTCTTTGGATTGGAAATGTAACAACAAAAAAAAACACTGCCTCATCGGCACACGTTTTCGTAGCTATTTTGATAGCGTCTTTTCTAGAGTCAAAAACCGATTTAGTTGTTTTGTTTCCCATCCAGCTCTATCCCGGATGCACGCTAAGTATTTCGTTCAAACATATAATCAACGGACCACATAAATTGATAATAAGTGTCTAAGACACTCTTAGCAGATTA
Organism: Anopheles ziemanni; assembly: GCF_943734765.1. Taxonomy (NCBI): domain Eukaryota; kingdom Metazoa; phylum Arthropoda; class Insecta; order Diptera; family Culicidae; genus Anopheles; species Anopheles ziemanni. The sequence goes on from NC_080705.1 coordinate 40,803,931, forward strand.
TTTGGCTTTTTTAATTAAAAACATGGACTTTGTACTCGTCTAGAAAACGCTTGCCCGGCAGCACGCTCACGCCTAAACTGTTTTGCTAGTGTAAGTAGTCAAAATCAATAGTATTTTACGGATTGTAGTAACAACTCATCTTTTCGATTAGGTGTGTTTTAGACTACGATCCTTATTAAAAATATAGCGATAGATCTGTATTAATATACATTTAAAAATTATTAGAAAAATATTTTAAGCATATTTTATTAAGATATGCACGAATCGGTTTGTTTATTATTATTATTATTATTTCACTGAACCACTATAATAAATGATAAGATAATATCACACTAATAAACTCTTCTGGTGCATCAGTTCAGATCGATCTAACTGAAATGGTTCTATGCAAGTGTGGTCGCTGACACTATTCCTCTAACCATAATCCGTTAAAGGTTCAAAGAATAAGTATTTATTCAGTCACAATAAAATATATAGTTATGTTAGCGACCCATCCAGACTCCCAACACGACATCGCATAGCGAAGGTGCGACATCAGCAGATCCCAGCGGGAACGTGAGAAAGAATGCCGCGTGTAATAGGAGCTAGCGAGCGTAAACGGAATAGGAGCAGATTAGGCGAGTTAAAAACTGGGCCGGTCGGTGGACCAGTCTTGTTCCAGTAACCATACGATCAAGTACTTATTGTTGTAAGAAGGTTTTTTTAGTTAGATTAATACAGTTAGAACCTAATGAGTTCCACATAATTGCATATGTTTCGTATTGCTCTGCTCTTGTCGTAATATATACAACCACAAATCATCGTAAACGTAAAAATCCTCGTCATTCGAACAATGATATTTTCACATCGAACACTTCTAAAGTGCGTCGTTTCGAAACTTGGAAAGTTGCAGAAGCATGGAAATATATACCACCCTATAATGACTATACCCTCACCGATCGTTTCTTCCCTTTATCAGCCTTTTTTTTCTTGGCTTTAATAACCGTTTCAGATAATAAATCATCACCACTACGCATGTAGCAACAATCACGATGCGATAGATAACTCTAATCAAACATCGGGCCATATCTTTGGCTGTTAATAAGCAAGCGCGCTTAGAATTTATGGCGGTGTCTTTTGGTAAAAATTATCTTGCTCATTATTAAGGCACTTTGTGCGACACGATAGGAATTGTGAAAAAGGGCAGGCAGCATGTACAAATCCTAACATGTAATGTAGAAATGTTGTGTAGAAATTGTATTTTTGTAATGTGAAAGTTTGGTCAAAATATTGCGTGTTAGGTGGGGTAAATATATAATCTTGAATCAGTAGAAATAGTATATTTTACTCCCAAATTCAACGTTGCATCCACATTTTCGGCTTTTTTTAAATTTTAAACTAAGATGTTATCTCTATGAGTAACATGCTGGGTATAATTAATGCTTGTTAGTGAACAGAGATAGAAACTATGGCGAATCTTCAAATTCTGGATTCAAATACGAAGCCCTAAGAAGCCACATCGTAGAGATGACTTGCATTAAATACCGTTTGTATATTGACTTGTTGGTGCTTGATCTTTCTCCCGACAGGCGAAAGGGTAACCAAGATTAGAAGCTTATGAATCGCACATCACCGGCCATACTCCTCTTATCGCGGACCGGTACACACCAAACAACATGGCCTAACATTCTACGATTCAGTGCAGCGTACTATTTGAACTTGACGATCTGAAGGACATCAGGCGGGTGTGTTATGGTTGAACTCTTAAACTGCGGAACTGCGCTCCAATTTTGCTGACCGACTTTCACTTGACTGGTCAGATGTATAATTACTATTTACAACTTGTTTCTTCCAACATTGCTAATCTTGGCCGCATCACACCACCCGACATTGACCAATGAAGCGGTTATAGAAAAAAATCATCCGATATTCAGACGCCACTACCCATCCTCTTATCTGGACAAAACAATGAACACTTATTATCTTAGCACGAAGGCTCGTCCAGCGTATCTGTGAAGGGTCTCGTCTTACGATGGTCTTATGAATGACGTCTACCAAACATCGTTGCAAAGTGAAGCATAAACATAGCTTAAACCAGCTTCTATTTGATTTTATTATTCTGTTTTTTTAACAGATGTTGCTCTGAGCAAACAATCAAGGTGAAATGCAGAATGAAAATTTGCAAGGAGAACCTATGTTAATGGTGAGGAAAACAGCTTGTTTAGAAAACCGACCCTGCTATTGCAGTGGTGTAATCTATGAATTATAATGCAGTACATTGCAACCTATAACCTACATATCATCTTCCTTTCGCCAATTGTTTAGCTGAAACGGTTTGGGGTTTGCATTTTGGCCATCAAATTTGCAACTTGTCCACTTGAGGGGGATGGTTAAAGCTCCTAGTACCACCTGAATAACTCGAACTACGAGATTCCCCATAGGAGAGAGAATTGAGCCAGCCTCAGCTCACAGATCGCTATCGTGCACCAGCTTTGTTTTGGCGATCACCAAAATATAACGATTTGGGCGCGAGGCAACTATATTGGTGGTGCAGAAACATACCCGAAAGCTTGTGGAGCATAAGTCGGCCACAATTCACTTGACGGTAACACTCTCACAATACAACCATTTATCTATCGATTTTTGGGAAACGACGCAAATTTAGGGGTTCAACAAAAAAAAAGACTGACCCAAACAAAAAAGAACCCCGACATGCACAAAGGGCGACGGATGATGTTGAAACGCGTTCAATCACCGGAAAATGTTGGCGGACGGCCAGAACCCCCAGGTCGATTTGTTTGACCGAGGTTTTAGGCTGGTATTCAAATTGTTCACACCACACATTGCATGGCGCAGTCATATTCGGTCGATCTTATTTATATTTCTGCCTAAAAAAAGACTTTCTAACCCCCACCCCCAGCCCCCAGCCCCAGGGATAGAGCTGGGGTGAGTGATACATTTTATCATCTTGTTCCAAGAATAACAACTAAATTCTTCAAATACTCCGGTAGCCCCCACGACGATCATGCGACGATATGGGGCAAACCGGTTAAGGATGTTGTTTACTGTTGGTTAGGTTTTTTTATCCTCCAAACTTTCAGAATTTTCCATACCCAACGATAAGCTCAAGGAATAAGGAAGAATGGAACGAAAAACGGAGCCATTGAAATAGAAATCCTTGTGGCGAGAAGTTGTTAGAATTTTAAAAGCCGTCAATGTGCAGAAAAGTGCGTCGCTGATACTTGAGTATCTAAAACAACATCACCAGATCATTTGAGAACCAAACAGAACTGTAAAATGAGTTGGCTTATTTTTTTCAAAGAATTTTAACCACTTTAACTGATTTGCATACCTGAAGTGATCCGATGCAGTTTTGTGAGGGAAGATCGGGTTTTTTGTGCTTTCTTGTTGAAAATGCAGTTTGGTGCTGAATGCCCAAACTAAGCTTGTTTATTAACATTTAAATTATGCTTGTTTATGAATATTTCCTGGCTGCTGAATGCCTACCTGTAAGAAAGAGAAGAAAAATTATAGTTGTGATTGAACTGATCGTCGTACAGTTCCTTGTCGCCCACTTTTTATCAAAATCTATATAAGAAACATTCACAACACCTAACTGCCACAGTAGAATTGCAACTTTATGGGTCCTTTTGCATTCTCGGGGACACTCCGCCACCAAGAACCACACCTCAAACACAGCCTGTAACAGAGCAGAAGATCGTTTCCACTGTGTTAGGATGTCACGATCCACTTGTCTGCACACAGCTTCCTATCCTGGAGATGCATCCAACTCCGCGATGTTTCTAACTCGATAACTCGCGTTTGCGCATTTCGCTGTTCTGTAAGTTTGCCTTAGGTACAACGAGGTAGTAATTGGGTTTTTCCAAACCATGGGATAATGGTGTTGACAAGTTGGATAGCTCTTGCAAGCTATGGTTACAGCATTGGCATTTTCTTGCACATTAGATGGATGATACCCAGCCCAAGGCGACCAAAACGGTAAAAATAAATCGATCAGAAAAGAACGCCACTGTTGTGCGCAGTGGCACAAAGATGAAAAACGATCGTTCGTTTCGTTTTTTGTCTCACTAGTCAAAGCATTAGACCTTTGATCAGTTACAGGAATTTATTTATCGAAAACAACATGATCATTACCATCTACAAACATTCAACAACAAACGGCACACTTCAATTGCGAGAACGTAAAAAACAGTCGACGATCGATACCAGTTGCAGGATGGAAAGAGAGAAGATATTTGAACCGCCAAAATCCATGTGTCTAACGCACAACTAGTAGATCATCGGCTGCTAAGCATTCGAGTATCGGGAGACGTTATTGACCTTAGGAAACCGAGCCCCATGGTTGTCTCATTCCCGCGTATCGAACGCATCATCGCACGCTAGACGATTTGAGATGCTGTGGACGACGCAATCGTCTTTCGTAGCGACCGTCAGCGGTGAGACAAGATATGCCAAGTTATAAACAAAAAAAGCTCTGTTTCATTCGTTCCTCTAACCTCTGCCGAACCGCGTGTTCATCGATCAGATCAGTCTCTATGCTGCCTCTTTCTCTTTTACTCGCTCTTAAGCTATGTTTATTGTAGTTCTTGTTTTTTGTTATCCACCAAACCAATACCTGAATTTTTGCAATCGTCGTGACACCCGACCTCGTGGCCTTCCGGATGTACAAGCGGTGGCTGGCCGATGGCTGTAGCGCAAGAAGGATCGCGCGGTGGTTGCAGTTTTTGACGAAAATATGGAACACTGGGAACGTGGAGCTTTCACAAACACACGTATTTCTACCGATGCTAACGACACTCTATTGCGACGTTACACTGATAACCACCTTACAAAAATACAGTACTAATGCAATCCCATGAATTCAGCTGAACAAACCACAGGGAGCAGCACACGCGTTCGCACACTTTTCGGAAAGAAAGCAGACAAAAAACATCAACACTCGAAAACAAGAACTGCGAGCTTATACCGGAAACAGAGCGCGCGCAGAACGAGCCTTCGGATCGACGGCAACGACAACGGCGACGACTGTGCGTGTTGGGCTCCACAGAACGACTGATGGTGTACAGATGGATCATAGCAATCGTAGCAACCCGACCGTAGTTCGAGCGTTACTTGGATCACTGTCATCTAATCACATACACCGCGTGGCGGCTTGGCCGTGCCTTGTACTGTGCCTTCCCGCACTTTGCCCACAACTGCACTCAACCGTCGCTTTAAGCAAACACTTAGCCTCAACCGTTTCGGATAAAATACAACGTCACGTAGTGATGTTTTTCGTTTGTAACCGAAGTGCAAGTACTCGGTGCGCGATCATCGAGCAATAAATGGCTAATTGTTACTCACCAGCTCGAACGATCGTGGCTCACCTCAAAATCATTTGAAGTTTGCACCGCAACGTCTGTAAGATAGATATGTAGCAGTACACAGGATTCCCGTTACACTGCAAACCATTTGAACATTGCATTGATTCCGCGTAGGTAAGCAAAAATGGTATCCGCGAGGTTGACGAGAAATGTATAAAGAAAACTTAAACCGTTTCAGCCACCAAAGGAGCCGACAACCGTTATGCTTCTTCACCTTGTTAACCTTATGTGTGCATCGTCTAACCTCCGAGCCAGCGCCAATTCTAACCTCCGAGCCAGGAACCATTCCGCAACAACAACAAAACACTGCGGACTTACAAATGGCAAATTTTCACTTTTTGTGCATTTAAGCGTGAATGTGCATTGCAAAAATTAAAGAAGAATTGTTTCTTTACGATCAATTTAACAAAATTAAATGTTTCTTACGTTTGTTTGCTCTACAATGTAGATGCAGTAAAATAAAATCGTGATACTAATGCCGATTTGAATCGCTATATAGACAGTCGGTAACCCGCAAGCGATGGTTGGTGTCTGATTTCCGCAAGTTGTGGAAACGAAGACGATGAACCATCCATTTCAGCACCAAAAGCAGGCTGTATATGTGAAATGATGACGATGCAGAGCTAGTCTATAATTGCGATGAAACAGCCAACAATACAAAATATTTAAAACAGTATTTAAAAGCCTAAATACACGCATTTAGGAAACTAAATGCAGCAAATTTTCTATTCTAATCTTTCTCAAATGATTTCTCTCAAAAACCCACAGCACCAGTATGTTCATAACAATGAGCATTCGCATGGGTTTATATTTTACTTATTGTTCTTACATACACATCTTCTCTTCGTTTTGGATGTTTTATCTGGTACTAATGCGTTGAAGGTATTTCTTTCTCCGGTTCAATCACATGCTGTTTGCGAATTCTTCTGGGCGCGGGGTCGAACAATCGGGAAAAAGTCATAAGCAAAACCACCAACTCATACAGGCATCCTCGATCCTTGTAAAACAATGTTCCTCGATGAAACAGACAACGGGACGCTCGATTCCGCTATGCTTTCCATATCCGACAAAGACCACCTGTTGCCTTTACACTCAACTTACGTTCTTCGGTCGTATGTGCTGTCTTTAGATCTCTCCTTTTGTTACATCGATTATCGGCCGGACTGTAGCGTGTTAGTCATCCTGGCCTCAGGCCATCTTGTTGATGATAGCCGCCTGCACGGAGCTGATTTGATTGGCCCACTTCTCGATAGCTACATCTCGTGCGCCACAGCGCGACTCTTTGCTTAGCTCCAACACCTGATTTACCTGATCGATGCGGCCCTGGATGGTACTGTGTAATGAAAGAAGTACATAAAATGCAATTATTGTTACCTAAAACGAAACACATGCATTAGTCCTACTTACTTATCCAATATACAGGATACGAGCAAGCTTTCGACCTCTGCCGGCTCGATATTCAACTCATTGGAGATGAACGGGATCGTGATCCGTGTGTACGGACGGATCAGCTTGATCAGCACCTGTGTGCGAATGTTCCGCAGCAGGTCCTCGATGTGCTCTCGGATGAACTGATCCGCCATGATGTTGTTTCTATTGTTGCGCAAAATTGACTCAAACTCCATAATGTCGTTGGTCTGGTACGCCGTGACCAGGTTCGTCATGGCCAGAATTTCCGGATCATTCTTGTATGGTTTCGCTTCCTGCGAGTCGAACGGATTGATACCAGACTTCATCAGCATATTAGCGAGCACCAGATACTTGAGGCAGGTTGTGCGGCGCGACGAGCCCGACTCGTCGTAATTCTTGAACGCCTCGAAGAAGTCCGTGTGCGCCTTCTCAAATTCACCCTCGCGCAAGTGCATTTTTCCACCGCACTCCCGTATTACACCCATGATCAATGGGTGCGGGATAGCCGATTTGATGTGTAACGATTGTTCGTAAAGCGCCTTCAATTTCTTGTTGTTCTTCTGCACCGTGTACATCTGGATTTCGAGCGCATAGATCTCGAGCAGCTGCGTGCCTTTCTTCAGGTCATCCTCACCGTCGTCCGTCTGGCAGGATTGGTGCAGTTGTTTGAGAATTTTCTGTAGCTTGCTGAAATCGTTCCGGTCAAAGTACAACTTGCCAAGTTTGGTGTTGGTTTTGAACCATAGCCGATCATTCTTTGCGTCCTTCAGCGCTTCCAGTGTCGTTTCGTAAAAGTTTTGCAATAGCTCCATCTAGCGACGTTAGACGTTAAAAAGGCAATGTAACGAATCGAATAGGAGTTTCCACGTGGTTCATTTAAAAACAAGACTTACATTTTTAGACGTTGAAATGTAATCCAATATCGAGTTGATTGATTTCTCCGAATGATTCCGCGTGACCGCACTCTTGATATAGGTGAGCAGTTGTTTGTACCGGGACATCATCTCCTGATAATTCTGCAGCTTAAAGTTTAGTTTTATCATCTGCTTTAACGCTTTGAAACCCCATTCTCCCTTTTCGCCATTTTCCAGATCCAGTACTTTCTGGAACGACTTCAGCGCCTCCTGCGGTGCCTCCTCCTTGAGAGCTTTGCTGTTGTAGTACTGGTTTTCGAGATCGACATCCGGCTCCGAATTGCTGTCTTCCGAGTATTCCTGCAGGGTAGCATAGAAAGGCATGTTATCTACAAAATCTATCACAAGCATCTTCAATTGGTGCATCTCGGATGAACTTAAACCATTTGTTGACTGCTAAGCGATATCCTCAATAAAGTTTCAAAGGAATCTTGGATGGTAAGCGTAGAAATGCCGTGAAGCTAAACGCAAGGATAATAACAGTGCGAAAAATTGACCACACTCACCAATCCGTAATCATCGTCGTCGTCGTCGCACATGAAATCGTCGTCGATGTCCGACATTGTAGGAAACTTTCTATTCTTACACGCAACTCTACCAACCACCAACTGGCCCGATCAAATAACTAAAATTCGACACGGATTGCTCAGAAATTTAGTGCCGGGAAAATAAACGCTGGACAAATTTTTGCAATCCTTTTGATAGAAGAAAATGAGCTCGCAAGTGACAGTTCAGATTCAGTGTTGCCAGCCGCGGTTTTACACACGACGCTAAACAAATGCCAAACGAGGGGTAGGAATATAAACTTATTTAAACCTGTTAAATTACGAATTTTAAAACAAAACAGGATCTTTTACAATAACGAAGGTAAGTAATTTTATAAACATTTTGATAATAACTACCATTCATAATATAACTCTCCATATTATATAATGGAAAAGCATTCCTATAAATTGTTTCATCCATCTCGCTTCAACAGAGTAGTTTATTTCATTTTTCATGTGTCAAACAATTGAAAACAACAACAACCCCCCAGTGTTGTTTTCGTTCTTCTACTTGCTTCGAGATAATTTTTCGTGAAGAAATGAATAAAAATATGACGACTGTTAAAGATCCAGAACTGCACGCCAAAGTCAAGAAAAGTAAGTAATTTAAATAGCTTGTCGATGAAGTTTGAAATGAAACTTCATTCTGTGGTACCAATTCCCAGCAACCGAAAAAATATCGGAAAACATGCACATAATTGCAAACGAACCAAGTCTTGCGTTCTACCGCATCCAGGAACACGTAAGAAAAGTAATTCCTCTGATTGTGGACCGACGAGCGGAAGTAGTTCAACTGCAGCAAGATTTGCAGGGCAAATGCTACGACATGGAATATGCCATAGGGTAAGTGGTTTGTCGTGCACTTTGTAACGGTAATAAAAAAAAATTAACAACGAACTTATCCCAAATCAATAGGGCCGTAAAAGACATAGAAGCTGCCGATGACTCGTTGAAAAACGTTCAGGAGTTGTTGAAAAACGCAATTTTCCTCAAGCAGCAGCTTAAATATGTGGAATCGAGGAGACCCAAGCGAGACTCGAACAGTTCGGTGTACAAACGACTCTCTGCCCACATAACGTTAGACTTGCCCGATCTCACCGACTTTTCCGGAGTGGTGCGCGAAACTACCAACCGGGTGGAGCATATGATGTCGCAGGCCAGAAATTCAAACAGCAATATCAACAACAACTCCACCGGAACCGCAAGCACCACTGGAGCGGGTCCTACGGAGTTGCAACGATCCTACACCACGCTTCATTGAACTGTTCATCCCGGATCCGTTTGGTTTGGTTTTGCGACGTGTTCCTTTTATTTCTCGCTGTGATTGATTGATTATGTTTACGAAAACTTTCCACATTATAACACAATAAAGTATTATGGTTTCGTTTCCATTGGAGGAAACTCAAATAAAAATGTATTTATTTACGACAAAATAAGCTGAAAGGTGCTGTTTACTCGTACTGGATGTTTTTCAACTGCTTACGTTTGGTAATATGCTTGACCTGCAATTCGGGTCGCTTCTCCTTGTTCAGAGTCTTGTAGTGTCCCATTCCACGGTTGCCCGGTCGACGTTCAGTGGTTAGTGCCCTGAAGCTCTTGCCGAAATCTATGTGTGGTGGCTGAGCGAAACCAAAATTCTTCGCCACCTGCAGCAAATCTAGCTTGCCCACGTTGAACACGTCCTTCATGTGATGGCCCTCATACGACCGAACGTACGACTTGAGAGCCAGCTTGCCCGATTGGTTCAAGAAGTAGTTCTTCGACAACAGGTTCTCCAGCTGCAGCTGAATATCGGCAATTTTACTCCACGAAAATTCAAACTCATTCAGCGACACCTTGGCCTGCTTCAGATACCTCAGAAAGTCGAGCTCCTCGGGGCGCAGTATCAGCAGTGCGTGTCCGCAATTGTTTTCACCGCGAGCAGTTCGACCGACGCGATGAATGTACTCCTTCGTATCATTTGGTGGGTCGTATTGGACAATCCAATCCACCGCTGGGATATCAAGACCACGGGCGGCCACATCGGTACACAGCAAAACACCCGATTCTGCGTTACAGAACTGGAAAAATACCGACGTTCGTTTCGCTTGCTTTTGTTTACCCTGTTGGAAGGTAAGTGGACAAATTTCAGAATGGGCGGTAATCGGTAATTAAAATCTAAGTTACACTTACATGAATCGATTGCACCGGAAGGTCGATGTAGTTAAACAACTCATGGTGAAATTTGACCGATAAACAAGACGAGAAGAACACCATCACCTTCTTCTTGCGGTTCTTCTTCAGGAAAGTGAACAGCACGAGCAGTCGCTTTTCCGAGGGGCACACGATGTAGCCCTGTTCTAGTCCCGTTACTGTCGCTTCCGCTTTGTTATCGTCCACGCCAACATAAATCGGCTCGGCTTTTAAGGCAAGCTTGCTCAGCTCGTCCATTCGAGAGGATTGTGTGGCCGAAAAAAGAATCGTCTGTCGCTTTTCTGTAACCGTTAGTAAAGGCAAATAGACATTAAGTAGTGTTGCTACAAATTCTTGCAATACAAATGGTCTAACTTACTCGGCAAAATGCCGATGATCTGTTTCAAATCTTCCTCGAATCCGATTTCCAAAATTCGATCGCACTCATCGATAATCAGACACTGCAGATTCTTGAACAGAAAGTTGGGCGTTGTTTTCAGATGATCCAGCAGGCGACCCGGTGTGGCCACAATGATGTTGATGCCTTTTTCCAGTTTCTCATTCTCCGTATGACGGCTGGCACCACCCATCAGTAATCCGTACGTCTGGTGATGGTGAGCCATCAATTCCTTCAACACCCCGAAAATCTGCATGGCCAGCTCGCGCGTCGGCGAAATTATAATCACGCCTGCTCCGTTGCGCGGCTTGAAACGTAGCTTGTGGATCAACTCTATAGCCGGCACGAGAAAAGCTAGCGTTTTACCGCTGCCCGTCTTGGCGGAACCAACCAGATCGTGACCCTCAAGCAGAGGAGGAATAGATTTCGCCTGGATTTCCGTCATTTTTGTGAAGCCCATCTCGGCAATGCCCTTCAGCGTGTTCTCCGAAACTTTTCCTTCGAGCGATTTAAACTCTCGATCACCCAACAGAATTTCGTACGCAATGCTGGATACACCAGGCTTCTCATCTTCCTCCCGTCCGTTCGTTTCTGTTACGTCGCCATCAGTGTCATCTGATGTTTGATCCTGTTCATCATCTTCCTCTTCCGGGTCATGCTTGGGACGTTTTACACCTTCAATAGATGAAAGAAGTTAAGATATCTATTGAACTATTCTGAAATACCTATTGCCTTTACCTATACCAATCTCGACCGCGTCTTCTTCCTCGTTCTTGGGTCTCTTCATTTTTTCTTTCTTCACATTATGTTTGCCCTTTTGAGTAGTTTCTTCCTGTTCGTAGTTCTCGTCCAAATCTTCCACAGAAGCTGAAAGCGTATAATAAGAAGGCACAGGTAGAACCACTATTTCCACGCCCGGCAACTTTACAAGCATTTCAGGTGGGGCTGCACTGTTAGCCGGTACCTACCATGCCCATTTTTTGCACCGCGATTAAACACCAGTGGTAGTTTCACCAGATTTTTCTTCCCCATGGTTCATCAAGTTTCACACACTTTTACTTCCTAGTAGAAACTTCCAGAAACCTGGAAAATGAAGCACTTTTGGGATACGTTTATCCCGTTCAACACGTGCGTTTTGATGTTTGTCTTGTAGACGGTGTAGTGTTGGGAGAATCGGGATACGGAAGATTCGAAAATTCGATCCATAGACGTATTCGGAAGATTCGAATCCCATTTGACGGATTTTAAAGATTCTTCTTCTTCTTCTCTTTGGCGAAAATTTACTCCAGTACGGCTATTGAATCCAGTTTCCTGGGCCTTCGCAAGATAACCTGGAGACATAGACCTCTATTGGTTAAGAACCGGCTAACAAAGGCCATATATCCTGATTTTTTGTGGTTGTTCTGATTTTCTGTAGGCGTCACATTGTGTCTGCCACCATGCGGCCAGGAGCACTGCTAGCCAACCACGCTAGTGTGCAGTCAAACTATGGCTGTTCACCCGCCGTCACGAAAGGAATATTTCCTTCCGTTTGTCAGATCGCACGAAACTCGTGATCCGCTTGAGTATTCAAACAGCACGAGATGTGCGTCGGCTAGGATTTCTCTGACTTGAGCTCCAGCTCAGCGCCTCCACCATGCGGTCGAGATAACCTTACCGCGTGACCACATTAGGCGTACCATACCAAAAACTTGGTACGGTCGAGCTCCAGCGTACCATACCAAATGCAACCCAGCACTTCTGGGTTGGCTGACGATGGTGTGCTCGAAAGAGCTCGATGAAGTGCTCGACTTTTCATATTGGTAAGAACTTGTCGAGCAATTATCAGTTAATTTGTGAAGATCATCTCCAAAAAGTTATTTGATAGAAAATAATAGCGATACGATGTATTTGCTTAAAATTTTTCTACGCGCTCTGTTGGTCATAGTTCTCAATCCAACAACTATTTCGTTTTGAAAGAAGTTGTGCAGCATTCAATACGTTGATAAAAATATTCTCATGTTTTCTAAGTCGTGAAACAATGTGGTAAAACGAACCTTATTGTTTTTTTTTGCCTGTAATTACTATCGGTAACCGTAAACTGCTGGATTCAGTTTGAATACATAAGGTGAGCAGGACAAAGCATAGAGTTGGAGTGAGAGGTTTCGTGACTACACTTGCATCGCTTGATTCTGACAGAAAAATCGGTTTTTGACACTAGGTTCGTTCCAGTTTTTTGGTATGGTACGCCTAATGTAGTCACGCGGTTACTTTCCACTAACTGTTCCAGGAACACCCCGTACACGCTAACCATCCGCTCTGATGCGGCGCCGAACTGGAACTGATTTTAAAGATTCGAATCCCTGTAGGGATTAAGTTTCCCCATCACTACGACGGTGATATGTGACAGCTGTCAAAAAATCACTGTCATAGAGCTGCCAAGAAAGATTCCAGCAAGTTTACTAGAACAAAGTGGTTCTTCTGAAGCAAGTATTGCTTCGTTTTAGTAACCTTAACGTAACAAATAAAAAAAAAAGTGCAAACGTAAACAGCCAGCTTTCGCCGAAAGCAGTACAAAGTAGTTATTTTAACCAAGCAAGGAAAATTACATACTCACAGTGCTACCCACGGAAAATTAGAGAATTGGTACAGAAAGTTTGGCGGCCGGCCATGAAGTACTGATTTATGGACTAGTTTGCTGAAGGACTGCAAAACGCGCTAGCGCTTTGCGTAGCGACACAAACGTAGAATACCGAAATAGCGTAAATGATCAGATAATAATACAATTCATTACCGATTCAAATTAACATGCAAAGGTCATTCTACTAAATTCGTAACGTGCGTGGATTAATCCTAAACGATTGAACCTGAATCGAAGAGCTAAAGGATGTTGCGGAAAATTTGCGAACGTAAGTTATCGACAGAATTGTACAAATACAAGATAAGAAATTAAGATAACGTTTCTTTTTCAGTATCGTGCCGCCGTGCGATGTCGTCACGACAATTCAGCGTGTGTGAGTTATCACGGGACCATCGTGCTATCCAACAACTCTGCCGTCGATTCGCGGAAAACGAGCTCAAACCTGTCGCTAGTGAAATCGACCGCAGTGGCACGTTCCCCGAGGAACCGATTGCCAAGCTGGCCGATTTGGGGATGATGCGTGTGACCGTGAATCCACAGTATGGTGGATGCGGTCTGGATATGCTGTCGCTATCACTTGTCGTAGAAGAACTTTCACGGGGATGTGGAAGCACTGGGTCGATAGTTTCAATACACAACTGTCTCTACGCTAACCTGTTGGATCGGCTCGGCACGGATGAACAGAAAGGACGATTTTTTAACAAGTACAGCAAGAAAACGATCGGCGCCTTTGCCCTCAGTGAGGCGGACGCCGGCTCGGATGTTGCTGCTATGACAACGAGGGCAACGCAGGGCTCCGATGGATGTTGGATATTGAACGGTGCAAAGGCATGGGTTACGTCGGGTATTGAAGCCGTCGCCGGTATAGTATTTGCTACCGTTGATCCGTCGCTTAAATACAAAGGAATTACCGCATTTCTGGTTGATTTCGACGCTGACCAACTGCAAGGGCTGACTCGTGGCAAACCTGAAGACAAGCTTGGCATTCGAGGCACTTCCACCTGTGATCTTGTACTAGAAAATGTTCGCGTCCCGGAGACCAACGTCCTCGGTTCAGTGGGCGGCGGTATGCGCATTGCAATGGAGCAGCTTGATCGTGCCCGGATAGGAATAGCATCACAAGCTATCGGAATCGGTCAAGCGTCGTTGGAACAAGCCGTACAATACGCTAAACACCGTACCGCTTTCGGGGGAACTTTGATCGATCTTCCTGCCGTTCGCACAAGAATTGCCGATATGGCCACGCGAATCGAAACGGCCCGACTGTTGGTTCGAAAAGCGGCCGGAGAACTTGATCGTGGGCTGCGGGCAACAAAATCGTGCTCGATGGCCAAATGGGTGGCGGGCGAAGCGGCCACTGCAGCGGCACACGGGTGCCAGCAGATTCATGGTGGCATGGGGTACGTCAAGAGTTTACCTGCTGAGCGATTTTATCGTGATGCTCGCATTACAGAAATTTACGGTGGTGCAACCGACGTTCAAAAATCGATCGTTGCCGATCAGACGATCAAGGATCTTGAATGAGACATTAAGATGTATACAATTCCATTGTTGGTTATGGTGACGGTCTCAAAGACTAGATGGTATATTTTTGGAAATATATTTATGACTTATACAGTTCAACTGTATATATGAATAAAAAGAAAATATGAAAGGATGTAGCGTATTAGTTCAATAATATCATTAAGCTTAAATTACTATTTGAACACGTGATATGCAACATCCCATATTGTCTAGTGGTTAGGATATCCGGCTCTCACCCGGAAGGCCCGGGTTCGATTCCCGGTATGGGAAAACTTTTTTTTTATTTTTCACCAGCATTGATGTATCATTGTGGCGTTTTATGTGCAATTTACCTTATTTCTTTCATTTACGTATATTAAAAAATTTTGATTGCAGCATCACATAAGTTATTTTATTTTGTAACTGTCTTGAAAACATAAAAACTATAGTTTAGCACATGCACAAGCGGTGCATTTGCGTAGTGAAAAGGCAGCAAGTACAAGAAAATGCATTGAACAGGATAATCTTAAGTTAAGCACAAATCCGGAGCGGTACACTTTTACGTAAACTTCATTATCAATTCGTACGCTGCATGAGTTTACTTTGCAGATGCTTCCTGTTGCTCGAACTTCGGATACTTTTGCTCCACTTCCGCCCAACTGCTGCGACCAGTAGCTAGATCACGGATCGTGTTAGCGACTTCATCCAGCTGAAAGATAAATAAAAGAAAAGAAAAGAAAAGGATGATCAGTAAACCAACCCAAGGTGCAATGAGACGAAGAGGATTCTTTAAGCTTACCCCGATTCGGACTTGCTTCATAGTGTCACGCTCACGTAGTGTCACCGTGTGGGGTTCCTTGAGCGTATCGAAATCGATTGTAATGCCATATGGGATTGCAATCTCATCCGTGCGAGCATAACGCCGTCCGATGGAACCACTCGAGTCGTCCACCTTATGTGACACATCCACCGATGTAAGGGCCGATGCTGAAGGAAGCAAGAAAAATCAACAGCAATTAAATCAACTAGAGTCAAGCGAAGAATATTTTACTTACAAATTTTCTTCACGAACGGCGCAAATTCGGCATTGTTGCTCAGCGGAAGCACGGAACACTTGAGCGGTGCTACGACCGGCGGCAACGAGAAGTAGCTACGCTGCTCGTCTCCTTCACGCATTCGGAAGCTGTGCTCCAGCAGAGAATACATGATCCGACCGATGCCGAATGAAGGCTCAATCACGCTCGGTGTTATCTCCTCCACGTGCACAGTCTTCGAGGTTGTCTTCACCGAGATCAGATCATTCGTAAGCTTAACCTCGGGCCCACCGTCGCCCACGGTCAGCGTGTACTCTCCGCTCGCTTCGAGACTTTTCCCGATGTCGGAAACCTCCTCCAGGCTCAATCGCGCCAACGCCTCCGAAATACCCTTCGCTTCCTTCTTAAATGCCTTTCCGATGGCGGCCTTGTTCGGGACAACCTCCGTCACCTCAATCGTTTTCGGCGCAGGCAGTTTCTTCTCCGCCACCAGTCGCACACCGGTCGCCTTCGTGTGCTGCGTCAGATCGTACGCCGAACGGTCGGCACAGCCAACACATTCGATCCATCCATAGCTGGTGAGGCATTCGGCGTCCCAGCAGTCACATGCATAGTGCGCCATCTCGTTGCCCATATGCTGACGGAAACGTAGCCGCTCGGGCAGGATGCCGATGCGATGCAGGAACATCTGGATGCGAGCCATAAAGTAACCGAGCGTTTCGTTCGCCACCAGTCCGCTGGCCACGGCATCGCCAATGCGAATCTGCTGGGCGCTCTTGCCATCCATCTGGTTGCAGGCGGAATAGAGAGTCATGACTGTGTCCGCTACGTTCTCGAACTTTGGATGATCCTTCGCAAGCGGGTCACAGAAGTGCTCAATTTCGCACATCGTAAACTCGCGCACTCGAATCAGCCCGGAACGGGGGGAAATTTCGTTCCGGAAGCTGTTGCCAATCTGGGCGGCGGCAAACGGCAGTCGACCCTGGTTGAATTCGAGAAGACGTTTGAAGTTCACGAAAATTCCCTGTGCCGTTTCGGGGCGCAGGAAACCTTTCACCAAGCCGGTCGGTCCGATTTGGGTGCCAAACATCAGGTTAAACTCAATCGGCTCCGTCAGCTCGTTTCCGGTGATTGGCGACTTCATGGCGTACTTGCGCAGGATTGCGGCCATCTCGTCCTTTGTCATGCCGTCTAGCTTGATCACGATGTCCGCACATTCGTCCTTCAGCTCCGGTGTCGCGTCCTTCGCCGCGGCCAGCTTCTCCAGATGGTTCTTGATCAGATGGTCTAACCGGAAGCACTCGCCATTCTTAACGTCCTTGGTCATGAGATCGGCGAAGCGGTCCACGTGTCCGGACGCCTTCAGAACCGGTTCGGGCGTGAGGATCGAGCAGTCCACCTCGAGCATTTGTTCCTCGAGCACGAAAAACTGCCGCCAGGTGTTGATCATGTTCGACTTGAGCGCGCATCCCATCGGCCCGAAATCGTACTGGCCGGTGATGCCACCGTAGATTGCAAAGCTTTGATCGTAGAAGAAACGACGCTTCAGAAGGTCTTCCATCCGTGCCCGGTCGAAGCTGGCAACCTGCGGTGCGAGACTCAGCTCTCGATCTTCCAGGATCTTCTTACGTGCCTTCAGTTCATTGACCGCTTTCTTCACATCAATTTCCGGTGCCCCCTCACTTTTCAGCTTCCGCACCAGATCGCCCTGGTATGGGAGAAATCAACAGAAAAACCATGTATTCTTGAAATGATGACAATGAAAATTACACATGCCATCGACCAACCTGTTCCTTAACAGATTCCCGCAGCGGGGCAAGTTCCGCCTCAATCTTTGGATCGGTCATGTTCTCTAGCAATTGAAGGCGTAACTTCACGTCACGGTGCTTTTTATTTGATCCCCAATTGAACGGTTTGCGCGGTTGTTCGCTTAGACTCGCGGCGTTGCTGGTCCCGTATCGTCGTTTCTGCTCGAACTGATTTTTTCCACTCGGATGATGAAATGCGGACAAACCTTGCACACGTACACTGCCAACGAGTCGAGCGTTGAAAACGGGTTTTCCGGTGTATCCGAGGGTTAGGAGTGCTGGTGCGGGTCTAGAGAATACTAGTCTACTGAGGGAGTAAAAAATCTGTGTGGACATTTACGAAAACATCCGCCACAGTATGTTGGAACTACCGTCACCAACAATTCGGCTTGGACTCAAACCGGCTTGTAGAATTATGTCCGATTTTTGCGAAAACGAAATAGACGAAACTCGCCGGCGCAGTTGTTTACTTCCACATCTGCAATAGAAACGTGATAGACTGACAGCTAGTGTTGGCAGAATCGGGATTCGGATGATTCAAAGATTCGTTCCCTAGACGGATTCTAAAGACTCGAATCCCATTTGACAGATTCTAAAGACTCGAATTCCATCTGACAGATTCTACAGATTTGATTAGATTAGGATTGGAATCAGATTTGTTTGTTTTATGATTTGATGTGTAAAAGCTCTTTATTACTAATTAGACGCTTAAACAATAAACATATTAAAATAGAACCCGTTTACGCTACACACGTCCGAATGCACCGGAGGTCAGGTAGGAAGAGAACGAGGCCAATGCTTCGGACCCGTCAGATACGGTGATCCTTTTGTGAACCCGATCGTGGCATCACCCGAAGGTGGAAATCATCTACGGAGAGCCTGGGTTCACGCTGCATCTTGCTGGCGTATAACAGTTTGGGACTTGATTTGATTAGATTCTGACTTGATCCTAAATTGTTTGAATCGACTCACAATGATTTGAGTCGAATTAGTAACAAAACGAGTCGATCTAGAGACAATTGTCAAATCTCTCTTTCGAAGGATCCGGATCTCAGAATGGATTTGAATCGAAAGATTTGAATCCCTATAGGAACTCAGTTTCCCCATCACTACTGACAGCAAATTTTTCTGAAAGACCGAAACATAAGGTAGTACAACCCTCACAACCATAGGTCATATTTTGAAATATTTGGTGAAATAGTTAATTTCTTAGCAACTTTTAAGTTTCATGGCTAATAAGAACAAAAGTGGTAAAAGAGTAAATGAGGCCCCGGGCTAGATTCTCCTCTTCCTACTGGTTCACATTTAGCGCCTGAAGCTATGCAAAGCGCGACACATGCATTCGTTTCGAATTTTTGAACGCTAACGGTTCGCTTTAAAGACCATAACGGTTTAAACTAATCACGCAGTGGGGGTTGAATGCGGGTTAATATACTTTTTCATGTTAAGTTACTAGTAAGTAAACTATACCATTCATGATGGACAGCATGAAACAATGAGTTTAGCCGAAGAAATGATTTGGAAACGGCGGCGCGCCCGCAGCGAGCGAAGCGAGCGGACTGCGCTAGGTCTACCGAAAAAGAGAGTTTGTTATAGTTTTGAGAAATAAGGGGGGCCCATGGGCCCCCCTCATACCGCACCCCTAGGTTGATTGCGTAGCCGAAATTAACGGTACACACTACGGTTCAAATACTCGTAGGTTGAGTTTAACGAATTAATGTATCACCAATTGCATACATTCAGTTTAAACGTCCACAAGAGGTGTAGCTACGATCGAAAACATGGCGGCCGGGGCCTCATTTACTCTTTTACCACAAAAGTCTCCTCAAATGAACTGGCTTTTGAAGACAAAAACGACCAACATTCTTCCTAAATCTTCGTTTTGGAACCAGTTTTTTTTCAGTAAGGTATAGAAACGTTGGTTGGTATTTTCAGCTTAAATAACAAATTTGTTCATAACTTTATGATCACAGAACCGATTTGTTCATGCGACCCCTCAAATTTAAAGTCTTTACAAGGCACACAAGTTTATCCAACAAAAACATTTTCGTCTTTCATAGCTCATGAGAAAATTAATTGTGTGGAAAAGATACAGCACTCATTCATTATCACCAAGATTAGTTGAACAAGCCACAAATATCTTGAGGTAATTTGAAATGGTGGTTGAAATAGACAAATAATCTTTTTCTTCGTACTTCTTAATTTTGAGAAAATCAACTGTAGGAGCAACAGATACAAACATTGGTAGATATTGGTAACCGTAGCTTAAAATTGTCAAAAAGTAATGCTAGCATTTATGGAGGCTCACACTCCGTATGTGGGGCTTGAACATTAACAACAAAATGTGTCTCGTATTCAGTTATCCTCTATAGTATGCTAAACTATGCTGTTAGTATAGATCTTTCAACATTGCCTGACGGGTTTGCGGTTCGCTGTTAGCTATAGTTAATCCAATCAAAACGATACTACGATCACCGTCCGGGGTAACGCGCTGACGACAAGAAATAGTGTAAAGACTGTGGCTTTATAGCAATAGTGAGTTGTACAATTTCGTAAATACTTTTTGAGGCGATCAGATCACTTGTAACGGAAAGCTAGTTGATAGTTTGATTGACTTTTATCAATTACACAGACATTATTTTGCACTATAATATGCGAAGTAACATAATTAAATCAAATCGATTAGCTTTTGGTACCTATAACCTTCAAGTTTGTTATGCAACTTTCATTACCTTAGATGTTTGAAGTTCTATAGTATCCGTTCAAAAATTATAAAAATGTATAACACTTTCGATTATCCACTATCGTATTTTCCTCCAATTTTTTTGACTTATGCTAATAAAGTGGCTCGGTTATGAGGAAAATAATTAACAGACAATTTCAGTTTACCGATTGTTCACACAATTCCCTAAAAACCCGAATAAAATTGATGTATCGTTTACATACTCACAAAAGGATAAGCACATGCCGCTTAAGTTAAAAAAGCTCGTATTCAACGTTGCGTGAGCAGAATCAAATTTATACACGGATATAAACAACGACTGGTAAAACAGGAAGCTCAGCATCTTGAGGTGATTGATCGATCGCAACATGACCTACGAGCCCTGAGCAAAACCGCACCGTTGACAATCGTAAAATATCGGCCATAACCTCGCCCAACCTCCGCACGGTTGACACAAACAATATTCCAAAAATACAAACAACACAATCCCTGCGACGAGGCAGCACAGTAAACAAAAAATAACGTTGAAATAATTTACAAACATTTGTCAGCAGCAATCCACCAAGCCGGGGCTGACAGCAGTAGTAGGTATTTAGCAGAATTCCAATAGTCGATCAGCTCGACCGGCAAGATGCTTTCCGTTTTGGAATTGGTTTGGCTTGGCTGCTGGTTTTATGTTTTTCAAAATATGTAGACAATCTCAATGGGGTTCCGCACTACAATTTCTCCTGCACACTTCTGAAACGGTCCATTTGGTCAGCCATGGCTGGTACGAGTGCTGAGTGTGGGAATAATAATAATTACATATTTTTGTACAACTTTGCTCAACGATAGTAAACAAGCTCAGGTACAGCACTATTTTGTAAGCAAGTACATGTGGAATATGTACGGATAGGTTTGAATTGTATCAAGTTTGCGATGTATTACAAACAAACGTATGGTATTTTTCAAACAGTATAACTTTTTTATGGACTGTGAGATGTTTAAGAAACAAATGGTTTATTTTGCAAGCGCCAAACCGATGTACATTAAATCTTGGTCACAGAATCGAATAGAATGTATGGCTACATTCTGGTGACCAATTGATTTCCCTTTAGTTTGTTTTATTACATAACAAAAATTTAACGGAAATTTGCATTAGGAAAGATCTTATCACCTGCCGAAAATGTGTTCTAAGATTTGCGCAAAACACGTGAGTTGCAACCGGAAGTCGGCGTACATTCCAATTCCGTTATTGACGGAGCATCGTCCTGAAGCATAATCTAGCAACGCACGACAACGCCGTGCGCCAACAGTAATGTACATCGAACGAATTTGGTAAACATGCCGAAAAAGTTTACCAAACAAAATCGAGAATATTTATAAACAAGCACATTTCGGCGGACCACCGTATCAGTCGCCGAACGCACTGTGTGTAGCGGCCATCCGATGCGCCGTCGAGGTGATGACGAGGCCGCTTAGACAAACATAATTTAGCCGACGTGGAGTGGCCGATGACAGTTTAGGTAAAATATTTTTATTTCCGCCAGCACGTGTTCGGGCGCAATGAGGCGCTCAACAAACTAATGTTGGACTTGCTAACGGGATCAATTTTAAGGAGTGGAACAAGTTTTCGGTAGTTCTTCGAGAGTAAAACTTGAATGTTTGACAGTTTAACGTACGAGTAAGTGCAGGAAATTGAACCTTTGACCATCCTATGGTTTTATAAGTGTATACATCCTTTTTTTAGTTGGAAGCACAAACTTCTTGCACCGTAATTGTAAAATCCCTTGTTTAAATTTTGATAAATTTGCAACATGTTTAGGTACATCGACAGGATTATCGAAATTTATAGGTAATTTTTTGTAATAAATTGAGAACACTCCAAGATGACAACTTGTATAATAACCTGTTGCTAACCCGTCAGCCACTGTGTTGTAGGATTTTGGTTCGATTCTGTTTAGCATGTCTTGCTGGGTCCGTCTGGGGGACTTCCGCCAGTAAGACAACGGTTTGGTAATGGAAAAAATCTATCAAACAACCTGTCCTTCCCCACCGGATGGGGTACAATTCCAACACCACGCATGTTTTTCCGAGAATGTGCGAAGCTAGATTAAGTTGTTTGTTGTGGTGCTACAGCTTTGCTTATGGCAGGAATTTTTCCGGATTTCCCAACGCGCCTGGTTTACAGTACTTTTAACAGAGAGATATTACATGACGGATAGGTTGTTTTTCTCATGTCAAAAAATATAATGTAGCACGAGATGAAATAAAGCATAAAAATTTCATGATAAAACGACAACATTTCTCGAGGAAAATATAAGGTAAAGGAACCTCTATAATGGGATTCTATTAGTAGAGAACAAAAATGATATTTATTGTATTCACGCGAGAGGACACATTACCGAATGGTAACATGGGGAACAGTTTACTCGGAAATTTTGCAATCGCACGATCCAAACCGTTACCATCTTCAAACCAAAGAGTTTATAAACATATCCGCTTTTTTATAATTTATATCGAGTCAGTGGTGCGTGCGAACCAGGGACCGCTAGGGATTATTTGGAAGCCCCATTTGGAGCGAGATCTGGTCATTATTTATCGTCAAGCATTTTCACGCTATTTTTTTTTTTTTTTTGGACGAGGGTTCACATTGGCCTTGGCCCCGAGGGACCATGACCAACATTACTCCCTCCTCTGAGCCTTTCACCTTCCGTCACGCTGTGCACCTACACGGTAGAAGCGATGACGGAAGAGGCATCTGTCCCTAGGTTAAAATCTCAGTTTACGGACGCTGTGGCACGCAACTAACTCCTGAAGGGTGAAAGCGCGTGTCGCCAAAGGTCTAACAGGTACTACCCTGACTACCAGGGGCTATTTCCCAAGCCTAAGGAGACGGACTCGGCGCAATGCAACTTAAGCGGCTCAGAAGATCGATCCGACAGCTGACTTACATGACACCACTACCTCCTAAAAACCCGTAAATGGGACTTGCACTAAGGTTCAAATATCATGCGGATGCGTCAGCCCGCAAAACTAGGCTCCTGCCTCGTCTACGTGCTGGGTCTCCGATATCTGACACTTCTTGATGTTACTCATGCTGGCCCGCAAAACCAAGCTCCTGCTCAGTCTACGTGCCGTCCCCTGTGGCCTGTTTGGTATGTACAAGGCCCTGAACTCGACTGGTGTCCTAGAGGTTGTTCAGCGATGGTTCGGTACCGCGATTGGCGGGTATCAGGCGTAACCCCCGGTGCATCCCTCCCCAAAGCATCACAAACCTTAAGTATCCGGTCTTGTTCCCTTCACCCTGGGGTCGTCCAACGTCTGACTTGACTTAGTCATGGAAGACTTGGTTGCCTTGACCGGGTATCCTCGGCGCCCTACGTCAGCCAATCCTTTGTCGCGTCATTGTCGGACTTGCCCTCATCCACTTGGCCTGGCCGATGTTGTGCCAGGCCCTTGACAGTTCAGGTTTCTGGATTGACTTGATCATTATCGCATAGTTATCACCGGCCGAGCTTTACCGATGGATCCCTTACCGACAAATCCCAAGTCGCCCCATAGCCTGTCCTGCCCTCACTCGTTCTGCACCCGCTGGTGCTTCCTTTGGCCTGGCTGGTCTTGTGCCAGGCCCTTGACAGGCCGGTTTCCGGTTTGACGAGCCAATTGTCGCATAGGTACCACCTTGGTGCCAACGCTCACCGGTGCATCCCTTATCGACGTATGGCAAGTCGCCCCATAGACCTTTCCGTCACCTTCCTACTGTGCGCTTTCGCGCCTGCACTAATGTGCCCGCCTGTGCCACGAGCGTCGTCCGTTCTGCTGCTGGTCATGACTTTCGATGGTTGGCGGGTCCATCCTACTCGCCCGCCAGCAACCCCAGGAGAAGCACCACCAACTCCTTCGTGTCCGAACGTCCACTCGCGGCCTGCGCATCGGTCTCAGTCCTGCGCCCCGGGAGGCGACAGAGCACATCTGGACTTCGACCTTTGCGACTTTTCGTGAAACTTCCAGGAGAGTGAATCCCTTCCGTAACACTCCCTACGTCTTCGCGGTCCTGTCCGCTGACATAGGGTCCATCCTAACCTCCCTCACTCGGAGAGGCTAATCAGACCAGAGGGCTAGGTATCTAAAACCAGGATAAAAGACACCTTACAAGGCCCGTTCCGTCTGCGGCACACTACCATAACCCCGGCCCAACGGGGTCATCACCCTGATAGTGCACGGGAGGGCGGATATCCCTCCCACCCAGATCTCTGTTCGTCACCCCTGTCTCCAGGGGGTCCAGTGGCGCCACGAAGAGGCCAGTATTCCAGGCGTTCACGCCGTCACACCGTTTGACCGGAGTGACCCCACATTGACTGCGAGCCCAATTTTCACGCTATTAAAAGGCTTTTATGTAAACTCGAAGAGTTTATACATTTTCTGTGACTGTCTCTTATGATAAGTATTTGAAAGGCTTAAATTTTTTTATAGCTCTAAAATTTATCGTAGATTTTCATCGTTCAAAGTTTTCTTATGTTCAGTTACTATAGTTTGAACTTATAAATTATTTCAACAACTTAATTTTTCTTATAGTAAATTAACTGATAGTAGGAAACTATTGGTAAGTAATCAACATTAAATAAAAAAAAGTATAACCCATCCCGCTAGTGGCACGTGCACTGATAGCGATGATAGTGTTCGCTTTAACTGCACTTACGCTATTCGCCTTTTTTCTCTCCTTGGCTGGACTCCGTCACTGATAACAACGGCAATTCATATCAGATCCGTACGATTATTCTGGGCCTTATACCATCAACTCTATCAGCTTCGGTGCTTGTAATTAATGGGTTGTTATTTTGCATTTGCCTCGACGGTCGGCGAGGAAAAAAATGAATTAGAAAAACGTAGGGAGGGTCCCTTTTTCTTCCCTTCGATGCATGTTTTGATGCACACCGGACCCTGCAACCGATCGCATTGCGATTCTGAGACGTGTTTTGCAAAACACCGCCCGATCCGGAGCCGGAGATAGTTGGCCGGGAAACGGAGAAACCTGCGTTCGCCCTCCGGCGATGCATCACACGGTTCAAGGAACACATCGCTTGGGTGTTCTCCCCTTTTCCCTGCGCTGGGTTGGGTTGGCTGATTTGCTGCAGCCAACGAAGCCTTGTGCCTGTCGTTGACTGATTTGTTTGCGGATCGAATGCCACGAGACGCTTTTCCGGTATCCTCTGCGCACTGTCGTCAGCAGTCCTGTTCGGGTGATTCGAATTGCGATTGAGTATAGCGTTTCATACCGGATATTTTATTCTTACCAAGTAGTTTTAATTTATGAAAATAGCGTCAGGTTTATTATTTGGTTGTTGGTTTATCTGACTTGTGGGTTAGAAAATCAACGGGTTCTTCTGTTGTTACAAGTTAAAGTAATTTTGTTTACGCCTTAAATTTTCACACGATCAGGTTTTGGCTCTTAGTACTCCTTATAAGTTTAACACGTTGACTGCCATGGCTATCATTTTTGATAGCCAGTGATGTTTCCTGGGGGGCCATGGCTATCATTTTTGATAGCCACCCACCATGATTTTTGAAGTGCTATATCTTTGAAATGACAACTCTTACCTACAAATCCTTTGGTAGTTACATAGTTTCATCTCTTGTCTAGCTTAATTTGTGGTTGGTTTTAAAATAACTGTGGTATGAAAAAAGTTACAAGCTGTTTTAGTGGAAGGTTTTTGTTTATGGCGCTATATATTTAATAATAACGCCAATAGAAATAAACAATAAGGTGTTAAAGGCAAAACACTAGAAAAATATCAATTGCCCAGCTGTGTGTGTGCACTTCGAGCACCTGTGCACTTCCCAGCAGGCCATGGCTATCAAAAATGATAGCCAGCGATATTGTATGAAGAAAAAGTTTGGCATGCAGGTAAGCACGACCAAAATAAGCGTGGCAGTCAACGTGTTAAAAGAAAAACGTTACGTAAACTTTCGAAATAGCTGATACAAAAAAGTTTTTTTCTCAAGACTTTTCCAATCATTGGGAATGATACAGATAGCCGATGATAATTTTCCGATATATTTTTTAATCAATTTCTATGTCACAAGTAGCATTGAAATAAAAAGTTGGGGGTTTGCAAACGTTTGTAGTTTTAAAGAGAACAACAACATTGAACTATCCCCTTCGGCACGAACGAGATTCTATTCAGATTGTTGCTAAG
The DNA here is from genome assembly GCF_943734765.1 of Anopheles ziemanni. Taxonomy (NCBI): domain Eukaryota; kingdom Metazoa; phylum Arthropoda; class Insecta; order Diptera; family Culicidae; genus Anopheles; species Anopheles ziemanni. Next base: position 40,830,598 of record NC_080705.1, read on the forward strand.
CTAAATTGTATTAATTAATGATGAACTTCCATTACAGAGGTAGGAAAAAATACAACACACATCTTCGTAATACTCAGTTTAAAACTTTTATACTTTGTCCACTAGACGTATTTTGACCCGAGTGTTTCCCAATTAATTCCTACATTTTGCTAAATTGTTAGTATTTCAATAAATGATGAACAACACATTCTTTAAAAAACGTATCATGTTTAATAAGTAATCGCTGAATAAGTTCGTTTTTTTCAGGAAAACTTGTTACTTTCTGTATCAGGGCAGAGCTCTTTTTTGTCAAATAATAAATGATTGAAAAACTTTCTTATTCAAAATTAAGCTCGTGGTACGTAAAGAAATGCATGATGCAATTCACAAGCAATCGATTTCATCTACACAACTTCCACCGAATCACATCGATCAATCGCAGGCTTGCATGATGGCTTGCACTAATGGAACCAGTTAATGGCTAATCTATCGCTTATCAGCCTGCTCGAGTTGGTAGCGAGCTTTACCATCATCCCGTGTCATCAGAGTTAACAAAACGGTTCGGCATAATCGACATGACGCATATCTTCTTTCACGGGCAACGGCCAAACGGCAAAACTAGCCGCTGCGATTCGGCTTGCGTCCGATGTCCTTAATCCGATGTAGCGAAGGTCTCTAGTAAAAAGGTTATCAAAGATCTAACAATCTACTTTGCGTTATAACCTTCGATCGTTTCAGTGCGCCATCAGTCCGTATCGTCCATTTTGAGGCGGGCCTCGCTCGGTCAAGATCACGTTGTTTCCATTTGCTTGAGCACGATTATGATGAGAGTATTAATGTAATAAGCCAGAATATTCATTCTGTACGATCAGAAACTAGATAATACTAATTCTTGTTTTTTATTATTGATTGACTTAGTTTCTGGTTAAGTCTACTTTGTAGAAAAATTATTTTCAACCGATACATAAATTCTTTCGCAGAACTACTGCCAAATTTTTTATTACTTTTTTTCCTCAAATTTTGAAATACAAATTTCAAAAATACGTCCAAGCCATTTTTCTACTGAAATAGAGCCACTCATTTTTCTCAAAAGGAGTTTTGGAGCTGAACGATTAATAGAAACATCATAAGAATATATACGACGAGGGAAATCCACAAAACCACTGAGAGGATCACGTTCCTCGGGCCACTGAAAACTCATTCTTGCATTGCATTTTTCCCGTTTTTCGATTGCAATGATGGAAAAATCCCACCAGACTACCCTTTCGTTACGGAACGATCGGTTAAGGGCTCGGAACAGGAGACGGAAATAAATTACATGCATTTATGAAAACACGTGTTCCCGCGCGTTAAACGCTGTCGTCACTTGCGCCGTCGCTCGGTGTGAAAATGGTCGAAACTTAAAAATTTGCTCCGAAATACTTTTCCCACCTTTCCATACACACTCACTCATAGACAGACACAGGCAAGTTTTCTTTTCATCCGACCGAAGGACTCGTTCATCGTACATCATCCGAGGGACTTTCGTTGCTTCATCCGTTTCATCCGCGACATCTTTGGTGCGAGGCGATCGAAGGTTCTCCCGCTCGAGACAATTGGGAAATGCATTTTCAAGGGGTTCCCCGTAAGCAATATTTCATTTTCAGAAGGCCACCGTCGCAGCGTGGCAAGACAAATACAGCGCACCAGCCGTTGGATTTGAATCCGGAAAATGGCCACGGTGTGCTTGAGATTCTACAGCGGTCTCGCCATGCGTGGCGGGAAATGCACCGAACATACAGAAAGCAAAAGGCCTGAAAGCGGAAAAGCTAATTTGTTTGTTTGGTTTCTCCGCCTGCGAGTGTAAAAATACCAAACAACTTAAATATTATTAAATGTTTGTCACTTTGCCATCAATCATACGAGTGTTAGTTCAGTAGCGGAGGGAAATTCTCTCGCACTTCACATTCAATTTGTGGCCGGGGTTGGAGGAAAACTCGCTTAACAGCTCGAAATGCATTCGCTGTGCTTTTGTGCTGCGGATGAGGATGGAAACGATACTGACACGATTATTACGAGAGATCAACGGTGAGGCCCGTTGGATAAGCCGCTGTTAGTTAGTTTTTCAAACAAAACTGACATTTTCATGAGCTTGACTAATGGGAGACGTGCGTGCGCTTAAGACACTCGATAGTTCTGCTTCGTAAAATCTGCTTTTGAACGAACTATGATGAGGATTAATTATGACTGTTATATTTTTTACCGTTCACCGCCCGGTATGGAAATTCTGAGTACAATTTTTAATTGGGGGGGAAATTAAGGGCATAATCTCCATAATCATGAAGCACAAGTGGACATTTTTTAGCGTGAAATTATGTTCAAGCTGATGCGTAAACATATCAACTCATCAATCCAGTGTGATTCTGCACATTATCACTCTACTATACGAGCTACTCATAAAATCTGTACACCTATAAACACTGCGCTGCTCCGGAAGGCAGCGTGGCCGAGCGGTCTAAGGCGCTGGTTTTAGGCACCAGTCAGAAATGGCGTGGGTTCGAATCCCACCGCTGTCAAAGACGTTTTTTGCTGCAAATGTTGTTAAAAGTAGTAGTATTCTACATGTTAATTTCTAGTCAGTTTTTTTATGCATGTTTACCCGTTGTCAACACTTTAAATTTTATATTAAATACTCTATTCCTTAAAAAGTTCATTAATACCATTTTTGAATGTTTCTCTCTTCAACTACAAAAATTTCTACAACAATAACAATTGTATATTTCTATTTTTGGAAATAACATAGTACGCCTGACAAATAATTACGTAAACTAAAGTTTACGACAGTTTACATAAAATAAATAAAAAAAAGATATCAATGATACAAGGGTTCCTCCATTACAATGGTCCAAGTGAACAATGCGAATTTTAGGAAAAATTGGTACCGAATTTTACGTTTACAAGACAATTTATTCTTAAAACCGGAATCGATTCATTTGAGATTCGTTCTGTAATGATAATCCAATCTAACGGTATTACTTTGTTGGATTAAAATACCGTTTGGAAAGAAAGAAAAACGAACAAAACGTTAGGCTACCATTGTGAATGCATGCATCGTTATGGTATTGAAAAAGAATTCCTGAAATAATATGCAACTTATTACCCATAGAATTTGATAAATTAGGCCGGTCATGAAGAATAATTACCACAACCCGTCCGATTGCATTACGAAAATAAAGCATCGAAGCGTCGGAAACTGGATGATCGTGGACGTCGTCGGTCGGAAACGTCTTCATCGCCGATCCGCACCAACGCCGGTCAGCCCAAATCCACGGAGATGAAATCGGATCCCCAGTAGCAACTCGTTCGCTACATAAATCATGACTTAAGCATGTTCTGTACGCCGTACCCGAACCGGCAGCACAGCATCTTTTCCTGCCGCTGTGCCCGCTTCCAGGGCCTGCTCATTTGTCGGTGTCCGATTGCTTCCTCCGGCAGACAGAGGACTACTAGTCTTCAAGAACTCATAATGTGCTGTATGGACCTCTTTGCTTGGATTCCCGCTTTCCCCAGAGGTTCGCGGGACGAACACGATCGATTAGGTTTTGGTCGGTCGAGAAGAATGCATTCGGTGTGCCAGCGGGCCGTGGGATGGCGGGATTGGTGGCGCGGTGTCAATTGGCACACCCTTCACTCTATCCTACTCCCGGGCCTGCCATCGGCCCTACCTACACCCAGCAACGGTTGCGTCCGAAATGCGCTCGCAGTCACGATCAAAAGCGCTTAAAGTGCAATTTTTCATCTCTTCAACCAAAAACCGCTCCTTCTTCGGCGAGTTCCGCCGCTAGTTGCGTAAATTACGCTTACGTTTGCTCCTTGAACGCCATCCAAGCCCAAGTGCCCTCCCCCGGACGACGCGACGCGGCAAGAAAGGGGTTGGAAATTATGGCAAAATTTGCCGACGACAGCCGGACGACAGTTTTACGATTAATAATCATTTCTTCGGAAATTAATCGCCCGCGAGACGCGCTGAGCTGCTGCACGGACTCGAGATGATCTACGAAGGTGTAAGAGGTCGCTTATTGATGAGTGCAGCTGAGTTCTTGGGATAGGATTGTAGGGCGCGCGCAGAAGGAAAAACGAATGGCAGCAAAGCAAACTCCCTCGTGTGGGGTGAAATAAAGAATGGCTGTGATTGTGCACTTATTTATTTAAATATTCTTTATTTTACATCTTTTTTCTCCCGCTCAAAGCTGCGTCTGTACAAACATGTTTGTTTCATCGACCTTAAGGTGCTAAGAGTTTACGACTGTGCCTCGTTTGCACATTCTAACTTACTCAATTTGGACGGAAAATATAAGTTTTCCTCTTTACGTATGTTCCGGAACTATGTCATCCCTGCAATATTCGGTTTGAAATCCTACCCACGTTCTACGAGAAAAAATGCGGAAGCGGACATGTACTTTTCCAATCATCTTTCATCTACTATATGTCATTTACGTTTGTGTATGTGTTATTCAAAATATGATATGCTGCCCCATTGCTGACATTAATAAATAAAATTATTCACTTAAAATGTTTATTTTAACTATCTCCTACACGTCTTCAATATTTTTGTTAAGACGCTGCCATTTGAACCGACCAAAAATGAAGCTCAAGTTGTCTTTCAACCATTTCTTTTGCTTGTTACTTTAACTTACTTTCATCAACTAAATAAACAAACTCCCTTATTTTCATACGCGGATTCAAACGGAGTTTGAATGTGGCATATCAGAGAAACAATCTGTTATCACGAATCAGAACTCGCTCAGCCTCGATCAGTTTGGTCTATGAAGCAGGAAGACCAGTCCAGGGACTCCTCCAACAGCAGTTGCCGACGGTAGGCGGACAGTTGCCAGAGGCTGTGCACCAAACTGCAGGACGGTAGGTCGGGGTCCACTAGCTGTTATGGTTGGGGCAGGTAGCTCTTCTGGAAGGTGTTCTGCTGCGACGAGGTGACGCTCATCTGGTTGGAAGACTCTTCCTTTACCGGCAGGGGTACTGCTGGGAAGGAAAGTGAAAGTGGCCAGAACAAGTTTGAATGTAGTTAGTCGTTATGTGTCACCAACATCTTTAGTGGTTATAGCACTGCATGACTGATGGTGCATTCTTTTTCGATTGCCAAACGATAAATTACGATATCTAATAGATTACAAACCCGATACTCAAAATTCTAAATTCGTTCTATCGCTTACTGAATTTTAGTAAATCTTGACTATCATGTAACGGTAATTTACTTTCTTCGGTGGCCATTGAACAATTCTTGAACACTAAATGACTTCTTTCTCTTTTGAATCCCTCGTTTTGGTTACGAAACAACTTTTCATAATTTTTTTTTTTATCAAATATAAACAAAACAGTAAAATAATCTTCAGTTAGTAAAAGAGATACTTTGGCTCAAAATGTCTTTACTTCTGAATGCCTGATGAATTGTAATCTCAGCAGACTGTATTTCAAGGAAGATGGCCTTTGTTGTTCTGGGTACAATACAACAACATAGCACAACAATAAAAACATTGTTATCCAGCTTGTATTATAAACTAACAACACATTTGTGTTATGCGTATAAGATTACCTAAAACCTCAATTAATTATTTTTAAAACAAAATTATAAAATATTGTAATGGTCAACAGCTTGACGAATCTCAGAAGAATAATATGAACAAGTTTTAGTGTGAAATCTTCAAACAAACAAACAAACTTACGATTCGCGTCCCAAGTGTAGTGAGGATAGTGTGGCTCGAAACGACGTGCACACGGTGGTGTGGTGCTGCCCGACACTGCGAAGGTATCTGAAATGAAAGTGGACAGGGATCCGGATAGTAGAAATACGTGTCCTCAATTGACATAGAAAATTCCTTGATAAATACGTACCCAAATTCATAGTAGCCGTCGAGCCGTAGGTGTTGATCGTGACCGGTTGAACCGTTTGCTGGAGCTGCGAAAAATTATACTAGATATAAACGAAAGGTTGAAGACCACTCGCTCGTGTACAGGAGGAGCACGGACGGAGCAGACAAGCGCTAACTCACCGGTGTCGAGTAGGAGTAGTTAGTCCGACCGGAACAGGATGTGTAGCTACTGAGCTGCGTAGGCGGCATCCAGGGAGCTCTAGAGAGGAAAGAAGAGGTGTCCACATGAGTGTACGATAGAAATGGCGGGCTCCATCCAACAACTCCGTGCTCAACTAACCCGGCATCATAGCGTGGGTAGGGCTGGTAGGGATTCTGCGAGAACACGGGCCGATGTCCAAAGTTGCCCGGGTTCGTCACGTACGCATCGGGGAACATCTTCGAGTAGTGGCTCGTCCGGTAGGGACGCTTCATTCGCCGGCGTCGCTTGTAGTTGCCGTTCTCGAACATGTCCTCGTACTGCGGATCCAGCGTCCAGTAGTTGCCCTTCCGCTCACCGCCACCCTCACGCGGGATCTTCACGAAGCACTCGTTCAGGCTGAGGTTGTGTCGGATCGAGTTCTGCCAGCCCTTCTTGTTCTTCTCGTAGTATGGAAACCGCGAGGTGATGTAGTTGTAGATCTCGCTCAGGGTCGCACGTTTCGGGTGGGAATTCTGGGGGCGGATATGACCAAAACATAAACGATAAGACTAACGGTTATATAGCTCCAAACAATCACATTTCAAAGTATGCACGTCTCAAGCATGCACGTCTCAAGCATTATAACTATTGTTGGGTCTTGTAACACTTTTTGATGTGCCGTACTGTACTACCACACACAGTTTAATGTACTGTGCCTGTGTTGTAGCACAGTAGGGAGTTATATACTTTATTGGAATAACGGTAAAACACTTTATTGTGTTACCAAATTTTTTTTTTTTCAACAGTATCACAGGACCCAACACTAATTATAACTGAACGTTTGAAACTGGATACATTCATGAATCTCCAGCCTAAAGGATTTTCTAAACAATTTCAATAACACTTAGTTCAAATGACGTGGGTATGACAAGATTATAAGATAGTGAAACTTATTAGATATGGCTCTTATTAATCATGCTGAGTAAATGAAGACATGTGAACCACTTAAAAATTACCCCAATATCGCTTTCCCAGCGGTCTTATCCCACACGAAAACTTTTTTTCCTCCCACACATCCTGCCCACCGATTTCTATTCGAGGCACATGTAGGTAGATCAACCATCCAACCAACCAGGCTGATGAAACATTCGTTGATAAATATAAACCCCAGACGACGATGCGTTCATAGCCGTGTGTGCGCCCGTTTTGCCGTAGCTCGATCGATGCGACGATCTTAAGACGGTCGGAGAACACCGTACCAGCCGCTTCTCGCATCGCATCCAACGTGTGGATTAAATGGCGATTTGTAAACGAGGTCCCCATCCAAAATTGGCCTCGTCCGTTTGGTCTACGTTGAGGGTCTACGCCGCACTGCCACCATTACTCAGGCAGGTTAATTACGAACTAGCTTGCTTTCAAGGATCGAACCTCCTGCGGAACGGTGGCCCCGGCGATATCGTGTGGTAATGGATGCCGGGATAGCTGGTTGACACTCACGTCTTACCGGTTGGTACTGATGACGAATTGCTAGCGCCACATTGGAATACATCACCCGGATTGCGTTGCACAAATCAAATTTAAAAAGAGGCATGAGCCAAAAACAAACGAATCGTGGACACATAATGGAAAAGGGTAATTAGTCAAACAATCGTTGTGATTGTCTACATCAACAGTGGAAATTTGTCATTCTGGCATAAAGAAGACATAGATCAGGCGGGCAGTGTATGGATCAAATAAACTGCTTATGAGCTTGATCTAAAGGCTCAAACAGGCATGGTATTTTAGCATTCTCCAACTTAATTAACTTAATATTAATTTCTTGACTGAAAAAATTCAAAAGTGAGTTTCACTCTGCCGGAATAGGAAAGGAATATTTGGCTACATGCGATTACCTGCGTTTTAATTTCATGGTCATTCTTCTTTTATAGTAAGAGAATAGATAAGTAATAAATTTATCCAATAAGTAATAAAGATCTAATTAAGCGAACTATACGATGGAAAGTTCCCATAGAACTGTGTACGAAATAAATAGCCTTAATTCTCGTTAGACATTAAAATAACAATTCCAAGTTATTCTACTACAAAACCCCAGAATAATAAAACGATGTACTAACCTGAATTGCCATTGCTATCAGCGCCACGTAGCTGTACGGTGGTTTGACACTCGTGTTCCGGTTCCCATTAGGGCTTGTTGTCGAGCTGCAATCGTACGTGAGACTATCGCGTGATTCAGGTTAATGTTATTGATCTTATGCTGGGTCTTAAGGCTAATTTCGTTAGGATCTAGTCATCCCTGGAATACCACGGCGGGGGTTTGCACAACCCTGCATCCGACTACCTACCTACTGGTGGTCGTGTTCCCATTGCTAGTACCATTGCTACCTCCGTTGCTAACCGTCGATCCGGAGCCATTGCTGGCGGTCGAGTTGGTGGCGCTTTGGTTACCGGAGCTTTGATTCTGATTTGGTGTGTGATTGTTGTTGTTGTTATTGTTGGTAGAAAGAGTCGATGGTTGGGGAATTGTCGTTGGCACCTGACCGCCACGGTGATCTTCCGGCACCAAGCTGTTGCTTGGAAGATCGTCCGAAAGTTTGGAGGAGAGCGCCAGCGTACCAACGCTATGGTGAAGTTGTTGATCCTGCTGTTGTTGTTGCTGCTGCTGCTGCTGTTGCTGCTGATGTTGTTGTACCTGGTGCTGGTGATGGTGTTCCGGTGAGCCACCAGTTTCTTCATGAAGCCGCTCAATCACGGTCGGTATGTGCTGGATGGAGGAGGGTGACGACGACTTCTCCGGTTCGTAGATCGGCAGCGTGACTGCGTGATAGATATCTGAAATCAGTGTGTCATTAGCAAGTGTACGATCATCCAGAAGAACACTGGACATGGAGCGAATGCAATGATAGGGAGAAGTGCTGAAAATAGTCTTCCAGATCAAAAGTGTTATCAATCGTCTCACGAAGTATCTGCAGGCGCTTGTACAATTTTTAATCGCTTCAAAAGCCCTGATATGGCATGTGACCGCACTAGCAATGAAGTTGGGCATTAGCGTTAACAAAAATGGTACAAAGGCCAGATGCATTCCATACACAGCCCGGAGTCACTTCACACGGTCTTCGCTTTACGCAACCGACATGGTTCGTTCATGGTGCCCGAACGTCATCTTTTTATTTTTATTCTTGCCTATTCTACGCGAGTCCTCCATTTCGTCAAGGGAAGCGCACGTCAGCGAGCGTTGATAAGCGATTGGAAAAAGGTCACCGTCGGTCAGCGTCGTCCTGATAGCTCCATTTCTCTTTGGGATGACCCTATCCGCACAGTGTGTCCGAGTGGCGGGCGTGCATGTCCGATGGTCCACATTCGTCCGGTGGACCGCGGTGTCAATGGCAAATCCGATCCGAGGGGCTAAGCGCGTAACGAATGGTGCTCGCTCCCTGGCAGGGGGACTTACTGATACTAGGATCGGCGAAGGGAAGGAAGCGATTGATTCCGATAGTGTTAAGCCTTTTGCCCGAGAAACCCAGTTTGAAGTCACGCGGGGCTTGGCACCGATTTCTGCGACGACAAGAAGGCCGCTGTCTCAATGGCGGATAATGGTGAATCGAAGAGTCAGACGTCCGTGTGGAGGACGAGGAATATAAGGGATTACAACCGTACAAATACAGCTGATGTAAGTTGAGGATCGTCGGATTAAATAATGATAAAAACTGGATTACATAACACAATAACTACTACCTCACGAAACCCAAATAGACCCATTTTGAACGTTTATCAGTTTCGTAAATGCTGAATTCAAAGTGATTTCAAACCGATAGTGTTGTACGTACCTAGATGGCTTAGTCCGTTGAAGTTTTCCTGCTTGATCTTGGTCGGCATACTGATGATGTTCTGAAAAAAGGAACACGATAAAATATGTTATAAAAAACTTATAGCTGGAATCGCATACGGAATCGTTTAATTTTAACGTTGGTTAAAAATAATCAATCGCCAATTTCCATGTTCCTGGGACTTTGGTTTAGCCCTCGTTATTTGTTTTTTTTGTAACATCACAACGTGCATCATATAGGGTATTATTAAAAGTAATTTTATAACTTCTATTTTTGATCGTTGGAAATGAACAGTTTATAATTTAGAGTGAAACACGATACAGCCTAGATTAAAACTATTTAAATTAAATTTTTCATTGGCATTGGAATCAAAGGCTTTTTATTTTATTAACTCTTCACCAAATCTATTCCATCTACATAGGATAGGATGTTAAGGATGGACAAAGCTATTATCTCGTGAAATTTACATTGTATTCAAAAGTTATTTTCGATTCACATTGTATACCCTTTTCTAATTTAATTGAAATACATATTTTAAATTACATCGCCAATCCATGTAATTCTTGAGAAAACAATGTAATGTGATACTCTTGCACAAATATCGCGCTTGCATTCCCGAGTCTTTATGTCATCTGCCCATCATTGACCCCATAAATCTTGACCCATCGGCTTTTGCAAGCGATCAGCGACGGTAGAATTCGTTGAACTTACTCGATGCAAGTGTGGCTCACTTATGCTCTTGGTAATCGTAAACAACGGCAGCTTGCGTGTGTAACGGTGATGATGCTGCAAAAAAGCGGTGCAAGTGCATCGTAGAAACAACCCACACGAAGCGAAGAGAAAAAAGAAAAACCATTCAAAATGGCTTCTCGCAAGAATTTTGTGCAAAGGTGGATCGCCGTCGACGAGCGTTCCCTGGGCGTCGCGAATCCTTCGTACTGACCAGACCACCTTCCTCGCACCTCTGGTCAACTGGCACGTCGAGGTGGACTGCTTCTCGCCTGTGAATTTAATTGCGCTCGTAAATCACTCCCGATCGCCCAGGCCATTACGTGCCACGAGCAGACTTGGCCCGCGGTCACTGCGGTCGGATAGCGGATCTTCTTTGGGTGTGTGGTTATAAATGCATTTTCTTTCCCTAGTTCCGAGCGGACATGAATAGAGTCTCTCTTCGGTTGTTTCAATATTGATCCTCAATCCGTCGATCATTCGGTGGCTTTTTTAAGGATCGTACCTTCTTATGAATCGAAGTATTATTTCGCGTTGGGAAGGCTCCACTTTTGAGATTCGGTTGTGGACCTACACAACTTCACTTCTTGGAGGTCCATTACTGCCGACGTGATTACGTGCGTCGATCGATTTTAGCGCGAAGCGGTGAGGTTACGTGAAAATCAATCGAACTGTTGCCCAGTTATGAATGGCTGTCGGGTTGCGAGGTGTGGCATCAGGAAGAGATCCACGTCGAAGTCACAGGAGGCCAACCGACGTCAGTTGGCCGATGGTGCAATGGACCCGCTAAACTGCACGGGCAATCGCCGTGGTGACACGTTTCGTCGGCTGGCAAATGGCTCGAAAAGCACGCTCCCTCGCGGAAGTGACTGAGTTCTCGACTGAGTGGAAGTGTTGTTCGCTTGTGGCAGTGCATTGTAGCCGCCTGGACGGCTGGTCCTTGACTTTGCCTCATCGTCTCGTCAGCATCTCTGAGCAGCTGGTTCTGGGAAGCACTGGTCGAATCGGCGTGTCGGACGTGCCGGTAACCGTTCGCCACGAGAGAAAAGTACGCATCTATTTCAATTGCGCACTTCTTTGCGCTGTCAGTGACGCCGTTGTGTTATTCAATATATTGTCAAAACGTCACAGCTTCTCACACAGCGTTAAAATGTTCATTTCATGTAGTTTAACGGAAAGTGTATTTACGCAAATAAAAATTCAAATCTAGGAGCATAAATAAGAAAAGCATCCAATGGTTTATCCAGCGAAATTGTACTCTTTTGGTAGGACCAGTATGAAAAAGCGTAAACTCCAGAAGTAAGCAGCTTGGAATAGGTTGAGACCACCAAGCGATCATCAGAGAATAATGAGAAAAATAGCTTTCGTCAAGTTTCAAATTCGTTCAAAAAAAGGGCGGACGGGCTCTACTTCTACATTTTAATTTAAAAATCAGAAAATATTCGAAGCGCTTATAATAAATTATCAGTGTATTCAGCATGATCTTCTCTTAGGTTGTGCTGGAGATTTCTCTGAGAACACGGTGGGGTTTTTATTTTTCCATGTAGATCGCGTCACTTTGCACCTATTACACTCATCAATTTTTATTATTACGCCGTCAAAAATTAAAGAGTATTTTATGCTACTCAACAAATGAACATTTATCTTGTGCTAGAGAAGAAAAAAACACCTTTTAGGTACAATTTGGACATGTGTTGCAATAGCCTACGGTTTTCGGCGCAAATTTGTTTGGTATATGAAAAAGGCAGGCGAATTTAATGCGGCAGCGAAATAAATCTCATAAAAAAGAAGATGCGACTGCACTTTTGCCTGGCAGTGCCGACGAAGTCTTGCGCTCGAAGGGGGTTGGGTAAACAATTATTTTGCAATTAAAAATTAGCACACATTCTTTCGGCTACGAACTTTTTTTTCTGCCTTTCCTCTTCGTTGCTTGACATTTTTCGTCTTTTGATGAGAGAAGCCAACGCGGACGGACGAATTTTCCTTGAACCATTTTCACGCCAAATCCGAGAGGACGGTCGTCTCATCCGTATTTATCCGATATTTTTATTGCACGATCATTCGCCCTATCACTTTTGATCGTGATTGAGCCTGCACGTATCTGGGTCAGTTTTGTTTTCCTTCGCCACCTAACGGTGTTGTGTACTCTAACGCTGTTATTTTTATAATAAAACAATAATGCTAATAAATTCAACGTTATAGCGAGAAAAAGTCCGTAAACTATATTTTACTTGCCACCAGGAAGACAAGAAACTTTCAAGTTCAACACAACTGACGAGATGATCCAATAACATTGAGTTCGGCTCTAAGACTGGAACCTTAGCACGTGCCAACAATGAAGATCAGCCTTCTTAAGGGTGTCTTATATCTTTTCCCAGTAATTGAACACTTGGTGCTCCGCTTTCATGCTATCAAGCATGAAATGTTGTCAGTCTGTATACACGTGTACTCGACCACTGACGTAGGTCGTAGAATAAAAAAGTAAATTACGAATGGAGTTTCACGCTACGTATTGCAATGGCAAGATTTGCAGAAAGCGGATACTTTTCAGTGTCGGAAAAATCCAGGGAAAAGGTTAGGTCTCCTAGTTTCATTTCAGTTTCCGCAACAAGAGAAATAGCACATTCATAAGGTATTTTAAGAACGATCCTCAGCATGAATTTCGTTAGAGGTAAGATAGGGTTAAGTCAGTCGGGAAGGGAAAATGATGTCCGATTACGAGGAAGAAAAAAAAACAACAGTTAGTCTGACATGAATTTGTGTGTGTGCCTCCTTTCCCTCCTACGACAGCATCTTCTTCCTAGGAAAAAATTCTCTGATGCGCGTGCAAATCACGCTCATCAATAACGCTACTCGTGACACGGACCCGAAGAAAAAACCCCGTCCGTGGTTGCATGCTTGAACAACGAACGCGCGGTTTTGATCCATTAGGTTGTGATAAATGGCGTCCACCGACGGCCCAAGACAGTAGACAAAAAACTGCTGGCTATGACATATGCAATCTTCACATCGCCCGATTTAGTTTCGTGAAAAATGTGTTGCGATAAAGGACCGTCTACTCAATCCCTTCAATGTTGGTAGGTTTTCGGAGGTCTAAATCAGGGGCGGTGAACGTTTCCTGAAAAAGGTCAGAGTGTAAAACAAATACTAAAACCGAGGGCCAAACGAGTTTTAATTTCTAAGTCGAAAATAAATATTTTAAAACTATAAGATAGACTATTTCTTGAGCCCTTAATCATCAAATTTATATATTTTTTGTACTATTTTCATACTTTGTCTTCACCAAGAAGTCTGGTACAAACCAGTGTAATTCAAATCAAATGCATTCAGGATGCACACAGATAATTTCAGGTAGGAAAATTTTTCGTTTCAGCTTGTCTGCTCAATAATGGTAGTTTTTTATTGGAAACTCTATCAAGATTAAATACAGTTTCCGAAATGAATGCTCAATATCATAGCCACTTATCGTTCGCCGGCCACAGGTTTAAATGGCGAAATTTAGTATAGATTAAAATTTTTGATTTTTCACGAATATCTTGTGCAACAGTGACGATCTACTGGAGTTGCTGCTGTTCGATTATATTTTTAAAATTATTTCCTTAATAAAATCATACTTCTTGCGCTTGATTTCAGGATTGATGGGTCGATTCGTCTCGCACCATGTCACCGAATGTTGAGGTTAGGTGCAACCGCGGTTGTTTGTTGATGTGTTTTTTAACAGTCCCTAAATTATGAGCTAACACAAACCGGCCCGTCCGGTGAACCGTTTTACGATGGAGCCAATGAAAATATTTACATTTGTTTCAGTCAAATAAGCTAGATTGATAACAACGCAAAGGATGAGCAGGGATGAGTTGCGTCGGTTTTTTTTTCTTCCTTCTTTCATTAGTGTCCGAGTATTTTTCCCATTCATGCTGCGGCATATATTATGTCGCTCGCCGAAGATGTTTACAAAAAGAAGCTGCTTCGAAATTGCGCTTTTAACAACACAACCGCTGACCTTCTGACCGAGTTTTCTTTTTCCTTTCATTTGTTAATTTCCGCCGAATTTAACGATCGCACCTTTAGCGCCCCGTTTCCTCCCGCGGGGTAAACGATAAAAATCTCAAAGCTGCGAAAATCGTCCAATTTTTATGACGATTTTGTTGTACAATTTCTAATTTAAGAGTGCAAAGCAACGGCATAAATCTTATCTACCGAGTAGTCGCCGACCGGCCCCGGGAAACCCAGCACCGGTTGAGCTAAGTTTCACTTGGGATATTTTTTGTTTAGCATACTTGACATATCCGGTGAGATTCTGGCCTGCAGCCGGCCGTATTTTGCTTGCCAGCTAAAATTGATGCTAACGATAAAGCAACGTATAACAGGGCAAAACCACAACTTCATAAATTAACCCTAAACCATCCTATCCGGTGCAAACCCATAACGAATCCGATATCAATGCTACTCGCTTGCTTATCGGAGCTCACCATCCAACAGGTTGTAATTGCATTTTATGCGTAAAGCCAATAGCGGTGCGTTATCACAAACACGAACCGCCCCGGTGACAAAATCAGCATGCTTTCTCATTCTGTCCAATTGACAATTGATACCACCAGAACGAGAAAGCATGATGATTTTGCCACCAGGGCGGGCGGTTTCTAATTCCGATCTTTTTCAAACCACATCAAATTCATTCGATACGCACCACTGAGGTAGATTAAAACTGTGATGGAACGAATGGTGGACTGCTTATCGTGTTTCTTCCGGTGATGGTGAACCCTTGACTGTGTCAACCATAAACCATAAACCATACTTCTAGCTTAAGGTTGCCTCTCTTTCAATATGTTTGGAATCAGCGAACCTTTGGCAAATGTGATGATGAAAGGAGTTGTTGAAAAAATACAAGAAAAATAATCTAACTTCTGCAAACTCGTTAACGCATTGCGCTTTTGTGCTACGCGTTGTATAAAAACCTAGTGCAAAATGTTTCTCGTTTTGTTTCATTTTACCCCTTTCATTACCTTCTGCGCAATTCTTCTAGCTTCTTATCGCTCCGCGACGAATCGATTGATCGTCGCTTGGTTGAAGTGTGAGATGTGTCTCGCCGATAATGTGTCCGACTTTAGCACAAAGCAACCGCGATCGCGTTAAAATTCCATTCCCAAGATCGCACACTGCTTGCACTCGCTTGATGGAAAGGAGGAAATGGGGCGCACAAAACTAAAAACAGAAAAAACAACAAAATGAGCTTATCGCCAATTGCAAAACGATACCGACACAACAAACCCATATGTTCCCAACATCGAGCTGAGTGAAATAGATTTTCCAATGTGTATCGGCGCGGATGCGTATCGAGTGCCGACGAAATTCGAGCCGCACTGTGCGTGCTACAGGCGGCTGCCGACGGAATGTATGCAGCTGCGGCCTCAGCAACACGACACGACGTCCCAGTTTGCATGTCGGGGCTGGAATTTGTCCACCTTGTAAACCTCTGGCTCCACGGCTTCGACCACGCGCGGACCGTGAACTCTTGTCCGACGCCGTCTAGGCCGTTGGAAGGACTATAAATTGTCACCCAGCAAAACGGGCGACAAGCATCGAGCAACGATGCCATCGATCGGAGAGCCCTTAGACCGCAGAACAAACCAATGCTGGAGCGGATGTCACCGTGGGGGAAAAAGGCCTTGGGATTTACATTTCCGCACTAATCCCCTGTGAAACGAGCACGCCACAAATGGTGCAACGAGATCGAGCCGATCGTACGTCGACGACCTCGCAGGAAAGTTCATGACTCATGTGCGTACGGTTGAAATAACAAACAAACAATTGTCATCGCGGAATGGCAATTGATGACAAATGTGTGTTTCCTCCGTGTGCTGCAGGTATTGGAAGATCTTACCCAAGATCTTACACAACTGCAAAAATAAACTCCCGGCGACAGGTTGCCGCGCAGTTGCGTAGGAACAAACGCTCATTTCATTTCTCTCCTCTGTTTTTCTGTAAAGAATGAGGAAGAGCTTAAAATTTGTTGGGTGACACAAATGTTAAAGAACAGCTATTTAATAGATTGCATATGGAATACCACGAGTAAATTGAGACTTCAAGTTAAAGACCCTCGAGTAGAACACCAATTACAACGGATTGCCATTTAAACGGCATTTAATGTTTGAAATTTCAAACCGTCTCTTCCACTTTGTCGAACAACCAATGGCAGCGGTAATGATTTTTTGTTGTGCTGCTGTCATTTTGGGAAAAACCTGCCCGCCATCTTCCGCCCAAATGACAGATGAATTACGGTACATCGGTGTCGTTTTTGGCTGATGATAATTTTATGACGCTCGCCGTTCGACGCCATCAGCACGCAGGGAACGCGTCTTAATATCGCGCTCACCTTCCATAACGTCGAATGGGATCGCATTTTTAATACTTTTTAATTTGTTGAAAATTAACGACAACCCGATCGTATTTCCATCATCGTTTCGGGATGATTTTGTGTTCGCGCCGTTGCCTCCCCCCACCCGGCAACCGGTGGCTCGCGATAGGCGTTAGGATTATTTTAATTTTCATAAGTTCCTTGTCCTAGGAAAGACAGCGGGAAACCCGGTGGGCAGGTGGTTGGCTAGGGGATATACAAAAAATTGAAGCTAGGAAAATGGTAAACTCGGTCGTACGGATTTTAAAGGTCGAGGAACTTTACGGTGGCAGTAAGAATGTGTTGATTTATGGCCGCTATTAGCCTAAGAGGGTAAGCAAACGACATTGTTCAACAAAATAGTTGTAAACTTTTATTAGGACTGTTGAAAGGCGATCGGATAACAGGATGCCATAAATTTGGAATGGAAACAGAACAGTGTTTTGTATACTAAAAACGAATGTGATCATATTTAATAATTCAATTTGATTTGTAACTAAGGCTCACAACATTGTTATTTTTGGTTTTTGTTTTGCAACAATCAAAACGAGATCAAAAATACCAGTTTTTTATACAGTTTCAACTAGCAATGGTACATATGTAGTGCAGTCTTTTTTATACAATTTAATACATCAAACGGTCTCAACAGATAACAGTCTCTAAAAGATAACAACAAGCAAGCATAATTTAATGAAGTCAGATTTTTACAAAAATAACAGAAAGGACTAATAAATAACTTTTATCATCTACGGATACACCGTTCGATAAACATTAACGAACATCAACAAGTCACTTTTTTTAAATTAAATTCTATTAAACAACATGTCTTACATACCATCCTTGGTCATTTTAAACAATACTCCCTAATCTACGCAATTAGAACTCAAACCAACCATGTTTTTAGAGAATAAATTTTTGAGGCCATAATAAGAAACAGAAAAAATAGAAGTTTAGAAAAACGTCATTGAAAAGTTAGGTGAAACAATGCGTTATTTTAAAAGAACACACACATTGTATGTAAATGCTACACAATTATCCCACAACATTCATGGAAAACTTCAAAACAAAAGTTATATCACAAACATCATTAAAAAAGTTAATAAATAAAAAGTTTGCAATAAAATATGAACATCAAAATTATTAACATCATTTTAGCCTATTGATTGTATCACATTCAAACTGTCATTTGTTTCACACGTGTTCTTTCTAAGCTCCAGCATAAATGAGGAAGCTGATTACCAACCGATGATGACGCTTCCCCTGGCATGATTGAGCTGTTACACGCGGTGCACCCTTGTATGACAAGGTTAGTGAAAATATTATCACTTCATATTTTACGACACATGCTTATGTCGGAGATGATCTTTATACCGAGCGGGATTTTCTTTGCCTTTCGTGCCTTCGTGTTGCTTTCCCTTTACAAACGGCACGATCGATCCGGCGTGTTATCCCGCAGTCAAAGTCTACAGCCTTGTCCAGTGGACCGCGAAAAATTACACACTTTCACTATGTCAGAGTCGGTGGAGGATGGTGGGGAAATGGAAATGGTATAATGCTGATGTGATAGAGGATCGGCTATTTTTACTGGGTATAGGTGCTCTATAGTAGGGAAAAAGGAAGGAAGGAAGGAAGGTGAAAACTCGAAGAAAAATGCCACCAAAAACCGTATGTTCCTCAGGTTCCCCGATAGTCCCTCGCCCAGGGTCCCTCAGTTGGCCTGTTTTCTAATTGAAATATTCGGAACAGCTGTGGAAACGCATGTAACGGTGGATAATAGCCGGCGCGAGGGCCACTCGAAGGAAAATCTGGCCGGTCGGTGCCGAAGGGACCACCATTCTACCATCCTCTCCAAGTAGCGGGGGAGGGGCTTGAGAGTCGGACAGGCTCGGGGAAGACAACCGAGCCGCTGTCTGCACTCTGCACTTCTCGAAACCGGGGAGGAAAAATGTAGATAGATGGTAGTCTAATGTTTCCACATTAGAGAGTTGGACACTCTGAAGACACTTCCATCCGTGGGCCGTTGGGAAAGCTACGAGCCATCGTACGAGTGTTGGTGTGCCGGAATCGGGAAACGTGGCATGCTGGTATGTGTCGTTTGGCTTGATTGGATTGTCGCTAATGGTCCGCTGCTTGGCGCGGAGCGTGCCCAACTTTTCCAAACCTTTTCCGTCCTGATCGGGCCACTTTTCACACACATCGCTCCAATCATTCATCGGCCCTGGCGATGCGGCCTTTGCAACTCTGAGCCGACCCCGGGCCGGGATTCCGGAAGAAGAATCCGAACAGCCAAGCCGATCACTTCCTCTTCTCGTGTCCAATACAGCGAAGCGCGTGGAAATCCACACAATGAAAATGGAAAAGTCGCAGGAGGTATCCGCTGACAGCGAACTAATAGCTGTCGTTTGGCTCATTTACATTGTGTCCGGTGACATTTCAGCTCACTTTCCGCCGAACAACGAAGTGAGATCGAGCGTGTGAGCAGGATGGGATCGGCTATGTATGAGGCTGTGTACCCGAGAGATCCGCGGGAAACACGCCGACACGGAAAGAGTGTGTTAATTTTAGCTGCAACGATTTATCAAACATCCCAATGTATTTTAGTGCGCGTTTTAGATGCGAATGGAGAGTCATTTATACTGCATTTTCTTTTTTTATTCAACATTACGTAGTTTCTTGATAACACATTTTTTTCTTTTTTAACAGAAATGTAGTAGTTCACATCAAATAATAGCGGTTATGTTTTACTTGCTAGTTTGAACAAACAATATTAAAGTAAACCAAGCTTCTATAATCATTGTCTATTCCATTCTCTTAAAATTTAGGATTGAACGAAAAAGATTTTAAAACAAACGTTTTTTTCTTAAAAGGCATGATACATTTATTCATGCCCAAATCAAAAATATAGATTGCATTTATTTGGTTTATCAAGTTAAGTAACGTTTATGAAACAGAACAAGGAATCAGAATAATCGGAAGAAAGTAAAAGTCAAATAAAAGCGAAAAAGGTGAACTGAAGATTTTCCGTTTTGTGGTTAATTTCGTAGCGACAGGTTCTTTATATAAAAGAAATTAGGAAAAAACTCAACCTTCATGGCTGTGAAGTTGGTTCAAACTTATGGAGAAAGAAAATGATCGTAGCTTTTTTTAACGCCATTTGCTTCAAATAAAAAAAAAAATTGCTTCTTGGAGATGTTTTTAGACATATGACAAACCTGAATGATGCAACTTTGGTTCCTTTTGTATAGTAAAGTAAAGATAAAGTTAGACCATTTTAGATTAATGTCGTCACAAAGAAATAAAATTAATGGCAATAACAATAAACTTTGGTCATTAGATTTACGGTAAATAATAGAAAGCTCTGGGTTTTAACTCTAACTCTAATGTGTAAAGTTGAAAAAGTGGATTAAAAACTGTTTAAACCAAATATTTTTGGTTTTTATTACCATTACTGTAAATAAATACCAATTTAACATGTTATTCTATTTATTACGATTATTATTCATTAAGTATTTGTCTTGCATAAGTAGCCTTAACAATTGACGATTAATTTTAGACTAGCTTACAAGTTTACAAGAAGAGTAGAGAAAAATTCATCGCATTGAGGAAAGGGTCCCATAATATGTAGAAATCCACTTCTTGTGGTGTTTGCACGGCATGGCCGAACGAAATCAAAATGGATTCAATGTACACGCCCCAGCAGCTTTCTGCGCTGCTGCAGGAAAATTATCCAACCTGCATGATTTATACCTCCTTCCATGCGTACTGGAGTAACCGGTTTTGGTCCGTCCCCCCAAATTACAACGAGACAGCAGGCGTTGCGAAGAATTCCGTGCCTTTCCCGTCTTTAAATTTAACGAAGCATAACAGGTTTGAGGGTAGACCGACACTTAGATTAAATTTATCTTTAACCAGCGTCATTTCAACATCCTCGATAGTATAGTGGTCAGTATCCCCGCCTGTCACGCGGGAGACCGGGGTTCGATTCCCCGTCGGGGAGAAACTTTTTTTATTTTCGCTATCTTTTTTGCTTCCCATACCCTTCGCATCACATTGTCGGATGGTGTTAAACGCTCTTGTAAACATATGTTTGGAATTAAAGTTTTCACTTGCCGAATGCACATAATTATTTTAATAGCCAATGAAGTAATCGGCGCCGCACGCTTGAACAGCGAACTCATTTGTCAACTGAAAAGGCACCGAAAGAAATAGACTAGGACTCGGTCGTAAACTTTGTCCTCAATTTACTGACCCACTGTCTTCCCTGCACACACCGCCACAGCCAGTAGTTAATAGCATTTCCTTCAGCCAAGCAGACTTTTCCCACTCCCAAGCACGTGCTGTTGCGTACGGTTGTTCTTCCTTTTTTTCGGTCTTGGCCATTTGCAAGCAGTTAGGGAAACGCGGTGTGCCTCGAAGAAAATTTATAGTTACTTTCTTTCCTACTGAAAAGCCATGCGTCGCGGTTAGTGCGTAAATCATTTCTAAGATTTTATTTACTCGACACAACAACACCCGCGTTTCACGTCCACTCTCTGTTTATAGCTCGAACTCTTTGAACTCGCTTTTAATTGCTCTAACTCATCAAAAAGCCATTTACCGAATGGCAAATAAATTGATTTAGAAATAGCAAAACTGAAACGTCAGAACTATTTTCATTGTGAGTCTAGTCTGCCATGAACTTCTTCACAGAACTGTTGAATATGAATGAATAATCGTTAGCAAAACTAAACAATAGCAAAGTTGGATTATTTCTAGATGAACTGCACAACGTCCCTGCTTATATTCTGTCTCCGTCAATTAGTGACATTTATGATATTTTCATTCTTCATTTTAACCCACGCGCAATTGATGCTTTACGAGCGGCAATTTTAAAAACAATTTCTTCGGCGGAAACTTATAATGTGGAGTTGCCAGCACGGCCACCGATGCATTTGACGGGTGAGGTTAAACCAATATTTATAGGTTAGGTTTCCCAATGACATTGTTTTGAAAAGATCCCGGCCACCAACGAAACCCACAGCACGCGTCAGGCCAGAAAAAGAAAACTTCGTGGCGTGGGGGGGTTTAGATTTTCCCTATAAATTTCCAATTCACACCAGTCCAATGCCACCTGTGCCAAGCGGGGGCATTGTGGCTTCCACCGACTTGTTGGTCCCCGCGGCCATTCCACAATTTATCCGAACGTACTTTCAACCGATCCCGGTCTTCTTTATCTTCCGGCACGTTTAATACCATCAAATCGCACTATTCTTCTATCGTCTTAGCATTAAAATCTGCTAGAACGAGTAAAAAAGGCAAATGAAATGAAACATCTAACAAAAAACAAACCTCTCAATCTCAGAGATAGAACTAAGATATTTCTACCATTACCAGCACCAGCGGCCGTTCCCAGAGAGAGTTTTCCTTGTCACTTGTGCACGAAATGTGCGTGACACGTATCTTAAATTCACGCCAACGGAAAATGCCCGAGCAGGCACGCCAGCACGCCTGGCCATTGTAGTCTGATGGGAATTAATGATGTAATTTAGATGACGTTATTTTTATACATCTTAAATAGCCACCACCATGCCCTCTCCGTGCCCTCGAGCAATCCTCACATAGTGTGGGTATATTTTCTCACCGAATTTTTCTTTTTCAAAATCTTCTACAACACTTCGATCGTTCCACGTTCCCATCCGGGATGATCAGAATGTAGGTGACGAATCATTAAGACATTTCCTATTCGCCCTCTGAATTCCACAAGGTTGCATTTAAAAGCAGCTTCATTATTCTAATAGGTAATAGGTAATTCAATTTTCCGCCCAATTTATGCCGCTACTGGGCATAAATGGTGCCGGAAAATTTGACCCTTTTCCGTCTGGTTGCCAACAAGTCAGTCGAGGGAATATCGAATTTCTTGTCAGGATCGCACCACAGTGAAAACGGAAAGAGCAATCGTTACTGAGCAACGCTTCGAAGCCTCAAGGCTAGAATGGTTAAAGTGTAATGAATATGTCTGGGCATGATTTTCTCATGATGTTTTGCCGTGAGATTTTTCGTAGATTCAAACATTTGCTTTGCTTAAGTGTAATATTTTCATGCTCGTGAACATTGAACGGTTTGTATGAAAATTATTTCTAGGATCTAAATTCTATTGATTCACTGCTTTACTATCATTCATCCTTTGTGGAAAGTAGCAATATATGCAAAACACTTTTTTTGTACACTACTCTTCCTTAATTTTTCCCAACAGCATTCAAATCAACAAGCGTTAGATTTAATTTTTATATTGTTTGAAAAGTTTTTTTTAAGTTAATTTTAAAATGATCGCATTGATTCATCAGATTGAAGAAATTTGATAAGAGTGTACATGTTGGACCCTTAGATACCCAGGGAATTCATAATACACACATTATTTTATTAAAAAACACCGTTGCTACTTTCCCTGTAGCTGAGCAGTATTCAGCCAATCATTCCACATGATTAATTAACTTGTCAGTAACGTCCATCATTGGGCTACCACATTCATCGCTTTTGTTTTTGCTCTTTTAATAACTCCACGTGCAGTTTATTTTTTGCATCAATTACATGATATGAATAAAGCAATTGGTCACTAACCATCATCTTTTTCACCAATACACAAGGCACTCCAGGGAAACCGGGGGACAATCGCAACATGCAGGGTCGACCATGTGCCGACTCGGTCTGCTGGGAATTAACCAAGGAAAAAATAACATTCCACAGCAGACGACGACGACGACGACGTCGAAGACTCCGGTTCAATGGATGGGCTAATCGAGGAACCGGAACGATGTGATGGGAGTGGGTCTGGTAGTGGTGCCCTACCGGGTTTTGCTTTTTGTTTGCGAATTTTTGCGTTTGTTTGTTGTGAGTTCGCAAGTGAACACAAATTAAGCACAATAAATAAACAAACTCAGCATAAATTTATATAATAGAAATCAGTGATGTTCGTGGGCAGGGTTGTTTGAGTAAAGAAGAGAACTAGGGCGAGAGAGCGTCAGCCAAAATCAACAAAAACGCTCAGTAGTGACCCGCTTGCGGTGGTAAGTAAAAGTAAAACAAATAAATCACGGAAGCAAACCGAGCAACACGCGGGATGCAGCATTCGGGCGAGTTGCGATCGCGTAAATTAGGAGCGAAAGAGAAAGAGAATGCAATGGACGCTAGGATCACCGGGGACATCATCATCGGACTGTGGAACCCGGACCGGTGCAGAAGCTGCGATAATTCGAGGAATATTTGGTGACAGTTGCAGAAACAACTGGTTAAGTTTTCAATTAGATACTCTCGATTTCTAAAGAGACTTTTTTTTTAATTCAGCATTTTGAAATCCCATAAATTATTACAGAAAACATTAAATATTTCAGAACTTAAAACCAATGACATGAGTGTTTTGAACATGCCACAGTCATATTTATGTAAGAGATATGTTTTGCCTCATTGACCATGTACTTCATTATGCTCTCAAATACTGCTTCATGGACATCAATCATAATAACTGATCTTTTTGATCGCCAGCGGTCAGCGGATTAAAATTGCGGCACTTCAGAACCTCCTTAACCTCCTATTGTTGAAATAAACTATTTTTCTTTTTTTCAAAAAGAAATGCAAAACAATCGATGTTTTCCATCAGATTTTGCTATAAAACGGCGATTTATAAGTACACGTTAATCATCGTTTAATTTCAAAAAACACTTACCATCGGCGGCCATTTTGTGTCGTACTGCATGGGCCCATCCGGGGGCGCCATATCGCTGCTGGCGGTTGTCGCCAACACTGTAAGAACATGTAAAATTTACATTAATTTTTTATTGGAAAACCTACCGAAAACAACCGAAAAAAGAATGCTTTGTATTGTACGAAAAAACAAAACTGCTCTAATTCGACCCTCGACGGAATGTTATTTGTCATTTGGAGTTTTCGTATTAATCGGATACCCTTTGCAACATCGAACATCCTTCTTCTTATCAGCGTGAAAAGTGAGCAACCGGGCTAGGGTTAATTAAACTCGACCCGACGGAAAACGTATCCTTTTCCACCTGCGCACCCGCCCGCTGCTGGCAAAGCGAAACCGGATACTTTCCATACTCACCTTTCCACCTTCTACACCGCCATCGAACGGTCGATGACTAATGATGGAAATGAACGAAGGGAGCGGGTGGCGTGGGCCCTATCAGTTTCCTATTTTCTCACCGAACCTGCCCCGAGCTATTGGCAACGTGAGTGATATAAAAGCTCGGCTGCTTTGCGGAATCTACACCAGAGGAACCTCTTCCGTGAGCGGTCCAGAGCAAGAAAACCAACGGACATAGACCCAGACTGAGACGTTTACGGTTTCAAGTACTAGCTAGCGCCTCGGGACAAATGTCAAAAATCAGAACAGAGGTATATGGAAGCATAGTTAAATCCAAAGAGAATGATGTTTTGCACATGCGGCCCGGCGAAAAACATCGTTACAGCAAAATTTACCAACAAAGCAGAGATAATTGGTTCTGGTGTGTGATGGAAAATTATCTTCGCAAATTGGCAATCAAATTTACTTGTGTTTAATAATAAATCGATAGTTGAAGAAAACATCTGTTAACGAACTTTCATTGGGATTCGTTGAACAGTTTAATGACTTTGAACTCTAATTGAATCAATCTAAACAATGAATTGTACACAAAACAAACCAAATTAGAATCGAATCGTTAGCGACAACTTTAAATTTCTATTAAAAAATCGACCAATTGTTTAGCCACGTAAAGTCAATAGAAAATTTTCAAATCTCATGAATTGAGCAACTGCTGTTGGTTACTCCGGCGCCAGGTTTCTAAGCAGGTTCTAGGTATTCCCTAATGATACCAGCCTTCAACCAGTGGTATCAATTAAATCCCATCAACACACTTGTTCTACCAAAGCTTGTGGCCATGCAAGAGATAGTGACGGATCACTTGCAACAGCTCTGCCGAAAACTGAGGATCGCCCGTCTCCATCTTTCAGTGCTGCTGAAGAAGGCGTAGTAAAAAAGAAAACACGCTGCAGCCAGCAAAATCTAGCACGAAATAGATTCGGGATTCCGGTAATCTCTGTGCCAGCTTCTACCACGCTCTGATGCGAGTCACTATCAACAAAACCTTCCATGGTCTCCGCCTAGACTTCGAACGCCGAAAAGAAGTCCCACAGTCCGGACTCATCAAATCAGATTTCCCCGTCCATTCGCCTTTCCGACATAGGCCTGTCTTTCGGCTGTGCGCACTTTCTATCTGTCGAAAAAAAGCGGTGCGGTCAGAGGTCCTTTGGTCGGAGGAAGACTTCTTTGAAATCACTCGCAACCAGCGCAAAGTGTGACCGCTTATCAGGCGAGATTCGAGAGCTTCTTCGAAGGATGTTGAATCGGTTTGGTTTTTTTAAGAAGAGATCGGAGCCTTTTTTTCCTTCACACCAAAGATCCGCAAAATTATTGTTTGTTGTTATTTGAACTGTTTTTGTGACATCCACTAATTGATATTTGTTTGTACAGCAAACAACATAAAATAAGTAACCAAATAACAACATCGCAGATTAATTTCTCCGCTATAAAAGCTAGTACGAGGCTTTAAACGGCGGGAAAGAGTGTTTTAGTGAAACAAACAAACGCACCGAAATACTACCAATTTGATAAGCTACAATCAACACCACCATCCGCTTCGTTTATTACTAAGTGAAGGATGTTTTATTGATAATAAAACGTGTGGAAATAAAAGAAATACTGTAACACCGTTACACAGTCACCGGAAAGTACATCTTTTCAACGTATGGTGTTTTAAAAATTTGGGTTTTTTTCTTGTACTTTGAGTGATTCATTCAATGTAGCCTTATCATTTCCTAATCGCAATCCTCGGCGAAGCCAGGAATCGTTTGCACGTGCCGACTGTCCTGTCCAACCTGACAGGAAACTTATCCAAGCTACTGCGTTAAGCACAAAGTGCACTAAGTGTGCATAGCTGCAGCCTGGATTAAAAACCGGACGCCACAACACTTGTCCATCGGTGCAAGTGCATCGAGTGCATCGGTGTTTAGCCTACGCGATGCGTCGCCGTACGTGTGCGATGTTGCAAATTGGCTCACGCGGGTTTTTCCAGGAGGCGGTGCCTCCGATAAACAACACCATACACACGAGATAAAACCACATTCGAAGAAAATGATACATTGTACACGTTTTGCCTATCATTCTGCACTCTTCCACCTATTAGATTCCGCCTCCACACAGCGTTGCTTGGTTAGTTGGTTTAATTTGCAGCTGAATCAAAATTCGAACAAAACTAATGAAATTCCTTCCGGTGATTAACGTAACTAGTTACTTACTGTAGTCGATTTCACTGCCGATAAGAATCGTTGAATGTTTTTTATGAAGGCTCCTTACACCTTTGCTCCAACTCCCGCGCACTTTATGCCTTATGCGAGCAACTAATTTTTTTTAATACCACACTAATTAGGAAATAATCAAACGTCACTGTTGAATCGAATCGTATACCGCTTTCAGGAGTTCCCCTTGAGCAATACTTTTCTAACACACATCAAACAACAAGAGCACGAGCGACCGAACGCTAACGATTAGACACTAGGTTAATAGAAGAGTTTGGTGGTTCTGTGTAGAGTTGCGAATTTTTATCTTTTTATCTTTAATCACAACGGTTTGGTAATATATTGTTTCCTTGCCTAATGTGTTTCACCATGGGTATTTTCACGTTTTAGTTGCAGCTGTATCTAAGACTCAAGAGTGTCTAATGGAGTACAATTTCTTTGTTTGAAGCACTGGTCACTAGTTTTTCACGGTATATTTGACCATAACATTTTCAAAATCCAAACAAAAACCATCCTGTAAACCACACTGTTGCGAAAAGATTTCGCGGCGAATACAACTGGTCCTATTCTATTTGCATCCCGAACAGCATATAATCTTTATTCACTGTGATTAAACGATCACGTAACGCAGCAGGTGAAATGTACCACGAAAAAAAGATTTCCGAGTTTAATCTGCTTTCACCAACCGTAACACAACAGTTGCGATCGACCAACACGGAGCTATAATCCTGAAGCGGAGAGCGTGTTGTTGCTGAATGTTTACTTAACGAAACCTCCCAGCATACTAACCGAGCGGCGCGTTCACTTTTTCGCTTTTACGAATCGCACACGATCGTTCGTGGCGTTTCGCGCTGGTTGAACGCGAGAAAGAGCAGGAATGTTGACGGGCTGCTGAAGCGAGAGAACGGGAGCGCGTTTTCGGTGTGATAATAGCGAACGGCGTCTTGGAAGAATGGGAAAACTCGCCTAGCGGACGAATCAGCGTCGTCGCACGTGGAAACTCGATCCGCGACGTCTTTGAGAGCGAATGGAAAGTACACGTACGTCTTGCGACGTAGATGAAAGAAAGAGATCGAACATTTTCGGATTTGTTTCTCCTGTGATCACGATGTTCGTCTCGAAGCGGATGAATTTATTCTCTTGGAGCATCTTAAGATCTTTTGCTTTCTCCTGCGTGGATGACAGCAGGTGTCATACACGAACGGCGATGTGAAGAAAATAATGGCATGCGGAATTAGTTACGATTGAAGTATTAATTTCTACTTGAGCCGGATTCGCCATGCAGCGTTCCGGCGATTTAAAGTCCAAAGTCTTGCAAACACCTGGATTACTATCGCATGCGGCACTAGGAAGCACCCACGTAGACCCAACCGCTGAACCGTTCAGCGATTCGTGGCGGTCCACGCGAAAAGTGTCCACCTAGCGGAAACGGTGGCCGGTTTTTCAGCAGCTAGAAACCCACCGAGCGCTATGGAAGCGGAGACTCTGCACGATTTTCCCGAGTTGGTTCATCATCTTTTTTATTTTGTTTGCGGCAGCAACATGGCTCAACATGGTGGCAGCAAAAAGTTTACCGCCTAGGTTTGCTTGATTTTGCACCACAAACACACACGCGCACATACACCTACCCAGCAGCACGGTACAGGGCCCGGTGGAAAGTGGGTTACCAGCTTTTCATTTTTACTCACCCTTCGTACCTTAACCCCTCCATGGAGTAGAACATTGCTTTAGTGCAACCTTTTCAAACCTTGGCAGAAATGTTACTGCTAAACTGGGAATGCTTGTACCCAAAAGGTTATAAAAATTTATTTAAATGCTTGGGTAAAAATTTTCGCTCGAATTAACTATCATGTCACGGGTAATATTTGTTTCAACAAAGAATAATTATGTTCATGACAAAAATTTGGATAAACTGAGTCATTTAAAATGGCCACGAATATAATCGGACATAACAACAATAGCATAAATTGAACATTGCACACACAAAAAATCTTTATGTGTTGCAATTTATGGCCAGTAAATCTAGCTGGAAGAATGGATGTCTGTAACTCCACTAACTCTCTGACCAAGTGCAAAAAAAGTAGGAAAAAATTATCACAGTGAGGGGGCACTCGGGTTTGAACCGGGGACCTCTCGATCTGCAGTCGAATGCTCTACCACTGAGCTATACCCCCATGGAGACGTGGGGCCACTACAACGGACACAGTTGACTGCGCATGCGATCTTACTTGAAGTGAGTAAGATGTTGAAGCACTTGAAACCGTTACAAAAGCAAACGTGTTTTGAAAAGGTTTATTCTATGTTATGGACACTAAATTAATGTCGTTTCATTAAAACGCATTCAAAGAACAATAAATCAAATTAATTATGAATTGTGTTTGGTAAACGTGATCATTTTTGAAAATTTTTCAGTTCACACTGGAGTTTATCAAAATAAACTCAAACTTGACCCTGCCAATTTTGAATGAACTTTTTTAGCGTGTTTTATCTTGGAAATTTGACAAATGTTTCATCACTCAAACTGCATGTTGAATAATACAAATCAACCTAAGAAAATAGAAAAACAAATTGATTGATTGAATTTTTCAAAAGATATCAATGGATGTTATGCAGAGTATATAAAATGTAACGGAATAACTTTTCGTAGCCGTATTCGTATTTCTTACCGATAAACTGCCCATACTCGCATATGAGTCCCATTTGCAAAATCACCATTTTGAGAAAATAACGATTGAACATTTTTACAATAGATATTCTTTTGTTATTATTAGTGATACAAAATACATGATTGGTTGATCACAACTATTGTATTGTAACATAAACATTTCGCTGAGAATGATATTTTATATAAAATACACGTTTTTAGTATTAAAATGATGAAAATAAACTCTATGGGACACGATATGCGGGTACTTTCGAAGGCGAAAGCAAAAGTACTCGCATATCAGTCCCATCTTATAGCATACTTTGTTTACCTTGCTCGTCAAAACGTAAATGTTCGGGTTTTATTCCATACGGATATTTGCTCTTCAACAGTGTATAATTCGTTAAAAACACTTGAGTTACAACCATTTGTTGATTATTTAAATTACTTTATATTACAAAATTGTTGAAGTTTCAATAACTAGGACTTTTATTTAATTTAAGCAAAGTAATCATATATGGGACTCTTATGCGGGTACATGCAATATGGGACGCAGTCAATTGGGTATTTTTTTCACATTAGCATGCACTAAATGGCCACTTTGAGATTTTTTTTGGAAAATATATTGAAAATGAACATTAGTCATGGGGATAACTCAAAAGTGATGAAAAGTCAAATGGGACTGATATGCGAGTATGGGCAGTAAACGTGTAAGTAAAATATTTAGGACAAATACAAGTTGGCCTATGGTAACGCAAGAAAGAAGATAGAAAATATGTGTAAGTAAACAAAAATACACAAATTGCTGTCTAAAACAAAATCGAATGATTTGTTTCTCCCTCTTCTCTTATCATTGAGAAGAAATTAGAGGTTCCACCGAGCCGGGTACTCGGATTGCAGAATACAATCCCGAGTAATGGCGGTACACCAAGGAACCGCACAATGACTAATTATCAAAGCTAGTTACTTCACGCAATCGAGAGCTGGAATGGTTTCATTCCTGGTTTAGCCAGAATCGTTCGCTTAAATTCAAACTAATGCTGGAAAATCTTGCAACCAACTGAGGATCAAGTACCCGCTTGATGGGGGGAGGAGGGTTGGTTGTGGAGCCCGAGTTATGACCTACAAATCTATTGACATACTTCCCCACTTCTTGAGCCGGTGCCGATTGTGTCAACTAAGTAATTATAACAACAGGCAAAAACTATTCGCCACGCGAGAAACGCGGTGCGCTTGGTGGAATTCGATTGAGGTAGGCCAGCAGAAAAGCCCCCTTGATGGCAAAAGTTGCCTACGGAAGCAGAAATTGCCCAACCTCACATGCAGGCTTTCCACGATGAGCGCTGAAGCAATTGAAACCGATTCGATTGCATATTCAACGATGTGAAAAAAGAAAACGCAAGTTTAAATTGGTAACATTTCACAGTGGAAGCTAGGTTGTTCTGGTTACTTTATGCCTTGCCGAGTTTATACTTGATACTGATGACAAAAAAAATACCCGAAACCAACTCTCTACAAAAACGAAATCTCTTCGGCACTGGCAGGGCTTAAATTTTGCAAATGAAGATTCTTTCAAGGAAAACATAACTTAAGCAAAAAGAAGCTTTCACAAAAACGTACGGTCGTTCCCCTTTTTTCCAAAGTTGTACCCCTCTCTACCTAAGTGACCCTCAACTTTGCATGAAAAATACCCCAAAAGAGGACACAACCATTGCCATAGTCAAAGCCTGTGAAAGACAAGCAACGTTTTAAACCATCCAAGGTGTGTAGTCTCCTGGGGGCGAGCGGTCGCCATTGTTGCAGTACTTTTGAGATAAATATTTTGCTGCCCAGTTTTGGGGAATTGGCACTGCCAAAGAGAACCGTGAACCAAAAACCGTTGCGTTTTCAAGGCTTCTAGTTTTTCTTTAAACACTCCCATCTACCTTGAATGCGTGTTAAAAAAAGGATATTTTGTAAAAACCAGCAAAGAACATGACCATGTTGAAAAATGTTACATGAACAAACTTAGCATAGAAATGTATAGAATTAAAATTTTATTCGTTTGGATCATTTTCAAAGCTTATTTCAAAAGGTAATTGCTTGTTAATCGACTGTAATGTAAAATGGAATATAATTGTTTCATTTACTACACGTTTAGTCACAGTTTCCGCAACCAGAGGGACCAGTTGGATCTCATTTAGTTAACGAAATAATAAAAAAAGAGGTTTAAACTATTGTTGGCTTAAATTTTCGCAACAGAATAATTGTTTTTAGATCTCATACAAACGATATTGTTGCCGAGATATTTAAACGTTAACTTGGGGACGATCAAATGAGGTTTGTATATCTGCTTCATGCTTACCTAACTGCTTCCTAAATACGGTAAACAGATTTAACAGAACAGAGAGAACAGAACAGAGATTATTCTAGATTCACAAACTATACGCGAATCATCTTGTTTATTATCTATATTTGTTTATCTTGCGAATTATTTTATTCGCAAGAAATGTGGCGGATCGGATAGTGCAGTATTGAATAATTTAATTATTTCTTTCCTTTGTGTATTTCTGCAGACGATCCAACATCTACGGTTAAGTGAGGAAAGGCAGAAGTATATTTGATTTTGACAAAAAATACAACATCCCAAGAGGGAAACAAAGTGAAAGAGAAAAGTTGCTTGTGTGTTTCTGGAAAAGAAACAATTGTTATACAAAATTGCTGTACAAAAATACAAATAGACACCTTTTTAAATAAACGATTGCCCGCTGTCCACCTTGAACAACTAGCATTATCAACGTTGATGCCTACGATGAGCAATGAACTCGAGACATAATGTACTCTAATTCCGCGTTATATACAATATCCTTCTGATGAAAAACTACCTCATTGTGAAAAACTTCACAATCTGAACTCTAGCGATTGGAAATGTTTTGTAATTCGAGTCATGCAAGTGCACATTGGATATGCCTACGTCCTAGCTCAAGAGAGCAGTCTGCTGGCGTGCAGTGCGTCTAGTCTAAACATATCGACTGTTTCGATCATCGTTGTCTGGGTGTAATGCTCCGGACTATATGTTTTCAGTCTGCAATAAAACGGGTTGCTAGTATCGGATGGAAATAACTTTCTTTTGCCTGCAGAAAAACAATGATTTCGACTCCAGCGAACGTGCTTCCAAGATCCAGTTCATCGATTTGACCACCCGCGCGAGCTGAGGATACGAACGAAGGCATGCAGTAGGGTATAGTTTAACAAATTTTCAGTATGTTTATAAACTTTAACTTAATGTGCCTGCATGGCGATCATGGTTGATCATATCTACAGGTTAAGGTCTGCGATGCATTAATTTGAAATGTAGTTGCCTTCCTGAAACTGTCGCCGATAGCAATGTAGACGACTACAAATGAAAAAACTTATGGTTTATTGCAAGGTAGATGCTCAGTTTTTGGAAATAAACAATTCTCTCACATGCAATCTTTAAATTGATTGTGATCATTCGACGTATCGATGCTCTTTGATCAGTTGATTACAGCCTAAGTTAGGAGTTTTATCGTCTAACATGCATTAAAATAGTATGCATGCTAACGATTAACGTCTAACATGGATTGAAACAGTATGAAAGCGTCCTTTGTGATTGGAGAACATAAAAAAACATTTCTTCAATTTCTTCTCACATTTCAAGATTTCTTACTTTTACATTTTATAGAAACCGGAAGTATGCAACCAATCGATTCGATTCGATTATTCGATAAATGGTGAGCAAGCGGTCACAATACCTAGAGTGTTCTCTTTCACCATGGAAGGCGGAGTCATCGTCTTATGCTTCATACGAAAATATAGTGAACCTTTTCTCGCACGATAACGTAGAAACGCACGGTTTTCTATCTTTCTTTTTCTTTCTGTCGCTCTCTGGTTACATTACCGGTTCGCTCACCTTTGTCCCTTGCAATTACCGGTTGCGAGTGATAGTTTTTTTCTGTTGACGAAATCGTTATCAGTGAACTGTGATGTTTACATAATTTTTGAATCATCCCCACATCAGATCTGTATCAGTTTACAGATCTTTACATAATTTTTTAATCATCCCCACCGCCCATCTGTTTAACGAGCTCAAGAAAATTGCAGCAACCATATAAAAATTAATGAATGTTTTTGTGTTCAAAACATTAAGTAGTTTTAAGGTCATGCAACTAAATTTCACAAATATTTAGACACATAGACATATGAAAATACAGCAGCTTTAGGAAACCTGCCAATATTCTGTTGGTTTATTTTACTTAACTTATATATCCGCTTATTTGCGGCTTATTTTATGCCCTTAAGTCTTTTGGTGGTTTTGGAATTTATGGGCTGCAATAAGAATTTACGGTGATGTTCAGAGTAGTAATTCGCTAGTGGCGGATTTAAGGGTACGTGGACTGAGTAGCCGCGAGGGTCCCGAGCTCGCAAGTTTTAAAATTTAAAAATGTATACTTAAACTTCATGATCGACCGGTAATAAATTATAACGGAGTCAGGCTTAAAATAGTAGGTAATTTACTGTTAATAACATAATAAAAAATAATGCTGAAAACCGGAATGAAAGGAAAGTCTAGTTTATAATATGAGTCGAAACGTAACAAACGAAAATTGTTTTACAGTAAATCAATGGAAACCAATCATGTATTTGCATCCAACAATGTTTTTAATTTATCAACCATAGGACTAAAATAATAACAAAGGGAGAGTAAAATTATATAATTTTTGAACTTTACTTATTGGATAAGAATTGTTAGACTAAATAGATAAAATCAATCTTCGAGGAGGCCGCCAGTAAATGTATTGATGGTAGAATAAAAGTAATAGCTATCATTGATTTGGTTGAAAAGCATATAAACAAGACGAAAATTTATCATTTTTTGTGGTGTTGCTTAGGGGGGCCGTTCATTTTACTGCTATTGTATTTTAGGGCCCCCATAAATTCGCCACTGTGTGCAAGGTATTCTTTACAACATCGAACATACTTTTAATGCAAAAGAATGCGGTTTGCTAAAAAAGCTGATCAAATTATGCGATAGGTTTATTAACTCGATTAACATACTGAGAATCTTGCATCGCAATGGCCATAAAAAGCACGTTGCAATTCATACATATATCTTAGCAAGAATGGGCAAACCTGGCTGATATAATCCCGTTTGAGCTTAAAAAGAAACTATCATCGGTGTTTTGTGCGCATGAAGGGGGTTTAATTAGAATAGGCGTAGGTTTTACAGCGCTTTACATATCATCTCGCAACCCCGGCAGTGTACGTTGAACATGAAACAATTATAGCCTACTGTAAAGCATTAGATGTTGAATCACCAAACCTCCAATTTGCAACACCAATCGGGTCAAGTAGACAATTCTTCACTTTCTAGGATTCACTGTAACCGTAAAGAAACACGAAAGGCTATCTATCGCCTCAAGAACAACAAGTCACCTGGCACGGACAGAATCACAACCGAACTGATCTTAAATGGAGGCGTAAATCTAGAAAACGAAATTCTACGATCAGAGATATGGGATAGCGAATCGATGCCTAGTGACTTGAATCATGAATCTTGTTATCATCTACCCCACATATACAAAAAGGAGATAAGTTTTTTTTATGTGGCACGACATCCCCAAGTGGGACAAGGCCTCTCTCCGAGGAGAGTTTTCGGTGACCGAAAGACGGTATATCATAGATCGGTGGTCAGCCGTTCGTAATACCGGAGGGTGCCAGACTCGACATTCGATCCCACACCTGTGGCGTGGTGTTTCCTCGCGCTACCGCTGCACCATGGGCACCCTCGATAAGTTAGATAGGGAGATAAGTTAGACCGCATTAACTAAAGAGGTATTACGTTGTTGAATACCGCCTACAAGATATGCCCCCCCGTTTCTCCAAGAACGACTTGACGCATACGCTGAAGAGATAGTAGGAACCTATCAGCGAGGATTCCGAAGAGGTAGATCAATCACTGATCAGATCTTCACCATGTGGCAAGTCCTGGAGAAGATGGCAGAGTATCAACAAAACATTTTCCATCTCTTCATTTACTTTAACGCCGCATATGATAGGATAGCCATCAGGGGTCCGCGACAGCCGAGCGGTAGCGCCGGTTAGAAAATCGGACCAAGAGGTCGTTACGCCAAGAAGAAGAAGATAGCATAGGCAGGGTAAAACTGTGCCATGAGCTCATTTGAAATCCCGGCTAAATTAATCAGACTTTTCAGAATGACCATGACCAACGTTATTTGTCTAGTGAAGGTGGATAGAAAACTCTCAAGTTCCTTTGCTACCACCAAGGGACTGCGTCCAGGGGATGGGGTTGCTTGCATACTCTTCAATTTAGAGCTAGAGGGTGCTATCGGACTCGGAGGTGGAAACTTCGGGGACCATCTTCTACAAATCAATCCAGATCCTGGAATACGCTGATGATATTAATATTATTGGTAGAAGATTCTCCTATGTAGCAGAAGCATACCAAAGGATCGAGCAAGTGGCGAATAACCTCGGACTGCAGATAAACGAGGGAAAAACCAAGATGATGGTGGCATCATTAGCTGCCCAGCCAACAATTTCCGAAAGCCTACGCGGGGTTGACGTACAAGTAGGTCAACGCACTTTTGAAATCGTCCAAAATTTCACCTATGTTGGGTCAAAAGTCAGCACCGACAACAACATTGAAGATGAAATTCGTGCTAGGGTGCTGGTAGCCAACCGGTCATATTACAGTCTGAGAAATCTCTTCCACTCAGGATACCTGTCAAGACAGTTGAAGCTGGGACTAAACTGGACATACAGTGTCACATACGCCTCCGAGACATGGACTCTGTTCAAATCTGACGAAACCCTTTAGCCGTGTTCGAGAGGATGATGCTCGGGAGAATTTTTGGCCCCGTATGTGAGGAGGGACCATGGTGGAGCCGATATAAAGACGAGCTCTACGAGCTGTACGGAAACCTCACTGTCGTACAGCAAATTAGACTCGCCAGGCTCCGGTGGGCGGGCCATGTCATGCGAAAGGCACCGGACGGCCCGGTCCGTGAAGTCCTTTTAGGCTGTTCCCAAGGACAGAGGAGGCGTAGTAGGCCTAAAACACCGTTTGGCAGCGCTCTGTGAACAGTCCTACAAACCAGACAAACACGACACTGTCGGAAAGGTGCTCTGCGAATTGTCGTGAAGAACTGTCACTCATCCAAGCAGCAAGGTAGCAGAATACACAAGGTATAACAGTTTCACAGTGGGATACAGCCCTGCACGACAAAATCAAACTGTTTTGTTCTGTGTCGTGTTTGTCTGACATGTTCGATGCAGGTTGACAGAGCACCTCCACATGATTGCATGGATTTGATCTTTTTTTTTGTCGTGTTTGTCGTGTTTGTCTTGTTCGATAGCTCACAGAGCGCTGCCAAAGGCTGTTGTGTGAACCGTTTGAATTGAATGTCTCGTCAAATTAAAGATTATGGTTATACTGGAAAGGATGTACAACATGGAAAGGATGGGGTCCGCGACCCCCGAGCGATAGCGCCGGCTCACCACCTCGACGGCGTGGGTTCGAATCCCAACCGAGACCGGACCCTCCTCTGTACGAGAGGACTGACTATCCACGTACAACAGGGAAACAAGTCTCGTAAGCCCTTAACGGGGCAGGCATGACCAAGAGTTCGTTACGCCAATAAGAAGAAGAAAAAGATGTACAACATGAACTTCCTCATGTATTACTTGTGTGGTAGATGGTGGAGGTGGTAGACTTGCTGCGTCGCGGACTTCAAACGTTTAGAACTTTATCGCGCACATGAGTCGCGGGCGGACTCTGCTGACCGGACAGCATGGAAACACTTAAGGTGTTTTCCCAAATACACGGTACGGAACGTTGGGAAGCGTCGGGCCTTACCTCGGGTAGGGGGACTTCGACGTTCCGGGAGAAATCAATAAATAGACACGAGGTTTAATTTATCATTATCTCCGATGAACTGGCTCTTTTGTCCAACTATCGGTTCTTTATTTATACCAACTTTTTGAACGATTTTACACGGTTTTTAGGAAAGTGTTTGTGACGGTTGCCGAAATAGTTGACTCGGCTAGATGATGTCAACTTGTGTTATGATTGGTCAAAGTGGTAAAGGGTGGCTTTCCGGTGCGAGCTAGTACATAGCCTACGCTGCACTTTGAGTGCGTTTACCTCTTGTTTACCAGCTAGCTTGTTGGTAAACCCTTCGTATGCTAACCAATTGGTTTGCGCCAACCAGCGCCTGTTGTTTATGCAATAATATGTATAGTCGAGGTGATTCTATCACACCTCCCTTCCTAAAAGAATTTCGTAACGCAAAATTTTGAAGTGAAGAAATTCTAAAGTTTAATAGCTCGATTTTTGTGTACTATTTGAATCGTTCCTAAATCGTTTTCGATTACTAAATTTGTACCTTCTATTTGTTTAACTTTGTAGGGTCCTTTGTAAATAGGATCTAATTTTTTGCGATTTTCGTTGGTAATAGCTATTTCGTCGTCTATATTGAATGTTACAGGGTTTATGTGATTCTGTTTTTCAATTCTTTTGAGTTTTTCCTTATCGATATATTTCCTTGTTCGTTCATGTGCCATGTGTAATCTGGTATTTAGCTCTTTAACGTAATTTTCGGGGTTATATAATGGTATTTTAGCATTGATTACTTCTTGATTGATTTTTTCATTTCTTCCAAAGACTAATTCAAATGGTGTATAACCGTGTTCTAAATTTGGGGTTGTGTTGTATGCGAATGCATAAAAGTTTACCCATTCATCCCAATCATCATTATGTTCATTTGAGAAAATTCTTAGATATTCGTTTAGACATTTGTGGTTTCGTTCCAGTGCACCTATTGTCTGTGGATGATAAGGTGTGGAAAATTTGTGCTTATAGTTGAGCAATTTGGCAATATTGTCGAATAGTTCGTTTTTATATTCTGTTCCCATATCTGTTCGTACTTCTGAAATATTTGTTCCAAATATCAATGTGAATTTTTCGACGAATGCTTTAGCTACTGTTTTAGCTTCTTTGTTTGGTATCGGTATAACTGTTATATGTTTGGTTAAATTGCACTGTATTGTGACTGCATATCTGTTATTATTTGTTGTTTTTTGGAATGGTCCAACTGTATCTATTGAAATAATTTGAAATGGTTTTTCAGGTGTGTCAGTTTTTTCGAATTGTTCTATAGGTTGTCTATGGTGTTTGTTTAGTTTACAAAGTCTACATTTTTCTACGAATTGCTTGATTGTATCTTTCATGTTCTTCCACGCAAATTCTTTTCTTAACTTTTTATACATTTTACATTGACCTAGATGTCCTCCAGTTGGGGTGTTGTGTGTTTTCTGCAGAATCTCGGAGATTTCTTCTGGTCTTGTTATAACTTTTTGTTGTTCGTATACTAGTATTTTCGTTTCTTTTAGCGCTTCATTGGCTGCCTTTTTCACTGCCTCAGCAGGAATTTTCTTGAATATATCTTGGCCTTTAGATATAGCTAGCATTTTTATGTTTCTGTTTTTCGCGATTTCTTCTAATTGCTTGAAAAATTGCACTAATGCACAGATTTCAGCACTGAACCGGATATCTTCTACTAATAGAAGTTCCTTATTGCTTCTTTTGAGGAAGTATTCTTTTATTTTCATTATTTCTTTTGTGCGCTTTTTGTTTTTTATGCTTGCTCTGATTTCATACGTATTGTCGTTCTCCTGCATCGCTAGCTCTAGTTTTGGTAAATTCATTATTTCTTCAAA
This sequence comes from Anopheles ziemanni, assembly GCF_943734765.1. NCBI lineage: Eukaryota > Metazoa > Arthropoda > Insecta > Diptera > Culicidae > Anopheles > Anopheles ziemanni. The sequence goes on from NC_080705.1 coordinate 40,870,283, forward strand.
GGTTAAAGCATTAAACATTTTGAGGTGATCAATCTCTAGTTTGTCTTTTACCATTGTTTTCGTTTCTTCTTTGCTTGCCATTTTTCTGGTAATTACGTTAACGTTTTTTATTTCATCTGATGTTATTTGGATTCTTGACAAAGCATCTGCGACTACATTCTGTTTTCCTTTGACATATTCGATATCGAAGTCGAATTCTTCTAAATCAAGACGCATCCTCGTCAGTTTTGATGACGGGTTCTTCATTCCGAATAGATACACTAGTGGTCTGTGATCTGTTTTTATCTTGAATCTCTTGCCGAAGAGGTATGCTTTAAAGTGAAGAATTGCCCAATGTATTGCGGCTAATTCTTTTTCGATTATCGCCTTATTCATTTCACCTTTCGTGAATGTTCTGCTTGCAAAAGCAATTGGTAAATCATTTCCGTTATGTTCTTGTGACAAGACTGCTCCACAGGCTGTAGTTGAAGCGTCTGTAGTCAATATAAATTCTTTAGTGAAGTCTGGATACTGTAGGATTTTAGGATTAATGAGGGCTTTCTTGAGTTTTTCGAATGCTTTTTGACATTCGTCGCTCCATATAAACACTGCTTTTTTCTTTAACAACTTATTCAAAGGTTGTGCTGTTTCTGAAAAATTTGGTATAAATTTTCTGTAGTAGTTGCAGAAAGCTACGTATCGTCTGACAGCGTCTGCATCAGTTGGAACTGGATAATTTTTTATGCTGTCATATTTTGATTCATCCGGCAGTATGCCTTTATCTGTTATTTTATGTCCAAGATATGTAACGTCAGTTTTGAAAAAACTGCATTTCTCAGGATTAAGTTTGAGATTGTAATGTCTCAGTCTTTCAAATACTCGCCCTAAGTTTTTCAAATGATGATTCTCTGAGCATCCTATCACTACAATGTCGTCCACGTAAACAAATGAACATTCTGGTGATAGTCCAGCTGTAGCGATGGTCATCATCCTCTGAAAACTGTTTGGAGAAATATTTAATCCAAACGGTAATCTGTTGAAATGATAGTGTCCTTCTGGGCCAGAAAATGCTGTATATTGTTTTGAATTTTCTGCTAATGGAATTTGATGAAATCCTGACATAAGGTCCAGGGTGCTAAAGAATTTTGCCCTTCCTAACTGATCTAGTATAGAATCTATTCTTGGTAACGGAAATTTATCCGGCAATAGTTTCTTGTTTAGCTGACGAAAGTCAACTACAAGTCTCCATTTCTTTTCGTTTGATGATTTTTTTGGTACAAGCAATATTGGAGAATTATAATGCGAGACAGAATTTTCAATAATTCCGTCATCGAGCATCTTATCAATTTGTTTTTTGATCTCCGCTCCTTGAGCATGGATTTGCTTGTAATTAGGTATGTACACAGGCGTTTTGTCCTGCAGTTGAATTGTTTGCTCGTAAAAATTATTCGTCGTTAGTTTTTCTTCAGGCATGTGAAAAATGTCGTTGTACTCTGAAATGAGTTTTTCGAACGCATCTCTGCCTTTTGTTGATATATTACCCGTTTTTACTTGCTTTTTAACGGCATTGATTCTATAATCATTTTGCTTACATCCAAAATTAGCTTTGTAAATCGTGTACTCTTGTAATGGTACTGAATCTATATTTAAATCTTTTAATAATATTGCTTTTTCTAATGTATTGATAATTTTTACGTATGGATAATTTTTATTTATGATACTACCTCCAAGCAAAACTCCTTCTGTAAGTTCCTTGGGTTCTACTACTTGATCATCCCCGGTGGCAAAATCAGCATACTTTCTCATTCTGTTCAATTGACAATTGATTCCGCCAGAATGAGAAAGCATGCTGATTTTGCCACCGGGGATCTGTATACTTTGTGAGCGTACTGATACGTCTTATCACCTCACATCTTGGTGGTATCAGTATGGCTCCATTTACATTATCTTCTATAGGTATACTGATTGTTTCATCTTCAAAATTAAAAAATAATATTCCTAACTCGTAGTCTAGCTTACATTGATATCTTTTAAAAAAATCTCTTCCCAATATACCATCCGTTGGTATCGGAAAATCTTTACCAACAACTTGAAAAGTGGTTGGGATATGTTTTCCTTCCGCATCTAAAGTAGTGTGAGTACTACCTATCGACTTTACAAGCCCTTCGCCTATTCCTTTGATAGAACAGTTTTCGGTTGGATAGCAAATTTGGTCCAACTTTACTTTTGAGGCTTTAATTATGGATATATCAGAACCGGTATCTACCAATAGGGTACATCTACTGTCTGAAAATTTCAATTTGATGTTTACGAAATTTGAGACAGTTACGTTTATTGTGTAAGCTGCCCCAATTCTCCTCCTAAAGGGTGGTTCTGTCCGTTATTGGTATGTTCTTGGTGCATTTTAGTTGCTTCTGCAACGTAGGCATTATGGTTTCTTCCACGACCGGAATTATTTTGCCTGTACGGAATGTTTTTTCCGCGGTTTTGATTGCTTGTTTCAGGGGGGTTGAAGGTATTGGATAGGTTAGATGGATATTGATTATGTGCATGGTTGCAATTTTGGCAACGTGCACTTCTTCCTCTACCTCCTCTTCCGTTTCTGAAGATTGACCTTCTGTCTTGACGGTATCTGTCCACTTGGTATCCATTGTTGTTCCTATGCTGGTTATTGGTTCTACTCGCATAAAAAACATTGGTGCGTTCCACACTATCAATGGTGTCCTCATTTTCTGTCGCAACTCGTATTGCTTTTGCTAAGTTTTCGCATTTTGAAAACTTAACGGTATTTTTGGTGTCTTCATTTTTAGCACCATTAACCAAAGCTTGAATTCCCGCCTTATTTGCTAGAGTCTTTGCAACATCTTGTGGGACTTTGTTTTCCACATATGCTAGTTCGAGCTTTGCGCTTAGTTTTTCTATTTCGTCTGCAAAACTAGCGAAATCCTTTCTTTGTTTCGAAATTGAAAGCTTGGCAATAATTGTTTGAGGTTCTGTTTTAACCGAGAATTTCTGCTTAAGGCTGTCAATGATAGCGTCGATGGTTGTCGGAACCGCTGTAAATATTTGACTTGCCTTTCCTTCGAATTTGGATAGTATCACTTGGATCAGTACATTTCGGTTTGCATCAGAAACAAGATCTTTACATGCTGTCAATGCTCTTATCACGTTATTTAACGATTCGGCGTTACCATCGTACTTTGGTACGAGATTGGTGATAACATTTAGCGTTTCTGTAAGTGTCGCCATTCTGACTTTTTTGTGTCTTTTAAGAAGGTTTATTATGCAATGTACTATTGTTTTAAATTGCACGTGTTGTGGCTTAGACAAATGAAGATTGATCAACTCTGTTATTTTTGTAATGAAATTCCTTGCTTTGAGCATATACTCTGTAACCTCACTGTCTTTATATTTGCTCTCATGTTTCAATAAAAAGTACTGCAAATTTTTATACGTTTCATCAGCTGTATTCTTAATTACCTTTAAAGTAACCTTTCTATGGCGTTTGGTAATATCTTTGATTCTATCGAGTAGCCTTTCTAGTTTTCTCAGATCTTCTTGCGGTTGCGTCATATTCAGAGGGAAAAACGTACATTTTTGTTTTTTACTTATCTTTTACGCATTGTGCTGCCGGTGTTCTGCGCCGATAGACTGCTATTGCTGGTAAAGTCATCATTCGTCATTTCTGCTGACGGCTGCTACTAGTCTTCCAGGCTGCCACTGCTTCAGGTCTGCACTGCTTCGGGCCTGCACTGCTTCGATTTCTGCACTGCTTCGATTTCTGCATATCAGCTGGTTCTCCACAAGCCGCTGGTCTTCCGCTTGTCGCTGGTCCTCCGCTTGCCGCTAGTTCCTCGCTTGCCGCTGGTTCTCCGCTTGTCGCTGGTTCTCCATAGGGGTTTTGTGCAAACGGGCACAATTTGTTTTCACTTTTAGTCCGGTTTTTTTTTCACTTATAGTCTCGGATTTTTTTTTTCACTTATAGTCTGGGTTTTTTTTTCACTTTTTTCATCGTTTTAGCTTCCCTTTGGCATCTTGTGTCCATTTCACTATTTTATTTGGGAAGCGTCAAAAGTCGTACAGAGCGTCTTTCCTGGGCTACCAGTAGTTTATAGGTGTATTTTAACAATCTATCCGTAAGAAAGATTGCTACCAATATAATAAGCACGGCTCTTTTTTTTCATGACCTGAACCATATGGTTCACTTAAGGTCACTTAGCTCACTCACTGCATCTATTTACTGAACTTTTCTGCACTCTCAACCATCAAGGTTCATATTGTTCTCTTGTTCTATGATGGTTCCCATTAGTGATCACACTGAACAGTCGTCACGATGATTCGAGTCTTTTTAATCACTTGACTCGTTCTTTCTCAGTATGCACATCACGGATTCCCATCACACCGTCACGGTCGCCATGTGGTAGATGGTGGAGGTGGTAGACTTGCTGCGTCGCGGACTTCAAACGTTTAGAACTTTATCGCGCACATGAGTCGCGGGCGGACTCTGCTGACCGGACAGCATGGAAACACTTAAGGTGTTTTCCCAAATACACGGTACGGAACGTTGGGAAGCGTCGGGCCTTACCTCGGGTAGGGGGACTTCGACGTTCCGGGAGAAATCAATAAATAGACACGAGGTTTAATTTATCATTATCTCCGATGAACTGGCTCTTTTGTCCAACTATCGGTTCTTTATTTATACCAACTTTTTGAACGATTTTACACGGTTTTTAGGAAAGTGTTTGTGACGGTTGCCGAAATAGTTGACTCGGCTAGATGATGTCAACTTGTGTTATGATTGGTCAAAGTGGTAAAGGGTGGCTTTCCGGTGCGAGCTAGTACATAGCCTACGCTGCACTTTGAGTGCGTTTACCTCTTGTTTACCAGCTAGCTTGTTGGTAAACCCTTCGTATGCTAACCAATTGGTTTGCGCCAACCAGCGCCTGTTGTTTATGCAATAATATGTATAGTCGAGGTGATTCTATCACACTTGCATGGGTTTATGAAAATTTGGCTAGGCAATCAACCTAGAGGTGCGGTAAGAATGGTAATGGGCTTAGTTCAAATCATTACAGCTTCTAACGGAAATTCAACGGTTCAAATATTCAAACAGAATTGATGTGCCACCTATTACATAACTTTCAGGCGCAACCGTGGAAAAAATGACGACGATGCGGCGACGGGGGATCTCATTTGGGATTTTACCAAAAAAATTTAACAAATTGGTAATTTCAGCAGAAATGAGCAACCAAGGTATCTGTACCTACATCCGATTCTAATGTTTCTTTGGTAAAATCCCAAATGAAGCCCCCCCAGCCGAAATCGCTGTTGTGGCTACACCATTTGTGAGCGGATGCACCGTAAAGGTATGCAATTGGTGAAACGTGCCGTTGTGTGAACCGTTTGAATTGAATTCTCGTTAAATTAAAGATGATGATTATACTGGAAAGGATGTATAACATAAACTCCCTCATGCATTACTTACATGAGTGTATCAAATTCGGCTACGCCATCAACCTAGGAGTGGGGTATGAGGGGGGCCCACGGGCCCCCCTTATTTCACAAATTTATAACAAACTCCCTTTTTCGGTAGACCTAGCGCAGTCCGCTCGCTGCGCTCGCTGCGGGCGCGCCGCCGTTTCAAACTCATTTCTTCAGTCCAACTCATTGGTTTATGATCTACATCTTGCTCAGTTTTACCGATTAGTTCAAGTTATTACAGTTTCTAACGGAAATTCAACTGTTCAAATATTCAAACTGTATTGATGTGCCACCTATTGCATACTTTCAGGCGCACATGTGGAAAAAATGACGACGATGCGGCGACGGGGGGGCTTCATTTGGGATTATACCGTTTCTTTCATAAACTAAGAATCGAGGTAGAATCTTTGTTGTATCAAGTTATTTGGGTAAAAGAGTAAATGAGGCCCCGGGCTAGATTATCCTCTTCCTGCTGGTTCACATTAAGCGCCTGAAGCTATGCAAAGCGCGACACATGCATTCGTTTCGAATTTTTGAACGCTAACGGTTCGCTTAAAAGAACATAACGGTTTAAACTAATCACCCAGTGGAGGTTTAATGCGGGTTAATATACTTTTAAATGTTAAGTTACTAGTAACTAAACTATACCACACATGATGGACAGCATGAAGCAATGAGTTTAGCCGAAGAAATGAGTTGGAAACGGCGGCGCGCCCGCAGCGAGCGCAGCGAGCGGACTGCGCTAGGTCTACCGAAAAAGAGAGTTTGTTATACTTTTAAGAAATAAGGGGGGCCCGTGGGCCCCCCTCATACCGCACCCGTAGGTTGATTGCGTAGCCGAAATTAACGGTACACACTACGGTTCAAATACTCGTAGGTTGAATTTAACGAATTAATGTATCACCAATTGCATACATTCAGTTTAAACGTCCACAAGAGGTGTAGCCACGATCGAAAACATGGCGGCCGGGGCCTCATTTACTCTTTTACCGTTATTTGCCTTTAAAAGACCTTTCATTTGAGGGGTCTGTTGCTGAAATTGACCGAGGCACTAAAAAGTTATCAACAAATTAGCTCTTTCAGTCATTTGAGGGTATTATGATCCAGTTCCGCGTTATTGCTCGAAAGTTTCCGCATATTTGCTCGAATAGCAACCTGGGTATTTATACAAGTATTTCAAGGTATATAAATATATAGTTTTTAACAAGTTTCGAGCACTTTGATTTTTAATCAATTTTCAAAACGATCGAGTTATTGGTGTGTTTTATACTATGGCTTAATGGCTAAATAAATCAAAGTGACTTGTCTAAACACAACGTTGATATGAAAAGTGCATCCTGAATTATCATGTTCTTGGTAAATACCAAGATCCATAGAACCCACATATGCTTCGGACAAATACGGTCTATAGAGATCCATCGACCAGGAGGTGCTTGAAACTGCTCGACGATAACGACGCGCGTCGTTTCGTATCCGCGCATCGTCTCGACACGCAGGTGGCGTCGTTTTGGATCGTCGAGACGCCCAGCCATTTTTTCGCTTTTTTCAAAGTGTTGTTTACCTTTTGTATGGGCCAGCGTCGAGAAGTTTATCGTTTCCGCGCTCCCAATCATAATACCCTCAATTATTTCAAAATGTGACCAAGGTTTTTTAAGCTTGTTGGAGCTCTGCTACTTCGCTCTAGTGGTGGGTACATCGAATCCCCAAATCCGAATCCCAATCCATCAAACAGTCGCGAGACGATGTAAACCAATCAATTCCGTACTGGAAATCGTTTATTCTAATCTGAATCCCCATCAAATCTGGATTTTTCGTAATGACACACATTTTCGAGGTGAGCTTCACCGCTGTAAGTAGTTCTGTTGATCTTGAAAATCAACTAACATATGAAAACGATGTGATAGTTTTATTCAAAATCCGGTAAAAATGAATATCAAGTCCTGGTTTGAATCATTGTTACTGGAGGGTAGTAGTGCTAGTAGAATACCTCGGATAATCGACGTTCTACTGTATTTCTTTCTTAAAAATTGTCTGGAACCTAAGTTCGTAAAATTGCACAAAAAACTCAATCTATATAGATTCAATATGGCCATATGGCAAATCCATTTCATTCAGCGTCTGAGTTGAGTAAACTGAAATCAATCACACTGTTTGTGAGATCGACTCGTTGCGTGACTAATTTGACTCACCTCGTGTCTGGAGCGAATCAAATCGAGTCCCAAACAAATCAAATCTGATTCGAATCCCAATCGAATCAAATTTTTAGAATCCGTCAGATGGGATTCGAATCTTCGAATCCGTCTAGCGATCGAATCTTCAAGTCTTCCAAATCTCGATTCTGCCAACACTATTCCAGATGAAACTGTCGAACGAAAGAGGTCGTCGTCGTCGTGGTCGTGGAAAGCCGTAGTTTCAGTGAATAGAGCAACCTATAATTTTTCTTGTGATGGTTTTTTCATATTTCCCAAGAGTGGTGTGAATGCGGGAAATGTAAGTGTACTTAATTCTATCATCTGTGAGCAAATAAATAAATACGTGTGCATTTCCGTGCTGCAGAAAACCGATGTTACTGCACTTAGATACGTTTGCTAGGGAACAGGTATTTCGTAAAGCAAGGAAAAGATACATGTAACTTTCGGCACCTCAGTTACATCAAGAAACGAAAAAAAGATAAGATAGCAAAACGGTGGCTAATCCCGACGAGGATGGCCTTCGACGAAGAAAGTCAAATTACACAACACCCGATGCAGCTGCACCATGCCACCCATTCATCGCGAGCTATTTTTCACGGTTTCCAAACTAACAGTGTGGCGTTTTTCACGGTAAAATAAGCCTTTCTAACCTTCCGTCGGAGGTTTTCTGCATTGCGAAATTCATCACCTCCGACCGTCCATTACCAAACAGTGTCTTTGCGGAGAGGCGTATTTCTTGGTTTCTTTTTTTGTTTGCTCCATTTTTCCTGCGCCACATTACAGCTGTCTTTATTGACGTTGCAAGTTGGAAGAGCAGATTGTTTATGCTCTCCCACCTTCTTTGGCATCCTTTTCGTGCTGCACCAGATCGGGTTGGCGAGTGAGTGAGTTAGCGAAGGGGCTGTGAGAGAATCGACGCAAACGAGAGATAGTGAGAGATACCTTAAAACGCATCGCAAACATCGCAGAAAAATGTTTCGCTAGCAAAAGCATTTTTCGACGTGTCTCGAAAGAAAAGAAAACCAGTGTGTCGGCAGATATAGCAGGGCAGATGCTAGAAGAAGCAGCAGTTTTCTTCCGATACCCTTGTCCACGGTGGTGGGCATGAAGTTTTTCCAATCCGGCTGATCTCCGTGGAGCAACGCTGCCCAATCGAGCGTGTAACATCTTTTGTTTGGTAATAGTTTGTTTTCTTTGCTTCATTTTATCAGAGGAGAAAAATGAAATGCTGTGTCCAGTGGTGTTGTGGCACTGATTGAAACAGTTTACTTATCGAGTGCCGGGTGAAAGGAAATAAGAAAATAATATTAGTAGAAAAGTGCATCCTCCTCACGTCAGTGTGTGAAAAGTGTGAACATTTTGCATTTGATTCTTTGCCTGTTTGTCTGCCCCCGGAACGGCAGCAGAAACGGCCAAGAAGTTCGGTGAATCTTCTCCCCAAAACGTCCAAACACACGTCCCGCATACGAGAATAACCAGTGAAAGGAAACAACGAAATCAAATATGGCCGCTCACTCAACAGCAGCCACTTCACCGTCGTCGTCGTCATCGTCGCCGTCTCCTCCGTTGAGGCTAGCCTCAACGCAGTAGAAGTCGCGGTAGGTGACTTCTGGCAGGGAAGCAGGAGGTGGACAACAACGGAGGCGGTTTGTTGTTCAGGTAAATATACTCACTGTGCATGATCGACGAATACCTTCGCCTTTTGGGTGACATAACCCCCCACTACGGTTTTGCTATGGTCTCCCGATTAACTACCGCCATCCCATTGGGGCTTCTATTCATAGAGTCGCAGCTTGCGACCGGAACCGGAACCAAGAAGCGCCCCACCCGGGGCATTGGCTTCGGTTGTACGCGAGGAGGGTTTGTTTGTGTTCTGGTTTTTATGGCACGGATGTTTTAATTACCCTCGGGTGTAATGCTTATCGACAAAGTGGCTACAAATAGGTGAACTTTAAAACAATTCAAAGTGGGACCCCGACCGTGTGCTTCCAGTTCGCCACGCAACCCTTGTCGGCACGAGCTACTGAAGCCTTACACACCCGCAGCAGTCGTTTTGCTTTTGGCCATGAGTTTATTTTGCGGCTCACGGAGGTCACGTGGCCAGCCAGATACTTTAACCACACCACCAGTGCTAAGTGTGTGCTGGAAAGAAGGTTGCCTACGATCTCAACGTCGCTGTAATGCGAGATAGTGGCACGTCCTCCACGCCAACGTCTCATTTTCTTCTCCACACCATAATTCACATCCAAACTAGCCTAGATGTACCAGAAAGGGAGGAACGACCGACCCCCCGAACATTGGCCGTTCGGGTAGCTTCTCAAATGGAAAATTAAAGATACTGGTTGCTTGTCACGTGTATCTAGTTTCGCCCCGCATTTCCATAGTGGTCACGGTTGGAAAACCGATTCTACCAGTTGGTGCTAGGTTGGGAGCGGTTGGCCCACTCGGATGTGGTGGCTGACATTGTGCATTGATAAAACCACTACAGCGCGTTTCAAGATGGAACGTTGCGGAGGTTCGGTTGCGTGTCTAGAATGTTCCATTGCCAGGTGCTTCGGCTTGTTGGTCTGGTTGCTAGGATTATCTTCTTGCAGTCGGCAACGAACCCTTCATCGATTGCGATCAGGTTTGTGGACGATGGTACCCGGTGAGGATTAAGTTGGCCTACGCTGTTGCACCGGCTTAGTGGAAGGGTGGATCGGAGCCAGATCTGATATAATCCCACTCCACCGCGTCTATTCCGTTTTATTTGCGTCGCTGTTGGCGGAAAAATACTTCAATGAAGAGGAGATTTTAATCATCGCTTAAATTATGTTAAACTGGTGTTATTTGCACAAGACATTTACCCTACATTTAACACTAGAATCCAATAGTGTGTCAATTTAATCACTTTTCAACCTTCTTTTTCGAGAGTCTCGAAATATCGGTTGAATGTTGTTTCAACAAATTATATGGCTTACAAATTATAAGGCATAACCGAGAAACCGAAGTGATGGAGAGGTGTTTCAAAGAATAACCATAAACATTAAACATGTTATCAAAAAACCAATGTAAAAACTGTTGCGAAAGAAACATTCCTTGGCCTTGTAAAGTAGTGAGTAGATCTTTGTTGCCACGGCTATTCCTGTTATTTGACGTTAGATAGTTACCATGAAAGATCACCCGTTGCTAGGGAGTTGTTCTTCATTGTCCCATTTATATTTCGTTTCCATTGAAACTTCTTAGAACTCCGCAGGTGTTTATTTCGTTGCTAAGGACTAAAGTATGGCCTGCTATTTGAGGGTAGAGCAAATGAATCCTCACTAGAACGTTGTATTGAAATAGTTGTGGACTAGATAAAAAAAACACATGGCTCCCCATTTTTGCCACATGGTTCGTAGTTTGTCATTCGCTATATTAATGTAAACAGACTCGACATCGTTTCAACTGTCCATTAGCGTGTTCGCAGTGAATAGGTTCCACATGGACGCATCACGTTCACAGATGCACAGTTACCACTGCACAGGTTTGTTTGATAACAAAAATAACACAAAAAATTGCATCAACTTGGTCAGATAGTGTTGCTTCCTGATATATACGTATAACGTTGCTAGAAACTGATAAGGGTTGAAGAAAATGATAACCGCCCTCAAATTGTTTCTCAAGCAGCTCAATATACTTTCAAAAATCTATTGCAACATGTTCTGTTCTACTACTTAAAAAATATCTTCTGAATGTGTTTTTTCGTCACCAGTATTAATTAATTGAAAAGGCTTTACGACTGAACAGTAACACCTCCTCTCTATCTTATCAGGCGCCGCGCTTTCGATTGATGTGATTTCATTTGACATTCGATTTTTGACAACAATTGTTTGCCATCGAAACTCTACATATAATCGCTAGACGAATGCGTGCGTACATTCGCGTTTTCCTACGAACACAGATAAGAAAAAATGATATGCCTTCAATGTCCGGCACGTGTCAGTTTGCATCACACGATTGTGTCTGGGTAATAGTGCGAACAACTTCTTTCTCCTTGACTTAAGTGGCAGCAGCTTCGAATGTGCTGCTTTCGTCTCTCCATCTAGCTAAAATGACCTCACCGTAAATCATACACTTCGTGCAAGTCGGGTTGTGCACCTCGAAATGTTTGTTGGATAGCAAAAGCAAGGCGGCCACCTTGTCGTCGCTCGGCTGTAGAGCAAACGTCGCCGGTCATGCTAACGGCCACGTTGAGTCACCGTTGACGCGCTTCATGTTTCGTTTTCAACATTTTTATTGACCATCGCACCTTCTTTCTGTCGCCGCTTCTTGTGGTTGCCAAAAATAACGGTTGTATTTGCTCGCAGCCGTTGGTTTTCCATGGTGGAGTTTTGAACTGTTGGGTCGAGTGTAGCACGGCAGCAGAAAATGAATCGACTTTCAAGCGCTGAAGCCCTGCAGTGACTTCTTTCGCCAATCTACCCTCTGGTCAATGTCCAGTTCGTTGTCGCCGGGAAATTTGATAACCGTTAATGGCGAACGCAGGGCACCACGAAATGAAGCATTTAACCCTGAACTGTGTGAATTTTAGAGCTCTTTTCCTTTTTTCCTCTCGTTGCTAAGAAGCTCACTCGTGTGATGTCTACTAAATTGTAGTATTTGTTTTGGTATTGATCGAACCTAACGAACCACTGATTTCCTCCAGGGCAGGCACACGGAAAAGAAAGATTGTGCCCTGCGGCGGTTTGTGTCCGATAAGAAAAATAAAAATGAACCGATAAGACGGGAATCACTTTTTTCGTTTCCCCCAGCAGTGTCTATCGTGTGAGAACATCCGCATTGCTTTTACACGCACAGGGAAGCTGTCTGCTGCCGTGTGCCGTCTTCACGCTTACTCGAACAGCGATGTCAAGACCTCACATTTCGTGTTCGCCACCCTACGTTACCTCGTGGATCGGGTTTCCCCTGGCCCTAATCGTGCGTCTTACTATACATATGTGCGCATTAGAGAGTCCAATAGCGCAGCAACATCGGATGCTTTCGCGCCGAGTGCGACGCAGTTTAAAATGCGGCGCAACAATTAACGCAACTAGGTTTCACAACAACGTCACCGAAAGGACGCGATCGGTTCAGTACTATGATAAACGAGGCGCAAATTTGAGAAGTTTTTTTTCAAGAACACCAAAAGCTCACCATTTTTTTATTCATAAATATATTATTTTTATTATGTTTCGAATCTTTCGAGATTAATTTTAGCATATTTAAGGGTGGATGTGGCGATTAGATTTTTATCACAACACCGTCGCTGTCAGCTGCACCAGCAGTCAATGGGACAGGGGGAGCCAGACCACGAAGGGGATAAAAGGGCTGCGCGGGCCACCATAGGGCCTCTTCGCGATAAATTTGGCGTGATAACAAGTTCCGAACAAAAACACTAATTTGTGGTTCTTTATGGAAACAAAGCCTGTTAGTATAGTAAGTTAGTAATACAACAAAGTGTTGTTAGTACCTGTTGGCTGTGTTGGCTTTATAACGGGTTTACTCTGTTCTAAAATTCAAGATTTAATTAGGAATGTTAAAATTGAATGTATGTTGGCAGTCGAGATAACGAAATGTTCACGAGTTTGGATCAACGTACCGTTTGAATTCAACATCGGACATTAAAAGAATTATTAGTATCAATGATTGATTTTTGACTATGAACTTAAATGATTTTGATGACGTGAAGAAGCCATTTGGGTTGTTGTTAGTGTAGTGTTTTAGAATGAACTTCACGGGTTGCGTTTTTATTATAGCAACAAAAAAATAACTATAAATGATGAACGGCTTTCTATACGGTAAATTATTTGAAAGGTCAGGTTTTCATAAATATATATAAATTGATTCAACCGTTTCATGTACAATAAATGAAGCATAAATTATCGCCGAGTTCAGATCGTCTCGTCTCGACGGTCGTCTATGTAACGAGAACGTAGAACGTAAACCGTAAATATTCGTATAGGACGGAGGATATTTTTCGCGTCAGCGTTCGCCAAACATTTATTTGGAATTTTCACGAATTTCTAATCGAAAATGAATATATTGACGAACGCAGGCAGTTGTTCCTTTTTGTAAGTTGCATTAGTTTAAAAAAAGGCCCGTATTATATATAATTCATTACATACTAAAACGATAATGGACGAATAGCTCGAATAATTTTATTTTGTAGGAGTCGCATGTGCGTGTTGACTTTAATTGAAGACACTCTTTTTGAAACTACGCTATTGTATTAAATTGCTACGAAACATGAACGTTCTTTAATAGAGTTTTATCATGAATTATCAATCAATATATCAACATAAAAGTTAACAAACAGCTTCATTTGTAACATTGTAACATTGTCTGTTGTGATTACAAATTGCTTCTATTTACAACTATTAATGGTCTTTTTCTGTAAATAATTTTGCCCACGTAAATATAGGTTGACATTCCATTCCGTGTTCAAACTAACACTACCACCACCCCATTTGCTGGTTGTTAATAGGAGAAGTTGAATTGATAAACGCCTCAGCGCTAATACGATGTGCTGATATGTAACTTTACCTCGAAGCGCGTGTTTTGTTTGGGATGGAATATATAACACTGGCCAATCGCCATGTGTCGCTGATGTTGCGCCTTTTGCACGTTCTTCCGCTCATCGGCAACCTTCCTTGGTGTAAATATCTGCAAGGGGGAAACTCGTTAGCATACGGTCATCCAACACTTTTGCTTCTTCGTCGGATCCGCTTGTCGCCATGTGGCGTCCGTGCAAACAGCTGTCCGCGGCTGCAACACAGAAGTAGCCGCATATTGGTTCCATGTTCTATCACTGTCACTTGATTACCCTTTTGAAAGAGCATGCATATCCATCTTTTTTTTGCGTCCAGCCTTGTGGCCCACTGTTGCCGCGTGGAAAATTTAATTACCTCCAAAGACGCCACCAGCTACTACTGCACTCAACGTCACTTGGAAAATGTGGTGGCTTGCTTTGTGGTGTGGGTGCTGTTGGTTGGTGCTTCGCATGCGGACCTTCGGTTTCTTGTTGGCGATGTTGGTTATTTTTGCGTGTCTGGATTTTTTGAATGAAACTAGGAAAAGCTACCCGGTGGCCTAGGAAGCGGAATGTGTTCATTCATGTGAAACATTCGGCTTGCGCACGAACTAAAATGATCAATCAATCCCCGTGATCCCTAAATACCCATACTACGGAATCGATAGTTTGTGGTTATGGTGTTGAGGAACGGGTGGTAGGGTGGTGCTTCACAAGTTATGCTAATTAATGAGTAGCTGCTAGTATGACGTCAGTTGCCGATGTGATGTAAGCAGGTTCGTCTTGAATTTTTCGCCCGTGTAAGATTGACCGACCTTTGCCGGGTTTTGGAGAAACTATTATGTCTCGCGTTAGTGTTTTTGTCTCATCGTACAATGAAAATAGATTTTTGCTAATGAATTCTAAGACGTTTTGTTAGAAATCAATTCTATTTATTTTTAAATACCATTTGCTTTCCCTCTGTAAAACATATTTATAAAAGTGGACGCATTGAACAACATTCACTGCTCCGAATATCGTCGAAACGTATACGAAAAGATTATCGATTCTCATAAAAATTGTAAGTATCTAGCAATCGACTTGAGTTCCCAAGGACGAGTACTAACAATTGCTCGATGAGGATTGTTGATGAGTATGTGTTTGAACGACATATTTGCAAGGACGATTTAGCTATCAAAATACTTGTTCATTCGTCTCAAGCGCACGTTGTTTCCCTGTGTTTCCCATGGGCTTCGAGGTGCGCTGTTCGAGGCAGATCAAAACGGGAGGTAACTTCATGTAATACCTCGCTTTCGGTCATCTAAAGCTAGCCACCACTCTATGGACTTACATATTGTAAGTAGTTTTCAAGGTCCTCGCCGTGCTTACTAGAGCCAGAGTAGCGTGTGGTTTTTTGCTGATGATTTACATTCCTGAAATGTGTTCAAGGGATTGGAGAAAGCGAGAGATTGAATTCAGGCTAAGCAGAGGAAGGGACACTAATTTGCTTTGAAGCGCGAGTAGTGAAATATGCAGGGATTCTGTCAACAAGAATATAAAAACATGCTGAGGTATCTCAACGCCAACAATGTTCCGAAGAATCCGCCTTCGGCGATTGTGAACAACTAAAAACAGGCGATCCAACTCTGGAGTTGAGATGAAAGTAAGAAAAAAAAATGTAAGAAAAATAATTAGCTCTATAATCTTGTTGAATGACTTGCCGCAAAGTTTGAAATATATCAACAAACGTGGATAGAAAGTAATGTAATACAGTTGTGTGCCAATTTTAACCGGATTTTAACAGAATACCTTCTATGGTAAAGGCTCAACTAGAGTTAAAAGAACCAGACATGTTGTGAATTCTTCCAGCAACTACGAAGTATATTGATGTTCCTTCTGTTTTTAAGCTCATATGTACATTCACATTGGCGAATTGACGTTTCCAGCCTTTATATTATTTTTGTTTTCGATTTTGATATTTGTTTAATAATGAGATCAGGCGATTTATGTCTGGATGTACGTTTGCTGAAACATGTGGTTTAAACCGGTACTCTGTAGAGATGCTGAAATTGTACATGTGTGGCAAGCATATCATGCAGGTTTTATAATCTGTTTGTTTATTCATCCGTTTTGATTTCCTGTTGCTTTGCTCTACTTTCATATTTTTCTGTTTTTCCGAAATAGATTCAAATAGAAGTCGATGATTGGCTCAAGTGTTAAGTAAATTACACAATGAATATCTTAAAACAGCTAATTACATGCATCTTAAATTCTTCAAAGTTCCCTTTCCATTTAAGATTATTAAAGTTTTTTTTTCATGTGCATCTTGGTTCTTTTCCCTTGTAACAATGTAGATTTAAAAATATTCTAATATTCCCAAACTAAGGAATCTTCAATATTTAAAGCTTTTCCCTGCCAGACTTTGTTGTTTGGTGTTTGAGCACATTTCATCGTAAGGGCAGTATTTTGTTTGAATAGGACGGCGCACGATCCGATTGCGAGCGTGCATGCGAAAGGGTTTCACTTTCCTTTGTGTGTTTTCGCTTCCGCCAGAGCGGCAGCAATTGCTCGTCAGTAGTGACGTCTTGCCTGATTAATCACGACCTCCTAACGAGGCGCAATATATACACAGTAGCTGCCGGCTTTCCGGTGTCGGGACTTTCGTTGTCATTTGCCTCGTGGTCGCGTGCATTCTTCTAGTTCGAAACAATAACAAAGCAAATCAAGCACAACGCCGTCGGTGCCGGGACTAGACGACGCTGCAAGGGCGCGGCCGGTTCATTTCCGGTAGTTACCCCGATGCACCAGAACTGCATCGAGCGATGCAATGCGAACGAT
This sequence comes from Anopheles ziemanni, assembly GCF_943734765.1. NCBI lineage: Eukaryota > Metazoa > Arthropoda > Insecta > Diptera > Culicidae > Anopheles > Anopheles ziemanni. The sequence continues at coordinate 40,887,281 of NC_080705.1, forward strand.
TGCATTGCGATGCATGCAGAACTCCGTTAGTTTTGCCTCCATTATTATAAAGTGTTTTGAAACGTCACAATCAACGCTCGACAATGCCAAATAAACATCACCAAGGGGAACGTAATAATCATAAATTTGTGTGAATTCTAACAACAGAATATCACACTTGCAATTGTTACGGCAATTTTTTAAAGGCAAAGAGACAAAGTAATTTTCGTTTCTTGACCACACACAACCCTTCCTCATCTTGCATTAGAGAGAATTCAACATACTAACAACCAGCTCGTATCATTGAGTTGACGAGTTAAAATAAAAGTATATTTAAAAACGTTTATTTACGAGAAAATATAATGTTTATATTTTACAAATTATTTTCTTTTCTATCTTTCCTAAATTAAGTAATAAACTATCCTACTGCTTAATAAGACGACACTTTCAATAATTAATTCGTACTTTGGGTTATTCAAGAAAGAAAATAGAAGACAATCTGAGGTTGCCAAAGAAGAATGTTCTCTTGTCTGTTCGACTTGAAGTGGTCTTGTGCCCTTGGGTTCAAAATAAACGACTTGTTTTTAATGATTTGTGTTTTGTGCCATTTGTATTGTATCAAAATGCCATTTACGTTGTTTGTTTGGGAATACTTTTCAACAATCTTTTCTTCTGTTCTCTTTTCTAAAGCTGAAGCTTAAGAATTTCGTTCATTTCCGCTAAACGCTGATGGAGTCTGTACCGTCCCGTCACGTACAGTGAAGTCATTTGGATAGCATCTCGGCATGACTGCGTGTTAGATGTGTGTCACCTGCAGCCATTAGAGTGCGTGCTATTTTAATTGGTTTCGTGCCGTGGTTGAGCTTGCGTATTCTCTATCCCTGCTACAATATCGCTCGTAAAAGAAAAAAAACGGCATGGTATTAGCGCTTCATGCTGGGCGTTCTCGTTGCTTCGCTGAGGCAAAATTCGCGAGGCGTCAATGTTTGGGTAGGCAGTTCTTGCTATTACCACCGATGGCGCAATCATTTGCGTGCTTGTGCTGCGGTTTAGAATATACGGTAGGTATGTTTTTTTGGTCCTGCCGTTGGGTGACCGTAAGGAAAAGCGTCAGATCTATTAGGCAACGGCTTTGTTGGGCAAACATCGAGGACAACGATGTGTCCGGACGGCAGTTGGGATGACGAGCCGAATTTATGGTAAAAATTATGCACGTGTTTTTGTTTTGGAGAGTGGAAGGAGTAGCAGCATAGCATAAATTTGCACGTTAAGTACAAGTAACACACCTCGCTGTGGGAAGCTGGTGTTTTTTTTGTGTTGTTGCGCGCGTTCTTCTTTTGGATGGTATCGCAAATGAAGGTTCGTTAAGTATTAGAGGAAGAACAGGTAAAAACAAACTGATAAAATTTGTTTGGTTGTCGACACTATTGTATACGCCCATTAACCGGTGAAAGGTCCTTTTTCGTTTGGTGTAAAGGTTAAATTTATGATTAACCCCTTCACAGTCCAGCCAAGTTGAGAAAATGGCTCAAAAAATTTCCACGCTGTTTTTTGTGTTTTTGTATAGTTTTTGATCTAGAAACGAAAAAAAAAAATTTATTATTAAATGTTGGGAATTTTTTTATTAAATTATGGTCAGTTTGCATATGCATTACTTGTTATTGTGTTCAGCAATAAACTACCGATCATAAGCAAAACTTTGGTTCAATTCCATCGATTAATGTTAAATATATGAATACAACTTTAAAAACTGAACAAGTAAAATTGATCTGGTTAGCGATTTTGAAAAATATTTCCTGAAAAAGATACTGTTCTTTCCTGATTCTCTTCCAAGATCATGTTTTTTTCAGTTTCAATAAATTTATCTCTTCCTCATTGAAAACATTTTCGATGCGCCTACCTACACACATAAAAATCTATTAAAAACATCATAATATACACGACTCATTTATACTGCTAATTTCGTTCAATCCTCGTGCTCTAGAAGGTTCGCCTTTTCTTTCCGTCTCAGACAAGATAGAAAGCAAATTTTCATAAGAAGCGGTTCAAGCGCGTGGGATGATATTTTCCTGCTCCAACGCACAAACGTAAATAAAAGCCTTTGGTTGAATAAAATACATAATCCGTACGGAAGTTCGTAATAGCAATGAAAGCTAAATTAAGTTTGATGCTGTGGCGTACTGGTTTTGTCCCCCTCAGATGGGGTTTGAACGTGGACATGTGTTACTAGTGTTTATTGTTCGTTCAATCATGAGTCAATGAGGCATAGGTATTGTTCCTTTAATCTTCTTTGATCGACTCGGCGTCAATTTTCCTCAAAAGTCAATAATATCCAAAATTAATTATTTATTATTTTGCCATTTTTTACCGCTAAGACTTTTCGCATATTTTTAACCTTCTTAATGCTCCTAATCTCCCAAGAGCCTGTTTGCTTAACATGTAATTTTATCAAGCTTCTCGGCAGTGGAGACATATTATTCCCAGTAGCAACCAAACCTCCACAAATGAGCGATGGTAGAAAAAAGTTCGAGGAATGTAATCGCAACGCGCATCGAAGCGTGACAGACTCGAAGACGTGTTCGTAGCCTCATAGCACTCCCAAACTGTCCGCCACAGAAGAGCCTCGACGGTTATTGCCGACGTTTCGTTGGGACGTGGTTTTCCGTGCTCGCGAAGCTGGATGGTCTTGTTCAAAAGGTGGCAGTTTTATCGTGCCAACGAACGCTCATCGCCGACAGATTATATTGGAAACAGAGAAAAAGAGAGAGAGACTACTTCATTACGAAATGTGTGCTGCTCTATTTTCAGTGGCAAATTTGTCGTTGAACTGACGGAAGCTCAAAACTCTTTGGACGAACTCGAAGCTAAAAATATTTGGGAAATAAAATAACGTTTCACCTGGAAGAAAGCAGTTCGACGAGTTGTGCACCATTCTGAGGTTTATGTAAGCACGACGTTTTACTACACGTGCCCAGAGCATAATGTAACGTTCTACCGTGTGTGTGTGTGTGCGTGTTGACACAATTTTATCTTCAAATTGTTAAATCAAGAAAACTTGCATTAAAACGATTATAAGGAAAGTCAGAGAGAAATTAATGATCGAATAGTTTTTGACACATTTTTTTAAAATATTATAATTGCGTTTTTCGAGCGACGAGTTTAAAATTGGTTGCAAAAATTTGTGCACTTGGTATTGAGTACGAGTGTATGATTGTATGGTTGTAACATAGTTGTTGTATAATATTGATGTATAATATTTGTTGATAAAATTTCGATGAACACATTGCCTCTCGGCTGTTTTTTTTTACAATTATATAATCAAATCAACCTTGAGTGCGCTTCGTGTCTACATTAAACTGAAAAAAGTGACAGCTAAACTGATATTTTTGCGAGTATTTTCGGTCTTTTGCGCCTCGTGTAAACTAACATATAACTCCTGAAAATCAACATGTTTTTATAAACATTGTGTTTGTTCTCATTTTAAGTTCAAATAATTGTTCTTTGCTACAAACGTTTGTTGAGCACTAATGGAATCTCGATTTAGTCTCGTTCAAATAACTAAGACGTTGGGAGATGTTTTGTTTAATAGTAACATGTGAAATAAAATATCATTTCGTTCAAAGTGTATCAAATATGATTTAAATATATTTATTTAAAGGCCTTGGTATATTTTTCAATTGTATGCAATGAGGCATCAAGTTTACTTTTCAATCAATACACATTGCACTTCCGTAACAACTTGCCAAACTTGCATCCATGATGCTGCATACATTAAACAAAATGGCTTTGCAGATCGATTTGGGTTATAATGTACCCCAAGCACGATCTCCCACTCGATTTATCTTCGTTTGACCATGAAATTTGCAATTGCTGACAGCGTTGTGTTGGAAACATGTTGCATCTCTTGAGGATTGGATGGGCAATTAAAAATTTATGCAATTGAGTTTTCCTTTTAAAGTAGTTTTTTTTTTGCTTTTTTGCCTGACTCGGCAAAAATTACTGGTCGTTGTAATACCGAGAAGCACTCTGATGGGTTTAGAGGAAAATAAAAGAACTCAGCTAGCGCTTCATGCTAGCACGCTTTATGCGCTGTTGTGTTGCTGCACATGTGTAAAATAAGAGTCATACCATGCGTTGGCGTGGAAATTGTGGTAAACATTACGTCGGATCCACAACACAGTGAGGCTGCCACACCAACACATACACAAACACACACCGCATGCCATTTCAAAACATTCCCTGCCGACAGGAACGGCATCGACCGAGAGATGTTTAGAGCGAGCGCGAAGGAGCCCGATGGAAACATGCGCACAGTCGAGCTATGGAGGCGCATGGTGCCTCGTGGAAAACTGGCAACGGAGAACGCTTTTCGCTGGCAGTGCCCGATGTGTGCACCTATTACTACGACAAGCATGGGCCGCCGCACACCAGCAAAGGCGTACCATCGTGGGAGCGCATCGGTGACGCGTTCCAGATCATTCCAAATGACCATTTTGCCGGCGTAGAAAAACTTCATTGAAAAACGAAGGTCCTTCTGCTTCCGTCCCGTGTTCGCTGCGGGAAAGACCGATAGATTGCTGTTTTTTTCTCTTCTATTTCTCCGGTGGCTCCGAGCTGAGGGTCATGGTTAAGTTTGGTGCCAGTGCTTTTCCCCGGTTTTACACGGACTAACCTCGAATGGAACGTTCTCCAACAGTGGCAGTCCGTGGCCAACGCCAACGGTGAGCGTAGGAGCGTTTTTTTACCCCCATCTTGATTTATTCGTTTTCTTCTTTCTGTGTTTCTGTGTTCGGTTTAGTGTGTAACTCGTCACATTGTTGCAATGGCTCCCACCGTCGTTTTGCAGAAGCTCGCCAGTTCGTTTCCCGTTTGCTGCACATCGTTGGTGCACTTTGGAGTTTTTATTTTTATTTTTCCCCTTTCAAGAAAAGCTGCTTCCGGAAATAATACGGCTGATGCAGTTAGTTTCCTCAGTTATCGGGACGTTATTTATTACGTTTGCATCTTTGTGACGGGGTTGCAAACGCAGAAGAGAAAACTGTAACAGATCTCGGAGTGTTGTTGTGCGAGGAGGATTTCATCGCGGTGCAAAAGTGTTTTTGATTGTATTTTTGTATTTCATCCGCCAGGGGTTTTGTCTGCCTTGCCGCTTCGATTTATAGCTCACGGCCCCATGATGATTTACGACAGCGGGGGTACTCGTACTAGTGGAGGAATATTGCTCGGTTTCCCTTACCAATCATGGATGGGCTAATGATTTATTGTGCGTTTGATGATATTTCACCTCCCGGGTATGAGGAAACATTCCCATGGCACCAGCGTTACAGGCTAGAAACGATGTAACATTTCAACCTGTTGGTTTGAACTATCTGCGGGTGGATTCATTCTGTTTAAGATTTGTTGCAAACTGTAATCGAATGCACCATCTACTTTAATGTAGTTTTACCTCAAGCGCGTTTTCTTAAAATGTGTAATTTGTGGATCTCCGGAATGAAATTTTTTTATTACGTTCGATTGATTGATGCTTACTGAGCATACATCCAATGTGAATGCTACTTGTTTGTTTCTCTCCTGGCACTTTAATATTCCGTTTTGGCGCGTGCCATAGATTATTCGTTTCTACGAAACCAAATAACGGAGAAGCTATTATTGTGTGGAAGCTTTAGTTCCATCAAGTATAAGGACACTCAAATCGTTTTACACGTAGGTTGTAGCACAAACATAAAATGCCATGGAAAAGTTGACGTTTTTGAGCTTTTTTAAAAACAAATTATGCAAAATATTCCATTGACGTCTCCAAATCAATAAAAAAAGTGTTGTTTGCTTGTTAAGGAAATATTCTGTCTTTATTTAATAACGAACAAAGTACGTGTTTTTTCTTCACGATACAGATGGAGAAAGATAAACATATTAATAGCATTTCTGTACAATGGTTGTGTTTTGCTTCAATACTTAGTATACACATTTGTTTTTCTATTTTTAGGTAAGACCAGACGATCCATGAAACAAGTTGCAAATGATGGAAACTAAATAATCAGTAGCGGTAGAAGAAAATTCGCTTATGGTGAGCTATATATTCACTTTGGCAATTAAAATACGTCCGCTACATATTACACTCCGTATACCAATATATTGTAAGATCGGTCAAAAATTGTTCGATGGAAAGAAGTCGATGTGACAAATTTATCTACATCGTGAATGAATGATTATTGTGATATGTCATCAATGCATCTTGCATGTCTGCAGTTGATTGGAATTATTTGCAGTTATAAGCTGGCTTGAAACAAAGTTACTGGCTGGTAGGAATTGATCTTTCGTTGTTCGTTCGTTTGTCATTCTCTCCGTAACAGGAAATAAATTAACAAATGCCCTGCTTGAGTGGACTATGCGTTGGTTAGTTTTTAATTTTTTTGGCTTTTAATTTTGCTGAAAACCATCAAAAATTTATTACTTGTTTTATTTACTTTCATCCGTTTCATTGCGGATAGAACAGATTCTTAGTAACGTCCATTCCATGATAAGAAATTTTTGACGCCAAGAGCCAATATTCACGGTAAAAACCCAGCAGTGGACGAGGGAGTAGAAAAGCTTACCTTTCTTACATTACCAGTCATGTTTGAGAAAAGTGGTCTTCATTTTTCTCGTTGACAAAAATCTGTCGAACGACATTTTACTGGTTTTTGTTTGTTTCGCCAATAGGCGGTCACTGAAGACATGCATTTTTGTTCTACGGTTTCGGATACCACCAAAATTACTGGTTGGTTGTTAAGTATTAAGTGGTTCTTTTTCTCATGCTTCTTGTCATACTTTTTTTACGCCTAATAAAAGCTCATTCTTGTTGTGTTTATTTAAAAATTTGTATGGGATGGTGCCTTTTACGACTTCATTTCTTTTCGTGATTCTTAAACTGTTAAATATTTTACTTTGTGTTGAATAAGCGTTAGCGGAAATAAAAGTCGATGTCTTATTAGAGCAGGTTACAACCCACATCATTCTTTAGAAAAATAGAGTAGGCAAATTAAGATTTAAAAAAATGTGAATTCAGTTTTGATAAACATGGCAACGAAACATGGTAGTACATATCTCCATAAACCCAACAACGTTGTCCCCAACTCAAATCAGAAAGCGGCTACCCTAGTTTGGTAAAAGTGGCTTGAAAAAGAAGTTTTTTCCAACAATTTGACAGCAGACGTGCTAAAAACAATATTAACTGATTAAAAAATCCACCTACAAATAGTTCAGTTATGTAATGCATATAAATTAAAAATAATATTTTCCTATCTGCTCGAGATGTCGCTTTTTTCGCTTTAGCGTGAACTTCCAAAACTATCCAGCAAAATTGCATCTACCTATTCTAAACCAATGCAGTGAATGAAGTAAATGACTATTTCTTATCGGAAAACTAAAACCTACGGACACTCTGGGGCAGTCGCTCAATGTCGTCGCTTTCCGCTTACATAAGTGCGTTTGTATCTAGTACGTAGCGTACAAAATGCAACGGTGCCGGTAAACCTATTAAGTGTATTTCCCCGATAGGTTTGCTTTCAGTTCCGTTTGCGTCAGATTGCCGTCTAAAATGGGCCAGATGTCACCAAAGTAAGGTGGGAAGGGGTCCCAAGAAATGTTATGTTTTCTCTACGGCGTCGTACGATGTCGGTGCAATGGGTTGACGGGTCGTTCGCGATGCTCTTTTCCATCCATCAGCGGGGAAAGCATTCCAATACGGCGATAAAACGCATGGAAAAAGAAACGTTTGCGATGTTTAAGAGTGCTCACAACCTCCAAGAGCCATTGGATCCGTTCAAGGACGATTTGAATTTTCTTCCGTCAAGACGATGAATGGGAGAAAAATGAAAAAAAAAACAGGAAAAGTCACCAAACCCTCATCCCTCAGTAGCTTTATACTGAGGCCATTTGGATGTTATATTTAATTAAAAACTAACATTATCCCGATCGGGGAAACACGGTTGACATCCGGGTTATCGTTCGGCCTGCAAAGACACCGGAACTTTCTCGGCGACAAGAAGTCGTGCAATGTCACGGTGTCTTCAGCGTGGCAAACTGGGAAAACATCCCCGTTGCCCGGCCTCAGAGATGGGGCGGTAGTTTCACCATGGTTTTCCGTTTCCGGTCGCCACCATAGCTCGCTTCAGTCACTCTGTGTGCGGTGGCTTCGCGCGATAGCAAGTGGCACATGGAGGCGCCTGGTGTCTGGTGTCGCGCAGGAAAGCATCACCTTCGGCCTCATTGAATGATTTCCGTTCATTTAAATTTAACGTACTAGAACTGGAGCTTCCCACCGTTCAGAGCAAGAAATAGAGTTCTATTTCAGACGACAGGTTTTAGTTGGCTTGAGTGCGTTGAAGAGACGATTTAATTGGATCTAACGATTGCTGCTGGATATTTTCGTTCTAAACTTTGTTCAAATGCAGCTAATCTGATAACTTTTTAAAGCTTCAAATCGGATTTCGCACGATTTCAAATGTTGTCGTTTTATCCTGCATTAAACATCTGAACATTTTCCAGGTCTGCATTGGACACCAACAGACATTGTGCCCAATTTCGACTTTACGATCGATAAAATTGCAATGTGTGTGCGGTACTGCGGGTCGGTAGCATTTTCCTGCATTTTCGTCAAGCATGAAGTGTTTGTGTAAAATGCCAAACCGTTTACTGGAGCAGAACGGCTGCACGCTGAGTGGTGTGCTTTTTCTTGTTTATTTAGAAGCAGACAGTTATTTAAATATGACTCACAGAAAAAGCAGTCGGTCAAGTCCTTCAAATATTTAACTTGTTGTTTAACCTAGTGGTAGATTGGTTTCATTTCAAGTATTGATACAATTCATTCAGTTAAGTGCTAGTTTGCTCAAATGTGATGATCGATGATTTTGTTCTGTTAAACAACGTAATGGATGCGACTTACGACTGTAAATTGCGATGAAGCAGCTTAACGTTGGTGTTTGCAGCGAAGTTGCTAAACATATTTTCGTCGCTATGCTGTTGTTCCAATAAATTGTAGCTACAAAACCGTAGTAATATTCAGATTGCAATAAACTGTGCAACATATAATTGATGTGTTGGCATGAAACTTTCAAGCAATATAGTTTAGTCGATATTCAGAGAACTAATTGTATCAGTGCTGAAATATTGACTATCGGCGAAAGATATAAAATGGCAACGGTATAAAATAGTTTCAACCACGGTAGTTCATTTCGCATCTTCTTCCATCTATTTCTGTCCGCCTGAGCGTCGACAGCACATTTCAGATGAATGAATATTTATTTTCTGTTCTATTTTCACTGCATCATCTATTTATAAGATAGCAAAATGTAACTGCCGTATCGGATTTGTGCTGCTTTTGTACTTCCTATGGGTTGGATTTTCTGCCTCAATTTGTTCAACCAAACGCAAAAGCTTCAGGTCGTAGATCACCGACCGATTGTGGATAGCAGTCCAATCAGCCCAAGAGCATTGGTGGATAGATCAAAGACATGGAATTGTCGAGTATGCTTTCCACATTATTAGAAAGCGCACTACATCTGTTCCACTCAATCAGAGAAGAGTTAGCCCGTAATGGAGCGCAATGGTTGCAGTTTTCCGCACGACGTCGATCAATTCTTGTGCCATATTTTATCTCATACAGGGTCTGGAGCTTGTGAGAAACGTCAAGATTGTAAAAATATTCGAAATGCAAATTTCGCGATGATTCATTTAAAAAGACTAATTGTTATATTTTGCTTCATCTTCACTTCTTGTTTAAATACAACTATTTTTCTATGCGTTTTATTAAAACGTAATTTTTGCATAACTTTGAGCTAGCGAGAAAAATGTGTACAAGTAAAATATCTGTGTTTTAGTTTATATTTCTTCACATTTGCAATAGTGATTAATGAACAAATCTTGCGACTTCATACAGCATACAGTTGCCCAAAGGGAATGTTTATGCTGATGAATAATTTATGCTCCAACCTATCTTGCCTCGTATGTCGAATGACTTGGCGAGGTCAACGTCTTGGCAGTTTTGTACAGTACGCTGAAAAACGCTGGCCGCTAAGGTAGGGCTAAAAAAGAATTTGTGGCACGTTAAAGTTATCGGGCCAAGTGTCATTTTCATTCATGCCAACGAGGCTCGTTTATTCCTGGCGGTTGGCAAAAAGGCAAGCTAAAGGAGTTACTGGTTTTTTTACGAAAGCAAGCGAACGGAAGAAAAGGTGTACTATAACTGATGCCCTTAGAGAAAGATACAGAGTTTCGTGATTAATTTGTGACACGCGTAAATGGTAGTGAAACCCTCAACTGCAAGCCATAGCACAGAATAGTGAAGTTAAGGATGGTGGCTTTTGCTTATCTGCCATTTTCTACAAACCTATTTAAAAGCTTTCTACGAAATACATTGAAGTGTTCTCATATTACTACAGTCCTTTTGTTTAGTCATGTTATTCCTGTATAGATAAATTGAATCTTACAAAGTGAGCGATTCTCGTCAACAACTTATTGCGTTATTGATAATGATGAAATACTTCATTTTCGTAAAATGCTTACCAAACATAGTTAAAATCATTTTTCAAAACAAGTATGTCATTGATACATTGCAAATTATCTTATTGATAATCATGACACTTCTAAAATGTCTTCTCCTAACTCTTACCGGATTAAGGTTCCGAGGAAACCAAGGTTTTCTCTGAATAATTTACTATGGAACAAATAAACATCCGATAATAAATGTCCGTCTCGGGAAGCACAAGCATGACATAAGCGTGCGGTACATGCCATACCGTACAAGAATCACAGAATGTGCCACGTCTAGTGGAAATATTTATACCTAAAACCGATTTCCTCTGTTTATTCGACACGGCTGAGTTGATTATTATTGATAGCGATCCATTTTGATCGGTCCTGTTCAGTTCGAACGTGAATAATATTTTTTATTAAATTATTAGACAAGTTTTCCGCTGGTCTGGATTATTTATTGTTTTTCTTGTGTAACACTGTGGTCGGCGTCGATCTTTAAATAATTGAGCGAATCCATCTCATCAAACTAATGTGCGTTCGATGTTCTCCACGGCCATTACCGAAACGGGTCCCTTCGCTGTGTTATTTATGCGGTCGACGTCCGTTTCGTTCCATCAACCGTTGGACGTTTTACGTCCACTTCTAAAGCATAGGAAAACACGATATGCTTTTTTTTTCGTAGAAGCATGTCCGAACCCCCGACGGATCACATCGGCGATAGGGGAAAGAAATGTTGAGTGAATGCATCATCATCATAATCATGTTTGATTTTTCTACATGACGTTTGACTCTGACCCATGTGGCGGAATGCATCGGACACAATGTAAAAGGAAGACGAGAGTAGATGTGGAAGTGATCGTTTCACCTTCACTTGACTTTTGCTTGTCGCGGGAAAATCATTGACATTTTCTAAAAATCAATCTTTTTCGTGCAGTTTGATTCCGTGGCTTGTGTTTTGCACATCGTTGCAAGTTAGTCCAATAAAGTCGAGATAATGAGAGATTTTCGAACCACACTCACACCATATAAACATACACACACACACACTGCATACATTCTATACAGGAAAACTTAGCAGAATAATACAAATGTAATTGATGCTAACGAAGCATTTTCACGGTGTCGTTGTCATGCCGCTCTTGTTGGAGTGTGATTCGATCGGGCCTACGCGGAGATGCGCCACACGGGCAGTGAACAGTTCTCATCCCCCAGAACGTTACGCTTCCTTATCTTGCTCGCAACATAAACGCAACTGTCGTCCAACGGATGCCCACAAGCCGAGGGTGGTGGATGCGATATGTATTGCGAAATACTTGAGCAGACGGTCGTATTAAATTGAAATTCATTGCTTTCCCTGCTTCCACTTGACTGGGATGGCTACTGCACCGATCTCTGCTAGTGCCAGTGGCTTACAATTTGAATGTCACGACGGGCTACGGAAATAAATTTTATTAACCACGGGGATCGTGACCATAATGTGACAGAATGAATCAATTGTAGTGTCGCCAATAACATTGACAGTAGACGAGCATGATAACGTTCCCCGCTTTATTTGATTTCTGGTTTAGAATAATGGTTTCCCTTAAGGCGAACACTATACAGTTCTAACTTTTATACGTTCGTAAAAACCCGTTTGGACCAATGTTTTTAATGTTTATCAAAGAGAACAGTTTTGCGTTCCTTACGAATATATTTGAGGAACTTGAAAATATTGAGTCATCAGGACACACTTCATTAGGAATAATTTGTAGATTATTATGTGAGCAAATAACGCAATTATTTTTTTAATTTTTGCAAATCGTTTGTAACAGTAAAAGATAAATTTTGGTCGCTTGTGAATGCGCCACAAATTTAGTGCTTTATTCACGATTATTCGATTTACAACTTTTAAATGGGGCTTGCCTCTACAATTCTCCCGCTTATATACGCAAACCTTGGGTCGGCGTAATCCTAAATCGGTGTAATCGGTGTAACTACACCGTAGTTTGCGCCGGCTTGTTGACGAATATCAGCAGTGTCAACCCTGTCTTGTTTCCATTCGTGACATTCCTCCCCTCGTGGCACATAGTGCCACTTTATTGTTTTAATCTTGGAACGTGGGGAAACATTAAGTTTACATGCTGATTTTTTTGCGCCTAGCCGTAACCTAACAGGTAAGTGTAGTTTAACTAAGAATTTCATTAACACGCCTCCTATATTTTTAGACAACTGCCATAGGGTATTTGTCGCAGTTCCTAAATTGATGACACTGGTATCGACCAGTGATAACGATAACGTCGATTCCCTTGCACCTAGCAACACAAAGCAACAAAGCTAGTGACCCCACGAGACACGTCGGGGCAACCAAAAAATGCCAGTAGCATTTGTGCTCCAACCGTCGCGCCTGCCTTCGAAGCCGCCGAGCACCAACACACCAACGCCTTCGCAGGTGCGGGCGACCGATCGCCTGACCGCATCATCCGTTCACAACCATCCTTTTTTGCAGCCTTCGATGTGGGGCACAGTTGCATGTTGTGATGCTGGTGGCTGCCCGGTTGCTCGCTGCCGCTCGGTCGTGGATGATGGTAGTGCCGGCGAGAATAACAGTTAGGATTCGGAGTCATCGCAATGCAGCATGGATCCTGTGCCGATAGTAGCAGTTGCTTTTGTTGCTGCTGCCAATGGTCATGAAAGGATGTCCAAGCCTTCACTAGTTTCGGCCGCAGGCGCCCATGGAGCTTTGAAATCAATCGCGCTGGCTGGATCGGTCGTACTGGTTGGGCTGATCGCGCTGGCAATTTTTGGTAAGTGCCAACTCTTTTGCCCGACACTCGTAGTCGTCTCTTCTTCGTCGTCTGACTGCAGTGAGATAGTGGGCTCGTACTGTCCAAGGGAAGCATCGATCTCACTAGTCGGTTTTTTGTCGCAGGAATCCACATATGCAGGCTTGGCGAAGTCGATCGCGCAGGGTCCGAACACCGTCCAACCCAATGGAGTTTGCGTCGCGATAGGTTTATCCCAGCCTCCGTCGTGGTACAGCAAAGCCTTGCCAAGATGGCAATTATCAGCACCTTTGGTAGCGTGGATATTTGCGCAGTTTCGTGAACGCCGGAGATGCGCAAGGAAACTGCCACCGATTCCGCCTCCAACCTGGTCGTCCCTCCAGTCCAACTCAAGCAGAACGGACTAGACGCTCCGCTCAACCCCAGCCGTTCAATCAACTCCTGATCGACAAGTGTTGATGAAGCTCCTTCATCGAAGAAGGCAAAAGTGTCCACGGGTTTATCCTTACCGTGGATTGTGATAGGTACGTACCGAAGCAGCACGCCATCGTTGGCCGTCGTATGAGTGTAACAGTGTTTAGTGGGTGCGATTTGTGTGTCGATGAGTTCGCGTGTCCGTGTGCCCGAGTCGTTGATCTCACCGTGAAGAAGACATTGATGAACATCCGCGCATCCGTGTTTCGTGAGTGCTGTGATTTGCGTGCCGTCTGTGTGATGCCGGGATGCGGTCGGCGTCGTCAAACGGCAAATCGTTGCGAGGCCTCCTTCGTCTTGCTGGTGCACATCCGCCATCGCGCCTCGCTCCTCCCGGTCGTTGCACTCGGCTGGGCGATCAACCGACGCCATCGCGCTATCCTCGCTGTGGTCAACGCTCACGGTACGATCAGCTGACGCCATCGCGCTAGATGCCCCTCGGTCGACGCACCCAGTAACACCTTCGTTTGGCTCAGCGCTGCGCCACGGCGCTGGCCACCTTTGGCCATCCGTTCTGGACGACTCGCCCCTTTCCGTTGCCAACAGTCGTTCCGCCAACCGCAGCTCCCGGCGCTCCATCTCGAGCTCAAGCTCGCGACGCTCGATCCGAAATCGTTGTTTCTCGATTTCGAACTCGCGCCGGGCCAAGCTTAGCGTTGCCGCTTCGGAAGCACCATGTCCGCGGGTGCTCCGATCGCATTGTGACCCAGGCGGATGGTCGCGACAGCGTCCGCTGCTGGTTGGGGGGTTGGCAATGGGAGCGTTCTTCTGCTCTACGGTTTCCATTTGATATCGTTCCGTCGCCATCGTTTTCGCGGGGTTGCACACTCTTCGGAATTATAACAACTTCTCGCGCGAAATTTATCGATTTCTTTCCGCCGGTCCGACACTCTCCGGGATTACACGAACTTCGTACGGATTGATCGATTGAACGATTTTCGTCGCGGATTAAACACTCTCCGGGATTATATTAATTCGCGCGACTGTGACTTGTGGAACGCACAATAAATTTGTGGAAACTAAATTTGTGGAATGTTGCAAATCGTTTGTAACATTAAAAGATAAATTTTGGTCGCTTGTGAATGCGCCACAAATTTAGTGCTTTATTCACGATTATTCGATTTACAACTTTTAAATGGGGCTTGCCTCTACAATTCTCCCGCTTATATACGCAAACCTTGGGTCGGCGTAATCCTAAATCGGTGTAATCGGTGTAACTACACCGTAGTTTGCGCCGGCTTGTTGACGAATATCAGCAGTGTCAACCCTGTCTTGTTTCCATTCGTGACAATCAAGTTAAACATATTAAAATACTTTCGAATTTCGATAAACCAATACCTAACGTAGTATACGAATTACAGTACATGCCCGTTTTTGTGAACTCGGATTTTAATGAGAATCGAGAAATTTTATCTTGTCATTTTTGTATAAAATGATGAGATAACGACGTAGAGAGGATACGAAAGGATAAAAAGCATGTTTAGCTATCAGTTTTAGAATTCAACTGTTTATAAATCAATCATTAATTTCGTTTTTTTTTTTGTATATAAACTACAAATTTTCAATATACCTTTTTATGTATGCATATGATGATAAAAATAAAATGGTAATAGCACCATTCTTGGAAACTATTAATCAATCTGAATTTAAAGTTTAAAAATGTGTTTGAAGAAAGTTCATATTTTATAAAGAAGATAAGGGAGACATTTTTAGTGATCTTGTGAAACTTTCCTAAGATCAGATTCCAAATGATTTCTGATGCTTTTAGGTAAGCTACACGTGAATTCGGTGGTAATAATAACAGTTTCGGGCACAATTGATTTTGGATCCCCTGTTATAATTAAAATGACTTCGTGTCACGTGCTTAGTCCATTATCTGATAATATCTTTTAGCATACCGACATAAAAAGACCTGCTGCGGTCATGCCGATACTGCCGCAAAATCGTTACTATTCAACTTTGCACTTTTTATGACCCAGGAGAGCATAAACGCACGAAACACTTCTCACGCAAAGCATTAGCTCCCGAGCACCGTCGTCATTTGAATACGGAATAGTTCACTGGGTCCGGTGCTTCTAAAAAAGGACAGTGTCTTAAAGTACAGATAGCTACAAATGCAAAGTTTCTTACAGTTGCGAACCCTTTTTTATTTCTAAACGCCGGTATCTCCACCGTAGCCAAATGAATCCACAAGCTCTCGACCGGACGAAACTGTCCGACTTGAATACTAATGCGCCATTTCGCTTACCTTTGCTTCGGTTCGGAGCTGCGATGGGGTAGGTTGTTTTTTTTTTTTTTATACATCTTACTACGTCCCTTCTTCGGTTGTATTTTTGATTCCTCGGTTTTCTTTCCCATCAATTGGGTGGCCTATATTTGAACAAGCATACCGTTTGAACCCAGTTGTCTGATTGAAGCTGTTGCAAATGAATACGTCTCCTGTTATTGGCTTTCTTTAGACCTGTGAATGAGTTGAAATTTCAATTCATCAATTTTTCTCTTTGACTTCTATTACCTTGGGGATGAATAATTTATACCGACTAAAACCGACAACCGATTTTTTCATGAACTAACTCTAAGTAATCTCTATCATCTCAAAATAGCTGTTCCTATTCCTATCTGTGGGTTTGAAAAACTTTTTTAAACGCTTTAAATATGGACAGAAAAGTGTGTTTTGCCCTGGTTTTTAATCAACTGTTTTTCTTTCTTTCTCTTTACTTTTTACTCACAGAAACAGTTTTAAAAGATGCCTCAGTGGTTTCTCGTAGCTCAATGGATTCAACAACTTTCGAGTAATTTGTACGATAGCGAATCCTACTGCAAACTATTGCCGCTACAGTCAAGATGCATCTGCATACGCAAGTCGTCTTGATATTAGCCCAGCTGTTCCTCATTGTACGCGTGACGGATCAGACAAAATGTGCCCTAACGTCCTCGTACGGCGGCGTGTCGGTGAGCTACTTCGCCTCGCTGCCGGCCGCCCCGGCGACGGACGACAACGCCGACGACGACGACGCCGCCTCCGCCGCCGAAGCCGACGCGAGTCGCCACCGGATCGACCTGACGCCACTGGTGCCAACGGGGGACGGACCGCCGCAGTCGGCCGACTATCCAACCTACAATGATGACGCCGAAGAAGATGTAAATAACTTCCTGAAGGTGCTGAGCTGCTCCGACACGAGCCTGCGTGCGGTGAACGAGGAGTACCTGCGGCCGGTCAGCTCGTACAAGGGCATCCTGCTCGAGCGTGTCCCGGTGCTGAGTGCGACCAGCGATCAGCTGGCCCTCAAGAACGAGAACTACCTGGAGATCGTGCGGTGGCGCGAGAGCAACGTAACCGAGCGCCAGCTCACACTGACGTTTGCGCGCGCCGACCGGAAGTTCAGCAACCTACAGATACTAGACGTAAGCGCCAACCAGCTTGGCACGATAAGGAGAGACCACTTCAGCAGACTGGAGCGACTGCGGCTTCTGCAGCTGTCCGCGAATCAATTACACAATCTTCCGAGTGATATTTTCTACGACCTGCCGAACCTGGTCGAGCTGGACCTGCACGGCAACCGGCTCAGCGAGCTGCCGCTGCACCTGTTCCGGCCGCTCGGCCGGCTGCGGGTGCTGAATCTCGCCAACAACACGATCCACGATCTTCCGCGCAACAGCTTCGCCGGGCTGGGCAACCTGACCGAGCTGCACCTGGCGCGCAACCGCCTGTACGTGATCCCGTTTCAGGTGTTCAAGGAGCTGCGCTCGCTCGAGGTGCTGGATCTGTCCAGCAACATGCTCGTGTCGTTTCTGGACAACTTCTTCCTGCTCAACAAGCAGCTGCGTGTGCTGCGCCTGAACGGCAACATCATCGAGAAGATTTCCAAGAACGCGCTGTACGGGCTGCGACGGCTGCAGTCGCTCGATCTGTCCGCCAACAAGCTGGTGTTCATCGACCGGAACGCGTTCGACACGCTCGACGAGCTGCGGTACCTGAACGTGAACCAGAACCAGATCTACATCCTACCGTCGACCGTGTTCTCGGCTTTGCGCGCGCTCCGGACGCTCGACCTTAGCAGCAACCTGATGCGCTCGCTGCCGAACTCGATCTTCGCCGCGCAGCACAGCCTCGTGCGCCTTCACCTGGACGCGACGAACCTGGAGTCGCTGAGCAACTGGGTGGCACGTAACAACCACACGGTGAACCGGGATATCCTGCGCAACCTGCGCTACCTGTCCATCCGCAACAACACCCGACTGAAGGAGATCGAACCGTGTGTGTTCCGGAACGTGCCCAACCTGGAGACGCTGCTCCTCTCCAACAACAGACTGACGGCGCTGCCGAAGGAGATCGGTGAGCTGCGCCGGCTGCGCTACCTGGACGTGGCCAGCAACGACATCATGTACATCCCGGAACAGATCCGCCTGCTGCACGAGCTGCAATACGCGAACTTCCTCGACAATGACTATGGTTGTGACTGCCACATGTACTGGATACTGGGCTGGATCGACGAGCTGCAGGCGGAGAACAACACGCAGAAGATCTACGACCTGCTGCGGCTGTCTGAGCTCAAGTGCCGCAACGGCTACCCAGGTGACATTGTGCGGGTGCTGCAGCACATCAACTGCTTCCCGCCCGAGCTGCTGCAAGCGTCGGACAGCCGGATGCATCTGCTCAAGTCGGATGCGGTGCTGGAGTGCGTGTTTACCGGAAATCCACCGCCGGACATCATTTGGATCACGCCCAAGAACGAAATTCTGCGCCACAGCCAGGAACAGGACCAGAAGTCGCTGCTGTTCGAGTCGGATGACGAAGGAGGGCATGGCGTGGCGAGCGGGAAGTACCAGCAGGCCGTCGAGTTTCAGATGCTCACGACGGACAATATGACCGGCGGTGGGTTACACGATGCAGCCGGAATGGGCATTACGCTGCTGGAAAACGGCTTCCTTCGCATCCACAACATCTCGCGGCGTGACAGTGGACTTTATACGTGCTACGCGATCAATATAATGGGCAATGCCACGGCGGGTATACGGTGAGTTGTTGAGCAACATTCCGTCCTGAAGCATTCATATTGAATACCATGGATTGTGAGATTTTGAGCCATTTTTGTAACGTATCTATTTGTATAATTTAAAGCTGTTTGCACTACACACAGAAAGTTAACATACATAGTGTCCAATATCATACAAATTCAACTAATCAGTCGAATTATCTTGGTCTTTTTTATAAGTTGAAAGCTGTATTTATATGGATCATTTACTACAGCATATGTTTAAAAAAATACCGCCACTATGTTAAGTAAAGTCCCAGTTTCTTAAAAAAATTCTAAATAGTGTATGGTTGCGCTCCTGCTAAGATTTATTTTTTCATCTAATTCCGGAACTGTTTCCTCGTTTATCAAATATGAGCAATTTTTAGTTCTTGTGTAAATACTAAAATATTTTAAAAATGTATAGAAAGTGTTTGAACTGTAGCGTCTCCACTATGGCTTGATGGAAAAAGTATATAAGAATATAGTGGACAACGTGAAAATCAATCAGTTTAAATACTGAGATGTTCGCCACTGAATAGAAATCAACTTTATGAACCCATTTTCTGATCTTAAATGGTTCCTGACACAGAGCTTTGCTGACTCAAAAAACTAGCATTGCTGACAGATCAAATAATATTTTTAGAATCATAAATTTCAAACGTTTATGTTTTTACATTAGCTTACTGACTGGTAATACATTTTCGTTACATTTGCCTGTGCTTATCTCACATATCAGTGGCTAATAATTTAAGCTTGATTTATGCTGCATTATTCATGCTTCATACACTATGATTGTGTTTTTACAAGAACCTCCATCCACGCTAGCAAACTAATGTTGCGACTACGACAGAATCTGATATCTTACTGCCGTGATGATGGTGATGCCATCCAAAAGGTGAAATTTTTTTCAACGAAGCATCGGCGAAACTTCGACCGGCTTGCGTCAGCTGATGCAAATCGATTACATCTCTAGAATTGCATAGCGCTACATGCTGTAACCTAAATTCAACCACTGCTGCGACAGCAGGAAAGGAATTTTACCGATCGAAAGTAGTTTGCATCCATCCTCGATTTAATTTTTCACTTTGACTTCTATTACCCTGCGGATGAATAATTTATACCGACCTAAAACCGGCAACCGAGACGTGGTTGATCGTTAAAAGGATAGATGCACATTTGCAACCACGTCTTTGATGATAGTGCGGGAAAGAGGAGGATGTTTACTTTTTCGAAAAAAAAAAAATCTCCAATCTATATTCAAATCACGATTCATTTCGATGGCGGCACCTTTCCGCTTTCCATAAATGTGTCATCATGCAACGTTTGCTCGTAAGATTTATTATTTCTTTTTCGTTTGCGCTGGGCGGCGATTTGCGTGACGCCTATTTTTAGCCTGTACATCGATCCCATCGTGTTCTACCGCGTCAAGATAGGCAGCATCATAACGGGGGCCATTTCGGCTGCATCCTTCCTCGCCCTGACGCTGATCCTCCAGGGCATCCGCCGCATCTTCATCCGGTTCCGCATCATCGATCTCATCTGCCAGAACTGCTGCAGCTACTGCTACAAGAACGACAAGACGTCCTCGAAGGCACGCCAGATTTACGCCATGCTCGACAACATCGAACACTACAAGAGCCAACAGCTAGAACGGTTGCGAGAAAACTATACCCAACAGGTAGGTTGATATCGAGAAAAATAGATTTGCCACATGTACAAGAGAAGAGTTATTACTAATGTGGTTTCAATGTTCATTCCAGGTCCACCGTATTAAGGACAACTGTGCTCAGCAGGTCGACTGGATCCAGGGCAGTTACTCGACGCAGGCGAAACATTTGCGCGAAATACGCGACATCGGAACGCACCACATTACGACACTGCGTGATCAGTACTATGATCAGGTAAGGAATCATTGTAAATTCGTGTAGCGATAAATATGATCGCTTTTTGGATTCTAATGTTAATCAAAATAATTGTATGTCTTTATAGGTCTAAATCTAAATGATATTTTGTGTTCTTTAAAAGGGTAGTACTACTTCAAAATTGTTTTATATTAAAATAAAGTTTTACAATTTTGTGCTCCTGAAATGTAAAGATTTAAAAACACTGAGCATTTATCGTAAACACAGACCTTTAGCTTAAGACTTAGCTAGTAACATGTTTAACCATGAATCTGCCGCTAAATTAAATTTATAACTTCTACTCACCGGACTGTGCATTCCTCAGGTGCGCCGTGTACGTGACTACTCCACCGGCCAGCTGACCTGGGTACGGGAGAACTACGTGTTCCAGCGCAACAAGATCCGCAAGTTCAGTGCCCACCAGGCGCTAAGGTTACGCGAGGGCTACAAGTACCAGCAGCAGACCCTGAACAAGGTGCTGGAAAACTTGCCCAGCTTCTATTTCGAGAACTGTCGCGGACGCAACGAGGATGACGAGGATTTCGACGGTAAGTTGGTGCAGGATGTGAGGCGCTGAAAAGACACATTTTGTCTACTTGTGCAGTACAGGCAGCAACATTAATTAACCTTTGTTTTCGATTAATTCCATTCGCTTTGACACTAGTCGTTGAGACTTTACCGTAGTGTAGAGTAGAGCTAATTGAAAACAGTACAGCAGTAGTAGTTTTTAGTTTGGTTTGTTTTGTTTGTTTAATTAACCTCAACGCATATACACCATGCCATTCGTTGGAATGGAATGGTTTCGTTTTTGTTTTCTTTTCTTCTTTTCTTTTCCTGCCATTGACAACCAAATGTTTCCTCCTGCCACTACCGAATGTGATTGGTTTCCATTCAAATGTTTCTATCGCTTGTGTGTTACATCTACTTATTCCTGCATCGCCCGGTGGACATCCGGAACCGTTCATAGATCCTCGTGACGAATTGCGGCGAAATGATCAAATTACCGAATTTTAAGCAATTCGGTCCGGATAAGGCCGGCAGATGTACAAGAAGTAGTATTTATGAAGCAAACTAGTATTCTGTTTGTACGTAAGCTGTGCGATCTATCTGCGTTAGAATGATTGTATCCCGAAGGGTTGCGCTTCAGAAGCATGCAGGAACATACATACAAAGAAAAAGTATTTCACTCCGCAACACGTCCAGATTTTAACTGTTCCAAAGGGAAAACAAACCTTCCCGCCCAACGACCAATCCACCGATCTTCATATATGAAGATCATTCGTCAGCGGGGAACCCATCAGCATCATCGTGCTTTGTCGTCGAATTCTTTATCTCGAACGATGAAGTGTTTGACAGCTGGATAATGCACAAATGTTGCAATTATCCGTGATCAGGGTAAAGTACGACCATATTTTTATTACTTTTAATAGTTTTATTTCTCAACCACTCCGGACAACATGTGTAACAATTGCATCAATGGGGTTTGCCTGCGTTTGTGGTTCGTCCGTTACAGCATATCATGAGTTTTGTAAATGTATCTCATCCAAGGAGAATGTGACGATCGTTTGTCCCGAAGGTCATTGGTATAAGGGCAGAAAATATACATGAAAACAATTGATACCCTGATGTATGTGTGTAAACAAACGTGTGCTTGGGGCGTTAAGTTTGAAATATGTTGCAAACATTTTGCTTTGGCTTAAATTCTAATCGGATGTTAAAATGCATGTTTTGTTGAGTTGGTGAATGCGCCTTTGGTTATGCAGTGCAATAAATGTAACTTAGGATAAATTCAGGGTAATAAACGACTCAAGTCATCAATTTTTGTAATCTCCCCATTTTCAACTTCGCATTCTCGCCACGCATTCAAGGAAACAAATATGACAAAATAACATTCCCAAACAGAACGGAACTAACATTACATCACTTTTCGAAAAGTCCTTCAATAATTTTCGGTAGAACCGAGGGGAAGTAGAGTAAAACAGATGTCAAATCGCTCTTTTCTTGAAACAAATTTTCGGGTAACGAACAAAATATGGTCACTATTGCGCAGACAGTTGTCACACCATTACATAACCATGTAAAAAAGCCATTGACCATCAGTAAACACTTCGATAAATCAATTATGTCAGTATTACATCTTCCCATCAACAACCGTTGCTCTAGATTTTAGAGTTTAAACCTTTAATCGATTTATCCAGTTTGGTTAGCTGGTGGCGTAGGGTTGAAAAATAAAAAAAAACTATTCAGTTGGAACACAAAATCGCATGGAAGGGTAAACAAAATACCCAGTTGTCGGGGACCATAAGTTTTGGTTTTTTCTCGCTAGACGACGTACAAATGGCCCCTTTTTAACTTACATGCAACTCGTTTAAGCTCATAAACATTTACCCCAAACCAATCATTTAAGAGAGAGCGGGGGCTCTTTTAGGAGAGAGCGGGGGCTCGGGGGGAAAACAAAAATCCCGTTTCGTCATGGTAGTTGCAGGCATGTGCAGCCATCATAAATATATCCTTGTGGTAATATCAAAAGTTTTTCTTGCCCCACCGAGCTACTACCTACCGTCCGTCCAGCCCGAGGACATCTAGAACAGGAACTGCGAGGCTCTCGAAAGGCGCAATAACCAACTCGATTACGAAAAACATCGACTATTAACCTTGACCCACGCCCGGTGCACAGGGCTGAACGGTTTTCCACCAAACCGGGTGAACGAAAGAAAATGGTGGTGGGAGTCACATCCTATAAGCACTTTGCCAGTGAAACGAGACCCGGGGTTGGTTGTTGAAGCTTGTGCTTGCCGTTGCATTTGGGAGAAGGTGCTATTTTTATTTTGTTTCTTACTTGGTCGCCAATCAATAAAATGCTTTACCTTTCCAGGCCCCCTTTTCTTGGCTTGACTTGAGATTACAAGCCTTAGTGTTCCTACCGTGCAGGGAAGCGTAATTTGGGCCAGCCATGCAAAGTCCTTGAACCTATACTACCTATTGACTCCTAGGTGCGGGAAACAGCTGACAGCAAGTTGCTTTCAAGGATGTTGGTCCCGGGCACGGCTGCGAACGTGCAACTGAGAGTCGTTTTTATAACTGTAGATATCAGCTGATTTGCTGTTTTTGGATAATTTGTAAAAAAATAATCAAGTGAAATTTTTATTTACATTTTAATGGGTTTGAGAGGTTGTACATATTCTTCTGCAACTATAATAAACTTTCAGAATACATCGCTTCAAATAAGCGCTAATGGTTTATGGTCCACATGGTATGTTTTAGTAAGCTATAGCTTTGCATTAATTAAGAAACGTGTACAGTGCCGGACGAAATAACAGACCTACAAGTGCGGTGTTTATTGTATGGTCCATGAACCATTATCAAAACATATTTAAAGTCTGCCTTAAAAAATACCAAGTGTTTAACGGTAGATCAAAATAGAGTTTTTTACTTGCATTTATAATTTAAAAAATTCCTCTATTCCAAAGGCTATGAACTAATACGGCATTATTTCATGGATTTTTATACGCATTGTTGAAATGTTCGAGGTTTTTAAATAAGAACACTTGTACAAAGTGGAATTTCGTCCAAAAAGTTTAGACTCTGTTAATTTAGTAATTTTTTGGACAATTATATCTCACCGAAAACAAACCAAAATTGTCCTTTTTCAGCAAATAAACCGTAAACACTTCCGTTTCTTGTACGTATCCAACTCTTCGTGCTTGGTTAATCTAATGTAACTGTATTTTTTCTAGAGACTATGTTTTCCCTACCATTGGCCGTTCTCATTTGTGAACATCGTTTCTCGTATACTGTTGGAAGGACACTGTTCGAGGATAGAACAAAATTAAAAACAAATTAACCCTATTTAGCCTATGATATATTTCCTCCAATGTGTATGCAAAACGCTGTTCGGTTGTTACTGCCATTTCAAGAGACTTTATTTGCACAATTGATTCAGTGTAAACCCAAAAAAAAATACGAAAGCGAAGTTATACAAAACCAGTTGCACAAAGCGCGGCACATGAATATATGCATGCTTCTCTAATCACACGTTCCCTGCTTACTAATTTCCTACCTTGCCACTCCCTCGCCGTTCGGTTAGGTATTAACCTGAGGGAAGTTGTGTGGAGCTGGTATTGGGGGCAAGGTATTATAAGAGTGTAAACTAACCGTTTGTAAAATCAACCATTCCATTGTCTTCGCCAAAAACATCAACAACCCCCCCTCCCGTGCACCTCAACGCGGAGCAAGCGGCGGAAGAGAGCTCCTCTCGAGTCGCAAGTAGAACATATGAACGGAAAAGAGAGTAAAACAAAAACCCCCTGGTTCCGGGATGTCATGGTGCATTGTGTTTGTGGTGGTTTTTTGAGGTGGGGGGAAATAGCGAAACGTAAGGAAGTAATGGATTCTTTTTTCTTTCCCGCGCCGTACGCACATCACGCCGCATAGGGTTCGAGGTTTACTTGAAGGCGAAGATCGAGAAGCTGTCACAAATGGAAGCCGGTGAGAAGCCGGTCTCGAAGGCGATCGGGTCCGAGTATGCGCTCAAGTATCTGGAGAACTTCTCGGCCA
The DNA here is from genome assembly GCF_943734765.1 of Anopheles ziemanni. Classification (NCBI taxonomy): domain Eukaryota; kingdom Metazoa; phylum Arthropoda; class Insecta; order Diptera; family Culicidae; genus Anopheles; species Anopheles ziemanni. The sequence continues at coordinate 40,912,484 of NC_080705.1, forward strand.
AGAGCGTCGACGAGAGCAAGGCGTCGGTGTACTTCACGCCGAACGACGAGCAGGACGATGCCAGCCCGGAACCGCAGCTGTCGCCGATCCATATCAACTACATCGACGGTGGTCATCGGCGTCCGCCACTGCCACCACCGTTCGACGATGAGGACGACTTGGACGAGATGCCCCTTGGGGGTGGTGGTGGTGGTGCAGTGACCCAGCGCCTCGTCGGTGCGCTCGATACACCGAAGTCATTCCGGTCCGTGATCGGCGGGGGTTCGAGTGGCAACATTCCCGGTGGTGCCAGCGCTGGTGACATTCCGCTAAAGTCGATCATGAAACCGACCACGCGCTTCGTGTACGACAAGCATCTCGGCAAGTACCGTCTGTGCTATCAGGCGCCAAATCGTCTGAGCGGTGGGTACGGCCTCGACGATGATTCACCACCGGGTGGAGGAGGACCGTCCGTTGGCGGTGGGGCGCTGGACGACGGACGCTACCATCTGGCGGGGATCGATTCGGCCGAGGATGACCACCACAACTACAGCCTTAAGAACAATCGGAAGCACAGGCGCAAGAGGAAATTGCTTCTTGGCGGCGATGGCATCGGGATGGTTGGTGGTGCGTCTGGAAGTGCCGGTGGCAGTGGCTCCGGCTCAGGAAGCGCGTGTGAGTACGAGACGCTGCTGATGAAGAATCTCGGTACGGATCCGCACGATTCACACTACAAGATCGTGCACGTCAACAAGCTAAACAATGGCGTGAGCAATAGCAACTACTTTCCCGGGATGATGATGCTCGGTGGTTGTGCCGGTGCCGGTAATGGATGGCAGGCGGGACGTGCGATCAGTCGACGGCAGCATCATTCCCGCCCGGGAGTCGCTGGACCTTCGGCGATGGCTGGGGGGTCGCACGTTGGCGGGGGAAATGATTATTACTACTCGCTGGAGGACATGATACAGGACAGCAACCAGAAGATCCGCCAGTTAATTTACGACTCGAAGATCGACATCATGAACGAGGTGATCGGGAACGGCGGTGGGGGACTGATCGGAATCGATCGGGAGCCGGTTGCCACGACCAGTCGTGGACGCAACCGCAACAGTGCCAGCAGTAGCAGCAACAGCAGCTTTAGCAAGAGTGTCAACAACATCGACGGTGGGGCGACCAGAATGAGTGCCACAATCGGAGCTGACGGAGAACCGATTGCCGGAGGTAGTGGTTTGCGTCGGGTCAACAACATTCCGCACGACGAGTACGAGGGAAGCGCCGGCAGCAGTGGGAACGGAACACCGAGTTCCAGTAGCCGAAACAACAGCTGTAGTAGCGCCAGCGGTAATAACTCGCGCGACGCCATGGTGACGATCAACGGTGTTGGTGGTGGTGGTGACAGCTCAGGAAGTGGTGTTCCTCGATCGTCGGCCAAAGGTAGGTCCACGGCGGCCCCAAAAACCATCCCGAAAGTGATTACGGGAACTACCGTTGCTGCCTCTCAGCCGCAGGCTCCTTTGAAAAAGATTCAAAAACTTCATTTCGACTCGAGTACAAACCGTATACAGCAGAGCACTAGCCTGCCCGAAATCTTCTTCGATTCACTTCCGAGACCATCGGACCCGTCCGGTGAGCGCCAGGATACGAACCGCCGACAGCACCATCAGCACCAATCGACAGTAGGACGCATCGGACACGGCACGGACGGTGGAGAATCCGTTGCATCATCTGGGGCGACACAATCCGGTAGCTTCTCGCTCGGTTCCTCCTCGTCAAGCTCGACGTCGTCGTCGAGTGGTTCGTTCGGTGAGTCAACACCACCACCACCAACCTCCCAGCCGGCCAAGGTACACGGTGGCAAACATGTGATTTTAGCGGTAGAAAAAACAAGGGACAGTTCCGCCACCGCCGCCGCCGCCGCTGCTGTTGCTAGTTCCCGTTCATCGAAAGCTTCTTCCTCTCCTTCTCCGGCGTCGTCACCCGTTGAGTCGAAAGTCAATAATCAGTAGAACAGCGCAATCCATATATGTTGGAAGGAGTCCATTGATGAACCGCCAGAGACAAGAAGAAATCATGGCACTTTTAATGTACACGGTGGTACCGTGTAGCACCTTTCCGTCGAGATTATAGCAAGTAACACGGAAACCCTCTTGTTGGCGCCCTTGGATGTGTGCTTTAATGGTTCTCCATCGTCCTGCATGTATGTATGTATGTGTGTGTGTGTGTACTGTGTACCCCGTATACAAAAGAAAGTCAATAGATCTGATTGCAAATCGAATTGCCTCTGTGAAAGCAGGAGACAGCTTATGGAACAAATTATGAAGTGGTTGGATAACCATTATTTTCTCTACCGAAACACAATCTTGGTTACACGCAGAACACCACAAATAGGGTTGCGTCGACGAATGCAGCAGGTAGAAGCCTGATTTTCAACGAATGCTGGAATATGCGTTTCCTTCTTATGACAGCTAGAGACGATGTTAAAAGGCAGGGGTGTGGGGAACGGGGATGTGAATGATAATACACTATCTTTATGATTATATTACAATTACAGATCCATACCGATATATGAATATACTAAACTATATGCTCGCGCTAGCACAGATGAAAAACAGTACTGGCATTCGTCGAACGCAGTGGGATGTGAGGGAGAGAAAAATAGGGACGAAAGAGAAGAAAGTGATAAAATTTCAAATCTGGGATTGGGGCTTAAGCACGATACAAGTGGGGGTAAACAATAGACAAAAAACCATCCTACTGCTGGGGAACGGAAGCTGCTCTATTAGGACGAAGGGGGAAAAAACATGCTGAAGGTTAAAGATGGGTGGGGAGCATGTCAGGAAGTGGGGTTGAAGTGCAGTAGGGAGTAAGGAGAAAGCAGGGAATAGAAAGCAGACAGTGTTATACAAGCGGAAGTACAAGCGGGGCTGTTCCCCGCAGCAAAGGAAATATGTGTTACAGCAGAGTTGAGCTGTATTAGAAATTTTTCATATTACAATTAGAAATCATTTTTAGCACCAACCATCACCTCCACCACCACGCAGTGGAAATGGAGAAGTTAAGTTGGGGGGCAAAAATTGGGGATTTAGGCTGAAGTAGGGGGAAGAAGAATATTTTACTATAATAGGAATCAATGAAGAAGAAAATTAACCTGTGGAAAAAAGCAAAACAAAAATCATAACGCATTAATTTCTCCCATTGGTGAAAGGCAAAGGAAGGGTCAAGGGGGAGAAAACCATTGCAAATAGCTCAGTAATCTTCGCCAGGCCAGCATAAGACAGTGGGTGTGATGAAAAATGCATAATGTGTTTGTCTTAATAGATATGCCCGACGAATATCATTTTACTGTAAACAAACTCCCACAGAACAAGGAGAAATTCCAAACACAATGTCTACCCGAGCGGCTTTAATCGATGAGATGGAAAATTTTCATCGGAAAACCGTAGTAACACTCATTGTTCAAGAGCACGTTGCTATGGTGAACCGATGACGTAACGTCCATATCATTGATTAATGTTGCTCAGGTACCTGTTGAAAACTCTGCAAGTTAGAGCAGCATGTGAAACAATTAAAAAACAACAATGATTCATCAACAAAAATAGTACTAGCAACACTGGAGGGCAGGAGAGAAGGAGATAATTGGAAGTGATCGATTCAATGAAACACTGTCTATGAAAAATATATTTGAATATTATTATCGTTATTATGAGTACGATGCAAAAAAAAATAGAATTTCTCCGGCAGACTGGACTAGCAACTGATGCGTAGCGAACGTTTCAATAACAGGAAAAGCAAAAAAGAAATAATATAAAAACACTAAATTAAAAACTACCGCATCTTCATACCATGGAAATAGGCAGACACATGCAGACTTTCACCCGTTCACAGTATATACAAAACACTACACACAGGAAGGCACACTTACAAAAAGCGAATAAAAAACAAACGAAACAGATGACTAAAAATACAATTATTAAAAAATCATGTAGAAATCAAAGAGAAGGAAAAATATATCATGAAATTTACTTAACTTTAACTGATTGTTAAAATTTTGCGTACGTGTGTTTCTTCTGTTTAACTAACAAACCAGGTAAGTTGAGGTACTATAGTCTGGCGTAAAAACAATACTCTGCCTTATTTAACAACAAGTTATGGTTTTTAGTTGATTTATTTTCATCAAAAATGTTATTATGTTGGAATTAAATATTCTTTTCAGATTTGATGATGGTGAGTTACATAATATTGTATAAGTATTTCACATAGAAAGTGATGAACAATCTCTCTTAGCGCCCACAAGCGTTGTGTTGATTTCCTTGGCTTAGTAACTCATTCGATATTCTGGGTATTAACACGTTGAGGACTCAAGGATTGGTAAAAGCGCAAAACCGTGATAGAATCAGGCTCGTTAGCATCAGGGCGTGTCCGAAGAGATAGTAGCGCGCGAGTTTGTGCTTTCTTGATAGGGGAAGGTGCCCCGGCATGTTTTAATGAATAGAGAAGAGAAAAATGATTTTCGGTTAAGGGGGGCGTGCTGCCCCACTTTACCTTACGTTATTTTGGATAACGCAGTTTTAGACTCGGCACAGCATTACATGTAGAGAAGAATAATATACTAATAGTTTAGTTGGCTGTTTGAAGAGCCTGATCTCCAGTTCTTGAAGTTCAGGTAGCAATATGTAGAGTTATCCTTTGCTCATGAATGTAAGCTTTAAGATTGTAATGTGATCGTATTCATGGGACGCTATTTTATTCGTGTCCAGAAGGAATTGACAAAAAAAAACCCAAAACGAAAGCACACAATCACTTCGCAACTAAACGAAATAGTGAGCCTTTCGGACGGTTATGCCGTAATCGTTAAGCGCAGGTTGTAGGTCTTCCATGGTGAGCGTGTACTTCCTGTCTTTCGAAGATTTTTGGTTCTGGTTCTTCGACGAACCGTGGCCGGAGCTCGGGGCACTGTTGGTGCGCGTCTTGCAATGCTGTAGAGCATCGTTGGCTACGTCGGAGACGAACTTTTGCGCGGCAATCGAGATCAAGCGGACACTGTGGAAAAAGAGGGGTTTTATAAGAAAATATGGAATCGTGATACAACCCTACGACATAGTATAACGGGAAAAATGCACGTACATTCTTGGATCTGCCCCTTCAAATCCGGCAGAATTTAGATAGTACGAGGTGACCGCATCTGGGATCTGTAACAGTTGAAGTAGATGTATGTAAATATCGGGTTATTTCTGCTGCCAGTTTCTGTGTGGCTTGCATAGGGCAACCATTTTGCTTACCGTTGGTGTGTAATCTTCGAGCTGCATCAGAAAGTCGCTCAAGATCTGACCCTGAGTACGGTCTTCCGAGGACTCGGCTTGCTTTTTGACGGGGCCCCGATGGATTCCGAAATTATCTCCCATTTCAATGTAAATCAAAGTCAGGTGCTAGTTATTATTATGTACTCAAAATTAAGCTGATGAAATTTGTATATACTGCACTGAAAAACTGCACTTTACAGGATTGAAAAACATTCGTCGTTTCGTTTTTGTTTTGACAGCAGCTTCAGGGCAGTAATGAGCTCTACACTGCACCCATAGGTTCGTTCTGTTTCGGCATTCTGAACGCGGGACTACCCAACGAGCAAAGGTGAACCCTGGTGGTAGCGGGAACTCAAAATTCCATATCATATCTACGTTTCTCCGTAGGGGTCCGCGACAGCCGAGCGGTAGCGCCGGTTAGAAAATCGGCTCATGAGCGCCGGGGCTCACCACCTCGACGGCGTGGGTTCGAATCCCAACCGAGACCGGACCCTCCCCTGTACGAGAGGACTGACTATCCACGTACACATAGGGTAAAAAGTCTCGTAAGCCCTTTACAGGGCAGGCATGACCAACAAGGTCGTTACGCCAAGAAGAAGAAGAAGATCTACGTTTCTCCCGTCTCCACCCGTTTCCACCCCTCATTGGCCCACTCTTTTCAAACGATGTGCAACACCGTTGATACACTCAGCAGGCTATTCTACCCCAGATTTTCGTACTCGCTCTTTTGGGACTTAGTCAATTTTTCAAACAATTTTCATTTTAGCAAAAGTTAAATAAATAACGTCGATTTGATCAATGATCAACAAATTGGTTCCATTTCAATCGTTCATCAATTAATTAGACTAAACGTAGTTGAAAAGCATGCACATAATCCACTTGAAATGATTTCAGCACATTTTTCAACGAAAATAAACATAGAAAAGAGATTATACGTTCGATTTCATCATTTTCAATATGATTTACGTCCATGTATTTGAAAATAACAATGAAAATCAAATTCACACTTCGACCAGATTTTCAATCACTCCATGCCAAGCCAAACCGCCTACATTAATGTGGGATTTGGTTGTCCTGTGGACAAAGTTTACAGGGTTTGACAGTCCAACATACAACTGGGGCAAAGTTCCTTCTAAATCGCACCTTCTTTCAAAACAATAACAAAATTGAAGTTCTAACGTCAACTGGCTTATCGATCAGCATCACGCTGTAACTCGACACGGAGGGCGTAACCGATCAGTGTCAAAAAGGAACTTGTCAATGAAATGAGTGTTCTAGACACGGCAGAAAATCCCATCGCTTCTGACGTTTCATATCGTAAGTACTTTTTCATTGGGGTTTACCGGTGTCAACATTTTTAAAACCGTGATTTTTTCGCGCGCTTTTTGTACATCTGGTTTCACATGCTTGGTGAAATTGGCAAGAGTTGGAAAAGTGTATTGTCAAGCTTCTAAGTTTTTCGTGTTAAACTACAATTGATCGAATAATGGAAGGAGAAAACATCGTCCATGAGATCTTAGAAATTGAGATGTTGGATAGCGAAGAAGAAAGCGAAGGTTTGTGTGAATTTTTATATATTCATGAACAAACATGAATTACTTAGGTGTAACCATACGGTCTATGTTTTTAGCAATGCTGAGTGCCGCAAGTGTAACAAGAGTACCACGTGGAAAAATTAAAACGACATCTTACGCAGACCGTGAGCGAGTAGTAGATGCGAACGCTCTGGGCTACACGCTCACCCAAATTTCGGAAATGCTATCGCTGAAAAGGACAACTGTTTACGGAATTTTAAGAACTTATTTTAAGACTGGAGAGATAGAAGCTAAAAAAAGAGGAGGTGTAAAGTTTAACACGAAAAACTTAGAAGCTTGACAATACACTTTTCCAACTCTTGCCAATTTCACCAAGCATGTGAAACCAGATGTACAAAAAGCGCGCGAAAAAATCACGGTTTTAAAAATGTTGACACCGGTAAACCCCAATGAAAAAGTACTTACGATATGAAACGTCAGAAGCGATGGGATTTTCTGCCGTGTCTAGAACACTCATTTCATTGACAAGTTCCTTTTTGACACTGATCGGTTACGCCCTCCGTGTCGAGTTACAGCGTGATGCTGATCGATAAGCCAGTTGACGTTAGAACTTCAATTTCGTTATTGTTTTGAAAGAAGGTGCGATTTAGAAGGAACGTTGCCCCAGTTGTATGTTGGCCTGTCAAACCCTGTATTGCGGGTGGATTAATAGTACAAAAGTACAAAAAAACATTATCAAATTAAAACAATTTTAGGACAGATAAACTTTCGTCACATGCGATTTTTGTTCAACGATCACACTTATTTTTGACCACCATAGTCTCAAACCCACGCTTACAGTCAAGCTGCCAGGGGAGCGTTCAGTGATGGCAGCCGTTCCCAACTAAGAGCCCCGCTACACGAGCCGCAAACTCAAAAAGTTCGCGGCGAAAAGAGGGGAAAAACCGAGAAGTTTACGTCAAAAACTTTTCAGCTCCGTGAGCCGAAAACTGCACCCGCGAAGTTTTTTCAGCTACCGCAAACTCAAATGCGCTAGAAGAAGAAGATGAAGAATAAATAGATGTAAACATAACAAATCTCAAAAACAAAATAAACGGACATACGGTGATAAATTTACGTGCTACAGTGATATTTTATCATTGGCTGGCGGGGGTCATGACTGGCAACAGCATTGGTACCGCAGAACGCGGCTACACGAACCGCGAAGATTTTGCGGGTCGTGTAGCGGGGTTCTAACAATTGACAAGCATCTTTGGAACATTCTGTCTGATCTTTAGAACGTTTTTCCACCTTCCAATAAACCGCTACATTAGGAACTGTAACCCAAGGTGTATAAATTAGAAGGTGAAGTCGTCCAGTGTAAAATGACATTTCATGACTTGACATAACACTTCTGGGGTATTCATATGGATTTTGAGGGGGGTATCGGAAAAGGATTGGGCTTTTGACATAACTCTTCTCAAATATGGCACCCCTTCTAAAGCGACATAAAGTCACCTTCTATATTTATACACCTTGCTGTAACCCAGCCGTTTGAGTTTTGACAACTCATGGAGGCGGCCATTTTTACCGACGGTCAAACCCGGTGAAAAAGTATAGCGATATAAAATAAAAAAAAAACGGTGAATTTATCTTGCATCTCCCACTCTTTGGGATCAGCCGCTGTATTTCCACCGGTCTCGCTTGTCATTTAGTTGCAACTATTATTGCCCGAGTAACAAGAATATCCATGTTGCGCTATGAAAAGGGCGTTTTTCATGGTATCATCAGGATCCTGATGGAACCTGCGAAATATGTAGGTTGCGTGACAAAAACGACGTGACGCGATGTTTTTTATACAATGCGCGATGTTTTAATGGAGGCGATGTTTTCAATATACATATTGTCATCATATACAGTCTGTTCCCGAGTTACGCGGATAATGGGGACCAGAGAAATCCGCGTATCTCGAATTTCCGCGTATCTCGAATATTGCTTGACACATAGTTTATACTAGGAGTTAAGAGATCGAGCTCTTGTGTACATGTATCATAGGATATTCAAAATTTTTCTTTGTTCATTAATATGAATGCAATGCAAGCGTATTCAAACAACATAAATTGCAACAAACGAAATGAAAAGCGTAAGTTATGCAAATGTGTAATTTACATATTTATTCGTGTGGTTGTACATCTCAGGAATTTAAATCGATGTAATAAACCCAATCTACTGTCAAATTTTGAAAACCGCGTATCTCCGAATCCGCGTAAGTCGAGAACCGCGTAACTCGAGAACAGACTGTACAAAGGAAAATTCCCAAGTTGTAATTTTATATTAAACGAACATTTTTTATTCAAATATATTTAAGCACTTTACAAACCGTTTGTTCACTTGGAGCCGCAAGCTTGGGACCGCAAAAATCAGCCATCTCCTTGCACCAAACTTTAATTCTACCGATGACACCGCGGTTGAGCTTCTGGTGCCGCTGCTGCTCACGTTGAACTTTGGAAGAGAAAATGAACAAAAATTAACATAGTTTGGATTCTTTCTGATTATAATTCATCTCAATAACGTTTACTTAACGAATATTAACGAAAACTGCCGTTATATTACTCTTTTCTTCACATTTTTGGTGAACTGCAATTTCACTCTGCAAGCGGTGGCAAAATCAAAACAACTCTGTTGACAACAGGCAAAACTATCCAAGGCCTATAAAGCTGTAGGTTGGTTTACTTTCTATTGTTGACATTTGGTTCAAATTCATAAATGATTATCAAAATAATATTTTATTTTTTCTTCATCGCTTGGTAATTATGAGCAGGGTAAAATCCCAAATGAAGCCCCCCCAGCCAAAATCGCTGTCGTGGCTACACCATTTGTGAGCGGATGTACCTTAAAGGTATGCAATTGGTGAAACAAATGCCGTTGTGTGAACCGTTTGAATTGAAATCTCGTTAAATTAAAGATGATTATTATACTGGAAAGGATGTACAACATAAACTCCCTCATGCATAACTTGCATGAGTGTATGAAAATTCGGCTACGCCATCAACCTAGGGGTGCGGTATGAGGGGGGCCCACGGGCCCCCCTTATTTCACAAATTTATAACAAACTCCCTTTTTCGGTAGACCTAGCGCAGTCCGCTCGCTACGCTCGCTGCGGGCGCGCCGCCGTTTCATACTCATTTTTTCACTCCGACTCATTGGTTTATGATGTCCATCTTGCTCAGTTTAACCGATTAGTTCAAATCATTACAGCTTCTAACGGAACATCAACGGTTCAAATATTCAAACTGAATTGATGTGCCACCTATTGCATAACTTTCAGGCGCAAACGTGGAAAAAATGATGACGATGCGGCGCCGGGGGGGCTTCATTTGGGATTTTACCATGAGCAGTGTTTGAAGTGATGATTGTTGAACTTTGAACGAAATACACCAGCGTGTTATCCTTTATGGCTGATACACAAACGACTGACACTGAGCCGAGCGTTCGCCGTGCTTTTATTCAGATGGTCAAAGTTCATACATATAGAGGTGCACCCTTGTCACCATCGCGGTTTGACATTTCTCCTGTCATTTGACGCTTCTATGAACAGTACATTCATGCCAACATACATATGTCAACACTCCTCCTCATGAATCTAATGTTCATTCCGTTACTAACTCGCTAATACCGAGTCCTATCGAGAGTTCTTTAATCTTTTGTGCCCCTAGTGGTTTGGTTAATATGTCGGCTAGCATTGCTTCAGAAGCACAATACTTTAATTCGATAACTTTCGTGTTACAAAGATCTCTAGTATAATGATATTTCATATCTATGTGCTTTGACTTTCTCTTTTCATGACCTGACAAAGTAAATTCAATGCACGCACGATTATCTTCGTTAATAATGGTTGCTTCTCTTTGTTTTACATCCATTTCCTCCAATAGCCTACGCAACCAAACCGCTTGCTGTCCTGCCTCAGATAGAGCTACGTATTCGGCTTCCATTGTAGACATCGAAACGCAAGTCTGTTTTCTACTCGACCAACTGACAGTGCCTCCTCCTAAGCGGTATAGGTATCCGCTACAAGATTTTCTGTCACTAGTATCTCCAGCCCAGTCAGCGTCGCTATACCCTACAAGCACAAGTTTTTCATTCTGGCTTCCTAATTTCAACGCGTTGTCGATTGTAAATAGTAAATAACGCACTACTCTTTTCGCTTCCAACCAATCGGATTCTGTAGGGTTGCTTACATATCTGCTTAATATGTTTGTAGCTACTGCTATATCCGGGCGTGTATGTGTTGCTAAATAAAGTAGACTTCCTACAAGCCTTTGGTAATCATCATTGTTTTTCATACCCTCACTCTTCAGCCTATTATTGAAATGATCTGGATCCATAGGGTACTTGGAAACCTTTGCTTGATCCAAACCGAAACGTTTTGCAACTGTTCGTATGAAACTATCTTGTATCAAGCTATAAAATCCGTCCTTATTTTTGATCACTCGCATCCCTAGAAACCAATTTATGTCTCCTAAGGATGAGACTTGTAGTGTTTTACTGATAATTTTAACCACGCTCTCGATTAATTCTTCACTACTTCCTGCAATGATCATGTCGTCTACATATATTAACAAATATAGTATATCATGCTTACGTTCCATCTTGAAGAGACATGTGTCCGCTTTACATTGTTTGAATCCGTTCTGTTCAAGTATTCCCAATATTGTTTGGTACCAGACCCTTGCGGCCTGTTTTAGTCCATACATGCTCTTGTTCAGGCGACACACTAAACCTTCCTTGCCTTTCTTTGAGTATCCCTGTGGTTGTCGCATATGAATGGTTTCATCTAACACACCGTACAAATACGCAGTTTTGACGTCTAGATGTTTAACGTAAAACTTCTTGTGCCCTGCTATTGTCAACAAGAGTCTTAATGTGCACTGATTTGCTACAGGTGCAGTAACTTCTTCGTAATCAAATCCTTTCCTTTGCCCGAAACCTTGCGCTACAAGTCTTGCCTTATATCGATCAACATTTCCATTCGCGTCCAACTTTTTCTTAAAAACCCATTTACATCCGATAATGTTGCTGTTCTCGGGTGGATACGTTAGCTCCCACGTGTTGTTGGCTTCTAGGGATCGGAACTCATCTTCGATAGCCTCCATCCACCTGTCCTTTTCCACGGATGTTATGGCTTCGTTGTACGACGCTGGCTCATCCACACTCGTTCTTACCAAACCTAAAAAATAGTCGGTAAATTTAGCTGGTGGTTTACCTCTTGTCGATCGCTGTGTTAATGGATCGGCAACCGGCTGGTCTAGGTCTTCTGAGCCTGATGAGTAATGCTCGTTTTCTTCCGCTGTATCAAAATTCTCCTCCTGCACGTTGATCGGGTTGCTTTCTTCATCGACATCATCATGTTTGTATCGATCAGGATCAACGTCGAGTATAATTTCATCACCAGGAACACTATCACCTTGCTCGCACGATGCTTCGTTGAATACGACGTCACGACTAATCACAATGCGGTCCGTGCTAGTATCTACAAGCCTGTATGCCTTTTCTTGGATGGAATATCCGACGAATCTTAGTTGCTTTGCCTTGGGTTCCATTTTTCCACGCTTTTCTTTAGGTATTTGAACCCATGCTTCGCATCCAAACACTTTGAAATGGTTGTAGGATGGCTTTCTACCGAACCATTTTTCAAAAGGTGACATTCCGATTATTTTCGATGGTAGTCGATTCTGGGTATATGCTGCAGTAAGTACTGCTTCTCCCCAATATTTGCTTTCTAAACGTGCATCTTGTAACATACACAATGCCATTTCTTGAAGTGATCTGTTTTTCCTCTCAGCGACGCCATTTTGCTGAGGCGAGTATGGCACTGTTAGTTGACTCATAATACCTTGCTCTTTGAAGAACTTTTGCAGCACCTTTCCGGTGTACTCACCACCATTGTCTGATCGTATGGCCTTGGGTGTTTTCCCGAATTGTGTCTTGCAGAAGGCCACGAAATTCTGAATAATTTCACTAGCATCTGACTTCTGTCGCATAAGGTAAACGAACGCCATTCTCGAATAATCATCTATAAATGTGATGAAGTAACGGTGACCACTCGGTGTGTGAGGAAACGGACCACACACGTCCGTGTGAACAATGTCCAACTTGTTTTCACTTCTTTTGTTTGTTCTTCTGAATGGGGATCGGGCCATCTTCCCTTCTATACAACTCGTGCAGACATTTGTCATGTTCAGTTCTTCCAACTTATCGGCCTTATCGCCGAATAATGTCTTTATTACTTGTGGGTCTCGATGACCAAGCCGTCTATGCCATAAATGTAGACAATGATTTGGTGATGTTCTACTCACCAACGCATTTTCGCCGATGATACACAGGTGATAAAGACTTCCGAGTTTTGTTGCCACAGCTATAACTCGCCTTCCTTGTTCGATAAGACAATGATTTTCTTCGAAAATTACTCGCATGCCCTTCTTTACTAGGCAGCTCACCGATATTAAGCCACTTTCCAGTGTGGGCACATAAAGTACATCGCTAACTTTTATGGCCAATTGTTCGCCATCTTTTGTCACGCATACTAGGGTTCCTGACCCAACACCTTCAATTTTTGCCTTGCTTCCATCGGCCAGTGTGACACTACTTTCCGCACAATTCACTTTAATTTCAAAGAACGTTAGATCATTCGTCATATGCCGCGACGCACCACTGTCTATATACCAGTTTCCTGGTAGGCCTTTGCTTGCAGTCCAAGCCACCGGTCCTTCGTCACTCACCGTCACTTTCGCGGAATTGTGTTTTGCTTCCTGCATTGTTCTGTTAAGCAAACGACAGTTTCTTTTCATGTGGCCGGCTTTGCCACAATGAAAGCACACTACACTTGGTTTGTTCCTGTTCACTTTGTTCTTCGTCGTCACTTGAAACACTTTGCCTTCTGCCGAACTTGTTCCCGAACGTTCACGTCGTTTTTCTCCTTCGGCTAGAAGTTTGCTCTTCACCAACTCTAGGGTTAAATTATTGGTGGAAATCTGTTCCAATGCGGTAGTTAACGGATCGTATGATTCCGGTAACGAACATAGCAACATCGCTATTTGCCATTTTCTGGGTATTGGCTCTCCTAAATCAGCGATTTGTTGGACCAAGTTAGAGAACGTTTGTAAATGATTCTCTATGTCCCCGCCTTCTGCTAATTCTAAGCGCGTCAGCCGCTTTAGCAGGTACACTTCTGATCCCGCTTCATGGTACCCTTTTATGGCATCCCACGCGTCTTTTGCAGACGTTGCGTCACGCACTAGCCCAACTTGGCTATCGTCGACACACAGCCCAATCGTTGCACGTGCTCTCGAATCTTTCTGCTTCCATACCGGTGTCTCCGGTTCCGGCTTTGCTTCGCCAATTGTGCACCAAAGCTCATCACGCTCGAGGAGCATTTGCATTTTAAACTTCCACGTTTGGTAGTTTTGATTGGTCAACTTAGGCACCATAAACCGTTGCGTATCCGCCATTTCACCTGGGCCCATAACCTGTTGAACTTTGAACGAAATACACCAGCGTGTTATCCTTTATGGCTGATACACAAACGACTGACACTGAGCCGAGCGTTCGCCGTGCTTTTATTCAGATGGTCAAAGTTCATACATATAGAGGTGCACCCTTGTCACCATCGCGGTTTGACATTTCTCCTGTCATTTGACGCTTCTATGAACAGTACATTCATGCCAACATACATATGTCAACAATGATTGATATAAAACTGAACACATTGATTCTTTTTGATGCTCAATATTTGTATCTGGTTCACTTATTTCACTTTCAGTCACTCAAAAAAGTGTTTTTCAATTCTCCACCACACTTCTACGAATGAAAGTAATAGCTCGGTAGAATACCCATGTTTTTGACTTAATAATTTGTTTCTTTACATTATGAATCAAGATGAATCATGGTATGAGTGATGTATAGCGATTGTTTTGGTTTTTCGCATTCGCTGTAATCAATTAAGCCGTACACAAAGAACATAATAGCGTTACGTTGTCGATAGGCGGCTGTGCGAGCGATTGTTCTTACTCTCGCAACTGCTCAAGATAAAACAAGTGCAGTGCCAATTTTCAACCTATTGATCGAGTATATTTACTGAAGCAAGAAGTTCAAGAACTTCCTGCGAAGTTTGATTTCGCCTGAGATGCGCGAGAGAAAGTCCCTTACTGCGTTTAACGCAGCAATACATAGAAAATACTGACAGTTAAGAAAACTGATTTCACTGGTATTTAATATAACTCATTTTTTAAGAGCCTTCATCGTAGCCATGGCTAAATTTTGATATGAATCAATTCTCCGATTCAACTTCAGGGTTTTTATGGTTTGAAATGTTTAACGTCATTTACCAAACCTACCCTGTTTAACACGCCTTGGTCCGAACTGTAGAGAATAGAACTTGGAGAGTAACGAAACTTGGAGAGTAACGAAAAAAAGAGAATGTATGCCGTGAGGTAATGTACCCGGCAAGCAAAGAGAGTGTACTTTCGTAGGCAAGGAGTACGTTGCGGTAGGCTGAAACGTGGGGAAGCGCAGTGAGGCGAGCAAAAGTTTGCCTACACGAGAGAGAATCGAAAGATGGGTTGAATTGTGCAGGAGAAATACAGATGAACAGCGTACTTTTGGCCGATCGGCGCGAGTAAAAAACTGCCAAAGCAGGCTTTGTCGCGCAGTCTAATTTTCTAACTTGTCCAGTCTGTGAACTTACAGTTCCTACAGACTGTCGCCAAGGCCTGCCAAGACAAGACCAAGGCAACACTTGACAAGCTACTAGCAAGTGCCAAAAAATCTTGCCTTGGTCTTGCCCGTGTGTGAAGGCCCTCGGTAATGCTCAGCAATCATTGGTTTTGCAATGAATTTGAAACCGCTGGTGATTTGGATACGCACGGTTTGTTTCATTTTAATTCATTCACGAGTTTAGTCGAGCTGAGCCTGGACAGATTAAAACTTAGTCCCAGGACAGATCGGATATCGAGCCGAGTGATCCGACGCCGATGCCACACTGTTTTGGATTCCGATTGACAACCAGACTAGATTTTCGGAGTTGCAGGGCTTTTGAAATGTTGTCGTTCAAACGTTTTTCTTCTTAAAATGTCTGAAGACACACAAAATAACTCAAAAAATAGTATTTTACAACACAATCCACTGTCGTAAACAAACTGACGATGTTTTCGGTTTGCTTTGATTGTTTCGTGAACAAGTTGTCAAGTGTTGGCGACAACATTTTCTCAACGAGCAACTTTTGGTTGCGCTAGCCATCACTAGTAGTCGCTAGTGTAGAAACGCTAGCGAGTAGCGCATTGGCGGTAAGTACTTGGCGCCAATATTGGCGTAGTCTGTAGTGCACTTTATAGTTCGGTCGCGCGTTTTAAACAGTAAAAATTGTGATTTTGTGTAGTGTTTTCAGAAAAACGGACATATGGCCATCTCCAAGTTGGCTTACGAAGGCCCAGGACGTTGGATTGAAGAACCGTCCGGTAGTAAATCCTCGCGAAAGTGGTAGAAGAAAAAATAGAAGTGTTGGTGTCTTACCTCAGAGTGCTAGCAACAACACGGTTATATTTGTCTTTCCCAATATGTTTTTCCTATCCGATGTAATAAACGGATAAGAATTCAAAGCAAAACGTATCCTTTTGTTTTTTTTCGTCTACTGGTGTACCCAAAACAACGAAAGAAACCAGCGCGTAAAGCGCGAACCGGTAGAAAGAGCCTAAGCAAGCGAGAGAGTATTTCCAGAGAGCACGCTGTAAAAGCTCACTCTAGCCCGAAAAAGTAGTACTTTCGTAAGTTAGAACTTTCTCTCTCGTTTTTTTGCAAGCCGGGTAGAGAATAGAATAGATAAGAAACTTGGAGAGTAACGAAAAATGAGAATGTATCATGAAAGGATTAGCTATCAACACAAGAGAGGCACAAGAGAGAATCTTAAGATCCTGAGTTACAAAAAAGAGGGTTCGTTTGGTGAGAGGATTGAGCGACGATCAGCAAGAGAAAGCGAAAGGACGGCCAGTTTTTGGACGGACGTGTAAGACAGCGGTCTGAACATTTGGATTTGTAATCAAATATATAAAAAAAAAGAAAAGAAATCTGCTTCTAAACTGCTTCTAATCGGAATGGCGGGTGTACGCAGGAAACCGGGCAAAAGTCACGACAATGGCGCAAATCAAGCTCCCAAATTGTAAGTATGCTATTAAAAAAGGTGTGACTTTACAAGTGAAATGAAAAAGGGATCATGTTCGAGCACGAACGAACGCATACCAGAAATGGCTGAATGATTGAGGAAAGTGAAAAGTATTGCCGAGCGATCCGAATTAATTGTTATTAAACGGATCGCATACTTTACCAGTGAACTGGCCTTTTTTTGCGAACCGGGTATATCAGATGATTTGTGTGGCTCAAGCGTCCCGTCTTTTCTTGGAACCAACGTGTTCGTACGTGAACCGGTGTGTCGCGATTCCTGTGGAAGTTGTTCTGAGGGATTTATCAAATATTTGGTGCGGTTCTGCTGCCTTGAAAAAGGGTTGGAAGGGGAGATGGGACAGTGAAGTGTATATCCATTGATCACAGTATTTGAGAGTGTATGCTGATTGTCCAGAGGACAGCGTGCACTGCACAGTTCCGTGTAGGCCGAAGTACATGCTTTGCCATTGAACTGGTATGCCCCACATGGTGCGAGTATGAGTATGTCGGAACTTTTGTCTATTAACGTATAGTCTCGACACCAATGTGTTCGTGCGCGAATCAGGAGGGCGTGATTCTTATAAGAATATCAAATGGCGGACTAGTTGGACGCCTCTGGGAGTGCTTAAAAAATGTGTTAACGATCGCTTTTGGGAATGCAAAAAAAAGAGAAGGAAGAAAAGTACTGTTATATGGACGCCTCTGTGAGGGCTACATGAAAAAGTACTGTTATATGGACGCCTCTGGGAGGGCTACATTATGTACTACATTTAATACATGGACGCCTCTGGGAGGGCTACATTATGTACTAAATATAATGCATGGACGCCTCTGGGAGGGCTACATGAAAAAAAGATAAGTACTGTTACATGGACGCCTCTGGGAGGGCTACAAAAAAAAAAAAAAAGAAAACAGAGAAGAACAAGTACTGTTATATGGACGCCTCTGGGAGGGCTACATTATGTACTAAATTTAATACATGGACGCCTCTGGGAGGGCTACATGAAAAAAAAAAGAAAAGTACTGTTACATGGACGCCTCTGGGAGGGCGACATTAGGTACTAAATTTAATACATGGACGCCTCTGGGAGGGCAAAACCACGCTCCCAAATCGTAAGTATTTACGAGTGAACCAACGGGAAATTGAAATTTGCCGGGATTCGTGGTGTCGTGTACGTGAAAGCTTGATAGATTGTTGATCGCGCGGTGCAAGTTTGGTTTATCACGTTTAACACGTTGAGCGCATGATTTGCACTCTATACCGTTCTGCCGGCGAGTCGTAGCAAACCATTGACGGCGAGCGGGGCAGTGCTTCTCACGTTCGATCATGTCTCGACATGTTTGTGACGCGACGCGTGTTAACACGTTGGGTGCTGCGCATGATTTGCACTCCGTACCGTTCTGCCGGCGAGTCGTAGCAAACCGTTGACGGCGAGCGGGGCAGTGTTTCTCACGTTCGATCATGTGTTACGAACGGACGATATGTTTCGTTCATTTTTTAGGATTTCGCTTAACCGAATTATGCAAGAAATTAAATTTGAAGGAATGTAGGTAGAATACCCCCTTTAAAGTGCGACGAGATCGCCAGGCGCAGAAAATCGCGCCGGAAACATATTTTTTATGTTTTACGATAGGGAACCTTCGGAAGAACTTGCGCGCTAAACCGAAATCTACAACGATAAAGATCGTATTTCCAACGCCCGTTAGTTTAGGACAGCGCGAAGGATACGAGAATAAGGATAACCGGCGATAGCCGATAACGCAGTACCAACGGGACCTCCCGTAAACTTCGCTAGGCTTAGATCCTTTATGTAAACTCTCGGTACGTTCGCGATCGTGATCCTAAATAAACACAATAATGAAAAGGACACGACGCGTCGGTACCAAGAGGTTTAGGCGATGCGTGTGGTCGACTAACGAAATGAATCGAAGATAAGACCCACGCAACGATGCGTTCGAAAGCGAGATCAAACTAAGATCATAAACGTCGAAACTCGCAAGGATTCTAGAAAGACCTAAGTAAACAAGATAAAATCTAGGTCACGCTTTCCACGCGGAAAGAGCAGAAAAGAAGATCGCGTAACGAGGATCGAACCGTATTAGGAAATCTCGCACGTTAGAGCGAGATCCTCTATCTCGCTTACGTTCATTAGAAGATAAGGAGCGTCTTACTATAAAAGCGCTCAAAAATTTGAATAAAGCAGTTATTTTCACCAGGACACCTACGAGTAAAGTACCCGAAATTCTTTACTCCAAGCACCGAAAATCCGAAATACCCCTAAACCCTTCCAAGCTTACGCTAGATTCTGCTCTGTTCAGCGGCACGTCACGCTGCAGACCGGCTTCTCGTAAGAACCTTCCTAAAAAAAACTTAGAGAAAATTCCGAAGGCTTCTCTCCGATGTCGGCACGTCACGGCTCGGACGGAACTTTGGAAAATTCGACAAGTTTCCTGCTTTCTGCGTGGTCCTCTCCGTTGTCGGCACGTCACGACTCGGACCGGTCATACTAAAGCACCCCAATTCCTCGTCCAAAAAGAGTTAGGATAACTCGCGGAACACCTCTCCGTTCAGCGGCACGTCACGCTGCGGACCGGGTTCTCGACTTGCCCTAACTTCAGATCTCCGTATCACACGTTGTTTGCACCGTTGTTGGCACGTCACAACACGGGCCGAACACGTTGATACGCGAAATCGACGGACCTCCAAATCCGGCGAAAATTCTCGCGTGAGAAACGACGACGCACTCGGTCGGGTTCACCTTCACGCCCGCTCGGATAACCGCCTCGTTACATGGTGGCTCCAGAGAGGAGTACAACAACGCGCGGGTTGTACTCGGAGAACGAATTCTCCTAAATAGGTGTGCTGTCGCCTTAAGAACAGTTTAAAAAAGGGTGTGCTGTCGCCTTAAGAACAGTTTAAAATAGGTGTGCTGTCGCCTTAAGAACAGTTTAAAATAGGTGTGCTGTCGCCTTAAGAACAGTTTAAAATAGGTTTTCTGTTGCCTTAAGAACAGAAGTGTCCGTAGTTTCAAGTGAAACAATAAGTTTGCCGTTGCGTCAAAGGGAATGCCCAAAGAAGGCCGTCGGCATACGGACACATAATTGTCGTAAGAGGCTCAATGCGCTTGGCGTCAAGTGCTATTTAAAAGTTCACGGAGTGTAATCGTCGTTAAAAAACGGCATGTTTAAAACGGGCAAATTAAGCCCAAGTGTATCTAGTGATTAACAATTCAAACGAGTGTTCAGTTCATTGGTGAAATAGTCGTTAAATAACGACACATTAAACGGGCAAAACGCCAACGAGGACCCAGTGACAACTCGAGTGAAAAGTGACTCCTAAATAAAAACCCGTGAACTAATAATGCATTAAGCCTTAGGATAAATCAGAAGTGATTCCTCAAAACGTGAAAAATTCGTTACAAGTTACGACAAGGGCTGCTTATATCCAGAACGGAATAAACCGCCAACAGGTTTCATAAATTTGAACCTATTAAAACTCTCAACTGAGAGGTCGACGACGCGCGTAGTCGATACGCAGGTACTCCTGCAAGAACTGGCTTAAACTTAGGGCTAACGCGCCCCAGTAAGTGTTAACCAGTTATGTTGAAGAGTGAAGTGCGTTTAAGTAAGACTCTCTGAGGAGAACTCTTACCGGTGTTTGCGTCATCACGACGACGCAAAAAGAAAATATCTTCGGTCAAACGGACCGCACCACTGCCATTAGGCAAAAAGGCGGCTAAAGTGTCCGTGATTAAACACGGACAAGTGAATGAAGGTTCAACTCCTCTGAATTGGATGATAACTTCTAATTCATTAATAGAGAGAGTTCGAATTAGTAATTCCTTCGGCGTGATAATTATCACCAATGCCAAATTATTATTATAATTTGGCTAACGTTGCCATTTAACGCACAGTAGCATCAACAAATAGGGAATTGCGATTATCGCACCCCTAAAAAACGATCAGAACATTGATCATAAAATCTTGTGAGGAAAATTCCTGCAAGGACTAATTAACCTAGGACTAGTGTTCCCAGTGTTATATTATAATTCGTGTAACAGTACGCGATCATCTTTAAACGGAGCGGTGGCGAAAGCGCGAAAGGCGCCGTTCCAGTTTATCAATTATCCGGCGAAGTTTCCACACCAATTGCGGCGCAGCCCTCGGAAGTAAACCCACGCTCCCAGCAACGAAGGACGCCCAAAAGGAGGAAAGGTAACGGAAGTTATCTCAAATTCACCGGAATTTGAGTGGCAGGTACGTGGGTTATTTCTTATTTTTCCCTGTCTACTCATTCGATCCTTAGAAGAAGGATCTAACGTCCAAACGGGCAATAAAAAGGGAACCAAAAGGGATCCCTAAAATATTTACGTAACGCCAAGAAGGGCACGTAAAAAGAAACGAAAGAGGGACGAATAAGGGTATCATTATGCCTTCCCCGGTTTTCGTAATCAACCCGCACGGCAATTGCCGTTTATGTCAGAAGGAAGATGGTGAGGATTCCGCAATGCTAAGTTGTGATCATTGTGATCATATGTTCCACTTAACTTGCGCAAGGAAGACTCGTAAGCCATCGGAAACTGAACCATGGCTATGTCCAAAATGCCATACCACTCAATATTATACCTATAGACTCGAAGCTCGAATTGAAGAGCTACTAGATATTATCAAAAAAATTCATACAGTAGCAGTCAACGATGAGCAAGGGGAATCTTCAAAATCTTCTTGCGCCGACCAAAACCAAGCGGAAACCGCTTCAGTAAAATGTTCTTCGGAAGCTCAAATTAAAAAGCCAGTGAATACGAACTCTCATGCTCTCTCATTGGACGATGAAGAAGTTGAAGATTCCCAATTTGTACGAGGCTTGGTTAGAACTCAAGAAAGAGTATCAATGGGAACAATGCTAAAGAGACAAACTTTAGCGCAGTTACCCAAATTTAGTAACTTTAAAGAATTGCCAATTTTTGAAGGGACAAACAATAAAAAAGCAAATGAGATTTTAAAGAAAACCTTAGAATTCGTTGATGGGCATTATCAAGTTGGCCAATCGTGGAAACGAGATAATCATAAATTTCCCGACAGCCTCCTTTACAATATAAGTAGGTTTGAAAACCTTGAACACAAGATCCGCAAGGATCCTGAATTAATTAAATGCGCCATTTATACCGTGAAGGATAATGTTGAGAAGGGATGTTCAAGAAAATTATCCCCAGTAGAAGTAATAAAAGATTATAAAACATTGTTTTACCTTCCCACATTCATCGTAGTTAACAAAAACAAAACAGATGGTAAGAAAAGGAAAAACGAAAAGGGCCCCAAAATCAAAATGAAACAAACAGGGGTAAACAATAACACAAAAAATTCTGAGGTAAACGCGAAGGCGAAAAATACGACAAGGGTAATTGTCGATAGTGAAAGTGAAAAATTTGTCGCTCTTCACGCGGAATCTCATAAAAAGACCACCCTTGAAACAACGGGCAGAAAGAGGTCTAAATTAAATTCAAGCATCAATCCATGTTCATGGAGAAATGGAGAAATTCAAAATGACACGAAACACGCCAAGGCATCAAAACGCAAGGCGGACCCTTTAGAAATCGATTATGAACGCCACCGCAATAATCGAGGATCAAAGGTATTTTCATTGAATTAAAATCACTCGTAATTTGACATTGCCTTCCATGATTACGAAGGTATTAAGAATATCTTGCAAGGATTAATTGCCTACCATTGCAATGATATCAATATTAACAGCTACTCGTTGATAGGAGTAGCGGTTCGCATACAAAATAAAATTTGTGACTCGGGTTTCGGCACGAGAACATACAATAAGATTCTGAAAATTACACATGATCCAAAGTAAATAAACTAATAGAATATGCTTTCAAGAGATTTAATTCCAGGAACACACCTCTAGTGCAACTACAAGTAACTACATCGACCATAAGTACAATTCCGAGCCGGTAACGGTAAAGGTAAGAGCTGAAACGCAGAGTGGTCAAGGCAACCAGCATAAAGGAAAAGGAAGGTTGAAATGCAAGTATAAACAAGCTCAATCAGTCAGGATTGAGAAAACAGCACCGGCTTAACCGGTAAAATACCTGCCCGTGCTTAAAATTCTTGCCAAGAAGTTTAGAAAGGAATTTCAAACAAACTAAAAAAGATAAATAATTAAAAAAGGTAGTTCACTTATAGTAAAAATGCAGTAAAAATTATTCTAAATACTGCATACAATTAATCTTCGAAAATGATTAAATAGATAAAACATCGAAGAAAGATAGGAAGATCATACGATAAAAATATGCCAAATATAAAGGGCATTAGAAACAATTCTTGAAAGTAGTTTAAAGGGATTGATTGCTCACGATTGTACGAATAAGAAGTTCATCACATCGAGTTACTCACTGGACGACGAGGGCCGCATCAACAGCATGTGCTACCATCAGACATCCTGGACACGACGACGCTGAAGTCAACTGGCGACTTGCAGCAACATTCAACGGTCGGTCAACCTTTGCGTCAGGTCTTGTACAATACGTGATTCAGAAGGAGCAAAAACTTGTATGCTGAGAAACATCATCTCAGCAAAAATTCGGTACCAGAAGGCTGCTCAATAGATGACGCAGCACGCTATCAGCGGAGAAATGTTCCATCGCAGTTATCGGTTAAGGACGTGGTGGCCACACGATACTTCAGCCGCGAGCCTCGAAGAACCTACACCCGTAGATGCGTTAAAATCACATCAACGTTCGCGACTTCCAGAAACAAGAGATCGAGAAGAAGTCTCCATCGAGACATCTTCGAGAATCGTATGCAGCAGACGACGTGTCAAATTATGCAACGGCAGTGCCTTGACGACATTGGCATTGCATACTCAACAGGAGATGGATCATCCGCTATTTACATCCATCTCGCTGATTCCGACGACTATCCACATACTTCATTATGGATGCAACTTACCTACGAACCGATACAACGATGTAATCGTATCAAGTATGATGACTTAGATACGCTACCCACCAATCATCCGGTGAGCCGTACAACACATCCGGTTTCGTCGAAAGCATCCCTTGAAATCATGCATCCGCAAACTCGTTGCTTCAGCTAGCACAACGAAAGATTTACGTCGACGGCAGCAAAACAACTAGTCGAATTGATTATCGGCGTCCAAGATCGATAGAGGCATTAAAGTACAGTCATCTACGATCCTAGAACAATCAATCGACGTTAAATACATTCATCAGCATACGACTAAAAAACACATCAAGCATCTGTATCGACAGGCGGAGGAGACAACGTCACGTCTCCTTCCGGCATCTTCGAACACAAGAGACGACGATTAGACCTGCCAGCAGCAATATGTAATTGCAAATATTCAACTACAACCGTGTATGAATCGACAGCTTCATCTCGGCAACAAACGGCGGGTACCAAAGAATCACGATCAACCAGCTCCATACGTGTAATTCATCAAAAACCAATATTAAAATGACCTGACGCAGTAGCTTAAAGGTTGCAACGTAGCGACGTCTTTAGCAGAACGAAGACACCCAACTACACAGCATCGAAGCAGAAAATGTACGAATCAAAACGAGAATCAATCCCGAGACAAGTTACAACCAATACTAAAATTGAATCATTTAATATCATAAATTGAGGAATATTTAGAAACATCGTCCTATTTTGGCGTAAAACTTGATGTACGCGTTTTACGAGGGGCGGTGTTACGAACGGACGATATGTTTCGTTCATTTTTTAGGATTTCGCTTAACCGAATTATGCAAGAAATTAAATTTGAAGGAATGTAGGTAGAATACCCCCTTTAAAGTGCGACGAGATCGCCAGGCGCAGAAAATCGCGCCGGAAACATATTTTTTATGTTTTACGATAGGGAACCTTCGGAAGAACTTGCGCGCTAAACCGAAATCTACAACGATAAAGATCGTATTTCCAACGCCCGTTAGTTTAGGACAGCGCGAAGGATACGAGAATAAGGATAACCGGCGATAGCCGATAACGCAGTACCAACGGGACCTCCCGTAAACTTCGCTAGGCTTAGATCCTTTATGTAAACTCTCGGTACGTTCGCGATCGTGATCCTAAATAAACACAATAATGAAAAGGACACGACGCGTCGGTACCAAGAGGTTTAGGCGATGCGTGTGGTCGACTAACGAAATGAATCGAAGATAAGACCCACGCAACGATGCGTTCGAAAGCGAGATCAAACTAAGATCATAAACGTCGAAACTCGCAAGGATTCTAGAAAGACCTAAGTAAACAAGATAAAATCTAGGTCACGCTTTCCACGCGGAAAGAGCAGAAAAGAAGATCGCGTAACGAGGATCGAACCGTATTAGGAAATCTCGCACGTTAGAGCGAGATCCTCTATCTCGCTTACGTTCATTAGAAGATAAGGAGCGTCTTACTATAAAAGCGCTCAAAAATTTGAATAAAGCAGTTATTTTCACCAGGACACCTACGAGTAAAGTACCCGAAATTCTTTACTCCAAGCACCGAAAATCCGAAATACCCCTAAACCCTTCCAAGCTTACGCTAGATTCTGCTCTGTTCAGCGGCACGTCACGCTGCAGACCGGCTTCTCGTAAGAACCTTCCTAAAAAAAACTTAGAGAAAATTCCGAAGGCTTCTCTCCGATGTCGGCACGTCACGGCTCGGACGGAACTTTGGAAAATTCGACAAGTTTCCTGCTTTCTGCGTGGTCCTCTCCGTTGTCGGCACGTCACGACTCGGACCGGTCATACTAAAGCACCCCAATTCCTCGTCCAAAAAGAGTTAGGATAACTCGCGGAACACCTCTCCGTTCAGCGGCACGTCACGCTGCGGACCGGGTTCTCGACTTGCCCTAACTTCAGATCTCCGTATCACACGTTGTTTGCACCGTTGTTGGCACGTCACAACACGGGCCGAACACGTTGATACGCGAAATCGACGGACCTCCAAATCCGGCGAAAATTCTCGCGTGAGAAACGACGACGCACTCGGTCGGGTTCACCTTCGCGCCCGCTCGGATAACCGCCTCGTTACAATCATGTCTCGACGAAACATAGCGAGGCAAAACGAAAAATAAAAATACGGTCAGACTTAAGCATGTGTGACATCTGTTTTCTTCGTTCGTTCTTGTGATTTGGCATGTTTGAAAATGCGAAACTACGACATGGAGCGAAAATAGCATTTATAAACTTTATATTTGATAGCGATATAATAGAATCGGAGAGCATGGACGCTTCCATTTTCATGTACGTTATATAAATGGACGCCTCTGGGAGGGCTACATTATATATAATAATCGGAAGGCATGGACGCTCCCAGTTTCATGTACTTTACAAATTTAAGCCTCTGGGAGGGCTACATCATATATATAATAGAATCGGAAGGCATGGACGCTCCCAGTTTCATGTACTTTATAAAAATGAACGCCTCTGGGAGGGCTACATTATATATAATAATCGGAAGGCATGGACGCTCCCAGTTTCATGTACTTTACAAATTTAAGCCTCTGGGAGGGCTACATTGTATAATAGAATCGAAAGGCATGGACGCTCCCAGTTTCATGCACTATGTATTAACGGACGCCTCTGGGAGGGCTACATTATATGTAATAGAACCGAAAGGCATGGACGCTCCCAGTTTCATGGACCTTAAATAAATGGACGCCTCTGGGAGGGCTACATCATATATATAATAGAATCGGAAGGCATGGACGCTCCCAGTTTCATGTACTTTATGAAAATGAACGCCTCTGGGAGGGCTACATTATATGTAATAATCGGAAGGCATGGACGCTCCCAGTTTCATGTACTTTACAAATTTCTGCCTCTGGGAGGGCTACATCATATATATAATAGAATCGGAAGGCATGGACGCTCCCAGTTTCATGTACTTTATGAAAATGAACGCCTCTGGGAGGGCTACATTATATGTAATAGAACCGAAAGGCATGGACGCTCCCAGTTTCATGGACCTTAAATAAATGGATGCTTCTGGGAGGGCTACATTATATATAATAGAACCGAAAGGCATGGACGCTCCCAGTTTCATGCACTATGTATAAACGGACGCCTCTGGGAGGGCTACATTATATGTAATAGAACCGAAAGGCATGGTCGCTCCCAGTTTCATGGACCTTAAATAAATGGACGCCTCTGGGAGGGCTACATTATATATAATAGAACTGAAAGGCATGGACGCTCCCAGTTTCATGCACTTTAAAGAAAAGGACGCCTCTGGGAGGGCTACATTTCACAAATAATGGAAAAGAAAGGCATGGACGCTCCCAGTTTCATGGACCTTAAATAAATGGACGCCTCTGGGAGGGCTACATTATATATAATAGAAAAGAAAGGCATGGACGCTCCCAGTTTCATGCGCTATATATAAATGGACGCCTCTGGGAGGGCTACATTATATATAATAGAACTGAAAGGCAAGGATGCTCCCAGTTTCAAGTTCTTGGAAATTGACGCCTCTGAGAGGGACACAAGGGTATGAATTGGAATCAAAACAAATATTGAACGATCTTTATTTTCTTTCCCAGGAATCCTAAGAAAACAAGTTGAGGAAGGCTCTTGAGGCGGAGAGAAAGCGAAGTCTCATGCTGACCGCAAAACTTCATAGAATGAAGAACACAAGCAAACGGATTGGGCAGATCAGGCCGTTTCAGGAAATTTTCACCACATAACCATTACATTCAACGGCGATCATTTTGCAAAACTCCACCCTTTCTACTTCCATGAATTCCC
This sequence comes from Anopheles ziemanni, assembly GCF_943734765.1. Lineage (NCBI taxonomy): Eukaryota > Metazoa > Arthropoda > Insecta > Diptera > Culicidae > Anopheles > Anopheles ziemanni. The sequence continues at coordinate 40,940,249 of NC_080705.1, forward strand.
TCTCAACCGTCACAATTAATATTCCGGTTTGTTAACTACGATACACAATTCGGAGGAAATCGACTGCAAAACTTTCGAAGACTGGAAGGAGCTATTGGTACAGCGTTTGAAGCCTGGTACAAGTTGAATATGTGAACGTGGTTTGAATCTCTTGTATTAGCTGTCCAAAGTAACGACTGTTTTCACTCGCTACTTGAATAAGACTCAACTCTTCAATGCAAACTAAGGCTTCTATGATTGCTTCTTCAACACTCCCTCTCTATCATAGCCTTTCTAACAATCACTGATTGAATGACGATCATCCATGTTGCTACCCCAATCTGCGTCAGCAAACCCTAACATTGGTTCGATTCAAGCTTCACGATATTCCAAACAAGAATTCTCCATTCCTTGTAAATGTAGTCACACACGTTTCAGATAATTCCAGTGTACATCAGTAGCACCTCTCTGGAAACGGCTTAAAATATTGATTGCCATACTGATATCGGGACGCGACGTTAGCATCAGGATCCCATACTCGATATGTGTTGCTTCCATACCCGGCCATATAACCAATTTGACTTTTGGCATCAAACTTCGTTCGCTTTGCTTTAGTATGTAACAACATGCCTTACTTCCGAGAATTTTCAGATGAGACACATTTGATTTCTCCGCGAACCACATTTCATACGGCGTTTTATTGTTTGGTAGCGCTGAAGTTGGACTGCTATTGATCAGATATACTGCAGTCAAAACTGCCTCGTTCCTCATTGATCGTTTGAAATCTGAATCATCTAACATTGACCGTGGACGTTCTATGATAGTCCTATAACAGTACAGCGTTTGAAATGTAGGAAATTGACCCAAGGCGTGAGGAACCCGACTTAAAATACATGAAGCGGGTTCTAGCAACGGTCTAATTGTGTGACTTTGACTCAGGAGAAACATAACGTAAGCGTAACTGAAGTAATACAACAACACGCGCTCAATGGCAAAATGCGGGAAACGGGTCGCAAGATTCTGCCTAACGGCACTTGTGGAAAAGATTCGGAAACCGATAGACAATTCGGAGGATCATCATCATCATTATCATTGTAATATCGTGTCTGTCTCTGTCGATCGTCGGAACATGAATGCCCGCTGCACTTGACAAGCTTTAGTTCCTGTCTGATCCCGTTGTCACATCTGTCACACGTTGACATTAGTGCAGGGTTGATGCAGAATGATGCATGCACAAGGTTGATATACTACAACCCTCCCTTTGTATAATAAATGTGTACGCTTCGGTTAGCTATCTTTATTTGTACTGTGTTAATTCAAAATTATTGTCCCTCTTTATTGAATGTTCTCGATAGAACTCTAATGTGCTATAAATTCGTGGTACTTTCTCGGTGGTTGTCTAACTCGTCTGTTCGGATTAGAATTTCTGTTATCCGTCGAACCTTTATCTACTAATTCCGTTGAAGAAGGCCCTTCTATCTTTTTGAGATGAGCTGAGCTTCTCCTGTACTCATTACCGGTTTCCTTTTACTGGATGATCGTATCCGTGCCCATTTTACGGCGGACAATAAATTCTTCATTTCTGAACTCCGTGTCTAGTTTGTTGGTTTTCCTCATATTTTTGGCTAACACGTGATCACCTTCCTCGATCTGGCTTCTCTTCGCCCCGCGTCGTTTATCGGCATACTGCTTTCCCTTCTCTTTTACCAATGCGTCCCTATCTCTTACTTCCACATCTTCCTGAAAAGAGGAAATGGTGGGCAATTTACTTTTGATGCGTCGACCAAACATTATTTCTCCTGGAGATTTTCCCGTAGTCGGATGTTTGGTTGCATGATACGTTAACAAATAATGGTACAATTCCTGTCTCCAGTCTCGTCCCAGTTCTTGCGATATACGCAGGCGTTTCAGAATCGAGCGGTTCTGACGCTCTACTTCCCCGTTCGATTGAGGCCAATAAGGTATCGTATTTATAAGCTTCACACCATTCGCTTCGCAAAACTCTTTCAGTTCAAGACAATCGCCACTAAACTGGGGTGCATTATCAGCTTTCATCGCTGCTGGGATTCCATACCGACTGAATATTATAGATAACTCTCTGATTATGTCACTGGTAGTTGTCGATTCCATTTCACACACTTCCAAGGATCGACTGTAACAGTCAATTACTACCAACAAGTGTTGTCCCTCTGGTAAGGGACCTAGAAAATCTAACGAAATTGTGTGCCATGGTGAAACGGGTAGTTGACTTCGCTGCAATGGCTCAGGAGATTCTGGTGCTCCTACGAGCATACAACCTCGACAATTCTTTACAAATTGTTCCACCTGCGCATCCATTTTTGGCCACCAAACATGAGACCTCAGATGGTTTTTCATCATTGTAATGCCTGGGTGACCGTAATGAGCCGTAGTCAGTACCTTGTTCCTTAACGAATTTGGAACAATTATTCTGTCTCCACGTAAGAGCACTCCTTCCAATTCACATAACTCATTTGCTATCACCCGATAAGTTATCGTCAATTTCTCGATCTCTCCGCATGCTAATAGTCCTAACACTTCTTGTATTTCTGGATCTGCCTTGCTTTCTTCCTTGATACTATGCCAATTCAACGCTGTAGAACTTGACGCATACATAACAACCTCTCGAACAAATATTTCCTCTAATGGGTCGAACGGTACTGCTTCTTGTACTGGTAGTCGAGATAGCACATCAGCTACATTGCTTTTCCCTGACATGAAAATAATCTTGTAGTCAAACGCTTGTAGTCGTAGTACCCACCTCTCTATGCGTGCACACGGTTTCGATCGCGGTGAGAAAAGAAAACTCAGTGCCTTGCAGTCCGTAAATATGTCGAAGGATTTCCCCAGGAGGTAATATTGAAATCGCTCCACACCCCAAACAATTGCCAGTGCTTCTTTTTCCGTCTGGCAGTAACGGCGCTCTGTATCAGTTAATGCTTTAGAGGCAAAACTAATAACCCGATGATTGTCGGCTTCATCGAACTGAACAAGAATGGCTCCTAGACCGTACGGACTAGCATCCGTGATTACTGCTGTTCGGTCCTCTACTCGATAGAAACCCAGGTTATCTATCTTTCCCATAGCTTCTTTTATATCATTGAAAGCTTTTGCATGTTCTTCAGTCCATTCAAATTTGATATCTTTGTGTAGCAATCGGCGCAATGGTTCATCTAGGGTAGCAAGCATTGGCACAAACTTATTCAAATAGTTTGCCAGCCCTAGGAAACTTCGCACTTCCGCTTCATTTGTTGGTTCTCGAAATGATTGGATAACTAGGATTTTGCTTTTTGCAGGCCTAATTCCTTCTTGACTCAGCCTGTGTCCTAAGAACTCTAATTCAGAAAGGCGTAGCTGACATTTCTCCCAATTCAACTCGATTCCCCGTTTTTTTCAATCGACTTAGAACCTTATCCAATCGGCTATCGTGTTCCTGCAAATGTTGTCCTTCAATCAGCACGTCGTCCAGATACCAAACTGTTCCATCACAACCGGTTAGGGTCTCATCCATTGCTTTTTGGAATAGCTCTGGGGCTGTTACCAACCCAAATGGCAGACGCTTGAATCGGTACAAACCACGTCGTGTTATAAAAGTTGTCACGTCTCTCGAATCTTCCTCTAACTCTATCTGCAGGAATGCTTCCTTGATATCTAACTTGCTCCACAACCTCCCACGTCCTAATTTGGCCAAGTAATCATCTACTGAAGGCATTGGATGATGTTCCCTTAAGACTGCTTCGTTAACTCTGCGCAGATCGAGACACAAACGAGGCTCCCCATTCGACTTCCCGACTACGACCAGTGGTGATACCCACGTTGTTGGTCCTCTCTTAATCTCAATTATATCTCGTTTTAATAAATCGTCCAACTTACGGTCGACTGCAGCTTCCAATGGCACAGGAATTCGTCGCATCGGCTGATACACTGGGGCCATTTGCGGGTTCATCTGGATCTTAGCTTTTATGCCATTCATTTTCGGGAACGGACATCCTTGCACGTTGTTTATATTAATTCCAACTTTCAGCACCCCCAGCTGCTTAGCAGTCTTATCTCCTAATAAACAACGCTGTCCTCCGTCTACAACCAGAAACTCTGCTTGGATCCGTTGTTCTCCAACCGCAATCTCCGCTACGAATGCTCCTAGAATTTTGAGTGGGGTTTGGCTTCCATAAGCTCGCAGAATCTTGGAACTCCCTTTCGTTGACGAGACCACTTCAATCTTCTTATCCTTCAGTGTGTTCCACATCTTGCCATTTACCAAATTGGCGTCTGCACCGGAATCAACCAACATTTCCAAAGGAATTCCTCCAACCACACACGTTATGACATTCGATTCATTCCCCGAGTAGAACGCGTAGTAAACTTTTGGGTCAGACTCATCAGAATCCGCTTTCACTTGTTTCGCGTTTGGTGATAACTCAATTGTTCGGATGCGCCTTTTTGAGCCTTTTTCCGTCGTCTGTTTTGGCTTCCGGCACATTTGTTCGAAATGACCCAACAACTTGCAGTTTCGACATTCTTTTCCCCGAGCCGGGCAAACAGGTGAGGCGGCAAAATGCCCTACCTTACCACAGTTGTAACAAGCATTTATATCTCGCTTGGCATTTGCTTGTCTTGTTCCCGTCATATATGTGTCTCTTGATCTAGAGTTCTCCTTCGAGCGTCCTTGCCCTATTTTAAACACTTTTTCAGGAGGTGGTCCCGCTTTCATCTCCACTATTTGCTGATCCACACTTTCTTGTGCGAATCCTAAAGCCTCGATTTCTGAGAAAGGCAAATCTCTCAGCAAAATTCTGCGTCGGACTTCATTTGAGGAGCATCCTTCAACCACCGCATCGATTAAGTAGATGTCACGCAAGACGGAACATACCTCGGAACCGTACCTCTCAAATCCACATTGAGACACTTGTTGCTTTAGCCGGATCAAGAAATCCGCGAACCGTTCTCCTGATTTTTGCTTCATCAAACGAAGATTTCGCCGTTCTGTTGTAGCTTGATGATGAGGAGCGAAAAACTCGTCTAGTTTTTCTATCGCGTCATCATACCATTGTGGTTCCACCATCACTAACGGAACGTGATCATGGTCTTTCAAGTTCCGGAACACACGTTGCAGTGCAGGTCCTCCGAGATGTAGGAGCTTGGCTCTCTTTTCCGACTGGCCGTGTATGTCGTACGCCGCGAAAAAGCACTCTAATGCTTCCTTCCATTCCTTCCATTCCATGGCAAGTTTGCCGGTTTCGATCCGGTCACACCGGAATGCTGGCACTGGCCTTGCGTCTTGCATCTGTAACACAACACAACAAAACAACTTAATTTTCTCTGGGGGATACGACCAACTATTTTCCCCAATACCAATTCCAACAAACAAGCCACGAATTCCTTTCTACGGTTTCCATTCCACTTGGAAATTCCAACCTCTGATTCTCACAATGATGCATGTTCTGCGAACGTATGCCGAATCGACTACTAACCTCAATTTCTCGCAATTCCACGCTTTCTGGAGAAACACTAAAGTTTCCGCCAATCGACTACTCCAGCATAGAGAATTCCGCCTTCGAATTCTCTCAATCTCCTCTTCTGTGGAAACACCCCAAGGAGCGCCAAATTGACGTTTCGACCCGAACCCATGAAAGTTCCATACAAAAAAACCCCTCCACGACGGGATAGCTACCCCGCAACCACTCCGCCACCGTTTGACATACCCCTCACTTCCTGATGACAATCCAAATGCTGTCTGCTCTGTCGTTCCGTCCTTTTCTCTCGCGTTATTTTGCCAACAGCATAGACTTGTGTGTGTGAGCAACAGTCCGTTGAGGAATTGTTTATGTTTTGAAACAAACGGTCGTGCAGTATGTTGTATAAATCCCTTGAAAATATGTCTGAAACCCGCATTAAAACGTTTGCGGAAGAGTGCTGTTTTCTATCGTCGATCCGACAATGTCCAAAAAAATGTTCAAAACGCAGCAGTCTACAGCAGATATTGAAGCTGTAGCTGACAATATACCTGCGGAAGCAGAAATGCTAGTTGAAGATCGAGATCGAGCTTATGTGGATGAAATGGGGTTTCAACGCTATTTATTAATGGAATATGGAGTAAACATCAACGGGAATCTAAGGGCTATTATTGCAGACACTCCACCAAAAGCATTCATAACAGGTTGACTACAAAACTTATCAGCAGACAATTTCACATGTATTTAACTGTTCTTTCATTTAATTTTCACAGGTGTAGTAGGACATGCTCGTTATAACAGTTGCCAGAAATGTACCGTCGTAGGTCAATACGGCAGCGTTGCTCGCACCATTGTATTTTCTGGGACACAAACAACACAACGAACTGATGGACGATTCAGGCAAGGCGCCTATCCAGAACACCAAAGAACGATGACACCTCTTTAAGATTTAAACTTTTTACATAGTCCAGGATGTCGTGGTAGCGGATCGTTTGCATCTTATCGATCTTAGCATCATAAAGCGACTGCTGGTGGGCTGGCGAAACGAAACACTGGGAAAGATAAAATGGGACCAAACTTAATGTAAAGCAAGCCTTGCAGACGACAAAACTCATGCAATTAATGCAAGAAGAGTTGTTCTCTGATTCACTTGCCAGAAATCGATGGCTGAGATGCTGGTATGATATATAATGGTTGTGAAAAATAAATGATACACAGTATTTGTCTTATAAATGGCACAAATGAAAAGTTATATCTTTGTAACATGATTTCAATAAATACCGTTATTTGTCAATGCTGGAGTAATTTGAAAAGGTACACAGTGATGATGAAATGTCCTGAGCCCGTTTTCAGTTGTTTCGGTGGGTTTCTCATGGATTGTCCCGGTGGATGTTGTAGCATGAATACTTTTTCTCTAAACACTTTATTGGCGGGTGATTTCTGACCAAAACATGCTGCAGTCACCGTCAATTAAGTGTTAAAACCTCAAACACAGCACAATGGAAAAATCAAGCACATTATTAAACTGCATAAACTTTGTCAAATTTTTCAACTACCAACCTCTGGTTTCATGATTTTATACTGCCTACTTTATTCCACGCGTGTAACTTTGAGAAAATGTATCCATCGTTACGTAAAATAAAACAGACAATCAACAAGACACTTTCCAACATCGCCGATGGATCAACCGGTCTGCGCATCGTATGGTATGTATAACGATAAGTGTTCAATCCTCACCAACCAAACAATAAAAATTTCTCTTCAACAGCTACCACCAATGTTATCACGACCACTGTTAACCACGACCGCGACAGTAAAAAAAAAAAGAAAGAATATCGAATCAAGTGTGCATTACAGGTAGTGGCTGGGAGAGGGAAGAGGAAAGATAACGGAATGAGGAGGGAAAACAGACCTAGAGAGGATATTATTTTTGAACCTAGATGGATAATTTTTTTCGAACCCACCATTTTGAATTTGAACCCACCATCAAATTTGAATCTGACAGCCCGTCAACATCGCTGTCAAATCGGGTCGAAATTTACTGCGCATCGTGCCCTGGACCGACCCGTTTTCGACGCGAAAACGGGTCGGACCAGGCGCCGGAAATATTTCAAAAATCCCCTTGGGACGTTCGTTTCCGCCAAAGTTTCCTAATACATGGAGAATTCAATCTTCAATTCTCGCGATCATTCTGGAGAAACACTTAAGTTTCCGCCGTTCAACTACCAACACATGGAGAATCTCACCAAATTCTCGCGATCTCCTCTTCTGGGGAAACACGTTCGTTTCCGCCAAATTCTACTAATACATGGAGAATTCTATCTTCAATTCTCGCGATTGTTCTGGAGAAACACCAAAGTTTCCGCCGATCAACTACCCAAACATGGAGAATCTCACTTCCGAATTCTCGCGATCTCCTCTTCTGGGGAAACACGCCCGTTTCCGCCGAAATCTATTAATACATGGAGAATTCTATCTTCAATTCTCGCGATTGTTCTGGAGAAACACCAAAGTTTCCGCCAACCACCTCCCCTCCAGCGACTGAATTCTTGCCTTCGCGACTGTTCTGGGAATCGTCTGAATAGCTTCCAGCTCTCAACAGAACAGCGGAGCACACCTTGTTAACAATTCACAGCCACTTCTTTCCACTGCGCTTGAACAATGCTGCGCTTGAAATTATCTCTGTTCGCGTTACCACTGTCATTTGCCATAGACAATTTTTTTTTTTTCTCTCTGACTACTTCTATTTTATCGTATAACCTTCATTTTTCTGTTCTCACCTTTCCAAAATCCTCGTCGCCAGATTGTAATATCGTGTCTGTCTCTGTCGATCGTCGGAACATGAATGCCCGCTGCACTTGACAAGCTTTAGTTCCTGTCTGATCCCGTTGTCACATCTGTCACACGTTGACATTAGTGCAGGGTTGATGCAGAATGATGCATGCACAAGGTTGATATACTACAATCATCATCATCATCAGGAAATCGACTTCAAAACTATCGAAGACTGGAAGGAGCTCCCAGTTTCATGTTCTTCAAAATTGACGCCTCTGAGAGGGCTACAATGGTATATATTAGAGTCGAAACAAATATTTAACCATCTCGATCTTCCTTTCCAGGAATCCTAAGAAAACGTACAAGTCGCGGAAGGCTCTTGAGGCGGAGAGGAAGCAAAGCCTCATGCTGGCCGCAAAACTTCATAGAATGAAGAACACAAGCAAACGGGTTCGGCAGATCAGGCCATTTCAGGAAATTTTCACCACAGAACTATTACATTCGACAGCGATCACTTTGCAAAACTCCACCCTTTCTACTTCCATGAGTTCCCTCTCAACCGTCTCAATTAATATTCCGGTTTGTAAACTACGATACACAATTCGGAGGACATCGACTGCAAAACTTTAGAAGACTGGAAGGAGCTATTGGTACAGCGTTTGAAGCCTGGTACAGCGTTAAAGCGTATGGCATTGACCCAAGTAAAAAATATGTAAGGCGGGTTATAGCAACGGTCCAACTGGGTGATTTCGACTACGAGAAACTTAACGAAAGCGTAACTGAAGTATTACAACAACACGCGCTCAACGGCAGAATCCGGGAAACGGGTCGCAAGATTCTGCCTAACGGCACTTGTGGAAAAGATTCGGAAACCGATAGACAATTCGGAGGATCATCATCATCATTATCATCATCATCATCAGGAAATCGACCTCAAAACTATCGAAGACTGGAAGGAGCCCCCAGTTTCATGTTCTTCAAAATTGACGCCTCTGAGAGGGCTACAATGGTATATATTAGAATCAAAACAAATATTTAACCATCTCGATCTTCCTTTCCAGGAATCCTAAGAAAACGTACAAGTCGCGGAAGGCTCTTGAGGCGGAGAGGAAGCAAAGCCTCATGCTGGCCGCAAAACTTCATAGAATGAAGAACACAAGCAAACGGATTGGTCAGATCAGGCCGTTTCAGGAAATTTTCACCACAGAACCATTACATTCGACAGCGATCACTTTGCAAAACTCCACTCTTTCTACTTCCATGAGTTCCTTCTCAATCGTCTCAATTAATATTCCGGTTTGTAAACCGATAGACAATTCGGAGGACATCGACTGCAAAACTTTCGAAGACTGGAAGGAGCTATTGGTACAGCGTTTGAAGCCTGGTACAGCGTTTGAAGCTTATGTCATTGACCCAAGTAAAAAATATGTAAGGCGGGTTATAGCAACGGTCCAACTGGGTGATTTCGACTACGAGAAACTTAACGAAAGCGTAACTGAAGTAATACAACAACACGCGCTCAACGGCAAAATGCGGGAAACGGGTCGCAAGATTCTGCCTAACGGCACTTGTGGAAAAGATTCGGAAACCGATAGACAATTTGGAGGATCATCATCATCATCATCAGGAAATCGACCTCAAAACTATCGAAGACTAGAAGGAGCTCCCAGTTTCATGTTCTTCAAAATTGACGCCTCTGAGAGGGCTACAATGGTATATATTAGAATCAAAACAAATATTTAACCATCTCGATCTTCCTTTCCAGGAATCCTAAGAAAACGTGCAAGTGGCGGAAGGCTCTTGAGGCAGAGAGAAAGAGAAGCCTCATGCTGGCCGAAAACTTCATAGAATGAAGAACACAAGCAAACGGATTCGGCAGGTCAGGCCGTCTCAGAAAATTTTCAAGAGGAACCAACAACCGCATGGAGTATTCGGTATTCGGTGCTAATGTGACAAGGTTCTAGGTAGTTGTTCAAAACGAGTGAGCCACGCTATATTCAAGAAATGTGGTCGATTGTAAAAAAAAAAAAAGCGTTGGGAACGGATTTACTCTCTTCAGAGGCAAATAGAAACCAGGCGTTATTGCCCGCACGAAAATCATTAGAGAAGGCAATAAGAGTAGACAGGGAGGAAAATTTAAAGGAGAAAATGCAAAAAAACGGGTGGTCAAGAAACCGGAAAAGTTAAAAGATATGGTACTCTTTCATATCTATCAGTAGACAATAAAAGTAGACAGGGAAGAAAATTGTGCGGAGTAAAGGCCAAAACAGGGGCTCAAAAAGCCGGAAAAGTTATAAGATATGGTATTGTTTCATATCTATCAGTAGAGTAGGGGAAGGGGTGAATGTAGAGAATAGAACTTGGAGAGTAACGAAACTTGGAGAGTAACGAAAAAAAGAGAATGTATGCCGTGAGGTAATGTAGAGAATAGAATAGCCCGGCAAGCAAAGAGAGTGTACTTTCGTAGGCGAAGGGTACGTTGCGGTAGGCTGAAACGTGGGGAAGCGCGGTGAGGTGAGCAAAAGTTTGCCTACACGAGAGAGAATCGAAAGATGAGTTGAATTGTGCAGGAGAAATACAGATGAAAAGCGTACTTTTGGCCGATCGGCGCGAGTAAAAAACTGCCAAAGCAGGCTTTGCCGCGCAGTCTAATTTTCTAACTTGTCCAGTCTGTGAACTTACAGTTCGGTCGCGCGTTTTAAACAGTAAAAATTGTGATTTTGTGTTGGTGTTTTCCGAAAGAAGAACAAATGACCATCTTCAGGTTGACTTACGAAGCCCCAGCACGTTTGATTCAAGATCCGTACTGGAATTTACTCCAGCGGAAGTGGTGGAAAAAATAAGTGTTGGTGTTTTACGCCAGAAGCAACTAGCATCAACCCCGTGAAATGTGCATTTCCAAATGAGTTTTGCTATCCGATTGAATAAACGGATAACAATTCAAAACAAAAAGTATCCTTTTGTTTTTTTGTTTTGTCTTCTGGCATACCCAAAATAACGAAAGAAACGACCGCGCAAAGCGCGAACCGGTAGAAAGAGCCTAAGCAAGCGAGAGAGTATTTCCAGAGAGCACGCTGTAAAAGCTCACTCTAGCCCGAAAAAGTAGTACTTTCGTAAGTTAGAACTTTCTCTCTCGTTTTTTTGCAAGCCGGGGAGTAACGAAAAATGAGAATGTATCATGAAAGGATTAGCTATCAACACAAGAGAGGCACAAGAGAGAATCTTAAGATCCTGAGTTACAAAAAAGAGGGTTCGTTTGGTGAGAGGATTGAGCGACGATCAGCAAGAGAAAGCGAAAGGACGGCCAGTTTTTGGACGGACGTGTAAGACAGCGGTCTGAACATTTGGATTTGTAATCAAATATATAAAAAAAAAGAAAAGAAATCTGCTTCTAAACTGCTTCTAATCGGAATGGCGGGTGTACGCAGGAAACCGGGCAAAAGTCACGACACGAACCTGTCCGTGTTGCAGTTCTATCTGCAAGTATGGGTCCATCAGGGGTGGGATGGGGAAATTCCTCCTGATGCATCGCTTCGTCGCGGTGTTTTGTTCGCGATGTTGTGCTACCGCTTGCAAGTATAGACTCGCGGAGAGGAGCACTGGGGTAGCACTTTCATCGCCCGGGCGTTTTGTATGGAAAACGTTGCACCTAAACCCGCCGTCGCGCAACTTTGTTCGTCGGGTGTCCAACCTATTAGAGGGGAATATGGATCAATTGGTTAAAATCTTTTTATAACTAGTATTGTTACTTACTTGTGTTGGTGTTTGCTGCTTCTGAGGCTCGAACTGCTTGGGACAAGAAGAGGTATGTTGTTGTCGGCTCACCAAATCACATGAGCCACGCTCCGCTTCGACGATTGGTAGCTTAATTGCCAATATCTACACTGGGCCCAAAGTTAATCCGGACGCTCAAAAAATGAGCATGCGTCCGACTTTGTGGTCGATTTTAGAGTACTTAGAATTGATAACAATGGTTTTTGTTCATTGCATCTTCTTGGTGCACCTTCCTACGAAGTACGTGCAAAAAGAACGGTGAAAAAAATCGTACCCAAACGGCGTAATAAACAATAGAGTAGAAAAAGTCAGAATTTTGACGGCCAATCGCAAAGTCGGACAGTTATATTTCATCGTATTTTTGTTAGCTAAAGTGGTGTGTAAGTTAGTTTCGACACTTGATATTTGTTATTATCGATGCAGACAACTCTTGGGCATCGTTAGAAGCACTCGGATGACTCGATTTATTATATTATTGAAGTTTTTATTAAAATATACTTCACACCACTTTGCTGGAACGAAACATCATCATTTACCCATCATAACGATGGAAAAAGATGTCAAAACATATGAAATTAGACTTACATAAGCAAAATGACAGATTCAGACATCATTAAAAAGTATAAAACTTAAAAAAGTATCATAAAATCATCAAAGAACTGCTCTTTGCAGCACACAATTCGGGAAAGGGGAGGAAGAAAAAATCGATTCAACCCTTTTTCTACTTTACTACTTAAAAGAAACTTTACTAAAAGTGTTTGTTAAGTGCTCTAACTATAAGGAACTATTTACACTGGAATGGGCTGCATGCCAGAACCCCGGGAAAGAAATTATTAATATCGGAGAAAAATGGAAAACTACGATTCTGTTGCTAGAACTGATATCGATAAATATAATGATTCTAGGAACAAATTATATCATTCTACGTCGAAAAGATAGTTAAAGTTAAACAATCATGATATTTTGTGCAAGTCCTGTTTACAGTTGACACAAAAATTCGCAATTTTTCCTCAGATAGAAGGCGATACATATGGTGCGTTCGAGTGAAAGGGTTTCACCAAAACTGTCCGAGTTGTTGAAGGTTCCTAAATAATATGAGAGTGCATGTAGGCTAAAGGAGTTGGAAAATTACATAATATTAGGCGAGTAGATGAGAATTAGTAGACTGGCAATAGTAATTGGGTTACATCAAATGGTTTTTTGAATCATTCTACCTTCCCTCTCCTGAATTGTGTACTGCAAAGAGCAGTTCTTTGGTGATTTTATGATACTTTTTCAAGTGTTATACTTTTTAATGATGCCTGAATCTGTCATTTTGCTTATGTAAGTCTAATTTCATATGTTTTGACATCTTTTTCCATCGTTATGATGGGTAAATGATGATGTTTCGTTCCAGCAAAGTGGTGTGAAGTATATTTTAATAAAAACTTCAATAATATAATAAATCGAGTCATCCGAGTGCTTCTAACGATGCCCAAGAGTTGTCTGCATCGATAATAACAAATATCAAGTGTCGAAACTAACTTACACACCACTTTAGCTAACAAAAATACGATGAAATATAACTGTCCGACTTTGCGATTGGCCGCCAAAATTCTGACTTTTTCTACTCTATTGTTTATTACGCCGTTTGGGTACGATTTTTTTCACCGTTCTTTTTGCACGTATTTCGTAGGAAGGTGCACCAAGAAGATGCAATGAACAAAAACCATTGTTATCAATTCTAAGTACTCTAAAATCGACCACAAAGTCGGACGCATGCTCATTTTTTGAGCGTCCGGATTAACTTTGGGCCCAGTGTATCAACAAACATTTTCAGCAGGTGATGGCTGACCACAGTTATTCCTTGGCACAACGAAAAGCACCAGTCGGCTGTAAAAGTAGCCGCAATGTATCTGTATGTATCTGTATGCTGATGCACTGCTTTTGCTTTGATTCATTATATGCTGCCGCCAAACGATTAAATCTTTCTTTTTGATCTTGTTTTTGCAGGTGCGTCTTGTGGATCAACATTTGGTTGCTTGCTTTGGGTAATTCCGTGGAGATGAATGTCGGCGCATCACTTGGTGGAGCATCATTTTCATTGTGTGTTTCATTGATTTGGCTACTTTTCCAACCGAATGGTGCTTTTCATAATTCCATGGAATGATTGTGGATTGAAAACTGAAAAGTGATTTGCTATTGGGTTTTTTTAACTACACTATTGTGATTTCCATTTTGTTTATTGGTTTCTCTAGTGTTTATGTATACTAATAATCGATATTTCTTTTATGTGTAGAATTGTTTTAAAGTCAAATTCTAATTAAAATGAATCGATATCGTTATGGAACGAAAAACCAATATTTTGTATTTATTGTTTATGTTGGATGCCCATATATGTTACATGTTTATATTATTCTTTCGATTGATTAGTCGTTTCTTAACTTACTCCACTAATGAATGAGATAAACGTATAAATAGATGTTGACCCTCCTCATCTACTTGAATGGCCGCAAGCTTGTATTTTATTTCCCTGGCATTGGTTCCACTCAGTGAGGTAAACAAACCTAGCCAAACATTTAGGCCAGTAGGTTCACATAGATTAACAAACGCCCTTCAAAACTAATGTGTGGGAATTCAAATTATATTCGCCTTCGGCAGTACACTTTAAACAACCATGTTTTTCATTGAAGTTTGTCACACCTGAAAACGGACGTAACAAAGATGAGTAAAGTAACAATTAGAGAGAATGAAAGTCTTACCTTTAATAAATGCTCGTGCCGCTGCATCAGCTATAATTGCACGAACTTTTATCTCATGTTGCACTTCGTTGATGATGGCTCCGTAATCAAAGTCGTTAAGCTCCTGCACACATGTCTTAGGAACTCTTCGACCCTTAGCGGCTTTGACGAGCCGCTGAAGATTGCCACCGAGCCACTTGTGGTAGCTCATGGATGTTCATAAGAATCGGCCAAAACGTGTCCAGGCCACGTCTGTGTAGTGGCAACCCATCGATAGATAAATTTAGAGATATCGACATTTCACATTGCTAGAAATAAATAATAATTCAACATCACGATACGTGTTAGCGCATTCGACTAGTATTTCAATCATCTTACCTGAATCGTTTGGACAAACTACATAGGATGGATTTGTGCCAATATCGACCACCATTCACTGCAATAATGTTCGCGACGGTCCTATTAGTTTTCAAAAGAGTACAATCGTTCTTCGGCAGCTGATTCTCTCGTAAAATATCTAACATCTTGTTCACAATCGAATGAAACAGATTTTGAACAACTGCCAAAAACCTTATACATTCCTCCATCGTCGTGTTGCCTTACTTCAAAGTGCTTCCACCAAAGCTATCTACACTGCTCACGTTATCCGGTACACCATCGATTCTTGAGACTTTGTCTTGACCGTGATCGTCTCCAGAACGCGTTTTTTCTTCCGAGGTCTTCTTCGACAACTAGATCGTAGACGATCAAAGAATCATCATTAATCTCTAGCTGACCCACACTGGTACTAGGAGCTTCTAAAATAAATAATTATTTATTTAAATTTCGGATTCAAATATTGAGCAGCACAAGCACAAACACTTACGATCCATTCCACAAGAATGTTGGCTCTCCTGATCAAATCTTTTCCCATTCACTTTGTACAAATTACCTGAACGCTTAAGCTGCCCTAGAAAGTTGTTTTTGTATGCCATTTTCACTAGTTATGGACACCACTTTTGATAAAATCAAAATTTCCGAAGTGCTGGAAGCTTGCAACGTTGCTTCCGATTTTGTTTACAAATTTGTGTGATGCGGTGGAAAGGGAGAGGCACAGTGGAATTGCTTCCTTAGTCGTGCGCTCTCGCTCTCGCACATGGTATAAACATTGAATGTTCCAAAGATGACAGCTCGTGGTTACCTGGGTACCTGGGTTAGGATTCGAGGGGAGTGAGAGATATTTGAACCATGGATGCCATAGGGGGTGAAGCAAGAAGACGGTGGGTGAAGAGTAGCTAGCAGTTGTGTGCAAGCAGCAGTTTGTTGGGTAGGGTGGGTAAAACAGTCAGTGAAACGGGTGGAAATTGTAAGCAAGCACTCATTTTGTACCGCGGGGTCGCAAGTGTGCAAGTGTTATGTGTAGTGCAGTGGTGGGGCATCCCTGGTGGCAAAATCATCATGCTTTCTCGTTCTGTCGGTATCAATTGTCATTTGGACAGAACGAGAGAGCATGTTGATTTTGCCACCGGGGATGATAACCATCACTACACAGGGTACTCGGGCTATTACTGCAGTTTATAAACGTTGAACGGAGAACCCCCGGTTTTTGAACGAATATCAACTCATCGCGAGGTTAAGCACGCAAAATGTTATTTGGGTAACGATTGAACATTTTTACATAAGATATTGTTTTGCTGTTATTAGTAATATAAAATACATGATTTGTTGATCACAACTATTGTATTGTAACAAAAACATTTCGCTGAGAATGACATTTTACATAAAATACACGTTTTTAATATTAAAATGGCGAAATCAATAGTACTCGCATATCAGTCCCATCCTATTGCTTAGTTTGCACGAAGCGGAAAACTCTGCAAACACAGGCGAAAATATCATTTTTTCTGTCACTTTTTTTCGCTTCGTGTAGACGTTCCTATTCGTGAGCCGATGCAGATGTAAGCGCATTCAATGTTGATTTGATTGTTTAACTGTAAAAAAAACAGCACAGAGGTACTGTGCACACCGAAATCTAATCAACAACCACTGTACATCATCACAAACAACTATTTTCCATCCACCGGCACTCTATTCCAGGTGCGCAAATTTTTGCAAAGCTATTTTTCACTCGCCGACCGAAAAACACATTTGCGCACATTCTGAAGGGCACGGTAAACGAAGCGTAATCGCTGGTCTCTCGTGTATCGTCGATATTCAGGCCAAGCGTCATCTTTGCTTTGTTTATGTTTTGCAATTTGGTAAAAATGGCAATATTTCTTGAAGCTACTGCTATTATTTTGTTGTTTATTGTTAAAAATACAAAAACTACGCTAAATTATCATAGAAATTTGATAAATAATCACGGATGAATGAACTATTGATTCGTTTGGTTACGTACTGACAAGATTACGCATGCGATTATAGGGTAGGTGAGCCAAAAGGTTCGGGTTTTCATTCCATACGGATATTTGCACTTTAACAGTGTATAATTCGTTAAAAGCACTTGAATTACAACCATTTGTTGATTATTTTAATTATTTTATATTACAAAATTGTTGAAGTTTCAATAACTAGGACTTTTCTTTAATTTAAGCAAAGTAATCATACTGTAATAGTGTATATGGGACTGTTATGCGGGTACTTTCAATATGGGACGCAGTCAACTGGGTATTTTTTTCACATTAGGATGCACTAAATGGCCACTTTGAGATTTGTTTTGGAAAATATATTGAACATGAACATTAGTTATGGGGCTAACTCAAAAGTGATGAAAAGTCAAATGGGACTGATATGCGAGTATGGGCAGTTTAGCGACTGCTAAAACGAAACGACGATTTCATGATAACCCCAGATTTGTCACAATTTTAATCGGTATGGGTAAGAAGGAAAAAAATCATCCCAGAACATTCTACATCGTATATTTGATTTGATTTTATGGAAAATGCAATTTTTACAAATCTTTCCATTTTCCGGCTGTTCCTTAGAGAATGTAAAGGTTGTCTTTTTTTTTAAACCTTCCATGAATAAAAACGAACAAATAATCTGATTCCATCGTCAAGATTGGTTCAGCCGATTTTGAGTTTTAGTGTTAAAAACAAACAAACACTCAAAAAAAAAGCTTTTTTCCTAAAATAATAGAAACTTATAAATTCTATTATTTTAGCAAAAAGCATTTTTCAAGTTTACTGAGTTTCTGGATTTTATTTTATTTTATTTTATTATTTTATTATTGTAATTATATAAAGATTTTTTCCCAAGTGTCCAACTTTACGTTTGGCTGGCAAAATTATAACATTTTGCACTTTTTCGATCATTGCGCCGCTTGGTGATCGATTTTGACTCTCTCTTTTTGCACAAGCTTCGTAGAAAGATAGACAAAAAAGATGTGATAGGCGAAATTCATTGTTATCAATCCTTCTTCTTCTTTTTCTACTTGGCGTAACGACCTCTTGTTCATGCCTGCCCCGTTAAGGGCTTACGAGACTTGTTTCCCCGTTCTACGTGGCTAGTCAGTCCTCTCATACAGGGGAGTTATCAATTCTAAGTACCCTAAAATTGATCGCAAAGCCAGACAAGTGTTCTTTTTTCGACCGTCCAACTTACCGATTGGCACACTGTATGTTTGCATGATGATCATCACTACATAGGGTACTCGGGGGCCGCCATTACCACGGTGGCAAAATCAGCATGCTTTCTCGTTCTGTCCAATTGGCAATTGATACCGACAGACAAGAAAGCATGATGATTTAGCCACCGGGTCCCCGGTCCCCGCGGGGACGCAACTCATTTTCTGCCACATCAATAAATTGATTCATACAGTTCTTCTTCTTCTTCTTCTTGGCGTAACGTCCTCTTGGTCATGCCTGCCCGTTAAGGGCTTACGAGACTTGTTTCCCTGTTGTACGTGTATAGTCAGTCCTCTCGTACAGAGGAGGGTCCGGTCCCGGTTGGGATTCGAACCCACGCCGTCGAGGTGGTGAGCCTCGGCGCTCATGCGCCGATTTTCTAACCGGCGCTACCGCTCGGCTGTCGCGGACCCCCTATTAGAACATATTGATCAACTTAAATAATCTTTCTAAGTGTTTGATCTCGAATGGTAGATCGATTTTAATTTATCCTTTAACACCATTTGGGCCACCATTTGTATGTGAATCTCAAATCTTTTTTGTTTTCAAATATTCGCAAATACTCTTAACCGACGTTTCATCAATCAAATTGTTTTCCTCGAAGTATTCAAGCTTTTCTTTTACATCTAAACATGAATTTTGAAACATCTCCATCAAAACACGCATGCGTTCATCCACGGAGAGATGTTTCGTAGATTCACACTTCCGTTTGAAAATCTCTTTGGCAACATCTTTGTTGTTATTCGTTGCGTAATGAAAGATGCTCTTCCCTCTGGAATCCAATGTATCATAACAATTTATTGGATATTTGTCCACCATACAATTGAATATTTGAAGTTTCTCGGCAGTCTTCGTTTGATTGCTCACACAATAGAAGAATGCATTCCAAACGTATTCATTTTCGTTCTTGTCCAGTACTTTGAAGTCATAATGCTCAATCAAGCATTTCGTCAATATAAACCAACCCTTCACGATAGCGATGTGCAAGAGATTTCGAGACGTTGTTTTAGAAATGAAGTTCAAATCTCCATTTGTTTTCAAATATTTGCAAATGCTCTTAACCGATGTTTCATCAACCAAATTGTTTTCTTCAAAGAATTCTAGCTTTCCTATTACGTTCAAATTTGATGTTTGTAACATCTCCATCAAAACGCGCGTGCGTTCATCCACTGAAAGATTCTTCACAGATTGACACTTCCGTTTGAAAATCTCTTTGGCAACATCTTTGTTGTTCAACGTTGCATAATAAAAGATGCTCTTTCCTCTATAATCCAATAAATCAAAACAATTTATTGGATATTTGTCCACCATATAATTGAATATTTGAAGTTTTCCGGCAGTCTTCGTTTTGTCACTCACACAGTAGAAGAATGCATTCCAATCGTCATCTTTTTCGTTCTTTTCCTCTACTTTGAATTCATAACGCTCAATCAAGCATTTCGTCAATATAAACCAACCCTCCATGACAGCGATGTGTAAAAGATTTCGACCCGTTTTTTCAGAAGAGAAGCTCAAATCTCCATTTGTTTTCAAACATTTGCAAATGCTCTTAACCGATGTTTCATCAATCAAATTGTTTTCTTCAAAGAATTCTAGTGTTTTTTTTACATCTAAACATGAATTTTGTAACATCTCCATCAAAACACGCGGCCGTTCACCCACGGAAAGATGTTTCGTAGATTCACACTTCCGTTTGAAAATCTCTTTGGCTACATCTTCGTTGCTCATCGTTGCATAATAAAAGATGCTCTTCCCTCTGGAATCCAATGCATCAAAACAAGTTATTGGATATTTGTCCACCATATAATTGAATATTTGAAGTTTTTCGGCAGTCTTCGTTGTATTACTCACACAATAGAAGAATGCATTCCGATCGTATTCTTTTTCGTTCTTGTCCTCTACTTTGAAGTCATAATGCTCAACCAAGCATTTCGTCAATATAAACCAACCCATCAGGATAGCGATGTGCAAGAGATTTCGACACGTTTTTTCACATGTGTAGCTCAAATCTCCATTTGTTTTGAAATATTCGCAAATTCTCTTAACCGATGTGTCATCAATCAAATTGTTTTCCTCAAAATATCGAAGCTTTTCCACTACGGTCAAGTATGAAAGATGTAACATCTCCATCAAAACACGCGTGCGTTCATCCACGGAAAGATGTTTCGTAGATTCACACTTCCGTTTGAAAATCTCTTTGGCAACATCTTTGTTATTAATCCTTACATAAGAAAATAAGCTCCTCCCTCTAGAATCCAATGTATCATAACAATTTATTGGATATTTGTCCGCCATGTAATTGAATATTTGAAGTTTTTCGGCAGTCTTCGTTCCACCCAAACAGTAGAAGAATGCATTCCAATCGTATTCTTTTTCGTTCTTTTCCTCTACTTTGAATTCATAATGCTCAATCAAGCATTTCGTCAATATAAACCAACCCTTCATGATAGCGACGTGCAAAAGATTTCGAGACGTTGTTTTAGAAATGAAGCTCAAATCTCCATTTGTTTTCAAATATTCGCAAATGCTCTTAACCGATGTTTCATCAATCATATTGTTTTCTTCAAAGAATTCTAGCTTTCCTATTACGTTCAAATTTGAATTTTGTAAAATCTCCATCAAAACACGCGTGCGTTCATCCACGGAAAGATGTTTCGTAGATTCACTCTTCCGTTTGAAAATCTCTTTGGCAACATCTTTGTTATTAATCCTTACATAAGAAAATAAGCTCCTCCCTCTAGAATCCAATGTATCATAACAATTTATTGGATATTTGTCCGCCATGTAATTGAATATTTGAAGTTTTTCGGCAGTCTTCGTTCCACCCAAACAGTAGAAGAATGCATTCCAATCGTATTCTTTTTCGTTCTTTTCCTCTACTTTGAATTCATAATGCTCAATCAAGCATTTCGTCAATATAAACCAACCCTCCATGACAGCGATGTGCAATAGATTTCGGCCGGATTTTTCAGAAGTGAAGCTCAAATCTCCATTTGTTTTCAAATATTCGCAAATGCTCTTAACCGATGTTTCATCAATCAAATCGTTTTCTTCAAAGTATCGTAGCTTTCCTATTACGTTCAAAGTTGAATTTTGCATCAAAACACGCGTGCGTTCATCCACGGAAAGATGTTTCGTAGATTCACACTTCCGTTTGAAAATCTCTTTGGCAACATCTTTGTTGTTCATCGTTGCATAATAAAAGATGCTCTTCCCTCTGGAATCCAATGCATCAAAACAAGTTATTGGATATTTGTCCACCATATAATTGAATATTTGAAGTTTCTCGGCATTGTTCGTTTCGTCACTCACACAATAGAAGAATGCATTCCAATCGTATTCTTTTTCGTTCTTTTCCTCTACTTTGAATTCATAATGCTCAATCAAGCATTTCGTCAATATAAACCAACCCTCCATGACAGCGATGTGCAATAGATTTTGGCCGGATTTTTCAGAAGTGAAGCTCAAATCTCCATTTGTTTTCAAATATTCGCAAATGATCTTAACCGACGTTTCATCAATCAAAATTTTTTCTTCAAAGAATTCTAATTTTTCTTTTACATCTAAACATGAATTTTGTAACATCTCCATAAAAAAACGCGGGCGTTCATCCACGGAAAGATGTTTCGTAGATTCACACTTCCGTTTGAAAATCTCTTTGGCAACATCTTTGTTGTTCATCGTTGCCTGATGAAAGATGCTCTTCCCTCTGGAATCCAATGCATCAAAACAATTTATTGGATATTTGTCCACCATATAATTGAATATTTGAAGTTTCTCGACAGTCTTCGTTTTGTCACTCACACAGTAGAAGAATGCATTCCAATCGTATTCTTTTTCGTTCTTGTACTCTACTTTGAATTCATAATGCTCAATCAAGCATTTCATCAATATAAACCAACCCTCCACGATAGCGATGTGCAAGAGATTTCGACACGTAGTTTCAGAAGTGAAGCTCAAATCTCCATTTGTTTTCAAATATTCGCAAATGATTTTAACCGACGTTTCAACAATCAGATTGTTTTCCTCAAAGTACTGTAGCTTTTCTTTTACATCTAAACATGAGTTCTGTAGTATCTCCATCAAAACAGGTATGCGTTCATCCACGGAAAAATGTTTCGTAGATTCACATTTCCATTTGAAAATCTCTTTGGCAACATCTTTGTTGTTATTCGTTGCCTGATGAAAGATGCTCTTCCCTCTAGAATCCAATGTATCAAAACAATTTAATGGATGTTTGTCAACCATACAATTCAATATTTTACGTTTTGCAGCAATCTTCGTTTCGTTATTCACACCATAGAAGAGTTCATTCCAACGATCGTCTTTTTCATTTTTGTCCAATACTTTGAAGTCATAATGCTCAATCAAGCATTTCGCCAATATTAACCAACCCTCCATGACAGCGATGTGCAAGAGATTTCGACCCGTTGCTTTAACAGTGAAGTTCAAATCTCCATTTGTTTTAAAATATTCGCAAATGCTCTTAACCGACGTTTCATCAATCAAACTGTTTTTTTCGAAGTATTCTAGCTTTTCTGTTACATCTAAACTCGAGTTTCGTAACAACTCCAATAAAACAGACAACCGTTGATTCACGGAAAGATGTTTCGTAGATTCACACTTCCGTTTGAAAATCTCTTTGGCAACATCTTTGTTGTTATTCGTTGCATAATAAAAGATGCTCTTCCTTCTTGAATCCAATGTATCAAAACAAATTATTGGATATTTGTCCACCATATAATTGAATATTTGAAGTTTCTCAGCAGTCTTCGTTTCGTTACCCAAACAGTAGAAGAATGCATTCCAATCGTATTCTTTTTCGTTCTTTTCCTCTACTTTGAAGTCATAATGCTCAATCAAGCATTTCGTCAATATTAACCAACCCTCCATGACAGCGATGTGTAAAAGGTTTCGACCCGTTGGTTTAACAGTGAAGCTCAGATCTCCATTTGTTTTCAAATATTCGCAAATGCTCTTAACCGATGTGTCATTAATCAAATTGTTTTCCTCAAAATATCGAAGCTTTTCCACTACGGTCAAGTATGAAAGATGTAACATCTCCATCAAAACACGCGTGCGTTCATCCACGGAAAGATTTTTCGTAGATTCACATTTCCGCTTGAACATTTCTTTGGCAACATCGTTGTTGTTATTCGTTGCATAGAAAAAGATGCTCTTCCTTCTTGAATCCAATGAATCAAAACAATTTATTGAATATTTGTCCACCATATAATTGAATATTTGAAGTTTTTCGGCAGTCTTCGTTTTATTCCTCACACAGTAGAAGAGTGCATTCCAATCGTATTCTTTTTTGTTCTTGTCCTCTACTTTGAAGTCATAATGCTCAATCAAACATTTTGTCAATATTAACCAACCCTCCATGATAGCGATGTGTAAAAGGTTTTGATCCATTGGTTTAACAGTGAAGCTCAGATCTCCATTTGTTTTCAAATATTCGCAAATGCTCTTAACCGATGTGTCATTAATCAAATTGTTTTCCTCAAAATATCGAAGCTTTTCCACTACGGTCAAGTATGAAAGATGTAACATCTCCATCAAAACACGCGTGCGTTCATCCACGGAAAGATTTTTCGTAGATTCACATTTCCGCTTGAACATTTCTTTGGCAACATCGTTGTTGTTATTCGTTGCATAGAAAAAGATGCTCTTCCTTCTTGAATCCAATGAATCAAAACAATTTATTGAATATTTGTCCACCATATAATTGAATATTTGAAGTTTTTCGGCAGTCTTCGTTTTATTCCTCACACAGTAGAAGAGTGCATTCCAATCGTATTCTTTTTTGTTCTTGTCCTCTACTTTGAAGTCATAATGCTCAATCAAACATTTTGTCAATATTAACCAACCCTCCATGATAGCGATGTGTAAAAGGTTTTGATCCGTTGGTTTAACAGTGAAGCTCAGATCTCCATTTGTTTTCAAATATTCGCAAATGCTCTTAACCGATGTGTCATTAATCAAATTGTTTTCCTCAAAATATCGAAGCTTTTCCACTACGCTCAAGTATGAAAGATGTAACATCTCCATCAAAACACGCGTGCGTTCATCCACGGAAAGATTTTTCGTAGATTCACATTTCCGCTTGAACATTTCTTTGGCAACATCGTTGTTGTTATTCGTTGCATAGAAAAAGATGCTTTCCCCTCTAGAATCCAATGAATCAAAACAATTTATTGGATATTTGTCCACCATATAATTGAATATTTGAAGTTTTTCGGCAGTCTTCGTTGTATTACTCACACAATAGAAGAATGCATTCCGATCGTATTCTTTTTCGTTCTTGTCCTCTACTTTGAAGTCATAATGCTCAATCAAACATTTTGTCAATATTAACCAACCCTCCTTGATAGCGATGTGTAAAAGGTTTCGATCCATTGGTTTAACAGTGAAGCTCAGATCTCCATTTGTTTTCAAATATTCGCAAATGCTCTTAACCGATGTTTCATCAATCACGTTGTTTTCTTCAAAGAATTCTAATTTTTCTTTTACATCTAAACATGAATTTTGTAACATCTCCATCAAAATACGCGGGCGTTCATCCACGGAAAGATGTTTCGTAGATTCACACTTCCGTTTGAAAATCTCTTTGGCAACATCTTTGTTGTTCATCGTTGCATAATAAAAGATGCTCTTCCCTCCATAATCCAATGTATCAAAACAATTTATTGGATATTTGTCCACCATATAATTGAATATTTGAAGCTTCTCGGCAGTCTTCGTTCGACCCAAACAGTAGAAGAATGCATTCCAATCTAATTCTTTTTCGTTCTTTTCCTCTACTTTGAATTCATAATGCTCAATCAAGCATTTCGTCAATATAAACCAACCCTCCAAGATAGCGATTTGCAAGAGATTTCGACCCAATTTTTCAGAAGTGAAGCTCAAATCTCCATTTGTTTTGAAATATTCGCAAATTCTCTTAACCGACGTTTCATCAATCAAATCGTTTTCTTCAAAGTATTCTAGCTTTTCTGTTACATCCAAACACGAGTTTCGTAACAACTCCAATAAAACAGACAACCGTTGATTCACGGAAAGATGTTTCGCAGATTCACACTTCCGTTTGAAAATCTCTTTGGCAACATCTTTGTTGTTCATCGTTGCATAATAAAAGATGCTCTTCCCTCTGGAATCCAATGCATCAAAACAAGTTATTGGATATTTGTCCGCCATATAATTGAATATTTGAAGTTTCTCGGCATTGTTCGTTTCGTCACTCACACAATAGAAGAATGCATTCCAATCGTATTCTTTTTCGTTCTTTTCCTCTACTTTGAATTCATAATGCTCAATCAAGCATTTCGTCAATATAAACCAACCCGCTATTATAGCGATGTGCAAAAGATTTCGCTCCATTTCTTCATAGGTGAAGCTCAAAACTCCATTTGTTTTCAAATATTCGCAAATTCTCTTAACCGACGTTTCATCGATCAAATTGTTTTTCTCAAAGTATTCTAGCTTTTCGACTATAAAGTTTGAATTTTGTAACATTTCCATCAAAATAGGTGTGCGTTCACCCACGGAAAGAGTCTTCGCAGATTCACACTTCCGCTTGAAAATCTCTTTGGCAACATCTTTGTTGTTATTCGTTGCATAATGAAAGATGCTCTTCCCTCTAGAATCCAATGTATCAAAACAAGTTAGTGGATATTTGTCCACCATATAATTGAATATTTGAAGTTTCTCGGCAGTCTTCGTTTCGTTACCCACACAGTAGAAGAATGCATTCCAATTGTCATCTTTTTCGTTCTTTTCCTCTACTTTGAAGTCGTAATGCTCAATCAAGCATTTCGTCAATATAAACCAACCCTCCATGACAGCGATGTGTAAAAGATTTCGACCCTTTTTTTCAGAAGAGAAGCTCAAATCTCCATTTGTTTTCAAATATTCGCAAATGCTCTTAACCGATGTTTCATCAACCAAATCGTTTTCCTCAAAGTACTGTAGCTTTTCTTTTACGTCTAAACATGAGTTTCGTAACATCTCCATCAAATCAGTTATTCGCTTTTCGAAAGAATCATTGTTTGTAGATTCACACTCGCGTTTGAATATCTCTTTGGCAACATCTGTGTAGTTAATCGTTGCATAGTAAAAGATGCTCTTTCTCTGCGAATCCAAATAATTAAAACAATCGAATGGTCGTTTTCTCAGCATATATCTGAAGATTTTTGTGCTTATAATCTTATAACTTGTCTTTGAAACCGAATAGAAAAGGGCATTCCTGTAATTTTCCTCTTCATTAACAAAACCAAAATCATCCGCAAGACATTGAACTAACGTAAACCAGCTATTCGATATTGCTATGAGTAAAAGATTTCTGTTCATTCGATCAGTGTATGCTAGTACTTCATTTTTCTTCAAAGCATTGCAAATCTTTTTGCATGAAACTGCATCTTCCAGATATACGTTCGAAACATATTTTAACATTTCTTCGGAATTAAAACCTGACATTTTAAGAAGATTAACCAAACGATTCATCTGTTCTGCATTCAGATATTTTAGATGTGTGCGAAATTCTTGCTCAATTATGTAGTGAAAAATAAGTGGATTATGTTTTGCCGCATAATACAAAACACTCTTCTCTTTAGAATCTTTTTCACGGAAGCAATCATATTCAGGATTTTTCTTCGTCATGTATTTGAAGATATCCGTTCGATAACAAGTAAAAGTAGTAACGCAATAGAAAAAGGCGTTCCAGTAATTTTCTGTAGCATCGCTCTCAGTCGCATTGAATCTATAATGCTCAATTAAACATTTTACCATATTCAAATGACCAAATTTCACAGCAAAATGCAAAAGGGATAGTCCGTCTGCATCAGGACTTCTAAGATTTGAACTGCCTTTCACAAAAAAATGAAAGGACGTTTGGCAGTACCAATTAATTTTACAGTTTTTTATAATATTTTTTATCAAACAATTACTCACGGTCGTCTTAGTTTTCAGCAATAAGTACTCCACTATTGATACATTATTTGTCTCCAACGCTCTTGTTAATAAAAACTTCGTTCCAGAATCTATACCGGTATCGTTTAATGTTTCAAACTTTTTGGGAAAATATCGCCACAGTTCACCTTGTAGTGAAATACGACCATCCTTGTTCAATGGTCTACCCGTACCGGCTGTTTGTAGTTCATTTTCTTCGAGGCATTTAATTTTATGTCGAATGGCGTATTCATGAAACTTTACTTTAAACATGCGCTCATTTTCGTGCATATACAAGAGTAAAATCATCAATTCTTGTTCAAAATCATTTTCCTCTCGCAATTGAATTTCCTTCCAACAATTAAAAAAATAATGAAGACAATTTATTGAACGAAATTCGTATGCTAATTGTATGAGTTCTGGCCGTGTTGAGGAAAGTGATTCGATGTTTACATTGTCTAAGATTATATTTAAAATCCTGGAATCAGCTATTATGCACAACTCTAGAAGAGATTTAGTGCCTTCGTAAACTGTTCTATCTTCGTATCTCTTCGCTAGCATTGGTATTTCATAAGATTTAACCATTTTCAACATTTTCTTCGTTGATATTGGCATATTCAAATCAAGACCATTTTGAGGAAGGATATTCCTGTATAAATTCTCTATTATATTGTTTGTGTCTATCATTCCTATGCTAGTAACGAGTTCGTGACATAAATGAAAGACAAATGGCAAAGCATTTGCAATCATTTCGTTGAGATCTTCTGAATGAAATCTGGTAAATGATTCATCCATATTTACGGAAGCTCCCTTTTTTAATAATTTCGACACAAAGTAAAATTCAAAATAAACATCTTTGCCATTCAACTCATCCCGCGTAAATGCATAATCAAGTAAAGACCTATTCAAATAAGTGTCCTTCGAAATTAAGTTATCTTTGACAGTTCGATCCAATATAAAACCAACAATATCATCATTTTCTTTCGTTCCGTAAACTAAAGCCAAATGTAACGGAATTCTGCCCCAATCATCTTTGGCATCTATCAAGTTCTTATTAGCTTCGAGAAGGTTTTTCACTTTCGATGTTGACTGATCAAGAATGGCCATATGTAAAGGTTTTTCCTTACAAATAATTCTGTCTAAAAAATTTCTTATCTGTTGTCGATCGTCGGTCCCATAAACATTGTATTTCAGAAAATCTTTCACTTTATCTTCGTCTTGATTGTCCAAAAACCAAATTGCGGCAAAGTATTCGGCAAATATCCGATGAATAAAAATAGGAATATTTTCTTTTACTCCTTCGATAATTCCCGATTTTTCTGAACCCTGTTTTACTTTTTGCATATCTTCGATAGCTTTCTTTTGCTGTGTAGTAGATAATAATGCCTTTATTTCTTTATCACTGCAAATAGCATATAGTGCCAAGCGAGGAAAGGTATCGTTGATACGTGCGAATTCATTTTCTATTAATATTTTTGTTGCAGCGTTGTTAATGTCAGTTATGGTTCCGCCTGTTTTTTTATGGCTAGCAATAAGCTTCTGTTTTACTAAAGATTGAATCATATTTGAAGGCTCAAATTGCGTTTCACACTCATGTGTTATTTTCTCTAAATGAAGCAAGTTTTCTTTAAAGTCAATATTATTTTCGACTATAGATAGCAATAGTACCAACCCCATTGAGAGAAAAAAAGGAACCTCTACAAGGTTTCCTAGAAATGTATTCAAAAGTTTAAAAGTCACTCGAAATATTTTTTCTTGATTTCGTTTATCCCATGAATTGTATGCGTCAAAATTTCCTGACATAAATCGATATGTATAGATATATTGATCATCGCTATTGAATTCAACCAGACGGTAAAAAGAACATTTCTTAAATGTATGCTGTAATTCTCTTTTAAAATTGTAAGGACGACTTGTCAAGTACAATTTTCGCACTCCTTCTAACGTAGCAAGATTTGATAGAAATTCTAGAACCACCGCCTTGTAGTAGGGTGTGACCTCATCGAACCCATCAATTAACAATACGATTCCTTTGCTGTTAAATTTACTAGCAAACACTTTTAACAAAATAGCTTGCTCCGTGTTTAAGAAATTAATTTTTTTTCCATCTAGTTTAACCAAACTATTTGAAAATGAAAGCAATTGAAATATTTCTTGGGCTGTTTTACGTGATTCTTGTATTTCAGACTCAGAATTTTTTGAGGCATGAAAAGCTAAATAAATAAACTGAAATAGGTGTCTGATGATGACCTGTTTATCATTTAAATCAAGTTTGTTTGTATCAAAATGATTAAAATCCGTTGAATACTCGTTTAGGTTGAATTTAATAACCCACCACAAAGCATTTCCTTCTTGAAGTTTCCTAGCTAAATAAGTCATGTAATAAGTTTTTCCGGACCCAGCTTCATTCAAAATAACATGGGCTTTAGTTTCACTATCTACATTTTCACACTCATCGGAACTGCCGTCTTTTATAGTTTTTGTTTCAAAACCAGGAGGATCTATGTTTTCTTGGTATTCTTCCTGGGAATCACTATTAGTCTCTACATTATGAAAGCCGCTTGTTTTACGCAAATCTTCTATTATTGTATGTGGAGCTTCACTGAGTGTATTCGGAACATAACTCCGTCTATGCACCCAAAAATCATCACTCGAAATTTCTTCAGCATAATCTTTATCCCATTCCTTCCATCTGCGCGGAATGTAATATTTTTCAATTTTGTTAAAGTTTTCCTCATTTATGTTACGTTTCACTTCTGATGCAGAAGAAAAACTATGAACATCTAGAACAAAATCCAAGCTATCTTCATCTTTGAAAAGTTTCTTGTTATCAATTGTTGTTCCCCATAACATTGCATGTTTGTTTAGCTCATACATATTTTTTTTATCTTCTTCTATCAAGTCTCTGATAAGAAGTTTCTCTTCTTGATGGATAGACGAACTTGATTGGCCAAGCATCAGTATCATTTTATGGTTTTTCGATCGTTTGTGACGCACCTTATTTTGTATTAAATCAAAGATTGTTTTGTCTTGGTTACAATCAATCACCATCACGAGGGAAAATTTCACGGCGCAGAATACATCTAAAGCTGCTTGATCCTTTTCCAACCATTCATTCTTCAGAAAAATAGAAAACAGTTTTTCGTTTTTCAATTGTTCCAAAACCGCAACGATCAACGACAAGTTGCTGCATTGTTGAATGGCTATTGTATAGCATTCATCTTCGTTTGGAAGTTCTGATAACCATGATTTCAGCACATTAAACAATGTATATTTCCCGACTATATTCGGCTTGCATCGGAGCTTAATGTTTTGTATTTTATTGCAATAAAAATCTGATTTGCCTTGCAGTTTAAAATAATGTAACGAAATCTTAATTTCTCCGAACAGTTGATCTATTCTTTGCTTTTCCAATGTTTTACCAAATTTTTCTCTCATAAATTCCAATATTAGCGTTGAAAGTGTGTAATAAGCAAAGTCAAAAGAGATATTGCTTTTATATTCCGAGGAAAACAAGTCAGTTTTAAGCAAGCTATCGATAACTTTATCTTTTTCATGTTTGGAGTTACAAACAATTATAAACGATTCGAAAAATGAATCTATGTGATGGTCTTCTATTTGTTTTGGTAAATCAATTAACTTTTCATCAGTTGAGCATTGTTCAGTTGATTTTTCACGTTTAAATCGTATACCTTTAAATTGAACACTTTCCCATATGTTACGAAGATCATTTTCTAGCATGCTACGGTACTCAATTTCAAACACTTTTTTGAAATTTGTTTTACCGAAAAAATATTTGTCATTAACTTCATAACATTCATTACCTATACTTCTGGTTGTTGCAATTTCGTTCTCTATGACGTAACGGTAGTTGCTGAGCAAAGGGTTATTAAAGTCAACGCTTGTCTTGTCGTAAATATGCTTAGCTAGCAACTCTGCAAGACTCTCGCTTGGTTCCGGAGATTTTTTCGGGTATTTATACTCTTCTGATTTTACCTTTGTAAGGCATATGCCCTTGATTTTAATATCCTCCCAAATGTCTTGGATTCTTTTATACTCTTTCTCAAACGCTCGTTTGAATTGCTCATTTTCATTGAAAAACTGTTCATTGATTTTGTAACATTCATTTTTCCCGTTTGTGGCAATCTTATGTTCTATTATATAACGGTATTTTTGAGCCAAAAGATTTCGAAAATCAACAGTGGTTTTCTTATAAACGTGTTGAGCTAACAACTTCGCGAGGGCAACTAAATCTGAGTTTTCTATTAAAACTTCTTTTAAATCAATTTTAAACTTTTCGTTAAAACATTTTACGTTAATTCTATATGTATTGGTACAGATAGACTGTAGAACAACTTCCACTTTCTTTGTGTCAAGCAGATATTCTGTAGTTGATGCCTGAACTGCTTCTTCCAGTCCAATGTTAGTACATAGAACAAACTTTGGTGATTCATATACCGAGTTCACTTGCATGTCAAGGAATGAGTTGAAGTACTTACAAATCGCAAACGGTGCTTTTTTTTCTGTAGATAAAAGGTCGTCCCGGTTGATGGTTTTGGTAACATCTTCCTTGTGCTTAGCTTGAATGTAAATAGCACTCTTTCGGCCGTCCACGTTTAAATGAAATCCGATATCATCAAATTTTCCGCCTTCTGCGTCCTCGCTAGACATTTGAAAATCGAATTCCTTATGCTCTTTAAACAATAGTTCACTCGCATGGCTCAAAATTGCAACCATAAGTTGTTGCTGATATGTTATACCCTCCAGAAATCGTTTCATTCCATCAGCATGTCCGATTGCTGTAGTACTACTTTTGGGGTTTTTTTGGCCTTGCTTCTCTGGCTTTTCGGTCTTCGACGGTGAGTTTGCTACAGATGCATGATGTTGATTAGTTTCGATCTCCAATAATGCTGTGTCTTTATGGGTCCTCTGGGAGCGATGTAATACTACATCCGAAGGAACACTTTCTTTTGCATCTGCTTGATTCGTATTGACGAAATGTAATGGCCTGGTCTCATCTTGAATAGAAATATTGGATTTGTTCGGTATCATAGTTTTTGTCGGTGACACTTTTTCACCACAGTCTGATCGACTGCCATAGCTGTAACTGTAGTTATTTTCCATTTTCTCAACCTTTAGGTGGGAAAACTATGGTACCCCTTTTCGTTAACCTGAAATTGAATTTGAAAAAAACAGTATTTTATCATCTGCTATTACTCAATTTGCTATGTTCAACACTACTAATGCATGATCGAGGTTTTTCTTGCATATTCATGTCGATTGCATGGGCAAATTATTGGCTTGTGCATGTGTTTGAATGCAACTCCGGTCCGGTCTGACTTTGTGTTCACGGAATGCGATGAAGCGACTCAGCTGGTCCGCCACCCTTGCCTCCTTTAGCACTTCCTGGCCGAAGCCTGCATTCACCACCTCTACCTGCACCAGCGCAAGCCGTATCCCCTCTTCTCTGGGCCCTCACTCTCTCCTTCCCAAGCGCCACCGCGCCTTGTAAAACGCGGTCCGTACGTAGGCCGACTTTTATTCCGATTTTCAGAATTGTCGGCCACCTAAACCGAAGCAAAACCGAAGTTGCCGCGGCAAAAACAAAAAATGGAGGCCGCTTTGGTGGCCCTCCCACTTTTTCTCTTCTCTTCCTTCTACACATTGTCATGTCTCGAGCTGTTACTCGGGGTCCACACTACAGCGCGACGTCCCGTCACGAATCGCGACGTTGCCTGACAGGCGGCCGAACTCTATACAACAAAAATGTCGCACAAATCGCGCTAGTGTAGAAACAGCGAAAAACGCGACGTCGCGCTAGCTCTTGTCAAATGTCAATTCGAAACGAAAACAAACCGACAGCTGGACAAAACGTAAACAAACCGAATCACAAACGCGAACAAAACGAGCAATATTCTTCACGAAACATCGTATTTTTCGTTGTACTACTTATTTTTAGGCTTCACAAATGTAATTCAGTTATCAAACTCCGTTTTAATTGATATTTTTACCTGGTTTTTTCGGGTGCGGGTGCGAAACGTAAACAAACTGCTCTTCAACAAGTAGGAGATGATGTGGAAATATATACTTCCTACGGCGGGCCAAAACATCGTCGTTGTTTGTTTAAGTTTGTTTTCTCAGTGAATTTCAAATGTGGAAGCGCCAAACTCACTCAGGGTGCATAAAATACGTAGCTAAACACATATCATGCATTACTACCTCAAAATTCAATAAAAAAAATTTAGCCGAGTTTGCGCCCCAATGTGATACATATTTCCACATACTCTCCTACCTCTGTCGCGCTTGGCTTGCGCGATTGTTCTGCCGAAACTGGGCTACTTTTGAAACGGGACGTCACGCTGCAGTGTGGACCCCGAGTTACGCGGACTTGAAACGTGTTGTTTCCACTTCGGTCTGTGCTCACCAACCGCAAAACCGTCGCTCTTAATTGAGAATGGTGTGCTAAAGGTGCAATATATATCTACTGCGTAGCCGTTTGTATGGGCTGTATGGGAATGCATCGTTAGCGCTCGGTAACTCCGCAACCAAGAGTGATACTCGTCACTGTTACGCTCAAGCGACGGCTAGACACAGCGGTAATCACACGAATATTCCCGCCGTCCAGCGGGAATCCCTCCAACTCCATATGAAAAAAAACGGATTTCGTTCCCGCTATGTTTAAAAAACGCGAAACTACGACCTGGCGGGAACGGACGCAGTTGCTTAATTGAAACGTTTAATGAAAAGTTTCTTGCTACAACAACGTCGGTATGGGCAACGTATATGGATGCGGCCGATGTTGTTGGAGAGAAACCAAAATGCGAGTAGTCTTCTACGGAAAATTTTGGAGGAGGAACTCAACAACACCATTCATAAACTTTATATTTGATAATGATTCTCAATTCCACTTTTACCTGCCGCCAATTTAAATCACGTAAACAAACTAAAACGTAAACAAAGCTTCACCTTGACAGATCAGACAAATAAGTTCGTTCCCGCTGGATATTCTGTCGGAACTGGGCTACTTTTTCCCGTTCCCATCACCGGGAATTCCCGCCATGTTTAAACAGAGGTTAACAGTATCCGATTTTTTCGATTGGTTTCGATTTTTGACGGAGTGGAACCGTGATTCGTCAACTACGATTGAGAGTCATTCGGATAATCAAGGTTAACGCAAACATCTCCGACTATAATTTGAACAAAAATCTTAACGCCGACCGCTCTACTGAACGATGAATCAGGCTCCGATAAGGTTTTAAGTGTTTTCGAGCCAGTATACATCCAAATCGAAACTTGAAACAACAAACAATTTCCAGAAACCGGGCTCGGAAGCTGTACGATTAGGTTGTGGCGCACACCAGCACCATCTAGGTGTCAACGGGTACATCATGGGAACCATCATGCCGAGGAACGGAAGCACGGAGTCGAGAAAGTCCCCAACTCGCGATCGTCCTTATAAGGCCAGTCGAGCAGGACATCTCTCTCTTCTTCGTTCGCAGAGAGGTGAAAGAAGCCACCCGGCTCAAAACCTCTCTAAGCAATATAGAAGTAGTATCTACTTCTTCGTTCGCAGCTAACCGAACTAGCACACTTTCGTAAAACCGAAAAATTTCTTCGTAAAACCGAAGTGTAATTTTTAAATATTTTTTTCAAATATATTATATCAAAACCTATGATTCATTAAAACAAAGTATTTCAATTGGATCAATGGTATACAAGATAAACGCAATATAAAGTGCCCCATTTCTAAATGAACCAAGCCTTAGCAGAAAAGAACTAGGAGCTTCTGAGGAAAACAATAACGAGAAATCATCATTATTCACTAGCACGTCAAACAGCGAATTCTGGTTCTGAACGCTTTGTTCTGAACATCAAATACATGGGAAGGTTTTTCTAATGAGCAACAACGCTCAATCGCAGTGAAACCTAGCATAGAAACAGTTGCTTCCAACACATACGATTTGTGTATTTTATAAATAATTGTAAGGCCTGAGCTATTTTGAAAGCCGATTAACTTTACGTTTGATGATTTTTTACGACGCACATGGTGACATATTTTTAATTTACCTTAGCTTTGCACTTGCTAATATCCTTTATCCGATACGTTAACTTTTCAAATGCTTTATTGTCATATGTATGACTGCGACCATTCGAAATGAAAAACCATCCAGTAAGACTTTTAACAGACTTAAAGATAGTGAACATGACGCAATCATATCTAACTAAACATCATACACAAAGCAAGCGGAGTCTTACCGTTCTCATTTGGAATATTACCGTACAGTTTTCCTATGGATCTTATTTTATGGAATAACAGGTCAATAACTTTACCTCGTTACACGAGCGCCTCAAGAAACTTCAACAATTACGCACGGGTTTCTCCTATATTCCCTGCAGAAAGTATGTTCACTTCTGCATCAAATCACGTTTCATTTTTTCCTTCTAAATGACTTCGTAAAATGCTGCCCTCTGCAGTTCACCGCGTTCAAAACGAGTAAAAACTTTTTAAAGGCAGGGAAAGTTTTTCTTGTGTCTTTTTGTGTTCTATACTAAACGAGTGTCAAACTGGAAATGTTACATTTCGCTTGGAATGCGTTCCTTGATGCGTGCGGGGTCTCCTAAGAAGCACCTTGCGATTGAAAATGATAACTACAGATAACCACGACTGCTAGCAAACGTTAGTTTTACTTTTTTTTTATCCCCACTTTATCGAATCTTAACACCTTGTTGTCCGGAGTCTTCACAGTGGAGACGTACGTTTCAACCTTGAAAACGTACCGATTGACAGCTAATCACACCATGTTGATTCATCAACACAATTTTAATAATTTCGGTACATTAGATAAATACAGGGTTTTTCAGATGATATCATAACAGAAAAGTTTTTATTCTAACTGCAGCACATGACAACAGCATCAGTTGATTTTATAACGCGATCATTTTTAATTATAATTTTGCCAGTTGAAATCAGAATCAGAAAGAAAAAAATAAATAGGCTGGCCATAAAATGCTTGAAATATTCCAGAAAAGGTTCGTTAATCACATAACAAAGTAGGAATACGTGGGGGGACCCAAAAGTAACGGGAATCGGGTTGTAGGGAGAATAGGGGGAAAAGGCGATCGGGTTCAATATATTTTTTTAAAAGCTTAACATGTTCTTGATCAGTATGCAAAGTTTAATTTCTGTGAATGCAGCCGCTAGTCTTTGAGAATTTTTTCAGTGTAACTGTTTTAGTGTTTTCGGCGATTTTGTGAGATGGCCAAGTGAAACTGAGGTCAACCTCGTTCTGGGCTCCCCACTGCTTCGAAAGCGGACGAAAATGTTTCAAAAATCAACAATCTTGTTCAGCATTTGTTTATCTAGGAGTATTACATTAAACAATGCACGGTTGAGTAGTTTTTGAGGTATGTATTGGAAAATGACGTATTTTTGAGCTCCAAAGTTTGCTTTCATGCATGGCAGAACGTGGTCCTTCAAAATGTTCATATTAAAATCGGTATTCAATTTTAATCCATCTTTGATAAATGCTGGAGATATTTTAAAGCTATTGGGCGTTACGTTCTCAAAATCTGTGACTCCGGCCTGAGAATGTTTGGCTGTAAGCTTGGTTTTCAGGTTCTCTGGAACATCCTCAATCTTTTTCGGCGATATAAACCTGTCTGTACGTGTGTTAGACTCGGGATCAACGAAGAACATTTTTGCATCAGAGAATACGATGACGGTATTCTTTTGTTTTGATGTTGACACCAAACGTGTCAAGAACTCCAGCCGTAGTTGTTTAATACAAAGCTACGATTTTGCCTCACACTTTGCCACACTCTCATTGATCTGATCCCCCATTCCTCTCCCGGCCTACGAGGTAAGGTGTCAAATTCTGGGTCTTCCTTCGTTGGAGACCAGGCGGGCACATACTCAGGCTTTGCTGATTGCTGGTCTTCTATTGGGAACAACTGATGCGCCCTCCTTACGCCAACAAATTCCTCTCTATGTCCCTTCCCGATCCTTAAGAACTCGTCCCCCATTGACTCTTCCCAACCGTCGTACTCGCTATGGTAGTGACGGTCCCCTGCTTGAGTGTCTCCGACAGTTCAATGCTTGCTCTAACCACTTCGATTTCCAGCACTCCATTTCTGCCTTCCGCTCTTTCCTTGAAGCACATGCACTTTCGTCCTAGAAGTTTTCCTTTTTTTTATGCCCTCACCTCATTCACGATCTGGCTGACTAGATATATCGAACCTAGCGCCATTCTGGCCGTCTTCAATCTGCCTACGTCAATGTAGTTAAGTTTTATTATACCTCTGTTAATCTTAAGCGGTATTTGCATAGCCGTAGAGGCAAGCAATAAGATAAACAAATAAACAATAAACAATAAACAATAAACAATCCCGCGATCGATACAATTTGTTTTACGGGCTTTTGGGCGAGCAGTAAAATAGTCAAAATCTCCTTTACGACCATTTTTCTCAACTTTATTACACAAGAATCACTCTTTTGATTACATTATCTCAAAGTATACTACCAGATGATTACACACACACATGACCACGGTAAAAATAACGTTTAAAGCAAAGCGGTAAAAATAACGTTTAAAAATAAGCATTGAAAATTTTCGCATTTTTTTAGGGGACATACTGTAAGTGAGCTTGCTCCAACAACAAATCGACGGATCAATAGCTGAAGATAATGATACGGATGACGGTACAAACCGGTAATGGGGGTAAGTTACAGCGCAGAGAAGTCACTCGGCACACCAACGTAACCACGGCAGCAAGCGACCCTCGTCCAACGTAGAAAACCGATGACCACGCAGACTACACGTGGACCACCGAAAGATAAAGGCGAATGTAGCCGAAAGGCTCAAAGTCTCTATAAACATCAACCAACGACAATAAACATCAACCAAAGACGGCGCCGAAACGCATGTGCTAACGTGGCGGTACACGTGAGGGCGGTCCATGGTTAGAAAGTCATGTCTAGAAATGAAAATCATCCTGTAAGTAAAAATTTGACAAATTAATAAAAAAACAACAAAACTTGTCTTCTGTGACCAAGA
Source organism: Anopheles ziemanni (assembly GCF_943734765.1). Lineage (NCBI taxonomy): Eukaryota > Metazoa > Arthropoda > Insecta > Diptera > Culicidae > Anopheles > Anopheles ziemanni. The sequence continues at coordinate 40,978,573 of NC_080705.1, forward strand.
TTGGTAAGTGGTAATATTTTTGCCTATCGTAATCGGAAAACGTGACGAACTTAACTTACTAAACTTACCTACCGTTAACGTTGCCGCTCCGTACCGTCGTCCGTGAAACGTCGATATTAGGCTATTGTGCGAGCTGTTGGGCCTCGCTCAGCTTTTACGACGATTGCTTCTTCTTGTTCGTTCCTGGGAATCATTGCGAATACAAACAAGAGGCAATCGGAGCATTAGCTAAGCGAGTTTGCTAAAACAACGAACAACTCGCAAAATAGCCTAAGATTATGGCACGGACGACGGTACGGAGCGGAAAGTGATAATATTTTTGTTCACTGCCTAACCGGCAAATAAACCCCTAATCTGGACACGATATCCAGAAGACATTCAAAGGTTGAAAAAATTCGAAGAATGACGGACCTTGAGGAGCTGCTTGCGCACATCGCGCAGCTTAATTATAATCAACAGAGTCTCATGGAGGAGATTAACAGCTTAAAGCTGCAACGGTATCAGACTCACTATCTTCGCACAAAACACCATACCCGATAAAGCATCCGTACGGGGACAAATGGGATCTGGCTAGCCAAATCCAATCCGTATTTTATGTGACTCTCGGACTGAATAAAACTATTACCGAGTACCCTAAAAGCACCATACTTGGCGCGGGTCCAAACTTGGCGCACTTTCTAATATTTTTTTTCGATATTAGACTATTTTCCAAAACTGACTGATGACTTTGTGACTAACGCTCTGCGACCGATGGAGTCTGGACACCAAGTAGACGCTGTTTATACGGAATTCAAAGCGGCTTTCGATTGTTTAACACGTTAAGCGCTACGCGTAATTTGTACTGCTTTCCGTTCTGCCGGCGATTCGTAGCAAACTATCAACGACGAGCGAGGCAGTGCTTTCACGTTTAATCATGTCCCGACGAAACAGAACCAGGCAAAACAGAGAAATGAAAATACGGTCAGACTTTGAATGTGTGGCATCTGTTTTCTTTAGAATTAGAACAATTCTGTCTACAAAGCGATGTCTGACTACTAATAGAAACAATGTTTCCACAGCGATATCTGCCGACATCGATGAACAAATTCATGTTCAATTATTATTTCAACTGTGTTTTATTCTAGAAAATGCAAAGCCTTATGATGAAATTTTGTTCGTTTCCCAACGACTCGTAAACAAATGGTTCTAATATTGCGGACCGACAGAAAAACTTACTACGCTGTCGGTCCCGAAGCACCGGTGCCCCTACCAAACCGACTCTGTCGGTCCGAGTGGGCCGACGCCGGCATACGGGAAAGAACGCTGTCGGCCCCATGGGACCGACGTAGCGCTTAACGTGTTAAATCACGAACTACTGTTAGCGAAGCTTGAACGACTGGGCGTTGGTTCTGACTTTATTTTTAGGCTTCGTTCCTACCTATGTGGTCGTTCTTATAAGGTAAAACTTAATGGCACTCTGTCGCATCCCTTCAGTAATCTTTCTGGAGTTCCTCAAGGTAATAATTTAGGTCCGTTGTTATTTGTTCTATTCGTCAATGACGTGTGTACAGTCCTTCATAATGTGTCTGTGCTGCTCTTCGCTGACGACCTCAAACTCTATAATGAAGTATCTGATCTGAGCGATTGCTCTCGACTACAGGATTCTCTCAACAATGTATGTCTTTGGTGTGATTGGAATCAATTAAATTTATGTGTCGAGAAGTGCTGCGTTGTGTCGTTTCATAGAACAAAAAAGCCTATCATATACAGCTATCAGTTAAATAATCAAATATTAAAAAGAAGAAATTCGATTCGGGACTTAGGCGTTATTCTAGACTGTAAGCTTACTTTTCACGACCACCATAATGAAATGATAGCAAAAGCAAATAAGACGCTAGGATTCGTCCTTAGAAACACGAAAGAATTTAATGACCCAATGTGTCTTAAAACGTTGTATGTTAGTTTAGTGCGCCCTATTCTGGAATTTAATAGTGTAATATGGTTTCCACATTTCAACTATTGGCACGATAGGATTGAAAACATCCAAAAAAGGTTTACGAGATTGGCGATACGATCGCTCCCCTGACGTAACTCGGATCCATTCCCTTCTTACCACTCGGGTTGCCTTCTCTTAGGAATACAAACTCTTAAAAAACGACGACTGATAGCACAGGCAGTGTTTGTGGGTAAGCTGATTCAGGGTGAGACTGATGCCCCAAACCTACTAGAACTAGTTAACTTTAATGCACCTTGTAGACGGCTTCGGTTCTGTAAAGGGTTGGATCCGACGCCTCCTGAAGGCTACTATAGGCTCTCCTCCCCAACTCCTACTCAATACGTCCGCGACGTACAGAACGGTAACTTGTCGCCTAAATATCCAAGCTTGGGTACACGGGGAAACCCACCCCCTTGGGCGGATGGGCGGCAAGGCTGAATTGAGAGGGGGAATGGACTGCTACTTGCTAGTAGTCCTTCCCCGAGCGTCTGTTCTCCATGTTAGGAGCGGCTCGAACCAGCGTCTGTTCGCCATGTTAGGGGCGGCTGTACACCCTGTCCTGGCATCCTACGGGACGTAAAACAGCTAGGATGCGTTGTTCCACCGACGAGATAGGAGGCGGAGGGAGAGGCCTTGCAAGCCACCCTCTGTATCACTGCAACGAACAGTCATCAAAAAGAAAACCCGATTTGGACCAATCATGCCAGACCTACGCGACGAAAAAAGGACTACGATTGGAAACTCGGTACATGGAACTGCAGGTCTCTTACCTCACCCGGGAGTACCAGAATACTCGCAGAAGAAGTGAGAGCCCGCGGCTTTGAAATAGTAGCACTTCAGGAGGTTCGCTGGAAAGGAGTCTCGGAGCGCCCCTACCGTAGCGATTGCATGATCTACCAGAGTGGTGGAGACAAGCACGAGCTCGGTACGGCGTTCCTTGTTAAGGGTGCTATGAGGAAGCGTGTGATCGGATGGTGGCCGATCAACGACAGGATGTGCAGGTTGAGGATACGTGGACGTTTCTTCAACCTGAGCATTATTAATGTGCACAGCCCGCACCTTGGGAGCAGTGATGACGACAAGGACGCCTTCTATACGCAGCTCGAGAGGGAGTACGACCGCTGCCCACAACATGATGTGAAGATCGTCATCGGAGACCTAAACGCTCAGGTCGGGCGAGAGGAGGCCTATAAACCTACGATTGGTAGCTTTAGTGTCCACCAGCTAACCAACGACAACGGCCTCCGGCTCATAAATTTCGCATCCTCGAAGCACATGAACATCCGTAGCACCTTCTTCCAGCACAAACCTCGTTTCAGCTACACCTGGAGATCACCACAGCAGACATATTCCCAAATAGACCACGTTCTCATAGACGGAAGGCACTTCTCGGACATCATCGACGTACGTACGTACAGGGGCGCAAACGTCGACTCGGACCACTTCCTGGTTATGGTGAAGCTACGACAGAAGCTCTGCGCTGTCAACTCACTGCGTCACCGGCCTACCCCACGCCTAAACACGGATCGGCTGCGAACACCTGCTGTTGCCGAGGGCTACGCGACAGCGCTTGGGGAAGCGCTACCGGACAACATCGCGACCGCCATAATGTCCCTCGATGACCACTGGCGAATGGTGGAGCGAGTCATCAGCAGCACAGCCGAGCAGACACTGGGCCATAAGCCACGTAACCAGAAGAAAGAGTGGTTCGATGACGAGTGCAGGCGGGCACTATCCGAGAAGAACGCAGCGCGCGCCCGAATGCTGCAGCGCGAAACCCGTCAGAACGTGGAACACTACAAACGACTGAGGACACAGCAAACCCGGCTCTTCGAGAGCAAGAAGCGCCGCTTCGAGGAGTCGGATGAACAACTGATGCAGCAACTAACTCAGTCGGGGGAAACTCGCCAGTTCTACAGGATGTTGAAGAAGACACAAGGCGGCTTCACGCCAAATGTCGCAATGTGTCGTGACGAGGAGGGCAACATTCTTACGGACGAGCGAGAGGTGATCGAAAGGTGGAAGTGCTACTTCAACGGACACCTGAACGGAGCGGAATTGGGGGAGTCCAGCAGCGGCGCAGGCAGAATTGAGCAGCACATTAGCCAGGAGGTAGATGACGAGGTGCTCCCACCATCCTTGGACGAAGTCACTAGTGCCATCAAGCAGTTGAAACAGAACAAAGCAGCTGGCAGCGATGGGCTGGTGGCAGAACTATTCAAGATGGGTTCGGTAGAGCTTGCCGTCAGTATGCACCAGCTAATTGTGAAAATCTGGGAGCAGGAAAGGATACCGGAGGACTGGAAGCTGGGTGTCATCCACCCAGTGTACAAGAAGGGTGACAGAATGGACTGTGCCAACTTTCGAGCCATCACAGTCTTCAATGCCGCCTACAAAATCCTATCCCAGATACTCTTCTGCAGACTCGCGCCCCTTGCTACAGATTTCGTCGGAAGCTACCAAGTTGGGTTTGTTGGAGGCAAATCCACCACCGACCAGATCTTCACTCTACGGCAGATCCTCCAGAAGTGCCGGGAGCACCAGATCCCGACGCACCACCTCTTCATCGACTTCAAGGCGGCCTACGATACCATAGACAGGAAGGAGCTATGGAAGACCATGCGGCAGTACAGCTTTCCCGAGAAGCTGGTTCGGCTGTTAGAGGCCACAATTTTTTTTTTTTAACAAGGGTTCATTGATGTATTTCGTAAATACCTAAAATACTAGTTTACAATATCACAGATCAAGAAAACATCAATTACTCCCTCCTCTAGCCTTGTAGTGCCCCACACGGCATGCACCTAAACGGTAGAGCCGTGTGGGGCAAGCGTCTGGCCATCGGGCCCCTCTCTACCTAGATCGGAATCTATCGGGACGCGTTCCCGCTACTTCGTCCTCGTCGACCCACGCCGGGTCCACGTTGGGCTCGGCCCGTCTGCAGTCGTCGCCTTACCCGTTGCAGGGCATTCCTCTGTTGTCTGCGCGCAACCTCCAGACCCCGTTGGGCCTCCTGCACCCTCGCCGCTGTTGCTGCTTGGTGTTCTGGTGCCGCGTCGTGGTGTCTGAGGCTTGCCACATACAGAGCCATCGTTGCCTCGAAAACCGCTGGCGGCATCCGATCGCGACGGCGCTCCAGCCTCCGAATGTTCTCCTGCAACTGCTGGGCTCGCCGCCGGAATTCCTGACGCATCTCTTCAGTCATTGCTAGGATGCGGTCCCGCAGCGTTGGGTCACGGCCAAAGCGGCCCTCTCGCCATCGCTGCCGTCGCATCTCGCGCTCTGTCACCCGACGTCTGGCGTCGCGCGTCGCCCGCTCCGACACCGCCCTGCGCTCCGCTGTCCAAATCCGCTGCAGCTCCCGGGTGATGGTGACAGCTGCCTCTTCCACACGCCCCCAAGAGTCCGGGCTGTGGAGCAGGTGGTCGAAGAGCGTGTCTGCTGTTACAGGCTGAAGCTCGTGGCCCGTAAGCAGACGGTCCCGTGTGGCTGCAAAGCGTGGGCACTCGAAAAGGACGTGCCCCGGCGATTCGTCAACTCCCGGGCAGGCTGGGCAGTTCGGGGATCGTGTGAACTTCCGGGAGTGCAAATACTGACGGAAGAATCCGTGCCCAGTCAGCACCTGCGACAGGTGGAAGTTCACCCGTCCATGTTTCCGATCCACCCATCTCTCCACGTCCGGGAGGACTCGGTGGCTCCAGCGGACGAAACGGCTGGAGTCCTCACCGTCCTGCGCCAGCTCGTCCCACTTCCCCTGCCAGATCCTCAGCGTCGCGGCCCGCTCCTCCTTCCTGATGGTCGCAGGATCACCTCCGGACTGCAGCCTCCGCTCGTAACAGCGGTGGTCTTCCCTCACCAACTCCACGATCGGCGGAAGGCCAGCCACCAATGTCGCAACATCATACTTGACCGTCCTAAAGGTGCTGGCGACCATCTTCGCCGCACGGTTCTGGACGCGATTCAGCAGCCGGCGATTGCTTTGAACCAATGTCGCCTCCCACCAGACTGGGGCCGCGTACCGCATGATCGACGACGACACGCTGGCCAGGGTCCGCCGCCTGATGCTTGAGGGACCGCCATGGTTCTTCAGCAGATGGCTAAGTGCCCGGTTTATTCGCGTGGCCTTTTCCGTCACCGCCCTGACATGGAAATTCCACGACAGGTGGTCCTCCAGCTGCACGCCCAGGTACCGTATGTGGCGTTTCGACCGTAGGGTCGAACCTCTAACGCGCACTGGAACGTTCGGATGGCCCTGGCGCAGGCAGCTCACCATAACCATCTCTGTTTTCTGGAGCGCTAGTGATAGCCTGTGGTCTGCCATCCACCTCTGCACCAAATTCACCGATCTGGTCGCCATGGCCGACGCCTCCCGAGGTGTTCTGCCGGGCACCAGCAGCACGATGTCATCTGCGAAGCCAACTATCTCCGCTCCCGGCGGCAGCTCCAGCTCGAGGACACCATCGTACATGACGTTCCACAATGTGGGCCCCAAAATGGAGCCCTGTGGAACGCCTGCGGTGATGGGCCTCGAGACCTGCCCGGTGCTGGTCGCGTAGTTCAGCACGCGGTCGCGGAAGTAGTTTCCGAGGATGTTTAGGAGGGGTCCAGGAACTCCCTTGGCCTGCAGTGCCTCGCCAATGTGTGTCCAGCTGGCCGAGTTGAAGGCATTGCGGACATCTAAAGCGACCACCATACAGCAGCGTTTGTCGCGCTTGTTGGTCCGGTTAAATTAGAGGCCACAATGGAGGGGGTGCTGTGTAAGGTGAGGATTTCGAACATGCTGTCGGATCCGTTCGAATCTCACCGGGGTCTGAGGCAAGGTGATGGACTTTCCTGCCTTCTATTCAACATCGCTCTGGAAGGTGTCATGAGAAGCGCGGGCTTCGACATCCGTGGCACGATTTTCACCAGCTCTCTCCAATTCCTCGGCTTCGCGGATGACATCGACATCATCGGGCGGAACACTAGGACGGTGTGCGAGGCGTACACCCGACTGAAACGCGAGGCCGCAAGGATTGGACTAATGATCAATGCGACGAAAACAAAGTACCTGCTCGTCGGAGGCTCTGACAGTGACAGAGCCAGGTTGGGGAGCAGTGTATCAGTGGACGGCGATGAACTTGAGGTAGTAGAGGAGTTTTGCTACCTCGGCACTGTCGTAACTCCGGACAACAACGTGAGCTGTGAAATCCGGAGGCGCATTGTTCAGGGGAATCGTGCCTACTATGGACTCCACAAACTCCTGCGGTCCAGATGGCTTCTCCCACACACGAAATGTGTCATATACCGCACGCTGATAAGACCGGTCGTTCTCTATGGGCATGAATCCTGGACTCTGCTCACGGAGGACGCCAACGCCCTCGCAGTATTCGAGAGGCGCGTGCTCCGGTCTATCTTTGGCGGTGTGTACGAGCAGGGCGTGTGGAGGAGAAGAATGAACCACGAGTTAGCTAAGCTGTATGGCGAGCCGGACATCCTGACGGTGGCGAAGTCCGGCAGGATTCGTTGGTTGGGGCATGTCATGAGGATGCCGGACTCATGCCCCACCAAGAAGGTGCTCACCAGCGACCCGCCCGGCACGAGACGACGAGGAGCTCAGCGAGCTCGGTGGATGGACCAAGTGGAGCAGAACCTGCGAGACATCGGATGCGACCGGGGTTGGAGGGCTGCAGCCATGGACCGAGCTACCTGGAGAACGATTGGTGACCAGGCCATGTCAGCACGACGTGCTCAACTGCGAGCGGGCCATTGAAGAAGAAGAAGAAGAAGACGGCTTCGTCATTCTTACTTTCTAAGATTATCCTCTAATAGTACGCGTTATGGCAAGTTTGCTCCAATAACCGCTATGAGTAGTGTTGTGCGAATCAGATTCAGATTCACGAATCTTCATGAATCTTTGAAAAGAATCGATGAATATGAATCTCCGTGGTAGAGATTCACGATTCACGAATCTCCAAGATTAATGAAACCCGGCTTTGCTAGAGCTTGAAAACAAACGGGAAGAAAATGAGAGGGCACTAAAGTTGTCGACAGAAAATCGACAAGACACACAAAGTGAGGAAAAGTCATCAGTCAAAAGTGGGTTGAGGACCCCTTTTTTTTTTTTTTTGGTCGCATAATCAACGCATCCGAAGAATCGTGGAGAATCGTGAATCGTGGAGAATCGTGGAGAATCGTGGTGAATCGTGAATCGTAGAGGTTCATGAATCGTGGAGATTTTTTCATTCAAGAATCGAATCACTCATTGCAGAAGATTCATATGAATGAATCTCATCGAAAGATTCATTAACACTAGAATACATTGCTTTGGAAACTTGCCCGAATGCTTTTTAGGGGTCATTTTGACCCCTATTTTGAAAACGCTATAACTTCATTATTTTTGAAGATTTTTCAAATCCGTAAACTGTTACGTTTTAGTATATTTATTGACTATCTTTTGGCGTTTTTAATTTTTTGATGTACCACTTCACCATTCCGCTAGCTCGGTGTATAGCAAAAAAGATCGTTATGAGTCGAATTTGAATCCTTTTCAACTTTTATTCTTTGAAAACGTATCATGTAAATTCCGAAAAAAAAGTGTGCGCTATAATGTTGATATATTAGGCCACCTTTGAAAAATAATTTCATATTTTTAAATTAACAAATAACGCCACAAATTGATCTTAAAGATGTGGATTTTAACATTTTCCATAGGAAGTTTCCGTTCTGCGCTTTGTTCCGTTATTCCGTGCGCGAGCGTTTCGAAGCGTTATGCGCGATGCGTTACTATGGGAATTGGCGTTATTTTTAATCGTTGCGGCCAATTTATGGAGTCATTTGTAATAGCAAAAATACGATTTTATTTTTGAAATGTTGCTCAACACACTAACTTTCTAGCGCACACTTTTTTTCTAGATTGACATCAAAGATTTTGAATGAATAAAAGTTGAAAAAAACGCAATTTCGACCTTTTTTGCTGGTTTATTATGGCACGGACGACGGTACGGAGCGGAAAGTGATAATATTTTTGTTCACTGCCTAACCGGCAAATAAACCCCTAATCTGGACACGATATCCAGAAGACATTCAAAGGTTGAAAAAATTCGAAGAATGACGGACCTTGAGGAGCTGCTTGCGCACATCGCGCAGCTTAATTATAATCAACAGAGTCTCATGGAGGAGATTAACAGCTTAAAGCTGCAACGGTATCAGACTCACTATCTTCGCACAAAACACCATACCCGATAAAGCATCCGTACGGGGACAAATGGGATCTGGCTAGCCAAATCCAATCCGTATTTTATGTGACTCTCGGACTGAATAAAACTATTACCGAGTACCCTAAAAGCACCATACTTGGCGCGGGTCCAAACTTGGCGCACTTTCTAATATTTTTTTTCGATATTAGACTATTTTCCAAAACTGACTGATGACTTTGTGACTAACGCTCTGCGACCGATGGAGTCTGGACACCAAGTAGACGCTGTTTATACGGAATTCAAAGCGGCTTTCGATTGTTTAACACGTTAAGCGCTACGCGTAATTTGTACTGCTTTCCGTTCTGCCGGCGATTCGTAGCAAACTATCAACGACGAGCGAGGCAGTGCTTTCACGTTTAATCATGTCCCGACGAAACAGAACCAGGCAAAACAGAGAAATGAAAATACGGTCAGACTTTGAATGTGTGGCATCTGTTTTCTTTAGAATTAGAACAATTCTGTCTACAAAGCGATGTCTGACTACTAATAGAAACAATGTTTCCACAGCGATATCTGCCGACATCGATGAACAAATTCATGTTCAATTATTATTTCAACTGTGTTTTATTCTAGAAAATGCAAAGCCTTATGATGAAATTTTGTTCGTTTCCCAACGACTCGTAAACAAATGGTTCTAATATTGCGGACCGACAGAAAAACTTACTACGCTGTCGGTCCCGAAGCACCGGTGCCCCTACCAAACCGACTCTGTCGGTCCGAGTGGGCCGACGCCGGCATACGGGAAAGAACGCTGTCGGCCCCATGGGACCGACGTAGCGCTTAACGTGTTAAATCACGAACTACTGTTAGCGAAGCTTGAACGACTGGGCGTTGGTTCTGACTTTATTTTTAGGCTTCGTTCCTACCTATGTGGTCGTTCTTATAAGGTAAAACTTAATGGCACTCTGTCGCATCCCTTCAGTAATCTTTCTGGAGTTCCTCAAGGTAATAATTTAGGTCCGTTGTTATTTGTTCTATTCGTCAATGACGTGTGTACAGTCCTTCATAATGTGTCTGTGCTGCTCTTCGCTGACGACCTCAAACTCTATAATGAAGTATCTGATCTGAGCGATTGCTCTCGACTACAGGATTCTCTCAACAATGTATGTCTTTGGTGTGATTGGAATCAATTAAATTTATGTGTCGAGAAGTGCTGCGTTGTGTCGTTTCATAGAACAAAAAAGCCTATCATATACAGCTATCAGTTAAATAATCAAATATTAAAAAGAAGAAATTCGATTCGGGACTTAGGCGTTATTCTAGACTGTAAGCTTACTTTTCACGACCACCATAATGAAATGATAGCAAAAGCAAATAAGACGCTAGGATTCGTCCTTAGAAACACGAAAGAATTTAATGACCCAATGTGTCTTAAAACGTTGTATGTTAGTTTAGTGCGCCCTATTCTGGAATTTAATAGTGTAATATGGTTTCCACATTTCAACTATTGGCACGATAGGATTGAAAACATCCAAAAAAGGTTTACGAGATTGGCGATACGATCGCTCCCCTGACGTAACTCGGATCCATTCCCTTCTTACCACTCGGGTTGCCTTCTCTTAGGAATACAAACTCTTAAAAAACGACGACTGATAGCACAGGCAGTGTTTGTGGGTAAGCTGATTCAGGGTGAGACTGATGCCCCAAACCTACTAGAACTAGTTAACTTTAATGCACCTTGTAGACGGCTTCGGTTCTGTAAAGGGTTGGATCCGACGCCTCCTGAAGGCTACTATAGGCTCTCCTCCCCAACTCCTACTCAATACGTCCGCGACGTACAGAACGGTAACTTGTCGCCTAAATATCCAAGCTTGGGTACACGGGGAAACCCACCCCCTTGGGCGGATGGGCGGCAAGGCTGAATTGAGAGGGGGAATGGACTGCTACTTGCTAGTAGTCCTTCCCCGAGCGTCTGTTCTCCATGTTAGGAGCGGCTCGAACCAGCGTCTGTTCCCCATGTTAGGGGCGGCTGTACACCCTGTCCTGGCATCCTACGGGACGTAAAACAGCTAGGATGCGTTGTTCCACCGACGAGATAGGAGGCGGAGGGAGAGGCCTTGCAAGCCACCCTCTGTATCACTGCAACGAACAGTCATCAAAAAGAAAACCCGATTTGGACCAATCATGCCAGACCTACGCGACGAAAAAAGGACTACGATTGGAAACTCGGTACATGGAACTGCAGGTCTCTTACCTCACCCGGGAGTACCAGAATACTCGCAGAAGAAGTGAGAGCCCGCGGCTTTGAAATAGTAGCACTTCAGGAGGTTCGCTGGAAAGGAGTCTCGGAGCGCCCCTACCGTAGCGATTGCATGATCTACCAGAGTGGTGGAGACAAGCACGAGCTCGGTACGGCGTTCCTTGTTAAGGGTGCTATGAGGAAGCGTGTGATCGGATGGTGGCCGATCAACGACAGGATGTGCAGGTTGAGGATACGTGGACGTTTCTTCAACCTGAGCATTATTAATGTGCACAGCCCGCACCTTGGGAGCAGTGATGACGACAAGGACGCCTTCTATACGCAGCTCGAGAGGGAGTACGACCGCTGCCCACAACATGATGTGAAGATCGTCATCGGAGACCTAAACGCTCAGGTCGGGCGAGAGGAGGCCTATAAACCTACGATTGGTAGCTTTAGTGTCCACCAGCTAACCAACGACAACGGCCTCCGGCTCATAAATTTCGCATCCTCGAAGCACATGAACATCCGTAGCACCTTCTTCCAGCACAAACCTCGTTTCAGCTACACCTGGAGATCACCACAGCAGACATATTCCCAAATAGACCACGTTCTCATAGACGGAAGGCACTTCTCGGACATCATCGACGTACGTACGTACAGGGGCGCAAACGTCGACTCGGACCACTTCCTGGTTATGGTGAAGCTACGACAGAAGCTCTGCGCTGTCAACTCACTGCGTCACCGGCCTACCCCACGCCTAAACACGGATCGGCTGCGAACACCTGCTGTTGCCGAGGGCTACGCGACAGCGCTTGGGGAAGCGCTACCGGACAACATCGCGACCGCCATAATGTCCCTCGATGACCACTGGCGAATGGTGGAGCGAGTCATCAGCAGCACAGCCGAGCAGACACTGGGCCATAAGCCACGTAACCAGAAGAAAGAGTGGTTCGATGACGAGTGCAGGCGGGCACTATCCGAGAAGAACGCAGCGCGCGCCCGAATGCTGCAGCGCGAAACCCGTCAGAACGTGGAACACTACAAACGACTGAGGACACAGCAAACCCGGCTCTTCGAGAGCAAGAAGCGCCGCTTCGAGGAGTCGGATGAACAACTGATGCAGCAACTAACTCAGTCGGGGGAAACTCGCCAGTTCTACAGGATGTTGAAGAAGACACAAGGCGGCTTCACGCCAAATGTCGCAATGTGTCGTGACGAGGAGGGCAACATTCTTACGGACGAGCGAGAGGTGATCGAAAGGTGGAAGTGCTACTTCAACGGACACCTGAACGGAGCGGAATTGGGGGAGTCCAGCAGCGGCGCAGGCAGAATTGAGCAGCACATTAGCCAGGAGGTAGATGACGAGGTGCTCCCACCATCCTTGGACGAAGTCACTAGTGCCATCAAGCAGTTGAAACAGAACAAAGCAGCTGGCAGCGATGGGCTGGTGGCAGAACTATTCAAGATGGGTTCGGTAGAGCTTGCCGTCAGTATGCACCAGCTAATTGTGAAAATCTGGGAGCAGGAAAGGATACCGGAGGACTGGAAGCTGGGTGTCATCCACCCAGTGTACAAGAAGGGTGACAGAATGGACTGTGCCAACTTTCGAGCCATCACAGTCTTCAATGCCGCCTACAAAATCCTATCCCAGATACTCTTCTGCAGACTCGCGCCCCTTGCTACAGATTTCGTCGGAAGCTACCAAGTTGGGTTTGTTGGAGGCAAATCCACCACCGACCAGATCTTCACTCTACGGCAGATCCTCCAGAAGTGCCGGGAGCACCAGATCCCGACGCACCACCTCTTCATCGACTTCAAGGCGGCCTACGATACCATAGACAGGAAGGAGCTATGGAAGACCATGCGGCAGTACAGCTTTCCCGAGAAGCTGGTTCGGCTGTTAGAGGCCACAATGGAGGGGGTGCTGTGTAAGGTGAGGATTTCGAACATGCTGTCGGATCCGTTCGAATCTCACCGGGGTCTGAGGCAAGGTGATGGACTTTCCTGCCTTCTATTCAACATCGCTCTGGAAGGTGTCATGAGAAGCGCGGGCTTCGACATCCGTGGCACGATTTTCACCAGCTCTCTCCAATTCCTCGGCTTCGCGGATGACATCGACATCATCGGGCGGAACACTAGGACGGTGTGCGAGGCGTACACCCGACTGAAACGCGAGGCCGCAAGGATTGGACTAATGATCAATGCGACGAAAACAAAGTACCTGCTCGTCGGAGGCTCTGACAGTGACAGAGCCAGGTTGGGGAGCAGTGTATCAGTGGACGGCGATGAACTTGAGGTAGTAGAGGAGTTTTGCTACCTCGGCACTGTCGTAACTCCGGACAACAACGTGAGCTGTGAAATCCGGAGGCGCATTGTTCAGGGGAATCGTGCCTACTATGGACTCCACAAACTCCTGCGGTCCAGATGGCTTCTCCCACACACGAAATGTGTCATATACCGCACGCTGATAAGACCGGTCGTTCTCTATGGGCATGAATCCTGGACTCTGCTCACGGAGGACGCCAACGCCCTCGCAGTATTCGAGAGGCGCGTGCTCCGGTCTATCTTTGGCGGTGTGTACGAGCAGGGCGTGTGGAGGAGAAGAATGAACCACGAGTTAGCTGAGCTGTATGGCGAGCCGGACATCCTGACGGTGGCGAAGTCCGGCAGGATTCGTTGGTTGGGGCATGTCATGAGGATGCCGGACTCATGCCCCACCAAGAAGGTGCTCACCAGCGACCCGCCCGGCACGAGACGACGAGGAGCTCAGCGAGCTCGGTGGATGGACCAAGTGGAGCAGAACCTGCGAGACATCGGATGCGACCGGGGTTGGAGGGCTGCAGCCATGGACCGAGCTACCTGGAGAACGATTGGTGACCAGGCCATGTCAGCACGACGTGCTCAACTGCGAGCGGGCCATTGAAGAAGAAGAAGAAGAAGACGGCTTCGTCATTCTTACTTTCTAAGATTATCCTCTAATAGTACGCGTTATGGCAAGCTCCAATAACCGCTATGAGTAGTGTTGTGCGAATCAGATTAAGATTCACGAATCTTCATGAATCTTTGAAAAGAATCGATGAATATGAATCTCCGTGGTAGAGATTCACGATTCACGAATCTCCAAGATTAATGAAACCCGGCTTTGCTAGAGCTTGAAAACAAACGGGAAGAAAATGAGAGGGCACTAAAGTTGTCGACAGAAAATCGACAAGACACACAAAGTGAGGAAAAGTCATCAGTCAAAAGTGGGTTGAGGACCCCTTTTTTTTTTTTTGGTCGCATAATCAACGCATCCGAAGAATCGTGGAGAATCGTGAATCGTGGAGAATCGTGGAGAATCGGGGAGAATCGTGAATCGTAGAGGTTCATGAATCGTGGAGATTTTTTCATTCAAGAATCGAATCACTCATTGCAGAAGATTCATATGAATGAATCTCATCGAAAGATTCATTAAGCACAACACTAGCTATGAGCAATACTTTTAACCCTTTGCACTCGAGCGGCGCCGATACGGCGCCCAGCAGTAGCGTAGCACCAACTCGAGCGGCGCTGCTACGGCGCCAAGGAGCCGGAGGAGCCACACGTGAAGCTTTTTACACCGAACGAACGTTTTTTCGAGCGGCTGGAGCTTTCCGTGTGTCAGCACTGCCTCTCGCTCTAATGATAGTTTTCTCTTTCCTTCCTTCGGTTCACGTTCGGTGCTCAGAATTCGAGCGAACGTTCGCTAGCGCACAGAAAAAGTCGAGCGGATTTTTTGGGCATTCTTCCCCTTCCATGTACGGGTAAAAAAACAGATCAACTGTTATAAATATGGTATACACCGACTGCCGCAAAAAGCTCGGGCAAAAAAATTCGGTCTACGCGTTCGTTCGCTTACGTGTGGCTCCTCGGTGAAGCTTTTTACACCGAACGAACGTTTTTTCGAGCGGCTGGAGCTTTCCATGTGTCAGCAATGCCTCTCGCTCTAATGATAGATTTCTCTTTCCTTCCTTCGGTTCACGTTCGGTGCTCAGAATTCGAGCGAACGTTCGCTAGCGCACAGAAAAAGTCGAGCGAATTTTTTGGGCATACTTCCCCTTCCACTTACGGGTAAAAAAAACAGACCAACTGTTATAAATATGGTATACACCGACTGCCGCAAAAAGCTCGGGTCAAAAAATTCGGTATACGCGTTCGTTCGCTTACGTGTGGCTCCTCGGTGAAGCGGGTGAGCCGTTCTAGTCCTACTCAATTTGCAGTTCTTGATCCATGCGCTTCTACGTTCAAAGTGATATTTTGATATTTACTATGAATGAATTAATGAATAAACTACATAACTGTAAACTTTTGCTATGCTTACGCGCGCACGTATAACACGTTTACCCAGTGGTGGATTCACATTCATTAGGGCCCTAAGCGGTAAAGTTCACGGGGTCCCTTCGCTACACCGTAAAAAATGATAAATTTGATTGTTTCCAATTGATACTCTTCAACTCTGATTATATACCGAACCATCTTTTCATTATTTCCTCATGGTTCTTGGCAATACTTTTTATAGGATGCAGTAAAAGTATCCATTATTGACCGATTACGATTTATTACTAGTCAATATTAACCAATGAAATCTATAGAATGTTTGTTAAGATGAAGGGAACCCTTGAAGGTTCTGGGCCCCTTGCGAGCTCGGGGCTCAGTCCCCGCACCGTTAAATCCGCCACTGCGTATACCAGTTTGGTAAATTTCGCCTCGAGTTGCTGGTTCGCGCAGGCGAAAAAGCTTTCGAGCGCAAAGGGTTAACCCTTTGGTTAGGATTTGGTTAACCCGGAGCCCCGAGCTCGCAAGGGGCCCAGAACCTTCAAGGGTTCCCTTCATACTTTAACCCCTTCACAGTCCAGCCAAGTTGAGAAAATGGCTCAAAAAATTGTCACACTGTTTTTTTGCGTTTTTTAATAGTTTTTGATCTAGAAACGAAGAAAAAATTATATTTTCCGAAAAATTTTGGGAATTTTTTTATTAAAGGATGGTCTGTTTGCACATGCATTATTTGTTATTGTGATCAGCATAAACCTACTGATAATAAGCAAAAATTTGGTTCAATTGCATCAATTAGTGTCAAATAAATGAATAAACGTGTACATACACGAAAGAACATGTTTTCGAAGAAGGTGCACACGAAAAAAACACCGCGCAACGAACGTAGGCACAAAACGAGCGAAAAAAAACTGCCTAGTGTAAATGTTGGTCGAGAGGCCTTAAGCAGCCGCGTCGTTTCGTTTCCGCGCATCGTCTCGACACGTAGGTGGCGTCGTTTTGGATCGTCGAGACGGCCAGCCATTTTTTCGCTTTTTTCAAAGTGTTGTTTACCTTTTGTACAGGCCAGTGTCGAGAAGTTTATCGTTTCCGCGCTCCCAATCGTGATACCCTCAATAGTTGAGACTACGACGGAGTGTCAAAATCGCTACGCTACCCGCTAGGCAGCTCGAAATATCGTTCTCAAAACGTTCGACACGCGAACAAACGTCCTCCTTTTTTGTATGGGGATGAAACAAATGGAGGACGTTTTTCGAGCAATCGCCCTGCTCGTCCTACTCACCATACAAAACTGCTCGATGTTTGTGTCACGGAGGACGATTTGCTCGAAATTGCCTAGCGGGTACGATGTCGTGTAGACGCGGTCTAAAGGATGAAAGCCCAGGTGAAGTTGATCAACTTCCAAGCAACCACTCTGAGAGATCTACATGTATCATCGTCCAAGATGAACAACTGGAAAAGCAGTCAGATGAAAGACCGGACGTAAATCCAGAACTAGTGCTAGACAGTTCATCTTGCTCAACTCTCTCAGAGCAAAAAGAAAATTTGTTCAACAAAGCATTTTTGTTGCCAAAAGTCCTGTCGAAGACTTCGACACAGAAAGGCACTCGCAAACGATTTCGTCCTCCTGCAGTCGCCACTAGCGAAGAATATGGTGCGTGGTATGAACAGATCGCATTGAACAAGCAAAAAGAGGAACAAATTCGCACCGAAAAGAGACAGCTCGCGAAGCAAAGAAAGTCTCTGCAGCTAAGACTTGATTATTTAATTGCTATTGAAATGTGTTTCTATTGTTTTAAGTTGACGTTTGCATAAAACTGTTGAATTTGATGAACTACATCCAATTTGTTTCAAGTGCGCCAAGTAAGGAACACATCGCGCAAGTAATGGACATTGCAAAAACCATGCGCCAAGTTAGGAACATAATGTGCCACACAAAGAGTTTCTCAAACTTGAAGAAATATTAGTTTTCGAGGTTCTCACTTATTTTACTTATATTCTATGGTAGTTGGGCACTGTGCAAACAATAGTATGATTTGACCGAACATTGAGTTTGTTATTCAACTTTTTATGCGCAATTTCCTGAACTGCGCCAAGTATTAGGTACATCTACGGTACTATAATAAATTAAAACAGATCGAAACCTCAATCAGAAGGGTCGTTTGAGGACTCGAAGGGAGGAAGAACTCCAGGAATGAAAATCATCCTGTAAGTAAAAATTTGACAAATTTATAAAAAAAAACGAAACATTTCTTCTGTGACCAAGATTGGAGAGTGACAATATTTTTGCTCAACATTATCGGAAAACGTGACAAACTTACTATAACTTTCCTCGACAGACTGACGCGACAAACCACTGCCTGGGGAGCGGGAAGGTGTTAAGCAACAGCACCTTTTGGACCAGATTCAGGTCTCTCACACGATGAAGCCAGACCTTCTTCTGGATCACCACGAACTTCTGGAACTTCTGGATCACCATGTCCCAGGTTTGCGCTATTGCCTCGCGAATGTTATTAGAGAATAGGATCCCGAGGACCCGGAGACGCTCCTTGGTGTGTAGCCATGGGACATTGATCCTCTGTCGTGACGTGTCTATCGCGATGGTCTTCCCCACGTTTAGTACAGACCGAACGCCTCGAACGCCTCTCTGACCCGCTCGATTTTGGAAAAGGAGGAAGTAATAACTGAGAAAGTGGAAGTGGAGAAAAGCTCTCTCTTCTGATCGGCATTTCGAGTGGAGCGGACGCGTCGTCGTGACCGTCCGCCTGTTTTAATCTGTTATTTGTTAATTATGTATTTTAATGTGTTAGATTAATAAAGTAATGTACACATATCCCCAAAATACAAAAGGTTTAAATTGAAAAATAGTATTTCAGTACTAATGCCAACCGTTACGAAGGATGATAACGAAGTTTATGTTGTTCGAGCGTAAACCTGCAAAAAAGAAAGCAATTAACGTAAAATCCAAACTTTATGCAAGAAAACTTCCACATACATTGTTTTGTAGAGCTTGCCACAATCTAAGCACTTCAGCACAGCCAGTGAATGTTCCTTCAAATGTTTTTTGTACCCATCCCAAGACTTTAATTTTCGATTACATGTTTCACACTCATAGATGGCACTCTTTATGTGAGAGTTTACCTGACAAGGAAATTGAGAAATAAAAATTAGTTCATCTAAAGCAGCAACAAAATCATTTTAATTACCATATGGTAGGTGTAGCTGCTGTGATTGACAAATCCTTTTCCGCACTGTGGACAGGTTAAAATTATGCGCCTCTCGTGACTCGTATTAATATGCCGTTTAAGATGAAATCTTTCCGTAAACTTCTTCGGACAATGTGGACAATCTAATTTCTTTAATTTTGCGTGCTGTCGACTTACATGTGAGACGTATTGACTTGTCATCAATCCACAATAAGGACATAGCCCAGCCGTTCTTTTTGTAGTACCACCATGGATAGGACAACTAGTAGACACAACGTACGGTTCACCGGAATATTTTTCCATCCACTCGGTATATAGCGAGGTTATAGAATCATCCGAGTCACTGCTATCCACTGGAATTCTATTTCCAATAGACCAGTTCGTTGAAGTTTCGCTATTACCCTTTATGCATTCACAATCCGTTGCCTGCGTCCTGTCTTCATAGGAACATATTGTACTTTCATCCTTATCGGTTCCGATAATTTTTTTGTCCAAAGCTTCTTTTATAGCTTCCTCGTACAGAGATGGCACGGAATAATCGGAATCATTACCATCCAATGCTTCAACATCGGGTTTCTGGTAGATTTCAGGGGGTTCCTCTTCTGTACACGGTGGATTCGCTATAACGCTTTGCGGAAAAGTGTTATCAATTTCCTCCGAAATCGGCTGCCCGCAAAACGAAGTAGAATCATTTGATTCCGAGTCGTCCAGTGCTATTATATCATCATCAGTTCGAGTAAAGCCAACAGATTCAGTAGTGTGGATGCCAGGGCTAGCGTCCTTTGCTGCAGCAGATGTTATTGTATCGTCCTTTCCAATCAAATTTATCATGGTGACGAGCTTCTTAAAAATGATATCATTATTCAAACACGTACGACGAAAATTCACCGCATAGTTGATTGCCGTACAACATTCATGACATATAGTGATTTCTTCACTCTTGGAAATCTGTAGAACACAACGAATTCTTCATTTACTTCGTATGATAAAAGCATACCATGAAAATAATAATACTTACCTCGATACCGGTACAGTATACCACATCCTCAAAAGTGAATCCTGTATTCAGTGTTTTCGACAATAATGTTAACCCATTTTGGCCTAAGCAAAAGCGACAAATCTTTCCTTTTTCAACCATGGTTGAGGCCAGCACTCTAACGTTTCACAATTTGTCTATAAAACGCTTTATTATAAGTAGTATTTATTATAAGTTCGATAAGATGCGAAAGTAATTCGAACCAAACATTCCGTTCGAACGGCTCGAACTTGTTTACAATGCGAAAAACTTCAGATTTCAACAAAGCTAAAAATGAAGCTGCGTTTACACAACGGAGCGAATCGGACCGCAGATCGACAACAGTTTGCACTAGTGGTGGACAAAATTGACATTCCGCCGGATTCAGTTCGGATTCGAAGCTCATTTCACCAATGGACCCGCTTTCACTCGAACGCTATGCCTGTTTGACAGTCCAGTGACTTCGCCATGTCACCATTTGTGACCAGTGTCTGCATTTTCACACTGGTCACCAATCGTGGTATGGCAAAATCACTGGATAGTCAAACGAATATGACGTTGGAGTAGCTGTGGGTTCGTTGGTGAAATGAGCTTGCTCATATCACTGAGCTGTCATTGTGTGGAATTTGCTGTACCTGGCATGTTAAGCATGAATTGAAAGTGATTCATGTGTCTTGATTTTAAGGCTGATTCGCACGTCGGCAAGTGGCAGGTTGCAGCATACCTATCCCGTGCAAATCAGGACCTAGCAAGTAGCTATAGCTAGTAAATATTTCAATTCTGAACTGCCAAAAACCGCCAAAACGGAAAGTGACATAAACTACCTCTCCAAGGCACACTACCAACCCGCCGGACGTTTTTAGGACGATATTTCGAGCTGCCTAGCGGGAAGAGGCACCATTATGCCAAACTGGATGCCAAAGCCAAATTTTGACAGCCCATTTACTTTGCCATGCCACCATTGGTGACCAGTGTGATAAGGCCATTCACTATTTGGTGAAATTTGGTTGACAGAAATTTAAATGTTTGCTGGTATCATGTAGATCCAGCAAAAGTCCCAGCAATCTGCCATGGAAAAACTTCCCGCTAGGCAGCTCGAAATATCGTTCTAAAAACGTCCTACGCACGAACAAACGTCCTACTTTTTTTGTATGGACATGTAACAAATGTGAACGTTTTTCGAGCAATCGTTCTGCTTCGTTCTACTCACCATACAAAACTGCTCGATGTTTGTGTCACGTAGGACGTTTTTTAGAACGATTTGCTCGTAATCGCCTAGCGGGTTGCTGTAACTACCCGGTTGACAAAAATTCTAATTTTTTGCAGCTGTCATGTAGTACCAGCAAGTTTTTCCATGGCAGATTGCTGGGACTCTTGCTGGAACTACATAGTACCAGCAACAATGTCAATTTCTGTCAACCGGGTACATGAGAGCTGCAAAAAATTTGAATTTTTGCCAACCGGGAAGTCTACAGACTTTTACCGGCCTGCTACACGAGCCGCAAACTCCAACCGCAAACTCAAAAACCGTATAAGCTTACGTCAAAATCTTTGCGGTTCGTGTAGCCGCGTTTTGCGGTACCAATTTTGTGAGCCACGCTACACGAGCCGCAAACTCAAAAACTTGGCGGCACAAAGAGGTTTTTGTTTTTGATTTTTCAGTTAACTCAAAAATCTTCCTTCAAAGCAAACAAGATCTTATTTCAATGCACACAAAAAGTAAAAGATGGATAATCTGTTGATGAGTGAAGTGTGGCTAACTACTAGTGTTGAGAAAGGAGCGAAAGAGCTGGCAACCACGCTCCGCTCCTCGAAAGGAGCGAAAAAATCGCTCCTCATTTGTGAGCGAAGCTAGCTCCAAAAAATGTTGCACGACATTCTCGCTCCTTTGCGCTCCTTTCGCTCCTTTCGCTCCTTTACGCTCCTTTCGCTCCTTTCGCTCCTTTTCGCTCCTTTTCGCTCCTTTCGCTACTTTTGCTCCTTTCATGCCTTTCGCTCAATGCGCTCGTTTCATTGCGCTCCCTCATACCCTCATCCTCATTTCGACAATTTGCTTTGTCCGTGCTGTCCGGTGCCGGGTTTGCACACCGTAATCGACTGTATTGTTCTATTCTTTTGTATGGCCGTCAGTGCTGTATCGTTATTTTTCATTACTTTTCGCGTTTGGGGGGACGAAACTTACGTTTTTTTCGACATACAGTCTGTTCTCGAGTTACGCGGTTCTCGACTTACGCGGATTCGGAGATACGCGGTTTTCAAAGTTTGACAGTAGATTGGGTTTATTACATCGATTTAAATTCCTGAGATGTACAACCACACGAATAAATATGTAAATTACACATTTGCATAACTTACGCTTTTTATTTCGTTTGTTGCAATTTATGTTGTTTGAATACGCTTGCATTGCATTCATATTAATGAACAAAGAAAATTTTTGAATATTCCATGATACATGTACACAAGAGCTCGATCTCTTAACTCCTAGTATAAACTATGTGTCAAGCAATATTCGAGATACGCGGAAATTCGAGATACGCGGATTTCTCTGGTCCCCATAATCCGCGTAACTCGGGAACAGACTGTACTGACGACTAATCTCACCGGTGTCGGTTCAATGCTATGCACTTGAATGCTTTGTTTAATTCTTTTGTATTGTCATGAAGTACGGTAGCACTGCTGCCATCGTGGTTAATCGTTATACAGTTATTGCTTTTCATAGATTTTGACATTGCTCACCTAGTTCGAATGACGTTTTTACAACATGTTCATGGTGTAGACACGGTATCGACCCCACTGGTACCCGTTTTAACTGTTATCGGTTTTCACACATTCCGCCAGCGCTCTACAACCAGGTCATAACAGAGCGCAAAGGAGCGGAAGGAGCGAAAGGAGCGAAAAGGAGCGAAAGGAGTAAAAAGGAGCGTAAGGAGCGAAAGGAGCGGAAAGGAGCGGAAAGGAGCAATAATGTCGTGCAACACTTTTCGGAGCTAGCCAGCTCGCTCCGCTCCTCTTGGTGAGCGAAATATGTCCACTCCGCTCTTCAAAAAGAGCAGATTTTCACAACACTACTAACTACCCTATCGCGGGTCATCGAGTTGAGTACCCAAAACTTGCAACAACGCAACAGGCAACGCAACAGGCGTATTGTGCGTAGGCAAGAAGATGGTAACCGTTTGCTGGACAATACTGTAGCAGAGCAAGCAAATGAAACTATAATTAACTTTCTTCGCATAAAGAAGGAAGATTT
This sequence comes from Anopheles ziemanni, assembly GCF_943734765.1. Lineage (NCBI taxonomy): Eukaryota > Metazoa > Arthropoda > Insecta > Diptera > Culicidae > Anopheles > Anopheles ziemanni. Next base: position 41,001,723 of record NC_080705.1, read on the forward strand.
TGATGTTCTCAAGTTACATAAAAAGTGGTAGGATAAAATATTTTAATCTTTATCATTAACCGTCACCCGTTCAACCAAACCTAGATACGTAGACGTTCAACCGGACTACCCGGGTAGTCCATACATTTCGTATGGGAGACTCCGTTTTCCTGTGCTTAAGACTTAATAACTTTTTTTCTAGACGTCGGATCGATTTGAAATTTTTAGTGAAGATACTTGAAGGTGTTTCTCAAAATATTGTATAACATTTATAATTTTAAAAATTCATTAACTATGTTAATTTGAGGTTCCAAAAAATTTCACCCTTCACATCTATGACCCAAACCTGTGTAGCTTCAACATTTTAGATAGGAGTTTGCATTTTCTGTATTTCAGTATACATATCTTTGATCATTGAAGCTGAATTGCTTGAAATTTTCAGAAAATTATTCAATTTTTTTTCCAAAAGTGTTTTAGAAATGTTCAATGTTCAAGTAGGATTGTTTCATTCGAAAACACGAATTCGACAATTTAAATATTTATGCCTTACTTCTTCTTCTTCTTCTTGGCGTAACGACCTCTTGGTCATGCCTGCCCGTTAAGGGCTTACGAGACTTGTTTCCCTGTTGTACGTGGATAGTCAGTCCTCTCGTACAGGGGAGGGTCCGGTCTCGGTTGGGATTCGAACCCACGCCGTCGAGGTGGTGAGCCCCAACGCTCATGGGCCGATGTTCTAACCGGCGCTACCGCTCGGCTGTCGCCGACCCCAAAGTTATGCCTTACGTTTAGGTATAAAAATCTTAATCTAATATTAAATACAAGTATGCTTCACATCATTTTGTTCAGAAAATGTACGCCACAAACACGTATATTAATCCGCTTCTAATCGCCTATGTGTGTGATTCAAAGTACAACAAAAGCTGAGTAAAAGTGAGCGTTATGGAAAAACTCAATCCTTAGAATAGATAAAACCGAACAGACTTATAGAAGAATTACTAGGAACAGCATTTCTGACGAAAATAGAATTAAATAACGGACAAAACTCTGTTCCCAGTTGAAGCATGAAGATAGCATGAAGCGACTGTGAGTTTATTAATTTTTACGATATTTTATGCAATTTTCCAAAAAATTTCAAGTAGTTAAGTATCTACGAGCAAATACATCAGTACTAAAATACAGAAAAAGCAATCTTCTATGTCAAATATATGAACTACACAGATAAATGGTTGTAAATGTGTATGGTGAATTTTTTTGGAACCTCAAATTAACATACTTAATGAATTTTTAAAAATATAAAAATTATACAATATTTTTGGAAACACTCTCAAGTACCTTCACTGAAAATTTCAAATCGATCCGACGTCTAGATAAAAAGTTATTAAATCTTAAGTACAGGAAAACGGATTCTCCCATACAAAATGTATGGACTACCTGGGTAGTCCGTTTGAACGTTTGAGGGGTATCAACCGAAAAACGCAAATAAAAATTATTTAAATTCCTTGGAAAAATTTGTTTCTTTAGCAAAACGATAGAAAATGAGTTTTTCTAGGCATTCTAAAAATTTCATGCCGATACGTCAATCCAATCAAAAGTTAGAATAAAACAAAACTCCAAAAACTACCCGGGTAGGCGGTTGAACGGGTGACGGTTAAACTTTTTGAAACTTTTGGATAAAATCAGTTGGTGGGCCGGACTTTGCCGACCCCTGATCTATAGTGAATTTATAATTGATATTCTAGCTATAAAATAACAAAATATTACTGTAGCTGCAAAATAAACACGTAAATTTATCAGCATATGTTCGATTATTTTGTTTTTGAGATTTGTTATGTTTACATTTATTTCTTCTTCATCTTCTTCTTCTGGCGCATTTGAGTTTGCGGTTAGCTGCCAAAAACTTCGCGGGTGCAGTTTTCAGCTCACGGAGCTGAAAAGTTTCTGACGCAAACTTTTCGGTTGTTCCCCTCTTTGCGCCGCAAAGTTTTTGAGTGTGCGGGTCGTGTAGCGGGGCCCTTATACCGGTATTTTACATACAGTTTTTCCATTGGACATTAAGTAAATTGATATTTTTGCAAAAATGCATTAATTAAAAGACATGGGTGAGAGTCCTTCCGTTTTCTCAACGATCTCAAAAGTTACGTCTCAATCCCGCTGTAGCCACTGGGAATGATGAATTTGAAGCTGGTGTTTCTCTAGCATCGCTCTGCAAGTAAAAAACTGTTTCATTAGAACTAAAGCCCAGGAGGCAGAAAATGTCACGCGTGACATAAAAATGTTGTATACCCCGCGCAATTAGCGCGCAATTGGCGCGCAATGTAACACCCAGGAGGCAGAAAATGTCACGCGTGACATAAAAATGTTGTATACCCCGCGCAATTAGCGCGCAATTGGCGCGCAATGTAACAGCTAATTGCGCGGGTCTGAGTTACCCTCGTGAGCGATTTTGCGCATGCGCATGGATTAGAAATGGCGGCCCCCGAGTACCCTGTATAGTGATGGTCATCATGCAAACATAAGTCCGCCAGTTCCGTAATATTTTTATCAATATATATTTATTGAGGATTATCATAGATTAACGACACTGCTTAAGACTATTTTAAATGATAAAGTTCACTTAACATCACGACACTACACACCACACTTGCACACTAGGGAATATCGATATCTAGCATATCTTCTGATGCACATCCGAGCAGCGGGATCGGGATCCAAAACAAACTTCCGACGGAAGATGCTCTAGAAATGAAAATAGAGAGGAAATCAGTTATTATTGGTGTTTATAGGCAATAAGTGATGAAATACTCATCTTGTTTTGTTTTCCATCGATGAATTCTGCGAGATCGGATCGGACGCCAGCAGCAGCAGTACCTCTCCATGCGGAAGAGTAGCGATGTAAACAACACTACATTTTCCATTTTTGGGCTGAATATGAGCCGTAGACGAAACACATACACAATATCTTCAGTCTTATCTGTAAAGTTCACTAAATAACACTGAAAACATCACTATTTTACGCACTTTATTATCACTGCACTCGACGCGTACGAAGCGGTCCCGGCGGCTGCCATCACTGAACGCTCCCCTGACAGCTTGACTGTGAGCTTGGGTTTGAGACTATGGTGGTCAAAAATAAGTGTGATCGTTGAACAAAAAACGCGTGAGACGAAAATTTATCTGCCCTAAAATTTTTTAAATTTGATAATGTTTTTTTGTACGTGGTTGAGGTTTCGCCTGTTCAACAATTGCATGAAAAATCGGTGACAAAAATAATTTTTCCACCCGCAATAATTTTGTCCATGGAACAACCAAATCCCATAATAATGAAGACTGTTTGGCTTGGCATGGAGTGATTGAAAATCTGGTCGAAGTGTGAATTTGGTTATAATGTTTATTTTCAAATAAATGGATGGAAATCATATTGAAAACGATGGAATCGAAAGCATAATCTCTTTTCTATGTTTATTTACGTTGTAAAATGTGCTGAAATCATATCAAGTGCATTATGGATATGCTTTTTAAGTACGTTTAATCTGATTAGTTTTATAATAAGTTTGAAATTGAACCAACTAAGTTTGAATGACCAACAAGGTCATTGATCAAATCGACATTATTTCTTTAAGTTTTGCAAAAATGAAAACTATTTCAAAAATTGACTAAGTCCCAAAAGAGTGAGTACGAAAGTCCGGGGTCGAAGGTGGGAGTAGGATGGCCTGCTGAGGTTATCAACGGTGTTGCACATCGTTTGAAAAGTGTGGGCCAATTAGGGGTGGAAACGGATGGAGACGGGAGAAACGTAGACGTGACATGGAATTTTGAGTTCCCGCTGCCACCAGGGTCGTACAAATCACGTAACGCCCCGGTGGCAAAATCAGCATGCTTTCTCATTCTGGCGGAATCAATTGTCAATTGAACAGAATGAGAAAGTATGCTGATTTTGCCACCGGGGCGGACTGATAAAAAACACACTTGAAAGAACATCCACTGAGTACACTCAAATGCGACGAATGTGGCAAGCTCTTGGGAGAAAGATGGGAACTGGGACTGCAATGCCCTCTTTTCGTGCGATTTCTCTTTTTCACACAGATTTTAAGATGTTGGTGAGAATTTTGAAGTTACGGGTCGATGGCATCATCATGGCCAAGTGGCAGATAATTTCCCCAGCCCAAAAATGCAGTTGCAAAACATTTTTCAAGCTGTTCTCTCGGTTAAGGAGAAAATTCTGGATCTGAAGAGGAGGAAGAACAGTGACTAGATCGTTTCTTTCGACCTCCCGCAGGCGTTTGACCGCGTCGACCGAGAATTCCTGCGGACGACCATGACCTCCCTGGAATTCAATCCCCGGCTTGTTGGGCTTCTCAGGTCATTCTCTTCCTTCCTTATCCAAAGTTCCGTCATACAAGGCGATCTTATTTCCATGCATCTGTTTGTCCTTTACCTTCATCCCCTTACTACTAAGCACGAAACGAGGATCCACGTCCCATGGCTACACACCGAGGAGCGCCTCCGGCTTCTCGCGATCCAATGTTCTCCAATAAAATCCGCGAGGCCATGACCTACAACTGAGACGTGGTGATCCAAAAGTTCCAGCAGTTAGTCTGGCTTCATCGTGTGAGAGACTTGAATCTGGCTCAGAAGGTGCTGCTGCTTAACACCTTCCTGCTCCCCAGGATGGGATCGTCGGTATGTGGCCCTCGGCAGCAGGACTAGCGTTGCCACTAGACCGCTGTGGTCTAAACCTTCACATCCCCATTATCACCACACAAGCGCTGCTAACCAACAGGTACCTTGCGAAGCAGGGTTGTTTGGTGATCAGGTCCGAGCATATCACTAATGCTGGGAACCCTCCCGACTAACTGCAGGAGGCTGACGTCAGCACAACGTTCCGCCCTGTACTTGCTGGCAAAGGGAAAGATATTACACGGGGAGCTTCTTTTCCGAGCCGGCAGAGCCGACACACCAACCGCTGTTGTTGACCATGGAGCACAAGTTTGCAGCATACCCAGTTAGCAGCAAGTTGTGTTAGCGTGGGACATCCTGCAGACGCGACTACAACAAGTTGCTCCAGGGTACCATTCATCCATGTCATGTTCCTTGTAAATCAATGTGTATGTAAAAAAAATCCTCTGTTTCCCGTCCAACATGTAAAATGATTAAATAGTATGTAAGAAAAATTTTGTACACGCTTAAATAAATGTTTTTTATAAACAAAAATCTATGTTTTTTTCACGCAGCATGATATCGTCGTTGATGTTTCTCAAGTGTCGTCCTGTAACAAAAGATTTAACGTTTTTATCACAATTGATGTCAAGTTCCACGATTAAAATATTTCTTACGTCGTCTTAAACAGCTTATCGCAATGCGGGCAAGAATGTACTGTTAACGAATGTTGTTTTAGATGTTTGTTATATCCATCAATAGATTTGAACTTCCTGTGGCATGTTTCGCACTCATATACGTCGCTTTTCCCGTGGGAATTTTTCTGAAAGTGTGAATTATGGCGGACAATATTTAAGAATAACGGAGATTAGCGTGATAAAAGTTCAAACATAAGTACTTACTATATGATAAAAGTGACTGCTATGATTAGTGAATCCTTGTCCGCAGTGTTCGCATGTGAGAATTATGCGCTTCTCGTGCCATGTATTGATGTGTAGTTTGCGAGTAAAGTTATCTTTAAACTTTTTTGGACAATGTGTACAAGCGAAATTTTTTTCATGATTATGCGACCTATTTAAGTGGTTCGTTAATTCGCGGAACTGAAGCCCACATATGGGACACAGATGAGATATATTATCTAAGTTCGGCTTCGCTTTCGCTTTTTCTGTACCCTCCATAACTTCCTCATATAGCGAACGCATGGAATCATCAGATGCATTGCCATCCGATGAAACTTGATTATGTTCTACTGGATTAGGCACAATGACTCGTTCAGTCTCTTCAACGACGCTCGTCGGGGTCTCCCTTATTCCACTATCTTCGGTAGAATGTTTTAAACGATGTACACTTGAATCGGCTAACAGTTTATCACTTAAGGCTTCTGACATAGCTTCGCCGTAGAGAGAAGGCATCGAATCATCAGAATCGCTAAATTGAATATAATTATTCTCGTTTACCATGTTCGGGAACTCTTTTGTAATAATGTTTCCTGAAGCACATTGTTCGTCGACAGCATACAATTCGCAAGCAATTGCACCCTTGGGCGTTACTTGCAAACTTTCCCCATGGAGAGATAGTATAGAGTCATTTGAGTCGGAATCGTCCAGTGTAACAACGCCCGCATCATCACACGCATTTTCCGGCTTATATGCATTTTTGCTATGTTGGCTTATGCTATCCATTTGGATTGAACAGCTCATTGTTTTTCCTTGGTCTTGGAGGTGTTTGTCTGGACCACTCTTATCGAGTACAGCAATAAGCCTTTTGAATGTTACATCGTTATTCAAACAGTTGCGCCGATAACTAACCGAATTCTTTATCGTTATACAGCATTCAAGGCAAATAGCATATGCTGCAGTGGTTTCTGCTTCCGAGAACTGCAAAACATAAGGAAATAGAGCTGTAAGGATTTCAACAGCCACGCTAAGCAACCCCAACGGCAAGCGCCAACCTGTATGCCAGTATAATGTAGAACGTCCTGTACAGTAAAGTCAGAACTTGTTGCTTTCCGTAAATCCATCAACCCATCCCGGCGTAAGCAAAAGCGGCAAATTTTTCCTAATCTAATCACACTGAACGCCATAGAAGTAAAATGTACTTTCTTTCTTACTACTTTAAGTAGATTGTATTGAGATAAATTCTCTCAATGATTTTAATAACTAGAACCGTACAGGTAAAAAGGATAGCACAAACAATCATATCAACGACACAAGAGATTTGTTTACCATCAACAATGTTTGACAAAACGACGAATTGTCAAAATGTTGAAAAAAATCTCAATCAATATTAAGCTGCGTATACACAACTTATTTGAGGGAAAGTGACAATAGAGGTAAAAATGATCGATTTATGGAAATGTTTATTGGTTTATTGGATTATTAGCAATGTATGCGAGCATAGTGTTCTTATGCACTGCTTTACGAAGCATGATATCGTTGTTCGTGTTTCTCAAATGTCGCCCTGAAAGAAAAAAAAAATATTTCAATTTATTCTTGGTTTACAAAACAACAAAGAAAAGATCTTTTCTTTTGACCAAAAGAGATCAAAGAAGACTCGAGTCTTACATCGTCTTAAAAAGCTTATCACAATGCGAACAAGGATAAGCTGTTAACGAATGTTCTTTTAGATGTTTTCTGTATCCATCAATAGATTTGAACTTTCTGTGGCATGTTTTGCATTCGTAAACATTGCTCTTTCCGTGCGAGTTTTTCTGAAACCATGTAAATTCGCTATTAAATTAGCTTTACTTATTAGAAACCAAATCGATTCTTCTTACCATGTGGTAAAAATGACTGTTACGGTTGGTGAAACCTTTTCCGCACTGTTCACAGGTTAAAATTACGCGTTTATCGTGCCAAGTATTCATATGTCTTTTGAGAAAGTATGACTCTGTGAATTTTTGCGGACAATTAGGACAACTGTATTGCCTTTCTTTTCGGTGTGTCCTTTTCAAATGGTTGATTATATTACGTGACAGAACACCGCATAGTGGACACAGTTGGTCATGTTCACACTTTTTTCTTGCTTTCCTTCTAGAGGTGATTCTGTTCTTTTTATCTACCGGAACAGCTGTTGCTGTTTGCATAGCGGCTTCGTAAAGAGAAGGTAAAGAGTCGTCTGATGTATTGCCATCTGGTGATGTTTGGTTCAGCCATACTGAACCATTAACAGCATCTTTTGCATTTTCGTCGCTAACAAAATTATTGTTCCGCAATCTTTCAGGTCGCTTGTTGGTTGTAAGTGCAGGTTGGTGGTTTGGTGCTAAACTAGTACTTGATACGGACTTCAACGTCAAATTCTCCTCATTTTGTATAATGTTATCATAATCGATGGTAATAGAATCATCGGAATCTAATGCCACTGCTGTTGCTTTAGCTTCACTCCAAGCTATTGCTTCAGTTTCACTGTGTTGGCTACCGCTTTCAATTGTTTCCGAAGAATCAGCTACCTTAACGTTAATTTTGATTACTTTCATTCTAGGACTTGCCAAGAGTACCGCTAAGATCTTTTGGAAGATGATATCAGTTCGCAAGCAGGTACGTCGAAAGTTGGCCGAGTATTTTATTGCTCCCATGCACTGGTAACAAATAGACAATGGTAGTTTATCCTTTCCGGCATTCTAAAAGTATCAATAATACGATTAATATGCTTCTCAATCAATTAACCACGGAATAATAGACTGACCAAAATGCCGGTATGATATGTCACATCCTCGACCGAGAAACCAGTAGTTAGAGCTTCACGCAAATCCATTAGTCCTTCTTGGCGTAAACAAAAGCGACAAAGCCTTTGTATTTCTTCGATTCTTGTTGCCATGACCGACAATATCGCACACACCTTATTTTCCGTACGAGTATTTAACTGAACAAAACTGTTTTATATCTATTCATCGCAACATGTGCCAACAACGAATGTTTTATTTACATTCTATAATCGAATCCAAAGACAAGATTGTCAAGCCTCATTAAAAACAAAGGTGACCTCATAGAATATCAGTAGGATCCAAGATTACTAGAACTAGAGGTTGGGTCACACAGCTTTTCATGTCTCTTTACCTTGTTCGTAGTGATGACCATAACCATAATAAAGAACCTATTTTGAGGTTAGAATTGCCGGGTGTTGTAGATACAAAGATAGGTGTTTGCCTTAAAGTTCCAATAAAATAGTTTTTCTGATACAGGAATCATATGGTTGGTAGCAGTCGATCAGTATAAATGTGTTTTATATCCTGGTTTAGCTGTTTTTTGTTACAGAATTGAGTTCAAAGTTCATTACGAATGTTTTTTTTGGGTATCATACATTCCAAGATGGCTCTATGCTTATCTGTCAAATCGCTCCACATAAACCAACCTTGGGAGTAACCTTGGTAGGATGAGGTGTTCAACCTGTGGTCACAGCTTTGCGCAACCGCATGCGGTCGTATAAGTATAATAAGTAGGAGATGACGAAGAAATATATACCTCCTACGGCGAGGCAAAATATCGTCATTGTCCGTTTAACCTTCAGGTCTACGACCAAAAATACCTACGTTAACATACGACCGCCTACCCGGGTAGGCCATACGTTTTGTATGGGGGTTTGCATTTTGCTGTGCTTCAAAGCTAATATCTTTTGTTCTAGATGCCGTAGTGAGTTGAAATGTTCAGTAATGATACTTAAGAATGTTTTCTAACACATCCCATTCAAATAATAATATTAAAAATTTGATAAGTAAGTAATTTTTTCATTCAAATATATTTTATCCCATGGATCTACAATCGCCAACTCTGTAAACCATACATTTTCAATAAGTTATTGTGTTTGTTTACCCGTCTTAAGTTTCTGGTGAAGTAACTTCTTGGTGCCTTCAACATTTTTGCTTATAAATTGAAATTTCAACGATGTAGAAATATTTTTCTATTAAATTTTACGTTTTGGAAATGTTCATGTTCCTCAGTAAATTCAGTGGCATATCTGGAGGAAATTCTTCATTATACATTGTTACATCTGATATTTAAGCCTTAACATTTTAAAACTTAGCTCATACACATAAATTCGATCGTTTTGTTTCAAACGATAACAGTTTCTTTTGTATTTAATTCAACCCGTTGCATCATGATTTTCTTGCAATTAAAAAATTATTATTTTGTGTAGCAAATGATGAAAGTTCACCTAAAATGCTTTCGATGCCGCTGTGTGGTCCAAAATATAGCATAATTTGCATATTTGTAGATCGTCTTCGAGTTTATCTCATTACTAATTGTTCGAGGAGTTCGAGGAGTGAAACAGTCTTTCATAGTATGTCTTAGATAAATTTGGATTGTTTTCAATATAAATATAAAAAGAAAAACCCGAGGGGCACCTCCATTCACCTACTGGTGGTTTGTCTTGGTACAGAAAAATATAAACTCTCGTACAAAACGTATGATTTACCCGGGTAGGCGGTTGTAGATTTAAGGGGTATAAATCGAAAAATGGTGTAAAAAAATACTTAGAATAAAAATAAAAAGTCGGTTTTCGGCAGAATGATAGAGAACATGTTGCTTGAGGCATTCCAGGAATTTCGAGTCGATATAACCGTTCAATTCGAAGTAATTGCAAAATAAAAGGGGAAAACTTACCCAGGTAGGCGGTTGTAGATCTGAAGGTTAAGTTTGTTTTCTCAGTGAATTTCAAATACAGTCTGTTCTCGAGTTACGCGGTTCTCGACTTACGCGGATTCGGAGATACGCGGTTTTCAAAATTTGACAGTAGATTGGGTTTATTACATCGATTTAAATTCCTGAGATCTACAACCACACGAATAAATGTGTAAATTACACATTTGCATAACTTACGCTTTTTATTTCGTTTGCTGCAATTTATGTAGTTTGAATACGCTTGCATTGCATTCATATTAATGGACAAAGAAAAATTTTGAATATTCTATGATACATGTACACAAGAGCTCGATCTCCTAACTCCTAGTATAAACTATGTGTCAAGCAATATTCGAGATACGCGGAAATTCGAGATACGCGGATTTCTGTGGAACGCAAAAACCGCGTAACTCGGGAACAGACTGTATAGAAGCGCCAAACTCACTCAGGGTGCATAAAATACATAGCCTAACAAATATCATGCATTACTACCTCAAAATTCAACAACAAATTTTCGCCGAGTTTGCGCCCCAATGTGTTACATATTTCCACATAATCCCCTACTTCTGTCGCGCTTGGCTTGCGCGATTGTACTGCCGAAACTGGGCTACTTTGAAACGGGACGTCGCGCTGCAGTGTGGACCCCCCGTCCCGTTTCAAAAGTAGCCCAGTTTCGGCAGAACAATCGCGCAAGCCAAGCGCGACAGAGGTAGGGGAGTATGTGGAAATATGTATCACATTGGGGCGCAAAGTCGGCTAAATTTTTTTGATGAATTTTGAGGTAGTAATGCATGATATTTATTTAGCTGCGTATTTTATGCACCCTGAGTGAGTTTGGCGCTTTTACATTTGAAATCCACTGAGAAAACAAACTTAAACAGACAACGACTTTATTTTGCCCCACCGTAGAAGGTATATATTTCTCCGTCTTCTCCTACTTGTTGAAGAGCAGTTTGTTTACGTTTCGGCACCCGAAAAAACTTTGGAAAAAATATCAATTAAAACTGAGTTTGATAACTGAATTACATTTGTGAAGGCTAGAAATAAGTAGTGCAACGAAAAATCCTATGTTTCGTGAAGAATATTGCTCGTTTTGTACGCGTTTGTGTTTCGGCTTGTTTACGTTTTGTCCAGCTGTCGGTTTGTTTACGTTTCGAATTGACATTTGACAAGAGCTAGCGCGACGTCGCGTTTTTCGCTGTTTCTACACTAGCATCGTCTAGCGCGATTTGTGCGACATTTTTTTTATATGGAGTTCAGCCGTCTGTAACGCGACGTCACTCGGGGACCACACTACAGCGCGACGTCCCGTCACGAAACGCGACGTCGCCTGACAGGCGGCCGAACTCCATACAAAAAAAATGTCGCACAAATCACGCTAGTGTAGAAACAGCGAAAAACGCGACGTCGCGCTAGCTCTTGTCAAATGTCAATTCGAAACGTAAACAAACCGACAGCTGGACAAAACGTAAACAAGCCGAAACACAAACGCGTACAAAACGAGCAATATTCTTCACGAAACATCGGATTTTTCGTTTTATCACTTATTTCTAGCCTTCACAAATCTAATTCAGTAATCAAACTCCGTTTTAATTGATAGTTTTACCAAAGTTTTTTCGGGTGCCGAAACGTAAACAAACTGCTCTTCAACAAGTAGGAGATGATGTGGAAATATATACCTTCTACGGCGGGCCAAAATGTCGTCGTTGTTTGTTTAAGTTAGTTTTCTCAGTGAATTTCAAATGTGGAAGCGCCAAACTCACTCAGGGTGCATAAAATACGCAGCTAAACAAATATCATGCATTACTACCTCAAAATTCAATAAAAAATTTTAGCCGAGTTTGCGCCCCAATGTGATACATATTTCCACATACTCTCCTACCTCTGTCGCGCTTGACTTGCGCGATTGTTCTGCCGAAACTGGGCTACTTTTGAAACGGGACGTCGCGCTGCAGTGTGGACCCCGAGTCACGTTTCGTGACGGGACGTCGCGCTGTAGTGTGGACCCCGAGTGATATAAATTCCCTCATACTCCCCTACCTCTGTCGCGCTTGGCTTGCGCGATTGTTCTGCCGAAACTGGGTTACTTTTGAAACGGGACGTCGCACTGCAGTGTGGACCCCGTGTAAGGATATATTCAGGTTTTGTTTCATTTGCGAAACGTTTGCTCAACCCTGTTCAAAATTATGCTACCTGGTCATTTCTACACTCCTTGAATATTTGGTCAACAATGCGCGGTGCTGACGTTTTATTATCGGCGCTCAACATCACTGCAACATAGAGGAAAACAACTCACTGGTTCGTACGTGTGGTATTGTTATTTAAAAAAAGGAGTGAATTTTAAGCGTACTTAATTTTCCTGCATACAGTTCAATGGAGAGACGAGTTACAGTTATAGAAAAAATATGTCGCTTTTGCTTAGGCCAAGAAGGATTGATAACTTTGCGGGAAGCTACCGCCACTCTCTTCTCAATTCAGGATGTGATACTTTACACCGGTATACAGGTTAGTTTTCTAGTTATTTCTTAACCATTAACAGGTAACGTTATCATGTTTGTGTTTGCTTTTTTTATAGATATCATGCGTTAGACTGCCGTACGTTATTTGCGATAAATGTCGCACCACAATCACCAGCTCCATCCAATTTCGGCGCGCGTGCATGAAGAGTAATAACACGTTCAAAAGGGTTGTTGAAATGCTCAAGACTAATATGCTGGATGATTTGAATAATCTGGAAACAAGATCTGTTATTTCCCCAATCGATATAATCAACGCACACATAACTGGGCCATCTCACGATAGCAAACCCGATCCTATGCCTTCGCTTCACATCGGACCGACAGGGAAATCTACAAACAATGCAGTTGGTTCGAAGTTATATACCGATACTATCAACGAACACACAATGGGGCCATCTCAATATGATAATGAAATTGTAGTACTAGACGACAGCGACTCCGAAATTATACCATCTCTCCACATCAAAACGACAGAGAAACCTACAAACAATGCAGATGGTTCCCAGTCATATCCCGAGAGCATATGTAATTCTTCCAGAAATAACATGAACGGTAGTCTGACGAATATTTCAAGTGCTGAAATGGAGTGTAAAATTAACCGGCAGGCCGAAGAATCCAACATAGAACCATTGGATGGCAATGATTCCGATTATTCCGTGACTTCTTTGTTTGGCGAAGCTATGCAGGAAATATCGGTGATCGAAACCGAAAGTGCTGAAAGCGCAAAATGCCCCACCGAAGAGAGTGGATATTTTCGGACGTCCAGTGTAGCATGCGAAGAGACACAAACCGTTATCGAAAGCAATATGGTGGAATCAAATGCAATGCTGCCTGACGGCTCTGATTCTGATGATTCAGTTGTTTCTCTGTACAAGGAAGTTGTGGGAAACAAACATTCCAAAGCATCAAGTGCGTGCCAAAAAGAGAAAGGTTTAAAATCTAATGAAAAGCAACTATGTTTCATTTGCGGTATTTTGCAACGGGATTTAAACAACCATATGAAAATGAGTCATATCAAAACTAAGAAATTCTCATGTCCACATTGTCCGAAAGGATTTGTACGAAAATTCGAAGTGTTGCTACACATAAACACGTCACATAAGAAAAATATTACTTATAGCTGTGAGCATTGCGGTAAAGGATTTACCAATCGTAATAGTCATTACTATCATGTGGTATGTTCTTACAGTTTTTACAATTTCATTGGATATTGCTTTAATGAAAAAAAAAAATTTTAGGTAAATTCTCATCGGAAGAGTGCCCTTCACGAATGTAAAATATGCCACCGGAAACTGAAGTCTTGGGATGGATACAAGAAACATCTTAAAACACACTCATTAACATCACACCCGTGTCCAGATTGCGATAAGCTCTTCAAAACAACGTAAGTTTTATCTATCAGTTTTTTCAAATGTATCTACCGCAGCAAATGATTTACCATTTTGTTTTACAGAGCAACTCTTGAAAAACACAAAACACTCTATCATGCATCATAAACGTGCTGAATTTTCGCAGTGTGACGAAAAGAGAACTTTGCTAAGCTCTGTTATTGCTTTCCGCAATTGCTGGAATTATGTCTATCAATAAAGCATAGATCAACTGAAAATCAAAACGGTAGTGGATATAATTTGGTAAAATCCCAAATGAAGCCCTCCCGGCGCCGCATCGTCTTAATTTTTTCCACGTTTGCGCCTGAAAGTTATGCAATAGGTAGTACATCAATTCAGTTTGAATATTTGAACCGTTGATTTTCCGTTAGAAGCTGTAATGATTTGAACTAATCGGTTAAACTGAGCAAGATGGACATCATAAACCAATTAGTCCGACTGAAGAAATGAGTTTGAAACGGCGGCGCGCCCGCAGCGAGCGCAGCGAGCGGACTGCGCTAGGTCTACCGAAAAAGGGAGTTTGTTGTAAACTTGTGAAATAAGGGGGGCCCGTGGGCCCCCCTCATACCACACCCCTAGTTTCATTGCGTAGCCGAATTTTCATAACCTCATGCAAGTAATGCATGAGGGAGTTCATGTTGTACATCCTTTTCAGTATAACCATAATCTTTCATTTAACGAGACATTCAATTCAAACGGTTCACACAACGGCATTTGTTTCACCCATTGCATACCCTTTAGGTGCATCCGCTCACAAATGGTGTAGCCACGACAGCGATTTCGGCAGGGGGGCTGGTAAAAGAGTAAATGAGGCCCCGGCCGCCATTTTTTCGATCGTGGGTACACCTCTTGTGGACGTTTAAACTGAATGTATGCAATTGGTGATACATTAATTCGTTAAATTCAACCTACGAGTATTTGAACCGTAGTGTGTACCGTTAATTTCGGCTACGCAATCAACCTAATGGTGCGGTATGAGGGGGGCCCACGGGCCCCCCTTATTTCTCAAAACTATAACAAACTCTCTTTTTCGGTAGACCTAGCGCAGTCCGCTCGCTTCGCTCGCTGCGGGCGCGCCGCCGTTTCCAAATCATTTCTTCGGCTAAACTCATTGTTTCATGCTGTCCATCATGTGTGGTATAGTTTACTTACTAGTAACTTAACATGTAAAAGTATATTGACCCGCATTAAACCTCCACTGGGTGATTAGTTTAAACCGTTATGTTCTTTTACGCGAACCGTTAGCGTTCAAAAATTCGAAACGAATGCATGTGTCGCGCTTTGCATAGCTTCAGGCGCTTAATGTGAACCAGCAGGAAGAGGAGAATCTAGCCCGGGGCCTCATTTACTCTTTTACCGGGGGGCTTCATTTGGGATTTTACCTATAATTTTCCCAGAAATTTCAACTTTTATTAATTTTTATTTTGGTAAAATCCGAAATGAGCCCCGCATCGTCGTTATTTTTTCCGTTTGCACCTGAAAGTTATCCAATAGATGGACATCAATTCAGATTGAATATTTTAACCTTTTTTAATATTTTTCCATGTTTGCGCCTGAAAGTTATGCAATAGACTTTCAGGCTCAAACGTGGAAAAATATGTCGACGCGAAGATGATGAGGCCTCATTTGAGATTTTCCAAAGAAGAGCCAAAATAGATGCATGGGTTGAAGGAACGGATTCGGATTCGGAGATCCGGATCACAGACCGGATTTGATTTGGATGATTTGAATACCCCTACATGGATTTGACTTTTCCACCACTAGTATACAAGTTCTGTCATCAAAAACGGCGCTTCAGCGAAAAACAGTCGTATCTTTTACCGCTTGTTTGTGCCTGGTGTGCTCCTGATGGTAGACGCTTGATGCAATTGAGAAACAGTTTGGTATTCTAATATTTCAGTTAAAATCATAGTCTGCAAATCGTCGCTTACAAGTAATTGTGTGTCGTAAAACTATGGCTGATGGTAAGTTGAAAAACGTTCCGCTGCTCACCGACGACGGTAGCGGCCGGCATTGTGAGGTTAGGAAGTGCATCAAACGTAAACCATATATATTTGTGATCCGTTCGTTCCGTTCAGCTACACCCGACGATTTGTGGACGCCGTACAAGTATCTGTTGAACAACATAGAAAACTACCTTCTACCGCCCAATGACTTCGCCGACACGACGCACGCCGTCAGCCTGGAGGGGCTACTACGGAAACACAAGCAGAACTTTATCTCTCTGCTGAAAAACCCGCCCAAGAATGCCAAATGCCGGGAAGCGATTAAACAAGGCATCACCGATGGCATAACGCTGCCCGACTTTGGTCACACAATGCTGTCGAAGGAGCTCGTCGACGAGAGTATTATTATTTCGGATATGTTCGACGTAAACGAGTACGTCGCACTGGAGCTCCTGTGCACATCGCAGCAGCAAACTGTCAATCACCCCGGGTTGACGCGTGGTTTGGTGGCTGTTTTACTGTACTACGATGGACGCAAGTCGCTCGTGGCAAGCCTGAAGCAGTTGTTCAAATCCCGAGCCGGCGTGTCTTGGTGTACGGATGCGACGCCGGACGTTACCCAGATCATCACCACGTTCACCGATGGACTCGTAGCCGATGGTGTGCTGGAGCGAATTATTGATCTTTTGCAGCAGCTGGACATTACGAAGGAATTGGACGTGCTCACGACAAACCGTGCCCTCGGACCACCGAAGCATCACCGGCAGGTGCTGGATTTGTTCGAGGAAATACGGCTTCTACTGGCGCAGTGCGTCTATTTCTGTGCTGCACAGGCCGGTTTGCCACGGAATGCTACGATGAAACTTATCCAGTACCTTCGGGGCTACAAGTTCGCTGAATCGGGTGGTGGCATTGACGATGTAACCGTGACGCTACAGATGAGTCTGCTGTACGCCCTGGATCTGAGCGTCCTGCAACGGCGGGAAGACGGAGAGGATCTCGTTAAACAACTTCCAATGATAAAAGATGAGCTGTACTTTGACTTCCTTCTCGATGCCCTTTCGAATGGATGGGAAAACGATGGCCTGCATGCGCTCTCACTGTTTGCATTCGGGCTATCGATAGCAACGCTCCGTCTGGCACCGCAAACACTAGTCCAAGATATGGCCAAATTCATCGACCAAGATGAGCTGCTCGTCAACGGGGCCCTGCAGGGGAAGGTGTTCGATTTCCTGTACTACACGTTCCTCGAGTCGGAGCTTATCTTCGAGACGGAATTTTTCTACCGTCGCATCCACACGCTGTACACGGACTTTATCGAGCTGATGCACTCGAAGGTCACGGAACTGCGAGGCCGAGCGGATGAGACGGCGCGCACGGTACAGCTCTATCAACAGCAGGGCATTGAGCCACCGGCGAACCTATGCCGTAACTTTGAAATGTTGCTGCTTTCGGTGGGTAAGTTCTACGGCAACGATCGACTCGCGCTGCACCTGAGCGTAGATTATTGGGGGCCAACGGAGCTAAGCCATACGCTGCAACCACGTTCCTCGTCACGATCGGTCTGCCTGTTCAAGTTCATACGACTTGCGGGGGAACTGTTGCCACCGACGCTTTTTGTGCCGTACCTCAAAATGCTCGCCGGACTGAGCTGCAACGCGCAGTCCGCCCGCAGTGCGTTCAACCTGCTTAAGCAGGGTAGTGCCTACTCGGGAAGCAACACCATCTCGTGGGAACACTTCTTCAACTCGCTCATCGCGTACTACCAAAACCTGCGGCAGGAGCAAAATCCCCACTCTGAGACCGTCTATCGAAACCGGATGATTAGCAAGAGCATCAGCCCACAGGAGATCCTAGGGTTGCAGGCCGTACTGCAGGTTGTACAGGCGGTCGCCAAGCACGACGAGTTGGCCCGGGTTGCTCTGTGCGAGCACGTCTCCTGGCTGCCGCTTAACGTACTGGTCGGGTTGATAAGTTGCTCCGTACCCATTCAGCTGAAGGCAGAGATCGTACACACGCTCGCGTCACTGGCTGGCTGCTACGAAAACGCCATCCAGCTGTGGCACAATCTGGAGGACTCGCAAATCATCAGCACCGTGCCGTCGACGAGCAACTTTCTGACGCGCGGCGTCAAGTCCGAGCTGGAGGAGGTCGAGAGCCGCAACGAAACGTTTCCGCTCACCCAAGCGATGCTCGACTTCCTCTACTCACTGATGCGCACCGCCGTGCCGGATAACTTGGGTGAAGGTACACGAGCGCCCGGCGTCCATCCGTACCTTTCGTACGTCGTCGATACGGTGCTGTTGCGGCTGTTCAACCGAAACTACAAGAATCCAGCGGAGAAGTGGCAGCTGGCACAGAAATGTCTTCTGATTGTGCATATGTTTGTGAAGCAATTCAACTGTAACTCGCCAGCGTTGACAAAGGAGCAGCAGAGCAGGGGACAGCCGGCCGATTACCGCATACTGCTCAATCTTAACACCAAGTCCGAGCTGTTACGCCTCATCTTGCACATCCTGGACGAGTCGGTCTCGTGCTTCGATGCGTACGCGCCCTTTCCGGGCAAGAGTGCCCTCGAAGCATCTTCGCTGCTATGCTTGCAGATCATCGTTCGAGCGCTCAACCTGCAGGAGGACTTTTTCAATGTACACCTCAATTCACCCAATCCGGTCATTTTGGTCGGCTTGAGCAAACTGCTGCTCGGCATGAATCCTCGCAGCGGTAAGGCGGACCATATGCTCAACATCATGAAGCACATCACCTACAGCACCTGGCTGCCGGAGAACAGTCTCGTCGCGCTGCGCATCCTCACGATCATCATGGCGCAGCCGGACGTAAACCAGCTCATCCTAAGCCTCGTCACCCAGAGCGAGTCACTGAAGAACGAAATAAGGCAGGGCTTCGTCGAGTGTTTGGAGGCGGATCTGAACGTTTCTGAGGAACCCGAGGCACCTACGATAGCGCCCCATACACTGCACACGACGTTGAACAGCAAAACAATACTGGCGGAAGATGACGCGACCGGCAGCGGTCAACAGCAGCAGCAGCGGGGATCTCACGAAACGTACGTGACGCTCTGTATCAAGAGTGCCGTGCTCCACCTGATTCAGGAATGTCTGCAGCAGCCGGTGACTCCGAATTTGGCGCACTATTTACTCGGGTTCGACCTGAGCAAGGATCTTCATCTGACGAACCTTCAGCAGCCAGGAATTATGAACTTCCCTAGCAACTGCTCCAAGTCGCTCATCACCCTACTAGATAAACATTTGGAGGTAATTTACACCGATGCATATTTATAGTATAGTAGAAATTCTAATCTTTAGACATTAATGAATCTCCTAACTTACATTCGAAGTGATTCATGAATCGTTATAATCCAAAAACATTCATGAATATTGTTAGCCTCATTATACTGCATGTAAGCATGGATTTGGTGATAAAAATACTACGCGAATATTTGAAGATTCATGAATCCCTCTTTCAAAGTTTCAGATTCATTGCAAAGAGATTAATTTAAATCTGAAACATTATACAGTTTCTATGAGCTTAGTAATTTTTTTGTCCCTGCTAATTCATTTTTTGCATCATTATTCAGATAGATTCAAGAGCACAACATTTATTATTCTATTATCTAAATGCAATTTGGTGCAGTGAAAGTATCTAGAGGATTTAATCACTATCTAATGCCATAAAAAACACTGTATGAGGGTTTTATTAACGTTTTTCTTAATTTCTCTTCTCCGTGTAACAGAATATCAAGTCCGGCAGTAGTCTTTCGACGAGCTATAGCAAATTGATGGAGTATGCGTACCGTTTACTGTACCACATTTGCCGCAACTTCCACACCTCGGAAGTGTTTCTGCGCTTTTTGCGCTCCTGTCAGGACTTCCTGTGTAGGCATACGGCCGCCTTGCCCTTCCCGAACGCTAAAAACCCGTACCAGCTGAACCAGATGACGTTCCTGCTAAAATCGATCGTGATCGAGCTGAAGCTCACGAGCGAACGGAGCCAAGCGACCCAGTTCGAAACGATCTGCAAAATATTGCTAAAAACAATCAACGCACCCGCGGTTGAAGCGGAATCGGCTGGAGCGGGCAATTTTTACACCAATACCACCACCGTAAACCAATCGCTCAACTCGAATGCGGACCTGTCCGCGATGACCGTGGTGGCGAAAGAGTCGAGCGAAACGGCCAAACGGCTTCTCTGCATGCTGCTGGACTGTGTGAACTTTGAAATAAAGTCGCTCGAGGAACCGAGCTGGAACTACTTCAACGGGCCGGGTTTACACGATCTGTTGCAGCACTGCGAGGTGAGTGTCTACCCGGACAGCCGGATGCGGTTGATCGATACGCGAAAGCTGCACTCCATTCTGCGCGACGAACTCGACTCGATACATACGCTCGCGTCGGGTCAGCGGGCTCACATCGTGCAAGAAATTCGCACGGTCCTCCAGTACGTGGTTCAGCTGAACGCTCAGCGAAGCTTGTGTAACGCCACGACCAAGTTCCTGGACGCCTGGGGTCAGGTGGCGGAGGTACTCGTTAGCGTCACGCCGACGCTGATCATGTCGCTCGAGACGAAACAGATCATCATCACCGAGATCCTGCAGATTCTGCTCAGCAAGGCCCTGCCGAACCAGGTCATGGCTGAGCTGGCCATCATTGCCTCCAGCACGATTTCGCTGCTGATGGTGAACCTGCGCAGCTGCTTCATGCTAAAGTCCGAGCAAATGTCACTGCAAGTGCTCTCGTCGAAGCGCACCGCGAATGGGAGCATCGGCGGTGGTGGCGGATCGCTCGTTGGTGGTGGACCGAACGAGGAGTTGAACGTGTCCGGCCTACATCATCAGCAACCGGGGACAACATACAGCTACCTCGAGCGGGCGAATGCGTTGAGTTTGAAGTTTATCCTCAAAAACATCCTCGATTGGCTGCTGATCAGTAGCGATGGGTCACCCCAGTTAAAGATGAACCTATACGTTGCGCTGCTCAACTACATGTACATCATCAAGGGGAATCAGGAGGGTTTGGAGCGCAGTCGGAAGTTGCAGAAAGACAACGACGAGTAAGTATTACATTAGTATTGTAGCTATGAATAGGAAAACTGACTTTTTTTCCTTTGTATCTATGAATAGTCAGTTCAGTTCGTACTAGGAACGAGTCAGTTTCTTTCAGGATTCGAATACATGCCGTCGAGGGTGCGCTTCTTGTTACCAATATTGTTGTGATTATTTATCAGCAAATTTCTATCTTGAAAATTTAGATTTTATTCCTTAGTTTACAATTTTTAATTTAAATTAACTTGAATTTGATTTGATTTTATTTGCATTAACAAATAACAGTAATTATACAGTCTATTGAAGCATCGCCAATTATGCGCAAAGCATCCGCAAACTTTAGAATACATTCTTAACAAAGCATAACATTATCTTAACCCCATAAAAGTTAGGGAATCTTTTCAAATGCAGTCACGTTAAACAATACAATATGCCTTTGAACAATAAGGCTGAGCAGCCAAATTCTACATTGTACAATATTTTGGTATGAGTTTGGAAAGTTCTACAATAGATAAGTTTTTTGCTTTTCTCGTGGTCCTTTTTCCTCGTGGTGATTAAACATTTTGTGCCGGTTTATGGTTTGAATTGTCGGTTAGTTCCGTGAATAGAATTCTATTGTTTCTTTCTATACCACAATTTATCTGTGGCCTTGAATTATTCTTTATTTGAAAGCTTAAAGGTTTTTCTGTCTTAACAAAACAATAACAATAAGTAGGTTGATAATCCTTACCTTTCGTGAAAGAGTGTAATGAATAAGCTTTTGTTATTTTGTTTCAGGAATGGATCATTTTTAAATACAACAATTACCGGCACCAGTCGAAAACTGTACAACGCGGAAACGGAGGACTCAAAGCAGCTCAAGATGATAATGGACATTTTTAACTCGTTCGGAGATAACTTGATCAACGTAATCTGCCAAGACTGCACAACAGGTCACGATATCTGCAAGATGCTTGCCATGTCCTGTCTCGACATGCTACTCAGCATGGATTCCTCGGTGAACATAGTGGAGTTTGTCGCGCGTCACGGCTATCTGTCACATATCGTCAACAGTCTCCTGAAGAACGACGGTGACCTCTGCCGAATACTGCAAACCACCCCGAGCAGCTTTCGGGCACTGTATGTGTACGAGTCGAAGATGGCCCTACTAAGCCGTCTCGCACGGTGTCAGGTAGGTGCCAGGTTGCTCCTCGAAGAGCGTATCCTCGGAGTGCTTGGAAGCATGAAGGTGTACGACATGCATCCGGACGTGCAACTTATGCACGGCAATTCACAGCAGCACACGTACGCCTCAGCCATGGCGGCGGCGGCTGCAGCCGCCTCGGCGACACTCTCGTCGTCCTTCATTCCCCCGGTCGAGGTGCGATTCCAGCAGATTCTGTTTCCCGCTCTCAACCTTTGCGATGCGATCCTATCCACGCTGGGGCAGGAAAACAACTCCGCCCTCAGCCAGATCATACACTTTTTCCTCTCGCACAGCGACATGATCGAGACGGTGCTACGCGTCGGCTCGCCGTTGATGAATTTGGGTCTGCTGAAGGAGCTAGCGGGTGTAACGAATTTGATCGCGCGTGCCGCCAACCAGGAAATCTACGAACTGACCGACCCGAATGCAAACCAAGCCTACAGTCAGCAGATGTTCCGGTTTCAAAAGTTCATGCTGGCGTTGCTGCCGCGCTTTATCGTGTCCGAGCAGACGCTAAAGGATCTACACCAGAGCAGCATGCTGGCGCAACCGTACGGTAGTGGAGGCGTCGGTATTGGTATCAGTAGCAGCGTTAACGCAACGCTCAACAACGGCGTCAATGGAAACGATCAGAAACATCGGTCGCAACATCTGAAGTACTTCCTCGAGGTTGCGGCAAACCTTGCGCTGTACGTGCGCAACTGCATTTCGAACCACGTGGTCGACCATCGGACGATCAACGTACTTTTTTCGCCGCACTACACTGGAAGCGAGGGAGCGTCGGCAATGGTGCCGGCACCACCGCGACCGGATGCTCTTCGATCCGCCACGGAAGCTTCCTCCTCCGACGTACCGCACAGTCTGTACGTCGTCATAACACAGCTTCGCTGTGCGGTGGAGTTTTACAACCACGAGCGCAATGTGCTGGAAAGTTTGCAGCAACAGCGCAACTCACTGCCAAGCATCGATTTAGACAAAAACAGTAAGTTTAGTTCATCCTCTGCTATATTGCAATTGCATATACACTTCTCTGATTTCTGATTCCGGTGGAATTCTTGTTCCATATTCCAGTTCAATTGCAACACAGCATGCTGACGGAGCGCGTCAATGAGAAGCAGGACGAATTGCAGCGAATCGTATTTATTATCGAGCACTATCTCTACATTCTGTGGGCCCACCTGGACTTTTTTATGCTTCGCTTAATGCCAGTCAATACACGCATCGGCAGCTCGACCTACTCGGGCCACAGTGAGTGCACCCACTTTTCAACTACGGAAATGGCGTTTTTTTTAATTTTTACTTTCTTCTGTTCTTGCAGATTTCCGAGCGGACAAACAAGAGTCTAGTTTCAGCGTATCGAACGAGGACATTGTGGCGCTCAAGAAAGCGCTAATCGGTGTATTTAATGAGACATTCTGCAAGCAATTGATCGAAATTGACCAGAAGCAAGCGGAGAAGGGATTCGTGGCTGCCTTTATCAGACGAATCAAACAGTCGATACAGTTCGTGCCGTTAAAGTGATGATACGGTGATGTGCAGTGTTCGACTCATGTGGGAAACTTATTACTGGAAAAACATGTTCCAGTTGACCGGTTTTTTTGTGGTAATAGAATGGTAGAGTGTCTATAACAAACCTAAAGCCTATAGGATAAAAAGCGAAACGAGTGTTACGATCATGAATGATAATGTATTACGTTCTAAATAAAACTGCCATTGTTTATAAGAGATATTTCAATTTAAATTTAAAGTCTACACGATATAATGCATGGTTTTCTCTCCCTTTCTCATGTCCCTGATAGAATATAATAATACTAACGATCGTTAGTATATTTTGATAAGTACAAAATCTTTTTTTTTTCAGCAAAACCTGAATACACCCCATTCTGTGCACCCGAAACTTCGAACTCTAGGGGTTTCTCTATCAGTTACATTCAGTTTTCTGGATATGTAGAATAGATGTGAAAATGAAGAAAAAAAACGCTGTTAGTCGTATAAAGTTTTTTTATTTGCAATGTTATTTAACCGTCACCCGTTCAACCGCCTACCCGGGTAGTTTTTGGAGTTTTGTTTTGTTCTAACTTTTGATTGGATTGACGTATCGGCATGAAATTTTTAGAATACCTAGAAAAATTCATTTTCGATCGTTTTGCTAAAGAAAAAAAAATTTCCAAGGAATTTAAATAATTTTTATTTGCGTTTTTCGATTGATACCCCTCAAACGTTCAACCGGACTACCCGGGTAGTCCATACATTTTGTATGGGAGACTCCGTTTTGCTGTACTTAAGACTTAATAACTTTTTATCTAGATGTCGGATCGGTTTGAAATTTTCAGTGAAGATACTTGAGGGTGTTTCCCAAAATATTGTGTAGTTTTTATAATTTTAAAAATTCATTAAGTATGTTAATTTGAGGTTCCAAAAAATTTCACCATTCACATCTACAACCATTTATCTGTGTAGTTCATATAATTTATATAGAAGTTTGCTTTTTCTGTATTTTAGTACTGATATATTTGCTCGTAGATACTTAACTACTTGAAATGTTTTGGAAAATTGCATAAAATATTGTAAAAATTAATAAACTCTCACTCGCTTCATGCTATCTTCATGCTTCAACTGGGAACAAAGTTTTGTCCGTTATTTAATTCTTTTTTCGTCAGAAATGCAGTTCCTAGTAATTCTTCTATAAGTCTGTTCGGTTTTATCTATTCAAAGAATTGAGTTTTTCCATAACGCTCACTTTTACTTAACTTTTGTTGTACTTTGAATCACACACATAGTCGACTAGAAACGGATTAATAAACGTGTTTGTGGCGCACATTTTCTGAACAAAATGATGTGTAGCATACTTGTGTTTAATATTAGACTAAGATTTTAATGCCTAAACGTAAGGCATAAATGTTTAAATTATCGGATTCGTGTTTTCGAATGAAACAATCCTACTTGAACATTTCTAAAACATGTTTAAACAAATTTAATAAATTTCTGAAAATTTCAAGTAATTAAGATTCAATGATTAAAGATACGTATACTGAAATACAGAAAATGCAAACTCTTATCTAAAATGTTGAAGCTACACAGGTTTCGGTCATAGATGTGAAGGGTGAAATTTTTTGGAACCTCAAATTAACATACTTAATGAATTTTTAAAATTATAAAAAACTACACAACATTGTGGGAAACACTCTCAAGTATCTTCACTGAAAATTTCAAATCGATCCGACGTCTAGATTAAAAGTTATTAAGTCTTAAGTACAGCAAAACGGAGTCTCCCATACAAAATGTATGGACTACCCGGGTAGTCCGGTTGAACGTCTACGTATGTAGGTTTGGTTGAACGGGTGACGGTTAAAAATGTTGCTCGAAGGAGCAAAAATTTTCAAACAAATGGGATAATTTTAGGAACAAGGTTATTTTAGCATAGCGATACATGCGGTAGAAGCTTTGTTGGAACAACCCTGTATGAAAACGTCAAGTCGTTGTGTCATCTTTGAGGTGAGGTTTGTTTTAGTGATGGGGAACCTGAATCCCTACAGGGATTCGAATCCTTCGATTCAAATCCATTCTGAGATCCGGGCCTTCGAATCCGAATCCCAATCCGTCATATCATGCATGCTCATCTAACTCGGGGTCCACACTACAGCGCGACGTCCCGTCACGAAACGCGACGTCACCTGACAGGCGGCCGAACTCCATACAAAAAAAATGTCGCACAAATCGCGCTAGTGAAGAAACAGCGAAAAACGCGACGTCACGCTAGTTCTTGTCAAATGTCAATTCGAAACAAAAACAAACCGACGCTGGACAAAACGTAAACAAACCGAAACACAAACGCCAACAAAACTAGCAATATTCTCCACAAAACATCGGATTTTTCGTTGTACTATTTATTTTTAGCCTTCACAAATGAAATTCAGTTATCAAACTCCGTTTTAATTGATATTTTTACCAACATTTTTTCGGGTGCCGAAACGTAAACAAACTGCTCTTCAACAAGGAGGAGATGACGGAGAAATATATACTTCCTACGGTGGGCCAAAATATCGTCGTTGTACGTTTAAGATTGTTTTCTCAGTGAATTTCTAATGTGGAAGCGCCAAACTCACTCAGGGTGCATAAAATACGTAGCTAAACAAATATCATGCATTACTACCTCAAAATTCAATAAAAAATATTAGCCGAGTTTGCGCCCCAATGTGATACATATTTCCACATACTCTCCTACCTCTGTCGCGCTTGGCTTGCGCGATTGTTCTGCCGAAACTGGGCTACTTTTGAAACGGGACGTCGCACTGCAGTGTGGACCCCGAGTAACACGCTTTCCAGACTGCACCGTCGCGTAACGCGACGTCGCCTGACAGGCGCTGAACTCCATGCAAAAAAAAATCTAGCGCGATTCGCGCGACATCACGCAAGGTTTTTTTTATATGGAGTTCAGCTCCTGTCAGGCGACGTCGCGCTGTAGTGTGGACCCCGGGTAATGCCGATTTTTCATATGATGTGTTCAATTCAATGAATAATTTACATAAGAATATCAGTATAGTTGAAATTATTCTTCTAATTGTATTCAAACGCCACGAACAATCTAGTCCTTTTTGGAATATGCAGACTAACTGATTTACCCGAGTTTATTCCAAGAAGAGTAGCATTTATTATGTTTCAAAAACAATTATGACAGCGTTATCATTCAAATTGAATACATCGTGGGTCACCGAAACAGGGAAGCAAGTCTTTTGTGATGTTTTTCCGCACTTTCCCGGCGGGGACTTTATCGCGGAACGAACATGTTTGATGTTCTGATAACATTCTTCACAAATAGAGCCTCAGATATGATTGATCAGATCGGGTCCGCGACAGCCGAGCGGTAGCGCCGGTTAGACAATCGGCCCATGAGCGCTGGGGCTCACCACCTTGACGGCGTGGGTTCGAATCCCAACCGAGACCGGACCCTCCCCTGTACGAGAGGACTTGTAAGCCCTTCACGGGGCAGGCATAACTAAGAGGTCGTCACGCCAAGAAGAAGAAGAAGAAGAAGAAGAAGAAGAAGAATTTAACTTAATAGAATGAATGAGTCTACATAGTTTTGAGACACGCGCGCGTAAATGAGGACAATTGGTGGTCATGGCTGTACGAAAAGAACTAATAGTATCTACACATCTCGCTGTAGTTGGGTCCCTTTCTGTTTTTGATAGTGGCACCACATTATCAACCAATGGTAATTGGCGGTGTGAACTACAAACAGAGCAGAAATACCCTTTTACACTCCGGAAGGTGGTGCCTCGTTACCTTGGGGGACTCGGCGATTTGCCTTTCGAGGTGATTGCTCGGGACCGTTGTATGCAAGGAACAAGATCAGGTCCCTTAAGTAGTACTGGTGGGTTTCACCACACTATCAACCATTGATAGCTGGCGGTGTTAACCAAATCTGTGTGAAAATACCTGCCCTACTCCGGAAAGTGGTCCCCTTTTGCTAGTTGGGAAATCTAAGATGTACCTCTTTGTGCAATTGATGGCGACCGTTGTATGAATGGAACAGAGTTGGATACGATTGTTCTGGAGAGTAATGCCCCAATGCCCCCTCTTGTTTGATAATTTACGAGAGATACTTTCGTCCCTCTCAAACCTATGTAGGGGTAAGCGGTAGGACTCATCATCATCATCATCATCATCATCATCATGTAAACAAATCAATGTCGGTCTGGAAATTGTTTATCGTAATCTGAATCCCCAGAATCCGATTCAGAATCCGGTAAAAATGGTTCGTGTAGCCGCGTTTTGCGGTATCAATGCTGTCGCCAGTCAATGCAAGCGCAAAGTTTCTGACAGTCTATGCACGCGTCAGTCTCTGCTGTTTTTGTTTTTGTTATTTCAGTTATCTCAAAAATCTTCCTTCAAAGCAAACAAGATCTTACTTCAGTTCACACAAAAAGTAAAAGATGGCTAATCTGTTGATGAGTGAAGTGTGGTTAACTACCCGACCGCGGGTCATCGTGTTGAGTTCCCAAAACTTGGAACAAACTTGGAAAATCCAACGGAAATGTAATTTAGTTTCATCACAGGGAAATACATCGCAAATAAGTTCATCTATAGTGAATTTATAATTTATATTCTAGCTATAAAATGACAAAATATTACCGTAGCTGCAAAATAAA
The DNA here is from genome assembly GCF_943734765.1 of Anopheles ziemanni. Classification (NCBI taxonomy): domain Eukaryota; kingdom Metazoa; phylum Arthropoda; class Insecta; order Diptera; family Culicidae; genus Anopheles; species Anopheles ziemanni. The sequence goes on from NC_080705.1 coordinate 41,030,226, forward strand.
CACGTAAATTTATCACCGTATGTCCGTTTATTTTGTTTTTGAGATTTGTTATGTTTACATTTATTTCTTCTTCTTATTTTGGCGCATTTGAGTTTGCGGTTAGCTGCCAAAAACTTTGCGGGTGCAGTTTTCAGCTCACAAAGCTGAAAAGTTTTTGACGTAATCGTTTCGGCTGTTCCCCTCTTTGCGCCGCAAAGTTTTTGAGTTTGCGGCTCGTGTAGCGGGGTGGTTAGAATACGTCAAATGGGAACCAAATCCTTAGAATCTGTCAGATGGGATTCGAATCTTTAGAATCCGTCAAATGGGATTCGAATCTTTGGAATCCGTCTAGGAATCGAATCTTCGAATCTTCCGAATCCCGATTCTGCCAACACTAGTTTGTTTTGTTATTCTGAGGGTCGTGAGTTAGTTGCAAGTTAGTGGTTAAAGGTTCAGCCGAAATAGGTGCATCGCCGTCCAAGGTGATAATCTACAACCAATAATCAATTTCTGGCCATATTTAGCATCATCCGAGAAACGCATCGGGCAACAGTAAGCTATCTTTTTGACGTTGAGTCGAAACACAGCGGCGTCTGTGTCCAGGAAGGTTTTGCTTCCCTACGCCCAGGATGGCGTCAATTCACGACGGCAAAAAGTGAGGTGAAGTGCGAATATTGTGTCATTCCTACAGCAGTATTATTGGCTGTGGCTTCCAATAGGAGTAGTTGCCGGTGTGTTGCTGGTGGTTTTTGACTGGCCTCAAGCGTTGACGCCCGAGTACGCAAGTTACTCTGTTTTACCCCTGGCTTGCATTAGGCGGGGCAAAACGAGCGCTTCGCGATCCGCACAAGAACGACCACCAGCAAATACAGGAAAAACCGAAAAAATATACACGCGTGTGACCGTGGGAGTTGTGCAAAGCAATTGACCGTGATAAATTCTGTCGCCAAGGTAGCGGTGCGCTTGGTTGCGAAAGCAAATCTCTACTATCGCCGCAGCATCATCAGGAACGTGTGTGTGTGTGTGTGTGTCTGTGTGTGCGTCTTTGTATCTGCCTTCGTCTCGTGCATCAAGGAGTGTGATTGAAGGTGGCTTCGAGTTTTCCCGATTAAAAGATCTGTGGTTCCATTCTAGCGCTGTGCTCACGTAGTGGAAAATAAGCATTGAAATCCAAAAGGAGGAAAAAAATGATAGTGAATGCGGTGGCCGCACACGGTGTTATCGATTGTGTTTTCCGCACCTAAGGAGTGTTGTAATACCAGCCGCTGCTACGTGCAGCCATTATTCGATGCTCGCAGCAAGCATTGGTTGAGCGAAAATTCGCGAGTTCAAAACACTACACATCCCCAGATGAAATCGGTGCCGCCTGTGTCGGTATGCGCGATTGACCGGGAAAAAAGGGTAGCAAAAGTGAAAATTCAGTTTCATCGGGGTGGCGTAAATTCATAAATCCTCCGTCCCAAAGCGTGTGTCGGTGTGGTCCGGCAGTGTGACGTGCAGTGAAACGCGGTTCGCTAAATAGAAAAACCACCGAACGGGAAAAAGGTGGACAAGAAAAGAGGGGTGAAAAAATTGGAAAAAAGAAGCGCGTTTTTCGGGGGCAAATTAGCGAAACATACACATACACATACTCACTCCCAATAGTAGCAAACTTTTTCGTTATTTTTGTTGTTGCTGCGGCACTATGCAGTGCTTAACGGAACGTTCGCATTTCCACCGAAGAAGGCAACCGCGACAACAGGTACGATGGGCGCAACTTTTCCCTTACTATCTAATCGCAATCTTTTCATTGAGACCGGGTAGGGTTACAGCTGGCATGTGTGGGGTATGAATTACAGTAGGTATAGATGAACGCATATCATAATTAGGCAACTATAAGTCAACTCGTTTATCTTCAATCGTGGTGCAGTATTTTTCCAATCGTTGGCAAATAGAAAGAGTTACCATCGAAGACACATCCGGTGGCATGTAAGGTGTATCTTTACCTCTTACCCAGCATAAAATCAAACGGTTGTATGGTCTCCTTTGCCTCCCAAACGTACTCGTACGTATGCAAGTACGGAGTTTAATTGGAGAGCATGATTATGCCACCTGCAGCACTAGCAACGTAGGGCATGCTCGACTTAGCCATAACGCTGGAGGTGGTGATTGAGAGACAGTTTCACTTTTCTTTTCTCTGCCGCTGAAGCCATGCTGTTTTTCTTGTCACCGGAACAAAACGATCCGTTCGATAGTTAAAAACATTAAGTGGTGTTTTGGACGGGAAAAATTTGAGCAAAGTTGGCCTGAAGGTTGTAGTATGCCGCCTACAAAAAAGCACTTAAACCGTACCGTAGCATTTTCCTTTACACCATCGCTTTGAAAGTTGTTTAATTCCAACGCACTACATGTACATACACATTTACGATCTGTTCCATCATCCGGGGGTAATTCATAAACATGGGGGAAGTGTTTACATAATCCACCGATTGTGCTATGAGACGAGTAATCAGTATTTAATGATAAGCAGCTTTTGAGTCAGCGATTGATTAGAAATTCATCGCCATGCTTCCTGGAATGCCTTTTCTGGTGTCCCGATGGGAACTTCGTTTTGTTGTCTAGAATTTTACGCTGTTGTCAGAGGCTGGCATTCAGCCACCGAACAATTCACAACAAACAAAGCAACTTCTCAGAAGTTTGTCACGTTTCACAAGCAACCTCTTGATTTATTATCGTTTCATTCTTTAAATAAATTGAAATCTTTTGTATTGCGAAAATATTCGTTTTTCTTTGATTGGTTAACACTTTTTTTATGCTTGTCATTCTCATATGAATGCCAACTAACAATTGGATATTTTTTTAATGAGCATTCTTTGGAACAACTACAATTTCATATGCTTGGGAGCGAATATGGAGTTTTTCTCTTTTTAAATTAGCAGTATTATGAGATATAGGGATATACTACATCCAGTTTAAAGATTATTTGTTTCAATCATTTTTTTATAAATGAGCTGCACATAGCCCTTTCCTTCTATTTTTGATTTGATAACCCCTTTTTCCTATAACTATCATTTTCAATGCTAAGTAGGCTTGAAAATGAAAAATTTGCGATTAGAAGATTATCTTCTCCACCGAGTTATTACTTTTCCCTACTGTAGGCTGTAAGTCTCGGGCATGTTCTACGAAATTAAGCTGATAAGAAGCAAACGTGTCAGGTGCGTTCCGGTCCAACACAAGAATTCTTAGAACGATAACCCTTTGGAGAGTTTCGAAAGAATAAACAGTTTTGAGTCATATACTGGCTCAGTCAGTTTAAACTACGACCCGTGGTTGATAATTGAATGCGGCCGGGTTTTTTTTGCTGCGACGAGAACAACACCACTGGCAAACGAGGTAATTTTTATTGCTCCAGCGTCATCCATAAAGCCAACATCATCCCGTAGGTTTGGTCGCGAGAGGTCTCGTGAAGCGAACGATAGTAAGTGGTGTCGTTAACTGCGAAAGGGCAGCAAACAAGCTACAGTGTTGTTTGCCTTTGTTTGGCTACGGTCAGCTGGAGGCTTGGAGATAAGAACAATGTGCAAGGGTAGCACTAGCTGGCCTCCATCCTTTTGAACCCGCAACTTCATATCCTGACCGTGGTGCATCAACATGCAATAATTAAATCCGGTTGACGGTGAATCTACGGTGAGTTCTATAGTTTTGTTTGCTGGGCCTCAACACTCCCAGTTCTTCAAAAAACTGTTACTCTACTACCTCTTTTAACACGAGCCTCGAGTGTATCACAAATATCCGATCCACCTGACCGGGATGGGTTGTGTACAAGAATGGCCGAACAAGCCGGGCACACGACACTCTCATCAAAAGGGTAGGAAAATAACCGCCCGCTAGATAACATCGGCGGGTGTGTGTGTGTGTGTCCTCGTGCTCGGAGTGCGCAACAGTAAAAATTGCTACTCCCCATTCCTAAAAAATCCACGGCCGGAGGCGCCCTCTGTCTGTTGGAAAGTGTTAATTAAGTTTGCCCAAAGTTCAGAAGACGACCGGTCCCGATTTGGTTGCCTGCGACTGGAAGGTTTCGAAGGGTGGCTGGCTATGCCGTTCCTGTCCGCGTCCCTCCCCCCCTGTTGCAAACCACTCTTGTCCGGTGTGTCTCACTTTATTTGCCTAACTTGTTGAGTGTTGCAAAGAGGCAGCCACCGTCTGACCAGTTCGACACTGGGGATGTCCGAGTTTGTTTTTTAGTCTTTCCCGGTGCCGGAGAACTTCACTAGAGAGCTGGTAATTAAACCCACCGGAAAACGTCGGTTTATTTCGTCAAATTACCCTCCGTGACACCTTGGACGTGACATCCTAGGGAGCGTGATAGTGATTGCGAATGTCCAACTCTCAACACAAACTAGTACTACGAAAATGTTGGTGACTTTCACTAACCGTGCTACGGTTTGGGATGCCAAACGTTTGTTGGTGTGTATACACTAAGAACCAAGGGCAAACGAGGGGCGTGGGAGAAGTCTAACTGAAGGTAGGCAGGGGTTCAATTACCCAGCACACGCCGTCGCGTCGTGTTCTGCCGCAGTGCGGTGAGAAAATTGGACCATGAAAAGCTGGACGGGCGGTCGTTGAAGGAAAGGCCCAGAAAAATTCATTCTGGCGTCCAAAAATTTCATCACGACTCGCACACCAGGTAAGCGCAGTCAAGGCAGCATGGAAAACATGCAATCCTACGTGGTGCCTACCATCTCGTGGTGGACCGTTTTAGCTCCCCTTCACTAAGGCGAACCTTTATTTACTTCCTTGGATCCTTGGCTCCTTGGTCTAGCACGGTTTGGTTTGTCCCCGCGTGGAAGGTCGAAAACGAGCATAGAGCTCCCCCAAACACACAGACACACCTTTGTCGTGCCGTGCCACTGATCGACCTCGGTTGGGTAACATCAAAGGGCAGTCGGCAATCTTCCTTCGTAACAAAACACCACGTCCGTCACTCCCAGACGAAGCACCCCCCAGTGTGCCCCATTTTCATTTCTCTCCTTTCCGATGGCGCCAATGAACATCGACCGTAACGAAAATTGCTTCCCACCCCTCCTGTGGCAGACGGAGGATAGCATGAGTCGTCATGGTGGTGTCCTTACGCGTCCGCATCCTTCCTGAAACCACCGCTAGCTGCTCGCACTTGATCCTTGGGAAGGATGTCAGAATTATGTCGCGTTACATAATCCTTTCACTTCAATCGATTTAGCTTCGGTCGGCAGCGTAGTAGCAGCGTATCCGGTAGACCACTCGTTCGTTCGGCCGGATATTGGAACCCCGCTGCGTTGCACTATGCAGCTCTCCCCCCCTCCCCGCCCCCTACGTCGAGTTGGTGGAAGCCCACATCCAGCAGTAATAATCTTTAAGGAATGTAAAGGAAGGCGAGAATATGTACATATACCTAACGAAATTGTTTTATTTCTCTCAAAATACCACAAACGGTGGGCTTAGTCGGTCAAGTGTTTGGATAAAACTTATTGAGCCTAGAAAAATAATTAATTTTGAAAATGTCGCCAAAAGTCCAATCAAATCATGGTCTATTTTTTCCTTTGATTTGAGTTTAGTTTTGTTTGCACTGATGACTGCATACTAAAGAGGGAACAGGTGAACTAGAAATTTTATACACATTTTGGAATGAACAAATATAAGAATGTTATGGTAAAAACTCACATATCGCTATCAACAAGATGGATATAAACCACAAATTTCAACAACATTTTATAGTAACCATGTTTTTTGTAATGGATTTAAAAACCTTGCTTGGGTTCTTGATACCCATATTTTGCTTTGGTTTTTTTTGCCGCTTAGATTGTTTCTACAACAAAAAGCCACCCTACGTATCATTTGTTGCAGAATTGCTCAAAAACTGATATCTTTGATGACGCAAATTTGTCGCACATTTACGCCCAATTTTGGGTACGGAGAAAGGGATAAGTAACTAAATTTAATTCTGTTACGGCAACTACTGAATTTTTTATGTATTATTATTCTATTTTTATTTAGTATTTTAACTTCCCTTTAGTCAATTCCCTTATACAATGTTTAATCATACAAAACTGTTTTTTTTTGTATTTCAATGAAAAGTTTGATTTGGCGAAAAGGCTATTTTAGAAAAAACTAACAGTTAGATCCAGATTAAAAATGAAATAAAGTAATGTGCTGTTTATATTTAGGTTTTGGTTGCTATATTTACTATCTATGCTAATTACGGTTTAAAAAAAAGAAAAGCTTAACAAATAAAAATAGCAGTGGATAGGATATGGGTAAAAAGGGTATTTTTTTGTTTTATGAAACTACTTTGAAATTTATATAAAATACGTTTATAAATAGGAAAATAAACTGGTCAAGATCATTTCTTGGAACTAAAAAACAACCCTTCAACAACACTTTTGGTTGTTTTAGAAGATAAAATTATCTAATTCAAAAAGGTTTTATCAGTTAGCTGGGAAAAATAGGAAATCTTAATTGCATGTTTGGTATATTTCAGTAAAACAATCTTGAATAATAGTCAAGGATGTCTAAAAAACTCCGGATTGTCATTAATTTCGTGTGTGTTAGGATAGGATGTTTTGGTTATGAATGAAGTATGTCTTAGGTTCATGTTATTGGGTTCCAATTTTTCGGGAAAACCCGATGAGTTAAATATTTAATGCTCCTTTGCGGTATCCATTATTGAACACTTACTTGTTCTGGAATTCTCACAGACGTGCAAATCCTCTGCGATAAGACCTCACACGCCCATTAAGCGTATAATGCAGCCAAAATGTCAGAGATAAGCTACGGAAATAGAACCCGGCAGACACAATCCGGACCTGTTTCAACGATATGACGACTACTGATAACTCTCAAGCAATACGAATTTCTCTGCGTCGGCAACATTCCGCAGGGGAAGATAAACTGTCGATCGGTGGCCGCACAAAATTGCTCAGTCCCGAGGTCGAAGTTTACATTTGCCAAGTTTATTATCCTTCCCGGTTCGGTTCCTATACGGTCGTAAAATATGCTATCATTTCTATGTCAAGTGTTTTGTTGAGAAATCTGTCAGTGTAAACAAACCGGCGGCGTGCTTTATTTATTTGCCACCAACTCTTATCGGAACCCGGGAGAAGGTGGGAAGGCCAGTACCGCGTACTGGTATGGACCGGCGCTTCCCCATCAGGGGTTTCGCCTACGGCTTATCAGTCAGACTGGTGACATATCTTGACACCGATCGCTTCTCCCGGACAAGGCACAAAAGTGCATTCGCGTGGGACGACTTTGCGTTGCCTCCGGTGCAATCCGCCGAGTGTATGGATGAGCATGTTTTAATTGTGTCACAACTGCTCGAAGTGGTAGACCTCGCTGGTGCAATCTAGCAACATTTGGTTGAATATTATCTTTCTCTAGGCCGGCTAAAAGAAGCAGTTTGTACTCCTCATACTTCCATATTGCATAACGCATTATCATCAATCGAATGCAGTGCCGAGGTATCTACATTAACTGCAACTTAATTACACATAGTTCGAAACGCAAAGTAGTGTATGTGATTCTTTTGAATGCAATATCAATTACTTGACATTCGATACGTACGTCGTCCAGGGCCAGAAGTTGCACCTTCGTTGATGTATTCTAATCGCGGCGGCTGAACGCCTACCACCCGCACGCCTGGCACATAGGGCTGCTGCATTTAAATTGCATTCATCTTCGAGCGACACGAAACCGGGTCTGGGTTTATTTTTTCTCTACCCATTGCGTCCTCTGTCTCGGCCTGTAATTAACAGCGTCGTGTAATGAGAGTCGAGTGTTCTGTAGGTTGGTAATAGAAGCACATATATATGTAAGCTGGTATAAGCGATGAATACAAACAAGAGTGTGTAATAGATCTTGAATTTTAAGTAGTGCTGGTGACAAACACTTTTTTCCGTACCATGCGTAGAAGAAGAATGCTTGCTTTTATGATTGTATTTCGGACAACAAAACATTTTGAATATTTGAGAATATTGGGTCTTATGGAAATAAAAAGTTACCGAAAACTATTTTCCAATTGGCGTCAAGGAAAAAAATTTACTGCTTTGGTCGAACTTTTTATGTCAACAAACTGGGACGATAAAAAGTATTTGTTTTATGTATCGGTGATTATGAACACATTTTTGAAGTATTTTCTCCTATCTGGCAGTTGTGCTGTATTTCGTTGTTGTTTTTTTTAGCCACAAGTCTCAGTTTTGTGATGAACTTCGGCTTGATAATCCAACTAGAGCTACTCTAGAGTAGATTTGAAGCAAACATTGTTTTATTATTTCCTTTAACAACTGTTATCGCAGAACATTGTATTTGTTCCATATTTTTAACTTTTTGCACACTTGGCAAACTTTTCAATTCTTTTTCTTCTTCTTGGCGTAATGACCAGCTTCAGTCGTGCCTGCTCCAAGAGGGGCTTCTATACTTTTTTTACTTTGCGTACATGAATAGTCAGTCCTCTCGTACCGGGGAGGGTCTGGTCACGTTTGGGATTCGGGCTGATTTTCTAATCGGCGTATCCATACGGCTGTTGCGGGACTCATGTTTCCAACTGACTATTTTATGAAATTACTATAAACAAAAAATGATTTTAAAAATGTGTAGCTATGTTCCTTTCTTGTGTAAATGAGTATATTCCTTTTTTGTGTTCTTTAAAGTGTAGTTAAATGTTTTCTTGCAGAGTATCTGTTTTTGAAGATATTATCAAAATTCGCTAGGTTTTCAGCCAAGTTCATAAATATAGTTTAAAAATTGCCTCGTTTGTTGTTGAAATGTTAAATATAAAATAACTTTTAACTCAATTGATGGTGCTTAGTAAAATAAATTCCTGCAAAAGACAATTCAAGTTCACGGATTTAGAATATAATTCTATCTCGTGTAGGTAAAGTTTTTGAATGCAAAATCTTGCATCGTTGCTTAACAGAGTCCTATGACTTCATGGAATATGATATGTGGATCACCAGTCATAAATAACATATTGTAGCATTTCTGGTTATAATCTTCCAACCGGAACAGGCTGACAAAGTGATGATCGCCGCCTAACAAGTCCGTGTGCTTGCATGCTTGCAATAATTCGACCAAATCATATCACCACCGATCATCGCCGTCATATCGGCTATTTGTTCTTGCTCGAAACACTCGGGCCGGGGCGCGGGACTACATTCAAATCGCATTTCCCTAATGAGGCGAATGTGTAGCAACCGTCCACGTGTACTGCAGCCGACCAATAGCGCCACCATGGCTAGCCACACCACTCTCACCCACGTTTGGGAGTACACGGCACTTAATCCTTCCTGCCGATAGCCGAGCGTCAAACGGCGCCGCCATGCTGCCCACCGTGCGGACGCCTGACTTGTGTTAACACGCACCACAAATTTTCCGACATGCCGCCCCGTTCGTTTGTGCTCCGTTCTCCAGGGAAGAGGGGAAGAGAGCGGGACCCCACTTTACCGCGGGGTCGTTCGATGTCGTGATTGTGCCGCGTGTTGGTGATGGGGGGTGGTGGCATCCACCACAACTAATTTGGGCACTTAGTTGCGGTAAACGGGTGTCCTAAAAGGACCTGCCTGTAAGGTTTTTGTTACGCTCCGCCAGGGATCGCAAAGGGAGTGCGGTCCATAAAAAAACGATAGTACGTTTGGGAAAGGTTGTGGTTTGTGAACTGAGCGCTCTTTACATGAGAATTCAACTGCGTTTGAATTGAGCATGGAAAAGACACGTTTATTATGATAAAACATGTTATTGAATAAAAAAAAACTGATTAGCGCATGAAGAATGTGAAGAATGGTGTGCGTGTGTAACTTTTTAACGCGCTTTGCTTGGCGTGAGCTCAGGTGTTGGCGTACATGCCGAGCTATGCTGCACCCAAACACTCCCTGGTGTTTAGACCAGGGGTGGGCACACGTTTTAATATCTGAACCGCGAGTCAGATATTAAACCATTTTTAAACGGAGCGATTTAGGACAATAATTAAATTAAGTATAAGTTTTTGAAATCGAAACGAAACAAAATACTGATAGAAGGTAAAATATTTTTTTTTTAAATTTTCTTTTAATCATTAATTGTGATACTTATTTTCGTTAGATTTAAATCCTCACGAACAAATTTTGTAAATATTTTTTCATGTATATCCTTTGCAAAGATTAGATTTCCGAAAGAGTCCATAAGTAAGCAAAAGACTTTGCTTTTCATTTCACTCATTATTATAATTTTGCTGTGTAATTTGAATCTTTGAATAGAGTTCAAGACATCAATAAGACGATGAAAAGACATCAATAGTTGATACTAATCCTTATCCTAAATCATTTTACCTTAACGATGTTTTGAATATTGGTGGAATGCCTGGATCAGAACGGCCTGTTCGCCCGGGAGCAGTCGGGATATCCTGAAACATATTCCTGTGAAACTGCACTGAATCTGGTACTGAACCTGATGCTTGCGATATGGAAGGGGTTGATGGATAGTGGGGAACCGGAACTCCTATTCTCGTGGATCTAAAGCGGGCATTTGAAACAATGTCGAGACTCTTGTTCCTTACTCAGTTGGTTGAGTGATTATCTGGCAGGTAGAATACAGAGAGGGTCCGCGACAGCCGACCGCGAGTTCGCGTAGCGCCAGTTAGAAAATCGGCCCATGAGCACCGAGGCTCACCACCTAGACTGTACGAGAGGATTTACTATCCACGTACTCCAAGGCAAAAAGTCTTGTAAGCCCTTCAAGGGGCAGACATGACCAACAAGGTCGTTACGCCAAGAAGAAGAAGGACATAGAGGACAATTTTCAAAAAATCTGTCTCAGATCCTATTGAAAACGGCCTTGGGGTTCGTCTAGGTAGTGTTCTTGGACACTGTTATATTTACATGACACAGTAATATTTATATTGCGAAAGGACATGAAGCAGGCAGATTCCTTTTTGAAGGAAGACTTAAAGGCTCTGGATGGCCGACTGAAATACAAGAAACTCGCATTAAACATTGGTAAAACACACTATATGATAATGGCGACGATGGAGTGGATCGGGCAGGTCTCCATTCCTATCAACACGGAACCAGTTGACTGAGTCTCCCAGATTAAAAATCTGGCAGTTACTCTGGATGACGGGCTGACATTCAGTGCACACACTCATGGGGTCATCACCAAGAGTGGTGTGACATGTTTAAAAGAAATGTAATTTGGAAATTTGAAGATTATCTTTCTGTAGGAACTGCGGTTTGCTTAATTTGCCATTCTTGGAATGTGGTAACTCCTCTCCAAATGTTGGACAAGAGATCGGGTACACGAATTGCCTAGTTTATTGTATAGAAATAGCTTAAGCTAACTCCGCCATTCTCAAACCTATATTGGGGTAAGAGGTGGGACTGATTATCATATTGTGAATCCCTCCCCCCCCCCCCCACCCTCCCCCACACCCTATCCCCGTATGCAAAGGGAAAAAGTCTAGTAAGAACTAACTGTGCTAGAGACGTAGGACATTTCAGACGAGAGGTACGAGACAGGGAAATTTTAGAATGATCAATAGTAAAAATGCGATTGGATACTAGGAAATTGCTTGATATTGAACACGTCATAGGAATAAACAGTTACGATATTGTTGGTAAGTTGCATTAAAAATTCCATATAGCCCTGGTACAATCAGCCGGCGGGCCAGACTTTGTCGACCCCTGGGCTAGACACTCCCCGAGCCTTAGAGTTTATCGTGTAATCCCGTGTAGGCTCGGCTCATGTGGCTTGTCTGCTCTATCAATGTTGCCAATGTAGCTATTTTTTTTCAACGAGTGACATTTAATTTATCCTTCACTTTCCCCTTCCGATGCGGAAAAGCGCACGAACGGCCATGGGCCATCGGACGTTAGTCAATTATTCTACGAACCATTGATGGTGAAATTTGATAGGATGGCGTCGACTCACTTTTGGTAGGATGAATCATTTTTGATCAACCAAAAAATAAAAACATAACCTCTCGAGTCCAAAATCGCTGAAACTCCTCTGCTCCTCTTTGTACTATCGCCAAATGTACGGTGCAGCGGAATACGGGGCTAACTGAATCTCTCATTCTCCCGGTTTCGAGGTTCAGGGCACGAGTTTGCGTTGCGCTTTATCGCTAATTTTGTTTGTCTGTTGATATACAAAGCAAATGTTGACGCCCGTGTGCGCCAACAAGTTCCCCACTTACAGTACATGATTCTCTTTCGTTTTTTCTCACTTCTATTTCATGCTTCCCAATCGGACGACGTTATTTATTCTTGGCCACTGACATCGTCATACAGTATCCGTACGTTACCGTTCTATCGTCGTTCGACACTGCTACCATGGTGGAGGAGTGCCCTGAACGGCCGTAGGTAGTGTATCGAGCCCAGATCCGTCGTTTCCAGGTGTGTTCTGGAAACCACCCGAAGTAGTACCGCCAGCAAACGGGGAAAGGATAACCCCTGACACCGTCCTACCATTTCTTTGGCCTCGAAAATCATAGACTCGGTACACCCGGTTCGGGATCGAATTGACCCCTGAAGGAAGCGTCAGAGAACAGCACACGCATCTCCCCCATCCGGTCAGAGGCACAGCAGGGTCACCATAATTACAGCGACGGACGGCGGTTATCGCCGAGGAAGGCAAAAAGGGGAACCATGAGAACGAAACCATTCCTGGTGATACTGACGTGCGTGCTAATGACCACCTTTCTTCTGATCCTGTTCGGTTCCGCCGGTCAGCAGAACGACTCGCTGAAAAATATCGTCTCCCAGACGCATCAACATCTGCGTAATTTTAAGGTAAGCAAAACGAATATATTAATATCTTAATCCGGCAAGCCTTCAATGCAATAAAAAATACAATTCGTTTTATGTTTGTACAGCAAAACCTTCGCGAATCGAACTCCGACCGAAGACCCGAAATCGATCCGAAGTATCTGGCGCAGCTCGGGTTCACGCAGCCCCTGTACAATGGCACGCGGGCAAACTTCACCGTCGTCACGTACGCCCTGCCGGGTGAGCTAGCCTCGACGCTGCTGTTCGTGCAGAGCATGGCGTTCAAGCTGCCGACTCAGCCGCTGCTGGTGTACGATCTTGGGCTGGAGGAGTCGGACCTGCACACACTGCAGACGTTCTGCAACGGCTCATCGTCCGGTGCGCCGCACTGTTGTGCTGTGATAACGTACGATCTGAACAAGCTGCCGGCACACGTGGCAGACCGGAGTATGCACGCGTTCCGGCCGGTCATTATCCACGATGCGCTTGCCCGCTCGAAGATGATCCTGTTCACCGAGAACAACGTGCGGCTGAAGGGCAGCAATCCGGCGCGCGACATCGAGGACGTGCGGTTGCGGGCGGAAAACAGCAGCTCGGGCGTGCTGGGTTGCGCGACGAAGCAACCGGTCACCAGTCGGACGCATCCGAAAATGTTCGAGTACTTCGAGACCGGGGTGGACAACTTCTACTTCCTGCCGATGACGTCGCTCGAGTTCGTGTTCTTCCGCAACAGTGCGACAGTCAACGAGAAGGTGCTGTTGCCGTGGGTGCGTTGTGCACTGACGCTAGAGTGTCTACATCCGATCGGTAAGGCCCATTGGCTCTGCACTGGAATAGACGCGGGAATAGACTTATCACCACCAAACCCATTTTTATCACACACTTTCTTCATAATTTTCTGCAGGTGCACAGTCTGGTGGTTGTAAGTACAACAAGAAACCACTCTACCGGTACTCGGGTTGCCACGCGTACGATACGTGCGCGTTCAACATCATCCTCGGCATGACGTTCGGGTATGACGAAAGCAACTACTCCAACCAGGATTTGGCTAATCTCTACTACCTGGAAACGCTCGAGCAAGCAACGAAGATTCTCGAGAACCGACGGAAAAACATCAGCGACACGTCCGAGCATCCGTTCACGGAGGACTGAGTGAGACAGGCGAGCCCCGGTGGAGAAAAAGGTATGGCTTCGACCCAGCACCGCCCGTACGCTGGCCCGCGATTGATAGTATCCGTATCTTTTTCAGTTCGAATATTCGAAGCAACATCCTGTTAGCGTCCTGCGTGGGTTTTTTTTGTTTGACAAGGCTCATCAAGGTAAACACCATCCATCAACGTTCTACGGTCCCCCAATGAGACGTGTGTTAGCTTGACACACGGTCGTGCTTAAATTATAACTGAAATCCTTCGATATTAGCGGTCGTACATAATTAGTCTTCTAATTAAGCGGCGAATTCAATTTCCGGGCGATGAGATGACCATGCCGCATCCGGAAAGAGGAAGGAAAAAACCCGTCCGGTGCAGGGAAATTAAAAAAAAACGCAAGGGTTTACTTTGAATGGTTTTAACCAGTTTTTGGATCACGTTCAGAATGAAATTAATTTCATTTTCAGTTGCAGCCACAGAAACAATCGAAACAGAACTGGCAATTTGGGATTTTTTTTTGGTTCGCTGAACAAACCGTTAAAATTTACCACCATAAGCGATTGTTGAATGTTTGTTTTTTGATGATATGAAGTGATTTTTTAAAAATGAAAATGAACATTTAATGACCGAGGATAATCGTTTGCTTCTAACGTCGTTATTCGGGCATAAGCGTTCTAAATACGGCGAAGCACAACAGCATACAAATTATCATCATGATGCACATGAATTACATTAAAAGACAAATACAACAACACTTAGCTAGTTAGACGAGGTTTCTCTTCTAAGCCATTGCACCTGTTGCGTTCTGTTTTGTTCTGAAGCCCAGCTGTAACCAATTTTTTTGGTGATTTTTTTCCCCATTTATCCTTATTTATTGCGTGTAGAGGTGCGGTTGTCCTTGTAGTTCATCGGAGGTATGAAGAGGAAAACATAGAAACTTATAAAAAAAAAACAAACCTACTCTTGGATCGAGTCAGGATCGATAGAATTTGCCCAGTGAAGGGAATTGGCGAAAAGAAAAAAAGCCGCGACCGCAAAAAAGGCGAAAAATGGACGGTTTTGTTGCATGATGTGATCTATCAAATGGCCAAGGTTAATTAGATATAGGTATGGGTTATTTTTAACCTCTCCCTTCCTTTTGCCTTCCCTTCTCTATCATTTGCTCTTTTCTGTCTCTTTTTGCTCTGTATCCTGCTCCTCCTCCTTGAAATTATCGATGTATTTAGCATACGGGAATTTTGTTGTTTTTATATTATAATAATACTGTTGTATAGTACAGCTTGGTTCGCTACTAGTGATAGTGTTTGGTCACACGTATGCTTTGTATATAGTAAAAAATCCATCGTATCCGGCGGACCCACCCATGGTGGGGGTCGATATAAAGGACTTAACGGGCAGCACATAGTACGTAAGCGATTGAGTTTAAAAGATTGCACTAGTGTTTCAAGCATGAGACAGGCGCATGAATGATGAATGAATTAGAAATTGTAGGGTTAAAACAGGAAAATCTTTAAAAACATAAACTGCGGAACTGATAATTAGCTTACAGCCCCGAACGCTTTCTGTCGTTCCGTTCGCGAACAAAACAACAAGGATATGCCATGGTGTCATCTATTTGTTCAAAATTTATCGATGCATCGATGCATCAAAAACAACGCCAAACCGGAAGGAAGGGATCAAACTGAACACGCATGCATCATCGCCGCGCACAATGGTCCGTAGTTCCGATAAGCGGAGAATCGATGGAAGGTTTTCAAATCACCTTTATTATCGCTTGAACGATCGCAACCATGTTGCATATAACATTTACCTACCACTACCACCACAATGCAACACCCAGACCCACCTCACCACCCAGCATTAAGGTCGCGTTCCGGTACACCGATTAATTGACAATCATTTTCCACCTTCCGTTCCTGGTTGGTTGGGGTTTTAGTTTGTTTCACTCCAGCTGCGCATTAGTTCTTGTAGAGGCGTTAAGTGTTTTTTTTTTGCTTCTCGAATTTCAACTTCACCCTCTATTACTCGACCTCAAATACTCAAAGCCTTTTTGTACCAAGTGGGAGAGAATTTGCTTAGAGCTAGCTTAGCTGTAGTAAGGAAGAGCACGGTGACTAGAAACGGCGCTTTTATTTGGCTGGATTGGTTAAAACAAAAACATAATTTTTCGGCAACTTTTTGACAATCAATAGAAACACGCTGGGTTAGCTGTTTGGATTTGGGTTACGAAAGTTTAAGCATGAATTCTCATTTGGGGTGGGTTTAGTTGTTTATTTGTTACAGAATAGTTCCTTCATCGCATTCAAATTCAAGAACCTAGGAGACGGTAGTAACGAGCATTTGAGCTAGATTAGTCAGCAGTGGCGCAGTAAGGTATACTAAGGAGTAGGATGGCAGAAAAGAAGAATATGCGATGAAAAGGAATGACACGTGTGCGAGTGTTAGCATGGAGTCTGTTGTTGTTGTTTAGTTTTTCGTTCGTCGTTTAAAATACTACATCATCACACTACTATTTAACGTCTAGTCATGAACGCCCTACCCCGAGCAGTGGTAGGGGTGGGGCAGAGAATCCATTCCCCATTTCATTCTCGTTCCAGACTCTCGATTGCGACTCACAAAAACTGAGGTCCCCGACGGAACGGAACAGGTTTACCCGGTTTCCTGTGATAACATTGTAATGCTAGATAGGTACCGTCCAGCAACTTCCACTTGATTGGCGAGGTGGCAAGCAGTCAGAGCGCACAGAGTTGTCCCCTCTTGTGCCGGTTTACTTATGCGCACGAATGCCATGTTGCAGGCTCTTTTTTGTCATTCACGGAGCCTACGATTGCTCATTGCGGTATTGGAAAGATTTTGCGTCCCTATGTCTTTAGCACACAAAGAAAAAAAAGCTATATTGATCAGCTTCTGCAAACAATGGCGAAATTTATTTCATCCACATCCATTGTCATTTGAGAGAAGTTTATTCTCTCTTAGCCTAAGGGCTAAGGTAGAAGTTCAATGAGGTAACTCTGCTTCCATCAAAGCGAATACTCCGTGTCCCGTATCGGTCACCCGGCAAGCCAGCCAGTAGGCCCAAACCGGAGAGCAACGTTTTTGCGGCCAGCTGCTTAGTAGAAGAAAACCAAAATTGGATAAATAGATACCCGCCAACCATTACAGGAATAATAATTGAACATACATGATAATGGCATACATCACATCACATCCTCCCCCTCGGCACAAACATACCAACAAACATATCTACGAGTAAAACGTCTTCATTATAAGCAGCGTAATGAAAATAAAAAGTTAAAAACGTAAAGCAACAATTGACCCGACAAACTAAAACTAAATGGACAGAAGAGATTAACGTGCGTTTCGTTTGTAGTATTAGAAAAAAAAACGCTAAGGAATTTGCGGTCATACATTATGCAAGGCAGCACCGATATAGAGACGAAAAAACGGGAGGAAAATGAAAATATGAGATTGCTCCAGCTTTAACCGATATCCCATAAATACCAAGTAGCGGAGTACGCGAGAAAGTCTCCGTCGAAAGACAGACAGGTTAAATAGGGGCTAATGGCCTGCTTTCACGAATCAAACTTTGAACGCAAGTTGAATCATAAAATGGAACTGGCTAAGCGAAAAGCAGCTAGAGCAAGAGATTAGCGGCAGGAGCGGCTTGGAATGCTGGTGAACTTTATACTATACATTTGTAACGAAAGGAAAAGAACCATCAACGGACTTTGTGTTCAGTTGGACATTACCTAAATACTACTAGCATTAATACAGAAGAATCTCTTACAAAAAGTCTGGCGGAACGATCAAGAGATGATTCTTACTAAACAGAAGAAGGCGGTGAAGAGGAAAAAAAACATACAAACCGTATCGTGTTAAATTTTAGCTGTCTCTGAATAGGGCGAAATATTATTCTACCTTACCATATATACGTCACACACCACATACAATTTAGGACCACACGAGATTGTTATCGAAACCAAAAGAAAATGAAGTAAATCACAAGAGGGTGGGATAAGAAAAGAAAAAATCGTTTCGAATGAAGATAAAATTAATTGATTGAAAAAGAAAATTACTATAGATTTAAAGAAACGATGATTTGATGGGCGTCCATAGGGAAAACCATTTACTCTAATCGTAACGAAAGTAGAAATGCTACGCTGCTAGAAAGGCAGGAATAAGAAAGGCCAAAAAACCAAAGCGTGCCGGAGACCACAAGAAACGCCACCTGCTGTGGTGACACACGTGAGGTGTGAGGGGCAGGTTAATTGTGTTTTCCGGTGAGTAAAATTCACGTACAATAATTTCCATCAGGAATTTTTTCCCCGTGTCAAGCTAAGACGTAAAGATGAGGAGAGAATAAAACAACCCAGTATAAGAAATTAAACACCTCGAATGTAGCTTCCCGGGTATATTTTATTTCTTTGTCAATGCGCAACGCATCGAATGGGTCCGTTAAACCCATCGCGTAAGAAACAAACGTGGACGTCGGCAGCGATTAATTTCGTTGTCTCGTCAAACAATTTGCTAGAGGAAAATTTTTGCTTTGCTTCCCTTGAACGCCTGGAATGATGTCCTTGCCGGTCGGCTGCTATACGAACCAAATTCAAATGGGATCAAAAAGGAATGTTCGTTTCTGTCCATCAGCTATGTATATGGGGCTGTTTTTCCTTTCTACTGTCGGATTTGCCGATCCTCGTCGGATGTCGGTAGTATCGAAATCGGAAAACCATCGTCAACTTGTGTTGCCACCATAGCCGGTAGGAAGGGTACCGTAGTATTAAATCGAACAACACCGTATTCTAAGAGATGTGAAGGAAGGAAAGCATTTGCGTGATCAAACTGGGAATGAATCCCTGAGGGATAATGTATGTCAAACTACTGAAAAACCCCCCTTCACCTCCCCAGAGAGAAGAGGATGCGTTTCTTCGCGGTGGGGTTTAAAAACTATAAAGAAATAAGAAGCCCCCACCCACAAAGCAAACATTTAAATAAGCTTTTTGCCAATGTGCTGTTTTAAGCATATGAACCGAACAGAGAATTCAAACGAAACGAACCTGGCGGCGGATTACGATCCTCTCGAACATCACTCCCTATCCTACATGCTCGCGAAAACAGACGTAATACACTCAACATCAAGCATTAATTGGTGAAGTATATAGATTGAATTAAGTAAATTACAAAACCGAGAACCAACAAAACGGGAGCGAGCAAAAGGGTGGAAGTAAAATGCGCTATTTAATAAATTTAAATTACAATTTCTCATTGTGTTTTTTGTCTGTTAATAATTACAATCACTCCGTTTGCGTGCTATATCACACTTTATTCTTTTCAACTTGTATTTAACCTTCTCTTTTCAATCAGCTGGTCAACAACAACAAAATGGGAGAAGTTTCCGTTTATCGTCCTCTACGCATCGTTCGATACATCTGTGTTCCTTGGCGGGCCAGTTCGTCCGCACGCTCGTTTCCTGCGATGCCGCAGTGTGCATCGACGTGATTCCACTTGATCTCGATATCGCCAGAACTTAGCTCCCGTTCAAGCTCCTGAAAGTCAGTCTTGTTCTTAACCTCGCCGCCGCTTGCCAGCGTCCAGTTGCGCCGTTTCCAGCCCGGCAGCCACTTGGTGATGGAATTGATCAGGAACTGAGAGTCCGTATTGACCATAAGCCGACGGACGCCCTGTGCTCTGGCGAGTCGTATAGCCATCGAGGCAGCCTGTATTTCGCCGCAATTATTCGTCGCTCGGCCACTGACGGGCTGGGCGGTATTTCTAAAACAAAAAAACAATAAAAGTATGTGAAAAGAATACACAACTCTTAGCAGAGTAACTTACAAGGCATGACCTTCGCCGAAGTACACTCCTAAGCCGGCAGCAGCGTGCGCCTGTCCATTACCCTCGCACGATCCGTCCGTGTACACGTGAACAAATCCGTCATCATCCTGCGAAAAGTAGTGCAGCCCATATTTCACCATTTTGCTGACCGGCTTCGGTGCTTCATCGAGAAGGATAGTCTTTTTGAATTGTTTTTTAACCGGCTGCGTCGTATCCGCACCGGTGGTAAAACTTCGTTTTCCTACCGTGCTACCTCTGCCCCAGTTTGTACTCGACACAGCGCTAGATCCACCGCTATTTTGCTGAACAAAATTGTTCGCTTCCGATTCCGTGGCAAACTTTTTGAACCGAGCACCGGTGAATCCATTCACTTGTTGCTGGCACTCTGGCCTGAAAACGAGAGCGAGAGGATTTTCCAATAGATGATATCATCCTTTGGCCCAGTTTAATGAGACGCCGCTATGGCCTAAAACTTACCACGTGTTATAAATTCCAACCTGGCGTCCTTTGGCTACTGCATAGAACGGCATCTTTAGAATTCTGTCCAGCGACTGCCATAAAAACAACATCCAAGCAATGCTTTCCGTTGATCTGTCAGGATATCTACGAACGGCCGATCCGTTCGTGGAGGATCTGCAATTTTGCCCGAGAAACACTTTGTTTACGTTTGTTGGCTGACATTTCATAATGCAGCGCTTCTCAAGGTTTTTGAGACATTCACATCCCGCTAGGCAGCTCGAAATATCGTCCTCAAAACGTCCTCCGCGCGAACAAACGTCCTCCATTTTTGTATGGGGATGAAACAAAAGGAGAACGTTTTTCGAGCAATCGTCCTCCTTGTCCTCCTCACCATACAAAACTGCTCGATGTTTGTGTCATGGAGGACGTTTTTGAGGACGATTTGCTCGAAATTGCCTAGCGGGATTCAAGTCCATCTTGATAGTCGCACAACGGGTTTACCCCAATGTCTACCTACAAAGTGCTGGTACTTCTTGTTCCTAGTACCTTCCTTCTAGTTACGCTTTCGAGAGCGTATGCCACGGAAGGGAGAAAGGGAGTGTATATGGAAGGGTTTAAGATAGGAACAGATTGACCCTGTTCTTCTTCTTCTTTCGCTATGCGAGGGGTATATCCTCCTACGCTAAGTCGAACGTTTGTTCCCTTACTCGTAATCAGAGGCGTACCGACTCTGTCCGAACTCCTATAAAGGGGCTCGTCCTTTGGGACCGGCTATAAAAGCCATATGTCCACCCGCCGTCCACGGGAGAGATAATTCCTTCCGTTGTCAGGACACAAGAACTCGTGGTCCGCTTGATTGACTCAAACAGCACGAGATGTGGGGCAGCTAGGATTTGGATTGACCCTGTTGATTATTAACTGCAAACAAGGAGATTGGTAAGAACACTGTACCAATAGAGTTCAAGATGGATAATGATTTATAAACGTTTATTAAGCGTGCTAGCTTAAAAACTCGCTGATGGCTGCCTTATTGCATTATTTTCCATGAACCTCAGTTACCACAATGCTTACCAAATAAAAAGTTATCGCATGCCTTCGGACTGACCTCACTCCGTGAGCCATCGATTGCCCCGCCATGCGACACCGGACATATGTCCCATGCGCGAACCAGCCAATGTTTTAAAAAACAACCGTTTATGCTGACTATGGACGTTCACTACTGACTCAAAACAAATACGAACTTTTTTTTCTGAATCGAATTTTATTGGTTTAAAATGTGCACTTTACAATTTGGTATGATATTTAAGCATAGAGTATTTTACGTAATAGCGATAAACACTAAATTGAGTAAATGTGTAGGAATTGTTTGATAGTTTAATCGATCTCGCCTGCCTCCAAATCGGATGATATGTCATCGACACCTTCCAATTTAATTGAGACGGATTCCGACGACACATCGTCCGCTTCCTCCAGCTTGACGGTGTTTACTTTAATCTCTTCATTTGCAGCATGTTTGTCTGTTTGTGCCTCTACTGGAGCCTCAACATCAACGGAAACCGTCTGATCAACGGACGCGTTCTCTAGGCTGTCCTCCAATTCTTCCTGTTTAATATCGTGCGTGTCGATCGCGTCCGGTGAACATGATTTTCCGAAGTGCTCGTCTGAATCGGAAATATCTTCCAGCCCAAGGTCGTCATCCTCGGATAAGGAACTGTATTCGAACCCGGTTGGTCCCGTTTCTACCTTTCGGTCTGCAGTGGGGGGTTCGAGTTGTTCCGTTGGACTCTTACGTTCCTTGAGCGGACTCGGTTTAATATCCTCAAGAGAAGTATTATCAGTGGGTTTATCAAGTTTTACGTCCTCTTCTTCACTATTGATACTACTGCCGAACGAACCGTGTCGATTACGTTTTCTTTTACGCAGAGAAACACTACCCTCATCGCTGGAATGCGAAGCGTCGCTACTGGAACCGCTTCCGACGCTGCTCTTGCTGGATCTCGAGCTGCGATTCATTTGATACTGCTTTGGCAGGCGGGCCGACTCGGGCAGAAACACCGAAGCGTTCTTACGTTCGCGTTGCCTTTTCGCAGCCTCCTCTGCCGGATCGGAACGATGCTCCTCATCTTGTCGGTTGCCGTTGCTGGGTGAGTCAAGCTTTCTATCTCCCTGTTGCTCATCGTCATCATCTTCCATCGGTTCCATTCCATCACCCGCTCCCCCTCCTGTAGATGATGCGCCCATGCGAAGCCCCGCTGCCGATCGGGGAACCTTCTGCCGCTTCAAACTTTGCGCAATCACGCGCTTCTGGTGATCGAGCTGCGGAAACAGATCCTTGGAGTTTTCCAGCGCCTGCTTTGCCGCATTCATTTCCGCCTGCTGGATGCTATGCCCGTCGGCACAAGCGAGCCGCTTCCCGCGGAAGTACACCGCGACCGAGTAGACGCGCGTATTGGTTGGCCCGGTACACTCGATCACCTTGTATACCGGTATGTCCGGTTCGCCGCCATCCATTGTGCGCAGCGTTAGGCAGCACTGCTGCAGCTTCGACTTCGGATCGTTCCAGTCCTGGTTCATGATGAAGTCTTGCAGCCGCGGAAACAGACACACGTGGCAGAACGTTTCGCAGTACTCCAGCTTCTTGTCGACGTAGAGCGCACCGAGAAAGGCCTCCAGCAAATCGGCCCGATCCTTGGTTTTCAGGTCCGCCTTCGGGTTCGAGTAGACCGCGTACTGCGTCATGCCGAGATCGTCACAAACGACCGCCTGGGTGCGATTGTTTACCAGCGAGCTGCGCAGCAGCGACAGATGGCCCTCGTGGTGCTCCGGAAAGTGCCGGTACAGGTACTCCGAGCAGATCAACTGCAACACCGTGTCGCCCAGGAACTCGAGCCGCTGGTTGGACCCGAGCGTAAGATTTGTGAATCCAATCGAACGATCGGTGAACGCTCTCGCCAGCAGCCGGATGTGGTTGAAGCTAACCCCGATCGATTCCTCGAAGCGTGTCAACGTTTTGAGCATCTCGAAGGACTCGATGTGATGCCGATCGCCAAACGGTTCCTGTTCCTGCAACGGATGGCGCGGGTAGTTCACCCAGATGTCGCGCAACGATTCGTCCTCCTGGAAGAGGGCGTACGCAAACACCCGGTCGGCCACCTCGATTCCACCATCGAGCAGGAGCGCCCCCATAAGGGCTTCGAAACAGTTCGCTAGCGCATGCCGTAGCTCTAGCTCGTGGCAAAGATCCGAACCGTGTGCGTACAACATAAATTCCTCCAGGTGAAGCTTCTTTGCCAGCACGGCCAAATGTTGGTTCTGTACGATCGCGGCTCGGTACGTCGCGAGACCACCCTCCTCCAGGTCCGGAAACATATGGAACAGATGGATGGAGGTGATAAACTCCACCACGGCATCACCAAGAAACTCTAGCCGCTCGTTGTGTGTAATATTACTGTCCGTTTCATTCTCCTTCCCGAACCGCGACATTATGCTGATAAGCGTGTTGATGCCTCGCTTACGGGTGTTCATGTAGTGTATCTTCCGATCGCCGTACTCGGGTTGTCGGATGCCACAATTTGTCAGGCTGTTCCGTGCGTGGTCGGGATTCGTGCCAAAGTTTTCCTTGTACGATGGGTGTGTGAGGGCCAGCTGGAGCGTGTAACGGTTGGTGAACGTGTACCCGATGTACTTCTCGAGCACGTTCAGCGCTCGGTGAAAGCGCAGATGGCCGGTGAGAACTGGAATCAGCATCGCGTGCTGCACCATATCGCACATTATGCCCGTCCGGTGGAACGCCTTCGCACTGACCGCGATCGTAATGTTGCGCTTCATGCGTCCCTGCATGCGCATTTCTAGCAGACGATTTTCCTTCGCCTCCAGCTTGCGCTTGTCCTCGAACGATGGCTTGGACATGTTGGCAACCAGGTGGCGAAACTTGATGTACTCCCTCCAGGCCTTTTGGTACTCGGGATTGCCGGCGTAGCTCAGCTGCGGTGGCCTGATGCCGAAATGGACGATCACCGGGTGCATCAGGCCGTTTTCGTCCACTGCCGTCGCTTCCGGTACGTCACCTACGTTCCGATCGAGCTGGTCCACCCTGACCGAGCACGGTTTCATGCCCGGATTCGTCACCACCATGCCCTTCACGTAGTCCACGTAGTCCTGCCACTCGTTCTGGCTCATGTCCATCATTTCCTTGAGCATATCGGGCGGCACCAACGGGCCCGAATTGTCCAGCAGGTAGCGCAACACTTCGCTCATCGCAAGCACCTCCTTGCCATTGTCCGGCAAATCACGGACGAAGCGAGGCAAGAAGTGATAGCACGGGCAGGAGTTGTCCTCCGTCGAGCCGGACGGTTGCACGGTAAAGTCAACCAGTTCGAGCAGCTCCCGGAAGAGATAACGATCGAACAGGTCCAGCTCGCGGATGGTGAAGTTTTCCGGCATTTTCTCCTCAATGTAGAGGATGGTGTACTCGATGTTGAAGCGAATCACCTTGCATGTTGGCAACTCATCGATCGGTTCGTGTGCCAACAGAGAGAATCCTTCGAACAGGAACTCGTGCTGATCGTGCTTGATGATGGTGGGCGTTTTCGTAAGAAAATTCGTCGGGGGAGAAATAGTGATGCTAAAACGAAATAATTAACAAATGAAAAAGGTAAGTATTCGTTTTAAGTGGGTTATTTAATTCGACCGGTTTGTATTTTTCTCAGCTATCAGCTGTAACTTTAATATTTTTTAACGAGTTTTGAGTATCGATAATTTATTTTGGGATATTTGATATAACGAAATAAATGTTAAAAAAAAATTAAATAAACTCAGATTTTTCACTATTGGAATTGTAAAACAATTACTGTGGCACCAACACATGTGGTTATACCTATACAATAATAGTTGACATCGATTTCTTCAATCCTTACCGATAATGGTGCAACTTGTCCGCGTTGTTTGAGTTGGGTGCACATTTAGGGAATCCCTCTTCGCCCGGGTACTTTCCATGCCGTATACCCGTCCGCCTGGACCGCGCCGAACAGCGACACAGTGGGCCATCGTTCATTTCACCCGGATCGTTGTACCAGAGGTCCACGTGCAGGCGTAGTGGATGCTTTATCTTTGCCGTCAACTCCTCCATGCTACACTCATCCTCGAACTCAATCTCATCGTCGGAAGACTCGGATGAGGACGAACATTTGTCGTGCTTGTGGCGGCACATTTTCATCTTACGTTTACGCGGCGGCGGATTGTACGGCGGTTGCGTGGCACGGATCCGTTCGGCCCGCCGTATGAGCTCCTCGTCGAACAGGGTGCAAAGGGCATCCAGGCGTCCCGTCGATTGGACGACCCGATCCGAGACGCGTTTGTAGTATAGTTCCGCCGGCGATGAGCGTACCCAGAGCGTACGATCTTCATCGTTCGCCATCTCGACGAGCTTGCGGGCAATGTCCTCGGATGTTTCACAATAGTTACGGCACCATTTGGACAGGATTTCCGCACGTTCAGTGTCCTGAATCAGGTAAAAATATTTTGAACAAAATTGAATACATTTTTTTAAGTGAAATAATTGATTTTTTACTATCATACCACTTTGAACCGAGAATGACGAGTACTCCTCCGTTCCCCGGAAGAAGAACCGTGATCTTCCGACTCTCGTCTGCACGACGATGAACGATCTAGTCTGGATCGACTAGAGCGATCGACATTTGCGGGGACTGAGTGTGACCTTCCGCTGCCCATGGAATGGTGCTTCGAAGCAGATTGTCGAGCATACGAGGAGGAGGGCCTGTGAGATGACGAAGGATGAACATACCCACTGTTTCCGGCGCTACCAGAACTTGCATGAGGTGATTCTCCGTAGCGTCTCCCGGACGAATAGTTTGAGCCACCTCCCGAGTATCCATGGTGTTTATATGGTGGGTTATTTATTGATTGGTGGTACTGACCGGAACCTGTACTGTTCCCTGCTCTATCGCGATAGTATGGAGCTGGTGGTGGTGGGTTTCTTCCCGCATTAACGAAGTTCGGTGGAGGAATATTGAAATTAGGCAAAGAAAATCCTGCATTGCCCTGGGGATTCCCACTAACACTCGGTGGAGGAAGCGATGTGCCATGGCTGTACGGAGGTGGTCCCCTTTGAGCAGGATAATTGTTTTGTCTCGCAGAAGAATGATAATGTGGTTGACGTTGGTGGCTCATACTGTCCGCAGCGGTATTGGTTGTTTCTATTGTTCGAACACAGAAATGGCACTACTTATCATGGCCACCGGTATCAACACGAACAATATTTTTACATTCAAGAATTTGCCGGATTTTCACGGGTTTGGCAAATTCACTACAGTACGCCCGGTGGTGTCAACCAAAACAAACAAACACCTGTGAAAATGTTGCTTATAAGCAAGCCACATGCTCTCCACTATTTACGTTTTCATTTCATCGGGCATGCATTAGCCGTAGCTGTCAAAGTTCTCAATGACAATTCTCAACATCGTTTTGCAAAAAAGTCCGAAGGTTATACACGTAAATTAACTGAGCATTTCTTATCCAATAATACGGTAAATAAGGGTGTAAATCTGCAAAACTAGTAAAAATGTCCCTGCCATATAATCTACGAGTTCTCACACGACGCCTTCTGCTAAACAGGTGGTAAGTATCGCGCTCCAGTACCAATGAAACCTGCTCGCCGTATTTGTGTGCGCTAATCGGTCAAGTTTGTCCTTGCAGCTCCGCAACACAGTGGCGTACGTTTTCCAGTGAAACAGTCGAAACGAGTGGCCGGGCGAGTATCCTCGATGGGTCTACCGTCAATGTACCATCAAAGGCTATCGTGACCCCGTTGCCTCCGCTTTCGCAACCAATTCCAGATCTACCCCCCGTGCAGTACGCTCGGCCGGGAGATCAGAAAAACGTAACGCAAGTCACACGACTGAGTAATGGACTGCGGGTGGCATCGGAAAATCGATTCGGACAGTTTTGCACCGTCGGTGTGGTGATCGATTCTGGGCCACGCTATGAGCTGGCCTATCCGAGTGGCATTTCACACTTCCTGGAGAAGCTTGCCTTTCAGTCGACCTCCGAGTACGCCGAGCGTGACGTTATTTTTCGTGAGCTTGAACTGCACGGAGGTATTTGCGACTGTCAAAGCTCGCGGGACACGTTCGTGTACGCGGCCAGTGCCGACAGCCGTGGGCTGGAGTCGGTGACGAGGATCTTGTCGGAGGTTGTGCTTCGGCCGCGACTTTCCGTGGATGAGGTAGAGCTTGCCCGGCAAGCGGTACAGTTCGACCTGGAAACGCTCGGCATGCGCCCGGAACAGGAACCCATTGTGATGGATATGGTGCACGCCGCGGCATATCGTGATAATACGCTCGGATTCCCCAAGCTTTGCCCAACGGAAAACGTTCCGAAGATTGATCGTGATACGCTGCTGTCGTACCTTCGACTGCATCACTCCCCCGAGCGGATGGTGCTGGCCGGTGTAGGCGTTCCGCACGACGAGCTGGTCCGTTTGGCTGAACGCTACTTTGTCGAGGGTGCGGCCACCTGGGAGAGTGAAAAAAGTACCTCCCCGAACCCGAAAGGCGTTGACACATCGATCGCACAGTACACCGGTGGATCGAAGCTGGAAGAATGTGCCATCCCGGTGTACGCAGCAGTCGGACTGCCAGAGCTGGCGCATGTTGTAATCGGTCTACGGGGATGTTCGCACCAGGATAAGGATTTCATTGCCGCCTGTGTGCTCAACATGATGATGGGTGGGGGCGGATCGTTCTCCGCTGGTGGACCCGGGAAGGGTATGTATACACGACTGTACACGAACGTACTGAATCGATACCACTGGATGTACAGCGCGACGGCGTACAATCACGCTTATGCAGACACCGGTCTGTTTTGCATCCATGCTACCGCACCACCGACGCACGTGCGCAATTTGGTTGAGGTCATTACCCGGGAACTATTCACGATGCAATCCCGACCGGGAGATCAGGAACTGCGCCGAGCGAAAACGCAACTACAGTCCATGCTGCTTATGAACCTTGAAGCCCGACCGGTCGTGTTCGAGGACATCGGAAGGCAGGTGTTGGCCACTGGCGAACGTCGGCGCCCGGAGCATTTCATTCAGGAAATTGGTAAACATTTGATTCCTTTGACAAATTTCCCTAAAAGCATCATTGAGTAATTTCATATACCCTATTTTTTTTTGTAGAAAAAATCACCGCTGAAGATGTGCAAAACGTGGCCCGTAAAATGCTCTCATCTGCTCCGGCACTGGCCGCACGAGGCGAAATCAAGGGAATTCCTGAAGTAAAAGATATCCACATAGCACTAGCGAACGAAGGGCGTCTTCCCGGCAACCGCCGATTGACATTGTTCCGATAGACGAAGCGGCTGAAAAACGTAAGGGGACCGAGCAATTGCATCAGGTGCAGCACAAGAATTGTGCGGGCTATGAAAATACGTCTTTAGAACGATGAGCCTTGGGTGTTTTTCGTTTGTTTTTAGGACATTGTATGATGGATTAGAGATGTGACCATTTCGAAACTGTGTTTTTCTTTTGTAATGAATTTTAGATTAAAGGAAGATTAGAAACATGTCGAGTAGGAACCTAGGCACGTGTAGGCAAGTGAGGGAGTCCGAAAGGTGCTAAAAGCATTGGAAGGAGAGGGTATTGCGTCGAAACAGCTTGTGACGTCAAACCGAATAACTGCATTCAATATATTTCAAAAACCTACCGTCAATGGGGTGTCTTTCGTATTTGAATTAGTTTTATATTTTTTGTTTTTCTTATCAATGAGATAACACTTACGTTCATTTAACGATTTCTATTGATTCTGCATGGGGTATTCACATTGGGTAATCGTCAGTTGTGCTCGAAAATTTTGACATATTCCGTTTATTTTACCTACCGGGAGGTTATTCCATACTAAAACTATTGACTCAAAAAGTTGTTCTCATCTCTATAAAAAACGACCATATCATCGTCAATGTTGTTTTAAACTGTTGTCTATATTTTGCCATATTTGTTTATCCGTGATTCGAAGGTGGTTCACACTTTGCCCCCTTTCCTTTTCAGCCCTTCTCGTTCTTTCTCTTTTGGTGCCCTATGTGGTCGATTGCTTTCTCTAAATCGAAAATTAACATATTGCACTACGAAATAGCAACAAAAGGGAGGTTGATGACTTGTACATGTACGTCCCCGGGAGGGCGTGTAAATGGACGCCTTTGGCCTTATCTCGTTGGTTTTTGCGCGCTAAGGTGGGTGACTTTTAAACATTTCTTTAAAACCTTAATTTGCACAAAGAAATTGTTAAGAAACATTAAGCGTCCTCGGGGCAGTTGTTACTGAAATCAGAAGGTTACAATGTTTCTTACAGTAAAATTAAAAAATGTTTAAAGTGGGATAACCGATGCGAATAAAATGCTTCTAATGCCCAACCGTAGATGCCCAACGCATAAATGCTATCCCCGTAGAACGTAGAAAGTAAGAGCATGATTTTCAGTCGTTCGATGAATGAACCTCCTCCTTCGTAGATGGTGATACAGGATTATAATTTAAATTGCATATACTTTAACTATTTGTTTGGGGGCGAAACTCGTCAGAAGCGCCGTTTTCATCTGAAGTGCAACAAACACGGTTCTTCAATTCAAAGTTAAAGCACATCATTTTGCGCCTCCCGTTCTGTTTTCCGGTTCTATCATCTAGTGTATTGGTTAGCCGCACGCAATAATCGTGCAATATGACTCATTTACCCCAAAACTAGCTGCCAAACAGCTCAGTCACACGTGCAGAGATCTCGCAGACCCATAGCGACAAACGAACTACGGCTAGAGTGTTGTGTGTATGTGGATGAGTTTTGTTTTTTTATTCGATGGCTTTCTGTCCCCGCTGGCGGAACTGACTCCGATGAATTACTTTAGTCTAATCTGGTGTTGCGCGGTACTGCTCTGCCAGTTAAGTAATAATGTCCGTCTTTCTTCGCGTTTCGCCAAACAGGAACGAACAAACTCGATCGACGAAGAACGCAAGCAATAGGTCCGCTACCAGCACGGTTACAAGAATTCGTCGGTACTGTTTGGTGAAAAGATAGTCAACAATTGAAGTTAAGATGTGAGTACTACTGAAGAGCCAACTTCATACTTACATCCGGTTCGAAGTCAATCACCTCGAACGTGGACAGCAGATCGGGCACAATGCCCAACGCCAGACAGAACACGATCGCACTCGAGCTGAAGATCGCGTACGAAAGTAATCGGTTCTCGCGCAGACTCTCCATGAACGGGTGCCCCTTGTAGTTAACGGCGACCGTTGCGATTTGCATGGCAATGCCGATAATGTACACCGTGCTGTTGATGATGTTCGGTTCGAATTCCTGCTTCTCATCCGGCGCTAGGTCCACGTTGAGCTTCACTTTGCCTTCCCTGTGGGGACCATTTAGAAAACATAATTCCCAAGACAGAAGCAAAATTGAGCAGTTTCGGACTCACCTTGGAGGGGATCGTTCGGTTGCCTCGTGCACCAGGTAGATGAGGGCGGAGAAGTGCACCGCAAACTGGGCCAAAATCGTCGTCACGGAGTAGAGGTTAAAGATGTTTGGCAGTGGTGCCTGCTTCGAAAGGACTTTCAGCGGCTTCGAGCGGGTGATGAAGAGGAAGCTGGCCGCCGTTAGCAACCCGTGCAGGGTGAGCTGCGTGTCGCTGTGCTTCACACCGTCAATGTAGAGTACCGACTGGCAGTAGGCGGATATCAGTGCGTTGAGGGCCAAGATTTTGAACATTTGAAGCGTAGTAACCAGCGTGCAGCGTCCTTGCTTGATGATGTGACAAACTGCAAAAGTGAGAACGATAAAAAAAACATTAATTATTTCACTATCAATCAAAGAAGCCTTTTAAACTCTTATTTTTAGAGAAAGCTTCTAGTACTGCATGGAAACGAAAACTAGCTGTTCGAGAAGACAATTTTGAAGAAAGGTTAGATAAAAGTTTAGCATATCTACAGTAGGCCGCAAAATAGAACGTATAGCTAATAAAAAACTGTTTTTTCCATAATAACTCGAGGAAACATTTACATAATTCATATCTTTAAATGTACTTCTGTAACAAATTAAAGTGAAATTAAACATACAAATTGCTTTATTATATGTAAGTTGTTTAATCCCTTTCATACGAAACAAATATCTTGCCTTTTTTGTATTGTAAACTTGAGCGTACAGGTGCAACTTTACTAAACATAACTTGTCTTCTGGAACTTCTCCAACCTGTCGTCAGTTTTATTTGCCAAATTGGCACTTAATAGGGTACTGCAACGTGAATCCAGGTTATTGATATATGTTGCCATGTAAACTAGTTACGGAAAAGAGGACTGACTGTGCTATGGTCACGTCGTTTTAGCGCACAGAGGTGGCCAAGTGAAAAATAAAAGAACACTAAATGGATCCTAAAAAAGCATTCTACAACTGACCTAGAAACTACTTAACACCCTTAGAAGGTATGTTAGAGCTGATAACAAGCGTGTTATGTTTTATTAAATTGTATATCAATTTGTTCAATAGAGCAGAACATATAGAGAATATGTAAATATCAATTGAAATAATGAACTATCATTAAAGTATGAAAACCATATTCGAAGACCCGTAACAGTGGCATATGTTTTTTTTTATAGTTCTCCAGACAGATTAAACATCGTGAAATAGTAGTAAGTGTACGCTCAATTCTGCGGTCGACTGTATATAGACATTCTTTGAAAATTTAACATCCCCATTTAACATGCAAGTCCTTAATAAACAGAATTTGGATAAAGATTTAAGCTTAATTTTAAATACTTTCGGTAATTGCCATGTTAATGCATTTTGCAACGCTGATAAGGCATCAATTACTTACCGCAGTTTATAGACGAAAGCCGGCTTGTGAATGGTGCCGCAATGCTCGCATCACCGAGCTTCACAATCTGTACCTGGTCCTCGTCCATTTCCTTCAGCGCTTTCTGTAACCGCTCCTGGGCGGCACTTTGATTTTCCCTCGCCCGCATAATTGCACGCTCACGAGGAGTCAACTGTTTCCGGCTGGCTTCATCCGTCCCTACAGTACCGCTGCCAGCCGATGGTCCCTTAATGGCCTTCTTCTTTTCATCCTTTTCGTCCTGCTGTTGCACCTTCTTCGATCGGGATGGCATGTGGCTGAGCAGGGACACCCCGACGTGGGCGTGTTTCAGGGCACCGACGTCGTTGGTACCGTCACCACACATAAGCGTATAGTATCCGAGCTTCTTCAGTGTCGTGATGACGTACTCCTTCTGTTTCGGTGCGAATCGTGCGAATACGGTCGCGTAGGGAATCAACTGCTGGAGGTATGCATTCCGCTCCCGGTCGAGATACTGAAGACCCTCGCCAGTGATACAGAAATCGTACTCCCGGTAGAGTTCCTTCACGGTTTGCCCGTCCACTGGCACCTGTACATCCTGATTGATTGATTCCCAGTGCCACTCGGTGGTGACGGCTTTGTTACCATTCGAGGTTTCTTCCGGTGGTGTTAAGATTACGATCGTTCTACGGCTGAATCGAAGTTCCTTCGCCACGTGACACGCCGTCAATGGATTGTCTCCCGTGATCATCATGACCTTGTGCGAAGCCTGTATGATCTCCTTGATGGCATACTTCGAGTCTGGCTTGAGGGGACAGGAAATTATGATAAATCCAGCAAACTCCAGATCGCGCTCCACATCGTCCCGTTTAAGCTCCCGGACGGTGTTGGTGTCCAGCGTACCGAACGATTTGTAACCTAGCGCAAGCACACGGGCTCCACGGCGTGAATACTCCAGGTACGTGCGTTCGTAGTGTTCCGGAACGTGCTTGAGCATCTTAACGATAACTTCCGGGGCACCCTTGACCGTGCCAATGTAGCAGGTGTCGTTCGTGAACGGTATAAGGTAGCCCGCTAGCACGGACATGCGCTTCAGCGACGAGGAGAAATGGAACCGATGGTAGATCCGGAGTGCCTTGAACTTGCCACGCTTCGGCACGACCGATTCACCCTTGGTGAGGTTCCACTCGATCGCCGTCAGAGTGGCTTTTTCCAGCGGATCACCAACGAGACCCTCGTCGAGTTGGACGAGCGAATGGCACGAACCGAGCACGTGTGCAGTGGGTTCCGGTATGTCACCGATCGGTACGATCGATGTGTCCGCCTTCAATCCAGCGATTCCTTCCACGACTAGATTATCGCTTGTAAGGGTACCCGTCTTGTCGAAGCAACAAATCTGCACCTTGCCAGCGAACGGCATACGGAACGGTTCCGTGCAGTAAACGAACACTTTTGCCAGCTGAAGGAGGGACGTGTTCACGGCCAATGACAACTCGATCGGTAGATCGGGAGGAATGATCGACGTAAGAATCAGCGTACATTCCAGGAACAGTTTGTACCGGTTACGTTCGGGATCCTCGGTGCCCTTGATCCACACGTATGCAGCGGCTGCGATTGCGAACACCAGCAGGAACAGAATGAAGGCAAACGTTTCGAGATTGTTCTCCGTCACACGTTTCACACCGAACAGGATCGTACGAAGGAGTTTTCCCTGAGAGGTGTTGAAACCAGTACGCAGGACGTAACCGATGCATCCATTATCCGGGGAACGCATGGCGGACTTGCTCGGCGCGGAATGCTGCACCACCTTTGTGCCACGAAACAGAACGTGCAGCTTTCCGTCGGCCTCGATGTCTAGCACTTTGTCATGCTCGTCCGTGTTGTTCTCGAGTGATTCCTTCATTTGAGGCACAGATTCACCCGTCAGCATGCTTTCGTCCACGATACACGACCCCCGGATTAACAGTAGATCGCACGGGACAAGGTTTTCATCCTGAGATCTTGTCACTGACACGAGATCGCCAGGAACAAGCTTAGCGGAGCTGATTGGTCGCCAACGTCGGTTGCGGAACACATTGATCGGGTACGGTTTGTTGCCCATCTTGCGGATCTCGGAGAGACTACGGAGTTGCTGTTGCACTAGCACACACTCAAAGATCACGAGCATGCAAAGCGTGAAGAGGGAATAGTACATGTACTCATCGAGGCACCAAAGTAACACGGAGAAGATCTGAAACACAAAGAACGGTGCCGTAGCTCGCTCCTTGAATAGCTCGAAAAACTCCGGTACAACCATCTCCATCTCGTTGTCACCGTACGTTGCTTGCGCCAGTGCCACATCGGCGTCCTCCAGGTGGCCCTTGGATTCGTAGTACTCTTCGTAGGTGTTGTGAATTGGAAAATCTACGCTACGGAACAGTGCCTTGTTCGGGTCCCAGAAGTATTTTGCCTTCTGAAATAGGAACCAGTACTGCGGCTCGTTGTCGTCGCCTTTAAAGTCAACGTCCGTTTCACGTTTGGCTTGATGAATCCGTACCAACTCCGAGGCACCATTGTTTTCCGTCGGAACAACTTTCACAATCGCTCCGGCACAGGGGGCTTTCGTTTTTCGGCAGTTAAGAAACGTCTGCACATGGACGCTCCAGAAGCAGCATAGGCACACGAGGATCTGCGTGAATCCGATTCCGGCCAGAAAGAGCAGCCCGGCGTCCCGGTACTCGTCGATGCCGTACACGAACACCCAGAGATACAGCCAGAGGGCATAGATAAGCATAAAGGGCATAACCGACCCACTCAGTGCCACCGGAAGCGGGATGTGGATGGTCGCATACTGCACCAGGTCGTCAAGCGATCCGCTGCTGGACAGCTTCTTCGTATCGTACCCCATCGTCGGGCTGCTTCCGGTCTGATTATTTGTCGCTCGATCCCAACAGCTTCAGAGCCAGCTTCCGACCAGCGTACTCGTTGCGCTCGTGGAATAGCGGTGGGGTGGAGGATGGGGTTGGGCGATGTTTAAAATTCACAACCGAAGATTTAACTCCGGAGAGGCTGGTACGGCACACACGGTTGAACCTAAAATCGAACCATTTTAACTTCTTCCCTCGTCAAGCCCGTGACTGTTTTCCACCAACCGGGATCGTACGCGACACGTGACGGTAGACGAACGAACCGAATGGGCTTTTCACGGGAAATACGGAAAAATCGAAGAAAAGTCTTTTCTACCGATCGCCGAAGGTATAGTTTTCGGGTTTTCCGTAGACAGTAACCGCGAATTAGCTTTTTTCGCGAGGGAATCGTGGCAAAATTTTGGTCAGTCGAGAAGACAACAAGTGACGTGTAGTTTGACGTGAAAATGACGTTTGGTGTTTACATAGTGGTTGTACATGGTAGTATGCACCTTGGCCGAGTACTAAAAATGTGGAAGAAGGTCACGTCATAAACTTAATTTTATACGGTTTTCTAAAAAATGTGTGATTAGTCGCTTAGATAGCTCATTGCCGTATGTGATTCCATACTTATAGGTGTTGAAATTGTTTCGCAATTGATAACTGGATACGTAACAAATTAAATAGGTAAATTGATGGTACGATGAAGTACTGTTATTACCTGAAATTCAATCTCCTTGGTAATATTTGGATAAAATGTTCGTTTGGATATTTTTTAGCACTTATCATTTAATTTTATTTAAAGATCCATACATAATAAATAAACGAAATTTTTCAATTTATACGTTCACACGAAATATGATCTTCATCAAAAGAGCCGTTTTTTGCGGAAAAAAACCTATTGCCGATGTCTGGCATGAAACTAAACCTATGTAGCAACTGTACTAAATTTTGTTGACGTTTTGTTCCAGATAATGTTGTTTACATATTTCACAGAATAGTCCTGCTCGTCGAACGAAGAGACCGGGTGGGTAATTTTAAATTAAACAAAATAACAAATTTTCAACCTGGTCTTCCATATTGGGTTTATCAATAGTTAAAATGGAGAAAAGTTCACAAGAGTCTCCATTGAAAATGTTACTAAGTGGTACATCTAGGCCTCCGGGGTCCTCAGTACAATCGACGAAAGTAAGTGTTCTGTTTTCATCACTAGATAAATAATATTGGTTGTGTAGCATGATGCAATTCTCATCGTTTTCAACAGCCACCGCAGACTAGTATACAGATGCAAACACCCATGCAAACCGGCCCTCAGGAAGCAATCAATTCTGTTCTGGTTAGGTATGCGAAATACACGAAGTGAAATGAAGAGCAACCCAATCAAATTGTCGGTCTCTCTACACCCACAGGAACTGTGTAGCCACGGTTAGTGTTGGTTGTGAGCTGAATCTGAAAACGATCAACTTTCGGACCAGAAACTCCGAGTACAATCCTTCCCGATTTCATGGCGTCGTGATGCGGATACGTGATCCCCGCTGTACGGCGCTTATTTTCCGTTCGGGCAAAATCATCTGCACCGGGGCGAAAAATGAAACCGAGGCCAACCTGGGCTTAAGGAAGTTCGTTCGTATTATTCAAAAGCTTGGCAATAATGTAAAGTTTCTTGACTTTAAAGTGCAAAACCTAGTCGCGACGGCGGACCTGCGATTTCCGATTCGATTAGAAAATTTGAACCAAAATCATGGCCAGTTCAGCTCGTACGAGCCGGAACTTTTCCCGGGGCTCATCTATCGAATGGTTCATCCAAGGGTTGTTCTTTTGATATTTGTTAACGGTAAAATAGTGTTCACGGGCGCCAAAAATGTCAGGGAAATTAACGAGAGTTTGGAAAACATTTATCCAATTTTACAGAGCTATCGTAAAAACTAGGCCCTTGCAATCCGTGTCCATCCTTTTCATCCCCTGCTTCTTTGCGTAACGACCATCTTTGGTCATACCTGCCTGCTAAGGACTTACTAGACTGTTAGTCAGTCCTCCCGTACAGAGGAGGGTTCGGTCTCGGTTGCCGACAACGAATGAAAATCATTTTCATCATATGTCTTTATACAGCGATCTTCAGAGCATGGTATTTATAAAAAAAACTAGGATAATTAAAAGTAATTCTTAAGCGAATTTAAAATTAATTAAGCATTAAATATATGCATCTAGATGTACTGATTTGAGTACTTGACAAATTAACCAAATTTTCTTTAACTTTATATCTTTTTTCTCTGTGAATCCCATTTAATTGAGGTTTTCTAAATGTTCTGGCAAATTATTTATGATACGTTCGAAAAATACTTCATTTAGCTGGTGATGTTTACGGGATGAATAAAATGTATCATCGGTTCACGAAAAGTTCACTGGGAGAAACAAAATATATCATCGTAAAACACCAATCCCTATTGCTTGCATCGTGCCAGGTTTCGTATAAAAATAGAACTTATCCGATTGATGAGATAAGGCAGCCTCAGTTCGATACGAGGATGAGAGAATGAAACAAATTTCATACATCCGTTTTGGGTGGAAACACGTGCATGTTTTTTCCAACATGTGTTCTAACGTGTGCTTGTATTAGTACGGGTGGCCAAGTTTACCACTCCTATCTCCTATCGTCTACAGAATGCATTAAAACGCAGCAACAGCATAGTATCTGTTGAAAAATTCTCCCTTAACGGAATGGGGCGGATGGCTCCTGAATGTCTGAAATCGTGCAGTTGGGTGACGCTAAAGTTTCTTTATCGCCGTTATGAGCATGCGGGTCTAACACAAAGAAAAAAAAACAGCAAAAATAAACGATGTACAAAACTGCTACGAATATGGCCAAAGAGGATGTTTGAAGGATGTTTCCATACATGTGTTTGTGTGCTAGACTGTACTTGAGCTCATGATGACGATTTTCATCGCATAGTTCTACACCCCCTTTTCATTGCTTCAACATTTCTGCCATCGGCACGTGGTGGTTGGAAAATGTCCGTCGTTATGAAAAATACGGCCCGAACCGAGGAAAGTGTATCGTAAGTACAATGCAATGCAAAGAGCGAGAGAAGCACTGGTCGTGATTGCATATGCTTGCCCATTGATTTAAGGCTCGTCTTGGTATGGAAACGTTCATTGATTTATTTAGTTTTCCAACCCTTCTCAAACCAGTTGAGGCAAAACACAGGAGCAACGGTAAAGGTAGGCGAGTCAGTTTTATGTTTTAAAAATAGAATTTTCATTCGGAACAATGCCGTTTCGGAAGGAAAAATCAATGTCTTTCCCACTTGGCGGATATGTTGATAAATATTTCACGCCACCGTTCGCGGAAGTTGCATCGTTCCACTTCAGAGCACTTTTGAAACTGGTCGGCGACGTCCTGGTTCTCTTCGTTCTTCCACCAGGAGTTCATTGAACTTTGTGGGCACTTTCGGTTGCATAATGCATTTTTGTGCAGCAGTACAAAGAAAAAGCACGGGAAAGACGTAAGTTAGTAAGGGATATCTGCCGGATGCAATAAGCCATTGGAAAAGAGCAAGAAAAATGAAACTGGTTTTGCCTACGTAATGGAACGATGGAAAGCTTGACGGATAGAGGGATATACATTACATTGCACCAAACTGGGTCAACTCGAGGGTAAAAGCGATGGGTTTCGCGAACCTTCAAAGTGCCTGGGCAAGTCCTTGCTGAACGTTGGTAGATTAGTCAATTTTAGTGGTAATTTCGGTAGAGTCATCAAATCGACGTTATTTCCGAATAACCGGGGCAATGTGAGTCTATTGACGACTCGTTCACCGATTATTATTGTGAATAGTTGGTAGAAAAGGAAAAGCAAATCGTCTAGTAACGTGCACACTTTACGAAATTGGTATGTATTTTAGAAATATAGTGAAAATATGGCATACATATACATATACATTAAAAATAATCATATTTTACAATAGTAAACAAAATTTGTATGTTTGTAATGTAAACGAACTGCACAAATTTCATAATATTGTAAAATAGTTGTGCAGTTCCGTGTTTGATGAATTGGTTTGGCACAATTTGTGTTGCAGTACAAAGTTGCATTTTTGTTATATCCCTTTGCACAGGATAGAACTTGGCTCATGAAATCATTGCGTCGTAAGTTCGAATCTCAATAAAGCCTATACATAAATAAAGATGGATAGATAGGTAGATAGATAGATAGGTCGCTTCAATAGATAGATAGATAGATAGGATATAGGACTAGCAAGACATTATGGTTACGTTCAACTTGTGTTGGACAAGTGGATTTTAATGACAGCACACGAACAAGGAATAGTTTGTGCAAAAACATGAATCCTAAAAAAGCAATCCAATACTGGTTTAGGAATTACTTAACACTCTTAGAATGTACGTAGTTGTTAATACCATCAGGTGAATCGCTCACTTGAACAATCTTGGAGGTTTAATTGCCACGAATTTACAAAGATATATTACATGAAATTGTGATATGATAAATGATGTGGATACTTTTTACTATATTTGTCGCTATATTTTGGGTGCTCGGTGTTAAGTAAAAATTATCGTATATTTTGAAAAGGAAGCGACATGACTGCCCACAATAAACAGCCGGCACTTGGCACATACGTGAGCGATGCATGGCGTGTAAACGCTGAAGTGGAAAACACGTTTCACGTTGGAAAATTATGCGTGGGACACTAAGCAATCATGTTTGGCCTGGGGACGCTGCTAGTACAAACCAGTGCTTTTCCCTACATATTTGAAACGAGAACATGAAGCATACATGTCTGCCATTTGCAATTCGTTTTGTCCCAGTCGCATGTGCGTGGGATGGCATTTATACATACCCTTGATATAGGATGATTTCCTCATTGTGGTAACAGTCGTGGTTTCCACTGTTTCGTTGGTGATAAAGTCAACCAGACGGCCGTGTTGGATATTTGAATAATAAAAGCAAAAACTATAGCTGGCTGTTTATAAAACGGTTATAATGATATTGAGTAAAACATGTATTGATTCAAGTGCCCACGCTCCTTTTGTCCTGTTTTCCAACCCATCGATTGCTATTTTATCGGTATCGTTTACTTAGCCGACTGCGTCATTTCCCATGATCATCATCTTGTCATGCCGGGAAGGCACGGGCAACATCAATCAAAGCGCG
Source organism: Anopheles ziemanni (assembly GCF_943734765.1). NCBI lineage: Eukaryota > Metazoa > Arthropoda > Insecta > Diptera > Culicidae > Anopheles > Anopheles ziemanni. The sequence continues at coordinate 41,070,295 of NC_080705.1, forward strand.
GCGACAGCTAAAATTAAACGAAATACGCCCAACCTCGCGCGCTAATGAAAACCTACCACGGCCAGCAAGTTGGTGCTAGATCCTGTCTCGTATGCAGCAACAAGCGGTCGTTGGTGCCGATGCGTTCCGCCGTGTCTAGAGAGCAATATGATCGGATGATAAGCGAACCTTGACATAGCGTGGGCTACCGAAGTGCACCGGGGCGTGTAGGCGGCCATACCAAGTCGTCGACGGGCACTAATCTCCGTACGGCAATATACGCTACCGAAGGCAGTGGGTGTTTCGAGCTCTGTGCCGTACGTACGCCACGGATTTTCGCGGGGTTTACATACGGCTTTTCCGGAGCCGGACTGTTAAGCCATCTGCGTCCCGAGGAAACGCCGCCACAAATGAAAATGCTTCGAGGTTTTTCTTCCGCCGTATGAAGAAAGCAATAAAAAAGGCTTAGTTTCGTCGAGAGGCTAAGGAGCATTACGTTTCCGAGTGGGTCCGGTTAGCAGGACGCCAGTTTTTCTCCCCCAAGCCCCTGACAGTTTAGCGCAGCAAACGTTGGTTGATAAATTGTTTTCCTTCTGCTGCTCGATAGTGCGATAGAGTCTCGGGCGGAACGTGCAGTTAACGTTGCAGCAAACGGAATGCAAACCACGGTGGAGTTTGTTGGGGTTTTCCAACGCCCACTCGGTTTAGCTGGGCGCGCAAAGAACGATTGTGTGTGGGTTTTCTTCCATCCGGGCGTTCAAAAGCACCAAAGAAGCACCGGTTTCGCTCGTGTTGTTGTGGCACTTTCCTTCAAGAAGCAACTTATCCCGCAAAGCCCCTATTTTCACAGGTTGCTGTGTTGATTGTTTTTTTTTCGATCTGCTAGCCTCGAAAAAGGGAGATTTGTTAGCACTTTCGATTATCTAAGCACTGTAGCAAACCACTTAAATTATATATTTTTTTAAATTTTCTTCACGCTTCTATTGTTCTATGCTAGCATTATCTTTATCTTTTCCCTTATTTTTTTTTACAAACATTCCATCCTTTTTGTCTTACCAACCCGTTTGTTTTTTTCCCACGCGAATGGTTAATGCTTTTTCCGAGCTTGCGAGCTATCGTTTATTTTATTTTTTGTGTGTTTCTGTATTATGTTCCTCCCGTCCTCCTTACCCGGTTAGACCGTGTATTTTGAGTGTGTGCATTTGTATGTGTTTGTTTCAGCGGGCACAAGGATATTTTTCCCGCAACGACCGAAACACCTACGCGTTTTTCGGGCTGCGAAGCAGGTTCGACCTTTGACATTTAGCTATCGCCCGGGATCCTTGGTGGTTTTTCCGAGTCGCTACTGTTGGAGAAAACTGGTCCTTGGAGACGGCCTGGTGTTGGGGATGGAAGAATGATGTTGGTGGAGCATCGGTACGCTGCTTGTTGCTTCTGTAGCTGGTGGTGTTGCTGTTGGGATGGAGGGATGGTTGGATGGAATAATGGAATAACAGTCCATCGAAATCAAGCAGGTTAGAGAAACATCTTCAGCCGCGCCCGCAGCTTTTGATACTGGCCCTGTTGAGCTTGTTTGGTGTGCTCCCAACCGATTCGTTTAACTTGTACCATACTCCTTTTCCCTCCACGGCAAAGCCCTCTGAACTGTCCCTTCTTCCTTTTTTCTAGAGCGCTTTGAGGTGGTTAGTACAGGACGGACCCGCTCATCTTCAAGTCTTAAGCTGCAGCAATATCCAGTTCCAACGTGTTGTCAGTCACATGATAACTCTTCCATCTCGGCCGCTTGAGTCAGCGGCCACTCTTAGGGAGGGAATGGGAACGGCCGGAGGAGACCTTTGATATGTGGTACCAATTTTTTCACAATCACTTTAGCATCTTCGGTGCTCGGTGGAACAAAGTACGCATTAGAATTGTATCGCTCTCGAACATGACGTGGTACGTTCCAATGAAATGGGAAGGAATCGTTTTATACCGGCCGTAATAAACAGTAATAAATTTCAACTTAAACTATGGGAATGTAAACGTGAGTTGAGCTTAACCTCTTGAGGCAGGCGAAGTTAGAAAGACAACTAATCGATTACACATTTCAGGCTCCGTTAGTGCTCAATTTACTCATCCATGATGCTATTGCTTTTCTCGCGATAATGGCGTTATAGATCGTTCTTATGCTCCAATTTTATGCTCCAATGCTTTCCTACAATTTAACAGGTTTGATCCTGTTGTGACAATATCAGGAAAAACAAGCCTCATTAAATATTGGTAGAATAAACGATTGATGGCTCAAAGGAAAAATTTGATGACACTGCACAGTATATTTGTAAAAACAGAAAAAAACTCACACTTTTTTTAGATTTCATATCAGCAATTTTATATAGTAAAAGCATAATAAAGGAGCTAAATATTCCCCATAAATATTAATTTTTTATTATATTCATATCGACAGTTGCTTGACACCATGTACATGTTAAAATATTTGAAAGATGACAGATTTACTTCTATTTTATAAACTATATTGTAAAATATTCATACTTTAATCAAATTGGTGTTAAAAATGCGAATGATAAATATTCGAATATGTTATGTGTTTAAATTTGTTATGTATGTAACGTGTTAATGGTGTTTTATAAATAGTATTGATAAACTGTTTTGAACCAGAGACTAGGAAAAGGTAATTGAAGATGTTTGTTTTCTTACTGAAACACAAGTTTATATGTTTATTTGTTTCATTATGCGTAGAGAAGAAATTTTGGTGCAACTACATTCAGGCTGTTTGACGAATATGATTGATTTCCGGCAAACATTTTATAAGCTTAGATAGATGTAATTATGTATTTTTTTATGTCCATGTACGAATGTTGGGGCTTATTCCTGATTCCTGAGCTTATTGTTCATTCGAATCTTTATCAAAATTGGCTATCCCTTGTTCAATAATACTGATTATCCACGTGCTCTCTCGTAATCTAATAAGCCATAAACGAGAAAGGATAATGGAAGACGTTCGTTGAAACAAAGAATATGAAGGCTTCATATTCGTTCGTTCAATTCATACGAAATGTAATGTTGATAATAACTTATGTAGCTTTCAAGCTTTCTAGCAAAATTCGAGCCCATTTCAAGAATAACCACACTAGGACACCAGATGGTAAATAACAAACAAACAATACCGGCCGGATAAAAAAAATCTGCTGCAGTTATGATTTCGCGGAAAATTTTTTCTACGGTACACGGTAAATAGGAAACTCGCGGGTTGACATATGCCCTTTTCGATACAAATGATTGACATTGACACACTTGGATGTGTGTGTGCCTGTTTGTGTGTGTATATTTAATACCTCAATGCACTACGGGAGAGGAGCGCAAAAAACAACAACCATTTATCGAATGAATTCTGCGAAAAACGGAATGCCTGTTCGTTTTATTAACTGTTTAACTGCGTGCGTATTCGAACGCTTTTCCAGTTTTCGCGGAACAGGCGCGCGCGATGATGACAAATCAGCCGGGCTAGGACTTTATTGGACACCCGGTGCGAGACCGAGGTGAGGGAACAGGGGCGCATCTAGCGCTTCATTAGCTAACTCGGCGGTGGGAAAGTCCGTCGCAAGCTCAGCATTTTCGGGGCGGAGGAAAACGGAGCACAACTTGCGGGTGTGGAAAGGTACCTGGCGGAACCGAATGAACTCCCAGCGCGTTTTCGTGGCGCCGTATGTCGGCACTTGGTAATCACTAGGGCACGGCTCGGAACGTAGGTTATTTCTGCTCTGGATTTCCCGAAACTGGTAATGGAAATTTCCCAGAAACTGATTCACACATGTTAGCGGGGGTAGTGTTAGGTGTATTTTGGTTTTTTTTTCAGTCGTGTCATTAAAATGTCATATGTAGGAAGTATCCCAGCTGTTAAGAGCGTATACTACTTGACTAGATTAATCTTTCATAAAAGATTTAATACAGGGGAGCATGATGGTTGTTAATTAAATTGATACCTACGCACCGTATGAAAATCGATAACTAAGTATAACTTATATGGGAGATGGACACATATTAAAACAAATTAAATAGATTTTCACCCATTTCATTAAAAGGCTGTCAACAGCATTGGGATTTATTAAACCATGGTCCAGAGTGCAAATGCAGTAAACAATAGAGTGAATAAATAAATAAGTTTCACTTCTTGGCATGACAAAACAATTCAAGAAATAAATAGAAATACGTGTGGCATTTAGTTCTGTGGTAAAGAAAACTAGCACGACAGTTTAAGAGTACGCCTTTTTCGGTAGCAGTGCGCTGTTATTGCAACGTATGTTTCCCGCTTAACCATTAATGTTGCTTTGTGAAAAAGGGTCAGCCAGGCCAAGTGAGCGAAGATTCATAAGAGCTAATTATGAGTGATTCAAGAAATAGGTATTTGTTGTACAGGAGCGAATTTCCTTCACAGTAGTTTAGATTTTTTTCATTTTGTTTGTGTAGTTTCGACTAGATCGTCTAAAACATATTATCTTTATGAAAATAATTATGTTTGTTTTTTTTCACCTTTTTCATTTTATGTTGTTTACAATCTTACGGGTCGATAAAATGCGCACCGAGCTAAGGAATAAATAACAAACGAGTCTCGTGCGTAGTAACGAAGCCCCTTTTACAATTTTCACGTTTCTTTCCCAATCACGCACCGGAGAAAATCGAACATTTGTGGACAGCAGTGTCGCAGCTCCCTTCTCTCGGTAGCGTTCCGAATTGGTTGTCCCTTCCCGCGCCGGTTGGCTCCACCGGACACTCGCTCCCAGCGGTACGATTCCGCACCGATTCCGTGAATGCGAGCGGGCGCCTGGATAACATCTCGCAGTCACGTACATTCGACATGACAGCGCTGGTGAAGTTGATTGAAATATTACTTCTTGCCCAAGCGTGGCCACGCGCACGGTTACGCCGCTTTCCTTCCCCGCCGCTAACCCTTCGTCACCTTCGTGTGCGAACAACAGGCCGTCGAAGGATAAATGGTGAAAAATGGCCTCCCGGGTGGTGGTGGCAAGCTGGTACCGAGCCGGGTCCATTAGGACACGAGCCGGCCGGATGAACTGGGCCAGCTTAATGAGCATTCTGTATCTGTTGATTTCCTCTCCACGAACCGGGCTTTTCGGTACGATTGTCGGTAACTGCGCACAGCTTGGCTTGAGGGGCAGGTGTTATTTTTCCTCTTCCCCGGCAATACTTCCTTCGCGAAATAGTGCCAGCGTGGTCTCCGTGAGCAGAGGAAGAGTCGAACTTTGGAAGCTGCAACATTCAGCGAATGTCAAGAGGGAAAAACCATACCACACAGAAAATGAAAAGTGAAAAATTAGCTTTCCTCGACAGCAACAACAGTGAGTGAAAAGTGTGGTAAAAGTTTAAGCAATTTTTCTACAAACACTCGGTGTGTCGTGATGAAATCCTGCGAGAATGCTTCCAGCCAGCTTCTCAAGCTAAAGTGTGTGTGTGTGTGTGGTGGGTTTTAGAGTGTTTTGGAAAGCTTTTTCTTTTCAACAAAGAAGAGTTTATGTGGGGAAAAGTCTCAAGTCATCGGTTCGTTCCGTGGGGCATTGGTTCGTTTGTGTTTGGAGGAAAAGGTTTATTAAATGCCTCGGCTTAGGTTGGGGAAAGGATGGTTGAAGTGTGTAGATAACATTCCGCCCCGTTATTTAGCATGAGAAATTTCCGGCCGTTTCACCCACGTAGTTCCGCTCGACCATCTTTGTGATACCTTTGACCTTTCAGACGACGTGCAACAAGTTGATGGACGAGACAAATGCTCACATTGGGATTTTCTTTCAAATTACATTTTTACGAAATGAAACACATCAGAGTCCGCCTGTATATATGTATATAATATATATGTATATGTATATATTTGGGTTTATTTTATGTACAAAGCAGCAGATTCGGAGTAGTTCGTCTGGTTGATACTCACGATATAAATGTCGTAAATTTGGTTTAATTCATAGAGAGGATATGTACATTTGTAGAGTGTGTATGTGTGTTTTGTTTTTGCCTCTTTCACTTTTTGCGATGATTTGATTCCGATTTCATTCATTATATTTAGTATATTCTTTGGTTAGTTTCTTAGAGTTTTCATTCGCTTGCAATCGACAATGCCACATTCGGAAGTAATATATAACGCTCCATCGATCTATTGGGTTAGTTTAACTGCCCGTTGAATATTTTTATCATGGTTTTTGTTTGTACGATTCTATTTTGCTGGTGAAAAGGTGTTTTTTGATGTGGAATATTTGATCGTAAGTTTTTTACCGTCTCATGTTTTTCTTTCTTTCTTCGGAGTTTTATACTTTTTGTAGCTGTAACACTCGGAATTAAAATGTTTTTGCATTATCATTACCTCCACCACCTTCAAGTGGCAATCATTGTCTATGTTTGTTGTAGCATTTGTCTCCGATTTGATGGTTGAACCATTTGAAGGTTGGTACATTTCCCTACCCATTGGTATTTCCTTTTATACAACACGCAAACACTTGGTTACCTCGGAGGATGCGCAATCAACTCGCTGCGAATGGTAGCATCGCCTTAAGCTGGACCGAAATGCAGTCAAAGGATTCTGGCATATGCTTCCACGTCGATTCGAGTTGATGACTTGAATAGTTTGTGCAAGTAACAGCATTTGTAGGCTAGTGTTTTAGATTAGAGATCACTTCCGGTTTCCACTATGATTTATGAACATTGACTCGTCTTTATCAACTGTGAACGACGTACGTCGATCTGCTACGTACCTTTCCCTGCTGCAGCTTCAAACTTGCCAATCGTTGTGATAATTCTTCGGTTTAACCTCCCCACTGAGAGTGTAACTAATGCTGTAAGACTTGCGTATCGGTTGTATGCATTTGCACATAAGTTAGTTTCTTAAAAAATACGTCTATCTGCGTAAAAAATATAATGGAATATTTTGTTTCCTTCTCTGCTTCCATCTTGCTTAGTTAATTCGATTAAAATCTTTTGCATTGAACAGCGTATGAAAGATGTCTATGCTCTGTGACTATTAGAAAAGTTGGCACTATTTCAAGTATTCTGTTAATTGTTTACGGTTAGCATTTATCGCAATGAGTATGGGTTGTACTGTAAGCTGTTTTGTTTTTGGTTGGAATATGTAAAAGTTAAATAAAGCTTGAAACTGCGGCATGAAGGCTATTGAATGTAAGCAAGACTGTTAACGTTTTATAATAATTCAACATGTGACCAAAACTAATGTAACTGCAAAGTTGAGAACGAAAAGTGTTAAAAATTGTTCATCAAAACATTAAAAATCTAAACATATTTAAAAGTAAGAATATGTTGCGCTTTCCATTTTGTTAAAAGTACTGTGTACCACGTTGGCTCTCCTTTTTTGTTTACATTCGATTAATTTTTTTTCCCTGTCTGCCTACCTATAGCTCTACCTTCTACTTCTTTTCCACGGACAATCACACGCTTGCTCAATATTATCTACAGACAAATAGTTTGCTCTAAAAACGACTCAATATTTATTGTCAAATTTGTGTATGTGATCCTTTCAGTTTATGCTTTTCATCTTTGTAGTTTGTATCTTTCGTTAGTATTCTTGTTTGTGTGTAGGTGATTTTGTTTATCATAATAATTATTACATTTTAACATAATTTTCTCTCTTTTAATGCTGACCTTTGTGACATGGAGCCACAAAGTTTCACAGTTTCCCCATCTCGGCTGTTTGAGGCTTGAGCCTCTCTTTTGTCCACTGTTTTGTTTTTGTCTATTTTATGTTTTTCTTCACATCATTCCTCTGCTGCGAGGTGCATTGGATTTTTCCTTTTACATCTTCGTTTATCTACTTGCGCCTTCGAATTGGCTGAAGGAAACGCACTAAATGTTTCACCAAAACTCCCCCTTTCCCCGCACAACGGTATGACCACATAGCGGACCTTTTTTTCCTTGATCAGCCATTGGAAAGTTGTGGGGATAATTCCGGCCCCACTTGGAATTTTCCATCGCTTCCAACATTTCCCAAATATTGATGGCGATCATTTTGCGAACGTCATTTAGGTTCGTTATTTGTGACTTATTCGCTCTCGTTTTTTTATGCTTCATTTTATTCTCCACTTGCGGAGTGTCTGTGGATCCTACCGAATGGTTTCGTCGTGATCGAACAAAATTAAATCACCGTCAGCGCATAGCACAAGGATATGGTTCCTGTTTGTTATCCTTGCTCCATGTCGCCCAAACGGAGCCGGTCAGTCGCACTGGCAAGGGTTGAATGTACTTTCGCTTTTTTCCCATTAGCACGTGGCCAACCTGAGCTTTGGAATGAGGGTTGCATAGTTATGTCCACTACCCTGCTACGCTAAAGTACCCCCTCTGCCGCTGTACGCGCACTCTGTTCGATCCTAAGGAAACTATTCGTGACGCCATGGTTTCTGTACAAACTTTTGCATACGCAGCAGTCCTGCTCGGTTACTTTTGTTATACGGATACCTTTGATTGGATCCATAGTGCCGATCACATTACGTCTGTGCCGGACGTCTTGCGATCTGGCTGTGGCGTCGTTACTATTGATCATGTAACAAGATAGGCGAGATGATGAAGAAAAGCTCCAAGCTTTGTGGTCCTGTCCCTCGAAAGTAAGAAGCGAGGGAACTTTAGTCAAACTTCGAATGCGTTTCATACGCTGTTTGATCAAACATTGGCGGAGTTTGAAAGAATTCTTCAAATAGCTGGCATCAAAATAATTCAAGCTCGAGAAAGCTTTGTGCCGTACTCTTTCATTGTAGATTGTGATCGGTTTTAGTTTTGTAACTATACATTTATTTGCGGGACTGTGAATTGATTACTGTAGTAACTTCTGGATTGATTCTTTAGATGTCAGAATGGTCAGAATAGTTTTTACTGCCCATGGTGTTACAGGTGGCATTTTGTCGCTTAACATAGCTTAAGTACATCATTATGTGACACTCGTTTCGCGGAATGACCTTTCACACGTGTTCGCATTGTGTTGCGTGTAGAGGCGGATCATAGGGTCAGCAAACTAAGCAGCTGCTTGGGGTCCCGAGCTTTCCAGAGGCCTCGTCTTCTTGGCCCAATTTTTAAATTTTAAAATAGGAATTTTGTTTGTTATTTTGCTACAAAGTTGCTTGTTTAATGAAATGCATGATGAGGTTGTGAATTCACTTTTGAATGAAAGTAAATGAAGAATATGAAAATGTCAGAATGATCCAATCCACAATCTGAATTATGTTTAGATGCAGAACAGGTGTCGTGTATTTTGGTTAAAATATGATATTGATACAGAAAAATTAATTAAAGAGATCAGTGTAAAGATTTTACTAAAGGGGAGGAAAATTGTCAAAATAGTTTATGGATAATGGACATGGATTAGCAAAAGTAATGCCCTGCACATTTCCAAATATAGTAATTTTGCTAGACATTATTCGTGCTTTTCCTTTTTCAAACGATTGTCAATTTTAAATCGCCTTAAAAACTATTCAATTGAAAAGTAAAAGAAAAAATTAATTGTCAATGACTTGGTTCATAGAAAATGATATTCGTAAAAGATGATTCTCTCGGAAAGTTATGGATGGATTCGCATGAAATAAAGCTTTGCAAATCAGGCGTTTGACAATGAAAATTTTGCTTTGAAATAACATTAAGCAAACTAGTAAATTAATTTAAATTCGATTCGTTATTGAAAATATGTGGTTTAATCCAAATTGAAATTTTATACATTTTGAAGTATAAAATTGATAGGTATTGTATGTTTTTGGAGCCTTCAACTTAAAGCTGCTTGGGGCCCCTAGAACGCTTAATCCGCCTCTGGCTGCGTGTGTGATAAGGTGCGTGGTTGGTGAATGAAAAAAATTGGAGAAGTTAGTCAGATCATCAGATTATTTTCAGCACCAGCTGGTAAGAAGGCAGGTCAACAAACGGATAGCGAGGGAAAGAAGTGTTTGGTTATTGCAAATAGAAAAAGGAATATATTGCACGATGAGAGCATGACGTAGGTGTTGAAATGCTAAATACTTTCAGGCTGTTGAGTTAGAAGTGAAATGAACGAAATAGAATAAAAGTCTCTCATCTAAGAAAATGTTCGCACCGTCGCATTTCTGTTGCGTGCGTCACTGTACAGGTCCAACAAGACTCATCTGGGCCGTACGAGCCCGTACCGTATAGATTAGTTGATTCGTTAGCCTAAAAGTTAGGTAAGTCTGCAAACACATTTCCACACATATGCAGCCTTTGTAAAGCTCTCTTGCTGCACCTGGCGGAAGGCCAGAGTGCGGAAGCAATGCCATATGTAGTTTCGGGTAGCAGTGTGGTACATGAGTAAAACACGTATCTAGATTTGTTAATAGCTACATGCAGTCCATGTTCTCTGTATGTTTGACGATGTTATGCACGGCTGGTTTGAACCTACCAAGCCGTTCGCTAAATGCTGTTTTCTGATTAACAGAAGAGCCTATCTGAGCTGCTGAGCCAGTCTACTACAGCATCTGTTTTTTCATTGGTTTAGTCAAGCTAAGGGTGCAAGAAAGAAGGAGCAGGGCATTGAGAAACGATAACTCCTATCGGCTGTGCTTTGCTTAATTAGTGCACGCGTAATAAGCATATGTTTTATAAAGCTTGTGATACTTGATTGTTGATTAGGTACGCAGGACGTGTAAGGCTAGTTTGCAGTGAGCGGTATTTACAGAGGGCTAATTGAAGGTGGAAAGAGTGCTTGTAACTATTGAAAATCACATTGAAAAGGAAGAGAAAGTAGCAGTGGCTGTTTTATAAAGCGATTACCATAAAATTAACTCAAATGAATGAATCAACCTTATGTTGAAAGTGTATGAAATTTTGATAAAATGTTGTTCTGTTAATTGAATAGTAGAAAAATGAACCCAAAAGTTCATGATCAAAAATCATCTTTAGAAAGGTATCTAGCCTAGATATTTGTTAGACTGGACATTTGTTTTTTTTTTTATATTATTTATTATTTACAACTGTACATCTAGGGAAAAATCTTTGCTATACCTGTTTACCAAGCACTGTAGACTTTAATTTTCCCTTTTCCATGATAACGGCCTGTAAATAAATGTACCTAACTGCGCACTCTACTTTGCCCAAAACTGGATGTGCTGGGGACGTGGCCCGATCACAACCATGAGGTTACTGCATATCATTTTCCCCCCAACCCAGACCCCCCTCCCCTCCAACTTTTTGTAATCCTCATTAGGCGCTTTAGACCGGTTAGTTTAGTTTAGTGCGCCCAAGCAGCGACATTTGCGATTCCGGCTGCTCTGCCGGGTTTAAATATAATTCCATTTAGTTTTATCTAATGTTGTTTTTTGCCTTAGCTGGTAACTGTCAACCCAACAACTCGTCCGCAGCCACACCTACCACCATCACTCCACCCACACATGGCAAGAGTTAATCGCCTGGACAATCGGAGGAAGCGTTAAATTTTGGTCCAGCGCTTCATCCGCTCGACAAGACCGGATTACATCGGCAGCTACAACCCGGTTACGTTTGGCGAAGTAGTGGACCGTTCGCCCAGAGAACGGTGTCCTTAATTGCCGATGCGAGCGTTGGCCGGATGGTGGTGGTGGTGGTGTTGGTTGGGACGCGGTTTTCGAGCCGGTTCTGTGTTGTTTACTTAGGGCGCTAGCTGCCATTTGGAAGGGACTTTGCCCCAATCATTGCGCGTCCTTCAGTTGGTGTGGAATAGGCTTGTGTCTGGCTCTGTGTACGTGTGTGTGTGTTTTTTTTTGCTATTTTTAAAAGAGTCCCACCGCCTACTTGGTGGTAAACAAAAAAGCAATGAATTTCTGCCGTTTGTTTATCTTCACCAAACGGGTCGGCTTCTCACTTTTCCGTATTCCCGTGTTAAATGTTTGTTATCATATTTGGTATGATATACGCGAATTTGCTTTCCTGCTTTTCTCGTAGCAGTTTTAACCTTGCCATCGCACTTTACACATTTCTTGTGATAGAAATTGTTGATGAAACGTAAACAGCAGATAAGAATAGTAAAATATTGTTGGTGCAATTTATCGTTGGCGAAGAACCTTTTTTAAAAATATGTACCAACTGAGACACGGTTGGGACACTTTCTATATCGGAATCAGAAAAATACTGGCGAATTGACATGATGTTTAATTACTTCCTAGACGTCACGGACGGGCGTCATTGATCGGATGATCAACCGAAGTTTTATAGTAAATCGATAAAACGATAAATCCCGAGGGGACAGACCACCACGAAAGTAACAATTACATTTCGCACCCAGCGATGGCACCACTGTAAATCCCAACTTGCACAGTTGCGACCGATCGTTAGGTCGCGAAATGGTATGGTCACTTTCCGATCTCTCCAGCTCCCTCGGTTAGCAGATTTTACCGACCGCTTGTTCATTTAAAATCGTTAAAAATGAAGGAAAAACACAAAAAAGTCCAAGAAAAACGGAACTTCCTTCGCTCGATCATCTTCCCTTCATGTTCGACACCCACGGCGTTAATCACATATGTGTTATGTAAAAATGTATAACAATACTCCCAACTGGCACATTCGCTATGCGAACCAGTATATATTCTGCTGTATGCAGCCTGTATAGTGTGTGTACTACTCCATATTTACAAGTTTGTTTCAGTCTCAACCTTTGGTTTTTTTGTTTTCGTCGGTAAGCTATGGTAGTTTTCCGCAACAATTTTTCCGATCTCTTCTTCTAGGTGCCTCTAGCGGCTGTAGAGTGGATTCCTGGTTCACTTTCTTTTTACTATTAGATGCCATCGTTTGTTAAATGCAGCTTTTGTGCGGCACGGTGGAGGCCGTAACGTATCAGTTAAATGTTTGTGCCTATTTAGTCGAACTAAGGTACTTGAGCATTATGGTGGATGGGGTTTTAAGGAACATGTTTCGGGCAAAACCGTCACCATGTAGCTGTAGCAGCTCTTGGGTGGGGATGGTAATATTATGAAAAAGATGGAAACGTAACTGAATCCCTTGATTGCTATGACTCACGGAATACTTTGAAGTGGAATGCATCCAGCCTAGTGGTTTTTGTTGAAATGTTGATGGCCCTAAAAAGGGAGCTTAAGCCGACCGTTTCAGTCCATCCAGCTCCTGGACGAGCGATTCCTCGTTGGCCACGAACCGCTTGTGGATATGAGCTAGCTGTTTCTGGTGTTCTAACTGCTGGCGAAGCTCGGCATCCTAATGAGGAAGTGGAATGAAATATGCAAATATGTGTTAACTCAATTAAAATTGTATTAAAATATTCCAGTAGTTTTTATGTTTTTGATGTTTTGAATTGATACTATTTCGATCCTTACGATGACACTGTTAAAAACAACACTGAGAGAAATTAAATTTCATCTGTGTTTCTAAATTTTTGGGAGGACAAAACTATTCAATGTACAGGATTTTAATTCACGTGTCAGTCTTTTGAAACACTTTTCAACAATGTTTAATCGTGTTTTAAAATAATTATGTCACTATAGTATTTGATTTTTCAGTAAAATAGATTTTGAAACCATTTTAAAAATGTTTTAAAATGCCTTTAAAAAACATATTTTAAAGATTGATTGTAGAGATATTTTCTTATTGCAACTTATAAAATATATTCAAAAAGAATCAGCTCAGCTGCTACTAACCTCAATATTCTGCCGCATGTTGATCATGGCCTTGATGGTGTCGTAGATCTTGCTGGATTTGGATTGCTTGAGCTTGGTGGCGTTCTCTTCCGCCTTGTTGGTGGCGGCCTGCTGCGCCCGAGATTCGTCTACCGCGTTGATCAGCGTCGCGGCGAACAGGTTCCTCGGGTTGGTTGGTCTCGGCAGCACCACCTCCTTCTGCCCACTGCCGGACTTCGGTGCGGCTTGCTTGTCGGTCGGGCCCGGGGTGACGGTTGTGCTGGTTCCGGTGTGAGCAGGCTTCTTGGTCGTCGTCTTCGTTGTTGATGTTTTCAGCACTGAACGGGGCGTTGTGGTCTTGCTGGCGAAGGTCGCCTTCTTGGGCTGCACGTTGCGCTTGCGATCCCAGTGACTCCATGAGTCGTCGTACTCGGTGTCGTAGTCGTACGCGTTGTAGCTCGGACTGTCCTTCTGCCAGTTGTTGTCCACCGGCTCGCTGAACGCCGGCTGGTAGTCGCTGGACAGGGTGCGCAGCAGCTGCTGTTGTTTCTGTTCCCGCTCAAACTGGAGCTGCTGTTGCTGTTGCTTCTGTTCGCGCTCCAGTTGCAGCTGGCGTGCCTGTTGTTGTTGTTCCTCCTGCTCGCGCTGCTTCTGCTGAAGCAGCAGCTGCTCCTGCCTTTGCTGCTGCTGCTGATGCAGCAGCTTTTGCTGCTGTTGCAGCGACTGGAGCTGCTGCTTGGACTGTCGCTGCAGAAGCTGCTGCTGCTGTTGGAGTTGCTGCTGCTGCTGCTGCTGTTGGAGTTGCTGTTGTTGAAATTGCTTCTGGGAAGAGCTGGCTTGCGGACTCTGAACACTTTGCTGCGCCTTTAGGACGAATGGTGACATTTTGTCCACCAGCAGCGGTGGAAGTCGTTGGCTGTTCTGCTTCTGCTGATGGATCAGCGACTTCAACTCCTGCACCTCCTCATCCTCCTCGGCGATCTGGTTCTTGGCCATGCTATTGCGGAAGCTGTTCAGCTTGCTGAACGTGTTCCGGTTGTCCGGGGAACCACCGTAGCTCAAATCGCTCGGGTAACCGCCGACTGTCCCATAGTAGCTGTCATAGTTGCCCCGACCGTCGGTGGGCAACGGAAGGTCATACTCGTAGTCCACCTCCGGGTCGTCGTACTCCTCGAAGTCCTCCTCGTTGGACACGTCCAGCGGGGGCAGCTGGGGCTTGCCGCGTCCATTGCTGAACGCCTGCAGCTGCTGGTTGTAGAGGATCAGATTGCGCAGGAAGGCGGAATCCGGTCGCGACGGGCTCTCGTACCACTGCTCCTGCCCGACCGGATAGTAGTCCCGGGCCCGCTCCCGCTCGTCCTCCTGCAGCATCTCCTCGTGCAGGTCGTCCAGCGGATTACTCGACTCGTGATCGTCCGAGTAGCTGTAGCTTGGGCCGGGCGCATAGTAGTACGGTGTCGGCTTGTACTCGCCCCGGTACGTCGGCATCCCGTACGACGTGTAGCGCTCGTTGTTGCGCTGATAGCGCCGGTGTTGCGGTTGCGGCATGTAGTAGTAGCTCTTGCCCGCCTCCCCGTAGTACCCGGAGTCGTCGTAGTAGTCGCTGCTCGGGGCCTGGTACGGCGCGAACGGGAAGTATTGTGGAGGTACCTGCGTGTCGTAGTACCTCGCAGCGCTCGGCAGGTGGTACACCGGTGGCAGCGGTAGGCCACCAGCCTGGCTTCCGTAGTCGCCGGATGGAATGAGGTTAGAACGGGCGTACCGCTTGGTGCCGAACACGGCCGAGGAGGAGGCGGAGGAGCAGGCCACCTGAGCCGCAAGGGCCAACAGGCTGGCGAGTGCCACAGCCAAGGTCGGCATCATCCTGAGCTGGCGTGTGCTGTTTCGACGTCTCAAGAATGTCGCGGGAAGTATCTAAGAATAGCGCCAACGGGTGAGAGAGTAACAGGAAAAACGTTCATTTACGGGTTTGGAGAAAGAAAAGAAATGCTTGTAAAAAGTCCCCTGCCAGCGGAGGCAGCACAACACAATGGAGCACCACATCGAACGACGCTGTTGGTTGAAGTGATAATAAATGCGTCCCCATTTGCCGGTGTCGTCCTTGCGTGACAGCGGTGTTGACGCACGAACTTTCCCATGCCATACCGCAGGATCAAACCTCATCCGAATGGGGTGGTCGAAAGGAAAGGGGAAGCAAAAAGGAACACACCGAACCCCTCACCCTGGCCTGATTATCCGACTCTCGCCCTCTCCGTTAGCCCGGCTCAAGGATAACGAAGTCCTGACACAGCGCGCGCCCGGCAAGGGAGATAAAAGCCAGCGACGCGCGATCCCGGTGGCACCGGAAGTGCCGATGGGATGGAAACCAGACCACTGGTGGTGGCGCGAGGCGCGATTTGCGTCATCGGCGCTAGACAAAGACCGCCGGAAAATCCTACCCAACCGACTGCCAAACTTTCCGCGGCCGGAAGTGAGGGAAAGAGTACGCTACTGTTACTGCCACGATAAGACCGCATGGCCGCAACCGGTGACAAATTGGTAGTTCTCTTCTCTAAGCTCTCTCTCTCTCTCTTTCTCTCTATCTCTCTCTCTTTTTTTTTCTCTCTCTCTCTCTCTTTGGGGTGGTTTTTAGTGTATGTCGACCCCGTTACTGGTTCGTCTACTAAACCTCCGGCAACCCTTAACCTTTGCCAACGGTCTCATACTCTTTACCACCGTTTCCTCCCCTTTCCCCCTACCCTACCTGTCGTCTCTTCCCAGTGCTTTACTGTTTGATTTCTTTACCGTTTTTCTCTCCCTTGGGATGAGTTTCCTGCCAGGGAAAGTGTCTGGAAGGGCACTGGACCGACGTACGTGGGTTTTTTGCTTACTTGCTCGCCCAAAAAAAACCAAACACTCTATTCTTTCACCTTGGCAAGGGAAACAAATAAAAGAGCCGGACGAAGGAAAGAAAAAAAAACACACACCACAAAAGAAAAGCCAACGGGAAAACGGAGCCGCCGCAGTTGATGCGGACATGAATCACACAGTTTTATTTGACCATAATCATTATCATTTATCTCTCGAGGAGGGTCCACTTGCGTCATTCGATGTACGGCGTGTGTGTCTGTATGCGGGCATGTTGTGGTTGTTCATCGAAAAACTTGCCCCCTTCTTCAGCGCCCGTTTGCCCTACTCGGCGGTCGTGATTTCCGATGTTGCCACCGGTGTTTGTCGTATGCCGGTGGTTGATGTGATAGCTGATAGGGGGAAAACTCGGCTACTGTTTGCCTTTCGCGAGGGTTTTTGGGTGCGTTTTTCCCCCATTGCCTTAGGCACTGTTTGGCTGCTGTTTTTTTACACCCTCACTTATCTCAGCTCCAAACTTAATCGGCAACGACAGTTTCCCCCGGAAACATTCCGTCTGCAAACCCTTTTTCGTTTCGGAACCGGCTATTTCTGGAAGTGGGCTTCCATTTTGCTTGTTTTCTTTATTAATTCTTGTGAGTTTTTTTCTTTTGTGTTGAACCTTCCTAACCCACGCCAGAAAGTGTTTGTTTGGTTTTGTTTCGTTTATTTTTCGGTATTCCTTAGTTTTGCAGTCGTGGTCATCGGCAAGTCCCTTTCTGATCTGGGTTGATCTTGTTTCGAAGATGAGATATTAAGTTAATAATGAAACCTATCGACCCTTGGACGGGAACGAACAGTGACGAGCCTTGGGGCCACGATGGCAAAATCAGACGATAAATTAGTTCGGCTGACCAGAAATAGCAGGCAGGTTTGCTGACGTGCATGAACGCTGGCAAAATAAAAGCTTGTGTTTGTTGAGTGATGTAAAACTGGTTTAGATTTTCATGATATCACAACATGGATATACAATTCGAGTGACTCATAGTATTAATAGCCTTCAAGAATGTTTTAATCAACAACATAACGGAAGCGAACAAAGAAACGGATCTGTTGAGAGTTACTTGTCAAATAAAGCAAATTTGAGTCAGACTATTCAAATACTTATTTCCCGACGGCTTGAACGTTGATGAATTGGGTGAAACATTAATTACTCCCCTGAGCTTTACAAGCGGAACCCATGGGAACGCAAGGTAAATACGAACCCCATCGCTTTTCTACAAGATGGCACTTCTGTCGATACCTGACGATGGTGCTGATTGTCCAACAACCCGCTTATCACGCTTAATAAAGGCTTCATTTAGGTAGACATTAAGTACTTAACCGGTCGCTCGCCATCAGCTCGTCTTCATGAGCCGTCGGGATGAAAAGTTCGTACAACACTTCAAAAAAGATGGCTAAACAGCCTCACCCCGTGTTTTCCCCCATTTTGATTTTTATCTTATTTGCCGTGACTGAGGACTGAGCTGCTGAGCGCTACCTTTTTCCTCGAATTCAGGTTTGTTCGCAATGCAAAGCGTACCAGCAGGGTTAAATGGGAAAATCGCAGGATCGGAAAAGAAGAAAAAGAAGCGATGCTGACCTCTAACCTTTCGCGATTTAGCTCAGCACTTGTACAAGGACATTTGCGCGTGGATGGTGCGTCGGGAAATGTCACATTAGAAAACTTTGTCTCGTTTAACAAGTTGCTTGTTTACAGTGGGTTCGATTTCAAATGCTTAATTTTAGGAACGAATTGTGTAATGGAGTTATTACATTACACAATAATGCGTTGGATAATCCCATGAAATGGAGCGAAGCAGGAATTCTTATTTTCTACCGTAAGAGCAAAGTGAAATAATCCCTGGCTGCTTCCAGATAACTGGCATACGATTTGCCCGGTTTAGTTTTCCTTCCTTCCGTGGTAGCAGGAAGGTGGATAACGATGGATTCACGCAAACCATCGAGGAACACTCATCTACTGGCGGAGATAAATGTTTGACGACCAAGACAACAAGCGAGAGAGAAAGCTAATGATTCGTCGCGAGGTGGGATCGCCGTTTGGCGCCACGGTTGAGTTAGAATTCATTCCACCGAAATCGTCATTTTAACGAAACGAAACGGATTCTATTTTTAGTCCGTGGAGAAACGCGACGAACCGAAGCTGTGGAGCGAAATCAGTGCCGGCACGTGTGTAATTGTGCAGCTCGGTGCCAGCCGACGGTTACTTCACCAGAGGATGGCAAACGAGCAAACAGCAACGAAAGATAAGCAGAGCAAACGAGCCATCCCGGCCAGTTTTAATTGGTGGGTGGCTCTCGGGGACAATCTGTTTCGCTGCAGCAGTACCGAAGTCGTCACGAAGGACACGACAATAATGGTGCAGTAGCATTGAAGATAAGTGCTAACATGCTTCGTACACTCCATCGGGGTGACTTCGTCCTACCCGTCTGCACGTCCCACATGCGCCATTTTATGTGCAAGTAGACGTCCAGGTCGTGCCTGTTAACGGTGATAGACCACTTCCGCAAACAACCACGGCCAATTCCGGCCCAACGGATGGAAGGCACGCAATGTGGCGATCTCGGAGTGTTCGTTGGCGCAAGTTGTGTGCCGTTGGCTGACCTATATTACCCTCAACAGGTCGGTCGCGTTCACCCCAAAGCTCCAGCAAGCGTGCAATGAAGTACCTTCATAGGCAGGTTTGATGACCGCTCGGCTCGGAAACTCGGGCATGCAACAGTGGGCAAACGCAGGGTAAAATGATTACTCGCACGAGCCATTCCCACGAACGAACCGACTGTGGCATCGGGGTAAAAGTGTGATGCACTTATCAGAGGCATTGCGAACCCTGCCGAAACCCCGGGCTGACGCTGGGCGAGTGGAATTGGGTCACCGGTTCGGGAGGCCTTTTAAAAACGAGGCCATAGCGCAAATAAGGGTTTTTATATTTAACTGCTCATCCACCACTGCACCACCGAAGCCCGGAGGAAGCGACTGTTTTGGTACTCACCTGGAGTGTCCCAGGCCTAGGAGGATCTTGGGAAGCAGGACCGACTTCACGCTTAAGGACCTTTCCTTCGCCACTTGTCGTTAGCCAATCTCAAGGAGCACCAACACGTTTTTTGATGTTTTCTAAACTGCCACTTTTCTGCTTCTTCGCGTTTCGTTAAGTTCTCGGTTTTAGAGTTCACAAATTTGTGTTCGCATTAGCAACTTTTTATCACATCACCTTTTGTTTTGTTCTCATTCTCAAAGTGTGTAACGTCTCACTATTCCAGATTTTTGACCGCCGGAAGGTTTTGCCGTTTGTCTGAACGTTCCGAGCGTCGGTTGCTGACTGATGGTATTCGGAGATTCGGCGATAGCGCTCTGGCGATCCCGTGCGTAGGCGTCCTCGCCCCGCTCCCTCCACACACGCACTCACCCACACACACACTTGCTCATCGAATGCACACACAAACTCGCGCTGGCGACAACTCAGAAGTGCGTGCGCGCATTCCGACACTCGAAACGGGATATATTTTACTTTTCCCTAGACACCTGCACCGCTGGAACTTCGCTTTGCACCTGAAGAGTTCACTTTGGCTGAGTTCACGGGACGCTGTAGTCGGTGGAACTATTGGGCAGGTTGGTGGTATTATTGGTAGTAAGCCTTAACGAAAGCAGCTCTCCTTCTTAACTCTAACGGTTTACAGACTAGGACTTAGTTTAGCTAGACCTTGCTAGGTTTGTAGATATTTTACTTTGCCTCGACTTATTTGCAACTGTTTCGTCGCCGAGGAGCGCTGGTAGAATGGATGATAACCGCGTGGTGTTGGTCCCTTTTATAGATTTTCCCCACGTCGTACCACGAGCATTCGGGTGCTGGTGCGTTCGGCCTTCGGCAGACGCGGCGCTTCGGGGTGGCGCTCGTGCCAGTCGCCCACACGTTTTGAATGAAATTTCCACCTCCCCCACCAGCGCTGGTTTTCCTGGCCGCCCCTCCCCCTTCCAGGGCTTTGGTGGAAAACCCCGACAAAGCTTTTGTGTTGTTGCGCAGTGTGCTGCCTCCATTGAGCAGAAGTTCCGGGTTGTGGACGGGTGTCTCGCAGGCTGCCCGAGCTGCCTGTCGTGTGTGTGTGTGTATGTGTGGTGGTGCTTGTGTTTACGCTCGAGCGTTTCCTTTACCTTGGGGAAGGAATGGGAGAAAAATGATAAATAAACCAGTACGTGCCAGGGCTCCGGTCGATTGTGCGGGGGGTGGGGCGTAAAACGTCATCATCGCTTCGGAGCTTTCTTTCATGTAGCCTGCGGCAGATTCTGGCCTCAAAAAAGCTTCCCGTACTCGGGCGCGTGTGAGTGTATGCGGCGATCGATGTCTCGGCGACCGGGTGACGCTTCCCGGGAAGGGTTTTATGACGTCTATTTTCTGCACGCTTCGCTGCACACCACGAATCTCCTACCGAGCTCGACTGTCTTTCCCTTCGCATTGCAATATGGCGCAGTATCCGGTGCCACTGTGGAACACTAAAGCACACACACACACTCTGGAAAACACCGAAGACAAAGCTTGCTCTGTCGCGCTGCTGCAGGTGGAATGGAGTTGGACGAGGTTCTCGGGTGCTATTTTTAGAACAGAGCTGTATTGCGTCGTTCGCCTGCTGGTACGTTCGCTTTGCCCTTTGTTACCCTGAGAATTCCGTCTGCGTCCGTCTCCTTTCGGCAAGCGCCGATTTGATCCCAAATCTCCACTGGCTTTCTGAATTGGTCTTTGTTTTGCCCCAGCAGGGCCTCCATTACGGTTCGGGCTGTACCGAACCACATCCGGGCTCGTCCACCGTTCAAAACAGTGAGGTAGGCGAGAGGGAGAGTGAGAAAGAGAAAGAGGACCGTTGCATCCGATTCTTCCGGTGCTGAGCCGAACCGAACGAAACTAAAGCCCCCGAAGCGGACGCGTCAATGAAATCATTTTTAATTCCTCCTTTTTTTCTTAGCTCGTAGGAAAGAATCTCTTGTCGGTTGAGGTTGGAAAGTCGATTCAAGAAATTACCTCCCAGCGGCAACGGGATGAATTTTCTTCTTTTTGGCAAACCCATTAGGCTCAGTCTATTGATTTTGGCTTAAAAAGACTTTCCGGCGAGGGCACCGGAATGGGAAACTTTCGCCCCATCTTTTATTTGGCACCGATGTTCCTTTCACAACGAAAACCAGTTTGGATTGATTTTGAAACATGGTTTCTATTTGTTCCCTGAACCAGAATCCTCGCACTCGAAATCGTTTGAATTGATGAGTGCGAAAAGCACCAGGCGCCTCCATCGGCGCTGCATTTACATTTGGGTGCGGATGGCCCCAATTTTTTGACCAAACAAATGACCGATCGCCTACCGCACCGTACGTGCGTGGGCTGATAAAATCGGCTTTCGGGGAACCATTTGCTGTGTGGTACGGTTCCTTCGAAACCAGAAGCTGCGCCCACTCGGAGACGCTGAAGAAAATCGGGCAGGAAAATGTGTGCATTATTGCCACTTCGCTAATTTTAAGAAGTTTGCCTGCCCGTACAGCTCATGTCAAGATAGATGGAATTGACGAGGCGAAGTATTCATGCTCGAGCTCATTGATGGCGATGGTGGAAATTAATTGGAAGCTTTGCACAAGCGGAAAAAAGGAAATCATGCTGGCAGGGCACGAAGGTTCATAAAGTGCTTCCTTTGTCCGATTGCCAAATGAGCTTCCAATTAATTCATTAATATTCGATAGGAGGATTAGGGGGAGGCAATTTGTTGGTAAATGCATCGTGGGTTGGTTTTTTCCGAGAAGCACGTTGTTTACGCACTACCAGGATTTGCGAACTCGCCAAGGAGTGTGTCGCCGTCCGAATTGTTTGCTGCACGATAACGAGTTCCATTATTACATCCTAAGAATTGCATGTCGTTGCTTAGCGGAAATCTGGCGTTTTTCTTCATATAAACTCCATTCAACTGTCTGTCCGGTGGAAAGGAAAGCATCACAAAGCCTGTTTCTGTTTCTTTCCGGCAACCGTGCCGTTGCATCAGCTGGAGGTCACATTGTGGCAGATTATTATTATGTTTGCCTTTGCCAACGTTTTTCTCCGAACGCCATTCACATCCTTCTGGTTGGCCCTTGTTTTTCCCGGTACCCAGCGCTCCGTGCCGCACCCATACTGCACCAAAGCGGGCACACACACACACACACACACACACACTCCCAAGCACAACGACGACGACGACCGTCTTGCATTCTAGAGCAACAACTACCCCATGGTAGAAGCCATGTTACCTCCCCCACTACCCTTCCCTCTTTTCCACCGGTTTTATCATCCATTCCACCGTTCTTGCTGGCACCCTTCCTCCCACTTCCCATCGCGCGCTAGAACCACCCCGGTTTTTGACGCAATCGCAAAACCGACGAGCTTCAGCTCCATTCAACATTACTCAAAAACCTTCCATGCCACACTCAAGCCTCCGGATAGGAAAAGCGTGGCGGGGTGGGTGTGACGCTTTCATTCACAAAAATTTCAGAACCTTCAGCAAGCTTTCGGACTGTGTGAAGCATACGTGAATTCAGGTGTGTGTGTGTGTGTGAAGTTATAGAACGTGAAGCTTTACTTCTGGCTGCCATTCGTATATCCTCGCTTATAGAATTACAGCTGTGTGTGTTTCTCTGTGTGAGTGATTTTAGTATTTCGGTGCACTGGAAAGCTCACTATTTTATCTTCCTTGCTACCAATTTTTCTTGCTGCCTCCAATCCTGCACGAAGCACCCTTTTATTGTGGTATTGCTTCGCTCGCTTTCCGATGGAACCATTCTAACGACACATGCTGGCTTCGGTTTCACTTCGATGGTGGTAGTCTGTGGAGTGCGTGGGCGCTCCAGATGCTTATTGTATGCCCCAAAAGTATGGCACAATAATGCGCTTCACTGTCGGTTGCAAACCGTAACGAGGCAGCATTATGCAGCCCACGCAAAACCCACCAAATGTGCAACCTATAAACTTACCCCAAGGGGCAGATCCTGGAGTGCCTGGCTCATAAATCCTGGTACGGTTCTGGACCAGACCGTCCGTGTCTCGTTTCGAAGCTGACATTATCCATTTCCAGTGAACGGGGCTTCGAGTGGATGGGAAAAGCTGTTTATGAATTTTCCATCGCAGGAAAACCTTTGTACGAGGGGGGAAGCGATTCTAATTAATTTGGACCACGTTTTACCCAATCCAACCGCTTCTGTCCACCCACCCACGCAGGTTGAGCCCGGGCTTTGACTTTCCACACTCTAATCCGTTCGGGGTTCGTTGTCGTTCGTCGCTTCGTTGCGGAGGGTTAGGAAAATTGCGGCCTCCGGAGGAGTAGGGTATTTGTATGTGTGTACATTTGGATCACGGAAGTCGGAAGCCATCGATTGCGGCCACCTACGCAGCTAATAAACTTTCGACACAAAACCGAACCCGCAGCCTGTCGCTTCGAAAACTATCCGGGACCGGGCACAGGCGGAAAAAAAAGTTTTTCCCATATCCAATGAACACGGTTGCGATGGACAAGGATGGCAATCGATTGATTTGCATCTCGGATTCCAGCGTAATCCTCGTTGTTTTACTTCCATTTCACTGTGTAATACTGTTGGCAAACAGAATATTTCACAACGACTTTCCCATCTTCCCTCAACCCGTCACACATTGCTTGAAATGGTCAACGGGATGTTTGATTGCTTCAGTACAGCTGACGTTTTGTGTATTGTTGCCCCTTAGTTTCTCCTTTTGTGGGCCACATCCTTTGTGCAACGTGACTGTTGCGTCGGTTCCGTTCTTAGGGTGGAACTTTTTATTTCTCTTATGCAAACAGCACCTTTTCTCGTTACCATTGCAATGCTAATGGAGTTGCATTTGCATGTTCCGCAGTGCGCTTGCACAATGTTGCACTTTTCATAATGAAAAGATCTCGACAGGGAACATTCGATAATGACTGGAGGGAAATGGAATTTTAGAAATTGAAAAAAAAGGAACACAACCGCAATACATTCATTTTCTTCTGAGGAACTTTAAGAAAATATACTTTGTACATACAATTTTCTTATAATTAAAACATCAATTAATTCCACAAAATTCAGTCAGTTCTGTTGGTTTTTTTAATGTAAGGTTATTTTATATAGATAAATTTCAGCGAGAACGAGCAATATGAAGATAACCCGTGTTTGCATAACCCCTCTTGCACTTTGGACTATCGTTGGACCCTTAGGAATACAACTTGTCACTTTAAACATCCTGAGGACATACAGATTTCATCGAAAACCACAAGCGTTCTGCTTCCAAGTTTTTTTTTAACGAAAGGTTAAAAACTCCGTCAACTACAACGTTTTCAAAGCGCTCGAGCTAACAGGTCCCGTTTTAATTCGTGACTATTTGAAGATATTAACATCACGCACCTACTTTTTGACTAACGCAACTTTTTATTTCGGTTGAATTCGCTCTTTGACGACCATAATCACTCATTCAGGGGTTACTAAACGCCTTAGAGTGGCTCTTTTCTGGTGATTAAACCAGAATATCCTACTTTGCCATAGAATAGGATTTTTCATCACAATACGGAACCTGTTTTTCTTTTACTAATGTTTAATAGTGAATGATAATAATCAACAAAAATGTTTTATTAACTGTATAAACATACTAGAGTTTTACAACAATATTGCGTTTCGAAAGTGTTTAAACTATTGCGTAACCACTTCGACGCCATAAAAAAGGTATGGAAATATGCTGCAAATTATTTTAATGTCACACTGTATCTAAAATAGATAATTTGTTTGAGCATACTTGTTATTACTATAAATACTCACAAAATTTAGTTTAGAGTTACTTTATTATATATTTTTGTTATGTCGTTGAATCCAGTTAATCAAGGATCAAAATATCGTTCAATCAGCATTTCTTGCGGTATGTTTGCTCCTTTTTTTATTTTTATGAGCCTCCTTGTTTGGCTACCGTCAGCAAAATGTGCTTGCTCTCGCGTTCGGATCGAAAGTTCCGCCGCAAGAAACAAGTACACCAAACCCGTGTTGCCGAGCGTGCCGGTACATTATCGTCTTGCCGGTCGAAGTCGAAGAGCACGCGGTACGGTTGAGGGCGAGATTGTTTAGCGAGTCTATTTTTAGAACATTCATCCCATATCAGCCCACCGCCTCAGAGGGCCTTGTCGAGGCTTCTGCTCTACCCTGATGTGTTGGCCGCATCTCGGATCTCTTTTCTCGCTTCGTGATGGGTCGTTTTTTTGCCGTTGTTTTATACTAAGCTCCATCGAAAGGATCCCAAGGCACCGCAGGCAGAACGAAGGATTGTTGTCTGCACATGTGCTACTACGCAGTGGAGCTTAAAACGCACAAACAACAACGCTCATCCATCCAACCATAGGTGCAGGGTGCTGTTGGCTTGTGCGAGTCGAGAATGACGCGACAATCCTTTTGCGATTCGCCGGAAAAACATTGGAGGCAGGAGTGAGCCTTGTTTGCCATTTGAGCTGGCTGAAAGGGAGGTGAAGGTGGGTGTCTCGTTTAGATTTCTGCATTTGAAGCGATCCGGTTATCCTTTTCCACGCTGCACATCGAAGCAAATACTCGCTTTGTTTCCCCTTTGGTTGTTTTTGTTCGTTTTCAGGTTAAGTTTCAACCTGGAACGAAAATCTCGCCAAAGGCACGGAAAGAGGGGGCAGCAAGTCCGATCGATCTTATCACCGAGGGTAAAAACGGGGATTTCGGGATAAAATTAGCAATTCTCAGCCAAAACCCCTAATTCCTTCCAATCCCTTCGGCGAAGGCATGCGGAGGGAATGTGCCTTTTTCCCTGCGCTGCGGTTGGAACGCTAATTTTCGTTAGAATTTTTCAAATTCTGTTCCTCCACCCGCTTCGATGGATCGCTGGGGTGATTAGTATTCCCGGTTGAGGTTGGCCTTTTTCTTCACGGGAGCGCCGTGACTTTGCAATCGGATTGAATAGCTTACGATGCCGGAAACAAGGCCGCGTACGCGAGAGGTATTATATTTGATTTTATTGACTTATTTTTTTAACTGCAAAGAGAAAAGAGAAGGTGTAAGATAAGAGTAAGAAAGAAAATAAATTTAAACCTCAGTTCAGGTAGATTGCTCAAAATAGATACTTTTCTTGGAAAGAAAGTATCTCTTATTATTTGCTTTAGCATTTACCTTTAATATAACAATTTCAACTTTAATGTTAAAAATCGTTGAAATTTACTTCCACATACTGAAAAGAGTTGTTACTGCATACACTTGCAGCATGTTGATATATACATATGCTGAAAACCCTAACTATGAAAATATTTAAGCTAAAATGGGCACGATTGGAAGCAGCGTTCGGCATTAAATCACAACCAACGGCGACAGTCAGACTAGTCGTTTTAAAAATAACTCCCATTCTACCGGCTGCCTGCGTCCTGGGCCCGTTTCATGAGCCGTAACAGGGATGCGTTCCTTCGGCGACATCCCAAACAACCGGGACTGAGTAATAGTTTTCGACGCTACTTCTGCTCGTTAAAGCCCGAAACGGTTGTTCCTTGTACGGAGAGGACGATTGGTCTGGTGCAGAACGCACTGCCATGCAAGGATAACTTCCGCTCCCGTATTCTTGTCTCTGTTATGGCATGTTTTTAGTGTTTTTTCTTGTTCAGAAAGAAGAGCAAAAATCGATGCGCTCTAGGTTACAGAATATGGTACATATAAATGGATAAAGTTTTTGATGCGTAAACGCAACGCATTCGTTGTCCGCCGTCCCATGCTCAAAGCAGAATCACATAACAACGTCCATTAGAGCTTTACAAATGTTTAGATAGTATACAAAATAGACGTTCAGGGATAGTGATGGGAGCAATTACTCTTTTTAGGGATTTGAATTATACTGAGCAATCATCATGATGATTCAAATCTTTAAGTATTACTTTGGTGATTTAAATCAAGAAACATTAGTTAGTAGTCGCCGCATAGATCAAGATCCTAAGAAAAATGCTTGTTTGGGATTGAAATCTGTGTGAAGACTTTTATTAATTCCTTTACTATTTTAAAATCAGTTCGAATCCAAAAAACAGTATCAGTACCTAACTGTGTTACTCAATCAGGAATCAAAACACTAAACAGACATTCGACTAACTCATTGGTATTCAAATGTTTGTAGCGACTAGTAATGCCAGCACTTTTAATTTCGTTTATTTTTACAGGAGTTTAATACCTGTTGAGCAATAATTGGTCGAATTTCTTTGTGACACATGAAAAAATGGAAAAATAAAGTAAAATTTTCGTAGCTTAATTTGTTGAAGGGAGTAGTTTAAATTGAACATTCGACAGAAGGTGCTCCAGTTGGTATAAAATCATTTTTAACAATTGAAAGGTGCTATCAAAATAACACCTCCAGCTGTAGTTCAACTCCAAAGCGTTCTTTCGTAAACGTTCATTAATTGTTGAGTAATCGTGTGAAGCAAGGAGTAAAAAACTAACATTCGTATCATATGACCTTATCAGATGACATAATGAGCTACGATGCGCCTTTTCGTTTACAGCAACTGTCAGCGACAGTCTTCCAAACACCGCCCGCGGCGCGTTATCCTTTCGCAATCAAGTGACGCAACGATCGGCAACGGTGCATCGGTTCTTCTTACCTTATGGTATGAAATTGTCATAACCATGTTACGTATCGCAAGGCGATTCGGCGTAGGGGTATCTGTATTAAACAGACACGCAACCGGTTAACCATCCCTATGCTTGTAACTCCCTGCGAGCTCAGCGTGTTAGAGTAAAATGTCAAAAAGACTGCCCTTGCACTACTACTAGCCGTTGAGGTTTTATAAAAGGTTGAACGAAAATGAAGACTTTCCTGCAACCTTTAGCAACTACGCGAGGCAAGCAATTTATGTTTCGAATTAATGTTTAACGAAACATCAAAGTCCAGTTGTGTTTTTGATTACGTCATTATGTTTCTTGCTGTGGGCAGAATGTGGGAAAAACAAAAAGATTGTACAAGTTTTTCCCGACGGTTGAAAAACTGTTACCGGGGAAAAAACTACCAGCACCACGAAGTAAGTTCTCGTACCTGCAGCACAAATGTGTTTGGCAACCAAGTTGACCAAGCTCTGCAGCGGGAAATGAGAACGAGAAAAATGCCGACGGCAGCGCGCGAATCGTGTAAGACTTCTTTATCCCCTTTAGATGCGGAACAGTATTTTCTGAGAAGTTTTGTATTTAATGTATTTCTGCAGCATGGCTTCAATAGCAGTTTTGCAAAACTGTTGTTTATAAAAAAAGTTTTTAAAGTTGAAAGTAATACGACATCACGCTCATTGTTCCTTTTAAGTATATATAATGGGGCTGTACGTTTTTAATGGGATAGTTTTTGTAATCCTCCTGGTTGGTTGTTGTCATATGTTTTGAATATTTTTGTTATATCTCATATGAAAAGAAAATAATACAGCTGTACTCACTAGCTCGTTCCAGCATTGAACCGCCCTGGCACGACTTATGAATTTCCTCCAGTCGCACTAAAGAAACTGTCAGAAAATGCCTTGCGAATGCCTTTGGGTGATGGGCCACAAATTCCGCCAACATTCGGTGCCGCTCCGGTGGAAAGTAATTTCACAGTGTCACAACGTGACACGTCGTCGCCAGGAATGATGTGTAGCATACCGAGCAGGGCATAACCCGGCAAGCAGGCAGGCCTTCGCCTTCGGTCCACAATATGTTTCACAATATTGCCCGCTGAAATTCGCGGAGGCGTAAGCGAGACTGCCGATGCGCATGTCCATCTTCATCCCGGTCGTGGCTCTGGGTGTTTCTCGCCATTTGCCGGCCGAGCGAAGTATTTGTCTAATCAAATTTCAACCGGTCCGGATCGGAAGAAGACAGCGTGCCGAATGCCTCAGCCCTTGGTGGCTTTAGCCGCCGGCAACAATGTGTTGCAAGTGCACACAACCTGAACGCCGATGGGTATAGCAAGCAGCTGTGCAAGACAAACAGGATAAAAAAAGTGATGGTTTATGAAAGCTTGCGCATTCCGAATACGATGGAGGCGCCTGGTGCTCCGTATGGAACGGATATCCTAAGACGCAGATCTTAGCAGCAGTGTTTCAGTCCGTTCCGCTGGGAAACCATCTGCAACGGTGTGACGGACTGTTGGGGCGGCTCTTTCTGCCGATTATTCCATCGTCTCGAAACGGCATGAATAATGAATCACGAATCTTCATTCCCGTGACGCGCGTGTGTTGGCTTTTCGTTCGTGTTTTCCTCCCGTCAGCGGTGGAATTTCAAATGAATGACCGACGAAGGACGGTGGATACCCGACAGCTACTTCTCCATCTCCAGCTCACCATTCGCTTCATATTATGTTTCGAAATTAAACATGAAGAAAGTACGAAAGACAGCCCTCGTATGATGTGAACAATTATCGATTCACAAGCAATTGTGCCGCAAAGGTTTGTCACGCAGTATCTGTCACGCACCCTTTTTAGAGGTGACTTAAATCATAAACAGACAGGTGCAGATGGATGCTGAAGAGAAAACCAATTATAAAATCTTTGGAACATCCCACCTGCGTACGTGTGCGTGTGGGAAAGTTCGTCGGGGATAACGTTCCTCTTCTCAGGTGTAGAATAACATTCCAAACGTTTGAATGATTGGGGTGTTCATCGGTTTCGTCGAACCGATCCCTTCCATGCTTGAGTTCATACGTTTGTCCAATATATATGTGATGGGTTATCGCATGTTTTGGTATTGGCAAACAGTTTGAAAGGGTCGTTCCATCCTTATCCGTGAGCCTAAGCTTGGGAAGGAGGTATGTTATTGAAGAAAAACGAAAACAGAATCGATAAAAAAGTTAAAAAAAAGAAACTTAGAGCGATCCATTTTATTGACAAAGGAAGGATGGATAAAACCCAACCTACACAAGTCTGTAGCTTATGTAGATGCAATGTAATACAGTAAAGAAGACAATTTGATTTTGGCTAAGCTTTCTGATGTATTTCAAAGACCGGTAGTTTTTGCAACGGGTTTGAAATAATGTTGGACACAATAATTTGATTTGTTAGTTTTTTGTTAGACTACTGCTGTGTTGTTCAGTTGTTATAACATATTTTAAATAAAGTAGTCAATCAGTCTTTAATGAAACTAATCCAGGGGTGTGATATTTCCTAAGAAAACTTTTCCTCAATGCTTTCAACTACATCACAACCAAGCAATGTTTGAAGTCCCCGTTGAGCGTATTTAATTATGAAATCTACCATTCAGCCTTCCATTCCCTGCAAACAGGCCGATGGCGAATGTGAAATAAAATTAATCTTCGTCGCGGTGCAACACCTCCATATTTACATAAATAAACCGGGGGGCGTCAACGAGTCCAAAAATAGCTCCGAACAAATTCATTTTCATTTTCAGCGGAGCGGAAAACATGGTTGCGGGGTAGGTCTGAGGGCACGCCATGGGCCAGAGTGGTACTTCGATAAGGAAAGGCTTTCGCGGTCAGCGGTTAAGAGGTCGACGTCGCGCACTGGTTATGACCACGACGTGCGGTTGGTGGTGAAAAATATAATGCCCTTCGGGTTTTCCACGACGTACTCCGGTACGAGGATGTGGCCTGTTTTGTGGAAGGGGAAGTGTTGCGGAAAAGTGTAATAGCTTTCGTTGCTAAATATAAAGTTCATCAGCACTTCAAATCCAATTTGTAATAATATCGCTGAGCAGGATATATTTTTCATTTTCTTTAGACCAAAAGCGAAGTGTTACGAATCTGCTTTCGTCTTACCACATCTTCAAAGTTTTGTCAAATGATGTTTGTAATGTAATATTTCACAGAGAGAGTCTATAATGTTAGATCATAGCACAAACCTAGATTGTTTACTTTCATTAGCAAGTATGAATTACACTGCTCTTAGCATTTGGTAAATGTCAACACCCACCTGGAGTGCCTCATAGTCAAACTAACTTCTTGGACCATCTTGCGCCTGAATTTATATGGATTCGAGGAACCAGTTCATCTTTTTCTATGAACTTTACACCTCCGGAAGTACCTCCTACTGCAAACAATGTAACTAGTCACCACAGTAGTCATAACGTGTGTTACCTGACGATAAGTTTATATTCTGTTGAAAAGACAGCGAGTATCGCTTCCCTACTAAGTACATTTGTATATTAAATTGCTTGATACAAGTAAGGTGGGTTGATGAATGTTATGTTTCCCTTAAACAACGTGCAGCACTTGTGTTTACAGTGGGTTTTGGGTAAATATCATTGAAGAGACAAGCCTGTTGGCCTGTGGGATTAATGGTCAGAAAATGTCATGCAATTTTCCTCTTGTCGCCCGAAATGTAAGTATGACTTTTTCGCTTGTTCATTGAAAGAACACAAAATAAAAAGACACTTGAACACACTCATCTTAACACTTTTTTAGTGAGATGGAAATATTTGTATTAACTTACATTTATGATAATTAAATAACATCTTGATGGAAAGGACGAATAATAGACCCAGTAAGATAATGGACTGCTGAAACAAAATTGTGAAACATGGCCTTTGCTGGAAGCTTGTTCTCCATCAGCCTCAAATAACTATTGGCTTTTTGGCCCGTGGCCATCGTCATACCCACGTCATGCCGTTTAGAGTCGTGACCGCAAGGATGCATGGTTTATGAAATGTTCAATCTCACTTACGCCCACGAACTAATTTGAGCGAAATTTAATTTGTTTCACTTTACAACCCCATTGGAAGCGAACAGCACGAGCCGGAGTTTTCCGGTGGGAGTGGTGCCTTTCCGAGTAAATCTAAATTGATTTTCCTCACCTCGTTGCTTCCACACGAGCGACTGTGTACAGAATATGGGTTACTACAACTTACCTTCGCAAAATATCATGTTTGCTTTATATCACTCGTTTAAACTATGTTAAAATTTAGTTCCCCTACGCGAAGAAATGAGGTTTTTTTTACCCCGAAAGGAAGAGGATAAACTAAACTCGATACCCATCCATCGATGATGGGTTGTTGCTTTGAGTTGGTGTTTTTTTCCGGTCCTGGCATCGTTTCCCAAGCTAATAAATTCTTTGAAAATTACCTATCAAATGAAGTTCTCCGGAAATAGCTGTACCGAATCAAACTGCACTATTCGCCATGGGTTGCCATGTTCTTCTTGAGGCAGAAAACTCGAAGCCCACGTAATGGGAGGACAGGACGCTCAGTCGTTCGTGTCAAACGGTAGCTTTCAGTTGCATCCCATCCATCATTTCGCCTGAATGGGTTGGAGTCTATTTTCCTCGTTTGCTAAGCGGATCTTATTAAACCAAACACGCAGAAGTGGCACATCGTGGGCAGATGCTTGTTGCGATTCTGTGAAGCAACGGCTTTTAGTACAATAAGTCTACCTTATGTAAAAAACATGTTATGTAGTTAAATTAGAAAATCTAGAGTTTATGTATTGGTAAACTGTCATTCCAATATGTTTTTGTTTGAAAATACAAAGCTACATTACATATCGGATAGCATCTGACTCATATTAATTTGTTTGTTTATTAAATCCATCGAACATTATGCGACTACATGAACACGAGCTTATGAACTATACAGGGGCGGATCATAGGGTAAGCATACTAAGCTGCTACTTGGGGCCCGAGCTTTAGAGGGCGCATCCTTCAGGCGCATTTTTATTAAATTGGAGGTATATTTATGGTTTTGCTACAAAGTTGCTTGATTTATCAATGAGGTTATGAATTTACTTTTGAATGAAAGTAAATGAAAAATATGTGTATCTCAACTCCAACTTATCTGAATTGTATTTTGAGGCAGAACAGGTGCGGTATCTTGGGGTGTATAGTTTAAGAATAATGGACATGGACTATCAGAAATCATACTATTTATAAATTATAAATTATAATTAATCATAAATAAAAAATAAATTACTCGTCAATTTGGGCAATGAAAATTTTCCTATCAAAGATAATTTATTGTTTAGTGTTAATTCGATTTCTTATTAAAAATGTGACGTTTAATAAATTTTAATCACTATCATAAATTTAAATGGTGAGTGTATCGCATGTTTTTGGGGTCTTCAACTTATAGTTACTTGGAACTTTGTAACAAAGCTAAAGCGCATAAGTGCACCTAGAGAGCTATGAAAAGTGGCTTGGGATGATATCATGTTACATGCGGACGTCAATTAAATCCTGGAAACAGCATTTCCTCCAGCTAACATCACTACATGGTATTTTCGTTACGTTCATGTTTGTTCGAATTAAAGAAAAGATTCAACGAAAAGTGGAGTGATTGATAGAAAGGGCTGCGTTCGTAAGTTCTTTGTTGCTGGGAAATCGAAACAAAAGTCAACCCGGAAAACCGTAACGCGGTGTAAGGACTTGACGTTTCTATGTTTACGCTATGATTCTTCTAATCAACTCACTTTTGGCGTACTTTCACAACGCCCCCTGAGCCGATTCGTGCGTTGTGATGGAAGACGAGGATAAAATTATACCTCGAGGGTAATTTAAACCATTTACAACCGCATAACTTCCTTTTTCTCCGGGCTCTATCACGTGGCCTGCAATTTTCTGGGTACGTTTTTCTTTTTCTTTTGGTGGCAATTTTTGCCCCAAACACGCAACGCGTCGTGTTCATGTTGAAGGCAACTTCGTGTTTTCCATCGATCGCAAAAATTTTCCCTCAGCGTTCTGTGGTCCGAAACGGACCTGAAAGAAAGAAGACGCGAAGTGAGAACCG
The DNA here is from genome assembly GCF_943734765.1 of Anopheles ziemanni. Classification (NCBI taxonomy): domain Eukaryota; kingdom Metazoa; phylum Arthropoda; class Insecta; order Diptera; family Culicidae; genus Anopheles; species Anopheles ziemanni. Next base: position 41,104,473 of record NC_080705.1, read on the forward strand.
CTGGTTGCGATATTTTTAGTACCTCGAAGGTTATTCGGTTTGGTTAAATTTAGCATTCCCATGGTGGGGAGTTTTTCTTTCGTCTTCCTACTGACTGGCTGAAGTTGCCTTTTGCTTTTTCGCAAGATAGCATGCCGGAGCCACGGAGTGTCGTAAAACTACCCTCTAGCCTGGTCTGAGGCGATCGATCGATCGTTAAAGGGAAGACGATGCTGAAAGTTTTCAGTTCGACAGAAAGATTCTAAGTTAGCAACAACAGCTCAACAAACGGTTGAAAATCGATATGTTAATTTTAAAAAGACAAACAATATTAAACTGTGTGAAGATACAAATCATGTATCAAAAGTGTAATCTTGAAGTTTTTACAAAATAAAGATATTGTTTACAATTAAAGCTCTAAACTAAAACCATGTTTGTTAAGATCTTGTAGAAAAAGGCTGCTTTTTATATCATTATCAAGCAGTAAATATAGTATCATTATTGTACCAACTCCAGATGGAGCCATTCGGAAATGAAAACCTTGCAACGCAAATTGAAAATCTGTTGACTTCCGTCGTCGCACCGACTACGACAATGCCAGAAAATCGTATGGCTAAAAGCCATGATTCACCATCTCACTGGGCAAAGCGTTCTCTGTGAGCAACAGTTTCTGGGAAATGAGAAACACGTCCCGGAAGGCGTTGATGGTTTCCGTCGAGTCAAAGCAACAGATTGTCAGCAGGTGGCAGCATAGATATTCGAAGAAAACTCCAACAATTTTATTTACGTCTAAATCGCGTCTAATAGAAAATCGCTTTCGGCTCGCCTTTGCAACTTCTGCAGTCTGCTCTAGAGTTTGACATAAATTTCCAATGAATTTATTTTGATAGTATATAAATGGTAAAGGATTGCGATAGGGTTTCTTTTTTAAAAAAGTAAGTTCACTTTCTCTCTGTTTCTCACTTGTTTGAGATTTTCATCGATTGATCTTTTCTATCCCTTTGTTTTTCTTATATTGTGTGTAATATTCAAATGCGATGTAAGGTGCACAAAGTGAGAAACAATCAACGCGAATCGTTCACCGAAGTGTGTTAAACCATACCCTATGGCGTTGTCTGGATGGACGGAAAGAGTGCTGCACGATGGAACAGCGGGTAAAGCAATTATTTACACCCGACCGGAACACGGCTTGATCGTTCGCTTTTGTACATCGATATCTCCTCATACAAGGGGAGGGCCGGGACTCAAAGGACGACAAGCCATCATCGAACCGACAATGTCAAGGCGTCATCCATGGTGTAAGGCACGTCGGTGCGATAATCAGTGGTGAACCTTGCCGGTGGCACTGAAGAGGGACAGCGCTGAGAGGCGATAAGACCGGGCGAAAATTGCGCCGATTGAGTCTAAAAATATCCTGCCTCCGCGAGGAGGAACCTTCATCGGTTCGCCGGCACCGGATACACCGGACGAGCTTTTCGGAGGTGGGATTGAGCGAGTGAACACACCCCATTAATGACCTCCCGTTTCACGTGCCCCACGCACTGTACGCTCCCCTTTACCTGCGTTTGTTCGCTACCGGTTTCGCCCGACTCAAATCGAACAATCTCTAATTTATACTTTTCTGGATAATGCACACACGCACATACACACCAACTGGTTTGCTGCAGCGTCACACGTGTCTCGCAGGGGGTTTTCCGCGAGCTGCCATATCGTACCCAAGCTGGCAAGTTGCTGCGCAATAAGCGAGTTTTGCAGCATCGCATGCTATAAATGGTTTACCGGCGTGGGCAGTTAAATTGTATGTTTTCTACAACGAAAGGATCAAACGAGACCGACAAAAGAAATGTTAAAAAGTTTGATAACATATGGTGCGCGACATAGAGAAATCAACAAGACAGATAGTTTTGAAAATGTACTGATGTTTCAAATAATATTCATAAGCTTTAAATAAAACAATAAACATAACAATTTAAATGGTATGAATGGATGATTAAAATTTTTTAATAATCAATATTTTATATCATTTTATCGCTCCCTTTCTTTCGTTTAGTTATGATTTCAGCTATTGAGTAGTTTTTGTTATTTTTTCTCGTTTAAAGATTGTTTTGTTTTTCACGAGGTTTTCTAGCGATTAATGTTGACAATCTGATAAAATATGTATGACCCTAGGAATAGTTTGCATAAGGGTATCAAGAAAATGTCAAAACTCTAGCATTTTAGCATAAAATTACATAAAATCGTCGAAAGTCTTGAATTGTAGTATGTATTGCAAAATGACCGCACAATAATTAAGAAGAATGCCAACAGACTGTAGAAAAATAGAAAATCGCTCAATTCGCTAAGAAATTGAAAGAAACGAACAAAAGATAGGAACAACTATCATAAACCCTGGAGAAACCGTACTCAGTTTCCATGAAGTCACGTTTTTGAATTATTTGAACAAAAAGCTTTAGTTTTCGGTATAAGATTATTACAATAATGAAAGTTGTTTCGTGGGCTGCACGTGCAAAACCATCCTGTCAAAGTAGTCACACCACAGAGAAAAAGACAACAGCAGGGTATGGTGTTTAAGGTTGCGGAAAGTAAGCTATTTGGGAGAAAAACTATCACTCATAAGACGCTTGTTGCTCGTCGTTCGTGTACTTTGAGTTTTTGCTCAAAAGCGTGAAAGGTGAGCAAAAGAAACGAAAGCAAACAATGGTAAAAGAACTGAACTTCAGCAGACGTCAGTCACATGGCAATAGACCAATTAACCTCATTAAAAAGGCTTCCTTGATATTTGCGTCACTCGATATTTGACCATTTCAAAGCCTTACAACTTTCGAGAATTTCAAAACTAAAAGGTTTGACTTCTTGAAGTAGATGAAGTATACAGAGGTAAGGTATCAGGAAAAAAATGCCCATAGGGTAACATTTTCCCATTATATTCCTTCAGCTCTTGTTGATTTCACGTGAACTTTACGCGGGTATGTTGAAGGTAAAGTTTTGCTTTACTATACATTTTGCGCAACCCGCAGAGACCCAACATTTGAAGGTTCTTCAAATGTCGTAAAAATTGTATACACGTGCTTCCGTTGGCACGTGTTGTGTTTCGGTAGCCTTTTATACTACTTAGACTTGTGACCAGAGTAGAAGTTTTGCAATTAAATAACTTGAATCTATAATATTCCAAATTTATCAAAAACAGATGCTAAAATTGTATCTATTTATCACTTTTCATGTATTGAACCTGTCGCTGTTCAATTAACACCATTTCATACCCATATGGTGCTAACCTTGAGCGGGGTTGAAGAAATCATAACAAAAGGGTAAAGGGCAAACGACAGGGTGCAATACTCCATTGAAGCCAACGACCAGTTCAGTATCATGCCGTTCCCGATACGACCTAAATTCGAACGAATCGAATAAAAGTTCCATTTAGTTCCTCCTCCGAGGGTTACCCCCTTCACAGCGCGGGGAGTTCGTTGACTCTTCTGCCGCAAGGCGAAATTTGCTCCCAGCGGCGAACGGGTCAACCCTGTACGCGAATCATCCACACTTTCCGAAAAGCTGCCTCATGATTGTGCCTCATGACGACCGGGACCGGGTGGGTACTGGGACAGCCGGTACCGAGGCCGGAAGCTCAGAACAAGTCAGACAGAGAGAGAGAAAGAGAGAGAGAGAGAGAGAGAGAGAGAGAGAGAGAGAGAGAGAGAGAGAGAGAGAAAGAGAGAGGTAGAGAGAGAGAGCGTGTGTACACGAATAGGCCACTCCACAAAATTGGCTCATTCTGCTGCCCACATTCAATTATATGGTAGCAAGTGTGGTTTACGTCGAATTTCGTACCGCCGCGAGACGCTTCCGGGCAAGGGGTGGAGCAAAGTGCCCAGTGATGACCCAGTTTTTCGGCTTCCCTGAAGGAAAAGTAGTTTTCCCTGTTCGTATACTGCAGCTGCGTGAGACTCCCCACCGCACTGGGCCGTTTGCGGGAAGGTTTACGAGACAACACTTCCTCTGGACCGTTCTGCACTTCACGAGTACTAAGGTACTTGGAAGAAATCAGAACTTCCGATAACAATGTTATATTCGTTTCGAAATGCTAAAAGTGTGTACAAAAATGAACCATAAAACAAACGCGAACGCAAAGTGCAAAATAATTACTGTAATTCGTCTCTCAGTCGCAAACCAGTATGAGTTTATGCGGAAGGGACGATCGTTACCGGATCGATTAAGGAAGTGCATGGAAGGGCAATTAATGCAATGGCAATAATGTCCCGCACATCAATTGCTGATTATTCCGTCTCAAAGTGATTTTATTTATTATCACTCGTTAAGAATACAGGTCAAGGAACGAGAAACGACAACCGCCGTCCGTTGCCAGCATAAAAAAGGATATAAAAATACTTAAATCCCGATTCTGGATTCGAACGGTTTTTTTGTTCATTGCTTCCCGTTTTAGCGCTTTGCGTGATGATTAAATACGCTACGAATGCGCTCGAAGTGCAATTTTCGTCACTTCCGGTGGCTCCTTCACATACGTACCAAATCCGGGAGCGAGGCGAGATGGCGCCAGCATGTCGACGTGGAGGGAGGTGCCAGTTTTGGTAGTCTTCCAGGAGTTCTAGCCCGGCCAGACGCCCGGGAATAGCTGTCTTTCTAGGTCCCAGCTACGACGCCAATTGTGGCCGGGGGACGATGTTTGCTTGCGTGCGCGACTCCTGGAATGGGGTCATCGCTCTGAGGGTTGTTTGGAGTGCTGCAAAAAATATCCTAACGCCGATGGAGGTTTATGAAACGGACTTGTTATGCAACAGTGGTTAGTGATATTGTTTGGACGGGGATTTACTTGCCATTCAAATGCATTTATAACGCATTGTTATGATAGATTTAATTACTCATTCAGACCTTGTCTGTCCATTGATTTTTCGCTCTAAATAAACAAATAATTTTTTTTTTCGATTTTAACTTTTCTTTAACATAATGTGAACAACGCCATCAATGAGGGTGACACACCAAGCCTCCGCACCAGCCATACCAGCCATAACATTAGGAATGATAGACTGACTCGATCGAAGATTGCTTTTAGATCCATATAAACAGCATCCTTTTGGAGTCCGCACACGAAGGCTTCATGGTACAGGGTGACAAACGGTAAAGATTGATCGTAACAGAGCTCTGCAGGAAGAAGCCTTGTTGACCGCTTACTGATGACATCCCGGCAGCAATCAAAGAGCTCTTAGGAACAATAACCTCGAACACTTGAACAGACGCACAGGGAAGTTATACCTGCAGAATTACCAGCTTGCTTTTTGTGACCTTTCTTGTGAATAGGGAAAAGAAAACGTGCTTTGTTTAAGCGCCATTGAAATTATCTTGCACAGTAGAAGTGCAAAAGAGTCGCTGAGGTTTTTCAGTATCGTTGATGGTAAGCCAGGCCTGGCCTAAATAACACATTTATATTGGCTGGAGCCAACTTGACTACATCAGCTGGAACTAAAACTTAAACGATCGACGAAAAGATTACATGATTCCAGAATTTGACATAGTGGCTCATAATGGCGCCTATTGATATCGCCTATCTTGAGGGCCACAGGTGACTCATCAATGTGTTATTGAATTTGTTTAGCCCATTTTACATCAAGTTCTGAATCATTTATGGTCCGGTCAGTGCAGAGACGGATCATAGCGTCAGCAAACTAAATAGCTGCTTGAGGCCCCGAGCTTTGGAGGGCCCCGTCGTTTTGGCCCACAAAAACAAAATGAGATTATTGCACTAACGTAATTAAAAGAGATCAGTGAAAAATTTGATTAAAGAAGTGTAACTTTCTCAGAATAGTTTAAGGACAATCTACATAGATTAGCAAAAGTAATGTCCTGCACAGTTCGTAATAATATTAGTCATATCAGTTAATATATTTAAGTCGCAAAAAAGTTAAAAATAAAATTGATATAAAAAAATGTAACTAACAATATGATATAATTTATAAGTGTTAAGAACACAATATTTTACATATTTGTACCAATTATGATCGAAACACGACTTTTCTTCTGGAAACCATCTATTTTCACCGTAAAACAATAAAAATGGACGAAAAAAGGCGTATATTTATTCCGAGTTGGTTGCTCCTATAATGGTGGTATGGTTCCCATAGTTGTGGTATCGTATTCCTATAGTGGTGGTAGTACTTGGGAATAATAAACCAATACATTTTGCAGCGATTTAAAGTCTTAAAGAAATCATGGCATACCTGATAAACTCTTAAGAAATCCAGCGGTTTAAAGTCTTAAAGAAATCATGGCATACCTGATAAACTCTTAACAACCTGTTTGGAAAATATTAATTTTGGTGCCTTAATTTATTACGGAATGGTAAGGTTTATCGTTTAAACACTTCGCAGAAGATCAAAGAACATTTCATAGAAGAACAAATATCTCCATTATATTTATTTCGTCGTAGAGCTGGAATTTTGTTCCACTACAACCACTATTGGTACTAGCACCACTATAGGAGCACTTACCCTACTTGTCAGTTTGGTTCGTAGAAAATAATTATCTTGGAAATTTTTCGATAGTTTCCCATGAAATAGGGCTTTGCATATCAGGTATTGGCAAGGAAAACTTTTCAATTAACTAATATTGAGGTAATTATATATGATTATAAACTCGATCATTATTACAAAATGTGTGGTTTAATCTAATTTGAAATATTATAAATCTTGAAATTCAAAATTGAATGGTGAATGTAAAGCATGTTTTTGAAGCATTCAACTTATAGTTTCATGGGGCCCCTAGAACGCTTAATCCGCCTCTGGGTCAGTGCTCTCAAGAATTTTCTTTGATCGTGGGGAGTTAGCCTTTTTTAAAGTCTAGTCGAAGAGTGTGAACATGTGTAGCTATGTGTGGGGAAACTGGAGATTTTTACAGAGAGAGAGAACATTGTAGATATAATACTTGAAAATCCATGCTATTGAAATTATATTGTGGTCTTCTAGGTTCAGAGATATTAAGGATATCAATTGAAAGATACCATAGTTCCAAAACCCAGCCATGGTTAATAGGGCATATTGAAAAATAATATACTTGTTTCTATTCAGACTCGGCAGGGTCATCGCTCTACATTATAGAATGAGTATTTTTGAAGCATGTTGTAAAGACAAACATATAATAAATAAAGGAAAAAGCTGATAAGGTTTTTCATTTTAAAACAGCTAATTTCTATAACTGATAACGGGCTAATTAAACTAACTTTTTTATCCACAAAGACTAATCTTCCAGTTCACCAGATCCCATTCCAAAGAACTATTTTGAGTGGCCATATATACAAGCAAAACTAGTCCGTTTTGGCCTAATTCTATAAAATTAATAAAATGGACAAAAGAACAAAACACCACAATTAATTTAATTTCTAATTAGAAAGTAAATGTATGAAAGTAGTAGAACGTCTTTAAATATTGTTTATAGGTCACTCGAGAGCGTTTAGGACCTGAAATACATATCAAACTATGACTACAATAATAGAACAATTTAAAAGTGAAAAGCCAAACAAAAGCTTTAATGTATGTGAATTTGCTGTTCATTGTCAAGACCGAAGTTGTTGTTTGAGTAAAAGTAATTGTTTGAATTTATCTAAAACTCATAATACGTTTTAGAATTGCAAAGCAAAACTTTGTTTATGAAAATTTGATCTGAAAATTGTTCGAAACTGTGATAAAAAAAAATCAACAATAGTTTATGGGTTTACTACTACTGGACTGAACTAAAACGCAATCAGTCGTAAGCTAATCGGGGCCCTTTTAGTTGCCTGGGTAAAATCAAACGAAAAACCCTGAAAAGCTCTAGTAGTTTCATTCGTTTCCGATCGATGTCTCTGGACAATATTTTTCGGGAAAAAAGCGTTACTGCGCCTGTCCCGATTGGCGATGCGAAGCTTTTCATTCATAAAATTTGCGCTAGCTTTTTCAATCATTCAACACAATCGTCCGCTATGCACACACAAGCACCACACGTCTTTCCACCGCACATATGCAAACAGTGCAAAAGTGATTGTGTATGTGTGGTTTAATGTATGTGCCTACTGGATGCTGATGAAAGGCAACCAAAACTGATGACTCGTGAAATCGTGACTTGAAGTCCTTGTAAGCAAGACATGTTTCTATGCTGTACACTTTTTCGTTCATCGTAAAACTAATTTTTGGCTAAATAATTCAGCCATTTTGAAACATCCAGTATCTGTACAAAGGGGGGATGAGTGAACGCTGCACCGGTGGCTTCCAGTGGCTATAACGATGGCCAATTCTGACCTTCCGTTCCCCCGGCGCCGCCCACCGGTGCCCTGTCATTAACTTCCGTTTTTCTTTCATCAGTTATTTCACGGAAACCCCTGACAGTGGTCGTAAATTACAGTCACCATAAATTTTCTTATATCACCGGCGCCCGACGAAATTACTCTTTCTTTGACAGCGTGTTACATCGGGAACTTTTCCGGCCTCTATCTCTCGCACGTTGCGCCACGTTTTCGGGTTTATTTTTAACGCGTTAGGAATCGTAGCAGGAGCGACTTGGGTCTCGATGGTTGTTGCGCTCTTTGGCGATGTTACAAAGGAGAGCTATTTTTCATTTCATTACTACCATGGGTTTGCATGTGCTTTACTCCCACGCATCGGGAGCTTATCCCTGAGAGCTGCGTTTTCCTGCTAAATCATTCCATCAATGGAAAAGTACTATCTCATGTCCAGAGTCCGGAAAAAAGGAGAAACAATCCTGGGAACATACCTGACACGACACAACATTTCAGCTGACTTTCCAGATGCCACAATCAAGCTGTTGCTATTTTGTATTGTTGGTGCTGATGCTACTTGTTTATTCCGCAATACTTTGCCATATCACTAAATGACGTACTCTTGTATCATCGTGTGATTAGATAAAAACCAGAAGCAAGCCAAGGAAATTCGAGCCACTGGTAACAGGTGAAACCACCTTGTCTATCGGTACTTAGGCTGTGGAGTTGTGGCGTCGGGTAAAAAGATGAATGAAAGTGATTCGCGATACTCATCCCTAAGTGTGGGTGTAGGCATCGAAGTCAATGTGAAACGACAGCTTGGTTGTTTCTTGAAGCAGAAAGCAAACCCTCCTCACATTAGATGCTTTTTACATGCTTCCTTCCACGCGAAAAAACACTTTTGGCGACGTGTTATTCAACGAGTAGAAAAAAAGGAAGAAAAAAATCATGTTATCGGAAAGTTCGATAATTTAGTTTTGTGCCCTTCTTCCAGCTTACCCTCCTTCTCCCTCTCCCGCTGTTCGTCTTCCTTTGCTTGTTCCATTCGATGGCAAATGGCTACGACATTGACTACCACGATTGAGCAGCACATAGTTCTTGGAAAAAGTCGATGGCAGCCTCCGGCCATCGTAGTAACGTTTACCGAAAGGATTTTCCATCTCAGTGAATGCTGGAAAACCAAGGGGACCGCACCGACGTTCGCTGAAGTTATCAATGAATTCGGATTTCGCCGAAATGTCAACCCAAGCGCCGTCTTAGTGAAGGACTTGAGGGAGGTGTCCAGAGGGTGTCGGTCACAGCTGCCCATTTTTCTCAGACATCGCCAAGGGTTGGCGCAGTTTACGACCGCTGGGGTATGAACGAGCACGGTGATCTATTTTCTCGCCAATGTCGTGGAAAAGACGTCCTAGTCGAGCCGAATTCACGAAGCAAGGCTTATCGAGGCTAGTTTGAAGATAAAACTTTTCCCGATGCGTTGAAGAAGGATGAAAATCAATCCATTATAAGACGGAAGATGGGAATGGGATTGAACGGTAGGGTGAGGGAAGAGGGGAGTTCATTCGAATTTTCCTGTGATGAAGTTGTTGGAAACGAGGTTCATATTCAACCAGTATTTAATTTCCTGCGTAAAACTACCTCCGCCCTGTCGGTTGCCTGTGGCGTCTTGTGGTTTAGGCAAAGTGTCAAGGATTTATAACCTCAAGCAAGGAAGGTTTGCGTGAAAGCGAGCCTGTCTGCTATTTGTAAGTTTTATTTTTAATGCTGCGCTATTTTCATCGTTGTTTCCTATCCCTAAAACAGCTTTACATTTTTGTATTTCCTCAAAGAACAAAAAATGTTAATACAGAACCAATATCCATTTTACTTCAAAACTGTTCACATACTTCATGTTATAAAATCTTTTTCAAACAAAAGCAAAAGCTCCACGGGAAAATGCAATCAAAAGTTTTCTCCGTCATGTGCAACTGTACCATGTGTGCATGCCAGCGTTGCGGAAATAATAAATTCCATTGCTCTCTGTTTGGATAAGCCAAACGGCACGAATCGCTTTTTTTATCGCCGCAGTGCACTTGGTGTTGGAGTTGTTGGTGTGCGGATGGAATAGTTTTCCACCCTCAACCGGATCGCACCCAGTTGAAAATGGAGATAATTTCGTTGAAGGATGTAAACACAATCCTGTTTTTGGTACAAAAATAGTTAAGATGGATACGGTGATTGAAAACCACTTTATGAAAATTCATTTCAATTTGCTTCGCATGATAGCACCGGCATATGCTGGCTACCGAGGGAGATATGCTTCAATTTGCAGCATTATTCATATCGCCCGAAGAGTAAAAATACGGTTGCGGATGGGCAAACCATATGGTGTATTTCCTAGTGGAGCATCAGGTTACAAAAGGGTGATGTTTCAGTCAAAATGATGAGAATGAAAATAGTATTATAAATTTTTCAGTGTTTCACCTATCTTCTTAATGAACTTGTGAATTTTAATTCCATCTATAAGCAGTTGTAACGGTTTGTAATTGAAAATATAAACCTTTTTAAAACTATGATTGAGTAAAAATCGAACTAATTTAGGTAAAATAAATATAAATTGATCATATAATGGGTTACTAATATTAGTATTGAAACATATTTAATTTGGAGGCTCTTGGCAGGAATAAGGGATTCACTTGTAAATCTATAACATTACATACACATTTCTATGTAATTTTCTTGGAATCTTCAGCAGGAAACTAAATTAAACAGTATAGAACACAACGAGCTTCGAGTGGCACATGTTGTGGCCGGAATGAACAATGCTAACAATAATGTCAACAGTGGGGAAAACACCGTGATCAACTGCTCCAGCTGGTAAATGTATCCATTTCCCGTTCCGTCTAGCCACCGTGCCCTTGCATCGGTGATGTTGGTAGCAATTTCCCGCAGCAGTTCGATCTATGGAAGCGCCTGCGCAGTCAATTACCTGTGCAAGTGTTGGTGAGCCTGAAAGGGACGCCGATGTGCAAGGAAGAGAAGGCATACTCTGCTAGCGGTACGTTTAATAAATGGTAACTTGCCTTAAAATTAACTAGAGAAAAAGAGAAGGTTTCATATGTCCCTCGTCCCGATTGAGGGCAAACCAATGGAGACGGTGGAAACCTGTGGCAGCTTTTCCGTAGCGTGTGGTGGAAAGCTTTTTCGCCTGTCCCGAACGGTTCGCGAATCGGTCGAATCAGTTTTCTCCAATCCGTCGTCGAGTGAAAAACGCAACATCAAAATAGTGTAGCCGAGCTGTGAAAGGTTGGTAGGTGGGTTTTTCCCAGCTTGCTTTAAAGGTTTGCTCTCGCAGGCAGACCTTGTGGTGGCAGTTTGTGTGTGCTAACAAAAAATAGAAAAAGGAAAATGTCGACATCGTCATTCGTCACTGTCTATATTTCTTTGACAATCGCGTACGTAGTGGTGGTGGTGTGTTTTCGGAAAACTGTTGAGGTGTAGGTGTGAAATATTTAAGTATTTTTTGTTTTTAAGCAACAAACACCGACATCGTATTGCTGCTGTCGCGCCATTTTTCCTATTTTTAACAATTCGATATCACCTGGCGCGAGAATTTTCATTCAACGAATACAATTCAGTTTTTTAAAACAATAAACAGTTAAACACGTAGCACTTGTGTACGACTGGATACGGTAAAGTTGGTTGGGTTTTCATTTTTATGAAAAAGTATTCTCAACTGCGCCCCACAAGTAAGATAAGAAATAAGGAACAACAATAATTAATTAATTGCTGCTTTTGAAGGCTGCTTGTCGACCTGGTTAAACTTGTGTTTGTGCTTTTATCTATCGATTTGTTGATCTGGTTTGGAAGCACCAAGGAAGAGGTCTAGCGAATAATGATTACAAAAAGCATCATTTTGTAAACAACTTTCTCAATTAACAAAAATGAGAAATAATGCTGCTGGAAAAATGTTTTACGTATGTGATGTGTGTGGAGAGTTGGCCAACTAAGCAAGCAAGTATACATAAATAGCTTAATATTTTGATGATTGTCGTGGTGCTCCTCCTTGGGTGACAACCTACTAGGAAAAATTCATCTCTTCGCGTTACAAAGAGCAACCAGCTGTTGACGTCATCGTGTATCTCGGCACTGGATGTTCGGATCGATGACGCATTCCTTCACTCGCATGTGTTTCCGGTTGCACTGAGTGCACCTCCTGCATGGGAGAAGAAATAATCACGTAAATTCGGAAGAAATCAGCTGTTCCGTTTCCAGAAATTGGCTTCATCGTCTCGCAACAAGTGGTCAAGAAATCGACCCCTTGAAGCCAGAATTCTTGTTCTACAAAAATCTCCAAATAAGTTGAATGCCAGGAGGTATCAACTAAGGATATTTTTATTAGGTCAAACGTGTCGCAAACTGCGCATGTAACCGCTCCGAAACACAACATCCCTCAAGAAAACACAATAAAGGTAATAGAACTTGCGGAGACTTCTATTGGGAAGCACTACACAAGAAAAGCCAACCACTCTCACGCAAAGCATCATGTCGCCAGTCGGTCTTCCATTGGTGCTGCTCCTCCCACATGACGTAGGTGGCTACATGGCAAATGTCAAGTGTCACTAGTGGAATTGGTGTCGCCCGGGTGTTTTCCTATGTTGAATAGATAACCTACTTCTCGTGTCAGCCCTCGCGGTTATGAAAACACTTTATGGTACGAATGTAACGACGTGTGGTTCCCTAAAATCTGACGACGCTTTAGGTGTCGCCTAATTGGGCACCCGGTGATAAATCACCCGATTCAGCCTACGCCGACAGCGATGAATAATGGGGCCCGGGCAAGGGCACACACAGGCTTCAAGCGGTACTGGATAACGCTGCAGGAGGGACAATCAGACGCAAAAGCTTTTTCGTGTCGTACCGGCGTGTGAACCGTTGGAAAATCCCAGTTTACCCGAATTGATTTGACATTTTTTCCCTTTTCTTTTTCGGTCCTCGTTGCTGGCGCCTTTTTGCAGGAACTTTTCTACGTGCTTGCAACGGAGCACGCACACGGCATGTACTTCTTTTTCGTTTTGGCCTCGCTGATGGTGGCTAACCCGGCGTTAGCGTACCTATCGGCGGGCATGAAGGTAAGGACATGCAGGGTGGTTTGAGTTAGGTCCTGGAGTGTTTTTATTTCCTGGTGGTCTAATACTCATGTCTACTTACCTCTTTCCAGGACCAGTTTCTGTCGGACATGTTGCTGCGCGAGCTGGTCGATCGGATGGGCAAAGACTTGGCGGAGGCGGCCGACTCCTACATCGATCCGGCTTCGATGGATGAGCTGCCCGCCAGCCGCCTGGCACTGATGGCCCGCGTCACCAAGGACCTGGAGGCCGAGCCGCTCGACTACGACTCGCTGCTGGAGGGCTCGAACCCGAATCCATCGCCGCGCGACCAGGAGTACCTGCAGCATAGCACGCTCTGGGGACACCAGTATGTGTCAGGTGGGGCAGGCGAGGGTCCGAACCGGCCGAAGCCACAGGTGAAGACCGATGCCAGCCTGCCGGCGTACTGCAATCCACCCAATCCGTGCCCGGTCGGGTACACCGAGGATCAGGGCTGCACGATGGACTTTGAGAATACGGCCGCATTCAGCCGCGAGTACCAGGCGGCCCAGGACTGTATGTGCGACGCGGAGCATATGTTCAACTGCCCGGTGGCTTCGCCGAACGAGGGCAACCCGCAGATGGACTCGGAACTGGAGAGCTTCATCGCGCGCCAGTTCCACACCCAGGAACACAAAAATCTGGTTGCCAAAAAGTTCCACGTTAAGAAGGTAAACTTAAACAGTCTTACAACGAAACGTCTTAGGTTTTCGCAACTCGTTTGAGCTTTCAAGCATAACTGAATTATCTCCTTGTGTTCCAATTTCTTTGAACCTTTTGCAGGATAGTTCTAAACACTAAGATCATTTCATTCGTTTAATTTGAGAACATTCCTACACTCATTTAAGCAAAAACACTATTTTTTTGTGCGATAGATAAAATCAGTTATCATGACATATTTGGCAAGAATCTAAACGTTTCTCATTCCATTGCAGAGCTACAACCCATTCTTGCAAGGTGAAAAATTGCCCGTCGCCGCCAAAAAGGGCTTCAACGTAAATGCCTAAGCGCCTAAGGATACTGGCATGGCAGGAAAAACCATATCACGATGACCGACCGAACGCTAAGGAAGCTAACCCAGAAAGCCAACATCTAAAACATGCCACTCTCGCACCAATTACTTCGATGCTTATGCAGAAACAGAATTATAACTAACCAATAACCAATGGACGACGGCAATGGAAAACTTCTAATCATCCTTTCACCTCCCCCTTTTAGCCAATAAGGTATCTGCGGAAAAAAAGCCACCACCGGCAACCGCGGTCGAAATTTCAAATGTTTTATGTTACATTAAGAAGCACCTAGAAACACGGCAAAATCGCAACAAACGCAATCAGTACTCAAGTGTTCCGTCACGGCAGCAGCGGGCGATCACAAGTTGCACAAACCAAAGCCAGAGGAAGGATAAATGTTACCGCTTAAAAATGTATGTAAACCAACCCTTTGATAAACCGTAAGGTTAAAAATGTAAATGTTTTGTCGGTGTGATCCACACTCTCTGAAGTCAGCTTACCCCAACGGTACGATATCAGTAATATGGTATAATTCTTTTATTATTTTCTCAAATGTTTCGCGATGGAATGTTTAACAGCAGATGCAAGTAACATGGAGTTTAATGGAGACGACAGTTCCATATTGCCACTATAAACGGTGTGATTAACAGGTGAACCCCACCAGGGCCACATCAAGATGTATACCTTTAAACCAAGCATAACCGTTATCATATTGCTTACTAATAGAATATCAGAACCCAGCTACCAAGTCTTATTTTTCAAAGTTGAAATATTGACCCTCTTTCCTTATCGTTAGAGAAATATAGCATTATAACGAATGAGCTAAAAGGATGGTTGAAATCGCTTCACCCTTTTTGAAATTAAAAAAGCGTTATGTCTATTGTACAAGCAGCGTCAATTTTAACAGTCAACCTTTTAACCTGCGTGACCTGCGAAAGCTAACTTTCATTTGACACCAATTTTTCGTTGAACTACATGGTAAATCATTTGAAGCCATTCGGATCATACAAACGTTTTTGCTGATCGGTAGCTTGCACTGCAAAAATCATACACGCCAAGTGTGTGAAATACTCTTATAATTTAAAAATATTTCAAATCACTACATTACCCTCTTCGTTGTTCTAGACGGGAAATCAAATTCATGCGGGTAATCTTCTCAAAGAACGATGTTTTCCAAGCCTTTATAGTTTGGCTACGAATAACATCTGACTACCCACTAAGACCCGGGTTCGGTTACGTTCCTCCCGTGGGCGTGATGCCAAAGCAACATCATTGGCTACCGTGTGGCCGCGAGGCTCGGAGAGACACCATCTTTGAGATGTACCTTTGTGAGATCCCGTGCAAACAGAAATAAAACTATCAACAAATGCGAACATTCTTTTGCAATCGGAAAACTAGTAGCTTATAAACATTGCACGTTTAAATTTTCATTATAGAATCTGTCTAACAAAAGTAAAAGTAATTGAACGAGTTCAGTACAGAACAGATTTTTCATCGGAATCAAAAGATCAGTATTATGTTTTAGAAGTAGAATCAAACACAATCTCTTCTATCTTTACCTGCTGGACTATTTGGACAGCAGTAGGGAACCGTTTGTGTGAAAAAAATCACAATAACAGCACATGAAGATGGAAAGCACGTAATATGGGCAGCTTTGATATACTTACACCATAGAACAGACACTTGAGATCTTATTCTGTTGAACACCATTCTACGGTCAAGGAACGAGAAAATTACACCACAAGTCCTTCGATGAGGCAACTTGTGCGAAATAAAAAAATAACAAAGATAGTATGTGAACACTAAAGTTCACAAATATCGACTAGAAATTTGACTATAACTTCTTCGAATCAACATACAGCAAGTAACAACCATGCAACAGGCACCCTAACAGCAATGCCTTCAACTGTGTTTGCTAGCCAAGAGCATCGCAGTGATGGATGTTGAATTATTACCGATCAAGCATAATGCATTGCAAATATCATCATCGCTAGGTTGACTGTTGTATGCATTTCGTTGGTTTGACCATCAAAACCGGACGCTTTCAAGACGCTTTCGAATCGATCTCAACATCGATCAAGTCGAAATGTGCTCCATTGGTAAAATTGCAATCACGCTAGAATCCATCAAAATACGCATTGTAATTTCTCCGGGAACATTTTTCCTGACTATTTCGGGTATCTTCGGAAAAGTTCTACAAAATGAACACCACAGTCAACCATGCAAAGTAATGCTAATGCACACATGATCAATCACCAAGCTAAAATGGCACATGACACAAGCACAGTCTACACAAGAGAGAAATACACAAGACACACACACAAAAATAACAAAATCTTGTCATAAGAAAAACAATGCAAAAATTAATGTTAAGGCAAAGGAATGGAGATTAAACTCAAATAATAAGCTGAAAGCAACACAACAATTCCCAAACACACCAGCAACTATTTTTAAGTGATACGAAATGCAAATATATAGGCGGACAGTAGGAAAACTTTGCAAACAATGGCGTATATTAGCTTTATGCTATCCGAATCATTTGTTGAACAGCAGCAAAGGAATAGAGAGAATAGTATAAATATATATACAAATACATTATCTACTTTTATATTTATATATCTATGAATTAAAAATATATCTATATACACACACACACACACACACTTCACAATATATGTATACATAGTAAAAAGGCAAAAGTAATGGAACGTGTAACGAGATCAAAAAAAATCGAAAAACAACATTTCTTAAGTACTTCGATTATTTTAATAAATATGACAATATCTTTAAATGATTAAAAGAAATACGGACAAATAGTTTAACAAACTAACATTTCACAATAATATTCATGGTAAATTCCGCACTTCTGTTAGGAAATGGAAGCTTATATACTAACGGACGTACATAACAGCGCTAAATCTTCTTACAACAGCAAGCCGAATGGAAAAGGCACACTAAAACATTTTCTCAAAATAAGATTATTTCTTTTTTACAAAGTTTCTGTATTTCTTTTTTACAAACAATATTAATCGGTCGGCTGGTAGTGACACTAAACCTCTGCACTACACTTTTAGGACAAAACATGCATACGATGCTGGATGGGGAAGTAACTTATTTTTTCTTTTCAACGGAATGCCAGTTCAAGAAAAATGCTTCTACTTAAGATATGGTCGTTTATAAAACAAAGTACAATGGCAGCTAACCCTAAACCCCATTTTATAACTTGACCGTCTTTCACTGGTGGAACAGTTAGTTTCTTTATGTTTTTTTTATCGCAAGTAACAGTGACAACTGCTCACAGCTAGTAAAACATGTGTTTATATTACTAAACTAAACCAATTCCAAACGTAAGAACAAACATTTCATACCACAGCAATAGCCAAAACTTCATGGATGGCAGACAAAAGACAGCCTCTACAGCTATTTACTGCAATACATAGTAAAAAACTTACTCATTTAGAGCAGCAAATTCAAACTGACCGACAACCAGTACTACAATTGTGGGAAGGAGCAGAAAAAGATAACGTGAAAAGAAGTTTGTTGAAGAGCAACACAAAATATAAAAAATAACTAAAACACAAAAAAAATCTAAATAGAAATATATCGTAAACCTTCAGTGTCGTATTTATGCATCATTACAGCACATGTTTCTTCTTTAGAATAGTTCAATAATAGTGTTTTTCTTCTATTCTGTTTCAATATAATTAGATTTCACATACAATATTATTATCTTTCAATATGATTAATAAATAATTACTAGGTTTAAGATTGTCCAAGAAAGCAACGGCCAATTCGATTGCATAGCGTTACGCAGGTTACTCAGTCTGTGTATACACTATTAGGTTGAATACTGACCTGCCTCTTTTCCCACGCAACGGTAGCATGTGGTGGGTGGTTAACGATACACTTATTAGCCCGACTATCTGTTGTAAACGTTAATTGCCCCCACCCTTTCTAGAGATGGAAACACATTTCCCGCGATACCGAACCTAACGTTCTTTTAGCTTGGGTTAGCGTCCTGAAGTAGTTCTGTTTTTTCCAAAGTGATAATTATGAATTCAACCCACATTAAAGTGTTCAGGCACATCTTGGCATCGCTATGTGAGCTTGAGTATGTTTTGGTGTGTAAGATTCCGAAGAAAAGCGATCAGTTAACGATTTTCGCGTTGCGCGGTTTGCTTACGTCCGAACCGAAGTTTTCCAGCTTTCGTGTGATATCCAACGATGACGATGGTAAATATTCACCAGCATGGGATCAGTTTAGTTTCTAACTGAAATGTCTCAACATACGTCTTGCAGATCATGTGTACATCATTCGGATTGATAATGTTGGAAGACCTACATTCATGATCCGAACGGAACAGTTCCTTCGATTGACACGCAAAATCGCTGAGCAGATTCTTCCTGCAGCAAGAACGTCGATAAAGAAACACACTTTCGATAGTGGCATTCTGGAAATATTGCAGAAAGTGCGATTCGCGACAAATCAAGCGTACATTCCTTTACCGCTTGTGCGGGATAGAAGCGATCGAAGCGCGTCGCTCCCGGTAGCTCAGTGTCGCCACGATTTCGAGCGGTGGCTGCAAAATGATTCGCAGCTTGTCATCGTGTACGGAGAGCCGGGATGTGGCAAGAGCGGCCAACTTGTGCAGTACATTCTAGAACATTGTAGCACACGTGCACAGAACTGTCGTGCGATATGCGTCTTCCAAGAAGAAGTGCAGATGCTTGCAACGGCACGGCATGTCTCCGCCGAACGGGAGGAAATGATTGGTAATACCGTCGGGTACAAGCTGGGCACCAATTCCCGTATGAGCGATTGCACAAACGTCGTGTTCTGTACCGTAGAAGCGATGCTGCTCTCGTTTTTGTCCAACACGAATACTCAGTCGTTCGCGGAGCTAACTCACCTGATTATCGGCAACGTACACCGGCGCACGGTAACAACTGATTTGCTACTCTCGTTGCTCAAGGAAAAACAACGCTTCCATCCGACACTGAAGCTGATCCTACTCGCCGAGAACAAGGACGATGTGGAGGGGTTTTTCAACCTTTCCGATCAGATCGTCGTTCCAAAAGTGATACCATCCAATGGAGAGCCGAGCATCGTGGTACATGTTTTTCTCGATCAAATTCTTATCAATATCTCTACGCGCGCCGAGATTTTGGAAATGAAACGTAGGATGCTTTCCGAACATCCGTTGATTGTGACCGCAGATCTGCAGAAGCAACATGGACAGAGCAACCGAAGTTACTATCTGACCGGTCCTTTGAATGCGTTGCTGGAAGATTGCTTTTATGCGGTAAGTCCACAGAAATTCAGTGCGGTTCTGGAGATTTTTGAGGATCATAAACACCTGGTGGACTATCAACATAGCGAGATCAAACTGACGGCACTCATGATCGCAGTTGCTAAAGGTAAGTGTTCTCGTCTAAGAAACTGTTACGTAGTCCGTTATTGTCAAACGTTGCGGTCTTTTTACAGGATTTACCGGCGTAGTTCAAACGTTGCTTAAGTATGGTGCCAATCCTTTCCTAACGGGTAAATTGGGCATAACGGCATTGGATTGGTGCAAAAAGACGGATCAGAGCTCTCAGCTCATGCTTGAATACTCGGATAGCATCATGCGAAGTCCTTGGATCTCAATTTGCCAGCTGTATCACCGAATCCACGATCCGTACGCAGTAGATCACATGCTTGTGCTGGAAATAGTGTTGTACATCACGACCCAGCGAGAGACTGGCAGAATCCTCGTTACGCTGCCGAATTACACCGATGTCCTGATGTGCTATGAACTGCTTCGGGAGAGTGCCAGCGCTAAGGCAAAACGGATGGACTTTATGGTGTACCACCGATTCCTCACTGAAGAAGAGGTTAATTTCACGCACCAACATTCTTCCTCCACCCGTTTCGTTGTCATCCTGCTGGAAGTACCATTAATCGAGATGTTACCAGCTTTTGACAACATTGATTACGTAATTGATACGGGCCTGCGGTCGGAAAGGGTGTACACGACCAAAGAGGCGTACCTGGACAGAACGTGCTACAACAACCAACGCACGGCTAGCTTTCTGGGGTCTCTAGCAAAGAATGGTTGTTTCTTTCTGTACACACGCGCTCAGTTCGACGCTATGCCAGCGAACGATATGCCCAACCGCAACGGTGCGGGTCAACCGTTGCAGATACTCCAAGTTTTAATCGCTCGCCAAGCGTCGGGTACTCCGATCGAGACATTTTTCGATTCTGCCCTTACATCTCCACCGTGTACGAACGTGAACCGATCGGTCGAGCTATTGGTGACGATCGGAGCCATCGAACGTCCCCTCCGGCAGCCGACCAATCTGGGGACACTGTTGACTCAGCTCCAAATCGAGCCACATCTCGGCAAAGCTCTGCTCTACTCGATGTTGTTTAAATGTCTCGATCCCATGGTGACGATCGTGGCCGCCTTGCGTGTTGGTGAACCGTATCTCGACCCGACGGACGAAGAATGCATGGTGGACATGGTCAAAAAGAAGCAATCTCTCAGCCAACGATCATTGAGCGACTGTTTGGTACTGCTGCGGCTGTACCAACAGTGGAGCATCGTTAAGATGAAGCAACAGGATCAGGAGATGGTGACCAAGTACCGACTGAAGACGGGTGCGATGGATGCCATCGTGAACTTACGCGTCGAGCTGATGGCTGTCCTGCGCTCACTGGAACTTGTGAAGTGTGGCCGAATGCACAACACCGACGCACTGAGCGCACACGCTGACTGCTGGGTCCGGGTAAAGGCTTGCCTAACGGCCGCGTTCTATCCGAAATTGGCCATGGTCGATTTCGGCAAGCGATCGCTTCGGGATCATTGTGAAGCGGCCGGTGTACCGCTACGACCTCATCCCTCGTCGGTGGTCAGCTTGGATGATCTACCTACGAAGTGGATCATCTACGATCACAAGGAAGACTTCATGCTGGCCATACAAGATCAATATCGTAGTACTAACTATGATTCGGCGATGTACACTGTCGGAAACACCGCCATCACCGACTTGATGGTTATGCTGCTGTGCGACATCGATGAACACCGAACGGCGGGTGACGGTTCGGAAGCTCTGGCCGAATATGTTCAGTCGCCGACGGACGGTTCAATGCAGGGCGACGGTTTTCGAGAACTGCTAATCGGTAGAAAATACATATTCCAGCTGACAAACGAATGCTACCATGCGATCGTGTGGTTACGGTGCCAGATCGCTCGTTTGTTTCGCGACTTCGTGCTAAACCCGGTGGGCACACTTGAGCACTCGGACGTTAAGCGAGTCCTTGAACACGTGGTAAACATTCTAAAGGAGGAGGAAAAATGCCTATGCTTTACGCAGCCGGGTGGCATTGGAATAAAACCGAAGATTAGATCCCGTTGCCCGATGGGCGAGTTCTGGAACCAGCGGTTCAATCGGACCGCCTCTCCACGACACCATTGAAGAATCAGGATCCTCGGCACTCTAGGTAGGTCATCCATAATTTACAGATCTTTATTATCATTTTATTTCGTTCTGGAGAGTTTTCGCTCTCCCTCTCCAGGGTTTCCCTCTTTTTTTCTCGCTACGGTTGTAATTTCGCGAGTATAAGAATACTTAAAATAATTATATAGTACAGTTTTGTCTTAAAAAAATTAAGTCGTTTAGCAGTTAGGTATTCTGAATTTAACCCGTGCAGCAGTTTTTTTCCCGCGGTCACCATTAGGGGTAGCGAAAGGAGAACTGCGTCTAGATTGTATCTATAGGTTCCTCAACGTTTCTGACCATATGAAAGCGAACTAGTTGAATCTTTTGTCAGTTAAAATAAATTTGTAAAATACTTTTCCGGAAAATGGGAGCTGGATAAAACACAATAAAGCCGTGCGCACAATAAATAAAAACTTCTTTTTGCGTGAAAAGAGGAAGTCGTCGAGTTCGTTACCTACATTCCTAAATGGTCGTTGAGCTTAAAAGTATGAGTTTGAATCATTTACAGTTTCACTGCACACTCGCACACATGCTTCCTCTTGATCTTGATTTGTTCGTTAAACGGTTATTGCCAGAAGGGTATTAACGAAAAGAATGGTTAGATGAAGCAGAATCCTGTGTATGATTCGTTCTTGAACGACATCTGCCGATGGACAGTGTGCGGTTAGTGGTTGCTTTGTAAAAACATATTAAATACTTGCTGCTAAAAATACTATGGTGTCCCTCTAAAGGTTCCATTGTTACGGACAGTCGTAGTGGAACCAATCACTCAACCATACCTAAATGGCGACCGGCTATCGATCGCGCCTATGATGTTCATGCAAGTGATCGTCGAACATTAGCTTGGACTTCCAGGATCCAGGATCCACCCACCGTGCGCTAGTTATTTCCTACGCGAATCCTCCGCTTGGTTTCTTGACCTGCGGGAAGAACGCTTCGATTGGCAGGATGGGATCTTCAGTGGCGAGTGTAAAGTAGCCCGGCACCTTCCTCGACAGGAGCCCTTTGTTGACGGACTTGAAGCTACCCCGATCCTTGCTACCTGTGCCGGACAGCGTCAGCTCGACCACCCGCTTCGAGTAATCCGATGACGCACTGTTCAGATCGTAATCGGCATTGTTGGACGAAGCGGAAGAGGAGGCGGACGTAGTGTCCTTTGGTGATATTTTCATGATAGCAGTCTCGTGGTGCCGGTAACCTTCGGTCGTGCTAGCACGCACCGGTGACTCTTCCGCGACTGCTCCACCGTACCGGTTTGAGCCAGTCTCGAAGCCACCGACACTCGCATCACCAATCGTTCCCAAATCATCAATCGGTCGGCTCTGCTCGGCGGAGGAGGAAATCGACGATAGGACGCTGTTTTGATCCACCGATGGATCGGCCACATCATCCATCTTCAGCACTCCTCCGGCATCCTCGGACGTGGCCGCTGCACCCGTCGCTGAAACCGATTGTTCCATCTCTTTCTTTCGATTGTAGTTCTGGATGCGTTGCCTTAGGGTGATCTTTGGCGGACGTCGGTTGATTAACGATGCGGTCGTGTTGAACGCCGATCCGGCAAGCGTGCGGTTCGCGGCGACCGCCTGATCGTAGGCCGTTTTGGTGCGGCCACGGTTTGCCGCTGCTCCCGACGTTTGCCCGCCGCGTGTGTTGGTCGCCGACGATGTCACTGAGGGTACTTCGGTGGATGGTTTCTTCACCGTAAACCTGTTGTACGTACGCGTGCCATGTGGCCGGAAGGAGCTTCGCGTGGTCGTTTCGTTAGTGGACTTTTCTGTCGTCGCTCCGCCGGTACCGGTGGGAACGATTTCATTCGCTTCCACGTTCGTCTTATTGAGGCGTGCGTTGAGCAGGAAGCGATTTCTCGTTGGGAATCGTAGCTTTGGTGCCGTGGTCGTCTCCAGGAGATCACCACCAGCCGGCGAGCCCACTGTGCTGATGGGAGTGGCCGTGCTGGCCACCGTACGGTTCAGCTTGTTCCGGTACTCCTTGATGCTGAACCGTGGTCGATCTCCACGGGTTCGATTTTGCTGCGGTTGTTGCTGTTGCTGCTGTCCATCGGAGAAGTTTGCGCCCGATTCGTCGGAATTGAAGACGGCCGCAGCATCGGTTGATGTTGTGACCGTGGATGCAATCGTTGGCGGGCGGTTCTGAAGGCGCGAGTTTACCTTCACCGCCGGTGCCGGATCGGCAGTGTCTTCCTGGGAGTCTTTCGGTTGCTTCGGCTGTGGTGCTGGTCGGTATCGTGAACGGAAACCTCCACCAATGGCCGGAGCGGACGAAGCTAGCTGTTCACCAAGTGCACCCACCGTGGACGACGTCGAGGTGGTTGTGGTGGTCGTCGACGTTGTCGTTACAGCCGGTGTGGAAAGCGATGGTTCCGTCTGTTCCGGCTGAGCGAGCCTATCCTCTTCCCGCTGGCTAAGCACGTTAAATCGGTTCCGGGTAAAGTGTGGCTTTTTGCGGAACTTTTTCACCGGCCCATCCAACTCCTCACTCGAAACGAACGATGGCAATGGAGGTGGGGTCGGTAGCAATGTAGTGACGGAAGCTGCCGGTTCCGTTTCGACCGGCGGTGGAACGGTGGTGATCGGTTTCGGGCGGAATCGGATACGGTTGCGATTACGATTGTCGATCGTGTTGGTGGTGGATTCGGTGGACTCCTGCTCGACCACCGTCGTATACTCCGTCGTTGTGCTACTCTGCGGAGGTTTCGGACGTCGTCTCCTCTGCTGGCCAGCGCCATTTTTCGATCCACTTCCCCGGGTTGGTGCGATCGTCGTAACCACTGGCTGAATTGGTGACTCTTCCGAGCCAAAGAACGGCCCAATCGTGACGATCTCCAGCTGCAGATCGTCCTGGCGGTTCTCCTCCTCCGCGTCGGTCGTGTACTTGTACTTGTTTTTCGACTTCGGAGGAATCAACGTTGGATCGGCGATCGCGTCTTCGATCGTGAAGAAGCTGTGCGTAACGATCGGTTCCTCCGTGGATTGGTCCCAGGGTGAGTTGGTCGAGACGGAGAAGGAGCCCGAGCCGACGGCGGTGTTTGTCGTTGGGGTTGTGGTGGCCGTAGCCGAGGGCCGGCGGTTCGGTGGCAATCCAGTGTACGCCGGGTGCATCAGCTTGTGCTTTTTGTATTCACTTTCGGCCGGTCGGAAGAGATTCTTAAAGACGTTCGGCTTCTCCGTGGTGAGATACTTCTCTCGCGTAATCCACCCACCATCTCCTAGCTCGTTCAGGGGGGTGACCAGTATCGGTGGCGACTGTTGGTGATGGTTTGGGAACGACTGGTGCTCGCCTAGGAACGGCTGCTGTTGCCTGTGCTGCTGCTGCTGCTGGTTGTAGTGATGCTGGCTGTAGTACTGTTGCCTTGGAAGAGTCGTGGCGGTGGGAAACTGTGTCGTTGTGGTGGTCGTGCTGGCCGTCGTCGAGACGGAACCACCGGCACTGGTGGTGGATACCGATAGCGAAATCGGCGTTGGACGAGGGAACTCGTAGCTAAAGCGATTCGCATCCTGCAGTGGTGAGTGCGGATTGATGTTGTACTTGTTGAGGATCTCAATTGGATCCTTACTCGGCGAACTCTCGGCGAGATGGTTCAAAACCGTCGGAAGGAATGCTTGCTGGGTGCTCGGAGGCGGTGGAACGAGGTTTTTGCTGTACTCGTCGTGAATTTCGTTGAACTGGGCGGACAGCTGCTTGCCTGGTGCTTCCTTGAACTTGACGATTTCGTACGGTTTATGCTCGATCGGAAGCGGTTGCTGGGTACTGTAGGTATTGAACGAACCACCACTGAAGATCTGGCCGCCAAATGCATTGCTCAACGATTCACGGTCGGACTGATGGGACTGCTGGAATTGGGCCGGCGAGAAAGAATGCTTCGACGATGACGACGACGAGGAAGAGGACGATGAAGAAGATGGCGCTCCTGACGAACCTTGCGAAGACAGTGGCGGTGCCGGGTGTTGCGTCTTGAGATTGAAGTTGTTATACTTATTGCCAGCGATGTAGGACGTACTTTGCTGCTGCTGTTGGACCTGCTGGAAAAAGGGTGTCAGCACACTCGGTGGAAGGTGCGGGAACAGTGGCGTCGAGTCGATTCCAGCGGCACCCTTCGTCAGCTCCTTTTCTGCCGACGACGGTGTGACGTACTTTTTCGGGAAATCGGGCAAATCGCCCGGGATTTGGTTGAAGTGCGGGAATGGGAATTTACCACCGCCGTTTGATTGCGGCAATTGCTGCTGCTGCTGCTGCTGCTGTTGGATGTAGTTAAGCTTTTTGAACTGCGTAACACTCGGAGTGTATCCTGGGCCGTTGAAGAAGCTCTTCAGGGTTTGCGAGTCGAAGGTCGGCACACCGGAGGAGCCCAGCTGGGTGAGAAACTTCGTCTTGGAGGGCTGCAAAGCAGCGGGTGATTGGCCAAACTGGATGTAAGTTCCGTACAGGTGGTTCGGGTTAATGAAATGCTCCAGCCGGTTCGAGCTGGTGGCGACTGGTTGTTTCTGCCGGAACCCGGTGATGGCCATGTGCGACTGCAGCTTGTTCATGACCGGATGTGGTTTGAGCGTCGACTTTTGAACGATCGCTGGTACACTGTCCCTGGAAAAAGAATACACAAAAAGTTTCGCTAGATTTAATAATTTTCCTAATTTAATTTTTGTTCTAGAGTCGTACCTAAATTGTCCGTTGAACTTGGCGGACTTTACACCGACCGCACCGTGGGATGAAATGGAGGCAGTTATCTTGGGCGTCGAGCTATGCACCATGTTGAGGGTCGTAATTTGATCAGACTTGACGAACGGTTTCGAGGGCGGCAGCGGTTGCTGTTGTTTGTGTGGTGGACCCTGAGGGTACATCGTCTGGTGCAAAAGTGACGTCGTCATGTACTTCGGTACGGCGGGCGTGTGCCCGTAGGACGGTCCCTGGCTGTGCACCACGTTACTGCTGTGCTGGTGAACCACTGGCCCCGGGCCCGGTGCCTGCTGGTGCGTCGTGATCTGCACCTTCATGCCGTTCGGTGGATGCTGGTTGTACTGGGTGATCGGTTGGTTGAACTGCTTCAGGATCTGCGCATTGTGCTGTGCGATGTGAACCAGTTCGTCCTTGCTCGTCGTATCGAAGCTGGCTACGCTGATCAGCTGTTGCTGCGGTTGCTGCAGCTGCTGCTGGGGCACATGGTACGGT
The DNA here is from genome assembly GCF_943734765.1 of Anopheles ziemanni. Lineage (NCBI taxonomy): Eukaryota > Metazoa > Arthropoda > Insecta > Diptera > Culicidae > Anopheles > Anopheles ziemanni. The sequence continues at coordinate 41,131,520 of NC_080705.1, forward strand.
ATCGGTCGCCATGGTACCTGCAGAAAAACGTTTGCATGGAGAATTAATATACAGAAAGATCAGTTTCATTTGAAGATCGATGGTCACATCGATTACTTAAATATTTTTTTCATTTTCGTTTCATATGGAGAACATAATATAGCCTTTGACATTCAGTTTAATTTAATAATTTCAATTCCCGATTACGAAATTAAAAGAGAAATCATCGAATAGGAAACGAGCTACGCAACAAGGGTATGTTACTCTTATTGCAATCGTAAACACGCGGTTTGCTGTTTTTCATTCTACTAGACTAGTCTACTAGAGTATCAAGGTCCAATGCACGATGTAAACATGGTTTTTTTTAAATTTACACAAATTTATTTTTTATTAATTTTGATCAAGTCTGAAAAAATACAGTAGACTCCCGATTATCCAGGGTTACACTATTCCTATACTATGCGGGTGGCCCGCTTTTTTACTGTTGCGCGGAAGATTAGTGCTTATATGATGTACGGAATTTTGTCTTCGCAGAAGACAACGGACGAAAATTCCTTATAATGATTGTGTGGGTAATAACTATTGGAACTACATTCCTCTAAGCCCGTATGCTTTTTAAATATATTATTTTATTGTCCACAAAATTTGCAGTTTTTAGTTACCATATCATCTAACATTGTGATAATCGCTAGATTACTGTACTTGGATAATGCGGATAACATAAAACAATTTTTGTAACACTCTGACAATGTTTTAAGTACAGAAACATGATTATGCATATTCATATGCGGGATAAGCGTAATCGAAAATAAGCAAAACACTTTTAAAAGCTCAAGTAAACCATTTAGCGCTGTTATTGAATATTACCCGGATTCAACTGTTTATCGATGACAAAGCTCCCAATGTTAGGAAGTTTCAAATCAGCACTAATTATGGTGTTATTTAGACGGCATACATAAAAGCTCCAAATGTTTCGCCAAACGAAAGTGAAAAAGAAAGTGAAACGGTTTCGATCCGCTAGGGCCTTCAATCACGTAGGTGGTCAGCAAAGTGCCAAGGAAAACTGTTCCCCTACAACAGAACTCGACCCGGAAGTCTCTGTGCCCGCACGTACCATGGAACGAAATTCGATGCGCATCGCCAACGACGTGCCAAGACGCACGTGATATTGTGTACGTACCGTTGGAAATCGTTGGACAGGAAAAAAAAAACTGGTAAAAGTAAAACAATCTTCCACAAATTACCGTACAACAAATTGATAATGATCGCTTTCGATACGGAAGATCCGTTTGGAGCGGTGGAGTAGATGTAAAGCACAAGCCTATGAGGTTGAAAGGTTTGGGGTGTAAATGGTTCACCTCAAGGGAGAAGATAATGCTGTGTTAATTTTAATTATACACAAAAAAAACTGAAACGATTATGGATGAAACGAACCGTGAAACCATTGCCTGGTGGACAATGTGCGTGCATTTGACCCGTAACACTAGGTGCTATTTTTTTCCGGTCAGTAGGCAGTAGATTGAAGGTGTTGGGTGAAGAATTTATTTGATCGTAGAAAATTCAATACAATTGTTTTATATGTTTTCTTTTATCATTTTATTTTAGTTTTAGCTGGATCTTCGGCCAAGATGCTCCTGAAAATTTTATTGGAAAATAAAAATGTGTATTGGATAGCTCGCCTGCAGAAAACAAGTGTTCGTGCTAAGCAATTAGGAATGTTGTGCACGCGACCAAAGAAACCAGCCGCTTTTAGGTTATTATAAAGCAATTGATGGTCATGATCAAACGGATCGCGATACGCTATCGCCATTCAGGTTGGTACGAAATGAAATCGTTAACATAATCCGACACGTCTGCACGCAATGCGGATGATATTCATATTCATGTGTTGCGTTTTCACGCATGAAACACTTCTGTCCCGCCCTGTAAATATGTATATGCTATTAGAAGAAGTACACCTAGCAGCTATGTTTCCACCGGATCAAACTGTTTGCACTCTCATGTCAACCAACATCGGTTTTAAGCCATCGTTTGGGAAGAAAGCTAAATTGTTATTTTGTTATTGTGAGATGCTGCGCTGCACTTGTTTCCAATGATTTTCCATTTTTACTCGATGCCTTGACGCGTTCGGTGAAATTATACTGAGGCATGTATTTCTCTTTCCATCGGCGATCGATTTGCGACTAGCTGTTAGCTTCTCGTGGTAATCAGACTGTGTAATTGAATCACGCTTTAGCTTTGCGACTGCCTTTTCCCGACGATTACCCTTCGGTTTCACCGTTTCCACCATTCCATTTTCTAACGTGTTTTAATGCAATGCAGATCATGCCTCTAATTTCACTTAATCTTTGGTAGTAAGCTGATTGCGTTTTCGAATAATCATGCAAATTCTCGCAAGTTAGGGAAGCCTTTATATTGCACCGATCCAGATTTTTTCCCGATTTTACCTGGATTTACATTCTTATCTATTTATTTTATTCTTTGAATTCACTTTTTCATGTTATTGTTTTTGTTTGTCAGTTTGGCTAAATTATTCGCTATCCGTTTATGCCTCGTTAGTGGTGAACAAAATTTAATTCTTAAAAAAATCGACTAAATATATTCACGAAATGAAGCTCGCTCACAAAAAAATAGATTTCAACTTCGGGAAATTCTGAAATCAATTAAAAACAACAGTAGAAAAAAGTAGTTCTCGCGTGTAACACACCTTCTAATTTCAAACAAATAGTTGTGGACTGTGAAGCAAAAGTATTAATTGTGAACAGTAGACGCAAAAATAGAGTTAATTAGAAATTTTTAATTTTAAATACGGCAATTATTATTTTAAACGCTGCTTATAAAGAGTGTATAATTCTTTAGAATACTGCCAATCAAATAAATAGTCGAAAAAGTTGTCCAAAGATCTGCGGATCGTTCGGCAACAGAAGACTTGTGGCAATTCCCAACAGACATCTCATCTTCAAAATCGTCTTTAGGCGTACTAAAGTATGTCAATAGAACAATTACATTTGTTAAACATACTAATACGATCCTCCAAGAACCAACCCCAATGAATAGTTAGCTGTTTTGGGGTAGCTAAAGCTCGGGACAAGTTTATTCTTGGACGTAGTTTTAAAAGAGAAACGAGAAAAATAAATACACGCGACGCTCGGCTTTTGCAGTCGGCAACTGTTTTTTCGTAACAACAATGTGAACACAATTTCCCACACTGGGGTTGGAAAGCATTTGAGCTAGTTAAGTTCTCGGGCTAGCCCGTTTCCTTTCCCGCTAATCAAACAACATTAGAATGACTGGGTACAGATGAGCACGATAAGATCTGAAATTGGGCGGAATAATTTAATAGTGAAGTGGTCGGATATCGCCGGTCTGTAATCAACCGGCATTAGACCATAACAACAACCAAAGAAAAAAAAACCCAGAAATGCACCATTTTCCATTTTGTTCGTTCCCGGGTTCGTGTGGGTCACATGATGGTGAAACAACAAAAAAAAAAAAAAAGAGTTGAGATATTTGAACTGCGGAACTTTAAGTAATCGTGATGAATAATAGATGGGTAAGATAGGGAACTATTTCAATTAGCTTTATACACGGGTTTTTCTCGCTCTCTTTCTTTTTAGCTCTCAACAAGGGTTTCGTGACGAAAATTATCATCTCAGTTTAATTTTTTTGCTGAACGAAAACATTTCACCAGCCGGCAAATGAAGATGTCATCACTAGAAGTGGAGCGCATTTGATTTTGTGAAAAAAAATCCGCAACTCTTTCGACCATTTGAATGTAAGGTAGGTTGCAAAATGGCCAGTGACCCACTTCATCATAGGAATTAAATTTAATTATAAAACGAGCATGGAATAGTTTCAATTCGTACGCGGCTTGCGGCGGCCTGCCGCGTGCCCCGTCGAGTTTGATTCTCGCTCTCTACCATAATGATAAACGTTGGATAGAAATTCGATAATGATAAACATAGGTGGCTACCGCGGTGGGCTCGCCGGTTTTGAATGAATTTCCATCCCTTTCGGGCATTTTTTGATCTGCCTCTGGCCGAGTAGCTTCCGCGGACATTTGAAAGGTTATCATTAGGGAATCCGTGACGCCCGGCCGTTTCAACGCAAACATCAATCATCTGTCATCACCTGGCCTCGGCCCGAAGGCGAAGGCCTACAGGCAAACGGCCTCGAGTGGCTGTTCGCGTTCAAGTTCATCGTCGAACACGCCCGAAAGCTTGAATTCGGGATTCACAAATTACACCAGAATAATCCGGGCGTAAAATGTGGAGCAAGTTCTTTTTTATCCAGATCCAAGTCCGAACGGTCGGCATCGAATTGCAGATTTGCGCTACCATGATATCGAGTCCGCAAAATGACAGGTTTGCTGCCCCGTTCTTCCCCAAGCGACGCCCCCTTTCGGTTCCTCCTGCGGTGGTGGAGTTTGAAACCGAACAGTTTTAGCAATTCGGGGACGGTATTTTCGCCTAGACAGTGAGCGCCTTACGCCGCGTGGGAAGAAGCGTGGCAAATCAGATAGCGTTCGGTTCGAATCTATTCCAAGACACTCCGAGCCGTGTTATCGTGATTTCGGGCGTTTGAATGGCAGCAAAGCAGCAACGGTCGGGTAAGGAATGCGAACGAGAATCAGTTACTGAAGAATGTGGATACCGGATGATTCCGGTCGAGCATTGCCCAGGGAAGGAGAGCGCGTGTCGATTACCAGCGATCGTTATCGTTCGGCTTGCACAAAAGAGTCGTGTGTTTGACTAGACGGCTGACGACTGAAGGATTTATTGACCGTGAACTGTGCTTGATGGCTAACTTGAGCTTGCAATCAGAGTTTGTCGCTTGTAAGGTTCTAAACGGATCTAACAGTTCGTGATGGATTGATTGATCGTTATCGGAGATTTTGTGCGCTTTTGTGATTTGGGTCATGAATATTCTGTTATAATTATTCTTATGGAAACTGATCACTTTGTGGGTAGAATTTGGAATTTATAAAAATACGGTACATTATGTAAACTATTTTAGTTTATGATCGATTCCTGTTCTTTTATACATTATAAATGTTATTTAACCGTAAAACAACAGTTGTAGGTACGTCTTTCTCCTTAGTGCGTGTTGATTTCCTTTCCCGCAAGTTGTTTTTCAATCTTGATTCCTACAGATTAATTTAAAAAATCCTTAATTCCCTCTGTTTATAATGCGTGTTACTTAACTGTAAAACATCAGTTTTAGGTATCGTGTTTCTTCGCTTGTGCATGGTTTCATTTGTTTTCCGCAACGTGCGTTTAGCTACGGACCAGTTCGAATCCCCACAAAGGAATGTACAATCCGTTTCTCATCACATATGAAACAGTACAAATCAAACAGACAGTTCCCCTGCTATCGCTAAGGCGCCGCCGGATGACAATTGCCGGGAAGCGATCGTAAATGAGAAACGGTTCACCAGGAAAACCCTCCGTTTCGCAGGGATTCCAACAAGGCGGACAATGTCAGTATGTTAATAACATATTTATGCAACCTCGTTTTATTTTTGCCACCACTCGCCTTTCTTTGCTATGGCTGGCATACTTTGTCCCCTGGCCCATGGGAAACTATTCCCCGCTTTTTCCCAACCACTCCCGCCACGAATCGGACCCGTTGTGGACACGCGTGAAAGCAAAACCGCGTGCAATCTCGGATCGTTCGGCCACGAATGGGGTGGGAGTTTAGAACCCCTGGCAGAGCCGTTCACTTACGACCTCTTTGTGGTTAACAGTTCCATTTTTTTAAGTTGAAGATGTTGACAAACACGACTTGTCCAGAAGCGACAGTAAAAGTAGTATCGGCAACGAAAACCACCAATGGCCGGTGTTGCTGAGCAGCGAAAAAAAATTGTCACTATCTGAATTGTGCGTGGGATTTGTCTGCTACTTTATCCCATTGGGTCAATGCAAAGCTACCCTCATCGTCAGCTCATTAGTTTTATTGGCATCATAATGCCGCACTTGTCTGCACTTTTATACCCATTCATAAACTGGCCTGAGGTTAATCCAGCGATTAACAAAGGCAAGCCAGAGTACGAACGCACAGTCAACATCATGTAAAAGTGCACTACAAGGGAAAATCTCCGCCCATTATGTTTCTTTCTCGCACGATCGGTCCGCTTAATGCTCCAACTAGGATCGTGGAGGCGAATTGTATTATTTTTGCACAACCATTCTACCCCGATGTGTTTCCACTTTCCACCGGTCGGTCGCGATGTTTGCGTAGGGTAGAAAGTATTGTTTTCGCGTTTAGTGCGATTTCTTTTCGCGCAATGCATAGCGAAAAGGTGTAAACTCATTACCTTCACGATCGCGTGAGTACTTGATGCAAATTGAACGTTTCTTAAGTGCCGATCGGTGGTTTTTAAGTATCGAACCCGTACTTTAGCGCCCCTCGATGACGAAATGTTCATTTGTTTATGGAGCGTCTTTAGTGGACCTTGGTAAACGCGATTAAGTGTAGAACAAACCATTATATTACACAAACAAAATTGATGGTTAAATTATGCACAACATCTAACAACGAAACATTGAGTGTAGTCACATAATAAACCTTAAGTTGATGGTAACATTGCTTCTTAAAAATTCGTGTGTTTATATGTAAAAAAGTTGGTCGAAACATAATCCTCACTCTATCAAGCACTTTTTAACAACTTGCACTAATTTCTACAACCCATTATCGTACATGTTACGGTTACGATACGTACGTGTAAATAAATATGGGAGTAACATAATCTGCCCGAAAGTACCCAAATTACGCGCAGGGCTGTTATTATGCTAAATTACTTCCTCTCGAGTGCATCACGCTCTCGGACTTCATTCGCTGGTTCGTAACAAGAAGCCGCACACGGCGTGGCACACGCTCGCCATTTATGATAATGAGTGGTTCTTTGCATAAGCATTTCTGTACCGCGGTGCTGGGCAGCAGATCTTTTGCATTGGCATGTGCTTCTTTCGACCGGAGTTTCGGTTTCACATTGTTTCTTGCGCGCGGTAAGGGTCAAAAGAAAGTTTGTGCGTGTTTCTGTGGTGTGTTTTGTTGTTTTGCCTAGCATGAAAGTAAAACCAAAACATTATCATTTGCAAGAGGTGGCCAGCATACGTCCTATGCTCATGCAGAGGGTTTTTGCGTAAGATGGCGGAAATGTACATATTTTAGTTGTACAGGAAACGCGTTCATCTTTTTATTATATCACTGATAGTAGTGACGGTAGAGATTGAAATATTGCATATCATTGAAAAGCACCAGCTGCAAGCTGCTCATTTTTTCCCCCTTCGATCATTCACTGAACGACTTTCCATCAAATTGTTCCAAAAGAATAGTTCCACTATTAATCATCTTCACTTCTGCCGAACATTAAACGAATGCTCAACTTCAATCCCGGGGGATAGCTTTGAGAGATCCTATCTAGTGCCAACTCCGGTGGGCGAATGTAAAAGTTTAACCTCCCGATGTCAGCGAGAAGCAGTGGGAACTCTCTCTCTCTCTCTAGAAAATTAATTAAATTCGATGAATTATTCACCTTTCCTCTTCAATGTACAGGTGCACCATGGCTACATGTGGTTTTATGACACCCTTGTGGTAAACTTTTCTAACCGACCTGTAAACAAAATGAAACAAATGGGTTTATGGGACTTGTGCCCTTCTTCCCGGGTGGGTATAACGCACCGGGAGGTTGCCGCACTGTGCCGCCGTACGGAAGAACAATCTCCTCAGTGGCCCACAGCTTGTGAATGTGTGTGTGCGTGATTTTGCTGGAAAATTAGATCAATCTTGTACACCCATTTTGGCAGCTTTCCGGGTCACTTTCGGGCGAGAATGGGTCCGCTCCTTTCCACGTGAGATTGTTGCGATTCGGTGGCGGCCGAAGCAGCAAGGGCTGACCTGGTTTCGTAGATTTCCGCGCACCCAATGGCATCACACGGTATCGGTAATTTGTCATGTCTGTTTTTAATGAATTTATGACCCCAGGGATGGCGAACGAACGGGCAGGTGGATCGAGTTGGATATTTCCCAACTGTCATCCACGTTCCAATTCAGGTTAGTTAAGGAGCAGCAAATCGCTCAGAGGGAAACCAGAAAAATATGTGACTTAAAAAGGTGGTGCGATCACGCCCAAAATGCGCATATTCAAATGTGGGTCAACGTGCGTGCCCAGCGGCCAGTTCTATGGGCAGAAAATGACGGTCTTGAACGCTGATCAATGAGCAAACGGTTCCAGGAAACGGTTTCGGTGACTTCCCCGTTGTGCTGTCAATAAAGCTATTTCCGGGGAAAAATCCGTTCACCCGTGGATCGTGCCGAAAGCGTAACTGATAAACACACGGGCGGGCACTTGGCGGGAAATGGATTAGTCCGCCATCCATGGACGATATTTGTGATTTGACGACTATGGCGACTATTATGGAAGTTGGAAGCATGATCGTTTTCTTCCCAACCGAACCAGCAGGAATTGAATCACCGGCAATGCGAGCATGCAAATGGCAAGATGACACGGAAAGATTGCAACGTTCGTCGGAACGGAACCGGCGACGGATTATGGCTTCCCCGGTCCGGATCGTGAGATGGCGTGCTTTGATGCCATTTGGTGTTGCGGCCGGTAAAAGGCGGGTAGTTTGGGAGTTTTGGTTTTCGATGCACAGATGTGAAAATTAAATTACCGATAAGGAAAGTTATGCGATGCATCGGTAACGTCGTATCCGTCGGCTATTATAGGTTCCGCTGAATGAACTTGATACTCAACAGGGTTTATTTTGTGATGATTATGGATAATTAAAAAAATGTAGATAAATATTGTCATAACATGTATAAATTGATGCCGTATTTCATTGCTTACTCGAATACAACTTCCAGTAGTTGTTTATCCGAGGATCACCTAAAATACTTGTGATGTTGATCTAAGACATACATAGTACCAGTGAGCATATTGTTTAGAGAAGGAATAGTTTATGATACATAACTCGTAGTTTTTGGCATCTTGTAATAGCTAAAAAATCATGTTTTTCCTGCTCTAAAAGCCTTTAATTTTACCAATTAATTTCGAGGAAGTGTTTCGTGTTACCTTCATGCATTAAAAAAGGCTTCTCACAGATTTATAAGAAATGGTTTAACCCTTATTTCGAGTTTCAAAACATTTTTTTTTGTTTTAGTGGTTTATGTCTTGTAACTTTGCTTCTGCTTTCAAACTGTAAAAATTGATGTTTAAATACTTGATTATGTAATTTGCAACAACTTGTAAAACACTGAAATAAGTACACACATATTAGAGCAAAACTAATAAAAATATATAGCAAAAAACTGCAATTTTTTACAAAAATATTTAAGCATAAAGATTTGCAACCGTCTCAAAAAAAAATACTCACGTGTAGGACCTAATTTTTTAAATGATCTTAAACTTTACTCATTAAGAAATAAATAAAAAATAATATAAAACTTGCCTAAGAAAATTAGTTCTTTCTCTAAAGTTTAATGGTACAGTAGTTAGCAAATGTAGAAATGCTACTAAAGTACAGAAGCGATCATCAAAGCCGGCAGAATGACTTTAATCTAAACTGATTGAACATTAAATTCTTGACGAAGGAAAAATAATTCATTATCTCTCGTGGCGAGTAATGAGATGTTGGGATTCAATTAAGCTTAACATGCAATATGCTGCATTCTTTATCTTCTCGAACGAGTTTTAATGTGGGTTTATTGCAATCTAATTAGCTTCGAAGCAAATATTTCACCACTGCCGCCACGATTCCCATCATTTACAGTGATGCGTCCCGTTACCGGTTCTGTACGTTGCTGCTGTTGGGTTCTACGATACTTACTGATAATTCTAGTGCCCTCGGCTCAACATTCTCGCTGTGACCGTGCTGGAAGGTAATTACAGCCAGCCATATTCCTGTGAACGGGAGTGAAAAGATGATTAGAAAATAATCAAATCGGGTTAAATGCACTTATGGGGCTGTCACATTAGGGCAGGAAGAAGATTACCCTGGCGGGAGAAAAGTATTTTTTAGCAGAAAAGTTTTGAAACCACACTGTATCTCTAAGCTTCCCCAGGGAAACTGGTGTGAGTGCTTGGAAGCAATTTTCAATGGCCTCCTTCCCAATCATCTGCTCGTGAGTTTAGAGCCGGATCGAGGGCGTGAGAACTGTCGATAAGCGTCAATGTAGGGCCACCCTCTTCCCGTGTTCGTGTTGATTGGATTTGGCGCATATCCCAAGCAGAGAAGCTTTCTGTTTTGTTTTTATTTTGGCGCCGCGATACAGGAAAAGCTCCCTTCCGTTCCGGGACGTGCCGGTAAGTAAAAACGAATGTAAGTCACACCCTCCCGGTGATAAGCCCTGAGGGTAAACCGTTGAAGGTGGGTCTTCGGGAAAGATTTTGTCCCCTCCCCAAGCACTATAGCACACGGGAGTGGTGACAGGCGGAAACTCGCCCAGAATATGAAAGGGGCACAGTGCATACATTTTCTCCTCCCCAGTTTAGCAGATGACTGCATGGAATGCCGGATCATAATCACATTAATCGCAGCGGGTATCGGCACCCGGATCGGTTCCCGGTGCCACGCGCACACACGGCTGCACCCGAGATCGGTGTCAAATTGATGGCAAATTAGGTGAAGGGTTTGCGGTCCACGAATCGATCCAGCGACGACGACGACGCCAAAGACGTTGATGATGAGTCGATGCTTTTAATTCTCCCATTTCCCGGCACGAAATTGGAGAAAAGGTTGCATGGGTCGTGCGCACCATCTCTGTCCGATCAAATTCACACCACAAAACAAAAAAAGAAATCGAAAAGATCTCAAAAGACTCGAGCGGTAAGCGACGAACCTGCGTCACATGCGGGCTGTCAGTTCGCGGAGGCAATCGGTTAGTCAGTCAGTCGGTTAATGAGCTATCGACGTGTGGCCACGCGATAAACGGTTCCGGCTCTCCGGCTAGCCGACGTTTCTTGTTCGTCAATCAACTGTGGATTGAATGTTTGATTCGATCCATTTAGCACAAGACTGGACCGAACCGATGAAGCAGAAATTGATTAGCGTTTAATATTGAGTTTGAGCTGTGCGGAGCTTGTGGAAGCAAGGTTGATAATGGAACAGTTAGCACACGAGTTAATTAAATATCGGACTGATCAAATGCAGTTATTGTAATCTTGACTTTGATTGAATAACCGCGGACACTCTGGTAAGATAAAAATAGTCCATCTCCCAGCGGTGACGCAATAAACTCCATTAACTCGTGACGCTCGCATTAGCTTCGGTATGCATAACTTAAAGTAGTAGTTTAACATATTTGCAAATTTTTACAGCCTTCGATCGACAGAAACGATAAGGCGAAAACGGTCCGTGGGAGCCAATGGTGGGGGTTCATGGTTTGTGCTTAAATAAAACACCGTTCTAAGTGGATCACCATTCTTCGGCTCCGTGATGGTTAGGTCGAAGAATTTGTGAAAATTATCCCCAACATACCGCACACATTACCATATTAGCATTATTCATCCAGCTAATATGTTTTCCAAAACACTTTGTAAAATAGCGGAACACTGTTATTCTGTCGTTTCCTCGTTATAATCCAGCTGGAAAACAAAAAAAGAAATGCATTCCACCGTACCAAGAAACCCGTCCGAAGGAACGCTAGGAGTATTCGGTAGTGTAATAAATTAGCAAATAAACGTGTCCATTTTGTAACCCTAAAACGGTCAGGACTCCACACTGGAGAAGCGAGAGATGATCGTAAAATCCGCACCGAATAATAATTTCCAAAAATCGCCACCATCTCTCCTTCCCCCCTGGGGCGGGCTGGGGTGCTACTCGTGGCGCATTATCGGCGCCGACCGGTGGTGAGCACGCAGCCATGGAACTCGTCGTTCAGAATTTGTTGAGAACATAATTTGGATGAGAAATAATATCGTCATGGGCTCTCCACCAAGCCCCATCTTCAACATCATGGAAGCCTTGGCGTGTCATCGGTTCGAAGCGTCGGGTGCGGGGAAGAATCAGGCGACCAGACGCAGAATGGCCAATTAAGAACGCTTTACAGCAACGGTGCGCGGGACGAGAACGGGTCGGCCGATTAAGTCATTAATGGATGCCCCCAAACACAGCCACACCAACTTGATGTGTGGGGAAAGAAAGAGTGTTTGGCAGAGCGAGAAACAACTTCACGGGGGGGTCCGGGTTTTTTTCTTGTGTGTGCCGGTGAAAGCATGAGTTATGGAACTGACGATATCCAACACTGATTGGGCGCCGGGTCTCGGTCTTTTTCGGGTAGGAACCATTGGGGAGTCGCTCCCCGGCCGACCGGCGATACAACCGCTGGTCGATGGCCAACCGGATGCTATAAATATTGCTGGTTTGTTCTTGCTCCCCGACCTCGGCCGGTGCCAAAATGGTGAGCGAGGAATCTTAACGAAAGGAATAAAATTTTAGCCTAAACTAATGACTCCATTCCTCTCTGATTTCAGGGGAAAACCGCCTAGGAAGAAAACGGTACATTCGGTGGGATCGGTTCCGACGATGCCAAAACATAGTCTAAACTTTGGAGATTGATACTGGGGCTTCTGGACGTAGTGCACGACTAAAAAAGACTGCCAAGAGATTGTCTACGGTAAATAGAGCCACAATCGTACCACTTCCCGGGCCTTCAGCATCCACCCGGTCTAGTTCTAACAAGCCGAACCACATTGGGTCAGTAGTGTGACGGATCCAGGGAGAAGACCAGAATGTGCCGAGTCACTTGGTCAAGGCCAGTGTTACTTGTCGGGCCGCTCTGGTCTTGGTATGCTGGCTTCAATTAAATGATAAAGAGACTTAAAATACAGTTACTGCGATAGGAAAGGCATGTGCTAGCCTCCCATCGTCCCTCCACTACCACTAACAGGCAATTAACTTCGTGACGATGCCTAACGGGAAACGCGGGACTGGTGGACTTATCGCAAGCCGATGCCTTTAAACACATTACCAGATCCCTATCGTCTCGACATTGTTATAGTTCCCAGCGTTTGATGTACATTCCTTGAGGGTAACCTTTTCCAAAGAACTTGGATGATGATTGGTTACGGCATGGAACGAAGTGGAGCAGTTCGTAGTTAGTTTACCTGGGGAGGCACTTCTAGATCCAATTACTGAGTCGAGTGACTTAAGGGCCGACTAAATGGTTGTACCCACAAACAATCATCCGGATGGACTAGATGATCTTTACGCTGGCGACCTAAACGGACCTACCCAAAGCTACCTTGGGCAGTTTGATGGATGGATAGGCAATGATTTTCTCATTCGCTTCGTCCAAGATCAATATGTTTATTCCATAGAGGGATTTCCAATAAATCACCACCACAATAAACAGCTTCCGGTGGGCCAATGCTTGGAATGGAATATATGATTTGATTTGTCCTACAAATCGAGTAACGGAAACTAATCAGTGGCCAGTCTCTGGAGCGTCTGGAGCGGCAGTGCCTCCACGACGGAAGCTTGTTCCGTGCGCAGGTTGCGCAGAATAAAATGTAGAGCATCGGCTGCAGGCCTCGTGTGAATCTTTACGAGCTTGTTGCGTGCCGCGCGGTACCTTCCTTCGAACGGTATATCCGGAAGGGGGAATCCAATAAATTAGCGTTAAAACAGTCGTTCTTAATTGTTTGCTGGAGCAGCGCTTGCCGGCTCAGGGCGTCCCGGACCATGCGCTCGCAATCTCCAACCCCGGGGAAGCCGAACATACACAAACGTTATAACGGAAAATACGTAAGAGCCAGTGCGGTGCAAGAATATTAATAGGCCACTTTGCACCTTCTCCTCTAAGGTTGGAGTCGGAGAATGGAGTAGTTCCCTGTCTTGGTTCCCTGGTATGGGGAAATGGAGGTGTTCTCAAACTAACACAAAAAAAAAGTTAGCAACATCCAACCGCTGATGCCGATAGAAAAATTGCGTTTCAAACAAACATCGAGCATCGTATACCCAGCTCGCTTGTGAAAAACTTGTTAGACCAGGGTCCCGATCCCATCGGTTCTGATATGTGGCCTGGCACTTCTGGTAGGAAGTGGGTAAAAACTGGGAAACAGGTTGGCCAAACTAGGCCCAACGGGGGAATGCGTTGCAACGGCGGGTGCATTGAAGATCAGACTTGACTGTTGACTTTTCCCTCCCTCCCCATATGATAATCTATTAAACAAGAAGGGACTTCGTGCAGGTGATACTTACGGATGATTAAATTGACGTTGCTTCCGAGCCCCATTTTTCAACCGTACTCATTGACGTGTCGAGGCGCAGATGTTCACTGTTTGCGTACCGATCGATGTTTGTTTTGTCGATCCCGATGTCGGAGGTGCCTTGCTGCGGTATGATTCAAACACTTCACTTATCTAGTGTCGTTGATACTTGTAATATATTTTTTCTCTGCCGTTACTAAACGTTTCTCTTCGTTACAGGACTTTCTCTTGGTGAAAAAAAAAAAGACAACAACCATCAACTAAAGTTATTTCAACCCGTAACTGCCCTTTCCGCGGGGATAGACTGCGCTTTCCCCGTGCACTTTTGCGATCAACAGAAAACGGCAGCGATTGATCGACCTTCGAGCGCGCTCGGCGCCGCTCGGAAACGTCACGGAACTAATTGCTATAATGCTGTAGTACGGCACTTGATTGCGGTTATGGACTCATGTGGACAGAAGCAGTACGCCGCTCAGGTCTGGTAGACACACATTTACCAACCAAACTACAAAATAGATCACCTCCCAATTTCACTGCACTTATCGAAATCACACTCGTTTGGTCAAACTAGGAATGGGGGGGGGGAAACAAGAAAATCACGTCAGAAAACCATCGCTCATCGTTGCTGCGGCTGGACGAAATTGAAAAATAATCACCCGTAATCGATCGGACGGGATCACGCATCGATCACGACTGATCGATTCCGAGGTGATTCTTATCAATTTCACGACCTCCTAAACTTCACTGGTTGTTTGTTTTCCATAAATCCTTTCCGTTATCTCCGTTCGGCGGGGGAAGAGCACTTTCGGGAGCAGGACGGGAACGGGCCGAGTCCCACAAACCCTTAACACAAGCTTTTTCCACCCGACACACTTCACACGAAATCTTGTGGCGCAAATGCACCCGCGCACACACGTCTTTATGGGGCGGAAAAATCGGGTCCGTTAGGGAGATGGTGTTCGTTACGTTTTCAACGACGAGTAGATGCTGGGGTTGTTCCTCCAAAAGGCGCACTTTTCCAACGCCAATGCTGCTGCTGCTGCTACTCTCCGGTGCTGTCGACGGCGGGACGGCTTACTGGCGTATGATGGTCTGGCCAGCCGTAAAACTATGTTAAACCATTTTGTTCCACTACCGCCGCAGCGGCGCACACGGCTTGTGGCTCTTTCTGCGCGAGCATCGCGAGCTTTCCGCACCCGTTTGCCTCCTCCATTCGGCCGCTTGCTGCCCTTTGCTGTTGCACACAATCTTTCCCTACGGCCTACGCGGGCTCTCTTCTCTCTTTCAGCTCGTCTTAAAGACGCACGCATCGCGGTGCTTTCTTTCCATTTCTCCGCCGTTCGCGATGGAGGTTTACTTTCCAGTCTGTGTTTTGCTCTCTTTCTACGCGCGCGTTTTTGCTTTGCTTCGTTCCGATAAACATTTCTTTTCTTGTCTCTCCTATTTTTTTTTTCCTTTCCTCAACACCTCTCCAACTGTTGGGTGGTTTTTATTTTCTTCCTCATTTTGCTTTCTTCTCAGCATACGTCTTTCTTTACGAAGTACCCGCCAAAAAGTTTGCGTCTTGTTTGGTGGCCTGGGGGTGCACGAAGATCGTATGCACTTGCTGCCTGGGTTATAATTGATCTCTAGTACGTGTTTTACGGCTGGTGTTTTCGTTTTCATTCGAAATGGATCCCGTGGTCATGACCGGGGACAGTTATAAATAATCGCTCTTGAAGCAGAGAAATACTGCTTAACCTGCAGTTGCGGTCAGGCAAAACAACATATCGAATTTATGGAACCACAGGAACATTAATAGAATTTGTCATCCTTGCTCATTTTGTCATTGAACAGAGCGAAAAATTTAGTCAAAGTTATAACCTATAAGTGATCTATATGATATTTATTTTCTTCAACTTAATAATAACACCCTTTTGATAGAACACCTCTTTTGATACCCTTTTGATAAAACAATAAACTAAACAGGCATTAGACACTGAGTTATCAAGTTACACGCTATCACCAAAGATTCTTAAAGTATTTAAACAGTGAAGATGGTAATAAGAGTGAGACTTTTATATAAAATCACTTCCCGAGATAATCATTACACTCAAAATAAGAAATACACAGCTAATATCTAAAAACTAGAACAAATTTTTGTAAATCATGTTTTATACCATTAAACTATCTTCTATAATATTCAGACACGGGGAAAAAATCGCCCAGCAAAAGTGAGTTGTAAGCGAATGCAGATCATTGGTGGTTTGTTGTGAAAATATCTCTATTACTTCTTTATTCCCTTTTTGCTCCATTCGCCCGACCATTGCAGGATACGGTGAACGTTATCCACGTGAAGAACGCAACGATAGAGAAGCTGCCGACGAGTGAGGAAGGCACCCGAAGTGGTTTTATGGCCCATTGGCTTATTTTCACCGCCAGTGCTGCGCCCCGATATCGGAGGCTGGCAAAGTCAGCGGGTTGCCGGACGGGCGTGCTGCTGCCTCCCAGTTGGGCACGCGTCTTGGATCGGGTTGGCCGGTCGAACGAACGACTGCCCGGTTTTTTGAACTTGACGCTACTTGACGACAGGTTTCTCTTTCTCTCTCTCTACCGACGGCCGACGGGTGGCGGCCGACTCGGTGTCCCCTTTGCCGGTTGGATCTTGGGAATGCTGCACTTGCTTGGCCACCGGGCCACCCCGTTACCTTATCGTATGTCCCACCGCTTTGGGAAGTTCAAGTTTAACTGGTTCGTTTGTATACGTTTTTTTTTGTTTTGCTTCTCCTCGATGCCGATCGATGCCCTCGGGTTCGATTTGTTTTTCGACCATTCGTGTTCGGGATTTTCTTTCGCGTTTCAAATTTTCTTTTATTATTTTATTTTCACTTGTACTCTTGTTAAATTTTATTTACGCTTTATACTTTCCGCACGTCGATTTTCGAAGATCGTACTGAGTTGAGATATTTTGATGTTTATATTTTTTCCATCTTATTCTTAAATTTCCTTTCATGTGGACCCAACCAATAAAACGAGATAGGCTAGCATATATCGATATCCTAAAATTGCCCACTTAATGCCCGCCGGTGGGAAAATCGCGGCCCGGAACCATTGGGTGCGCGGATTTTATTATCACAATTTCCTGCCTCGAACAGGGCCAGGATGGTTACAAATCGTACTCGCAGTCTCGCTGGTTTCCCATTCACGGCGATCGATTAGGACAGCCAGCAGTGGAAAGTTCTTTCAATCGGGTTGATAGTAAACTTTTACTTTTTATTGACACGCATCGAGTGCGACTATCTGTGCCAGGAAGGGGGAGTGAGAGAGACTAGAAGAGTGTTTAGCTTGGAGATACGAACCGGGAAACCGTTGGAAAGTGTCAGACCGTTGGGTTAATGATCCATTTCTTAGGGGCTTGTGATGTAACAAAGCTCAGGAGAGAGACTTCTATTAAACAAACGAACGTGCGTCCCTTAAAATGAATAATATAGTTTTTTTTTCCAGATTATCTCTAGCTTTATTTATTGTTCAATACAGTTGCCTTCTCCTTTGCTAATATTTTATAGAAGCCACATAGCCTACTACCAATTTATCTGATAATGATATTCTGCTAAGCGATAATTTTTTCGTAGGTATTTTACCTTGTGGTGGTGCGCCTATTTTCCTTAGCGTCCGTTCAAATATTTATCGATCGTTAGGTTCGCGTGCCTTCCGTGCGTTTGATTCTTCTTTTTGCCTCAGCCTCTGCACCATTAGGCCGGCAAATGGACGGCACGGTTTTAATCGCGTACAATGTTAGTGAAGCCCGAAAGGGAGTGAAAGTGAAGAAATTACCCTGCCCTGAAGTTGCGCGCTAGAGCTGAGGGTGATTTTCGTGGTGTTCTTCTTAACCTCCACTCCGATCGATCATTTCACCCAAAATTATGCCCATCGTGGGGATGGGCGGCATGGGCGGAGACGAAGATGAAGGCCGTTACTTGCTTGCTCTGGCGCCTTCTGATACGGATTGACGTAGGCATCATTAAGTTTGCCCCTATACGATTCCATCGATTTGAGGGTTCTCAACTTTTTTTCTATTTAAAAAATTGCTGCTGCTTATATTTATTTTATTTGCATTATGAATCTTCCAATATTTTTGATTTATTTTTTTTTTTTTAGTTAAAGTAAAACCCCTCTTTTGGGACACCATCGCCCAGAGCGGAACTGTATTCTACTGGGGAAACTACAGCCGTTGGATACACCTGGTCTTCTCGTGATCGATAGCTCGCTGTACTTCAGCGCAATTGATGATACTACTCCGCACCTAACCACATATACATTGCCCCAGCTATCGGGTGTAGAAATTATGCTTTCTCCACCACTCCACCAACTGATAAAAACCAGATTTTGCACGAAACACATCTCGCTCTCAGCGTGAAGAGGATGGTGCGAATGGCGCGAAAGTTTACGCCACATAGTTCGCGCTTACGGACGCGGGTGGACGCTCGGGAGACCAAGTTGCCGAACGAAGTGGGGATCGCCCCGATCGCCGATTCGCGTTTGCATGTCGACGAATTCATTGCGCGGAAGAAATCGCACCGAGAAATGCCACTGGCGATCGGTTGTGTTTGTGGCGTGCGCGAAGAAAGTGATCATCATTATACGTACGTGCGGACCCCTCGACAGCATCATCCTTTTTCGATTCCGTTTTTCGATCCACGCCGCCATTGCGCCAGTGACGATCTCGTTTCGATCTCGCTCACGGCGGTGTGATCGGAAAACGTATTGGAAGCAAAAATAGCATAAAGGGGGTTTGCAACAACAGCTCCTTTCGTTTCGCCGGGACGGAGATCCTCTTGCGAGATACTCAAATCACTTGCCACCGCGTTCGATTGACCCAATGACGCCGTGCGATGCAACTGAAGTGTTGTGGAAAAATCCACCAGTTGGGGGGGACCCGAAATGGATCACTGTGCGAGACGACGTGGGATCGATTGGTTATAGCATCTCCACACAGGTGATTATTGTGGTGCTTTGTTCGATGTTCCAAAGGTGATTTTATGTAACGCACATCACTGGCGATGCATTGCGATACATAAGTTGCATTTCTTCAATCGGGTTTCGATTGGCATTGCTTGCCATCTGTTTTTTTACTTGGTTTCCTTGCTCCATCGGGTTGATTTTGGGGGCGCGTTTTTCGGTTTGTTTTGCTTTGGTTATCAGTGGACCAAAAACAAAAAGAAGCAAGAAAATAGTATTTGCGAGCTTGGGAGTGCATTCGACCAAATTGCAGCCGATTGAAGATAATTTTACCGATGCAAATTCGTCTCGGTTTTCGAAGGTTACGAAATAGCTGTAGGGTGGGTGCACTCACCGCCAAACCTTTGCAACATGTGGTGCAGTGAGTTGATTTTGCAGAAACAAGCTGCCGATTGCGGTTTTCGTCCTGGTTTCATTTTTGATCCCGTTTCTATGAAGCTCAAAAAAAAAAAACAAACTTGTTATGCAAGTTTTTGATGATAATTGAACAACATTTATTTATCTGCGTAATCATTTATTTATTCATACACTGGAAAGCTGTTGTTCGCCACTTAGGGCTCACAAGAGAAATCAACTACTTGATGTAGTTCTTTTATTGTTTATGAATGGTAGTTTTCCCATTTTTCTTACTATTATGTGCGCGAACTTTTACGTATTACAAAAATTTTCATGAAATAAGTTTGATTTTATTTAGACCAATCATTTCCTAAAATAAGATAAACTGTAAAGTTCTGGGGTGCTAGTCAGTCTCAGCGTTATCGCGCAAACGCGAGCACTGCTCTCGACTCGTCCTAAAATTTCCTCGCGGCTTATTGTTCAGTGAATTCAGTTTCGCGGTGGGTTGCCCGATTGCCCGAAGGAAACGTCCTTAAACTATGATTCTAGGCTTTGAGGAAGTTTCATAAAGAGTTCAAGTTCGAACCGAGCTGATCGACTTTGAAGGAAAATCAATTTATATCATAAGCTTTCTAAGGAAATCATGCAATGAGTTCAGTTCGAGATCAGTTGTAAAGTTTTTTCATTATTTGAAAATAACATGTTTTTTGTGGGAACGTACTAGTGTAATGAAGTGTCGGGATGGAAATACAGTCGGCTCTCGATAATTCAAACGTTCGATAATTCGAAACTCTCGATAATTCGAAGAATATCAGTAGTCCCTTGGAAAACTCTCACTATTTCGAATAAAAACAATACGATTTGGTACACTCGATAATTCGAAGAAAAATTCAAAGCTAGCAATTCGAAGTAAAATTCAAAGCAAAGCTCAACTCGCAACAAGTTCTGAACAAGTTGAAACGTAATAGAACGCGTCACATTGCGGGTGCCCTATAACACTCTGTTGAACAGGGACGAAGATTTTCGTTCGAATTAGACTACATGGTGTAGACGGGCAGACGGACATATTTGGGGCACACATGCTTTGTAGGAAGGTTCACAAGGAAAAGTGAAGAAAAAACAGTTAGCGAAAACGGTGGGTAAAGGCACAACGTAAATCAATACACGCATACTTATTTCTAGTTCATAACTCAGCAACCGTAGCTGCTTATTTCCTACCACTCTTGATAATTCGAACTCTCGATAAATCGAACTTTTTTCTGGGTCCCTCCAACTTCGAATTATCGAGAGTCGACTGTAGTAGGTTTATTGTTTTCGCCTTTTATACTAGTATTGGTACTATTTACTAATGAACGTGTCCAAGACAAAAGATCCCGCTCCAGAATCCGTATGTTATCCGTAGAATCCACATGTTGAATCGTGGCTACTCAATGTTCGTCTTATCTTTCTTGCATCATGCGTGTAACGCTATCGTTCCACACACGACCTAAGCATCTCTTTTCCGGTGGTCCGTGTTCCTTTGGGATTGTACATTTATTTTGGCCCATGATCGATCTCGAGTACCGAAAGTTGTACATTTTTTGCGGATTTCTCTTGTGCCGCAAGCTACATGCGGCTTGAGCACTTCGTTGATGCAACGACAGTGATAATTTGCCGTTTATTTCCTTCTTCGTGATCGTTCGCTTCTTACTAGTCGAACAACCGTTTTTTCCGTGCTTCAGATTTCCATATTGTTATTCGACTGGTTTTTAATACGTTTTCATGTGCAGTTTGTACTTTTTTACGATCGAAACGGCTACCGTCCGTTTGTTGCATAAAGCTTATCGGTTGATGAAATGGGATATCGTACACACAGTGTTATTCATATTATTTTGCCGTTAAAATGTGTGTGCAACGAATTGTAAATGCATGTTTTACAAAAGATTATAATTATTCTAGTGGCTTTAATACCGTTGCCAAGGAGGTTCAAAATGTTGAATATTGTTTTATTGAACCGATTGGTTAGTACTGCACCGAATTATTTGTTTTGTTGTAATTTTGGTTGTGTTAGAAATTTGTTTGGTCGTCACGTAACAAGCGTTTTCTATTCTGTAATTCCTACCTGAAACACTTCGCAGCTGACTCAAGGCAGTAAATGTGCTCCCTTCCGTTAAGTAAGTGTGATCGCATCCACTACATTGTCTTTTTTCCTCCAGGTGAAAGCCACCGATTTTCCAGTCCAATCGAAAGTCCTGCCTACAGAAAAAGGGAAACACCGACGGGACCGGCATGTGCGTGATGGCGTTCGGTGTGCGTTAGACATGCGTGATCGGTGGTGCAAATACAGGCAGGTGCACATCCCGGCGTATATCAACGTAACTGAATGGTTGTCTGTTTCGGCGCGGCGGCGACCACTGTCGTGGACATTGCCGGTTTTGGGGGCTTACGAAAAGCAGACACACCCCGGAGAAGGGGGGTTGGGAACGAATAAATCAAACCGTACGCTTGCTCATCGGAATGCAAAGTTGCTCCTCCTAAAAACCGCCGGCGCGAAGATTCACTTTCTTCTAGCTGTGTCCCTTTGGGCGGTGTTGTGCGAGGAAGAAGAAAAAGGGAAGTTTATGACGAAATTGAACCTGTACGGGTGCGAGTTACACACATTTAGCAGATGGTTTAAATCCGGTCCGCGGCGTTACTCATCCGACAACGTGCTGGGAACGCAATCAGAGCTAGTACGACAAAACAATTGCCCTGTCGATTGACTCCTTCTCGCCCGGGCCACTATCGGTCGGTCCATCTAGCGGGCGGCGTAGTGTCACCATAATTTTTGTTAGCCTCCCCTCGTTTCACTTTCATTTGCGTACGCATGGCGCGTAACGCTCACGTGCTCGATTTGCGTTACGCGACAACGTGCGCAACGAGCCTTGACGGCCATGGCCAAAGTGAGCGACATTTTCGTTCCCTCCCCTGCCCTGCATCCCCGAGTCGTGCGATTGCGGTGTTGTTCCGGCATCCCCCCCCGGTTCGGTGTGTTGCAATCGCGTGAAAAGGGAAAACTTGGAACCCATCGCACCGGAACCAGAAAACAAAAAAAAACACAACAAACATTCCCGGCGCCAAACGCTCCCCGGGAGGAGAAAATCGCTGTCGATTTCATTCGACATTTCTAGCGACAAATTGACGACAACGACGACCCAGCGGTGGTGAACAATCGCGTCTTTATTGGTTTGGAACGTGCACACGGTAGCCACGGTCTCTATCGATTCCGGCGTTATCGGCGGGTCCGTAGACCCTTTGGCTTGGGTTTGTTTTTTTTTTGTTTAACTTCCCTTCCCAACCGGTTTCGTCGGGATTTATGGTGGACCATATATCGCACGATTGGAATACAAACCGCCGGTGGGTAGCAATGATTGGTCGCACAGTTCGCTGGCCATCTTGATTAGAAAGGGCATTAGTAGAGGGCGCCACTAATTGAGGCATTTTCTGCGTGAATGTGTTTTTAAAATAATCAATATCACCTTTTGTAGAAACTCATAATTAATTGGACTTTTTAAAGGTTGTAAATTCATGTCATGGAGAAAAAGTGATATGGAAAAATTCAAATCATGCCAAATGAAAAAAAAAATCATTAAAAATTTTTTCCCAAACTTAAGTATTTTTTAGAATAATATTATTTCCAAACCATGTATTAACATGCTTTCAATGAATTATTTTGTTTTCATTAAAGTTATTGTTAATTATATTTTTATTTAAGAATGTTTTCTCCATTAAAGTTGATTAGGCATTGAAAAATTCTGAAAAGTGTTAAGAATATTGTTGTAGAAAATTAAATTAAAAAAAATGATATTCGACAAGGAAGAAAAGTTCCAAAATCAAATTTAACCCCTACACAGTTTCGCCCACATTGGCCAGTTTTTTTGCCGCACGTTTTGTTTCTACTTTCGTCGCGCGGCATTTATTTCGATTCCATTTAGTTCGAAAACACGTTCTTACGTGTTAATAAATTTTTATTCCTATATTTGACACTTATCGATACAATTGAACCAATTTTTTGCTAATTATTGCCAAATCATTTGCTGATCACAATCACAAATAATAAATATGGTAGAACAAACTACTTGCACAGTTCAAACTGCAAACTGACCATTATTTAATCAATAAAATCCTAAATCTTTTAAGGAAATACCATGTTTTCTTTGGTTTTAGATCAAAAGCAATACAAAAGAAACAGTACGACGATTTTTTGCGCCTTTTTCTCGAATTAAGTTTGTTGTAAAAAACAGTGCTGATCAAAAATTCGTTTGCTAGCAGCATGTTTATTTTCAAAATCTTCATTCCGTGCAGAATGTTAGCGGCATCTCAACGAATCATGTGTATGCAAAAACTTTCACTGAATTCGTAAAAAGAGTAAGGCACACATAACAACAAACCTCCATCGAGAACTGACCACTCGTCGGATATCTTTTCTCGATCGCCAGCCCAATCAGGGCCTCACGCAAGCTGCGATGATTTAGACGATTTTCCGACGATTACCGTTCCAGTCGGAAAAATCGCACCAGCATCCATAGGCCGCTGTCCTTCAGCACATTCGTCATACGCACACCGCATCCGTACGTGAGCAATGCTTGAGTGAAATTAACCGGAGACCCAAACGGAGACGAAATTCTTCAATCGCCAAAGAATGGTGGGGAAATTCAAACCGTGGTGAGCCACGGGCGGAAATGTTGCGTGCAGCGTGAAGAAAAGTGTGCGCACCGTCGAGCGTGTCCGGCGGGCTGATCCATCGCCAGGGCGGATCTCCGATCTGGCGTACTTGCAAACGAGACGTGGTGATCGAGCGGGTGTGCTGGCTGGAGATATGTAAGCTAATTAAAGAGCACACCTCGGTACACGAGCTGGACGGATTTTCTTTGTGTGAAAATCGAAAATGTTGACCAGCATCTCAGCACCACCCTGGCCACGAGCCCGGTGCTATGGTGCACCGTTTTTCTTTCACCGGTCCGCGCGTTCCGTCCACCACCGTGTCGTAGGAGCATCGTGGACCACTTTCGTATCTCATTTGCGTCCCTCTCCACACAATTTCTATACCTTTCAACCGATGCACATTGGCTACTGGGAGTGGGGGAGGCGGGGGGAAGATGCTTCTTCTCGAAAGCAAAACTTTTCTAAATTTCTAACAAAAAACACTGAGAAATGGTATCGTAACGATCGAGCGAAGGGACTGGCGCGATATATTTTCTATAAAAATTTAAACACCCAATCGACGGTTGGTGGAAGGAAAGCGGTTGCTAAAAAAGAGCGGGCACTTCTTGCGGCGTGGTGCATGTTTGTTTTCTAAACTATTCAGCCCAAGAGGCTGCTTCTCCCGTCCTTCGTTTGGTGCACTTCGTGTGGGCATGAAATGGAAAGCAACCAATTTGTTGTTCCAAAACACCAGCACCACCTGCTTGACGGGCATCGTTATCGGGTGGAGGGTTGGTTCGCTGCCGATGGCGCGGATGGCCTTTTAAAACCATTAGCCAATCCAACCCGTGGAGGATGGTGGATAATTGATTTTAAATTCGGTTGAAATATACCCCAATAGAAAAAAAAACATGTTTGTTTGAAGTTAGCTTCAATACATTATTTCACTTAATTGAAAAAAAAATATAACGAACGAGGATATTTTCCCTTTGAAACGAGATACCAGTTTGGGATATAGATTCGATGCGATAGGGATGTCTTGTGAAGCTTAGGTTTGTTATGTTCGTGTATGTTTCTATTTTTATTTTCGATAATTGCATATTACAATCAGCCAAACGGTAGCGTAAATGAAGATAAATGATCAATGAGTGGGCTAAAAGAAAGAAACGATCGTACATACTATCCCGTATGGTACGTTCATTTTCTTTTTGCCTTCCCTTTGCAATACGATGAGTAGCAATGATAACAGGGTATGGTACTTGTAGCCAAGAGTGGAGCTAATAAAATCAACATCAATCATCACCTAAACACTAAGTTGAAAATCTTTCTTTCTGTTAAAACGTGTTCATCTCGATCGATGTAAATGATTGATTATTTTTAATTTCACCGTCTATGAGTGTAGTAAATTTGAATTTATTTTGACACTCCGATCTACTTTACATTCAACACCCGAAAACGATAGCTTAAAATAAAAAAAAAGTAACATAAATCGGTGTTTGCATTCCTCCTTTATAATTCCAACTTTGGTGGAAACAAACGGCAAGCGCACCTGAGACAATTTTATGAAGCATGAAATTGTTTACTCCTCATCGGAATTCAATGTGCATCAACACTTTTTCTTTCACCCCTGTGCTGTTTACCTGGGTGTTGTGCTAGCTGTTTTGGTGTGTTGAATTATGAGGCAACTTCGGTATTTGTTGAGCACCAAAGACAGATGCCAACGGGAGCCCGCGGTTGAACAGAAACATCGATTGAAAATTCGTTCAACCACCACACATATTGGTACGAGTTGTTTTCGGTGTACGAATCCCTATGTTTCTTATGTTTTATGCTCCAATTTTCTACCGATAATTTCACCAGGTATGCGTCCAACAATTTGAACTTTTGCTTTTAATTAACGACGTTTTTAATTTTGTTTCAAAAAAGTATTCAGTGTACGTATAAACTATCAAATCGAAGAGAAATTTAATAATTGTACGTAGATAATAGTAACGCAACATGATCTACATGGATTATATGTATATAATAGCAAAAATTCACCTAATGTTTCGGGAAACAAGTTGTTGCGACAATTTACTACTATTACACCCCCCCAAGTATCAGTTCATACTGTTTTCCAAAGATTCACATGTTTCCTCCATTCGTAATCGTTTGGTTCCGGGTTCACTTATGAGACACATTACCAAAAATTAATTACACACCCCGTTAGACCACAAGAAATAAGCCGCAGGGGAGGGGAGAGTACACTAGGTTATTAACCCTCTCTGCAGTCATTAACGGCCTCCGTACCGTCCACCGCTTCTGGAAAACAATTCAAACGAAACATAAACCGCTCGACTGACCGACCACCCAACCAATGGAAAAGGTGTTGTTGCACCGAAAATAGCATCACAACCATCAAAATATATGCTTTCGCTTTCATTCGGCTTGCTATTTGCGTACGAGTTTATTCGCGCAACGTCGTCCACTCGGGAGTCGTCCCGCCGCCAACATTGCGGAAATGGTTGCGGTTTCATTGTATTCAAATTTAGTTCACGTGCCTTCATCCCTTACCGGTAACGGTGTGCGTCGATATGTTGGTGGGGTGGCGAGGGAATTTGCCGGCCTTCCAGACGAATCCTATGGATACTGTTTAACCTATGAAAATCCTACCGTTAGACATTTTTAATCGATGGTTTTAATGATAATATTTGGATTCTTCAGTTTTGGTAAAAGTTTTGTATAAATAAGGAATTTTATCAATTGTGTATCCAAGTTCTTTGTCATTTGAATCCAAGATTTGTAAACATTTCCATGTACAGTAGAACATGGATCGTCCGGGGTGTTCTGGACCGGCTAGACCCCAGACAATCGAATTCCATTGATAATCGGGCCTTCATTCAAATATATGTCACATATACATGTATAGTGTAGAAGTTTATCGGTTATATCAACAACAAAAAAGTAACACTAGTATTCAACATTAGCAACATAAGTAAATAACTGAAAAACATGTGTTTAAAATGTTTGAATTTGTCAAACAAACTTATTTGGATTTAATGTTGTTGTAATAATTACCGCGTGGGTAATAAATCCGTTGCAAAATTCAACACGGTTGTGCAATCTCCGTTCACTGATCACTGATAATCCGCCCCATGGTCAATGATGCCCCGGATAACCGGCGTTCCACTGTATCATTTTTTTCTCCAACGAATCCAAAACTTTATCAAAACAAAATTTTTTAATGTACCAATTTGAAGAATAGTTTTCAAAATCCTCCATTTCTTTGTTAAGGTTTGTCTGGTCGAAAAATTCACTCCGCTAGCTCGGCGTAAAGGAAGAAATGATTGAAATTGAAAAAAAAATCAATTTAAATATTTTTCTAAAACATTATATTGTAAAGTTTTGGGAGTTATAATTACTAGAACTATTGATGCACAATGGGTGATTGACTTAAATCCCCCTACGGCTTAGTAGGGGCAAAAAAAGAAAATGAAAGAAAAAACATTTCTGATTACTGCGTGTAAACTGGGCGTAAGGATATGTCTAGGTTCAAAATGTGTATGTGGGTTCGGAACTTGAACCCTGTCTCCACGAACGGAACTGCACAGGAACAAAAGTAAAGTTTTAATTGCGATAAAAACTTTCCAAATTGTTTAATCTCAATTTACGTACAACATTGTAATATGACATAAATATTAAATAACCCTACTATTCCCTGCGTAAGTTGTATGTTTAGAAAATAATCATTCAAACGGCTGCTTTGAAATCTGGTGAATAAGACCAAGTTTGACAGTTTTATGGCAAGGAGGTTTGACACATGGACGGTAAGCTGTCACAGGTCATTCACCACATCAACAACATTAAATCCTCGTTCTTCTCTGAACTAAGGAACCTTCACTTTCAGCCCGTGTGCGTTAATATTTATTAAGTGGTTAATCTACCGATAGTTTCCGCGGTGCACAAGTTTGTTAGCGAAAGAATCGATTGCGTGAAACGGCGTAGCATCAAACGCCATCAACCTCAGCGCACTGGCAGCTTCGATCTGTCAGTATACAGCAGCGTAGTGGCGACGGCGGTAGCATCAGTGCAGCAGGCGACTGCGAAGTTCGAGGAACAGGAAATAACTCGTGCTCCATCATCACGGCCTCGGCATCAAAACATGGTAATGAGGATTTGCAACAAATCTCCGCCCTTCCGGCAGTTGAAGTTTGTGGAAAAAAAAACGCATGTTATCTCATCATCCTGAATGTGTTCTTTATTTTCATTCCCACGCGGCTTTGTCATCACAGTCGATAAGCGAGTTTCTGAAAGACCTACCCTGCCACAACGAGGAAAACTTCTCATTGTTCAATACCGAAAATGGCGTGAAAACCTCCTCGAAAAGACCCTCGGTCTACATACCGACGTTGGATATTCCTTCCGAGCAAGGTATGGCTTTGTTTTGGTTGATCTTGAACCTTGTACGTGTTTTCACATGGTTTTTCTCATTTCATTCTCGTTCTAGTGATAGTCACTGAGAAGAAAAATATTCTTCTGCGGTACCTACAGCATCAGTGGGACAAAAAGGTGAGTAAAGTTGTTTTCTATTCGACCCGATTATCAGCAGATTACTGACGAGGGGATTTCTGTTTCTCTATCTGCAGAATCCTTCAAAAAAGCGAGAACTTGAAAACGCCACCAACGACCTGCATCGCAAACGACCCCGCCTTGACACACGCGACAATAACAACACGTAGATATAGCAAGAATGAATTGCGGAAAGAATCGCATGTAATTTGGAGCCACGGGCCGAGTTGCATGCTCGTAGGAAATGCGCGGAAACTATAGCGATTCATAAATCAAACAGAACAACTTGCCGACGCTATTCAGGAATATTTCAAGAGTATAAGTCCGAAATGGATTATCAGGAGCCTCCAGCGACTGCGTCTGAACTAGAAGATAGCTGGATAACATCAGATTATCGTGCGTTTAAATATTTTGCCTACATCAAATACGTATAAATTTAAAACAGTCAACATCTCAGTCACTAGGAGTAGCTCGTCTCGCATCAGAGCATAAAAACCAAGCACAACGGCTATCCTATAGAAAACTTTTTCAACTCAACCATGTTGGAGCTAGCAAACGTATGATTTATCAGATTCCATATGAACTAGTCCCCAAATCCTTTTGTAAAAGCTTGCCTAGCGTAAATGAAAACAATTCATCCTCTGTTTTTTAGTTGTCTCTAAAGGGTATTTTCTTTAAATTGACATTCTATGTTTTGATTGTTTTCCAAAGAAAGTTGTTCCTGCTCAGTTTCCAGTGCATTTCTCTGAAGCCTCAATTTTTTATTTTTGGTTTCGTAGTGATGTGTTTCTTCGTTTAATTAAGTGAAATGGAAAGTATATTTAATATGGCCCATAATAGGGCAGTTTCGGGGCTAGGCTTTTTACAGATTACCTCCACGTCGGACTTTCCTACTGTTCGTGTCGCATAATCCGGTCTTGTTTTCTCATCAAAAACATCCCCGAAAATACGATTTGAAGTAGGATCAGGTGAAATAATCGTCTTCTCCGGTCGTTATAGAACAGTGAAAAATAATTTGGGGTCACATTGAATGCTGCACTAGGGAAAGTTCAGGAGTTTTCCCACCAGTCTCGTAATACTTCGATAAGGGTTGAGAATAGAATGAGCCGTGGATAGGCGGAACAAGGGTGGCGAGAGGATAGGAATCGTTTAAACACCCCTTCGATGTGGCTCTGTAAATTAGAATACAAAATACTATGGAATAGAGTTTCAAATGCCGAAAAGAAATAAGTCAGTACCAATCATAAATTAATAGTACTTGTTTATTCCTCTCAACACTGAACGAAAAAAGCCCTTGATTAACAACGCAATCTAATGCTCATATGTATTCTGAACGGTAGATCGTAAATTAATATTGTGCTTACGATTGATCAATATATCAGTTTAATTTGTTTTCAAGTTACATCAATAAATAATTTTATCAATTCTTTTTTAAAACGCCATAAAGAAATTATTTTTATTAATATTAAAGAGGAGAACATGTCAGTCAATAATTAAACATTATCAGTAACCTTATAGCAACCACAATAATGACTAAAAAAATTTCCTTTAACTACAGGATTGTTTTACTTTTGTTACACTTACATACACTACACACTCTACATACACTAAACATAACGCTCTACGGGAAACCAATCAATGTTCGTTTTGAATGTTGTTTTGTACACAATTACACGTAACCAAGTGGAAAATTTATTTCAAAGAATTTGATTATCTCAATTTAGTTAATTTAGGCGTGTCACGGAGGGTTGTAAAGCTTTTATCATTTTCTTTTGCAATTCATGTTCAAACATGTTTTTGGACGGATATACTGCATTCCGTCCCAAAGGATCATATACTTTCCCATTATGAAAAGTTTTATCCAGTTGCGATGATTACAAACTTGTGCGGTATCGCTGCATTCGACAAAGTTATCCTTTTAATTCTTCAAACACCAGCAAAGCATATTATTTAGTACATGTCATAGAGCTAGTCGCCGCAAGACCCACAGGCAACAGATGGGGGAGACAGACTTCATCCCCCCGGGGGTAGCTCATTTCCGGTCGGTCGTCGATGGTTCGGACAAATGAAAACCAGAACAACCGAGCATCGGTTTCTCGTGGCACATCAAACGGCAATGTGGCACACAATCTTCACCAACCGACTGCAAAAGTTGCACCGCGCACGCCGGTAACGCTCGTGGCAGCTTTGTGGGGACAGGGAGGTGTGGTCGAGGATAAAGTTTTCCCCGTTCATATGCATGCGCCCATATGTGTGTGCACGCCGATGCCGATGGGAACGTGCTGATAGGGAAATATGAACGAATGTCAAAGTTGCAGCGTGTGGGAGGACGTTGGCTATGGATGGGCCAAAGATGGAAGAGAGTGTATGCATGGTGGAAGTAAGTAGTTTCCCTACGCTTACATAATGCCCTTGGCAGTCAGCAGTGAAGAGGCTGGCAAAGTGTTCCTCAGTATCCATTGGTTCGGTATTGTTCCAGTGTTGAATCTACATTGCTCATTATATGGGACATTGTGACCCATTTTGGTTGACCCATTCTCGTCGGTGATCGACTTGTGTTTTTCGCGGGATCATGAACATTTCGTTCGATGTGTTCGGAAAACTTTCGTACGCACATTATCGAACAGCACACGATGGTACTGGCCCAAGCCCAGGGGTTAACGGACTCCCGTGTTCGCGGGGTAGAAAACAACGCCCACACCTTCCACAATGAGCAACGAAAGGGATAGGCACAAAAAAAAAGAGGAAAAACATGATCGGCTTTCGGCGACGTAACGAAAGATAAACATATGCTCACGTTTGTGCGCTCCATCCGGTTGGAGATTTTCATTTCAGCATCTCGTGCATCTCGCCCACCGGTGGACCGGCGGTCACGTTCACTCCCGTACGCTCTTTTGCCGTTCGTTTGCTCTCGCCGTTTCCCAACTGGTGGAACTCATTTTCCTCAACCAACCAGCTGGCGTTGGTGAGAAAAGTGCCGAGTGAAACGAGCAGTTGTGAGATTTGCGGGGAATAGATGGGTCACATCTATGAAGTGAGCCAGCTGGTACACACATCGATAAACCACCGGTGGCCGGTGAGCGAATACGTCCCTTGATACGCATTTTATTTCATCCCCCCTCTGCCGTCCCCGTTCATCCTTTCCACCTGATGTATCCGTTCCATGGTGGGTTTTTGGTGGTGTTTGTTTGCGGAACGACGACGAAGACGACGACGGCCTCTAACGAGCGACAAACAGGTGGTTAATAATAAATACCATCGTGCGCGGACGGCGGACGAGGACGCAATACGATTGATGAAGGGCGCTGAGTTTAGGGACAAACGTTGTCCAAAATGTGTAACCTATAAGGAGCGTATGATTAATCTGCGTGGGGTTTTATTTCGCGGAACATACCGAAGGACATAGTTGTATCCGAGGAATGAGTAATGCTTTTCAAAATTTACTTCTTTCTTACTTACTCACTACAGTTCTTAACCTGACGAACGAAGCTATGCGGAAATTAATGTCAATTCAACCAATAATGGTTGTCTATTTGAGAACTTCCTATCTCAGCAAAACATGAGATATGCAAAAACAAAGTAACGAAAGGAAAAGCACTTCCGCCGTGTGGTTTTCCATGTCCGCCATCGGTTGTGTGCCGGTGTGGTAGTGTAGTGTAATGGGACACCCACCAGGATACTTAACGGGGCCATTCAATGTGGTAGTAAAATCCACCATTTGCCACGCACATTCGAGTGCAACATACAAACAGCTGAAAGACGTAGCAAAAGGCAGCATATTTTTTCCGTGTGTGATTCGCACGTGAGATTTTTCCTCGGCAAGTGCGATAAGAACCATGGTGGCAGGAACGATGCTCATTGGAGCAGGACGAAATTGGATTGTACAGGATGTGATTTTTTCTACACACGTTCGTGCACATGCCAAGGTGGAAATGATAACGTAGACGTGCGTGAATTGCCAAAAGTGCCGGAAATTGAATTACGTTACCGAAACAAAGTGAAGGGGAAACGATTGTAATGTATCATACTGCGGGCAAAAGGAAAAAAAGCGGGTGCGATGTATTCGAGACGCCCGTTTTAAGTGCTTGATAAATTAATAGTATTTTATCACTGCGGTTTTGCTGGATGTTAGGAGGAAAAATGGATTTATGTGTCAAGCTTGATCGTTTTCTTCACATCTCGACGTTTGCTGCCGATTATATTTCTTTACATTTAACCCTTTATTTGTTTATTGTTTTTTGTTCAACAGGAACAGGGATGTGTGTTTTAGACAAACCGATCCCAGTGTCGCAACTGGCGTCCACGTGTCGCCTGCGGATTCCACCAACACATGTTACACGCGCTGGATTCGCCATTCGCGCTTGTCCTTGTCATCTACGCTTTGGGAGTAATCACATCTTATGGTGGGCAAAAGTAAGAATAGCAGTAATAACAGTACTAGCATAAACCGGGAAAGGATTCCCTTGTCCGAAACGATAGGAAGAGACACTCCCGAGCGAGTGTGGTACGGTTTGCTCTCGTTTTGAGAAAATGCTGTGGAAGGATTTTTGAGCAAGGATTTGCGTTTGTGTTTGAGATGAGTATCAATCTCACTACTAGCTCACTGGCAGCTCACCACCGGAGACACTCAGTAGCCCCCCACCCCGCCGTTTTGGTATCCATGGCCTACTCATCCGGCTGTATACGCTCTGGCCGTGCTTCTGCTCGCACAACTCCATACGTTCGAGGTTCGGGTTTTCTTCTGGGGCACGCATCGCAGTGTGCACGGACGGACGCACGGACGGATCAGCATAGGCAAGGAATGTACACTGGCCAGACAAACCAGCCAACCAGTCAGCCAGCCAGCAGGCGTTCAGTAGATCGTGAGTGTTTAAACGCGCCGGACGTTCGTGTGTCGCAACCAATCGTGTCGCGTGTTCGCCAAACTTTGCTTCGCCAAACTAAATCGCCCTTCCGAAGCGCGTCGAGCTCTCGTCTGCTGCCCCGTCCCCCTGCTGGTCAGTCCCGCAAGCGGTTACTGCTGACACACAGCTGACTACGGCGCTGGTGGGTGTGCTAGTGCACCGGGAAGGAAGGAAGAAAGGTGCCAGCTGAAGTAAATACTGCACCGTTTGGTGTTGGAGTGGTTTTTCGTATGTCAGTTATTAGGAGCCCGGACGACTCCGCGGTCCACTGTCGATACGGGTTTTTGGTTAACAACAAGTGCCTCGGGGACGTTTTGGGGAGGGGTGATCTAGTACTGCGTGGGACTGATTAGCCTTGATAGTGGTCTGGTGACGAATACTCTTAGCCGATGGTGTGTCTGATTGTGTTCCGCGCAAAGTGTGCTCCAATCGCAAGCTTTGTACCATTCGAAGATCAAAGGACTATTCCACCGAAAATGAAATTCTCCCACCGTTTCACAGCCATCGTGAGTCGGAATCCTTGTGGTGAATAAATCTGCATACCTTACGAGGGAGAATGTTTCCCCACCGCCCCCGGAACGATTGGTTTAGAACACCCGCTACATTGTGGGTTTTATCAAAGTATGCTGTGTGCATAGCTGTCGGGGAGTTGAATCCCATCGAGTCGCTTCTTGGAACGCCGTGTTCGCGGGTTCATTATTGGAAAATTCGCATTGGGTCTTACGCCAGGCACCTCTTCTTCCGATGCGTCCACGTTCGCCTTCGCCTTCCTCGTCGGAGACGCCCGCACCGACCATGGAAACCATGTGGCCGGATGACGATGTGGGAAGCAGAGCAACAGCACAGATGCAATCCTCCGTGCGGTGCGAGTAAAGGGTGGCCTCGGCCTCGGTGACGGTAATGTGTAACGTTTTGGGAAAACACTCACACTCCGGGCAAACTGGGCACTGGGAAAACGGGTTACGGCGAGTCTCCGTTTATCAGTTCATTCAAAAACTTGTGACGTTGGTGACGTTTTATCCTTTCTTTTACTGAACATGGTGATATTTTTGTGTACAGAAACATGCCACCCTTGCGTCTTTTTTGGTTTTGGACAGGGTAAATTGTACTTTACAAATTGCTATCGTACGTCCACTTATCCGTGGGAAGTGATAAAAGTGTTATCATCATCGACATTGATCATTCACCAAAACTAAGGATCTGCGGAAAACCGTCGCTGAAACATCACCGTCGAGTGTGACATTTTTCCGTCCGTCCGCCGCTTTTCCGCCAATTTCCCAAGTTTTCTGCCTGCTTCCCAACAAACAAAAAAGTGTGCGTGCTTATTTGCCCGTGCGACTCGCGTGTAGTTGTGCCGCTGAATGAGATGAGAATGGCCACATAGAAGACGCGTTTCTATAAATATAATTCGGCGGCCTTTCAGGCGTGGTTGCTCAGTCCCGATCTTTCCCAACGCGCTAAAAAACCCAACCACCCGGCGCTGCTGCCGCCCCGGTTTTACATCCCGGTGGACTTATTTTCATTCTGATTTGTTTTTTTCTGCTCTTTTCTTGTTTTAGTGTTGAGTGTTTTCCCCTTATTTCTCGGCATTCAGTTGCATGTTTGCGATTCAGAGGTACAATTGGTACACGGTAACTAAATTAATGAAGAAGCATCGAGTAGAATTGTGGTGGATCAGAGTTTTGGGGGAACTAAGAGCCTTGGTAGTTTTATAGCTGTGTAAACGACCATGTGTGGTTGTTTGATACACGCAAGAGTGGAGAAAACAAGGTTCCATTTCAGAATGCTGGATTCTTTAAGTTTTATAATCTTATTTATTGACTCATTCAATGATGTGATGAAAGGAGTATTTGAGTAAAATTGACGATCAATGTGGGATGTTCAAGGAAGAAGAGAGAAAACCGACAAATAAATTACTACACGCAAACCCTAACACTATCAAACCACCGGCTGCCAACGGTGCGACTTCTAGCGAGTATATTCGAGGCCTGTTAAACCCCGGAATTCTGCATGCTTGATCCTCTTTCTACCTCTCGTGCAAACTTTGATCGAATAGCGACGACGACGACGACGTTAACGACGGCGATTGCAATCGAAAGTGAAAATATTTGTTTTTCCCTCCCAGCTCTCCATCTTTCCACTCGGTCGTTACCTTTCCACCAGACTCGTGGTGTCGTGTTGTTTTGTTTTTCGGATGTGGGAAATCCCCGGGAAAAAATATTTTCGCGATCTAACTCATCCGATCCGGGGGTGGGTTTCAGGGGTATACACGTTTCGTTCGCATCGCGTTTCGCGTGCTCGTTCCGTATGTTTTTCAGACCGGATTTTTCTTTTTGTTTTCCTTTCACAATTTTAACGCGCTCCCTCTCGGTTTCAGTTCTCGCTCAGTTCGGTTTATTAGTCTCGAAAGTAATCACACCGGGGAAACGTGAACCGAAATCGGGGATTGGTCATGTTACGGTAAAGTTTTACTACCATCGCGCTGGGCCTCACTCAATTAGAGTCGACGCAAAATGGTGATATTGCCGTGATTGGTAGGACTGTTAAAGTGGGTACATTGCGTTCATTGTTTTACTGTTCCTTACACATTAATTTGGGCCGTGTTGGTTCTATTTTGTATACACGTTTTGTGAACCGAGTGTTTTTCGGTGGAACGCAATTTTTTCACACGAAAAGAAACCACACATGAACGGAAAAGCAGGCGGCGTCGGTGAGAAGTGAAAGTGAATTCCTATGTGAGTAGTGGATGGCAGCATCCCTCGGTGAGAAACGACCTCGTCCGTGAGTACGATCACGAAGTGCGTGAGAAACACAGATCGCAAACCGACCGTGTGAGCTTTTTGGGAAAGGGAGGTTAACTTGTTTTTTTCTTCTTGCATTTTTCGTTGGCGTTTAACGACCCCGTCGGTTCATTCCTTGCAGTGTAAAGTTCAGCGGAAAATCTGGTAACGTGTAGTCGTGTGCGACTCGATGAATAGCAGTGTGGTTGGCCGGGTTTATTTCAATATAAAATAGTGTTGCTTGGACGTGTCGGTAGGTGAATGGCAAAAAGGAAGGTTGGGGAGAGTGGCGGAAAATTGATGGTGATTTGTCGACACAATTGTCACAGGTGTTAGATGGAATCCCATCCAGTAGCAGCAGCATCTCGTCGTCGCGTCGCGTGTTGAAATAACAAATTTGGTTGGGAAGATAAATATTATTCCTGTTTGTTCGTGTGTTCGATAGATGAGTGAAGTGTGCGTGTGTGTGTGTTAAAAAAATTATAATTTATAGTTTATCAGTCTTTGGGAAGTTTGGTTTATGCTCGTGTTTGGTGCGTGACAGCATCTCGAATTTGCCTCCCTTTTTTTGGGGTAGCCCACTTAGTAAGATCGATGGATCGTCAATGTCTTGTTTGCTGCGTTTGCGAATGAATTATTTGTGCAACTTGTAAATTGTAGTTAATAGAAAATATTAAAAAAAAAAACAAAACAAGTGTGAACCGTGTTGGAAAACCGCGCATTTATTCAACCAACCAGACAAACATCAGCATCAGCAGCAGCAGCAGCAGCAGCACATCAAGTGCGACAACCCTTATCACCGAGCCCGACATCAACAACCGATCAAAATGTATGCAAAAGTGTTAGAGTTAAGCAAATGTTGATTTTTGTTGTGTACTGCTTCCATTGTTTCTTTGCTGTTGTACGTTTTTCTAGTATCCAATTTATACTCGCTCTTTTTCCATTGTTTATCATAAACTTAGCAAATTATACAGGACTGCAAAATGTGTAAGGAATCAAAGAAAATAGTCATTTCATTTTAAGTACTTTTGCCATTTTTCCAATCATGATACACTACCCGTTCGTTCGTTTTCCTCTATGCAGTGTTGTGCTGTCCCAGTTCCGTTTCTATTGCTTGATGTCTTATTGTACCTGTGGCTGTTCCGATTTTTACATTTTTAACAAACCAGTTTCTCGGATCCAGCTTCTTCATGTTCCATTTCGTTGTCCATTTTCTCCGACAAAATTTTAGCTGTTTAAAAGTAATCCTCCAACTACCCTCCTTTTCCGAACACAAATACAAAGATGAAAGAATAGTAGAGCATTAAATCTGTGGGAGAATTTATAACTCTTCGCTTTTCATGTCTAATCATGTGGAAAAGGGAAAAGGAATGGAATGCAGGATATATTCCCGTTTCCGTTTCGAATAAGACAGTTTTCTGTTGGGGTTTTGCAAAACCCGCAAGGAAAAGTTTGAACCGCCACAATCGATGAATATTTAATGATCCACCTTGTAACATACTCGGCCCTTCCTAACTTAATCTTAGCTCCGATCCGATTGGGCCTGCAGAACCTCGCCGATCCAACCTTCAACGGCATGAAGGCACTATCAGCGGCTTTCGATTCGTATTCATCCAAGCGAAAGCAGTATTTGGGACGTCGAAGAAGAAGAAGGGCCATGCAAAGGATGTGCCCTATTTACATACATCCGTTTCGGTGGGTAGGCGGGATTTTTCTCTCTCTCTCACTCTCACAATCCGAGTTCCGATCCGATCACGCCGGACCAAATCCTGACAAATGTTCTGACAGCTAATCGAATGATAATGTGGTCCCGATCCGGGGCGATCCTTTCCACGCGGGCGAGCGTTCCTCGGGAAAGTTTATCACTCGAATGGACGCGAGTCCCCTCGGTTGCGTCACAGCGTGCTGGTCCCGAAGTCCGTCCAGGGCGTGGGATAGGATGGCCCCGGAAAGGATGGCATAATCCTTTCCGAAACAATATGTTGTTCCTTTCCCGATGGTAAAATGCTATCGATTGATCCGCCACCCGTCGATAGTCTGCGTGTATCTTGTTCGTTCATCAGCATCGGCATTGGCAACACAGGAAGCTTCGGCTATTCGGGCGCTTTCCGCTCCGCTCCGTATGAATGGAGCGCTGATGTTTGGTATTCACATGCAAATGTTTCCGTTTACATGTGTCGTAAAGGATAATACGAAATCGATCAATTTCCATCCCGGGTCTCACAAGTCCATTATTTTCCCTCCTCGGCCAGTGCCAGCTGGCGCTGGCGGAGTGGCCCCATCGTCAGGCTTCGGGTTCGTGTATCTACGTCGACGATTTTCCACTCCAAGTCATTTTGTTTGGACAACCAAGTTCGGTAAAGTGGTTGTTTTTCTGTTTGTTGTTTTTCACCGTTTTCCTTCGGTTCGAAGCAGTGACAAAAGAGGCCCTGGTTGGAAAAAATCACATCCTTTCCGGAAGCCGAGGATGTTGCGCGGCTACGTTAAGCGGACGATCCGGTTAGTTTGGTTCACTTTCGATACACACAAAAAAAAAAAAACGCGTTAAGGATGGACCCCATTCAGCCAAGATCGAGATCTTGAATCGCTCAATTTCGGCGTAGGACCATAACTCTTCCGGCTGGGACCTTCGCTATCGGGAATAGGCTAGCTTTATTTGATGGAAGCGAGTGGGATCGAAGGCAAAAACGAAAATGCAAAGTAAATCTACTGTGTGCAGATTTTTTGTTTTGCTTTTAAGCAGCTTCCACAACTTACAACGAATATTGAGTTGCCACAGTGAAGATTTTTTTCACTTACTGGAATATTTATCCTTCAAAGATCTTTTACTAAAAAGAGAAAACTCTTGATTAAGTTTCAATATAACCTAAGCAAAAGCAAACGTAATATATAAATAAATGGATTGTATTGATTTAAAAACACATTGCAAAAAATCTTAAATAATTGGTAAGTTTTTACACATTATTTTCAAATTTATTTTGAACACTGATAGAAGTAGGTCCAACTTTTTACACTTTGTTTGCCATCCACTCTAAATTGGAAAAACATTAGATACCATATATTTCCTTCCCAATCCGCTTTGCCTCAATAGCAGTAACTTTACGAGCTTCGCTCCTGCCTTTGGAAAAACGGCAAATGTTTTGCGTGTGTGATGGTGTTTGTGACCATCATTCCGGCGATTTCACATATTTACATAAGCATAAAATTCAATTTATTTCACCCCACCCCCATACCAGCTGGCTTGTTTTTTTTGGAACCTTTTTATTTACTTTTCTTCAGCGTTGTTTTTGCTTTCCGCTACGCTTGTTACCGGAACGGAGATCGTTCGTCTGCTCGTTGATCGTTTTTGCGATTTGTGGATGTGTCGTTTTTTGTTCGCTTTTATTTTTATGATACTTGCATTTTGTCGTTCATATTTCGCTGCTCCGTGCAAGCTAACATTCCAATCTTGAACCTTGAGGCATTGTTTATTTTAATGAAAATACCAAAAGTCTTTAAATAGAAGATGGTTTCGTTTATAAAATGGTTGAAATCTTCAATTTAGTGTTTTTCTTCAAAGTGAATCGACATGAAAGACTGGGCGCCTCCATTATGAACGTATGGGTTGACAATTGTTCAACCTCGAAATAGTTTTGTAGTTGTGTATCATTATGAATGAAGAAGTACAATATTTCTTTCTCGTATATCGTTTTAAATCATCCTTATTTATGCAATTTTTTTTATCAATACCTGACCCTTATACTTTATCACTTTGTACAAGCTGTTTGCTATCACTCGTTGCAAAACTGAGGAGTTCCTCTACGCAATACGTAATACGATTGTTCTATTTTCATCGCACTCAACATCACCGACTCACCAACACACGGGCGCTAATCAAATCGTGCTGATTCGCTGATGGCTGTCACTTGTCACATAATCTTTTCCCCTGATTTTCCGCATTCTCTCTGCTGCTATATTTACCTTTTCCTGGGCCTTCCTATCATCCCTAACCCTCTTTCTCTTCTCCCTTCTGCTCTCACCTTCCTTTCCTGAGCGCTTGTTGCGTCAACAACAGGCGTGTTGTCGTGCAGCGTTTGGAGATTTCTTTTTTATTGCAAACAAACGTATAAAATCAAAACCTTATGGCAGTTCAACGTGGATAAAAACAAACAAAAATAAAACCAACCCCCTCTACGGTTGCGTGACCTGCACACGTTTGTTCCCTGACCTAACACGCAAAAGCGTATGCATATTTTAGAACGTGTGCCATTTCCATTCGTCACGTGAATGGAAGGGAACTCCCATGCGCTGGAGCGAATGCGATTTTCAATTGCTACACCAAGTGGGTGACGATGTAGGTGGCACCCAACTTAACGCGACAAATTTGATCAATGTCGGAAGCTGATTAGCTTATTCAGACATGCACAACGTTTACGTGGGCCAATATGTGTTGACTGTTAGGATTTAGAAAATAGCTCACAGTAGTGGCTGGCATGTTTTCCTCTAATATATTTAATTACCTATCGGGTTCGGTTCTGGCTCCGACTTTTGGGCAGCGGTTGTGACACGCGCGGGTAATTTGGAGTGGACAACAATGGGAAAAGTGATCTTTGCGGGCGAGTTACAAAAATGTCACATTTGGCGAAATATCAACAAAGACATTGGGGAAAAAATGGTTGAGACGAAAATAATGTCCCAATCACGCCGGACGAGGGTGGTTTTTATGGGATTGTTATTGCTACCAAACACCCCCTGTGTTTACCCATTTACTACGATATTGCATTAATTGTTCATTGTTCGTGTGTATGTGCGCGATCATATTCTTCCTCTTGGTTTTTCTTGGTCACCCAGGCTGGGCATTGTTATTTATTTCTGTTGTTGAGGCACATTAAGCAGTCCAACCAGCCCGCCAGCCAGTTGGATGTTGATATTTTCGTCAAATATCATCGTCTGCAACGAACGATGCGTGGGTTTTCTTCATTTTTCGCAAAATGTCTGTCTGTTTTATTTTTCCTGTGTTTTTTTTTACCTCACGTAGCTTTCTGTTGTGTTGTTTGCTGACATTATAAGCACACCAACACACCGTTAAAAATCGCGATAAATGCTCCTTCCGCGGCAGTAGCATTTTGCGGAAGATTTATCTGGTGGGATATTTTTAACCAGTTTTTCCCTCTTTTTGTTTTTATTTCAAAAATGCTCATCATCCATATTTTCTAACCATCACTCACTGTCGGATCGCTAGGTCTATCCCACATGGTGAGATTTGTGTTTTCTTTTGCTTTGCTTCATCATTTAGGCGAAGATATCATTAACCCCTTTTTTCCTTCTTGCGCAACACTCTGCCAAACCAACCGAACCTCCTTCAGCTCTGCCCCATATCTGTTCACCGATACCGTCATTAAGTCGTTAAGCATATTAGTGGACTTTTCTTAATCGATCGATAATGACTGCGAAGCGTGAAAAATACCCTCCAGCTGCCCCCCCCCATCTTTTCTCCTTTTCTCTTTCTTTCAGCGTAATCCTCTTTCGATCATTATATCCAAGCTCGGTGACTCGAAGCAAGTCGGGTAGGCAAAACTTCAACAACTTTGCCTGATCCGGGGAGACGCGTAAGCAGTAACGAAAGGATTAAGGATTTACCCGCGACTCACCCCCGCCCGAACCAGGTCCACAATTGCCACCACCCATTTGGCTGGTTGTGCCGGTGTGTGTGTGTGTTCGGTGCCGTCGCCGCCGTGCAACAGGTGGTTGTGTTGTGCTTGTGTGCGGATACATTATGGCGTTGGCAAAGTGTGAAGAGACAACCTTCATTCATGCTGCTGGCATTATTGTTTGCTGAAAAAAAGTATTGCGCATTGAAGAAAAGGGGATCGCGTTTTGTCTGTAAGTTTGAAGAGGGCACTACTATTTTAAACCTCTCCTACTTAAGCAGAATCCGTATTTTTCCTTATTTATATATTCTTTCAACTTGAACAAGAAGGACTTTGGACCAACTTTGTATGAATATACGCATTTCTCACAAATAAAAAAATTACTAGTTCATTAGTCTTATTGGGACAATCTATTTGATTACAATAAAAATCTAAGTGGAATAAAGCACTAGGCGCCCCCATCATTTTAAACTAACAGAGTAATTGGCTGATTCTGCTTTTACCTTCCTAGTATTTTTGGTATGATAAATATGAACATACAAAAATATAGTACAACTTGTTATACTTATAAACACTTTAAAATCAGCATCACATGAAATTTACATGTTATTTAATTCGAATCAGATGAATGGTTGAAAACAATTTTGCATCAAGTAATGCAACTACTGTCACCATCATCCGCATTTAAAAATAACACACAAAACTTTTTAAAATTTTAAAATAGTTTATATTTAATCAGATGGCTTATCTTTTTAATGAAAATGAAAATCAAAATTGTTTAACCATGCAGCATTGTTCTTAATCGTGTTATTTAAATATCAGAAAATAGTTTAAAAGCAGTGTGTGTTTGAGTAATTTTATCTTTTGATTCAATACGCTGAAGACACGCCATTTTTGTCATTATTTTTAGATATGACTATGAAAAATTTATGTAAATACTGAGCATTTATAAATAGAATGTACATGCATCTTCATAAATATCAGCTAACCAAGAACAAACGTCGCTGGGAGATTGATGTTTGAAATTCAATCCTTTCCCATTGTTTAAAACCGCCGTTTGGGTGAACAACTGAAGAGGCGTCACATCGTTACTCTCAGACCGACGGTGAAGGCGAATCAAACCGATCGTAAAACAAAACACTTCGCCAAAGCGCGATCACCCCCAGCCATACCCAGGGCCATCAAGGTTGGTTGAACTCGTTCGATGGCAGACGGCATAAAGGTCTCCCGCCCTTTCCTCTAGCGGGGGGCAAGTGTATTGCATTCGGTTTGCCGCATCTGCCCTTTCGTCTTACCAGCCCATCGCGCCAGAGGGCAACTGTTGTCCTTCTTCGTCGCCATTTTTCGCCGGGAACGTGTGTTTTCGGGTTGTACCGCACTATTTTTAAAACTCCCCCTAATCCTCGGAATTATTCACCCAGTTGGGCCGGCTGGCTCAGAAGGTGCGATCGCTCATCGAGGAAGAAGAGTGAAAGAAAACAAACACATAGAAAAACAAAAACGAATGGACTGCTGACTAAGCCAAGGGACGAGGTCAATGCAACGGGCGGGGTGTGCACGTTGGCAAGAAGTACCAGTTTAACAATGTTTTTTCACTCCACCGGACGCCACCCCGGCCCGCCCGTCGGACCAGCTACCAGCTTTTTCCGAGCTCCGTTCTACTGATTTCGCATCATCAGTCATTTGTGTGCATGGCTGAAGGATGGATTGTTGAGTCGTGTCGTCTGCGTTGCCGTCGACGGATTGATGTGGAAACATAGTCCCACACTAGTGAAGAGTGTTCTAATAATAGTCAAACCTCATCATCGCTTCCTTATTCCACCTTCCACCTTCAGCCAGAGGAAACACCTGCAGCGGCATGCTTAGTAATAATTTTTCACATTTACCCCACATGCTGCCGAATTCCTATTATTTTGCGAATGCGTTTTACGCAGCGGTGTCCTTGGTAAAGGAAAACATTGCAATTCAGATTGATTGAAAACAAAAAATGCTCAATATAAGTAAAACCATCGCTTTGAAGTTATAGAAAATAAATGATCTAAAAGATCTCCAAAATGTAACTCTTCATGCACGCTTACAGTCCATTTATATGGAAACTGTTTCCGTGCGTTTCTTTCCTTGACTTTAAAACTATTTTTCAATGCGGGTAAAAGTTCGACAATGTCTTTTTACAAAATAATAATTTTCGAAGTCCATCCTAAATTGTTTGCAAACCAAAGTTTTATTCTAAAATTTGTTTATATTTTCCACTTTTTAATCTTTGAGTTATTTTCATTGTTTATTATTTTATTAGCGCTAGAACATCACCCCCGTTGCCGTTTCCCTTTGTAGTGGTTATGAATAGCTAAAACATAAAATGTGTCCATGTGACCATATGCAACAAATTATGTTTTTTCTTGGCAGCGTAAACTAAACTAAATCTTTAAAAAAATATATATATTCATGGACTCTCTATTACTAAAAAATCAAGTTGTTTCACTTAT
Organism: Anopheles ziemanni; assembly: GCF_943734765.1. Taxonomy (NCBI): domain Eukaryota; kingdom Metazoa; phylum Arthropoda; class Insecta; order Diptera; family Culicidae; genus Anopheles; species Anopheles ziemanni. Next base: position 41,176,052 of record NC_080705.1, read on the forward strand.
CCTTCGGCTTTCGGCATTGGGAAAAGGTTTCTGAGAAAGAAAACACCGTCGAAAAATACGAACAAACAAAACTGCATAGACCTGGTGCTCGCCAGCGTTGCGTTGCTGTTTGACATGTCTTGATGATTTTCTTCATTTTTCACGGAAGGAATGCAGCGACGGCGATGACGAATTTCTTGTGCAACACACGAACACGTCTCGACGACTTTGTGCAGTACATTCATCACAATCACGGGAACCGGTCTCGGTTCTTCCATTTTCCTGGCGCTCGTTTCCTTCTCGTTGCGCTCGTTTCCATCTCCGACCGTGACCTGCGGTATGCGAGTGCCGGGAATTGAAGGTGAAAAAGTGGAATGGGGCCGCTTGTTCGCCTGTTTATACTCACAAACACAAAACGCACACACACACACACCTTTTGTTGACGTCGTTGGACAAATAAAGGCCCAGTTGTTGCTTGTTAGTTGGTGGAAAATGCGACGTATATGGCGACGGAGTGTAACAAAATAACAAATCCCAAACTACTGCCAAACCTCCCCCCACTCACTCCCCGGGCCCACAAAAGGCTGGAAAACTTCCTTCCTCTAGCGCACCTGAACCCGGGGTTGGTTGGAAGCAAAGCGCTGGAAAGGGTCGAACGTTTTCTCACCTCTAAAATCCCACCCTACCACCACCTCTCGCCACACACCATCCAACGGATGTCCGTGCTGGTGGATGGAACTGTCACAAATAGTGTAGCATCCGACGGCGCGCTATGTTGTGAACATAAATCCCTCCATCTCCCCCTTCCGGTCAAGGCGTCGCCCCGCGAGTGTGGTTCTTTGTTCCACCAGTAGTTGCGGGTGTGAAAAAGGACTCTCCTGTACAACATCATCTTTATCCTCCCGAACCTTCATCCTGTACATCGCGGGAAAATGGATGACTCGAGAGGGGTGATGAGGGCAGAGGGGGTTAGAAAGCGCCACTTCACTTGTGGGTGATTTGTTGGTCGACGCCGGGGCCGGGAAAAGGGGGATTGTTGTGATGGCACGATGTTGTTACTATAAACTGCTGCTTACCCGAGTGATAAATTATCGACCCCAATACGAGCGATTTAGTGTTGGTGGACGCCCTGGAAACTCTTAAAAGGAAACAGGCCATTGTTAGGGGATGCTATTGGCCAGAGCAGATATAATAGGCGAACAATTCTCGAAAGTGTCTCAACATCGTTTTCTGGAAGCAAATCTATTAGATTGACTGCTTTCCTAACATTCATCGCTTTGATTCGGATGGGATAGATTTCAATTCCGCCAGCCTCAGACCGATGGAAAACTCGTCGGCATTCGGGAGACAAATCTGAAGTTTGGCCCTCAATCAAAGGGCGCGGTTGAATTGCGCAAACAAAGTAATTTGCTCTCGCAAAATGATATGGCCACCGATGCGGCCAATGGCGATAATTTTCCTCCGAACCGTAAATAACATTCCAGTAAAGCACCCGTGGGACTGTTTGGGGCCAGAAGTATAATAGTTCAACACATGAACGCGGGCCATAAATTGCACCCATAGTTGTTCTCGTGGCTGTAATAGAAAAAATAAAAACAAAAACCCTACAAAGAGAAAGAGAGAAAGAGAGTGCGAAAGAAAATCTTTCGTAGCTTGCGGAAGGTTTATGTCGAAAATCAGAAGGCATTTAAACGACTGGGGACGATTGGAAGGTTAGTTATATTTATGGGCCACAAGTTGGGGTATAAGAACGGGGCGACGCAAACAAATTAGTTTCGGGTTATTTCGTGCTAACCAAAAAGCGTGTGCGATGCTTTCCGTTAGACAACACAGTTTAAGTGTTTTCACTAATGTTTTATGGTTTTTATGGGAAAAATGCTGAGGCAATATTTGAGAGAGCTAACATATTCAATGTTGTATTAATATTAAAATTAAATAATCCTAGGAAATATGCGGAGCGAAAATAATTGTCTCCACTTAACTCCGTACACAACCACCATTCCAATCCGCGTCCACGAGATGAGGCTTCACAGCAAACGGCTGACGCACACAATTTTGAATGTCATCCAACTGGATGAACACAATTAGAGTGTAGCCAACGCTATCGAAATTCGCTTAGTCCAACCCTCGCTCACACACCCACACCCGTTGGGCTGTTTATTTATTTATCAATAATCCGATTACTACCATCGTGCATCGGTTTCCTGAATTACTTCGGGTCCACATTCGGGACATGCGTCAACCGACCTGCACTTTACTGCACAAGGGATTATGTTACGATTTAAGATAAAATTGGAAGGCAGCAAAACCGTGAAAGTTAGTCCGATGGGGGACTAGAAGTAAAATTACCAGGGAGGCGTTTCAACTAAAAGGTAACGTTTTCAATCAATTCCAATAACCTTCAGAATATGTGTGAATTGATGAAAAACTGGAAAAAATGGCTTCTGTGAAATGAAACAAAAAGATACAATTTAGCGTGAATATACAGATACAAAAATAAAACCGAAAATTGAAAATGGTAGTAGATAGCTACACCCTACTTTCAAATGCTAGTTTTATATCGTTTTATCGATTCCTGGAACGATAAAAAGCTCTATGAAGATAATGTGTTTTAGATTGTGATTCATTTATAGCAAAATTATAAAAAAAACTCTTCCGATCGTCGTTGAAACATATTGGGTTAAAAACTGAGTGGTAGAAAAGCTCTAGCACGAAAGAGTTTCGGATTGGATTTATATTTCCTCCTTCCATACAGTTTTACCCCTCTTTATCCCCATCTATTGCACGATCGATCCATTGAAGTAATACTCCACTAATGGCGCTTTGTGTGTGGCGCTCTGGTATGGAGGGCAGATTGCAGCGGGCACCAACACAACTGCAGCCTTCGAAGTGCAGACTCACTTCGCGTGCCAGACGCTTAGTGTTTAGCAGCGGTTGATTGTTGTGCTAGTGATTGTTTATCATTCATTACGGCGCTCTCGCGGGGGGAAAGGGGAACGCATGAGACGTGGAATAAAACATGAACAGTAAATCAGTGTACGCGATAGCATCTTCGTAAAGTAATTCGAATGTAGTGTGGCCTTGGTGTTGGGATTGTGGTTGAATAGATAGCTCGCGCACTATCTAGGAATGCGGAAAAGTGGCACGAGGAAAAAAGGAATCCTTGGAGTAATCGCGTAATGGCCTAATCCCACAGCACAGCACATTTGGCACAGATCGGACTGGAGTAGCGCACATGCAAGCACATTTATTGGCATAAGAATGAATGAACGAACACGAACGAACGAACGAACGAACGAACGAACGAACGAATTCTCTTCCATATCGGAAAACCGTTATCGGTGTTCAGGTTTTTCTTTTCCGTACATGTGTGTCTCTTGTTATCTCTCGTGTCGTTGACCGTTTCTCTCTACGTTTGTATTATGTTCAGTGTCGACCCGATCCGGTCGGTTTGAATGTCCTGTTTGCGTAACGTACCGAACGCTCGGCGTAGTCGTCGGGTGCGCTTTTGTTTAGTAAAGTGTATTTGTTTGTTATTATTACTATCAAGTTATATTGAACTAGAACTAGAAGATTTTTAATCAAATTTAAATGTGCAGACCTAGCAACGAACACAAACAACCAATTAGTAGTAAAAAGCAAGAGGCGGTATGAGAGAGGAAGCGTAAAACTATGGATAAGCATAGCTAGAACAAAAAAAATCTCTTGCCAAGCAGACAGTCAGACTAGACAACTACCGTAATAGTGTTAGTAACTATAGTTATTAACCGTTTGTTCCCCGCTGTTCTTTTTTTCTCATCCTTTTTGTACCTTTCCCATCCTCCTCCTCCCCCTACCTAGCGAGCGAAAGCCGATCGAGACGAGGTTTAAGCGATATAGGAGTAGTTGAGTCTCGTGTGGCCCACGGCGGTGGGGCCCATATTGCTGCGGTCCGCCCCTGAGCCGTTGCCACATCGACACCACGATTTTGCACCAGCACGCAAACACACAATCGTATCCTCCGAAAACACCACCGGCACAGGAGGAAAAACAAGCCCGTGAAAAAGCGGAAACCCCGTTCAACGGAACGGAAAAGAAAAGGAAACACTATCTACTACTATCCAGAAAACAATCGGCCATCTGCCGCTGCCGCGCCAGAAGTCGCGCACTGCAGGGGTGTAGAAGCGAGCGAAAACTCTTACCGGAGAGAAACAAAATCAAGACAACCAAAACGGGAAATTAACCCGCAAAGATAGAAAAAAACCAACAGCCAAAAAAAAAAAATAAGAAAACAATAATCGAGGACATCACGCTCACAGATATACACTCACCCGTGACCATCACCCATAAACGCACTCACTGCGCCCTCCTTCATTCTCACGATTCGAAAATGTCCCGCTCGACGGCATCCAATCAGCAGCGACGGCAAAGATCAAGGTAAAAGATGATTCAATTTTCTTCTCCACCATATCGTTCGTTGATGCTCTTTCCTTTCGCTTTCTGTCTCGTCCACATCCATGCCTTGAGGCAGTCTTTGTTTATTGTTCTTGTTATAGTTTTTTTATTTTACTATACGTTTTATTTTCATATCTTTTGCGGTGAGTTTTTTCATTATTTGACTTCTTCTGTTTTTTGCTTCGGTTTTTTTTTTTGTATTTTGATTGATTGATTGCAGGTTTTCTCTTATTTTCTGTTGCATGCCCAACTTAAGCATATTATATCACATTTGTAGAATATTTAAAGGCCTTTCAAGAAAACCATCACGCGTCACAAATAGTGGCAATTATTTCGCTATACGGTAAACGTTAATTCAGTATTTTCCAGTTCGCCGATAGACGCAGCTCTGATCTAACAACCACAAACGATCAGATAAGCAGTTAATGCTGTAAAATCAAAGTGAAAATAACCCCGTCTCGGGTTCTAAAACGGGGTGAAATTCTTTCCCTCCCACCAATGTCACAATGCACCCATTAAAGCACAAACGATAGAAAGGAAACCCGAAACGAACAGAAGGTTTGTTTGAGTCGATTTTCCTCTAGGCCTCCGCCTTTAAAACCCCGAGAAACTAAACGAACGGTTATTGAGTGGGATAAAGGTGGTGGGATGGCGCGTGGTTGCGCGACGAAACATCATTAGACGAGTTTTTGTTTCTGCTTTCCGGGAAGCAGAAGCATACCGTCGAGGGTCAGCGTCGCCGGATGGATGGGTTTTTATTTCATCTCGGCCGGCAAACCCCGCATCAATTGCTGACCTGCCGCTCCGTGGCCACGCGAAAGCTGATCAGGTTGCTGACGGTTCGGTCTGTTGCTACGGGACCTTTGGCTGGATTCAGGTTCGTGGGTCGTGAAGAAGGAAAAAGAAACCAAACGGAAAAACCAATACAGGACAGCCGGTTGGTTGGTGGATCGTTTGGAAGGGTAAATGGCGGATGAGACGGTATAAAGAGTAGAGAGCTTCGACGTTTTATGCTTCTCTCGAAGCACTGTGATCCGAGGGAAACCGACTGCGATGAGCGGAACACAAAATTTTCACTCCACCGGATATCGATTTCGTTCGAAGCCCTTCACCGGAGCTAAACTTTCACTTTAACCTCACCCACGGGGCCTGCCCTCCGACGGGCCGCGCCGAAAGACCGACAGTTGGTGTGCCGTTCCCGTTCGATCGATGCTTCGCTGGTTCCGATGTCCGCTCATCCGTCCGAGGACCACTTCCGGTTCATCGGGCATTTGTGCCGGCATTGGTTTACCAAAGAAAGAGAGCGAGTGAGTGAACGGATGGATGGACGGACGGTTGATGCCGAGCAACTCAATACCCAACTCGTATGGCCATGGGCGGCACGGGCGGAGCGAAATGCACATCCGTCCACTACGCGCCATCAGGAACGCCAGTAATCGGGTAGCTATCGACGGTAATAATATTATTGTATCATTTTTCAACTCAAACAACCAACCGAGAGCCACTGGGAACCTCGCACACGACCGTGCGCTTTGGAGTGGTCAACACACTCACATCCATGCAGAGCCCCGACGGGGGCTACCTCCGGATTTCACTCACTTCACTTGACTGCGAATTTTCCACGAACGGTTTTTTGTTCCTTAAAGCGGGCTTTTCCTTCTACAACCACTCGCCAATGCCTCGGTAGATCCTTTTTACGGCTCGGAAAAAGGCACCCTTCTTGTGAGTAAGCAAACAGCCCAACCAACAAACTCAAAAAAAAAAAGAAATTAAATAAATAAAAAAGGTAACAAGGAAGGATATGCCGACGGGTGGGCAGGTTGGCGCGTTTGGTCAACATAAATACTGGCAAGTGGAGTAAACAACAAAATAGGAAAAACTGTACGGCGCGAACGTACGGTGATCGAATTGTTTGCTATACACAGACGAGTGCCATGTGTGTTTATTTGAGGACGGGTTGGTGTTTTTTTTTTTACTACGATTGAGAATGTGTCGTAGAAATTTTCTTGAGTTTTATATTGTGTTAACCGATAAAAAATGTAAATAATTACTGCATAGTACACAGTTTAATTTGTCAAGTAAAAAAAAATAGTTAAAATGTTGAAACTCGCGTCGAAAATTAAAACAAACGGACAACAAACACGGCTAGCTTGTAAATTACAAAAACATGTTCCAAACAACTGACAACCGATAGCGTCGAAAAATTCGGAAGAAAATCAATACAGCGGCAGTGTCTCCAAGTTCTACACTGTGTTGACCTTTTTTTTTTTGGTTTGCTTTTCCTCGAAGACAATTCACCGGCAAACCTTGGTACTGATGGAATCCGTGGTGGAAAATGCGGACCATTTCGTAATCGTGGGGAGGGTTTGGGGATAATTACTTTTTGACTGAGCATGTCTCAGTCGAAAGTTTTCAATAAGTTACTTCAACCTTCAACCATTTAGTTTGTCCGGGTTCAGCATGGCGTTCGGGGCGATCGATATGTTTCTTAACAAGTTGAATTGCTACTAGTTTAGCTAAAATAGTTGTTCTTGAGCTTGTCCCAGCTCTTTCTTGAGAGAATATTGTTTATATAAATTATATTAGATGTTGGTTAAGTTAAATCTAAATAACTATGTTTGCTTACTGTTTTGCAAATTATTTTGTTTTGTTCGATTCTTTACTTGTTGAGACTGACTAATGGTATTTTATTTTACTATATGCAATAGTAAATTGTGTGACGTAATCAGTACCGTCAGATTGAAAGACCCTCGACGTATCAGACCATATTCGCCACCAAAGCCTTCCGGTACCGCTCTAACCGGATCAACATTGCATAATCTGTTTACCGGTACCGGTGTGTTTGTGTGTGAGTGCGTCTTGCCGCTCATCATCAACCATCGCCCATCGTCAAAGTGTCGAAAGCATCAGCATCTTAATTAATTGAAGGGTAGTGTTTTTCGGTGTGTCCCGAAATTCCGCGCCGAACGGAAGAACTTCATTTCGCCGTCCTGATGGTAGTCGTCCTCAGCCTTGCCTGCCTGCCTTGTGGTATCTGATGCTGTTACCTCGCCAATCTCGCTCCACTCTTTAGCTGACGGTGTTCTTTTTCCCATCGCGAAGGCTCGGAACGCTTTCCGCTGCCGCTGACATGAGGCTGAGCGGATAATCTGGCACACGAACTCCGGTTGATGATGTCATATGGCATATCGTTGGCAGTTTGGCTCGTGGAAAGCCACCCGTTTGGAGGGAAAGGTGTTTTCCAAAACAAGCACCGAAAGGGAAGGAAAACCGAACGTGCGCACATACTTTCCCTGCAAATTATCATCCTGATGCGTCTTCATTATTCATACCACGGGAAGTTCGGGTCGAAACGGCGAACTCACGCCCGGACGCGTGTCGATCGAGCGGGAAAGTCACCTCGCAGGTAACCTTTCGCGTAGGCCAACTGTCGATTCGACCCCGTTCCGGGCTCCCGGGCGGCTCCGGTGTTTTCATATCGATCGTAATTTAATATTTTCACTCTTGCAGATTGGAAAAGTTTTGTGCCCTTGCCCATGCTCGGCCGGGTTTCTTTTTGTTTTGTCGGTCTCACTCTTGTCCCCGTCGGATCGAATCATCCTCTCGGGCTCAGCCACGGACCGGAAAACAATTTTGTTTTTGCCGACATTTAACGCCGGGTCGCAACCGGAACGAGGTTGCGAGGACAACCTGTGTGTTGAGTTTGGAGTTTTCTTCCGTCCTGTGTCGGTACTCTTCCCCGTTGCACGTTAGATCTTTCGAATAGTTTTGTTTGCGTACGACATTGTTTCGGCATTTTCCCACCGGGGCTTTGTGCTGCCTATGCCTTACCGGCATAAAACTTTGTTTCAATTTGGCTCTCCCTTTGGCAGGGAAGTGAATGTTCAAAGGGAAACAAAAAAAGAAAACAGCATAAACACAAAACAAAATATAAACACTCCCGCAGACCGGCACCGGGTGTGGATGCAGACGGGAGCCCGATGCGTCGTAAAGGCAAATTGTGTCTTTATGTGGCCTGAGGTTGAGTTTTACGAGCGCATCGAGAATATTCATGCCGGTCGAACACTCGAACGGGCCGCTAGGTCGGAAGCAATCGGCATAGTTGTGCACTGGGTCAATTCCTTAGCTGCGAAGGTTGCTTCCGAAGCAAATCAAGAGACTCTTAAAGCGTGTTTATTGTTCATCGTTTGCACAGGGACTACAGGCGTCCACATAACTGTAGAGCTACTTGATTCGGAAATTACTTCCATACTCTACTTTATAGACGAGGTACATACAACAATATTCTTTTGTAAAACATTGTTTAGAAAAAGCAGCGTATTAAAGAATAACTTTTTTTATTGGTTTTTGATTGTTCTTGATTTTGCCAACCGGAATGGAGTCGGGTTTGATCGAATCAGTCGATTCGTGATTAGAGTAGGAAACGAAAAGAGGGATGGAGTTAGGAAAGTATAATATATCAGTAGATTTAAATCGTTGTTTAACCATCGTAGAAAACCATATAGTTTTGGTATGTCTTGTTCTACCACACCTCAACGGAAAATGCAGGAAAACATAAATCTACATCCATGTGGTTCTGTTGGCATTACTAATGCCATTACAAAAAAAAAGATTGGCAGAGCACCAACAATACTTTGTAGAAGGCAAAATTTGAATGAATACTAAAGCAAAATAGTTCTTTTTCTTCTATTTCATTTCATTAGTGTTCTATTTCACTAGTGTTCAAATTATAAATTTATAATTAAGAGTTGTTTAAAACCCTTCGCTCTACGTGATTTATGCTCTCTATGCAGCTCTATACGAAAATTCAACTATGAAGAATTGTGTTTTACCATTAATCCTTTTGTGGACTAATCAACTTCCTAATCACAAAAGTAGATATTATTTTGTTGGGGAAATAAATCTCACAACAATCAAAACTTCCACGCACAGATGTGAAGCTTCTTGCTTGATTTATTTATCATCTCCTGCAGCATAATAGAACGCTTAAAAGTCTCGTTAGCAAGCATCAGATTTCAAGGGAGTTGTGTTCAACGTTTGATTTTCTTATGCTTACGAGTAACGCTTTCCATTGCATTCCATGTGGAAGAGGCACGCTTTTCTAGCACTTGTGAACCAAGACCCGATGAGAGATACGAAAGACGACAGAAACGCAAACCCCTTTCCATTGAGGTACGGTTTGAGTTTTGGTCACCATATCCTTCTCACACGAACAAAACGGCGCGGTGCGTTTAGGTGACAAGCGAAGAAACGCCGAAGCCTTCGAACAGCGAGGGAGGCTGACATACGGCGTGTGTCTGTGGAAAACAACAAACTGATGAAACACCGGCGCTGTAGTCGTGATACGTGAGTTCAAATGGGACTTATCTAGCGATAGGACGATCTTTTGTGGCACTTGAAACCCAGGACGCCGATCGAAAACCACTACCGGGCAACCCGTAGAGAGTGCGAAGAGTGTGTTTCAATGTTCATATCCAATTTGGTGTTTGCTATCCACTGGAGGAACCGCACAAGATGGCCTTGAAAGAATGGAGTATTCTGATGGAAAATATTGCCACATCAAAAACACTTTAGAGAGCGTATTTGTGGCATTGTCAGTTGTCGCTTTGCTGAGATGTACGCTTTGTTTTTTTGTTTAATATCACGTTGGACGAAACCTGTGGATGAGGATAGCAACGACATCGGAAACAGTTTCTCGTGGATGACCCAATTGATCTATCTTTCCACAAGCTTATTTCGGGCGATACTCTGCTGCACCGTGAATGGATTTTAGTTTCCTCAAGCACAAACAGAATGCGCAAATATTAACACTCGAAAAACGTTCCATTTTTCATCTGGAAAAGCTACTCACGATTTATTCGAGCAATTGCAAACGTAGCTTTTGGCGAAATGGATCATGTTCAATCTTCCCACAGTTCATTTGTTTTGCCTGCTTCCACAAACTCCTGTCATTTATAAGGATTTTTTTTTTCGCAGATTTAGTTTGCAAAGCCTGCTATTCCCTGTGCATCCCGGACTCGCCCAGCAGCTACTTTGTCATTTTCATTCCCCTCATCAGCGTCAATGGTGCGAACATTATTCCCCGGCAGTATCCCGCGACTTGTTTATGGAGTTCGGGTTTTGTTTGCTGTGTTGGAAGTGAAGTTGTTGCCGCCGCAAGGTCGTCGCCTCCAGCTAGCGCCGTAAATCATGTTTATCCTAACCGCCCCCAAAACTTCCTTTGAAGGACCCCACGACGAATGTCTCGAATGAAAAATATTGCATCTAGTAAACTTGTCGCAACCGTTCGCGTCAACATGGTTGGACGAAAAATGATTGTTGGATGATTTTGGCGTTGTTTGCGGGAAGATGTACAACGGTGTTCAACTGTCGGTTGTCGTTGCGCAATTCGCAATAGTAACCGGGACTTGATTAGGTGAATGAGGCGGGAATGGAAAATTGGAGAATAACTTGTGAGAAGACAACTTCATCTTGTGAAGACCGGTGAAACCTGTGTACCGGATTGGAAAAAGAAACATGACTACACTTCGGTAAGAAATTTCTTCTTACCAAGCTGAGGGTTTGGGTTTGGGCAGGAAACAATAACACACTTTTGGGAAAGTTTTCCCTTCTGCCCGGGCGGGGCAGCAGAAGCATCGAGTGTTTGTCTCGCCTCGCCCGCCCGATCGGCCCGATTTAATCGACGCGTCCAGATTGATGGAGGCGATGGTACGCGTCTGAGTAGTAATCCACTTATTTAGCGAGATATTTCGACACCCGGGTTTCTTGGCCGCCACTGTTCGAGTTTTGTTTGTTTTTCCGTTCCAGTGACTCGTGACATCCGTCCGATGGTGAGGATCTCTTTAGTGGAATAGAAAACCTGCGAACCGGCATTGTGGCTTTCCGTGATTCCTGCCCGAATCGAGTGGATTGTGGGGCGCAGGAAAAACAAAGCATTGGTCCAAGAAAACGAATATTCAATCCATCTTGCGGCGCGGCACAAGTCTTTCGCTTCCCTCTGGATGCTGGACATTCGCGCGACGGCCGCAAGAGTAACATAGGGACTGTTTATCTTTGGGCGACTTCTACGTGCCACGTGGTTGCAGGGCGATTTTCACGGCTTGGTGTTACTTGAAACCACCGTTTCGATTGGTCGGGACGGTGGGGATTTGTGAGTATCAAGGGGCCGCTTCAAAACGTGCCCTCATTTGCCCCGGATGATGTAGGTCCTTCCGGATAGTCCTTGCGGGGTCGTTCCGTTGCCGCTTTGCGGGAAAGTCGGGAAAGTCTCTCGTGTTTACACTTTCGCTGCGAGAAGCCGATGTGGGAGGCTTTCGTCCGAAGGAAAACACGTTACCGGCCGGACGGTTGCTTCGGGATTTCCGGTATCACCTCCTTCGAGCTCCCCGATAAATACACCAGGAGTCGCTGTGTTTGTGTGGTTTTAGACCGGCTTTCCGAATCCCACCCCACCCCTATCGTAGGCAGGAAACTTTCACGTACAGCTTTCGCTTGCGGTTTCATCTCACGTAACACATTTCGTTCGCTTACTGCTGACTTTTCGCTGCATTCCAATTTTCAGCACGATTCTTACCTCCGTCCAGCAACGACATTCGGATGGCCAAGAAAGCCTTGACGTTTGCTGACGCCTTTGCCTTCGGAACTCGGCTTGCACAACGGGAAATGAATGTTACATCCCGGGTCTATTTAGTAACGAAAGGTTTTAAGAGCGACTTGCCGGGGAGCTAATTTCCTGCTAAAAGTTCGGCAAAAGCGAATGCGTTCGTTTCTCTAGTGCACTCTAGGGACTCGTCAAGGCACACACGCACTCCCGTCGCCCAGCCGGACAGTAGGATACCGATTACTTTTCCATGAAATTCAACACAATTCAAAACCACCCCGCATTGCCGCAACCACAGTGTGTGGTGGACGACCTTCACCAAAAGGCAGCAATCTGGTAAGATTTTTCATTTCCGGTTTCTCGGAAATCGCTCTAAAGCTGGGGTGCTCGTAAGCGAATTCCTCTCGAGCGCGCGGTTCCGCTGAGTGGATTCCGTGCGGTCGGAAGGTGGTTTGTGGCCTAGCGGACTCATTTATAAATCATTCGTCCGTTGTTGGTCAATCGCAAACGCAACGAGAACGGTAATCGCTACCTTAATGGTTGGATTGGAACGAAGAAACGCCAGCCTGTACATCGGAAAGAGAAATGTTGAAAGTGGGTTCCAATTGAATGACTGATTGGAGCTACCTGAGTAAAAAGGGAATGGCCGCAATGCTGTACAATATTTATTGGTAATTTATCAAATAAGATATTCCTGGGACGCTTCTAGAATGCTTTAGGCACCTCCAACCAAGGACGGGGATAGAAGTAACAATTTGTGCCAATTGAGAATAAATTGTTTTCCCGCACACTTTTCCTGTCCAAGGTTGGCAAATCGTGGGAAAAATTTGAATTGTGTCCACTTTCCGGATGAATTTGATGAAATTATTTTATTATTTTTGAAAGCATTTCAAGTGGTTTTATATTATTTTCTTTTTCTATAGAAGTTCTCAAGAGGTTTATTTTGTACCTTCTTCCAGCGTTGGTTATTTTCCACCTTTCCCCGTGTGGTAAATCTCAGATACTTGTTTTTAATCTTAGTTTAGCACCCTGTGTGTTCCACATCCGCCTTACCCGAAGTAAAATTTTCTCTTTACGTGATTTATTAAGACCGGGATATTGCGAAACAACCTGGCCCCCATGTTCGTCGGCGTTCTAGCGAAAGTTCCTTAATCTTACTTTCACTTATCCCCTTCCGATGGGCCAAACATCACGGCAAATTCTGGCGCCCCGGTTCGGTTTCCGGCCCACCTGAATGGCTTCCAGCTTTCCGGTTCGAACTGTGCTTTAATGAAAATTTATTATCTTTATCTCGTACCGTTGCGGTGCCGCTTGCGGGTGCTGAGAAGGCCTCCGGTACGATGTCTTGCTGCAGGGAAACTAGAAAAAAAAAATAAAGGACGACCAGCAGACAACCGGTACGCGAACCATAACCACAACAGTTGCGCTACGGCACGTAAGAATATACAACGGGCCACAAGCCGCCTTTGCCGAGCACTTACTACGTTCGTCGTACATTCAACGCGGGGCTTTTCCTTTGAAAAGACGCAAATCTTGATATCGCTGTGATGTGGCACGCTTGGCTCGTGCAGGTGGATTTGTCCGTTCGTCGCCGCGTCGCCCACCCCGCCACACACCAGGCCTGATGATAGAAGTGGACGGTATTGGCAGACGGTAGCAGAAGCAAATGCCACGAATTTTCCGACCAAACCTGCAAACGTTGCACGTTCCAAGTATGGCGTATGGTGCATGGTTCGGATACGTTGGCTTGTAAAAGAGCCGGCTCTATCGAATCGGTTGGGTTTTCCGTGAGAGATGGTAGGCAAGAAAAAAAAAAAACAAGGAAGGTATGAATCGCAGAGGTAATTGTAGAAATTTTCCGCAAATGATTTTATCCGTTAAAGCCCTGCACAGAATTTTTGAACTCCGTAAAATTACACCACAATTTGTTTCAAGTTAATCACGATACCATCACGACGGAGACGGCAAACCATGATACGAGTGAAATCCGTTCAACCGTGAAGAACGTTTACGATTGACTCCAGCCTTTCGTCCACAACGAGGCGAGGGCACAGTTTTCCTTTCCGCCTTCGTTCTAGGATGCCCTTTAACGGGCTCGAGCAGACATGCACGTTCCATTTCCATCCGATTCCTGCGCCATTGGGAGGGGCGAAATAAAATCATGGGAAACGGAGCGTACCGTTTCGACCACGAGTGGTTCGTGACCAGTTGGGAGGGATTTTTCTTTCCCGGGATCGACGGACCAGCTGGTAACGGATACTGTTGCAGGGCAGCCCTAATGGCGTTTGGGGAAATTATGCTGGCGTCCTGCCCATTGTCGCTGGTAAGCGCATTAACTAACTCGCTTATTGCCAACGCCGGCGTGGATACGGAGTACGTGAATGGAGAGTTTGGTGATTTCGAACGATATGGCGGGTGTTGCCATTGTGATTAGGATCAGCAAAGGCCTGGTAGGTCAACCGGAGGTTCCGTTTCTTTGGCGGAACGTTTACCACGAATAAGCTTGGCTTCGACGAAAGGGTTGCGATAACGGGCGCGGTCCCCTGTTTGGGCAGACATAGGTATCTTTAAGACGTTGCGTTACGAATTTCATTTCGTAATGTAGATCCCGCTTCGGCTGGCCTTTAATCCTCAGTTCAGTGCAGAATGCGACGGCTAAGCAAATGTGAGTGGGAGCGAAAAGAAACGCTGAGGCCGTCGTCATTCCCAAGGCAAGGATGTCATCATTGCTGGCCGTGATTTGGAAGATGCGTCGTCGGCATGATGAGGTAATAGCCATTTGCGTTGGCATACGATGCGATATTGTGACATCTCGGAGATATCACCAACGATCCTTTCCAGCGCAGAAATGTGCCTTTTTCCTGCAGGAGCCGTAAAAACGGGTGGCAAGGACAAACAACAAAAAAAAAAGATGAAAACCCATGGCCCAACCAAGAACCGTCAGGATCACTCAAATTAGCCATGCTGACGTCGACACCGACGACCGTCCGGGCTTGTCAGCTACCTCCCAAGGACGTCTTCAAAGCTGGCTTTTGGCCTTTTGGTCTTTTTCGGTAAACAGCACAGACGTTAGTCGGTTGGTCCTGGTTGGACCCACGTTCCTGGCCGTTCCATTCGTGTACTCCCGCGTAACCCACCGCACGGGCGCAACTGTCAGCGAGTGTCCCCTCGAGGTTTCGCAGATCAAGAAAAGCTCAGAAAAGCCGCTCACCGAACACCGAGCCAATTGTCAAGCCGACGACGAGCCGTGCTCCAAATTTATCCCCCCCCCCCCCCTTCCTGAACGAAAAGGAAAATAGAAAAAACAGACGCGGTTTAAGCCGGCAGAAACGGGACCAACAGGCCAAACAGTGCCAACAAGGATAAACACACACAAATGAGGATGAAAGATTAACAACGCCTTAAGAAAAGCATGCCACGCTCGAGCAGGCGCAACGATCCTCCGCAGGGTGTGCTTGCGTGGGTGTGTTCGGGGACATTTTGGCTAAAATCCTTACCGCGGCTAAGATGAGGAGACGAAACTAGATGTTTGGTAGATTATTCGGGCGTTCGTAGGGGGAAAATAAAAATCAGCGCCACCAAAGTTACTGGAGTCTGGGGCATCCATAAATAGTAATGAAGGCGAGGGTTTGGTTGAAGCGAAGCGGTTTTTCCATAAAACAAATCCACCCCGAGGGGAAGCATCGGTTGGAAATGGAAGCTAGTCCTGATAGTACAGAAAATTGTGGACTCTGTTTTTGGACGCCCGGAAAATAGCGCTCCACACGGGTTTGCTAATCATAGTTTCTATTTTAAGGAAATTGTTTGACTTTCCTAATGGCGCATCAAACAAACTACAAACCAATAGAACCTGCGAAATGTGCCCCGCTTTTTCCCATTTGATCTATTTGCAACCATGAATCTGTATACAGCTTTCCAATAACTGCTCCAACTCGTCGCACGTTTACGTATATTCACCGACGGTACAGAAACCATAATTTTCCACAACAGCAAAACGAGGGGACCTAGAATACTCTGTCAACGACAGCTGTACTAATTAGCTTGCTCACTTGTTTGCAATGAGGTGTAGGAAGGGGCGCCGGAACTGCGGAAGTCAACGAGAAAGTTTCATAAAAACTGATCAAATGGCCAACGGCAGCGGAAAAACACCACGCAATTCGGGGTACAAAGTGGAGTTGGTGGTTTTGGAACATTTGAAAATTGGGTTTCTCTGAATGCGTGGGGCAAAGTTTCACTATTTGCCAGCATAAACCGGATCCGGGTGGTTTTAGAGTTCATATTACTTTGTTGAACGGTTTGGCCACATTCGTTGTTGATTTAGGTTTTAGTGTATGTTAGATTGTTTGAATACTGTATCGCATTGTATTTCGTTTGGGGGAAATTCTTTCGTAACCCACCGGTTTTCATCGTCGGATGCATTAATATATGGTTCGAATCGAAGTCAAAAACTCGTTAAATGGAACTATCGGAGACATAATATTTTTACCCATTTAATGAGTACTGAGAAGAGCGCTGGGAAACAGCTGCGTTGATCTTCCTCGCTCGCTAACTGGTAATTACCGCACTCAGCGAATCATGACGAACGCAAGGAGATTCCCCCGTTTCCCCGGCCGCTGCCTCGTTGCTTTCGGCCGAACTTGGTTGCCTAATTTTGCTCCATCGAGGAAATGGGAATAAGAAGGCAACCAACGCCGCACGGCCAGCGAGAGGCACAACTTCCTGTGTGCGTCATTATAACATCGTTAGCCAGCGCCATCGATACACACGCTTACCTTCGTCATCGAACGTCCTGGATCATCCCTCCAATGATGGTGATAATCAATGGCATCATCTTCGCCGCAAACATGGTTATCCGTCACCGGCGGGAAGTTGGATAATTTCACCCAATTTCCCATTCGTCATGGTTGACATACTTTGTGTTCGGTTGCCTCGTATTTTTCGGGCCCGTCCTGGCTGGTACTAGGCGCTCGTGTGCTGGCATTCCCCGAGGGATCTCGGGGGGACACCGGTTTGCACCGTGGTTGGATGACATACTCGAAAAATACTCCCCCGGTCGACCTTGGGATGAGATGGTACCGCCCGGAAGCGGAACAGCTTGCCTGCGTGCGAGCGGTTCGAAAGCTGGACCCAACTCGAGAGACCCGACAAACGACCCAAAAGCCCGGCATGAGTGATGAAGGTGCACGGAATGATCGATGGAAAAGAATGTCCTCCGAGCCGGACGATCTGTCCGTTTGCCTCTCTCGGTGCACGTGTCCTGCGAAGAAGACGTCAGCAAATCCACGAACCGTGGTTAAAATAACGATCCGCAGCAGGGCTTGCCTTGCTTGGAGTGGGGGGGGGGGGGGGGAAACGATAACGAATTCCTTCAAAAGGAACGGAGGATGAAAACCGTCCGCATGGAAATGCAAAAAGGACCTAGGTACGAAGGGAAGACACTCATCGCGATACCACCGTTCGTGCGGTGGGTTTGGCGCTAATAATAGTAGGAGCTATTTTTAGGACCACCTCGGCTACCGGCACAAAGCGTCACGCTTGCTCCGGTCGAACCTTACATTGCAGCCAGAGAGAAGGAATCGTTTATGTTGGTCGCTTCCCTGGATCGGTATCGGTATCGACAGGTAATAAGACGTCGTGGGACACCACTGTATGCTGTAAGACTTGGATCGGCGATGGTGCGATGATTATAAGTTACGGGCGAGACTGGAAGAAGGTGGCAAAGGATTGTAGATTTGTGTGAACTGATACAGCGGGCGTTTTTCCCTTGCTTGCCTCGCCAAGTCCTTCTCCTTCTCGTTGGCGTTTGATAAAAGAATCATCGAACGGAACTGGAATTTAACGGTGGAAAAGGAATACTAGGAACGGGAAGCATATATAGAAGTAAAGCCACACAAATTTGATCCCATACCTTGAGAAAACAACGATGAGCGACGACTCGGACGGGGGGCCTTAAGTTGTTCCTTGGACTCCCTTGTGCGCCGGGTTATTTTTGGATGCAATCATTACGGTGTTGCCTTACATGAGCAGTTTATTTGTTTACCTTTCTTTTCTTTCTGGTTTCTTACAAAACAGACAACCAAATTTTACTTGCCCCTACCTCATGGATGAATGTTTGCCACCATACTTTTCGTTGGTGCCACGGTTTCCTATGGCGAAGCTTTAATTGGGCGTGGGACGACGGCGTCCCGTTTCACGGTGGATATTTTTAGTTCCGATGAATGGACAGGACCCAGATAAATTTCTTATTGATTTCCTCCCACCTCCCAGGGTGATTATAATTAATAATTCCATTCCTAGTACGACCGGGAGTGGGGAGGATGAATTCGGATTCATTTTTAGTGAAGTCCGTAAACGAACCTACATACTTCACTGTTGCTTTTACGGCGTCTCGTGATTTGATCTGCGATTGATTCCATTTATGCGTTAATTCAATTTTTGCTCCCCATAAACCCAGCGGCGCCGTCGCATTTAACGGCCCCTTCGGCGTACTTTGTAGCCGACCTCGATTCAACACTCCGTTGGATTGCCTTCTTCTCTTCTTTCTTTTTTTTTTGTTGACGTTTATTTCGCTCAATGTACTCTCCATAGCCATAGTAGCCTGCTGCGGTCGGTATTCTATTTGCCACTCATTTTACGATTTTCGGTTTTATTACTGTGAAGGGTGTGCGCCCGGCAGGGTGTTATTTGTTCTTGCGTTGAGGTTAGGTTTGAAAGCCAAACCGGGTTCGCTGAAGCCTCTCTCACAGTGTGGAGTCCTGTTTTTATCGTTACGGGGGCAATAAATAGGCTCCACTAGGAATCCAATTTGGCCGCGATCAGTGCCTCAAATTTTCTGTAATTTTATTTCTTCGGGGGAAAATTGTACATGAATTTTCTTCTAAATTTCACTCGATGAACTTTTCCCACAATCTCGTCGATCGTGAGCTCCCCCCGCGCGGCCCCGGCTCGGCGTGTCTTCCGATGCGTGGCTTTATTTTATGTTCTTTGCCCATTGTTTTCACAGCGACCCGAAAGGTTTCGGAAAGATTAGGAAGATATTGTTGGAAATAATTAATTTCCTCCCCCCCTTCCCGCGTTCTTCGATCGCCTTCGGTTGCATCATACGCCTACGATAGGAAAAGAAGTGTTGCAGGGCTTTTTTTTATTACATTTTCTCATCTTCGTCTGCCAGAAGACTGATGAAAAAAAAGCTCAAGGTTGATGGTTTCCCTGTCTCGTTTTCTTTGCTATGCCGTCGTTGGCCTTTTTTTTGCTCGTTCTGGACCCGGTCGTCAGCTTGTTGATCGGCCCGCGCGCGAGGTTGAGGATTCGCACGAGCAGCAACAACAGCGAGTAGAGAGGTGAAAATTCTGGAACAACCAAAGCAACCTTACCGAACGAAAAACATTTCCCTTAACATTAGCGGAAAAATGTCGGTAAAATTGAAATCCACCTGTCGGTACTGACGACATCGTGTTCGTGGAATACGTTTCTTCATCTTTCCCCCTACCTTTTCGCTCGCTTTCATTGCCGTGGTAAAAATACAAATTATACAAATTAATGCCACGGTAACGTCTGTGTACTGGAGCGGGGAAAATATTTTTCCGCTTCAAACACAACGAAAAACGAAAGAAAGTACAAAACAAAAAACCGCAAAAAAAAACCAATCCGGAAATGAAACTGAAGTGAACTAAAACCATGTTTCTCTCCTTTTAGCGCATGCACACAGCCACATATACAAGAAAACAAACACGCTGGAACGGCGTTGAATAAACGCCATAGAAACTGACGGTGGTTTAGTTCATTTACCTTTCATGCCAAATAATACTATCGTCGAACGAACTGGAGGTGGAGAAAATAAATGAAAAACCTCCGCTGAGGTTTCCTCCGTTTCCTGTGGCGTCGGTCAGTGTTTGAGAGCGTGAGAGAGAGAGAAAGGGCGCGCAAAGTGAAGAAAAGTCAATTGCCTCCGAATTACATGTTTTAGGTAAATTGTATTTAGTTGAGCTCGGAAACAAAACACTTCGTTTCGTAACGAGAAGCGTAACGAAAAACTGTGAAAATAATGCAAATGCTTTTTCCAAACCAAACAGGAACGGGTGGAACCGTTTGGAGCATTCTTCTGCGACCGGTTTGTGGGTTTCTTTTTAATGCTTAATTTGGAAAGTTCACACTTTCGAATAACAGTTTCATACGTTTGCAGGATCATTCTAAAGCGAGTTACTGTTAGATTTGACCAAAGAGAGTTATGTAATTTTTTTGCCGATAATCAATACTGTTTTATTTATTCTTCCAAAAGTTGCTAAAACTAGAAATTATTTTGTTCCCACAAACCCAATTTAATTTCTGTAAGGCTTTATTTCTTCCAAAAGATATCCTTAACAGTTTCCGTCGGGTCGTTTAACGCTTCCTGAAGACCCTTCCATGGGACACTCACACAACTTTAGCACAGGAGAAGAAATCAACGGCCCTACAATTAATCATAACACATGGCATCTTTAATCCCCCTTTGCTTCCAACTTTCGACTAAATTAGTGAACCTTCCTCGCGACGACCGTACGTCTTTCTCTGTCCCCCGGCAAA
Source organism: Anopheles ziemanni (assembly GCF_943734765.1). NCBI lineage: Eukaryota > Metazoa > Arthropoda > Insecta > Diptera > Culicidae > Anopheles > Anopheles ziemanni. Next base: position 41,196,627 of record NC_080705.1, read on the forward strand.
GGCCACCAGGCGCCTCCATCTACAGTGCAAGACGCAATTGTTTCAACATCTCAACAACGGGGCGTGTGCCGTTTGGGAGAGGTAAAGAAAAGGGCAGCGCAAGAAGCAAACGACAATGGGTCCACCACGGACGACCGATGTTTTATCATAAAGAAAAGCATTAGACATTAATCTCTGCCATTGTTTAACCTTTAACGGTTGTTATGTTTTTGCCTGTTTCCTTCTGTTTGTTTGCATCTGCAGCGCCGGTTTGGAGGAAAAGTTCCTCCAAGCTCACGCACCCGAGGTCGTGCTGCTGGGAACGCGCTTGGTTTTTGTACACGGTGCAGTTGAGGAAGTACTTTTTTGTCAGACAACGCCAAACAGAGCGTTAGAAAAAAAGCTACAGATTCTAGTAGAGAATGACAGCAAGTAGCGAATAAAAACACAGTTCAACTATGACGTTGTGTCGAATGCTGTTGCATTCTATCGGGGATATTTTTGTATCACTTTTGCTGCAGATGCGGGAAAGAGGCTCTATCGTGGCGCACGAACCATTGTCTCGGATGAAGGTGGAAAATAATGGGAAAACATCAATCGACCCGATGAGTTTCCATGTCGACCGGTTCGCCTCACTGCCATCGTGTCCCACGGCAGGAGCAATTGTTCCGTACAATCTGGAATGAAATGTTACCGAAATGAAAACATTTCCCCTCTCGAAATATCCGCAGTCACTTTTTGTTGGTCTGCGCCAAATGGTTTTCCTCTCTGTATGCTGATGCAGGCGGGTTTTAGTCCCTTTTTAAACTCCTCCGAAATTCCCCACGTTGTTTTGCCGTATGAGTTTCTGTGTTGTATGTCTGTTTATTTTCGAACATTTCTGTGCAATTGGTCTGTTGATTTAAACTCACAACGTCTACGGATGTAGAAAGAGAAAAAAAGAGTTCGGTCGGTAATTGTGATTAATTCCAAGCTATTAAATTTAAAAACATCAAAACCCAAATTAGGCTTACTGTTTTTTTGGGCGCTGTTTTTTCAATCCGCTTTTCGCAAAGTTCTATCATTTTTCGCTTGCAAATCTCCCGAGAAAGGGTATTTGCTGATGGAAAGTGAACGAGTTCAAATAGCTTCGAGCCGCCACTTCCGTGTGCGTCATCGTTTTTCTAAAGGCACGAAAAACAAACACCAAACACAACGAAAGACAATAAAAATCGACGTGAAGATCCGAAAAATACTGATGGAAAGTGATAGCCAGTTAAAAAAGGGGAGATAAAAATAGCCCACACAAACCCGTTTATGGTTCGTTTCATCTACGGAAAACGATCATTAGTCGTTATCGAGAAACTGCCATCGGAAAAGCAACTAGGAGACTGTCTTCTGTATCATCCCGTATCGAATACGGTTATAAAAACGGAAAGGAACGTAGGGCAGGATGAGTCAACGATAAGAAAAAAAAATCTGCCCCACTAAAGTATCGAAAAGAAATTTTAAATGATACAGGCCCGATGTGGGGCAGGGATAGGACGGGTCGCGGTAGCTAATAGAGTACATTTATTCACTCAGCCCCGTGAAGGAAGACATGACCTTTTGCCGTGGGTTCGAAGGGATCCCTGCTTGAACGCGTCTCGATCCGGGGGAATCCGGCCCGTTATCGATTCATGTAATTGAAAAGGAATTAGAAAAACATCTTCGCCTTATCTTCCTAATGGGGCTTTAGTGTTTCCTTCTTTTTGTGTTGCCTGTTGGCGGCATCGACGAGTCGGGGTTGTTTTTATGTCACTTCGATCGATTTCGACGATTAGCAGCTTTTAAGAGCAATGAAGCTAATGACCGTTAATGTTATCGATGAAATGGTTTGTTTCTAATGAAAAACAAAATAATTATTGCCAATATCCTAAAAATGGCACATCGATTATCCTTATCGGTTCTATGCTTTCGGAGACGATTGCAACACTTTTCTGCAGTTCACTTTCCTCAGGGAAAAGCATTGCTGGTAAAGAAAGGACAAACACTTTACTTTTGTCGATTAACTTCAAATTTCGATCACGCACCAACCTCCCACAAACCACACCAATGCAAACCCCAAGGTCACGGCCTTCATTTGCTGTGCCGTTTGAATTCAAAACAAGCCCCATTTCGTTTGATATTTTCTTTCGCCTCCCTCTATTGACCCTAAACAGTCCCAAATGGTTAAACGATGGAAAAATCAACTGTTGCCCATTTCACCCAACTGCCGGTCGAGGTCGGGTAAAGGTGGCGTATGGCGGGACGGGCGGTGTCCATAATGAGGAAAACAACGACTACGTGTCGTACTACAAATAATGGTAGATCATCCATTTTGGCGAGGAACCCATCGCACTGGCCCCCCCTTTGACGATGGCCGGCCAGTCTATGAGGTGGTGATTTTGGCTCGTTTGAACGAAATGATTCCTCGTTTTCTTCGCATTCGTCTGTTTCGTCCGTCACAGTTCCGTCCGAGAAGTGACTTTCTGCGCGTCGTCGAATCGGAGGGAACTATGGGTGGAAAATGTCGACGCCAGTCATGGATCATGGACGAAGTTTGACCGACGTGGCACACTTTCCGCAAATGGGAGGATGCGCAACGGGACGATCCACGGAGAAGGCCGGCGAATATAACCTGTGGAATTTCGGAATCGGTTTGTGCACACCGGACACGTTCGCTTTGCGAACTGAACGCGATTTTTCCGCTTTAGAAGCAAAATTGTTTTCCCCACGTGCCGCCGTCACGCTGTCAAGCTTCTTCGTTTTGCTCGGGCGCATTTCCATCACTGGTGGGAAAATTTCACCGGTCAACTGGTCTGTGGGTTACCCCGAAATCGATCGGTTTCTAGATTTCCGATTCGTCCTACGAAACGTGATCGTGGGTAAAGGTGTTTTAAATTTAATTGCTACCACAATCGATTTAAAATGAATTTTCATCTTAACCTTATTTGTGTATCTAAATAAAAGTGGTTTGTTTTATCTCTTTGTTTTGCATTTTTATTAAATCTGAAGAAATTGAAAAAAGATCTGAAAGTATTAAAACTATCTCTAGTTGTTGGTGTGGGAATAAATTTTGTCGGAATCCTCGTTTTGGGAAAGAGCGAAAGACCACAAAATTAGTGCGTGTTATTCCTTGTTATCACACCAACTTCTGATAATATAAGAGGCTCGTAGTAGCTCGCGCAGCCCTTTTATTACCTTCACTAATCTCATCTCCATCGCTGCTGCTGTCACGTTGACTGCTGGTGCAGCTGACAGTGACGGCGTTGTGATATCATTCTAATCACAACACGTGATCGTGATTTATCTATAACATCTCCATTTTTAAGCAAACACACGTTGAGATCACTAGGAAGTTGTTGGAACAAAATTTTTTTGTAATCGAAAAAACATTGAAAATTGAATGAAAACTCGGTAATGGTTGTATAACTATTGTAATTTCGCGTGTATAGAACCATCCTTGTATAACGCTACCCGATTTTTTTTTCGTTTTCTGAAGAAACATGTTTTTGTTTGCAATTTTGCTTCATAATGAACCAAATCGTTTAATTTACAAAAGGGCAATATTTCATAATAGACATTATATAATTTCATCGTCGGATCTGGACCACTTAGTAGTAAATCGCAATTATCAGCAGCTTAATTCAGATAATTTAAAAATCTTCTTCAATTCTGACGAGTTTTTGCTACCCTCTCGTGCCTCGTTAATGCCGTGGAGAAAAATGAAAGTTATTACACTTTTACAAACAATAGTTATGAAAAAGAAACGCCTCACGAAAAGTTAAGTTTCAGCTGACAGCAATACATAAATTGGCTTAGGAAAAAAATATCGTGGGACTAATCCCCTTGTATCATAGCATTTTTACTTTTCTAACCAATATTAATGGCTAAAAGTTATGATCTTACGCGAAGACGCGAAAATTTACTAAATAATTCAAAAAATATCCGATAATCAAAGTACAAATATTGTTGTTAGCAAATTTCTCAGCTGAAAAGTTGAAAATAAAACTTTAAATTTATCTCGCTTTTAAACGATAAATTTTGAACCTAGAATATCAACCTGTTCCCTTGTTCCGCAACCGCGAGTACATTTTCCACGTCAAGAATTTTGTAAAGAAAACCTACCCTTCACGTGCACATTTGGCGCGCGGGAAAGACGACACATCCTGCCTCTGCACATGATCGATGAACCCTTTTTCGTACGGTTCCTCGTAAGATAGTAGCTGCTTCCTCGTATTACGGTTAACATATTTTCCTTCACAGTGATGCACCGTGGGAAAATCATCCATGGTGGAAAGTAGTTTGGGTTTCTTTGTTGTAGTTGGGCTTTCCTTACCCAAATGTTTTTCTTTATTTTTAAACGAACATCATACCAAAAGGATGGTACTACGCCGTCACCCCTCCTCGCGACGTTGTGTAGAACCCTTCAATCGTAAGCTGGGTCGTTCCGGGAAGAAACGTATCGTCTAGCGAAGTGCCTTTCTCATCATCGTCTTTATCCGCGCTGGCGCAAGACCCTGACGTGCTGAAGCTTCTGGAGCATTAATTTCCTGTTTCGTAACGGCGGTTTTTCGTTTTCGTCATGCTTTCCGATCGTTCATTTTCATGCGGAAAGGCAAAAAAAAACTGCCGAAAGCCAAGCGGGTTCCAAGATTTTGCCTTTACTGCTGCAGGTCGCCTGCAGGTAGTTTGAGATGGAAAAGTTCAGCATTTCGTAAGGAGTGTATGTGTGTGTGTGTGTATGTGTGTGCGCGTGTACAGGAGGCCACTGTGGAGGAAGTGGTTATGAAACATTTCCCAATGCGCTGCACTGCGATCCATACCGTTTAACGGTGTTGGCACGATGTTGGAGCCTGGCAGCGAACGAAACTAAACTGGAAGGAAATAGAAAAACTATCTCGACACGAGCAAAGCTACAAAAAAAGAACATGTATATATAAAGGAACTTAAAATCCTCCCCCGAGGCTATCCCTCACAAGGGTTCCGGTAAAGCGACATTTCGTTTCGTTGGAATAACGCAAAAAAAAGGGGTGAATGAAAAACGAATAAACCGTGACATAAGGATTCCTACCGCCGACGGATTTTCTGCATGCCGCATGCAACCGACGACAATTGCGGGTGGATTGCAGATGCCTCCCCTTCGCCCGTCCATTCTACGTTCGCCAATTCCCCGATGCTCACCGGTATGGATCGTGACAGGGTTGATGAAGCGTTGATAAAATGTGACACACAACGGATTTTCGCTGCGGGTGTTTTTTCTTTCCTTCTTCGCAACTCAATTGCTTTCTGACGCGGCAATTCTGACGTTCACCTTTCCCGGAATGAAATATGAAAACGATGAGTTGTCGTACAGAAGTGTTTCTTTTCCATGTCAAATAAGGATTCACAGGTTCGCTCGTGTTAATTTTGAAAATTTTCGTCTTCGTCATTCGAAGAGCCTTGTCTATTAAAAATACTGTACAAAAGATCTGCATTGTCTCAAATCGTATTTGCATTGGCGATCAGCGATAAGATCATGCACTTGGATCCCGTCCCGTAAAAACTGGAATTTTAAAACAACGGGCTCTCACTCACGAGTCCCTTTTTGCAGAAGCGCTGGGAGCTACGAATCACCATGAAAAATTATGGGTGGCCCCGATGGTAATCGGGCACCATGAAGCGATCGCCATCATAATCATCATTACGCTGGCTATTAGCTCCATCCTGCCGGCGTGGTTCGGAACGTCGTGCAAAACCCAGCGACCAACTCAACCGCACACAAACACACTCAGACAGCGTGCGTTTGCCGGTTGGCCGTTGTTCCGTACGCGCGACCGCTCCAAGTACGTCATTATAGGCAGTCAGATTGACGTCAGCCGACGCAAGCGACCATCGAAAGATGACGACGCCGATAATGGTTGGAAGGCAAATTTTTCGCCGATGATGCCCTTCGCTCCATGGATGAGGTGAAGGGCGGGAGAAGTCAGTATCGAAAAGAAAACCTGTCGTCAAGATGGACCACCGATTCGGAGATGTTGTGCGGAGCGAACACGCTTTGGGGGGACAAACGGAAAATGGCTTTTCCATGTCGACCCGAGCGCTATTTGACACCGACTTGGGTTGGGTTTTGCCTTGCGCTATTGTCGATTGGAACGCAGAAACCATCGGCGGGGCCTCGCTGCCGGGGGAGTTGATGGCGAGATGAGGAGAGATCATCGAAGGCCGATATTAACACGGTCGAATTTCATGGCGGACGCCGCCATCGATACGAGCCGAAGTTCATTAATGTGTTGTTTGGAGGAGGGTCAAAAGGGAGCAATTAATTTCCACAGTGTATCAAATTCCAACTCGATCGCCAGTTTTGGACCGGGTTCTTTATAGTTTACATTATTTGACACTTTTATCGTATATTATGTGTGTTAATTTGGAAAGATAAATATATACTTTTAAACACGGCATTTTCCATGTCGGATCTGCTGGTACATCTGCTGCATGATATTCCAATTTTAAGACACTTGGTTCCCTCCATCGAACTCGACGAAAACGTGACATTTTTACAGTTGACTCACCCGTCAGTCAGTAATCAAAACTATTGGAAAACAATTCCGTCCACGTTCGTAAAACTCCGCCGTCTCCGGTTCTCCGGTATCACTCGGCACGGAAATGAAGCTACGAAAACTTTCGGGCAGCCCGCAAGCCCAGGCCCATCATCAAGCCAACATCAATCCTCATTACGCCGTATTGCATGCACCTTTCTGTCGCCAGAAAACTGTGTCACTTGACTTGAGAAATATGGTCTCAATGTGATTATCCGTTCTGCTGGATCCCCAATTGGAAAACTTTCGCCTGCATTGTCGAACGCACGAGAAGATCGGGGTGACCCGATCGCTTTCGGAATGCCGTCGGTTCTGGAGACATGCACCGGTTCCGGTGGAACAGGAAACTTCAGAAGTACCTCAATTTTCGAGATCCGAGATGAAGGTCGCTCCGAACTATGGAGTTAGAATGGAAGCCCCTGTAATGACAAGTTGATGTTATCATACTTTTCATTCTCTCACACATTTTGCAATCAGTTAATGGCTTTATGATGTAGTTGAGTCCAACTTGTTTTAATAATCAAACTTTCCTTTAAATCGTCTTTTTGGAGAGGAGAAAAAATCGTGCATTTTCGCTTTTTATCCCATCCGATACCATTTATCATCCACAGTTTTTTTTTCACTCCATTTTCCTGGGTTGCAGGATTCTGGCATGGATTCGGATAAAAATTCAATTTTTCATCCATAAACATCACTCAGGATAGGCCCCCCGAAGGGATAATCCTTCGAGCCTCGCACGCACGCAAGCTATCGTTCCAACCGGAAAACTTCTTGCTCTCGACCATCGGGGGAATTATGTATGTTTTCCGATGCACCTTTCATTGAGCCGAGCACCTGCCCGGTACGCTCGAATGTATGCTAAGTGGCCACTTGCTTCCATTTACCGGTTGCCGGTTGGGGGGCGGGGGCTACTTTCAGGAATCTACAAGCGTTACGCTGCAGCTATCGAAGAACGTATTTCGTGAGTGTTGAGCGTTTTTCGTACGCTCTCGGGATACAATGGTTGACCTCGGCTTGGGAAAGATAGGTGCTTACTTTGGATTACGGCAATTTGTGGCAAGACTATACAGAAACGGAAGGTTTCGGTGGGATTGTATCGGGTTTTCGTCGAAAGGTTTTTGCTTTGGACTAATCTGGCACTTTGGTATGATTTAATGTATAATTTTGTGTGTATTATTTCTAAAGATGTTAGCTCTCCCATACTAAATGACATAATCTCCTGGATTTTCCCTCTCTGTGCAAAGGAAATTAATTTTGTTCATTTATTTTCTCGTTCCAGGTACGTAAATCATTTTTATCTGGACACCTCCCCAGGCCCGCTACTCGATGCGCAACGAACGCCAGGGTCGCCCGAATGTGACTTGACTGTATGTTATACACGCATCATACCAGTGAGGAGTTTGGGGGATTTTGCAGCATAGGGAAGGTGTCACTCGGCACATCACATGCCCCGAGCGCTTCATATTCATAATTCACTTACCTCTAACGAGATGAACAGATATGGTGTGCGAAAAATGTTTCCAGCAGCGCATAAAATCACCAGATTAAGCGTATCACCTCAAGACCGGGTGTCTAAGGTGCTGCCTTGCCATGTTCAATCAGTTCACGCGTCACGCAAAATTCATGCAGATGTCGAATCTATTCGAAACTCAAATAGGAGATGATTTTCTGACAGCCCGACAGAACGCTCCGTCGGTGGGAGTTTCATCAAATCGCAGTGTCAGTTCAAAAATCTACTTCACATTTCTGTTCGTTTCTTTTGGCACGTCAAATCGTACCCTCGGTTTACCCTCGGGAAAGCGTTATCTGGGATCGGGAATTAAATCGAAACATTTTCCTGGAACTGAGGCGACTGTTCCAGTAAAAGTTCCCTGAACGCCCGCTGAGATCCAATTCGGCGGGAGATAACCTTCGCTGGGGTGTCTTTTGGCCTCGTTTCATGACCAATTAGCTGTCGAGCTTCGTGTTAGTGTGTTCGGAGGTCGGTATATACCCAGACTTGAAAACCCACGCTGTTCCTCACCTAAATCACAGCATGTTTTTGCTAAGTTCGACCGCGTTACCTTTTCCTTCTTCATTCTTCGCCAGTCACCGTTACTTCAATCAATGTCGTAGCAGAAATCAGTTCACAGTTCTGACACCGGAAGCTACACTTCATTGCCGTCGTGAAATTCGGGAAAATTGTGTTTGATTTTTCGGCCTGTAACTTTTCACGCCTTCGTGCGCGATGCATGCGGGTGGCCAAAGCCAAAGGGTGGAAAAAAGGACCGGCGAGGGTTAGCAGGTTAAGGCCGGGTACAGGATAGGCAGAGCGTGATCTTTCTATACATTTTTTTTTTTATTTTAGAAAGGCACCGTTGGCCGTTTGCGTTTGCTTCCATTTCTTGGGTTAACAAAAATGGCAAACGCGGGAATTAAATTTTCCCATTTTCCATCAGGGTTCCCCAAAAACCCAATCGGAGGAGCTACAGCGAGTTGGGTCTCGCTTTCCTTCGCCTATTCCCAGGTTTTGTTTGCCATTGCCTGGAGAAGAATTGAGTGTGCGTTTGTGAGAGGGAGAGAAAGAGAGAGAAAGATGGCTAACAGGACGTCACCAAGTGGTTGTGTCGTTGGTTGCGAGGGTTGCGTGGATGAATTTTCCACTTTCTAAAATTGAATTGCTCCGAGAAGGGCGTCGACGGCGACGACGACGACAACCCACAGTGATCGAAACAGCCCGCAGTGAAAGAGCTTTCGATTTTCCGGGAAAACGAAAGGATTTCTCCTGCCGGTCCTGGTCGTGAGAGATGGATATGTTGGAAAGTAAAGGGAAAAATGTAATGAATTTTTAAACTTCTTTATGCTGGCGTTGTTGGCCGCATACACACGGAGAGTGGTTATCAAGGATCATAGATCTTGTATTGGAAACACACACACACACACACAGCAAAGTGGCTTTTGTTATCTTCCCAGTTTTATTGTACCATGCTGGAGTTGTGTTATTCGTCAAACGTTTCGGGGTGTATAATCCTGCCCTGTGCGACCTGGGTCCTGCCTTTACTTTCAGTCCGGACAGCGTTAAACGCTCGCTGACCTACATCCATCCAGAATCCACCCCCTTCTGTCCCTCATTCCTCTTCCACCTCGCTATGAAACTGTAAATTGCACCGATTTTACTAATTGGATCGTATAACAATTTCATGTTTGCGCCCGCCAGACCCAGAATGTTGTTCCGTTACATTCTCTAAACTCTTCGTATCCTCAGCCCTGCCCAGCCCTCGGCTTGCGCATGTCGTTGCACAATTTCCACCTACCACCGGCTCGGGTGTTTATGGCGGTGGAGTTAACCAGTTCGGAAAATAGATTGTTCACCGGATTTATTGGGGCCGACGCATGGTCAACGGTCGAGTTAGCTGATTTATGCACTTGGGGCAACCGCCGCAACTAAAACCCCCGTCCAGTGGGATTCGTTATCATGCTATGGATTTCGGGGAGTCGATTCCACCAATTAGAGGGTGGGTTTTTGCGGTATCGATTGATAAGTGATTTTCGGATGCGGATGTCGCTGGCACCGGCAATGGCATGTTATGTAAAAACATAAAAGTGCGATAAAATATGCTCCATGCACACGTTCCAAGCAGTTGCGTTGGGGTTTAATATCGGGCAAGAGCTTTCCCCGCGGTACGAAAGGGTTCGGAGCGTTCGGAAGCCGGGTTCGCCAATCGGCAAATTATTTACCAAAACCCAGCGAACCGTTCGCTCGCAAAAAGCAAACCGCGCCAAACGATCGACCACAGCATCCCAGTCGAAGCCAGCCACAAACGAAACATGCCACCCGTTGTTGTGCTTCGTCAGGTTTTCGTCGCAGCACAAAAATGTCACTCCGAACATCACAATAAATGTTCAACCCCCGGAGCCCTGTTGGGATGGCGTATCTTTCACCTCCATCTTGGACATCGTGTAAGGGTTGAAGGGGTGGGCGAGAAACAGGCGGTGGTTTGGTGATCCCGACCGACCATGTCAACATTCTTCGGTGTCCTTTCGGACTGGAGCTCGAAGCTGCAAAACGATGGCGTCGTGCGTGTGCTCCGCTTTGTGTGTGTGTGTGTGTGTGTGTGTGTATGTGTTGCCACCCGCGGAGCTGGGAAACGAAGGTGACGACGAGGTTCGGCGACAAGCTGAGATAACTTGTGTAAGCTTTCGGTTATGTAAATTACATTGTTGGCCCATAAAAGGAATGTGTGCATTTATTCACATTTTTCTTTCGTTTTCCCATACCTACCCACTCCTTTTGCTTCTTGTTCGTTTTGTTTTTCTTGTTTGTGACCTGCTTCCTCCCCCCCTCCCTCTCCCAAGACGAACGCTGTCGTCAACGGAGGAAAACAAATCTAGGGCTCACTTGGGCAACTGAAGCGAATCGATGGCGTCCTGCCCATGGGGGAATTTCATTCAATAAATTATATTGATGTTGGCTGGCTGGTTGAGTGGGAGGTTCAATATAACACCGCTTCGATGGTCGTTTTGGTGACAGAGCGGGCGGCTGGCGGTTCCAACCCTTCGCCGGCTTCGATGTGCCATTTTTGTGACCGAATTTGTATGCTACGACGCGAAAAATGTTGCCAACAAAATGCAATGCTGCCAGATGCGAGCGGTGCCATGTAAAATTGACTTAGTTGACGTTCAACGTTAAAACGTTACATGATAAAGAAAACTAGTTTGTTATAAAATTAACATACTTTCTTGATGTAACAGCACATCACCAGACCAATATTTTTGACTAGTTTGGCTTCGATAAATTTGTAGATCCCAATTCTTGAATTTTCTAAAATTTGATGAAATAGTTTTTAACTTTAATCTCACTCTTTTTTCATCGCAATCAATCTACGATCCATTTAAGTTAATTTAGATTTTTTTAAAACCCGTGTAGTTCTCGTGTAAAATACCACCCTTAGTTTTTGGGGTGGATGATTAAATTTTTTTGGAAGCGTAGTCCCGGAGGCGTTCTTCGGTTTTATTCTCATTTAAGTAAACTTAATTTTGTTGAGAGTTTTTGTTTAATTTCTTACCTGGATTGGGTGGTTTCAGTAGGGTAACTGCTCCCATAATGGTGCATGTACCAATAGTGATTGAAGAGGAATAAAATCCTAGCTCTACGACGAAATAAATACAAAGGAAATACTTGTTCTTGTGTGAAATGTTCTTTGATCTTCTGCTGAGTATTGAAAAGATAAACCTTCCCATTCCGTTATAAATTAGGGTTGTACTAATGTGCTGGTTTTCTTAAGAATTTATCAGCTATGCCATGATTTCCTTAAGGCAATAAATAACTGCAAAATGCCTTGGATTATGAGACGAGGCCAATGCATAGGTCTCTGACTAAGAGAATGGATTGGTCTATGAGTAATTTTGCCGTTCTGTTCGAAATATGCTTCAAACTAGAAAGCAGCATACGCCTTTTTCGTGTACTTTTTATGGTATAAGATGAAAATACATGTTTTTAGAAGTGCGAATATAGTGTTCTTGACACTTATAAATTTCATCACACTGTTAGTTACATGACCAACTGCACCACTATTGGTTCCGTTGCCCTAAGTGCATTCAATATACTTCTTAATTTTTCCAAATATTCAACTGATTTACCTCCTTTTACACTAAAACCTGCATAACAAATCACAAAAGAATTTTTTTCTCATTTTTCGTTTTCCTTCTCCAGCTCCAAAGGCTTTGTCAATCTTTTTTCTATTGGTAATCCTTGCCTGCCTGCTTTCTGCTCATTTGCTCTTTTCATTTCCATTCTAGACACCCTATTCTGGCCCTTTCTCACTTTCAAAAATTTTGCGCATCATTAGATTTATAATGCTCAAACTGCTCGCCTCGTGTAGCCTCGCAGGCATAGGCAAAATAATTTAAAACACGCGTCCTTGCCCTTTGCCAATCGTGAGCACAGGGCAGTCTTAAGAAGCATCCCGATGCTTGGAAGCTTCGAAGCGAAAAGAGCAAGACTAATGTTGTGGCCCTTGCATTCTGGAGTTTGCTTTCCGTGCCAAAGTGCCAGCGCTGAAGGTCAGCTTTGCTAAATTGCTCGCAATGAGTTATTTTTCAATGTGCTTTGATCGAGAAGCTGAGCCCAATGTTAGTTTTATTGCTTGTTAGTCATAACTGTGTACGCAGTAGCTTTTCCGTTATAAAATTATCCTCTCTGCACAAAACAAGACAATTACGACGGAGCAGTGTTCCTGCAGCCGAACTGCACTCGCGTCATCGTCGCCCGTCGGATCAAAGCGAAACACTCTGATGGATCGCATCTGCTGGCATGTGAAAACTGTTCTCCCGGGACGGATGTTTACAGTGTACGCCGACCTATTTCCATTCGGTGGCCGCGTGCAAACTTTGCAAACACTTTGTAATTCAAATCTTAAAGCCTCTGTTTCACCACACCCAAACCGAAACGGGGCGTAAACAATTCACATTCGCTGGGTCAGCCCAGCGTTCGGTGCAACTGTAGGACGGGGCGAAACCGACGGAACCGACCGCTTGCCCAATCTCAGCGGCCCGATAATAAACATCCCCGTCATAACCGACATAATGTACCGAGGCAGCTAATAGGGGCAACATCAACAAGCGGAACGGAACGTCGAGGAATTTGCTGACCCGACTCTGCCACCGAAGCGTAAAGAAAGCCAGCAGGGTTTTGTCGGTGCGGGTTGATTTTTATTGTTTTTTTTTATTTTCGACGAATTTCTGTTTTTCGCCGTTTTGTTCGCTTTGGTTTCGCTTCTGCAAGCGTTTGGGAAACAATATCCGCGAAAAACGTAAGCGTCCCACAGCCGGTCGTCCTCTTCGGTCGAAATACGCTCGCCAAACCCGGTTGGCATTGTTGCGCGTGCTAAAGATGTACTGCTTTATGCTTCATTTTTCCGACCTCTTTCAGTACATTACCTCCCACTCTTCACCCCAACCGCCCCCCTAGCACCCCTTGGATGTAAACTAAACCGTACCATCGTTTTGTCCCGTCCTCGCTCGGCAGCGCTAATATTCTACCGCTTTCTATTCCGTTCCCGATTTTCATCGCATTCGGCTCGGAACAGTTGTTATGCGTCTTCGCTCGCTCGGTTGGATGGTGTGGATACCGAGGAGGGGTGGGGGGGAGGGGGGGGGGATTCGTCATCGCAGAAGTCCGGCGGCGGCTGCCGGTACTGCTGCTGGCCATACGGCCATCCCCAAAGCGTAAACTGAATGCGCACGGACACTATTTTTAAACATTTTCACTCATGTGCTGTGACTCAAAGGCGGAGGTCAAACGAAGCGCTCGGAGCGCGTACCGGGGAAAACCACATGGTTCGCATCGCATGTTTGCGAAGCAAACGAGGAAACGAAACCAAAGTGGAACCAAATTATGGGGTGAATTAGTGAAGCAGATATTAGCGTCCGCCAGTTATTAGTGCGAGGCTTAACCAAATGCTTCGCTAGCGAAGGGTGAAATCGCCGCGAATGTTGTTTCCTGAAAAATGGATCACCTCGCGCGACTCGACATTGTTCATCCTAGAGGTTGGTTGGTTGTAGGTTGAGAAGCGCGGGCTGCCATCGCCTGCCATCGCCAGGACCAACCAGGTTAAGGCTCACGTACTAATGTTGCATACAACGGATTGTATAGCCACTGTCTGTTGATTGCTTCGCTGAGTAACTAGATGCGTACTTTGCTGACGTTAAGTCCTTCTATCAACAATGTAGGGTGATTCAAAGTCAACTAGACCTCCAGAGATCTTTTAAATATCTCATCATTGAATTAACTACAAGACTACAGCAAGTGTTTTGAATGGATAATTCTTAAAAAATCTTTCCACCAGGACACCTTTCACCAAAAAATTATACGCGTACATTCTGAGACATCATACAGTTTTTAGTAATTGAAGGATATTTATGTTTAAGCATTTGTGTCTTTCTTGTGTCAATCTTTTATTTATAAAACTGAAAACTTATCAATTTAAGTGACATTTCTATGCTCAATATTTTTCACCATGTTAATGTTGTCATATACTTTAGTTTCAGCTTTCAATGTTATATGGCTCATAATGTTTCATGTTTTTCGGTCGTTTCACAGAAAAATTTCATGTGTGGGAACATGATTTGTTTGTTTTATGCTAAATGGATACCTCTACATAGGATTTAAAAGTTACTAAACATGTACCGATATGATGTAATATATATATCGAGTTATCGATCTGTTTTCAGCAATGGAAGAAATGTCTTTAACATAAATAAAGCTCATTAAAAATAGTAGATTTTCGACTATTGATACTATTGGTCCATTATTCTCCGCATCACCCTACTCTCGTCATCGAGTTGTCATGCTGTGTTACGGTTGTTGGCGCGTTGGCGTTCCTCCGGTAGGTCTCCGCAGGGCAATCCGAGACATGCCATTGACGCCATGGTCCGTACCCTAGCCCCGCTCAACCGCCAACGTTACGAGTGTCCGGGTAAATCTCCCCTGTTCTCACTGCGAAGAAGTTGGGTCGCGAGTGCTTACACCTGTGCACGGGACCGGATGTTTCAATGGACGTCATCGGAAACGGACATGATGGAGACCATTGTCTGCTTGGGCGGGTAGCAGTTGCGTTGCACTGTTCCATCCGCCGCCGTCATCAGCAGCTTTTCATCGTCGAGTGGCTCAGTGCATCGGACCATTTTGTATCAGCGCGTCTTGAGCAACTACAGTTGGTGCCATTTGTAGACGCAACTCTTGAGAGTAGGGGCCCTTGGTGCATTCATGAGCGGCGCATGATGCATCTCAGCCCGGGAATACAATGGTGCAGGCAACAACAGACACACACAGTCGTTCCCGGGTGCTTGGGCAGGTTAATTATATCGCCAGTCTTAACGCCATCCCAACGCTGCTCAGTAGCTATCTACATTCGCTGTATGCTTTACTTCGTGGGAATCTTAATGAACTGTTTGAAACGATCCTTTTAATCCTTGCAAAATGGCGCTTTCGGAGTTATATCTTAACCAGTTAAGGACGTGAACCTTCTCATTTCTTCATTCACTCTTTGTATTAGACTGCAACCACTCATTATGAAGTCAAGTGCATTCTATAGTTCATAGCTACTCTTTTTGCTCATTCACGAAACTACCGTACCGTAAATTCAATCCGATATAGCTTCTTTTACACTCAAACCGTGAATACTAATTAATATCAATGATTGCTTTATATATGAATTTACTTACACCATAATTCCCGCACGTTCGCGATTAGCGCACTAAGGCCTCTGCGAAGGAAGTTACCAATTTATTTATCACAGATTCGTGCCTTCTCATGCGCGTCGTTGTTTATCAATAACAGACAAAACTGCTCCTCCGGCCGCGGTACGGTTTTGCAGGCTAATTAGTGCCTAATTCATGATTGATTGCGATTGTAGCAAAATCATGATGAGAGCTGGCTTTTATTATTTTTGATTTCGCTTCCATCTTGTCTAGTCTTTTCCATCCGCACATCTGCCCCGCACGTCAAAAGCCAATTATGATTCCGTCGTAAGCCATTAAGAAGAAGATGTTTTACGGATGGTCGTAAATAATACCGGTGAGTGGGAGTTCGTTGCACAATTCAAGGTTTTTTTTTCATGTTTGATGTTTTGATGGTTTCACCATTTGTTAGGTGGTATCGAGAACTTTAGAAAAAAAATACGATTGTTGTATCAGAAAACATATTACCCATTTTGTGACACACAGAACGTTGTAGTTTATTTTTTCACAATTGAACAGGTCCCATTTATTGTTTGCCTTTTTCTTTTATTTAAAGCCATGACAGTTCCCAACGAGTTAAACTGTTTGTATACATTGACAACCGAAAATTTGTCGAAAAGCAAAACCCCATCTTGCCGGCAAAGTTTGGCGCGTTACAAGATTTGGCACTTAGCGCAATCTCATAATTCCCCCGCGGAACCAACGCTTGCGGAAGCTTATTTCTTACCGCCTCAACGATTTCCTCCCTCCGCCAAGGCAGGGAATGATTTAATAGCTGGATCCTAACTTGTAATCCTTTGCAGTGATTTCCGCAAACAAAATGGTACGCTTCTTCGCATCGTCGAAAACCTGAACGAGTTTCATTTTCATCGCAAATTTCGTTAACAATACTGGCTGGTATACCAGCATTATAATGCGGCCTCTGCATCGGTCTTCGGGAAGGATTTTCCTTAAGAGAATCCAAGTGCGAAGGAATTACGTGCAATCATGGTATTGTTTTACACTGCTGGCAAAATGGATCATGCGGTTCGCCCCAAGCGTTTTTCGGTTACATCTGAAAGAGGGAAAATGAATTATCATGTGGTATAAGTGCTGCTATCCTCGGGACGAAATTATTACTTCAGATTCAACGTTGGTTAAGCATGCAGATATAATTGTTTTGGTTTTCATTACCATACAACGACATTATCCAGTCCAGATGGTTACACTAATTTAACCCTTACAAATTCCTATTTATTTGTTTATTATTTGTTTATTTGTTTATTTAGACCAAAAACTCAACGGACAGACAAGGTATTTATCCCAAAGTTTTAAGTTTTTTCGACTACCATCAAATTTGTGACCGTGTGAACATATGACGGATATGTCATCCGTCCTTCACGACGCATTGGCGATATGATACGTCATGCACAAAACACTCATACAGGACAAAAATCCTTTTAAAGGATTTTTTTCCGATAACCATTGGATTTTATTCAGAATGTTCGCTTTATCGATTTCTAGATTCGTTGTTATTCGGTCGTAAAACCAAACCAACGGCGAACACCTCTTCTTGAGTCGAAGGACTTGTGTGGGTGTGATTGTAGTTATGCCCGCAGCCGTGTTGGAAATTTATTGAACTCAACTGCTAGGTATAACCTGGTTGGTTTCGCTCCTCAAATCTTCCCGAGTGTGACTTTTGGAAAAAGAACTTTTTCAAAACTGTTGCGAAAGCAAGCGATAGCTAAAAATCTGCATTGATCGGACAAAGTTTAAATTGCTAAGAAAGTTAGAAATGGTCCATCCAACGTCATGCTCATTTCTATCTATCGTAACACACTTGAGCAAAATCACTTACGAGGTACAATTTTTCTCCTATAAAATAACAATTTTGTCCGTAACCATGTTATCCCTCGAACGAACAACTTGTGTCTACCTTCAAATAATCTTTCTTTTCACTTTAACAATAAAGCAATGGCATTAGGCGGTAGATACAAGAAAAAAGGAAAAAAGGCCCTGTGTAGGACCCTTGAGCGAACAGGATGCCGAAACGAAAAGAAAAGGTATAAGAATAAAAGCGCCACCCCGAGCGAATCCCCATTTTCCGCTAAAGTTTCTCCGAAAGCAGGTGCCAAAATATGAATGTTTAATCTCGAAAGGTTCGCTCGACGGTACCGCGACTCCATCGACGCTCGGGGCGGCCACTTGTTGCCTCGTCGGTGGGCTCTCCAAAGAAGCGCCCGTTTCGTAGGCTTTTCCACTCACCAACACCGACGGGGCTCGGGGTTTAGGTTTGCCCCGGCGCACAGCTGTGCCCCCGTTGTTTGTCGTCCCGACCTTCAACCGTTGTTTGACGCTACCCGGCGCCGTTCTCGGGGATCTCAGCCGTCTCACCACTCACGCACAAAACCACGAATCGCTTTTCGAACGAACGAGCAAACGAGGGGGAAGCTTGTTGGGAAGGACTTCAGGGTAAATTCGAGGGTGTTTGTGAGTTGCACGAAACAAACACACATACACGCACACACACAAAGGTCTTTGTTGATCTCTATGACGCACATAATACTACCACTAAAGCCACGTCAATCCAGTGCTAGATCTCTACCGTACGAGGGATTTTTATATCCCCCGGCTACGAGCCACCAGGCGTCTCCATTGTAGACGAAGGTGAGTGAAACAGAGAGCTTCCATGCCTGCTTCAATCGTAGACGCCGGTACCGGGATTGCGATGATGATTGAGGGTCGATAGGCAGGCGAAATATTGTCTACCGGCTCGGTGCGTACTTACATTCGGTGTGTTTTTGTCGTTCTCCGTCGTCCTATTATTTAGCGTGGTTTATTGTTTCTACCCCAAATACTCAAGGGTGAAAGTAGGTGAGTCTCGACGGAGGGAAGCATCTCACAACCACCGGTCGGGGGAGGTCGTCTTGACCTTGGTAGTTTAGGCCACCGTTTCATGCTCCTCGACGACGGCAAAGGATCGCCCGTTCAATGCATAAAACATTAACACTTCGGGAGTTCCAGCTGCGCATCAGCTAGCTTGGGTTTATTTTGTTTTCGTTTTGTTTTTTTTTTTCGATCCCACCCTGTCGGCCAACCAACGATGGCTGGGCAATACAGAAAAGAAGCACTTACATACATATTTCAGTTTGTCGCTACTGATACGACGTTCTGCGGTATCAAATCCCAGACCAATCTCTTCTAGCCAGATCAAGCCGTGTAGCCGTGATGGGGTCACGAAAGGAAGGGCATAGGAAAAGCCGGAAACGACGGTCCACGGTCAAGTGCGTCGCGTTCGCGTCCGGATTGAAATTTGATGACTGGCGAACCGGGGAAATGGGCAGATCAAATGCATGAAGAAAACAAAACAAAGTCGCATACAGATCTACACTTCTCATATGAAACGCAGCGGCGGTAATATTTCATTTATGACAGGAAACCCCACAGGCCAATGTTATGCTTGCGTTTCCGGCGAGGGGTGGTTTAGTTTTCCGCCAGGTCATAGGGCACTTGTTTTATTACAATCGTAAGCTGAATGTCTCAGTTTCGAAGAGCAAAAAGGCGTGAAGGGAGATTGATCGATGCGTATGCCAAATAGGAGAAGGAAATTTCATAATGGTCATTATTTTTGGTTTCATTAATCTAGTTAAAGTTTGTTATGATTTATAATTTTATCGGTAAACTTTTTTCCAAAGTATTTAAGCTTTTAAGGATATCTTAGCTAACTATGGCTTTTGACTAAAAACACTTTTTATGCCTGTAACAAAACATAGTTAGATCAAATTTAAAATACAAAAGTTTTTCAATTCAATAAACTTCTGACGAAGTAATCATATGTCAAAATGTATTAAAAAGACTATATTTATTATATATTTTTGGGTTTTTGTTTGTATTGTAAAACATCTAACCGTCGATTCTGAAACTTTCTACACATTAAGTTTAAGCACTGCAGATGTTGTTGAAGATTCCATCAATAGTTTTTTATAAAAATATCTAAATTCTTCATTTGAAACTCGGTTTTACCAACACAAACAAAACAAGCATGTACGCTACTGTCCTCGGCAAAAAAAACACAACCACCATAAAAATGCTCCATATCGTTATTTGTGTTCCATAATAAGGCAATTTTCAATTTATTAAAAATCAAAATTTAGGCTAATAAACGATTTAAATAGAAATAATTCATACCCCGCATATGTATGAATCGTAGGAAACTACTATAATCCAATGACATGTCATGTGATAAGGGCAAGGGATCAAGAGGTAATTGTTGGAATATCAATCGGTGCACAAGCAGTTTATTTTTTCAAATTAAGTTCAACAACTACGCGATTTAACAAAAGAAGTTGTTTATATAGAATTCGATGTTTTGTGTGAAAAGATGTCCAAGCAATGGCGTACAACAGATACATATTGACGGGACTGTGTCTGACGGGATAGCTAGATATAACATATGGCCAACTTAGAGTATTTGAGATTGAACGTTAAAATAAAAAGCACAAACTTTAAATTTCACCAAACTTCTAAACATTTTGGAGTAGTCATCATACATTGAAATTTATAAGAATGTGTAGATTATAGGGTTCGAATCCCAACCGAGACCGTACCCTCCCCTGTACGAGAGGACTGACTATCCACGTATTACAGGGAAACAAGTCTCGTAAGCCCTTAACGGGCAGGCATGACCAAGAGGTCGTTATGCCAAGAAGGAAAAGGTTATAGAAAATAGCAAAGGAAAGAACTGGGAATCGAAAGTCGTTCGCTTAACTCCGTGGCTAAACTAAAGCGCTTTGCCTTTATTTCATGTTGATAATATGAAAAAGCAATTTGAAATGCAGACTCCTATGAAAACCGTCCTGTCATACAATTTACAAAATATTATTTTAATAAATGGTCTTAAACATGTTAAATCAAATTAAAACAACGGACATTTTTTAATAATTTTATTGAATGAAATTCTATTCTAATGTGTCACGATCGCGACATGCCTAGTGCTCAAAATAATATATAAATAAAAATGCGATTTAAATATCTATTTAATCTCTCGCAAACTATGAAATTGCTCACTCTACAAAACAAGCATTTCAACCTGCAGACGCGCAGCAACCATTAATTGAATGTTTAAAAGCATTTTCTAACCAATTAAATATGAAACCACATTTGCTCGCCTCCCCGTAGTCCACAGATCTATCCCACCCATACCACCCCTCCCTTGAACGTGATCGTTCATTTCCATTTGCAATACGAACGCCTTATCAAACCCTCAACCGAGTGAAAGCGGTACCTTCTCGATCTGCCGACCACTTACCTTTCCATTTAGTTCACCCCTTTGTCGGAGGAAATTGAAATATGTACGTGTTACCCTGTCGGTGCGGGAAATGCCTTCGTCGTAGGAAACCAGCTCCATAACACTCGTACACTCGCTGCAATCGCCTTTTGGGAGGGCGTGAGGAGTATGTGTGTGTGGGCATGTGTTTTGTTCGTTGCAATCATCGCGAGAGAAAGCGAACAATCATTGCAAGCAACAGAACGGGCACTACAACAGCGTAAAGTATGTGTGCCGATGTGCTGTGCGGCGGCCGAATGCGGAATGGAATGGACGGGAGAAAATTGCAATTTCCTCATTACCGGCTAAAAACCGGCTGGACAAAGTGCATCATCCGCCGCATCCAGTGCAAGCCAACCGGAAGGATGTGTGCGAAACGGGAGACTGTGGAAAAATGCTTCCCCATTGCACATGGAGTTACGACATTGTACGACATGTTTTCCGGGGCCCACGTTCTCCGTCTTGGACCGTCGCTAATGGAAGGAAGTGGCAGGGAGAATAAGCTTTTCAAAACGGATTGTGACACCCTCTTAGGAGCAGGAGAGGTCTTGGGGCCGGATCTTCGGGTCCTAACAGGCCGCTGCTAACAGCATTAGCTCCGTTTCCTACCATTTGCTGTTCCAATTTCAACTTCAAACGCACATCGGGGTGGGGGCTTCGTTTGCGACGGACACAAAAGGCTGCCGGCCGATCTCAGGCTCGCTAACCCGCCAGGACGACGAAGGACCATTCCTATTGACAGGCAGTCCGGCGACAATACAATCGACCGCAGCGCCCCATTAAGAGGGAACACAAAAGTCCCACCTTTGGTCGCTGTCCATAACCGAAGGTGTTTATGTATGTGTGCGTGTGCATGTGTGCCCTTTGAACTTTTCCATCGTTCCAATGCTCCGGCCGGGCCATGCCAATCCTTGCTTCTACTCAAACCCGATTGGATCGATGATATTAATTAAATTGTGTGAAACTTTCTTTCGCCTCGTCACCTTTGGCCCTCGATCCTCGTGTGCTGGAAGATGATGAAGGCTTTCCTGCCACACCGTTATCTATCTATAGGTTTTCCATCAACCCGTACGTGTGTGCGTGTGTGTGTGCTGGCAAAACTTGTCACGAGTCACTCGAGGAAAATTGATTGATACCAAGAACCGTCCCGGGGAAGGGATGGAGCATCGAACCGTCGTAAAGTTCCGAACGAAGTGTCAACTCTTTTACTATCGTAGTACAACAAAGAACTCCTCAAAGAGTCACCCCACCACTCACCACCAGCCTTAGGCATCACCAGCGGGCTTAACTCATCAGCGTCGCTGGAATGTCGGCGAATATTAAAACAACAAACAAAATCGATCCGAGCGGCATTATTTATTCAAAAAGTTGCTTTCTCTTTTGTTTGCGTCGATGAAGATGAAGCTCGCACTTGAGTGTAGCACGGGAAAGGGTTGGAAAGTCGAAGGGAACGGACCGACACACTATCAACTGGCGGGTTGTGAACCCTCAAAGACAATACCCAGCCGTGGATGACAGAGGATGGCCCTGAACGTGGACGTAAAACCTCGCTCGTCCGCTTACCTTCCGAGCCGGGCTTTGGATGGAAAACTGTCCATGGAACTTGGTGTCCGTGACTGGTGGAGAGGGTTTTCCACCCGCTTTTTCCAATGTACTACGATTCTCGGGCGAAAACAAACCTGACGAAACTTGAGTGCAGAATGTGAGCTAAAGAGACGTTCGTTGGGGAGAGTCTAAAGAAGTGGTTTGAAAAAGTGAGAGATACCGTATGTCTGCGGGATGAACCGGACGAGCTCGCACCGGACACACTTGACCATATTAAATATGAATCTTAATTAAGTGTAGTCCAACAGCCGACCATGTTCAAGTTTTGCGTTTCCTTCCTGCGATGCTGACACACAAACACGCACTTTTGCTGGCTCCCGGAAAAGCCAGACCGACACGTACCACTCTGAAGCCAGACGAAAAAAACTCGGTAACTCGGAATCCATCCGAGCTGGATTATTTTCCATTTTATTTTTCCCTCCATTAAAAGGAGTGTTTTTACTGCTTACAAACGTTCCCATCTTCGTACGAGTTGTCGAAGCTATCTTTTTCCTCCTCGGGGGAGCAGAACTTAACTACAACACGATAATCAACTTTCCGACCACACCCTATGTGTGTGTGTGTGTTTGCGTTTGTGTGCCAGGGTCGTTCCGGTGTATCATATTTCGTTCATTGTTCGTGTCCATGTTACTGTTTGTGTGTGTGTGTGTGCGCCCTTCAACCGAGCGTGATTGCAACGTCCAATTGCATTTTCCGGGAAAACGGAAGTGCACGCCCGCATCACGATGGCACTCATGATGCAGACGATTGAAATGGGATGCGTTGATGGGGCTGGGTGTTGATGAGTACGGGCAAGGCGCCACACTGGAATGTAATTTATTAGATTATATTAAATTAATGATGAGCTCGTAAGGCACGTCCTTGGCCTCCGACTGTCGGTGGTTTAAATTTTGACGATGAATTGGTTACTGGAGTGAAGAGGTGTTTTCAAACGAACTGCATTGTACCTTTTTCACATTATGGCGGTCTGCTTTAAACGGTGCACCACGTAAAGGCATTACATGCGTTTTTGTCAGTTGGATTTAAATGTTAACATTGCAAAATTGCATCTTTTTTACCAACAATTTGAGATGTTCTAAAAGTCGTTACATTCTTGCTTATGACTGGTGAAAGTCATCTTTAAATTCTTTAATACTTCCATTCAATGTTCGAACTAAACTTTGTGCCATTTTAAATTTTTTGAGTATCTCTTTAAAGGCTTCAGAAGGAATTCCTCAGAAAGAGCAATATACCGTATTATTGCGAAATTGAGTCCTTTTTTATAAAGAATTCGAAATGTTCCTAAAATGTTTACATCATTTTTTCACGACTGCAGTCGACTGGTGGAAGCCGTCTTTAAAATCTTAATTATTTCCGTTTCATGTTCAAACTAGCCATTATGGTATCTTTTATGGAAATTTATTTAAAGGTTTAAGAAGGATTTCCTCAGAAAAAGCAATATACCGTATTATCATTCTGCTTGAACAATCATGCACACTATACTCGATAAAACACAGGAATTCCAAATCAAATTAGCGAGGAAGCAAAGCGCAATAGATTTGTAGCAATCAAAAGTTGTCAACAGTTAATCTTTTCAGCATTTGCTCATAAAAAAGGAAACGGCTTGCAATAAAAAATCCAACATCATACACGACGTAATCCGAAATATTTTCTATTAATCCTTGTTCATTCGTTCACGTAATTATCTTTCAATATTAATCTGTTCCAGATAATGCACGAATGATGAAACAGTGTTGAATACATTTACTTAGTCTAAAAAATGGTACAATTTTATCATGCCTCGTTGAAATCAATACATAATGAGATCATTGGATTTGAATTATAGCATCATGTTTTTGCTCCCCTTCGACATGTATCATATCCTCGGATGACCCATTAAATATGCCATCCTTCCCAACGAGTCACGTTCCTCTCCTAACCGAAACGGCAGCAATGTCAACCGAACGGATCACCAGCCAGGATCGATTCCCAATCGTCAGGACCTCACAGAAGGGTTAAACGATGCTGCACGGCAAACAAAAATAAAAATACCTCAAACGATAGAGCAGCCTACGAAATCACCCGAACGAGAAATCATTAGATTCGCCTTCGGGGGCGGCTTTCTCGCAGTTATATGCGATGCCTGATGCCTTTTCAATAAGAGACCACCGACAAGCGCCGCAAAAGCGCCACGCAGAAATATGGCGTCGGAAACGGGAGACGGAAGGCAGGGGTGCTCTCCATGGGGAAAACGCTTTTCCAATTATTCGCAGCAATTGCCTTTTCGCACCGCGGCTCGCCACTGCGAACCTGTGCGCCGGAAATGCCTCTGAAATGCCGTCGAGTGCAACCGAAAGCTGGGAGAGTGAGTGTGTGCACGCAAACTAACCTCACTTCACTTCACAGCGGTTCGATTGATGTGTCAGGTGCAGGCTGTACGGAGGTTTGCAATTGCAATTGTCTATTCCCTCACTTTTACTCTTTCTCACCCAATATCATTCAATCTCCCTCTTTCTCTCTCTATTTCTATCTCCATATCTTTTTTATTTCTTTTGCTCTTACTCACTCCAAGTGCATCCATTTATTTTTCCTATTTTCAAGCTATCGACATTTGTTGTCGTCGTATATTTCAATTAACGAAGCGTGATGCTTCGCTTTCATCGCGGTTTCTTGCTTCAAACATCGATCGATTTAATGATGATGGATTCTCGGCAACCGATTAAAATCTGAGTGTGTTTTTTTAGGGCACCATGTTTTGCCTATGGCAGCGACAGTTGTGACTTCTTTTTTCCCCAGCATAATGTTGTTTTTATGTGCTCTGCCGAAAAAGAGCGCTTAGCCCGTATTGGTTATTTCTTTTCACCGGACGGTTCGTTATTTTTTTTTAAATAGACATCATGATGCGACAAGACGATGTTTTAACTTCATATTTGCTGCTTATCGTTGATAAAATTTTAACACGTTAGTTATCGATTTTTTAATCGTTAAATCGAAAAGCAGTTGACCTTGTATCGATTGGTATAAAATTTTAATTCCATAAGTGATTCGGGCAGTTCAATTTTCCACCTTTCCAACGCTGACGTCTACAACGATTGAAGGGAAAGAAACCACTCCCAACGTCCCAAGTATAGAAATTGTAATCATTCAACTCCAGCTCTCAAAGCGTTGGTCAATATTTCCCTTCTTCGTTCACGTTGGAGTTGGTGTTTGCATCGAACAACTTTCCATGTTTCCGTTGAAAATCGGCATGAGAAATCGCTTTCCATCGGTCGGTCGATTCGGTGCAGCTTCGATTTCTGGTGGGGCGCCTTTTTGTTTCTCATCCCTTCCACTAAGTAGCACCTTTCGGGAATGTTATCGCAAAGGAAAGCCAACACGGAACCACGCGGCAAATCCCTTCGCTTCCAGCTGGTGAAATGTTTTCGGATTTGTGTTTTCGGTGCTTGTTTCGTTAGTTGTCTGCAGCTTTTCATCAGCAGAAGGTAACGGAAAAGTTTGCCGCTGTGCGGGTGATGCTGGCGATTTTTTACTTACTCACTCATTCCCCCGTGGGTCGTTTTTCTTGCACAAAATTAAAGGTCTCGGAAGCGGGACGGAAGGTGCCCATTGGCAAGGGGTTTAATTTCCCAACGTGCAAGCAAAAGGGGGGGCAAAAATAAAAGTTGTACTTTTTCGATGCGCTCCACCAGAACGATGCCTTCGACCACAAAAAGCTGGAGTTTTCTTTTTCGCTGCTTAGACGCACGGCCTTAGTAAGTTAGCACCAAATCAGAGATCAACTTTTTATTCGTCCCTCAGCGTCGGCCTTCGGTGCGTTCGAAAAATAGATGAATTATTACTGTGGTGCTACGGGTGAGTCGTTAAACTCTTATGCGCATAAAACTCTCATCCCCCGCCCTCGTTGCCGGTACAGATTATGAGCTGCCCCGAAAGTTACTTTCCGAAGCAGGGGCGATCGTTCAATCGTTAAATCTCCCCGCTCCCTTGGGCTTCCCCGTGGGGTCTGCTTTTGGGGCCGGTGTTGCTGCAAGTGCGAAATTGGGTTATGCTCGGTATAATAAATGGTTTACTTCCAGGCGGGCAGCATAAATCATGGCTGCAAATTTTCTCAACCCTCTCCAGCCTGTTGCGTAGATCGAGTGTCTCCGAGGCCAGCGGGATGTTGTTGCGCATTCGTGATGGGATCTATTGCGCACCGCCGGCCCTCATGATGGGCGATTCCCGATTGAGTAGGATTTGTGCGTGGAAGCCCGGGGGCTGAAAATTTATTACCAACCGAGGCTTTGGGCCACTGGGACAACGGGGTTCGATCCGAGCCGATGGTCGTTTATCATGTAAATCGAACCCATGCAGTAGAAAATTTGAGCGCAGTAGAACCTCACACACACACACATACGGGGAGAAACAAAACGCAAACGAGCATAAACGATCAAAGCCTCCCGTCAATCGCGTGAATCTTGTTTCCGAGTACGGTTAGATTGACTTATCGGTCAAATTTGAAAGGCTTTCATTGTGTTAAATGGGGTTGCAGGATTGATAACGATATTTTAGATCCTTCGTGTGTATGTGTCGGCTAAACATAAATCTTCAATTATGGTGCATGCAAGTATTTATTACATTATTTTAATTTGATTTTTAAAGGAAGTACACATTAATGACATAACGCAAGTTACATACTTTGCAAAAAAAATAAAGAACAAGGAGGGGGATATATCGTTCAAATCTCAATTATCAAACGGTTTCCGTTCGTTTCAAGGCCTGAATCTTAAATTTTAGGAACCAATCAGCACCCCATTATTTTCTCACCCACGCTGGTTGAAAAACCCGATGACAGCTGTTTTATTGAGCCAATTCGGCATTAATTTATTGACAGTTGATTGTGTTGATTGAACGCTACGCGTCTTGTTGCTTGCGGCAGTGAAAGCGATTTTCCTCCCACCCCTCCTCACGAACCCCTTTTCCACTACCTCACCAGCAAGAAGCAACCCGAAAAGATATGGCATGCCAGCAGCATCTAGCGTCGGTGGTGTTTGCCGTTGAAAATGGGGAAGCTAATGAACTGACTTCATCGTCGGTTCACTGTTTATCGTTCTTTGTCGTCGACGGCTCGAGATTTCCCGGTCGCAGTCATCGCCTGGGATGGCTTCGGGCGTGTTTGGAAATTACCATCTGTGGCTTTGCCGCTTTCTACACCGTATTTCACTCACGCGCTTATCAAACCGCCTCGCTCATTCCGGACAACGATCCGAGACGGCCAAAGCGGAAGGAGCTGTTGCTTGCTGAGGGAAGGAGGCGGGCAAGAAATCCGAACCCAACCGGAACCACCGGATTCGGATGGTATCGGTAGGTGGCCTGCGGCCATTTTGCGACTTCGACGACAACGGATGCAAAATAATTGATAGCTTTTGAAGCTCCTCGGGCCCAGGAGCGTTGTGCGCCATCGAAGCCGTACCGATCGATAGATATTTCCTCGTTCTGCCGTTCCGTACACGTTTGCTGGCGAGTAGATGTCAGCGTTTGAAGAAAACCCCGTTACTCCTTTGGCGTAACTCAAAGCCCGAGCCACTCTCCCGTTCGTCCCCTTCGGCCTACCGATACGGCAAATAAGGACGCATAAAGTCGCAACACTATATTGCGGATATGGCGAAGATAGTGGCCAATGTTTTACCAGGAAACCTCTTCCTGCCCTAGCAAAACACGACGCACGTAGAGTGTTTGGGATGAAATGGGGACGCACTTGTGTATGTATGTGTATGCATGGGTGTGTTGGCAAACTGGCAAGTAGGGGAGCTTCAGGCTGACTTTTGAAAATGTCCGCCGCAATGCAACGAGATGCTGATCCGGCCGATTTTGCGCACTCGTTAATTTATGCTAAATAATGCCATCGTTCCGTAGTCCCAATGGGCGTTTCGAAGCGAGGCTTTGCCACGAAGCCTTCAAAGTCCTGTTGCACCATAGGCGTCCAATATCCAACTACATCGCAATTGCGAGCTAGCGTGAATCAGGATGAACATTTTACTACTCCCTTCGTGTGAGCCCGGTAAGCCCTGGCCCGTGGGAAAACATAAAATCGAAAGCGTCCGTTTTTTCCAACAACCGACGGGGGGATTCTATAGGCTTTAAATTTAAACAGTACGGAGTAGTTTGTGTTTTTTCAAACTTGCCAAAAGTATAGATATTTGCTGGAAATAGATAACGGCTGTGTAAACGAAAGCTCTGGCACAGTAAAAGAACTGTAACAGAATACTAAAAACTGTAAACTATTTCAATAAAAATAAAACAAACGAGTTGTTTGTACAACATTTTAACCATTCAACCTGATGAAGACCTGTCAAACAGAAAATTTTATTGTTATATTGTAGAATAATCTATTATACATTAGGCTTTTTTTTATATGCAGTTTCGTGTACACTAAAAACTCGACCAATACTGCACCTTCGCTTTTGAAACTTTGCACACGTTAAGTTTAAACACTGCTGATGTTGTTGAAGATTTGTTTGATCACTAATTTTTATAAATTATTTTGAATTTTATAATTGAAACTCAGTTTTGCTTGCACAAAAAATCAAGCAAGTACACTTGCATTACTTCTTGAAAAAAAACAGCACATCATACATAGTCACAAAATTTGCGTTATTTGTGTTGCACAAACCAGAGTATGTCTCCAACTTTCTTTATTTTTCAAGTAAAAGAATAATAATTTGCATCAATTTGTAGAGTTTTCATTAATATTGATCCAAACGTAGATTAATACACGGTTCTCATAAAAATAACCTTCAATTCGCGTATGTATGCTTCACTGGCCGCTACTGTAATCCAATGACAGGGACATATGTCAAGGTGTATTCCTCAAAGATTATACAGCAGGGCTCATACAGCCCCGGAAAGTTGACAAAATATCAATAATTTTGAATATGGTAAAATTGTAACTATTAACAATTTTATTATACGTGGACCTTTACTGTCATCTTTGTCCAGCTATTTAATTCTTGAATGGAACAACTGAATCAAATGTAACATTTGAGGGTATTATGATCCAGTTCCGCGTTATTGCTCGAAAGTTTCCGCATATTTGCTCGAATAGCAACCTGGGTATTTATACAAGTATTTCAAGGTATATAAATATATAGTTTTTAACAAGTTTCGAGCACTTTGATTTTTAATCAATTTTCAAAACGATCGAGTTATTGGTGTGTTTTATACTATGGCTAAATGGCTAAATAAATCAAAGTGACTTGTCTAAACACAACGTTGATATGAAAAGTGCATCCCGAATTATCATGTTCTTGGTAAATACCAAGATCCATAGAACCCACATATGCTTCGGACACATACGGTCTATAGAGATCCATCGACCAGGAGGTGCTTGAAACTGCTCGACGATAACGACGCGCGTCGTTTCGTATCCGCGCATCGTCTCGACACGCAGGTGGCGTCGTTTTGGATCGTCGAGACGCCCAGCCATTTTTTCGCTTTTTTCAAAGTGTTGTTTACCTTTTGTATGGGCCAGCGTCGAGAAGTTTATCGTTTCCGCGCTCCCAATCATAATACCCTCAATTTTCAAAATTATTTTTAAATGGGCTCAAGCATTGGGTAATTAAACTTTCTTTAGTTTTCTAATCTACCATGGAATGCTGTAGTTGTATCTTATAACTTCAGTTTAAATGTGATTCTTTTGATTGTATTTAAGTAAGTCCAATCAAGACCAACCCTTTATTTTGAACCTTAAGAAAGGAATTTTTTTTTATTTCACAAAAGGCATTGCATATGCATTTAAATTGAACAAACTCTTCGACAAATCAAACTCTCCCCATTATTTTCCAACTTTTTCTCTATTTTATCAACACTCTTCCGCCCCTGGTGACCTCAAGCAAAACGAAACCCCTCAAGCCGTTAGCACGGAAAACAAATAACCACTCCGACTGGGTGGCTTTCAACTAGTCTTACTTCAGTACGGGCAACATAACTCGCTGGGCGTGACTCTGGACGAATGGATCCTGTTGACGGATGGGGCGTTGGACTGCGAACATCTGCGAGGAATAAGCGCCTCGGAAGACCTCACGGAATTGGTAAATAAATGCACATTCCCGAGACAAGCTTTACGTGATCATGCGGACGAACGACGATCCGTACACGGCCTTGTTCGTCATTGGTGGTGATAAGGAATGCTTTCAACGAACGTGGAACTCTCGTCGTGCGGATTGATAAGATAGGAGTTTGAGAAGGTGGTTGGGACGCAGAATGCTCGGAATCAGAGAGTTCCACTGTCGTTTGCTTTTCCATTTGACTTTCTTTCCAAAGTCGGGCTTCAACGTCTTCGCTGTTCAGTTACGAACGCTTGCAAGGGAACACCAGAAGACGAAGTTTAATGCCGCTCGACAATCAGTTGTACGCGAGACGTGGAAACACCCTGGGGTGATACCTGCTCGATTCTCCATTTAAATGGCGACTGGAAGACAGAAACATCGATGTAGGACGAATTTGATCTGTACTACAAACGCCGTTTCGGTGATGAAGTTTCGTACTTGAGGGTATGGAATCCACCACGGAAGCAGCAGTCTTCTGTTTCCGGTGTGAGGCGACAGCGTGCAGATATTTCACCACAACAGACACACACCTACACGCAGCACTGCGGTGCAAAGTAGCTTCGAGGATCATGAAGCGTCGATGAAGGACGACAATTCCTACGGGTGTTACTGCGGTCAATAAAACCTCCCGTGGACCTTGCTTCATAATTTTGTTGGTGGAAAAATTGCTCCAAAACTTCCACCAGCCGTCCGTTAAATACGTCCGTTCCAGCGTGTGATAGGAAAGTTCACCGATTCAACCCTTGCAAGCAGTTCAAGCAGTTGCACACGCTGTCATGTTTTCACGGCGAAAGCCCATCGGGAATGAAAAGTTTTCCTTATCCAGCATTCGAGAAGAACTTCGGCAGCGGCCTCTCCAGCGTAAAATCAGAAGTCGCGTTGGGAATGAGAAAGTTCTACCGCGAAGCAGTTGGACACCTCTTTCACTCCACCCGTTGGCCAATGCCATTCATTCGTGCACCGACTTGCGGAGTACGGATCCTTATCCCTGTGTCGAACATCGTCGAATCAAAGGTGAGAGCTTATGGATTGCAGCTTCGGAAGATAAGTTGATAAACATTCCCTCACAGAACAGGGATGGAGCACGGAGAGAACTTCTCGCTCGTAAACTGGGTCAAATCAATATTCACACGACGTGTAAACGATACCCTCATTTGCCGACATTAAAGTCCAAGTCTTCCCCCCCAAAATGCTAAAAAAGCATTCCTCTCCTTTTGCGCACACAAAGTGAGGATCACCGGGAGGGATTCGCAATTGGCGTGATTGCTTTGCATTTTTATTATTTTATCATACACGCCAACCGTCTGAGACTGTTGGCCTGCGTCGGTATGCAAATGAATCCAATATACATTTACACACCTGCCCGTGTAAGCGTGCGCCCGGCGCCAGTCCGGTCTGCCTGTGCGAAGTTTATGTTCGGTGTGCCATTGGAAAGAGATTTATCAGAATACCTGCAGGAATAAAATGGTACCAGCTTCGTTGGTACTGTTCGCTTCAGGAGGTAACGAATGGAAGAGGGCTGGATGCTTGGATGGAAGAGGCTCGTCGGTTTCCTCTTTTTTGTGCTGTGTGTGTTTAAATGTAAGCTTTCGAACGAGAACGGGTCCCGCTTCTGTAAAACTGTCAGCTACAAAATGCACCCCCGCCGACAAAGGGTTTGGGACACGAAGGCGCTAGGCGACACGAAGAGGGCTGCCCGTGTGGTTACGCAATAAAACACTGAACACAGAATGATATACACACAGCATCGAACGGTTTTAAAGGACCTTCCGCTGGTGGACCATGTTTCCATCTCACCAAAAAAAAAAAAAAAGAAAAATCCGACCGACGCGTCCGCCCACAGACGAAACTGGCAGAATGATAAAGTGGTAACTGGCAGGACCGTTTCCATCATCGCGCCCGAAACGGGAAGGGTGGATCGGTACGTTATCCTACCGTAACCGGGCGCGTGTGTGCCGCCATTTGAAACATAATAACCGTACGGAAGCACTCGGCGCGTGAGTTGAGCCGGTCGTGGGTGGTTTTATGCTTTTGGCGAGTCTTTTGCATGCATACATTGATTCTTCGGTAATTGGACAATCGTGTGCGGTTTCATATTACCAGCTAGCACTCGTAGTTACGCTCTCAACAGCGTTATCATGGACAGTAATTTGTATCGTTGTTGCAGTTACTAATGAGTTGATAAACTAACTTATATAAATTATTTCGCATCACAGAGAGTTTATAATATTATTGTCAAACAATTATACAGTTTACTCGTTGATTCATCTACCTTTTTTTGATATATGATGATTCCCACGAACATCATCCTGCTCTGCTTTTTTCCTCATCAATGCCAACAATCGCGTTAGCTCCGATGGATTAAGTATACTTTGCATCGTATGAAACGGCGTGCAAACTTCGACACGGCGACACGCTGCCGATCAATTAAACAGTGCTCGGGCGTCATTTCCCCACGGATTACAACACTTTTCGTCGTGGTGGGTCGATAAATTTCCCAACGCCATAAGCATCCTCGAGGGAACAAAAAGCGCGTTGGAAATAAAAACACGGGACCATTAACCGATAAATGTTGAACCCGTTTTACCGCATGCTCTTGTTGTCCTATTTTTAACATAATTTTCACAGCGATAAGCCGCTACTCTATTGCGGAAGCTAAAATCCAAACCAACATTATCCCGGTGCTCATGCAAGCATTTCAAACCAAATCTGATTTTTAAAGTGTTTATCCTATAGTACTACTTTAAACTCGAGTTCTAATTGGTTTAGGTTTAGCTTTATTCAGTATCGCGAACGAGGGCAGGTTGTATAAGTTTCATATATTATTTTAAAAATACATGCAAGCTATATCAAAATATATGAGCTAAGCAAAAGAAGTTATAAATATTTGAAACTTTTCTTAGAACCAAGCTAAAGGTATATAAATTGGATTTTTGGATCCCATAAACTATAAATACTCTAGCACTATATAAACTCATCAGATAAGCAAAAATAAATAAATTTTATGTATCTTCTTAATTCAACGCTGTTGGTTATACAAATTGGTGCTAGAAACTGTGAATACTTTTAAACGCATGAAATTATCAAAAAGAAATATATGTTATGTTACATTCAATTCAACGCTATTGGTTATTTTTCTTAGGAACAGATTTAGTTTTCTATGTTTTGTCACAGTACGTTTTTTCGAACAATATTTTCTCAAAACAGAACTTACATAAACTACCCCTTTCGACTTTAAATCCACACTAAATTGTACTTTTACGACCACCGTTTCCTGCATCCGGGTTCAACATCGTTCACCATTTGGCAATTGGTCGAGCGTCAGCATGCACAAC
This sequence comes from Anopheles ziemanni, assembly GCF_943734765.1. NCBI lineage: Eukaryota > Metazoa > Arthropoda > Insecta > Diptera > Culicidae > Anopheles > Anopheles ziemanni. The sequence goes on from NC_080705.1 coordinate 41,230,714, forward strand.
ATTATAATGACGACATTGGGAAAATGTGTAAACAAAAATCCGCTTTCCGACTGTCGCTGATGGGGCGGGTGTAAACCGATGGTGGGGTGCGTACAAACGCCCGTCATCGGACCACAGTACACGCATCACACTTGGAAGTGATTTGAAGCACACTTGAACCCCAATGCGGGATGTTGGAAATTGAATCGAGCCGAGCGGATGGTCACAGCATCCACCCGAACCAGCAACCTTGGCTCCGAGCTGGTCGATGTTCGATTTATGACCTCCCATGGGGGGGGAGAAGTGAATCAGAATTTTGCTTCGGCTAATACCAGGCGAACGAACTGACCCGGGGCCGACGGTGGAGGAGGTGAGTAAATGTTTTATTTTACACCGAACACGTGTCGCGCTGTCGAACTGCGCAAAACCGCGCGTGCGAGGGAAATGGGGATGTTGCCCTGGTCCGTGTTTTCCACGGGGTCAGTTTGCTGATTTCCAGCGCTCAGCCAGCGCGAACGGTTGGCAGCGACGTGTAAACAACGGGCTCGTGCTTGAACCCGGATCTGCTTTAAGTAAACGCTTTCACCATCGACTCGTTTTCCAGCGTAGATCGGGTTCAGGGCCGACACTTGGTGTTCATTTTGAAAGAAGAAAATCATCCGCACCTAACAGCGCGTGTAGGAAAATTCCAGAAACATCATTTGCAAGAGAGTTACGGCATTATTATTTTACAATTTTGAATGGTGTTTATGACACACAGGTTCCAAACAATTTGGGCAAACAATAATCAATTCCCACAGAGAAACGATTCCGAGAAGGTCGAATGGATCTAATATTTGCTGCTAATGGTTTTGGGATCAAATATGAATGAATTGATTTTAAGAATGTCAAACAGATTTACAATGGTTTCATTGCAAAAAAAATGAAAAAGTTTCTTAAAAGTAAATTTCTTGGCTGAACAGCGTTGTTAGTTTTGTAAAATGAAGTCTCTGTACATAATACGAGAACAAATTAGTATTTAAATCTTCGACTCATCACGTTTTCAGACGTAAATATTCTTATTAATAAGCAAAAAATTTGCTAACTAAATAATAATTCGAAAATTGAATCTTCAGCAAAATCATTGTTTTAGTGATGTGAAATCATATAATTATCAAAAAAAAAAAAAAATAAATAAACTGGAGCAATACATATTGAGCTTTAAGGAAACAATTCTTAAATACTAACTAATGTTATCACACCATTGTTTGCTTCCTGACAAATCTTCGCTCATGCTCTACTGGACCATATTCTAATCGAGGAACATACCAGAATCCTAGAACAGGTTTCTAATTATGCCTAAGCCACGCATGATGCTTTATTACCTATTCAAATCCTAATACAATCGCTGGTCAATTGTTTACAGTTGTCCTTTGATCTGTGCCGATTAAACAAAGACCAATTAAGCTTTAGAGGTATCAATCGATTACAGACTTATGACCGATGTTGCTGTTTGCCCGTCGTAAATTACTCCGAGGAAATTAATGCCCAACAGCAAAACGTTAAAGGCCATTCCGGCGGTTCGGCGGTTTTCGCAATAGTTCTTGGCCACAGCTACCGCAAGGATTACATTCGGAACCCTTAACCCTAACCACTTCTAGCGCTTTCAAGCGTTCGTCCGCTCGCCCTAAACTGAGGTGACGGCGGTTGGCGTGGTTTTGACACCATCAATCATGGTTGTGAACAATAAAAATACGCCTTCCACTCAATCTACCCGCCTCTTTTCCATTTCACCTCTCCGTTGAAGAAGAATAACGCACTCTACGTTTGCATTTCTATTTCAATTCTCAATTGGAGTGTGAATCGAATTCGTAGCGTGTCACCAATTCTCCAGCCCAACTTGTCACCTCAGCTAGTGGCGTTTGCGTGTAGGAGTTCTGCGCCTTTTCTCTTCCTCTCACTTTCTCTCTCTTTCTCTCTCTCTCTCTGACCTTCTAAATGGACACTCTCGGTCAATCAATACAGCGATAAATCATTCACATCGTTTGTCTCGCGAAACCAGAAGGATTTCTCGGAGGGATTCGCACCACCTCCCCGTGGCGCCATCTGTAGGAAGTGGTACAAATCGTACCGCAAAACCAACTCATTTCCGTTCCGCCTCTTTCAGCCAGCCACCTCAAGCGGATCGTTGAGAAACTCTGACATTTATGGCAGTCGATGCCTCTTCCCAGAGCCTAATGCTAATTAACCACAATGGAATGCATTTTTCTTCCGGCGAAATTGCGAACGTAGGCGTAAGAAGGCGTATTCCGTCTGCATAGTTCCCTCGGTTCTTAGACTACTGAACCGGTGCACGAACGTCCTCCATGGCGCAGTGGGTTGAGTGATTTAATTGGGACGTTCCATTTAATGTGTGGACAATCACGAGCACAAGCCGCGACGAAGGTGGTGGGTGTGCTGTGTACGTGTGATGGATGTCAAATAAATGTCAACCGTGGGGCCAGACAACGGAAATGGACGGCCGGGGCACACCACTATCGGCAGCCATCTCCAAAGAGCTGCGACTGGGTTTGAAAAAAAGTAATAACTCAACCATGTGAGCCCTGTTTACATCGGACTGAGCTTGAGGAAGTGGGCACACCCAGCGACCCGGAATAAGGAGGCCAGAGTGCCGGAGCGGGTACAAAGGGGGATAACAATTGCCAGTTGAGTAGTGAACGCATGTGCATGCACCATTACGAGTGTAAAAGTAGGTCACCGTTCGTTCACTCGTCCGTTCGTTCGTTCGTTCGTTGGTTTGGCGCGAGAAGCCGGCGACCGGATGGCCCAAGTTGGCCAGTGGAAGTCTGGTGTTCTTCCTCAATCCCAGCCCTCACTGGTGGCTCTAGTGTTCTCTCTATCCTTCCCCCGTTGATGCCATATAACCCTGCTACTGCCGCCTGGTGCTGCTGATGATGATGAAATTTATCACGAAAGGAACAGAACAGCAGGAACCTTCCACCAAAAGCTCGCGATGGCAGGCTGCAGTTTTTGGGGGCACGAGATACTCAATCCACCCTGCGAGGCAGTCATACATTGTACACCGTTGGCAGGAATAGAGACTCCAACAGCTCCACCGCCACCATGTGTTGCCTTGCACCGATCGTTCAACATCGTGGTGTTAGTTGAAGTTTTCCAAAGTTTTTAAAAATTCATCACCCATCCAACACCGGGCTCGGGATCCGTTCCGGCCGTCGTTGTCCTCTCCGCATAACCAACCTCCCTTATCCCGGTTCCACTGTCACTGGAAAGTGGATTATAGTTAGATGAATATTTTATTGACCGATTTTTGGGGTGCGCTTTGCAAAAACACGATATTGGCTTGTTTGGAGAGGACTTTCCGGGTGAGAGGAGTGCCGGAGGCAGTGAAGAAGGGTACATGTTGGTGGTTGATGGAATGGAAAATTACTTCACAATGACATCGTCGTTATGTAACTTTAGGGATGGAGTGAAGTACGGCTGGCATTCAAACATTTATATAATGTGCTTCAGATTATTTAATGAATTTTGTATTAATCTTAGTTTAAAAAAACTATGTTTATCTCGAATCTACAAATTTCCTTTAATTTTCAATTTTTGGAAGAGTAGTATACGTTTCTCGCGTACGTCTATGTGTCTTTTTCGATCGCGGACAGACAAACGCTGGACGCAGGCTGGAAGAAACTAATGACAAGAAAAGCCGTTTTGGCACACCTTCGAGCCCTTTGCAATTCTTTGCACGTGTTCGCCACTTTTCCCGGCCGGCCATCCGCCTAATTGCTGTCCATAATTGAATCACATTGCTGTATCTTTCGTACGCAAAAAAGCCTCACCAGTATCGTCAACCAAGCAGGACTTCAGTGGGCCCCGGAACCGGATGGTCCAATTTGGATGAGTTTCAATTGCACACACTGTCCAATGGCGCTGGTGGAAGAAACGGTATCGACACTCGACACACCCAACGCAGCCTGGTGGCAGATGATGGCCGACGAGCTCACTTCCGGGCTGAGGATATTAAAGAGCACCGGGAAGCGGTCCAAGAATTTTGCGTCGCAGGAAATTGCAGGTGTGTGCGATGGGATGGGAGATTCGACGCTTTAATTCATTTATGTGACACTCGCTAGCAAACAAGCACGCGCCGACGTTTATTGGAGGTGTGGAAATTGTGGCTTCGTTTTCCCGCTTAAAGCCAATGGAGAAGCCGATCCTGCACGGCAGGTTTGGCTTGTTGCTTGGGAAACAACATTTTAAAGGGATGCTATTCCATGTTCTTCCGGAGTACAGTTACGACTGGTTGTGTTTGCATTGACTATTTTGATTGTTCCTAATATTTAGATGTTTCAGTTTCCTATTTAGATTTATAGATTGTAATATTTCGGTAGAAGTTTATATCGCTTTAAGTTTATTCATTTATTGAACAAAGAGATTATTAAAACATATTAAACATGTGGTTAAAATAATCGAGCAGTCTTGGTCACATTAATAACTTGACTTAGATAACAAGAACAAACATTAATTAATATAAAATGCAACAAAATTCTTTCAATTCATTATGCTTTTAAACCTATGATAAATTAAAAGAGTATGTTTAAAATTTTAATTATTATAAATCTTCCACTCGCGATAATAATTTTGCAATCAAATAGAAAGAATGTATTATACTGTGGATGCTTGCACACATCACTTTTTGTTTGCGGAATTATTCAACCTAGTTGTAGCTAGTTCCGGACGATGAAAGAACGTTTGGCAGATAAATCTTACCGGCTACATCAGCGGCTTCTCAATGCTCAATGCTCCACCTCCCCTTTTGAGTCCTTTTCTCCCCGTCCCCTCGGCTTATCGTTTGCTTCCACTAAGTTGACATCCTAATGCGATCACTTTACGACCGACCGACTGTGTACTCTGGGCCAAGAAGACTGCGTCGTAGGCGTTGCTCTAAACCCTGCCATTTCCAGCCTCACCTCTTCCATCGCTGTGCCACAACCCTTCGCGTAGTCGTTGTCCTTGGCAGACACAGCTGTAAAGTGGCCATCCTTGCGCAAAGTGCAAGTGCATCGTGCCTTCGCTCGATTTCAATCCCCTTCTTCAAGGGGAACGTGCTCGGCAAGCCTGAAGCTTTAATCACCCACGTCCATAACCATCACTCGTGGGAGGAGCTGTCCCTTCCAGTTGGCGCATCCGGCGGTGCGCAATCGGAAGGAAAAGATGGGCTGCCTGTGTGGTGGATTTCCCTTTCTTTCTTCGCTGCCGGACCATCAAACGATCGAATTCCTTTCAGGGGGGGAAACGTACAAGCACGCTTGTAATACCGACACACGAACAGGGACAACAACGTCGCATCGTACCGTACCCAGCCTTTCCCAGCGTTGTTCAATCGGTATCATTATTATGCGAATATATTTCCCGTGCCGGGGAATGGTCCGAGATGAAAAACGCCCACCGTGGAGCATGGAGCTCGTGGGGAAACCACCGGGCTACATGAACACAAGATTATCTTCTTAACCTACATTTTCTGCCCAGTGCTCCACTTGTCCCTACATCAGTCACCAGTACATCACCCTCCCGCCCTACAAGCGATTCCGTTTCGTGGACGATGATGTAACACACCGAGTGGTTGCACATACTTAAAATTACATTAGGGGTTTTGACAGAGAACTTGGAGCGTCGGCTCGGCTGTGGTGGTTTTGCGCCAAGAACTGTGACCTTGCACCAGCAAGCCCTCGTTCGGCACGTTAAAGGTCGGCGGCTGTTTGTGCGGAAGAATCGATTAAAAACCAGCTTACTTGGCGAATATCTATGCAAAGTGAGCTCCCATTAAATCCTGGCTTATCCCTTAAGCGGCTACCGGAGGTGAAAGGAACCGCAATTTCTTTTTACATAAAAGAGAAACGTTTTTCGTTGATTGATTTACTTTGTAAGCTCAGGCTGAGGAGAAACATTTCAAACGAGTGGTGTAGAATGCGATACAAAACTTGCCGTTAAAATTACTACTTCACAAGCGTCTGAATTTTAATGACGTTTGTATCTATTTCATAGCCTTGCTATTCACAATCATCCGTAAATCGCTGCGTCTCTGGCCCCGGAATCATTGCTCGACATTTACATTCGCTATTTATTTATCCAACTGGACGATATACCGCGCTGAGCGCGCGAAATGTGCCATTTATCGGTCGTAACTGCCTTTTGCTGCACTCTAACGTTGTCCCCGCTGAGTGCATGCGTAATTGGGAATGTGATGCTGCGGCGGTAGTATTGCAAAAAAAACATCACGCATATACACACATACACCCTCACGGAGTTGTGCAGTGCCTAGGATGGAAGAGCACGAGTTTCGATGCAATTTCAGCGTCATTTGCAATTCTATGCATGCCATAACGCGAACGCGCGAATGAACGAGCTTCTCGCCGGCGGAAACCCTCCACCCGCGTCGTGCTCCGTCGGTCGGTCGGTTTCGGTAAGTTTTCCCCCGAGGGAAACTACACCGCCACCGCGTGTCTCGTAGCCCGTTGAAGCATACATACAATGTAGCGGCGCATAGTGTTTACTATCCCTTTTCCTCGGAGTTAAAATATTTTTCCTCCATCACGGATCCACACGAAGCCGGTGGAAATCCAGCTCCCAGCAGAAACGGCACGTGTCAATAGCTTCTTTCTGTCCTGCGTCGACGTGCCGCTTCATTTTGCCCTACCCTAGGGATGGAAAATATGTACCGCACTCTGATTACATGCATAGGGTCACAGCTTTGCCACCAGATTTCCCGTGCACATCGAATGCGAAACCGATGGCTTCTGGTGCGGTCCCCGAAACACCAAGAAGACGGTTTCGGGCTAGTTTATTTTCCTTTTCGGAAAACTTTCCCCCCGTAACGAAATCGCTCGACTGATGGCATGCTTTCAATGCTGTTCGATACATACATAAAAAAAACCCCAAAACGACTAAAGTGGACCGGCCAGCGTTTCGGCGAACGAGTGCTTTTCATACGCCATACGGTTCGGCGAAATGGTTGCAACATTTTCGAGGTTACCGGATTTCGTAGCGGTAAAGTCAACCATAGGAAGTAAAACACCAGCACGTTGTTGGATGCACTTGCAGCGGGCGGTTAGTTCGAAAAATGCATTTACATCCAGTTTGTTCGGTTTGAAGCAAATCTCTTCTGTTTTCCAGCTGCAGCTTTCAGATTACTTATTCATGGGAAAATTGGGAGCAGTTCGATGAGGTGTGCATGATTGAATTTTCAAATCACATTAACTTCACGTTTTCGGTGGAAACAGTATTTTGTAGTTTTCATTTTGCCTAAAAGGCGAATTCATTTTTCCGGTCATATTCGTTGCGTGTTTTTTAACGAACAATATCGACAAACTGGTTTATGTGGATGCTTTTTTGAGCAAATTATGTTTTCTAGTATTTTGTTCGTCTAATACGGCTGCTGGTTTGCTTAGTTGTTCGGAACAATACCGACTGGTATTTTCTATCCACCTTGTATTTAGCACCTACCGCATGAAAAAGACAGCTGCCAAAGCGAGTTGAAAAAAATTAGATATCGAATTCGACTTTGTACAACGGTAATGTTGCCTACATTGCGAATTATTAGCCAGAACAAGGCGTTTGTAAGATACTTGATGGAATTAAGGTATTAAACGATGGAAAAGCTGTATATTAAGCGTTCACGATTTTATAGTACTGGTACAATATTGTTTGCGCATTTCTTGTGATTGTATCAACTTTTCATCGTCATCCACCTTGAAAAGCAATTAACATTCTTTCATACCCAAACGTATTAGATTTGAGGTACAATGTTTGAATAGAAATTCATAGATTTTTTTTCTATGTTCAATATAATACAAACAAGTTTTCCTAAATTTTTGGTAAGTGTTAGCATACATCTTTACCATCAACCACAAAACTAAGATTTGTTTAGTTTTTACGTTTTTTTACAATAACAAAATTGGGCTAGACAAAACGACTGGTTTGGCTAGTTAAAAAATATTTTCAATATCGAAAGAGAAATAGAAATGAACAATTCAATGTACAAACAAAACAAACTTTTTATAGAAATGAACAATTCAATATACAAAGAAAAGTTGCGCATAAACATTGGTAGAAGCGATTCACCGAAAAAATAATTGCGGTTGCCAGCCAGTAAGGCCAGTCAAAATAGCACGCCAACCAAGACCAGTTAAATGTCCGCTAGTTTTAAGGTTAGTGCAATATTGCGTTCTGAACGCTTCAGTTACAAATTAGGTTCCTTATCGATTTACCGATTTCAAGAAGAAAAAAGTTACATAAAATAATGTTCGCAGTCCATCTTATCTCAACGCAACTTTCGTTTATTTACGGTCAACCTTGGAACTCTAAACGACCATGAATAACTTTATCAGCGCGTTGGGGCAGATCGAAATCGATCTCGTGTTCTTTCTTGATGTTTTTTGACCTATTTTTACTGAACTCTCTACGCATTCGAAAAATCATACACGCTGAAGAAACCGATCTGAAATGATCCCCAGAACTTGGCTCAACATTTCTTTCTTCATTTTACGATTCCATCCATAGACATCACTCCCCCGAAATCAATCGTTTCCGAGCGAGTTTTGGAAATAATTTCTGTCCAGTTGTACCAGCGACGGTATATTTTTGTTTTCATTTTTTGTGTGCTTTTTTCTCTCTTCTTCTTTCGAGACGTATTTGTCTTTTATTTAACAACTTTACCAGCTTCAGGAGATGATTTTGAATCATGTTGGACAACAACTTAAGTAGAACGGATGCTTTCACTTCCTGCTAGCGAAGTTCGCCCAAGTAGTTAACCTTGGCGCTTCATCACCCGGACTTGGTGATTATGTTTTTATTTTCATCATTTTCAAAAACTAAACAAGGACCGGTGGAATGTTGAAAGAAGAAAATCCTTTAAGCAACGTACACCGTGTCATCGGTGGAAAATTTTCCTGCACTGTGTTTATTGTGTACCGGCTTGTTTGACTCTCTTTTCGCCTCGTTTCTGACCAGCTTGCTTGTTTTCTTGTCTTGTTTGTGTGCCTTTAAACAAAACCCGAGACAAACCGTCTCGAGACTGCACGGCGGATCCGAACAATCCGACGAGCATCAGACGGCCGTCCTTTGTTTCCATTTAGAAGTTCAAAACCAAATAGAATGGGTCAAGAAAAAGAAAGCACACCAAGGAAACCCCGCAAAATCTCGGAGTCGAATCTTGGCGTCTTGACAAGTGCCAGGCTATAGGAAGGAAGCAAAGTAAACAACGCTACAGCCGGAGCAAGGAGCTGATAACAATTTTTTGCTCCTGTTCTGCTCCTAACCGGTAGACATCAGTCACTCAGTCAGACCGTCAGCCTTTCCGGGCCCAGCTCAACGTTATACCCGCCCCACATCTACATCATCTTTGCCGGCACGTTGTTTTTCGCGTGGCACCGGGAAGAGTTATATCTCGGCGCAGATTGACTTCAGCAGGTTTGCGTGGCACTCCAGATGCCAAGAATTTTTTTTTTTTAAATTTTTGCCCCGGCATGACCCATCTATTTCTTTTTCAGAAAGCCACCTACCGTTTGTAATTTTTATTTCACTGTTTTTTTCGTACACTTATTTCAAGGCGGAAGTTCTCCGTTCTAACTGAAATGGAAAACATCACTTTAATGTACAAACAATAACGAAAGAGTAAGTGTTTCGAAATTGTACTCATGTATGTAAAAAAGCAGAGTTTATTCATTTTGTGTGAATACATTGTTCAGAATTTGTAAACAGAATCGAATACATTTTGGGTAAGAATTACGAAAGCATTATCCCTCAACATTTATTATAGCGAGAATTAAATGTTAGAAACATCACCATACCTTGGGAAAAATTATGTAATAATCACCAACATGTTTTAACCATTTCATTACCTAACGGTATGTTCCGCTCCCCCTGGAGGCTTTGCTAAATGGCAGTAATCGTAGATTGAGTTCCAAGTACCCTTTCACCTCCAATTGGGTAGAAATAAACTCCGTTATATAATTAAAATAGTTTAATTTCCCCCGGCTTGTATAAAAAAATGGCTCACTGATCGTGTCCATCCTGCTAACGATCCTTGTTTTACAGGCTGGTTTTTGAAACCTTCGAGTCCAACATTGCATAGCGTAAGCGTTCTCATCGATTGCCAACGCAATGTTATTGCAGATTATTTTACTTTTTTACGTTTTACTCAAGTGTAAGGCGCGGGAAAAGCAATTTAGCACGTTTGCACGATTTCGATTTGTGGGATTTACCGAAAAAAGAAAACGAGAAAGCGCGAAACCGCTGACTACATGCAAAAATGCGCTTCACGTGCCAGTTTCAACGGACGAACCTCGAGCCGCGTTGATTGGATGTAAAATGTGCCAAAATGTAGCGCGCTACACCGCTGACGACGTTCGTGCGATTAGCAATGCAGAGATAATTCGCAACGAAACCCACAAACTGCCAGCGAGAAAGAAAGAAAAGCAAACGCCAGGAAAATAGATACCGAAATTTTAATCCATGTGCCTTTTGCAACGGCCGGAGCGAAAGTTGCTGCCATTTGCAATCCGTTCGCGTGAAAGCGTCCGTTCGGTTCGTCCTAGGGAAAGGGGAGTGGGTAAACAGGTGCCCATTTGAGAAGGGGGAAAAAGGGGGTCGTTGAAGCCAGTGCTCAGCGTTGGGTCTCTAGTGCCACGAAGACAAATGAAAATGCATTTTCGCACACGCTGGTCTTGTTGAATGGATGGATGGATAGATGGATGCTTTCAGTAGATGGTTTATTCTCAGCTTAATTACGCCACGTCCATCCACTTGTCTCGCGAGTCTAAAATATCTCGAACTTCCGCCCAAGGCCTGTTGTGTAGATGAGCGAACAAGAAATACCAGACCGACGAAAGAGTGGCGAGTGCTTAAGGCCAGGCGCCATTTCGCAAGCATACTGCGTAACTTGTCTCCGTGGCTAGATGTGTGTACGACGCAATGGCGCATTTCGTCGTTCATCTGAACGGTGGAAGATTACCGTTTTCATTCGTCACTTTGATATAATGAGTTCAAATGATCACAATAGTGTGAATTGCAAATGCGAAGGATTTATGTGTACTTTTATTATTTTTAATTAAAAAATGTGGCGGATACAGTACCATCGCAATTAACTATGCTTGGCTGGTACTGATCATAAAGTATGTGCTCAATTACATCGCCCAGACGATAACATTACTCAATCAGGTCAAGTGATTTGATGTTGCTGTTCCTTGCCACTTGGTTTTATTGTCCCGTCATGCCGCCATCCCTTGGCGGTGCGGAGGACATTGCAAAAAAGCATCCCGTGCAAATAAACATTTAACACACACCACTTAACCTGTAAGCGTGATCGTAGATTGTTCCGCTCCCATTGCTCGCGTTTCAGCACCAGTTTCGTGCATTCGTCCCATCACGAGAGGATCATTCGAACTACGACGAATCCGCATAAAATTGCCGCTCGGTCAATCTTCCGTGACCCGGATCCATTTTCCCTCCTGTTTCCTGTTTTTTATTCTCTCCACTTTCCGCTCTTCTTCCATAGATTTGCACTTATTGTATCGATGAAATTGAGACGGTGCAAACAAGGAAAAATCGAGTAAGAGGATAGTTTCGCTGCAGCAAAACCAAACCGAACGGAACGACGTCCAAGCGTTTGCTTTGAGAAAACCGGGTGAATTGTTTCCATACAGAGCACCGCCCAACCGAGCGCGGATCCAAGAACAAAAACCATTAAGAAGCAAACCAGTTGAAAAAGGAACCCGGCAAGCTCTCGTTGAGTGTTGCGTACTGCTTTCACAAAAGGAAACCTGGTCGGGAAAAGGTGTAGCACACAATATAATTGTGCCTCGTGAACTTGCTAACAAGTGGTAGCAAAACATTTGAATAACTTTCAAAGTCGAGAGTCACATTTGTTTTCGTTGAAACCATAAACATCCCTTGGTGCTTTAATTAATGAACATTTCGTTTACCATTTTCGTTTCGAGAGCACTGCGAAGCCCAACTACGAACCATCTCCTTGAGTTTCCTTTCGGTTGAAAATTCCTCCAAATAATCATAGACATTCATTGAGGTTCCAGTATGCTCGAACATGAGAAACTAGTAAACTACCTGTTCCAAGCCGTGGACTGATTTGCCTTTGTGCTGCAGAAGATGAGGCAAAAGTTGTCCCACTCCAGCCTGACTGGTAAGCGAAAATATTTCCCCAAATTATCTCCACTCTGCCGAGACGCTAGACTCGAGACCGAAAGCGTCGTCAGGTTGCTGCACTGCAGCGATGGCAACGGTGGAAAATTGTTTGAAGTATTGGACCCAATTCTTTGAGGAAAACTTCGTCGAGACTGCATCGGCCACTTGGCTCTGTCGCTGTTTTTTTTTCGTTTCTTTGTCTCTTTTTCCCCTTATCGGAACAAGTGGTCATTTGTTGGGTTGGTGATATGCATCAGAACCGGTAGAATTTTCATTTCGTTTAAATTAACGTACTCTACTCTGGCTTCCGGCCGTGACCGAGATGGAGTTGAAGATTAATTTTGAGATTCCTTCGACCGTTCGAGGCAAACTATTCAAACTAGTATTATTTTTCGAAACTTTCGTTGTACGCTTTTCCTTACAAACATAACTTTCTTCCTGACCCAGTTGAACTATGTACAAAGTTTTGGAAAACGTTTACCCATACTTCCGCACGCTGTACACTGTGGTTCACAGAGTGGAATTAGAAGGATGAAGAGTTGTTTTGGCAAAACGTGTGTATTACATATTCCACAAATAATAAATAAATAGTTATTCATAACTTTTATAGATACGTTATTAAATTATAAAAGATTTTTCTATGTACTTTAAATGATATTTTATGTATTTGACCGTTTTTCAGTGATTGTTTTTGTACATTCTACAATAAAATTACTTCCACTGCTTTTGAAATTTTTGCAGATATATCTGATCCGTAGAACATATTGAAGATCTTTTTAGAACGCCCATTTTTTATTTTATACGACAAAATTAAATTTGAAACGTACCTGAAGTTAATAAAATTTATCATCAATCATGTGTGCTAAAACTAAAATATTACCTACTATTTATTGAAGTGTTTTCCTTCTATGCTTTTTGATGATACTAAAAAAGAACCTTCCAACACAATAAATTCAGCCCTTCAGATGTTGTTGAAGATTCCATAATTGTTTTTATTCATTAATAAAACCATCTAAATTTTACATTTGAAACTCAGTTTAACAAATACAAACAAAACAAGCCTAAACGCTCTCTAAAATTCTTTACAAAAAACATCACACCATAGAAATCGTTATTTGTGTTGCACAAACCAAACATTGTCTACAATTGTTTGTAGTGTTTATGTTAAACAGTGAACATTTGGTACAACTTCAATTTATTAATTACTATTTAACTAAATATAGACTAATACATAATTCTAATAAAAAAAAACATTTAGTTTCAATTTATTTTTTTCAATGAAATATCCATCGGAGCCTTTGCCAATGATAAAATATGATATTTAAAAAAAACTGTTTTGAGCTTTTATTCAACTTGAATGTTATGAAATTGTCGTGACAATTAATATATTGTAGACATAGATTCAAAAGAACAATCCATCAGCGAAATGTTTTCACCTTCTCTATGCACACGATAAACCAAATCGAATTGAACGTATATAAAGAACAGGACGATCAGAAGCAAATCATCGGTCTTATAACTTTTCTTCAACCATGTGCAATAAAAAAAAAGCTAAACCCAGCCGTTAAACTGCATGTAAGCTTGACTGCTTTTAAACAAATTTTGTTCTTTATCCAAAACAAACAAGACCATTGCTCCGTGAACCATTGTGTGCTGTTGTAAAAAAAGACGTTGACCACGTACATTCCAGACGTGAGAACCACAGTGTTCCTCGGCTCTTTTGTGCAGCTTTCTAACAGTGACGTTTTCTTTGCCTACCTTTCTGTCAAAAATTCCTCCAAATTTTTGCGATCCTTATCGGCAAACTTTATGGGGATGTTCCTTTTTATCCATTCTTCAACTTTCACCCTTTCGCAGTACACCCGGGAGCTTCACCCATGGCCATACTTTGGATACACTGTTTTCCTTCTCTTTTTCTCCTTCGCCGGTATGTTTTCGTGCCCCGTCCGAAGCGTGCACCGATTGGGTGGGAACAGCTTCGGCTCGGCTTTGGAAAATTGCCAATCATATCTCATGACTAATAGGGTCGTTGCTCGTTACGAAAGTACCCGTTTTGGCACGGGATACGTTGAGTTAGATGCACGAGTGAGAGGGTGGCAAGGAAGCATGGAGGAGGAGGCTGCGACCCGTTGCCCCCCTACGGTAAGTTGCCGGTGAATGGCAGCGCTTTCAAAAAAAAAAAAAAATGCGCGATCCATTGACTGCTCGGCTTCTCGGTTCGTTTCTAATGATGATAAAATGTTTTCACTCCAAAATGATACTCTCAGGACATTCCAAGCCCGATTGCGGTGGCGATTTGACGGAGGAAAGGGAAAGAAAAAACACGTACAAACACACATACATAGGCGTATCGCATACGACGTGAAGCTTTTTGAGTTATTGAATAATGGATTTTTGCGTCGGATCCGATGGGAAATTGAATTGATAAAAGAGCACAGGTGAATTTAGCTGAGTTTTTTTCTTGTTCCGCTAAAATCTTTGCATGGGTAGGTAAAGGTAAAAGGGCGAATTTGGCTTTGTTGAAAGCCATCAATGTAATGCATCTTTTGAATTAGCCTTCGCGCGTACCCCAAAGGTCAAAGGTGGTGGTAAAATTTGTGTGGATCCACTATTCCAATGGTCTTTGCATGCTGGTTTCTATTCTTGGAACATGTTTCTGGAAATAAAAAGCACCGCCATGCAGTGCCTTGCTGTCCACCGGAAATTTGGAAAATTAAATTTCCTTCTACACTCAGCCACATTCCGGTGGTGCATAACAAATAGGAAACCTCTCGGATACGAACGTTCGTACGTGGTTTCTGCAGTGTCACCGCCAGAGTATGATGCTGATGATGGTGATGGCCAAACCCGCTCGCCTTTCGCGTCATTGGCTGTAGAGCAGGGAAGGAAGGGGTCTAACAAATTAACTTCAACTACAAATCTACTTTCTCCCTCCGGCGGAAAACTACATTCGCCTCCGGTCGCAACCGGGAGATCATTCCCGATTCCCGTCAGTAATTAAGCATCAGCATGGTCCATATTTCATAAAAATCATAATCATTAGCAACAGTGGCCGGAGTCCGCCCGAGCGCGCCCGCAGGATGCCAGCAGGATGCTTTGTTTTTCCGGTTCTCATTTTTCTTCGCTTCACCTGACGATTCCGACTTCATGGTTCACGCTGTAGAAATACCACGATGCAGCATCCTGCTCGCTGCTGGAGGCGAAAATGTGTGACTACTTTGCTCCTTCTCCCCTTTAGGCCACCCCCTCTACTTCAGCTCACTTTTGCGTTTTTACCGCCATGTCGATGTCCTTGTTTCTTCATTTACAATCCTTACGGGCATTACGTTGGAATAAGAAATAACCACCCTCGTGTGGAGTGCAAGTCACCGGAGATGGGAGTGCACTGGACGGTGTGGGAGTGTACGACACAACGGGTTGGGGAAACAGGAACAGCAAACTAAAAAGCTTCCACAAAATAAAAAAAAAGCAGCTTGAGCGAAACACCCAAACAAACACCGGCCAACAACATCCGGCGCTCGGGGTGGACGGCCAGCATGAAATTAAAAATTAAAACGTGCAACGCCATCCATCTTTCCTGTGGCTACGAAACGAGCCAAGGCAAGGGAAAGCAGCCACCCCATTTTCATCCCGTTCTTAAGTTAGGATTGCCGCTTGCAAGCCGATGTACTATGGTAAAACATGGAGCTTTATGGAAAGAGCGTCACTACGGAAACTGGTGCCATCTGTGGCTAATAACTTGCTCGGGTCAAAATGATGACAGGGAGAGAATGAGCGATGTGTGTTTTGCTTCTGTCTAAATTAGCTCCTGATGATTCCTCCATCTATGTGGAACAGATCAGTCTATCCAGCTAAATAACCTTCACAACCCTACCGATGGCAATAAAACAACGTCACATACAAAACGAGCATGATACGGTGCATATTCAACGTAGATGGGAAAGTGATTCTGACCAGCCTAGTTCATTCAAAACAAATACACTGCTATGAATGGAACAACAGATAAGAGAGAAACGTGTTGAGCGTGTCTTAATGCCATGCGAATGGCTGATTAGGATGGAAAAACTATTCCAATCTCGACTGGCATGGCCTTTGTGATCGTTCCTCTCATTCTCCCTTGACTCTGTAATAGCATGAAGCCGGCAATAGGGCAAAGGGCATTATTTTAATCATGCGCCACCAGGCGTCTCCATCGGAGCGCACTGAAAATAATTTCGAACTCCACGCCAGCCATCCTTTTCACTCCAGTAAATTCCTTTACGAGTGATGCAATGCAAAAATTCCGTCTTGGAAGTCGAGTATCTTCACCACGAGTCTTCAATAAATTCGTGGCTAAGATCAACACGTTAGATCAAGAGTATTTGTGTAAAAATTTAAAACGCACTTAAAGCAGGTTATACAAATCCGACTCATTTATTCATGGCTTACCGGTTTCGAATCACGTACTCACCGTGTGCGCATCTAATGAATGTGTT
Organism: Anopheles ziemanni; assembly: GCF_943734765.1. Taxonomy (NCBI): domain Eukaryota; kingdom Metazoa; phylum Arthropoda; class Insecta; order Diptera; family Culicidae; genus Anopheles; species Anopheles ziemanni. Next base: position 41,247,354 of record NC_080705.1, read on the forward strand.
TTCTTGACAAGAAACAAAAGAACGCCCAACCATTCCCACACATTACAGGCTGCCGGAGTCGGAGAGGCTTTCCCGGATCGTGCAGTTTGAACGTTCCGTCGCCGATTAAATCTTCCACCTAAGCCTGCGGTAAGCGCCGAAGCTCTGATGTTGAAGTAATTGTATAGCAGGACTTACGATAACGGCCCATGTGTGTGCTGACAAAGTGCAGGCGCACCGGTTTGTTGCCGGGCGCCTTTGTTGCTTCCATTTTGGAGCCCCTGTCCAATGTACGGCTTCCGTGGGGTGAGAGAAGTGAGCTTCAAAGCGGGCCACTGAGCGACCCCTTTTTGGCAGCAGGACACGGAAAGCTGGCGGAAAATGTCTGGGCTAGATGACGACTGTCCGATTGTCGCTAGCAGAAGCCGAAACTGGCAAAATATCCTCCATGCGTTTGTTGGCGGGGTAGAAAGAGGAGAAATGGGTTCAAGTTATGCCTTTTTGGTTTTTAGGATTGTCGTTTTGCCGTATGAAGAGGAAAAACGTTTAAAATAAGAATATTTTTAATCCATGGAATGGCGACCAAGAAAATGGGCTTTAGAGAAACGTTTTACGCAAAAAATGGTCAAGTAGTTTAATTTAACAAAGAGAGTTGTAACATTTACCTTCTGTGAAATTCGGGAAAACAAATTATGTGTTTATATAACATTTATTATCGGTAACTATTTATTCATTTTTCTTTGACACTAAGTTTCTTTAACTATTTATTATGTTTTTCTAACTTTAACTATTTATTATGTTCGCTGCCTGTTTGATTATTTTATGGTAACCCAAAGTATATTCGAAAAACTATTTGAAACACTTTAATTGTATGCATAGACTGCATTACGAAGATCCAAATGACATTTTATTTTTCGATGATCATTTAATATATCTCTTCACCGATATGAAGACAAATCATTTTGTTGGAAGTCTGAAAGAAAATACCTGGAAATCAATACCACAGTAAACTCTACAATCACACCAACTGAAGAAAATATTTTAAAAACTTTAAGTTCTGGTTCGGTATGAGTAGATAAATTAATATGTACGTCTATAAAACACAAACATACTCACAAAATTCCATTGAAAATCTTGTCGACTTGCCGGGTCTCCACTGTGGTAAGGAGGAAAATTTTAAACCCACCTCTAACAACAAATCGACCGACCGAACGAGCTGACAGAAACAGATACGATCCGTATACAAGACGTTACCATGGCGCAGAGCGTTTAATGTGCCGTCCATAAAAAGCCAACTACCCCCACACGCGCGCTCTCGCTTGAACCTCCCACAAGGGTGAGAAAGTGCCCACACCAACCAAAAGGCTGAGAGTCGAGAGTCATTTTGAAGTCGCCTGTAAAAAGGCTCCAGAGCAACGACATCATTAGTTTTAATGCGGTTAAATGCAGCATCAAAAACGGCGCTCGCGTCCAAGGTTGCACCTTGGAATGTACGAGACTATCGGGACACGGGTGGTATGTGTATTGGGAGCCATAGACAACGTGGGCCAGTTAAAACCATTAACTACAGCCACTACAATATCATCAATCAAGCTTTCCAACGAGGAAGGTGTTTGCAATGGAACGTGTGCTGTTTTCGATCCCATTTTCCTGTGCAACGAAAAGCTGCTGCATTTTTGTTGGCAGAGTTGGGTGGAAAAATATGGGTAACAACTTGTTCGAAAAGCAGCAACTCAACAACTGAATTATCAACGAACCGATTGTAAAAGGGTTTATTGATTCTAATGTCTTGCGCATTGATTGCTTAAGGGGGAAAGTTAAGAGGCGTTAATTACATTTTACTATCGATGTTTAATGTTAATGGATCCTCACCATCACTTTCTTTCTTTTAGCACTCCAAACGGAGTATGGCTTTGATTCTGGTCCCTTTTCTTGCTTGGTCCATCTTAATGATCGTCATAAATACGTTAGAGAAAAGGGCATTTAGCAGATAATTGCATCGGTGCAATAAAAAATCCATAATAACTTGTTGAACGACTTTTTCCCGGCAGGGCGTGTCGGGAGACGGAACGGGAGTCACGCTTCGCCATTGTTTTCCAATCGATTCCACACTCACGCCATCCGGTTCGAACAATCATCAGGGGCATAAACCATTCCGTTCCGAAAAGCGAGCCGAAAATGTGCTCTAACCATGATAGCAATCAAAGTACGGAGAGCGGAGTAATGATGGCTCGGAGCACGTAACCCGAAGAAGCTTCTGGCAATTAACACGCTCCACCCCACCGGTCCCGTCTTCGGAACTGCTCGACGGTTCCGTGCTCGAGCCTTCTCTCATCGTCACGTCAACCGATCAAAACCCTCGGGGTTGCGATGTTTTCCCAATCGAAAAGGGCGCTCAAATGCGCGTTAACCAAACGCCGATCGGAGATTTTCGACCCCTCGACAAGCACGCCAGGCGATGTTTGTTGAACCGAAAGTCCATGCTCGAAGGATTGTTATGCTTTCCCTTTCGCCTATTTGCGTGCCTCGCAGGGGATACTTGGGAGGATAGATTTCGGCCGAGCGCTTGGCAGCACTTGACCTGATTATCCGGGCGTAAACACTAGCATTAAGTGAAGTAGGTGAGAGCTGGCGCTCTACAGCAGAGTCGGTGTGCGAAGTTCATTGAATTACCCGCCAACACTTCCATTACTCTTTTCTCGTGCTCTGTCACTGTCCAAAGTACCGGAGCACGGCCAGAGGTCAGTAGGGAAAAAGTTTTGGGTTAAAGAAAAGCGAGCAAAATGCTACCGTCGAATGTTTACTAAAGCGTCAAGCTGAATGGATTCGTATGATGAGAAAAGTTTCCTTTCGCCACACACCCAAACCCGTGCAAGAGTGTGTACACTTTGCGGTGTGCAACAACGTCTCAATGGTGGAATCGATCGCCGGGAAAGTGGAGAGAAAATAGTCCCTGGATAACGGTGCAATCGAAATGGCTGTAGATTGCGGACTTGGCTTTGGATCGTGGTTCGTGGAGTCGCTTTCTTTCTCTCCTTTCCGACTACCTTTCTAAGGTCACTTCCGTCGGGACACACTCTGCTGCGTTCGGAGAGGGGAGTGTATTTGTGCTGTGTGCTACTCACCAACACGGGAAAAAATCACCCACAATTCCCTGTACTCAATCACTTTATTTCGAAAACTAAATTGATTCGTTTCGCTTCCGCTCCCTCGAGAAACTGGGCGATTGCTTTCTGAATATTGCATGCCCTCGTAGAGACAAAACCAGGCACGACGAAAAACGTTCCCTTTGCTGCTGGTTGAACGTCAATTCAAGTGGAAATAAAAATCGAATGAACACCGGAGAACAAAGAATGTTGAAGAAAGTAAAAACAAAACAGGCCCTAAAATACCTCACATCAATCGATGGATTGTGGTGCTGCAATCCTATTAGTGGCGTGCCATCGTTTGCACCTCGTCAACCATTCGTCAACGGTATTTCACGGCTCATTAGTGATCGGGGTTTTGCGGGGAAAATGGTTTCAGTCGTTGCGTTAATTTGTAAATTTCCCACACCCAGCTTGGAACGGCAGGTGGGAGAAGCCCAAGATCAAAAGCTAGCTACTTTTCTTGCCGATCGGAGGTCCAAGGAGTGTCCGAATTGTTTATGAACTTTGAAAGTTCCTTCGTTGTTTTTCGCCTTTCGCGATGATGGGAAAGTTTGTCGATGCTACTGAGATGTTGTTCGTCTTGTCTCATGATTTTCTGTTGATCTGCTTTCGCTTCAGCTCGCCCGGCTCCTCGATGGACTCGCCGAGTGGCTTGAGCTTTACAAAAGTCTCCGCCTGAAAGGCTATTAATAATAATGAAGAAAGTATTAAGCAGCTGAAGAGTTGCGCTTGCAGCGGTTCGTGCCTGTCGACAGTATCGGGAGGCAAAACAATGACGACACAATTGCGGAAAGGCAGGGCAAATGTCCGGTGCCAGGGATTTTTGCGCACGACCGAGGGTTTGCACGAGGATTTTCTTTCCCGTTCCCGTCCCCAATGCTGAACATTCGAGTCAGCGATTTTATTTTCCTCGTTCCGCACCTCAGATTGGACGCACTTGAAATAAGCTGCTTTATGTATAACGCTGAACGACGAATGGAAAAGAGCTGCTAACTCTGGCAAAGGGCTCTCATTTCCATTATCGGTCGTGCAAATCTCTCCCTCCAGCTCTTGCCAGCTGGAAAAATGGCTCCGTGTCGCGTGGGTCAATTGGCGCCGCCTTTCGGGCACTCCGTAAGGAAATCGGCCCCGATGATAAACGTACCCGCCGGAGGAGATGAACTTTGAATAAATTAGAAAATTTCTGCAAACTCCTTTAATAGAGCAGAACGGAGGTGTTATCAGGGACCTTTTATCCCAAGTTTCTCATCGAGGGGATGCACAACCGAAGGAGGCTATGACTGATGGAGGGAAAATTAAATACCGACTGACTCGTTTCATCCGACTTGCCGACGGGAAAGCTTTTCGCGATGAATGAAGAAGTGAGTGTCAATAGCAACATTAAGCCCATTATCATATTTCCCAATCCAAACCGCATGCCGCGCGCGGTGGGTGAATATATATTCCCACCCCAACCGCCACCGAGCAGCGCCATTTTGAAGCCTCTTAAAAACTGTCCTCAGGTGCAAACGGTAGAACTTTCGAGAGGCCAACATTTCCCAAAGTGCCGGAAGAAAGTTCCGCTCGCCTCGCGTGTCGCACTTTCATCTCTTTCGTTCGTCGCTTAGAAAGTCAGTCCCTTTTCCTGTCCGCCTGGCAACGTACCGGTGGAAACCGGATACTTTCGTGCCGAGGAAACGGATGGGGTCGCCCTGGTGGCGCGTGTACCGTTTGCTTCAGTCGTGCAAATGGTACAACTAATTAATTGTCGCCACCGTACGCGTGCTGCGGAAGATCGGTCGATGATTTACCGTCCAGCTGCCGCGTGTGGAGCTGCCCCGAAACTATTTACGACTCACAGACGCAGGCCGTAGGCGTTAACGAGCGGCGAGCGGGAAAAACAAACGGGCCGGGAAATGGACGAGACCGGACCAGAAATGAATTAACTAAACCGACGAAAGTAAACACCACGGAAGGCAGGAAATTTTTATTCCTCACGAAATGGATAGTTTGCCAGTTGAAGGAGTTGCTTAAAGCCGCCACGGGTAAGGGACGTTCTCCGATTGTCTCGGCGCTTGCTCGCCGGGGAACCCGGGTCGGGGGCGAGCGGTGGCTCTCAGCATACATTAGCATAAGTTGAAGGCGAAGCATAATTTTATGCAAGCCGCTACGTGGTACTTGAATGTTTGCGAAGGAGTTGTGGGCGAGTGCGAAAGCGTGTTTCCTTCACGAGTGGTCGTGGAAGCTTCGCAAAGCAATTTTAATGACTTTTAGGATAACAACCGTGGCGTTTGCTTTGACGGGATATATTGATGAGTGTGCACCGATTGCTCGGTGGAATTCAAAGCAAGGGCACGGCTGAAGAGTGGCGTTCATCTCAAGATGACTTGGAGAATCCGTCCATCTCATCTCAAGACGACTTGGAGAAAGGATAGTGCGATATCGATTATTCGGAACAGTATCTGTTGCTTAACTTCTGGAGAGTTCCTCCACTGTTTGTCTTTCTCTCCCTCTCCACCTCCAGTGAAAGATGCCTGTTTGGCAATAATCAATCAAGCATTTCAGATCTAAACCCAATCATCATCATCACCAGCACCATCATCGTCTTCGGCCTTCCTTTCGCCACAATTGTAATCGGGATGGTTCACGCTTGTCTTCTGAGGCAGCGGGGGGAGGAAAACCAGCCAGATAGATAATGGCGGCGTGTTTGGTATCGTTGCAAACTTCCCCGCCTCCAGCTGCATCCTAGGACACACCCAACGAACGCTGGATATTTATTCGATGTCATGCCAAGTAATGACTTCGGTTATAAATTGTTTGCCAAGCCCCCGGCGGCGATGCGGTTTGGCGACGTTTGCCTTGCAATGTTGCCCCCGTGACGTCAATTTGTTGCCAGCGCCGTCCATCCATCATGTGCGCGCAAACCGCCCGGCCGTGGCCCGTGCAGATGGACGGTTGACAAAATAATAAACATTTACCGGGTGCAAACTAATTTCGCTCCACGCCACGATAAAGCGGTGTTTATCTCGTGCGCAAATGTAACGAGTTTGTTTGCGAAACGATGGGACAGAGCGGGAGGGAAAACATTAAATTATATTGCAAGATTTTGTCGATCTTGGCCGCTGCCTTCAACATCAGCTCGGAGATAAGCCATCAATCATCGCGGGATTTAGTTTTCGCATCATGCCACGGCTGTGGGAGACTTTAATGACTTCATTTAAATTAATTTTTCACTTGCTCCGGGTGCAACTAATAGCTGAAAATTTTCGCCGCTTAAATCGCTCCATACGGCGTAATTAATCTTTTCGTTTTGTTTCCCCCTTTCCGCAGGTCCACCACACGCTATGCCGACCTCGAGAAGCCCAAGAAGAAAAAGACACTCAGTTCCACGAGTTTAGTTTCGATACCAAACACTATAAAGTTAAGCATGTTAAATAGCGGTTTGCTGTCATTAGGTAGGTGCACACCTTTTCCTTCCCGCTGCTTCCACACGCTCCACAGGCCAATCCTTCACTACCTCCAGAGCATTTTATTTCTCTATTCTTTAGTGGACGGAAGGAATTTGCTTTCTCCTCAACCTGCAATAAAGCTAACCGCAATAACGAGTCTTATAGCTTTCCCGAGCTATTCTACTCCAGTTTTTTTCCCTGGCCACAAAAAAGAAATGGTGACAAAACCATTCAAGTCGCTGTGCACATAGTATAGAGCAGGGGTCGGCAAAGTCCGGCCAGCATGCCAAATCCGACTCAAACATTTTTTTTAAATAACATACAAAAAACCATTTGAATTCATATCGTATTTTGTCACGATATCGTTCTTTTTTCTTATTTAAAAAGGTACTTTGAAATTATTTAACGAATCGATGTATTGACCACTGCATCGGCAACTTTATTACACTTTTTTCAGATGGTCCCATTGATCGTTCTAAAATTCCTAACTCTCGTGAATCTCGCCCAAAACCAACCGGCAAGATAACATGTTAACTTTGCATCCACAATAACTACACACAATGAATACAAATGTTGACACCATTACCTAACAGAATATTGTTTATAATATTCAAAAGAATAGCATATTCTAGAAGCATATTTATGTCAAAAAAATCAAATATAGTGGATACATGTCAAACTTTGAAACATTTTATATTAACATTATGTTACTTTGCGGTTTACATAATTGATACCCTAATTAAACAACGCTTAGTATCACTTTCTAAACATTCATACATCGTTTGACGTATCTGGCCCGCGGTTTCTGGTTTTCTTTCATCATTTGACCCTTTTCAAGAAACGTGTGCCGATCCCTGGTATGTGTTAAAAAAATGGAAACCCCGCGTAGTCCATGGAAAATGGAAGTCCGCGATATCGCATCCATCGTCGCCTCAAGCTCACTCTCAATCCAATTAATGTTCTCTGCCGGAGGTCCTTTTGGCGTGGAGGGGTGTCATAGTTTTATTGCGCTGCAAACTTTACGCCCACTACACTAGCGCAAGTTGATGCAACAAATCGTGAAAAATTGCAGAGCCAACCTAATGGAGTGGGAGGGAGGAAAAATGATGGAAAAGTACCGAAGAAACTTCAGTTCATTCTGTAATGAAGAGATCTGCTCTGCTGGGATGTTGTGAGGGATTGGAAGAAGGAGAAACGGAACAGAATAATTCTACTAATTTAATTCCTTCACTTGATTCTACCACCATTCTTCTCTTATTTATAGATAAAGTTAAACTGTCAGCGCGAGGTAAGTACTTCCAATCTGGGAAAAAGAAAGAAAACTCCCTTCGTGAAGGGAACGCTCCGTGGATTCATAACAGATTGAGACTTTTTTCACCATTCCTGAGATGCAAGCCCGAAACCGGGGAACGGCTGAAAAACTTTCCACGCGCGGTTCCGAAACCACAACCACAAATCGAATCTTTTTTAGAAAGCATGCGAAGAAATCGTTTTAATTTCTTTTGTTTCAACCCATATTGCAGATGAGAAAAATCCCCTATCGCAGACGATGCCCGACAAACCGACCGAACTGCGACACTTTGCGAAGCTATGCGAGCTGCGGCGCAAGTTCCCAATACTCTACAAGCTCGAATTCCAGACGGCTGTGAAGGTTGAAACCAACTCGTGCAAGCACGCCCTGCGCAAAGCCAATGCACTCAAGAACCAGAATCCCAAATGCATTCCATACGATTACAATAGGGTTGTTTTAGACAAGTACGATAACACGCCGGACTCGGACTACATCAATGCGTCGTATGTGGATGTGAGTAGGGCCCGGGGGGAGAGTCAAAAGCGGGAAGAGGTGGTTTGGTGGTGGTCACTAATGCATATAATATAATTTATTCCGTTCCGCCACGACGGGCGTCTTTATTTCGCAGAGTTTACTTAAGCCAAACGCGTATATCGTAACGCAGGGACCAACGGAGGACACGGTGCTAGATTTTTGGAGGATGGTTTGGCAAGAAAACTGTAGCTGTATTGTTATGCTCACGAAGACGTTCGACTTTACAAAGGTAGGTGCGGCGGGTAGTATTGGTTTGTTTTTAAATTCACTCCGCAAATCCTTCTAGCTCACGAATTGTGATTTTCATTTTGAGTAACATAAATGGGGAGGTTTATAATTTGGGGAAAAAGCGCACTGGTTTTCCTTTTTATTCCCCCCTTGAAGCCATACATCATACAGCTTATCGTCCCGCAATCAGCGTCCAACCTTGTGGGAAGCTATCAGGATTCACATTGCAACCATCCCCACCCCAACATCCGCACCCGGTTTGACCTCTCGAAAAACATTTCCCGGAAAAGGTGAGCCTCGGCGGTCCAAACTTTCCCTACCTCGGTGACGACCGCGGAGTCGTTGACCGTCTTCAACCATTTTTATTGGTCACTTAGGCCGATGTGTTGCGGTCCGGACCATCCACGAAAGTTGATTCGATAAATTTGCACCATCCGCACCGTCGCGCGCTCTGGAAGGAGGGAGTCCTTTGCGGAGTTTCGGAGAAAAACCATGTTCGCCCGACGCCGTTCGTGCGAATCCCGCAAACGATTCTCGTTTAAACAAATGGCGCCCGCAGCGCCTCTTTTAAATTGCAATCCATCGTCCATCATGCGATGGATTTAGAATTTCTCCCGTTATTGGGTTTTCTTTTGTGACTGCAGCACGAGATTTTTCCTTCGCCATTTGGCTGTTCCACTTTTACCGTCTTCTTCGTTGTCCATCCCTATCCCAGCGCCTCGGAAACGCTTAATTTCGCATGTTATTTTTTGTTTTTATTTCTTTTCCCCCTGCGGACGTGTTCAGTGAATTCAAATCGAGCGGGAAAAACATGCTGCAAGCTTTTTGAATCGCGTCCTCAACTGACTGCTTCAATGGCCATTTTTCACGAAGCTCACCGGCTTTTCTTCTACTTTCACATTCGCGCTCACGTCAGGCGTCACAGTTCCGCGTAATGTTTTTCCTTTCGTGAATGATTGCAGTGAAAGAAAAACCCACCTTTTCCCCGAACCCAGGTCGCATTTTATTCGCATTTCTTTGCCTCGCTGGAAACTTGTCCCCGCTCAATCCATTGTCTTACTGTTCGCCCTCGAACAGTTTCCGTTTTCTCATTTCGGTATCGTCGAATACGAATCGAAACATTCGGGCTTACATTTTCCAAATGTCCTCCCGCTTGACGTGACACTCGCGATTCGTGACGAGGACGGGAATGGGTAGGGAAAATGAGAAGGCTTTACAGTTTACCACCAGCGTTTCAATCCCATCAAAAACCAAGCCGGTTGGTTGAGCCGAATGGCCACTTCGGTTGGCAAATATTTCCCATTTGTTCGCAGTCAAGTCGAGTCGATTCCATCGCTTTTAGGCCGGTGAAAACTGGTATACATTTTGCGTTCGTATTGCTTGGCAACGTGAAAAATCTGAACCCACACTAAAGCCTTTGGAAAAGAAAGCATAAGCTGTTGTCGATGGCAGAAAGCCTCTAAAGCCGCGATAGGATGATTGAGTTGCGTTTCTAAAGCCGTGAAAATGGAGCTCCTTCGTGATGCGTGCATTGGGTTTAGGATGTGGGAAATATATTTGGAATATTGTCGCGTATGATTGGTAAAAGGCTCAATAGTAAATGCTTATACCTTATGTCTACTGGAACGGGGCTGTTGAAAACAGACGAGCAGAATCATCAGCTTAGCGTAGATAAATGAGGCTATTATATCGAACCCGATGTAACCATCCTGACACGATTCTAAAACACATTCAACGCATAGTACATTGATGGGGAAAATAAATAAGTTTACCACTCTCGTTATTTCTCCCAATCCAACGTTCCCTAATGAACCTTTCACTTTGTTGGCATCGCCGCCATTAAGTTCATCGGACGCATTTCGGTTCTCCTTCTCGCGCCCAACTCCAGCACCGGCTTATCTGTAATTTCCCGACTAATGCGATTGTTGTGTAAATTAATGTATTCAGCACCCAATTGCAACACCGAAGCACTAGCCGGCCGGTCGTTTTCGCTGTCGTTTTCCATCGATCGGTTATCCGGCGCGTTGACGTGCCCTGATGGTGATGGTCCACCGTGTCTCTCAGACTCCCAACCAACTCGTTCGCCTCTATTTCCCCACCACCCTCGATAATGGACGCTTGCAAGGGCTAACAACTGCGTGCTTTTATTTGCCTGCCGTAAAACTGGCGCATTTTGGCGACTGGCCGGGTGGAAAAGGAATATCGACAGCCTTCCTAGAGAGGCGAGCGATTAAGTGACAGCGGGTGCTGGGACACGGAAAGGAGCGCGCCCGTGGTGGCCATGCGGACGCCATCAGCCCATTTTTCCATTGTCTCATCAGCGAATACAACTTTCCCGGTCAAAACTTTCCATTCAATTTCCATTAAATCCACCATAACTCACCTGCAACTGCTCTTTGGCTTTCGCGCAGCTTTTCCCAGCCCGAGCTTTTCCGCTTTTTCGCTGTTTTCTACTTCGTTGTTCCCATTTGGCTTTTCTCTCGTTTTTCATCGTTTAGGTTTCGTGTAATTTTTCATTTTTTAGTATCTTTATCACTACCCATGTGCGTGGGTACCTTCTCTATTGTCTTTTTTCTTTGCTGTATATTTCCCTATTTCACCACCCGTGAAAAAGCACCATTTGTTGGTGAAAAGCCCGGGAGAGTGATTACCTGTAGCCAGAAGTTTTTTTTTTTTCTTTACTGATGTTTTTGCTTTCTACCCCCTCGACGACCATCGTTTTGTTCCAAGGGAACGGTAGGAGCGAGATCGTTCCCTGCACGGAAAACTTTCCTACTTCCATCGCGACTATTTGCGTGGTTCCTATCGTGTGGTTTACTCCTGGAGAGATTCATCCCGAAGTTTTTTTTTTATTTTCACCTCCACTCCCAACCCTGGATGTAACGTTTCAAGACTGCCAGGATCACCATAATCATCGTCATAATCAATGTTCGAAGTTCGTTTATTTTCCTTTTTTCATTCCCGACACTAATAGAATAAACCGCACGCGAACAAACCATCGCCACCGTTTGGTGAGGTACATCCATTCCCGGGGTTTGGTCGTAAAACTGACGAGCAAACTTTGCGAGACACGCGCATCTTCGTTTAATGGCATAAGGAACGTTCGTTTTTTTTTCTGCCCTGGGATTCGCGGAAAATGGGAAACAATTTCGGTGCGATTGGGATAATAAATTGAAAACTTTTCTCACTCGCGCGAGTAAAAACGGAACTCCCTGCTGCAGTTAGGAGGTTCCCCGAACCGTCACGGTAGCGATTTGATTTGATTTGTTTTGGATCCAAGTAGCAGGTGTTTAGTTCGATTTGATTACTCCATTGAAAAGTTAACGATATGATCGATTGATTTTGGTGCAGGTAGCATTGAATGTTGCTGCCAGTACTAACCTATGCGTTTGTATTTTTTTTTTCCTTTGCAGGTTATGTGTGTCCAATACTGGCCACCGAACAAGGAGAAGGAGGAAATCTACGGCGACATGCACATCACGATACAGTCGGAGGAGGAGCTGGCGAATTTTCACATAAGAACGTTTAGGCTGTTTAAACTCAATAAAGACAATGTAAGTGGAACGTCGAGGCGTAAGAAACGTTAAAGAAAAAGTACTGAAGATCGTTGCAGAAGAGGTACATAAAACAATTCCATGGTTGTACCCATGAGTACAAGCATAGCAAAAGTCAGGTGGAGGAAATTAGTTCGGTCGATGACGACGAAACTGGCTTTCAGTTTCTTGCACTGTCGACGTGTGGAAGATTTTAGCCCCTGTTTCGGACACGCCAACGCTGTCCCGCCGACAGCAGAAGTGCTGTTAAACATGGCGTGTGGGTGTTATTTCTCGACTCACATAAACGGCGTCGAGAAAACATATGCAACCCGCACAGTTGTCGCCGAGCGATGTTTCGTGCCCGCACGCCATCCAATCCTTCCAACATCGTCCGGAGACGGAAGCACAGATGAAAGTTTACTGCCTGCCAGGGTTGTAAGGATAATGGAAACTAGTGCTACCGTGCCACAGCGGGTACAGCAGCGTAGCAGGTTCCCCGTGCGTACCTCCAGAATACACGTGGCGAAACACAGGAGAGCATAGACTTAAGAATACTCGCGAAACTAAACCAAACAAAAAAAAAAAAGAAAAAGAAATCGTCACCATGCTAGGAAACATGGGGGACACATTTTATTTTACACGTTTCGCTCATTAACCGTGAGATGAATGGGACAATTACACTAAGCAATGTTTACTTTTTACTACTGGTCCCGTCGCCACCCTCCCCTAGCGCCCGGTATCCCAACCCAACCGACACCACCCGTGACGCTAACGTGCAACAAAGCGCTTCCGTCTGGGCGAAGTTCCGGAAAATGTGCACTTTTACCATTTTTGTATGTTTTGCACCAACCATCCACAGCTGCTGCTGGCCCGGAGGGGTATCAACGGTGCACCATGGGTTTTTTTTTCATAACCGGGAACCACTTGCATCACCGCCGGCCGCTCCCTTGCGCTCACCCATTTTCTCATCGCGTCCCACCGATCTTATCTTCCCATTGCAGGCAGTGGCGGAGGAACGATTATTACTACAGTTTCACTACACCGAATGGCATTCACATACCTGCCCTTTTTCCAATGCAATTCTCGAGTTTCGCCGGCGGGTCCGGTCCGTCGTGGGGACAATCATCAAAGCGAACAGCCGGATCGGACCGATGCTGGTGCACTGCAAGTAAGTCGAATGATGAAGGGAAAAAATGCGTTTTCATCGAAAATGTTAGAATTAATGTAATTCGATTGATCAAAAACGATATCGAATACTATATTTTAAACAAACTTAGTGTACATGTTTGGTATGATAGTTAGGACAGAATGTTTTATATTTGATTATAATAATTTGTTTTTTAATCTTGTAGCATATAATTTATAGAATATAAAACAAAATATAAGCCTAGAACCTCGATAGCTAATGATATTTTCACCACCGTGCACCGTAAAAAACAAATATGTTTCATCCTTGTCTCAAAACACTTTTGGCCACAACGTTTTTAATATTCACCCCATGTTTGCAACTTTCCCACCACAGTGCAAAAATTTATTTAAATAAATTATATAAATCTTTCAAGTTATGTACTGCTCAAATAACTGTTTATTGAGTTCAAAATATAATAACAAAAATAGTTCAATTTTTAGAATCACTTATCATGAAGTTATTTAGATTCCAGTACAATTTTCATATTTCTGTAAAAATAATCGATCTCAATACATCAAAATATTGTATAGGTGTTGTTATTCGTAGCGATGATGATACATGATTTTTCATGTCCAAAAATGCCACCTATGGTGCATATATTGCCATACTTAGACTAGAGAAAATTTTAGACTTTTGGAACCCTACGTCATGCAGGCACATTCGTAGGAGCTTTAATTATTTATCACCTTCTTGAAACTTATCGTTATTTAAGAGTGGCTTTTGACGACGACAGAAACGTCAACATAAACCGCCTGTGGTTCTTTTCCATCATGTACGCACACTCACGTTGCTCTTAGCATAAACATATTTATTTTTCCTGCTCTCATACCGTACCGTCCGTTTTCTTTCGTACAACTTTTCTCCGTTCGTGTGCGACCCCCTGCTGCTTCCCGCCGACAGTGACGGTGGGGGCCGATCTGGCGTTTACCTCGCCATCGACGCCAACATGGAGCTGGCCGAGGAGGAGGACTCGTTTCACGTGTTCGGCTACCTGAAGAAGCTGCGCCAGTCGAGGAAAGGCCTTATAGAGAATGTGGTAAGTATCCCGGTGCAGGAAAGTGTTGAGTGGTGGACACACGTTCTTCCTACTCCACCCCCGGACCGCAACCAAAACATCCCTTACCTTTCCCTTCGCCGTGCCGTAGCAAGCGACTGGATGCATGGAAGGAATTTCTACCGGTTGTGCAGCCATTTTCATTTCCTGCCAAATAAATAACAAGTCTTGCGTGTGCACGGGAATGCATTCCTGTAAATTGCTAGCACCGTAGGGATTGTTGGGGAAGCGGTAGTACGTTTTAATATGTAAATTGATGTGCATGTAACATACCTTTCATCCAAGAGGCTTCTTCTCTTCACATCAGACTTCGCTCCGTTTGCATCTCTGCTGGAAAGTTTAAAATAAAAAAATATCACTAATTGATTCAATTCGGAACCAGTTGACATTTCCATTTTGACCCTCTCGAACCAGGATACGGATGATTTAAATATGTCATTTATTTCCTGCAGTTCTTCGGGGACAACAAATCAATTTGCATTATGCTGTGACTCTCTTTTATTGCCTCTTTTTTCCAACTCCGATCTGTTTGCCGGTTTATTGCGCTTGCATCTGTTTAAGTACTGCATCAGAAATTACTTTTTTTTCTGTTCCGTTACGGATGGTTCCGCATTCCCGGCTCATTGCTGGTGCCATTTGCTGATTTGATCGAACCTCTCAGTACGCCTCCGCTATTTATATTCCTGTTTTGATTACAGCCCTTTCTGGAAAATTAATATGCCTCTTTCTATGTTCGTATGTAAGGTGTATTTATTGTTGAATCATTTTCTAACGGATTCATTATATGCGTTTTTATCTTATTTATGGGTTCAACAAGATTGTTTCCTCTTCGTTTATCGATCTATCTACGTCTACAAATTGTGTATTCAATTGCACCAGCGCGTCTTTGCCTTGCAAAGGCATGAGAACGTTCTTCATAAATCATTATAACGAAGCATTTCGTATGAGGTGTTGGTCTGATTTGTTGTAGAATTTATGGCTACCATTCTGCACCAACTCAGCGCGCATACAAATCATTCCACGAAGAAGTGCCATCGAACAGCCGACACATTTCCCTACGCCCGTGCTCGTTTGCTTATCGCTCTTGTTGGGCCGAAGGGATGGAAATAAATTTATGCTGATGTAAAACACTGCCGAAAGACAACCAAAGCAAAAACAACACTCTTATCTTTCCTCACTTTCTCTCTCTGTTGCCGTCCTCCAGGAGCAATACAAGTTTGTATACGACACGCTGGAGGAGTTCATTATCTGCGGCAATTCGTGGTTTCCGGTGACGGAGCTGTCGCAGCGGCTGAAGGAGAAGAGCCTCAAGGATCCGGTCAGCAAGATGAACTCGTACCAGCGCGAATACGCCCAGATCTGCAAGCAGACACCTCGGTTCACCATCGGCGACTGTGCCGGTGGCCACCGCGGGGACAATCGGGAGAAGAACCGCGACGTCCTCTGTGTACCACGTAAGTACCTTCGCGCCCCCCGTGCGCGGTGTCGGTAAAGTGAAAATTTCACTTACCCAGCACCTGATGAAGGATGCTGAAAAGTTAAAAAGGCAAAAAAGAAACTACTAGTTTAATTCAATTACGAACAACGACACAAACATCGACTACGGCAGAGTGTTACTAATGATTTTCTTTTGTTCTCTCCTTCTCCCTAATGATCTTCTGCTTCCGGTGATCTGACTCGTCGTTGGACGCGTCTCCAAAAATCACACACGAAATTGCGGTCGTTTGCATATACGGGGGGTGTTACCGTACCACGCGCACACCAACAGCTGACAACTTCCGTCCTTACCTTAGCTCGTTTCAGGGAAATTCATTTACCGACTACATTAACGCCGTGTTCGTTGACGTAAGTACCGCGCAATCTTCCACCGAAAGCGACTGTCTTTCAAGTCTTTCAAGACATGTTTTCCCTTGCCCCGTGCTGTGCATACGTTTTCTTGCTCCATACAATTTCCGCGGATATGTTTTTCCCAGGCCCTCCTCGTCA
Source organism: Anopheles ziemanni (assembly GCF_943734765.1). Classification (NCBI taxonomy): domain Eukaryota; kingdom Metazoa; phylum Arthropoda; class Insecta; order Diptera; family Culicidae; genus Anopheles; species Anopheles ziemanni. The sequence continues at coordinate 41,263,728 of NC_080705.1, forward strand.
TGCGCGTTTTTTTCTTTTTTTGTTACTACGTTACATTACTTACCTTTCTCCCCTTTCGCTTCAATTCGTCCAACCTCGAACAGGGCTACACGAAACCGCGGGAATATATCGTCACGGAATGGCCCCTCCAGAAGACGTGCGGTGAATTCTGGTCCCTCGTTTACGACCACGAATGCTCTGCCGTCGTCGTGCTCTGCCAGCCGCCGCACAATTCGGTAAGTACGACGGAACCGTGCACCTTTGCCTTCTTTTCCTACTTTGGAACGTTCTCCTTAATATTTCACTAAATCCGGTTTGGCCTCCCCTCCAACAGCAACAATATCCTGCCTTCTGGCCCGAGGGTCGTCACTCGAAAAAGTACGGACCGGTGTTCACCATCGATCATATTTCGCACCAGCACTATTCCAACATCAAGTCGTGGATCTTCCGGATCAACAAAAAGGTCATCTCGCTGACGGAATTGATGGCGGGCGTAAAGGCACCGCCGAGAACGGTGCAGCTCTTCCAGCTCACCTGCTGGCCGATGGGTCACAAGGTAAGAGAACGCGGGCCAAAGGACCCATGTCGACGATGTAGGGTGAAGCACCTTATCGCCGATAACAATCGTACACGGTATGTGATGATTTTTCTTGCAGGTTCCCACGTCCACCAACTCGCTGGTCGAGCTGATGAATATGGTTGAGCGATGGAGACAGAAAACCGACTACGGTCCCGTTTGCGTCGTGTCACCGTACGTATTTCAATCAAGTCCCTTTTCCCGCCACGAACTTCCGAATTTCATTTGTTACATCCTCCGATTTTGTCTGCTCGCCCCTTGGCCTATTGTTTTTTCTTTTTTTTCAATTAAACCGTTTTCGCTTTAAATCAATTTCCATCCGCCATTTCTGTCGGATTTTCACCTGGAATTCAATGGTGGGGAAGAATACACGGGGCTGGTAAATGAAGTGGTGCGGAATATCCGTACCCTCCGGATAGTCGGTACAGCCCGGGGGCCATGTGCTTCACATTAATTGAAATCGATCACTACCTTTCCGCTAGCAAGTACATCGTACTTCCTGGCCAAGAGCTTTTTATTCGTGCGACCACTTGAATTGAGTCCGATGTCCGATGCTGTAATCAACTGTTAGCCAGGTTTTTGCCCAAATGTGCCATTACAGATTTTCAATAGCTTAAGCAAAATGAAATCTACATTTGTAATTTGATATCATAATTAGTGTTGGGTCAAGTAACACTTTTTGATGTGCCGTACTGTGGTACCACACACAGTTTACTGTGCTGTTCATTTGTGGTAGCACAGTAAAGTGTCATACGGTCATACAACGTCTCTATTTATTCAGCAACACCCATTCGATTCAAAATGGTCAATGTGTCCAAAGTGATCGATTCAATAAGTGTATGTAGATTATTATAACTCTGCGTGCAAAAAAAACACACAAGGATGCAAAAGTAACTCAGAATTGAACAATACTAAATTGGAACACAGTTTTTAAGGAACAATTTGGATAAGGTGCATAATTTGCGTTGATATTATGTTTGCTAGATAAGGGTTTTAGGCCTTCACACTTCCATTCAACACTTTAATATATAATATGCAATTCGAGCCAGTGTTTAAAATGTGTTCCTTATACGAAATGATTAGTCGCTAAAAGCTAATCTGTTCAAAAAACTTTGCATTTTTATTTCAAGAACATGCGTTACATTTGAATTGCTTTTCTACTTGGATTTGTTCCTATCGCGCATCAATCATAGCCTTTTTCATATGGCAGTTTTTTATGAAAATAATAATGTAAAGATTGTGTGATAAAGATGTTCAACATTCGAAAGACTGGTTTATACTTTTTATTCCTACGCTGTGGTAGCAATGGTATTCGTGTACCAAGGAACCATAGAACGGTTCTTACAATTTGTAGGTATAAGGTATGAAACTTTACTGTGGTAACACAATTTTTTCTGTGTCGTGTGTGGTGCCACACTTTACTGTGCTGAGTGTGTTGGGTAGCACAGTAGCACATGACCCAACACTAATCATAATTAATTAATTTACAATCCCTTCTTTCCGGTAAGTCGAATTTTTCCTTACATTTTTCTTTTTTTTCTCTTTTTGTGTCAAACAAAATTAATTGAATTAACCAGGAGTAGGCTCATTTTTCCAGAAAGGAGACGATACAAACGATATTTTAATATTTTTACACTGATATTGAACCATTTTGAAATCAATTTTCGGAATTCTGATTCGGAAAGTATCATACACCAGCTAGAAACATTTCAGAGTTTTCATTAATTTATACACTGATTCTATAATCTTTTATCCTTTTTAAATACTACAGTTTTTGTATTTTCTTCTTCTAATTAACACACTTTTTAATTAGACTTCTTATTGTTTTATTATAGCAAATCTATGTTGGCGTTACTTAGCAGTTAAAATTGTTTATTGTTAGAATTTTATTGAACGCATTAAAACTGCGTAGTTCTGGGAACTTTTGAGTATTGTGAACGCTTTAGCTATCGTGTAAAAAGCAATAGGTAAAATTTGATCACGGGCCAAATTGTTCTTCATTTATTTCATTTCATACCTCTTAGATAAATTATACAAATCTCTAACATATTAACATGTACAACATATAAAACACGAAAAATTTACATATAAACTCCCTGTGTTTATTTTCAACTACGTTTTTCGTCTTGAGGCCTTCGATTGTATTTTTTTTTTACTTTTAAACGCTCTTTTCCCTCGCTGAAACCATTTGGAGCTATTTTAATTCTGTTTTATGTTGGATTATTTGGACTATTTTTCTTTTCTTTACAGCGATGGCCGCAGTCGAGCCGGTGTGTACTGTGCTGCCAACGCCTGCATAGAGCAAGTTATACAACATGGCGAGGTGGACGTATTCCAGGCTGTCAAAACCGTACGAAGGCATCGGCCGCAACTCGTAGATAATATGGTAAGCTCCCAGACTAGCTCGGGGTCGATGTATACCGTTGTAATGCTATCCTTTTACTTTCCCGTCCTACTCCACAGACTGAATACAAATACTGCTACGATCTAGTGCTGCACTACGTGTTGCATTATCTAAATAAAGACTTGAAAGAAAAGAAGTGAGAAAGCGATTTACACGATGATCTGTGGTGAGTAGTAATGGATCGTCTCGTGTGCAATCAGTTTCGTAGATTGAACATTTTCCCATTCTTCTTCCCCTAGGTTTATTGAATTTGGACGAGGGAAAAGCATCCCGCTTACGCCCGAGTACTCAAATTCCGAACTCTCCAAAGAACTATCGAACGCAGGTCGTGTAATCGTGGAAAAGAACATCCGAAAGCTACAGAAAGGAGAGTCCTACGAGCACTGTCAATCGTTTGACGACAAAAAGTTTGTAATCGATAAGAACGGGCGCATCTGCGAGCGCAAGAAGAAGGGCCGCCTGTACAGCCTGGGCGGCAACGATCCACCGAAACGTACCGCCCGCGGTCGCCTCGATCGCCTCAAAACGGTCGGCACGTTCGACATCACGAACGAGATCTCGCGCCTCAGCCAGAAGACGATGAACATGAACGAGCGCATCATCAACACGCAGCTGTTTGCACAGACGATCGACGAAACGGCCACTACCACCACCTCGATCGGGAGCAGTGTAGGCCTCAGTGTGGGCTTTGCCCCGTTCGTTGCCGCTACCATGGCTGGGTTGGCGGGATCCACTGGCGGCGCACCGCCTCCGAGCACGACGGTAATGCTTCCAATCGGTTCACCACCCGGTCGTGATCTCATTAGTAGCGGTCCTGGTGCCCTCTCGGCATCGCCATCGTCGGGCCTTACGAAACAACCGGGTCTATCATCGCCCCATCATCTACACCCGCTTCACAGCAACAATAGCTTCGTCCTTCCGGGCCACTCTGGGACGCCCGTCGCACAGCCATCACCTCCACCGACCACCAGCAAAGCGCACACCACCGCCAAAAGCCGCAGCCTCAGCACGGGTTCATATATTACCAAGGACTCCAGTGCAAACTCGAGCGTCGAACGACTTACCAAGTCCACCAGCCATACGGAGGTGCACGTGAGCCATCCTACGACGTCCACCACCACCACCACCAACGAGCCAAACGCCGGTGGCATCATGCCCCAGAACAAATCTCTCGAAGAGGGTCGTTCGATGATTCCCTCCGCGAAAGCGTCACCACCGGTGCGCAAACCGATACTGCGCAAATCGAAGAAAATTGTACGCACAGACTCGGAGTTCCTGAAGGGCAACATCTACGAGAAAGAATCGAGCGTCTCGAGCTCCCAGTACACGCCGACACGCGATCGCCGGCGGGAACAGTTTGCCGAGTACCGCAGCAGCAATCCGTCGTCCGAGACGCACAAGTCCACCGACGAAAGCTCGAAGAATATCTCCACCGACGAGATCGATACCGTGTTCTCGGACACGATGGACTTGGAGCAGATGGAACAGGACTATCGGATGCACCTGCGAAACAATCTGCAGCGGGAATACAAGAGCGACAGTGACACGCTCGACGAGGTGGGGAAAAAGCGTGCACCGGACTATAATGCATGGAAAAATCAGAGCTACGAGAACACGTTCGATATGGTGTTCCCGGCAGGATCTACGGAAGATGCACCGGCCAATGGCAAACCCCAAACCGGAGAACATGGCACAGAACAACGGGTGAAGGGTAGCACCAGCAGTGCACCTCCGATGAGTTCTTCTGCATCGAAAGCCGATCGTCCAACGGACCTCGAGTTGGGATCCGCATCCGATGGGGCCGGAGGAGGAAAATCGTCCGCGTCATCCACTACCGGTGATGGACCGTTCGGGCATTTGTTCGAGAAGAATATTGGTCGGTTTAAGCGCATGAACAAACTGCTCAAATGCAAGCGCTTCAGTACGTCAGCGCTGTACGAGAAGAAACCTGGTCCACCCGGTCCCCCCGAGGGGAGCAAACCGACCTTTACCTCTCCGACCAAGAGCATCCCGAACGCGACCCGTTCGCCGGTCAAATCAATCCACTCTCAGTCGAAGGCATCGATCAGCTCGTCAAAGTCGTCACTGTTCGGTAGTAAAAAGTCCTCGGGGTCTGGTTTTACCTTCAAGGGCAAGAAGTTCCTGTTCACCGGCAAAAGTTCCCCCAACAAGTCAAAATCGAACAACGAGATCAGCTACTATCGGACTAAGTCGACCAAGAGCTCGAAGAAGGGCTCGCTGAAAAACAATAGTACCGCCTGTCTGAACCTCGAAACGACCTGCACCTCACCGCTCTCAGAAGCATTCTACAATCCGACCGGTAGCGTGCGACTCAGTGCGATGGAGCTGTATGAAAAGTTCTGCTCGCAGGACTTTAGCGGCCTGTACAAGCACGAAACGGTACGCACGGACACGGACAGCCACGGGAGCGGTACCGACTCGAGCCATAACGACTCCCAGCGTCATCTGGGTGCGATCCGGAAGTACCGGAGGCGTAACTTTAAGCTACTGCGGCAGAAGAGCGAACCCAAGTTTTCATTCCGTACGGACACCCTGTACGAGGATAGCTACGATGGGGTGTGCTACCACGACGAGAAGGACGAGGAAGTCGAGTACGTTAACGAAGAGTACAATCAATTCCTGTACGAGGACGAGCAGTACTACGAGGAGGACATCGAGCACTACAGCATCGAAAATATCTACTATCAGAGAAACGGGCTGATGGCGCTGCCGGATGGTACGTTCGTACAGCGGTATCCGTACCGGATGGAGGACGAAGAGGACGAGGAAGAGGAGGAAGAGGAGGGCGAAGAGGGAGAGGAAGAGGAAGACGAGGAGCTGGGCGAGGAAGAAGAGGAAGAGGGAGACTACCAGGGCGAGGAGGAGGAGGAAGCGGAAGAGGAGGAAATCGAAGAGAACGAGTTCGACGAAGAGGACGAAGATGAGCTGGAGGAGCAGGAGGCTGAGGCCGAGAGGAGAAGATTGCAACGGCTTCAGTTGCCACCGCCGATGGAGTTGGTGTCATCGATGGACTCGGACTGTGATGAGATCTACCTGATGCCACAGAACGAGTCCGAAAGCAAGAAGATGATCATTCAGGACTTCCTGTTCCACCACAGCAACAACGAGTTCGATAACAGTGTCAGTGGGGATGACTACGACATCGCCGAAGTTGATGAGGAGATTGAGCAACAGCAAGAGGAACGGAAAGAGGAGCTGCTGGATCGGATCGGGGAATCCGGGGAAGACTATGAACAAGAGTTCCACCTGGAGCGGTATGCTCTGCCGGACAAGGAGACGCTAACGATCTATAAGATCTGCTCGAAGGAAAGCATCCTGGAGTCTATGAAAGGGTCGACCCCTGAGCGGGACGCTCTGCCGCACAGTGCCTCAATGGAGCAGTACTTCCTGAAGTCGGACTGCGTGACGACCCTGGAACGGACGGCTTCGTTGGATCTGCTAAGCAACTCTAGTGGGACGCTGAACAAGTCCACGCTGACGGACTATGCCTTCGACACGGTGCGCAACATGAACCTGGACAGTTGTAGTACATCCCGCTTAAGTCTGTCGCTGAAGAGTGAAATCTTCGAGGAAACGGCCAACGGTAGCTCGGGAGGTGGTGCTCCGGTGGTGGCTGATTCCGCCACTGCAGGACCTCCGTTGGTAGCCGAAGCGAATTCCGATGGTCCTCGGATTAAAAGTTGGAACATCGAAGACTTCACACTAACGCCGGAGGAATCCTTCTCCGACGAGCAACTTCCACTGGACGAACCATCCGCTTCCGGCAACGGTGATATTGTGCGCATTGCTGAGCTGCTTCAGGAACGATGCGAAGAAACCCTGGCGACACCGACGGGCGATGGTGGACCACTGGTGGCCGCGCAGTTGAGCAACGATGAGCTGGGGCAAGATCAGCAAGGAGGTACCAACGCACAGTACACGATTGTCGATCTGGATGAGGAACCGTACCTGCTCGATCCGGCAATATCCGAGTTTACTTCGGAAATAACCAAAGAGTTTGACTTACTGTTTTCGCGTGCGGAAACGGAGTCGCTCCAAGCAGCTGCCTCGTCGGCGGGTTCGGCGGCAGATCAACCGCAGTCCATATCGCCACACGCTGCTCCAACGGAGGATCCAACGCAACTCGGCAACGTCCTGAAGCTATTGAGCGATCTTCCGACACGCTACTCGATGCAAATGTTAGAGCACATCAATCTCGACGCCGATGATATCTGCATACCGACGAAAGAGGACGCAGGTGAGGGCAATGGGCAAGTTCATCCCCCTTCGTCGGTTCCAGCCCCACCACCAACAACAGGAGTCTCTTCGCAAGATCGACAACCTTCCTCGAATCCATCCACAGCCCACCAGAATCCGCCAGAAAGTGCCAAACCGCGGACACTAGAACCGAGCGGAAGCGGACGCTTCGTGAAGGTGAAACTGAAGGGAACGCGCTCGACTGGTGCCGCCAAAACCGCCTCCACCACCCCGACCGCGCTGACCGCTCCCTCGGTTATAACGGACGTAGCCGAACCCGGCGCGAAAGGTCCGGCCAGCAGCAGTGATTTGCTGAAGAAGGCACGCAGCCAGTCGTTAGGTAACTTGCGTAACAAAACCAAATGTTTTCCATTATAGAATTTAAGTAATACTGTAACAATAATCCTAACACTATGGGTGCTGCCAGTAGTAGTGTAAGAGGCAGCGCAAAGCGAGGTTACGCCAAGGTTCTTCATCCCCACACTAGACACACCGCCACCGGCCGAGCCGGTCAGATGCCGGAAGTGGACCCGCAGCTTTTGGCGCGGCATTCCTGCACGGTGTCGCTCTGTGTGTGTGTGTCGGTGCGGTATTTTAGCCATTTGTAGATTGTTGCGTAGAAACGAAACGGTGAGAAGAAAGATGACCGCGATAGAAAGCGAGACGATGCGGAACGCACAAGCGAGCGACTTTTTTCCTGCAAACCATTTTTTATACGATTCGCTCCGTTCGTAGGATTAACAACCTGTTGTAGTTTTGTAAGATGTCATCCAATACCCTTTTATCACACTCTACCGACTCTTCTCATCTCATCTCTTCACCCGACATACACCACCCATGTAAATACGCACGTTTATACCGAGCCTAAGATATAGATTTATAGAGTATAAATTGCATCTACGAGCGGAAGGAGGTGCGCCCTAAGATGGCTACCACGACGGCATAATGGGTTTTTCCTTCCAGCCTACTTAGTTCCAAACAACTATGGACGCATTTACCCGAATCGTCCATTTGCTCTGTTTCTGGTGTTGGTTTTTGCCAACTGCTTGGCCTTTTCCTATCGAAGAAACAATTCATTAAGGAAACGAAGTTGTTGGTTTTATTTTTTGTTGTACTACCAAATAACAAACACAAAGACGAAGAAACTTAAGATAGCGAGAAATATAGTCAGCCCCACCCCTCGATAAACAAAAGCGGGAGAGACCGTTAGCCCAGGTTAGGTTCTGACGATTTTTCGATTCCGATGGGACCACGAATGGAGGGGATAGTTTTGTTTTTTGTTACATGAAGAGATATTAGAAGAAAACATACATAAATAACATACAAGAGCTAGATATTATAGTTAACTTTCCCATAACGTGACCTTGTTCACAGTCCGCTATCCAATTTCATCCCACTAGACTCGCATATTGTTAACCCATTTGAGTTTTCCATGAGCTGGAAAAAGGTGTCTGTACCGGTCGATCGAATGTCACAAAAAAGGGAAAAAATTGTTTACCCTTTCTTTCCCGGTCTACCTTCCATGTGTAGTATATGGGATATGTATCTACGATTCAAGTTTCATCCCTATTCATCATCACGTGTTAGCAAAATCGTATATAGACAAAAGCGGAATTTATTAACGCATCAACAGTGGGCAACCCTTTGGTGGCAAAACGGAACGGGCGTAGATAAATTTAACCAAAAACACAAAACAAAAACACAACAAAAAACCAAAACCTTGTAAATCGCAAACCGAGCAAAAGATGAAACGTTCTAAATCTTCAATAGGATAATTCTAGGAACTACAATTGGCACCGTGTAGAACACTAGCCATTGTGTAATTAAAAAAAAACAACATTAAAAGTTAATATTTAGAAGAAAAGAATGATGGAACGGGGAAATAATTTAAATCGGACTTTAGGCAAAGTAAGTTTGTAAATTTGAAAACAGAAATCCCTTATTGTTGTTATTCCATGCAGCGTTTGTACTGTTGTGTAAAATTATTTTTGGAATTTATTTTGGCTGGCCAAGACGACTCTTGATCTCGAGAAGCCTTCGGGAGGGCCGGAAAGCTTTGTGGAGAAAGTTTTAGAATAAAATTGTGCAAAGTTAACATCCTGCCCCGCACGGACGGAGAATTTTGTATTGTTTAGTTTTTATTTCTGATTTGTAGCATAACAAAGAGGATTAAATTCTCAGGTCGGCAGCACGTTTAGTTTTCATTAGAAATTGAACCATTTTTATGGAACGCCAGCGGTGCGATTGAAATTAGGAAAATGCTATAACCATTGTCTCGAGTGGTACCAGTTTCAATAATGTTACAATTTATTTTCTATATTATAGCGTTAGAATAACGGGAAAACTGAAATCTAAATACGGCAAAACGTGATACAGTTTAAATGTTTGATGGAATGTATGTGAAACATACACGAAACACACACGCACACCCAGAATATCTCGCCGATTGTTTGTAAGAGTATAGCCAAGCGAATAGGACTGTTGGAGTGGTTGGAGTTTAGATGTAATCAAAAACTATCATTTGATGTCGTCCTTGCCGTGCACCCAGAAGCTACCCGAAATGTGCGACAATGAAAGTGTAATGTCCGTTAACAATCAGAAATTGTTTTGTTTGTTCCTCTCGAACCCCGCATAAATTGTGGGATGATTGTCCCCGGATGTCATTTTCCTCCACCGGTGACTCGTTCTGCTTTTCTAAACATATTTAACGACGATTAAGGTACGGAAACAAAAACGTGAGACTATTAAGAAAGACTCCAGAGGTCCGGACGGAAACGTAAAATGAAAGTTAACTGAATGCTGACGACTTAACAAAAAAAGTCTGGCTGCCAAACCAACCAACAGGGCACATGAGGCTAAAGTGATAGCTTTTTGGAGACGATTTACTTTTAAACTCTACCAGATGGTGGACAATTTTCGATAGCTTTTCCCCTGTTTGGCTGTTGCTTGTTGCTGAATCCTTCTGTGTCCTTCTAGCGCGACTATCAAACAAATATCTTTGCTAGCTTTTTTGAGCGAGGAAACGGGTAGTAGTAATTTTCAAACGTACTGCCCGTCTGTAGACTAGTCTGAAACGCACAACATTTATACGCATTAAGTCTCAGGAGAGAATGGAAGGATAACTGGGCATACATAGCCCACGCAAAGGGCGGAGTAGGGACTTTTAGAGCTGTTTTTTTTTACATTCACGCACTTAGCACAATCGAATGGCCTTAACAATAATGTATAGCAGCGTTTGTCTCCGTTTTTCTCTTAGCAAAAAAATATCCTAGACTAGATTCGTTTTGCGCAACCACATCTGCAAAGCAGGAAAATCAAAGACCTACTCTTGGAGTTCTCATTATCTAGTACACCTGCATCTTTTTGTACTTGTTGATCGGATTTGGCTTTTAATCCCTGCTTTGCCGAGCGAAAGAAAGGCATGTTATCGCCAAGCATTTTAAAGAGGTGCCCCATAGGGAGGAAAATGACACTCGTGGTGACGCCATGGGGCGGGTATTATTCGTTGTTGATGTCGTCGTTATAAACCTATATCGTACCCATTGTAATAATGTATTTGTTCGTCGTATTGGTTTCGTTGTTAACTGAACAGATTTTAAATAAAAAAAGATATATATATATATATTGAAAAACTGTGAAAAAAACACAACATTGGTATGTGTGTGCGAAAGAGATAGTTTATAACGGACAAAAGAAAAACAAGGTGAAACCTAAATGTTGGTGCCGGATGTGGAAGGAAGAAATTAACTATTACACATAAAACATGGTAAAATAATAGCAAGTAAACCTGTAAATCCAAGATTCAAGTGATACGCGTACAGGAAACGCTCGCATCGATAATATCGATCATGTTGGCATTATTGGATGTATTTATTAACCCTTGACGGAACAGTCTCTCGATGTTCGAATGGTGTGTGGCTATGTTTTATGGTGTTTTCTCACGAAACGTACCATTCGATCAGCAACAACCACCCCTTCCTCTCTCTCCTTTCCTGTTCCCTTCGCCATTTAGAGAAAAACGTTATTGTTGCTGAAATGAGTGGTGTGTCATTCTCGTTTCCAACGGGCGCCATGCAGAAATAAAAACAAGACCTCTTTGAGGCTAAGTGGAAAAATAAAAGATCGTTAAGTCCAACATTAAACAACTCAAACGTAAGGCAGCACACCTAAATCCCAACACATTTAGATGGATTATAAACGTAGGGAAAATAAAATGAACATTAGAGGGAATTGTTGACATGCGCAAAATGTGTCTAGTTTATATTTTTATACAGATTCGTTTCACCTTAAAAGGCAATCGATGCCAAAGAGGATGTGACACAAGAGAATGAAATAAAGATTGCAAATTCATGCCAACAAATATAATACGAGGAGGAACATTAGCACATAAATAAGGGAAACAGGATGACAGCTGAGCAGTTGAGGAAGGATGCTGTCGTTATCTGAATTAAATGCAGGTTACTATCCAAACCTGATCCCGGAAGATCAGCAGTGTACAGAGGAGGGTTCCGTATGCGCCTCGAACGGTACATTTTACAGTCACCTAGGCAATAATAGAACAATATCAAATTGTACACCGTATCATGACGACAATTAAAAGTGAAGTTGTTGTGCCATGTGATTTGCCGTTCGTTCAATCCATGTGTCTAGATAAAATTCATAGGAAAAGTGTAGTACGCCGCAACTCGACCGCAACAGTTAATCATACCTTAGGAGAATCCGTGTTGAATATAGCCGGGCAGCGTGCCGAGCACTGGGACCCGATGATCTGACAGGTGTACATGGATAGGTGTTTGAAACAAGCGTTTCTGAACACCTGCATTCTGACGATCGTGTTGTCCTTGCAATATATTTGTTCCATGCATTGCAAATGTTAAATGTTATGTATTGTGTTTCCATGCGCCGGTCATTTAAGAGTATAGGAAAGTTTAATCTTTTCAGTAAAAAAATACAAGCTATCTTGAATATATTCTTTTTTTTGCCATATTGATTGCGGCACGAGAGTGCTGGGAGATATACCCTAAGTGTATCGGGATAAGTTAGTATTTATTTGAAATTGTACGTTGAATGTTTCTTTTTTGTTGGAACTGTGTCTCTGTAATTTATTTTTATAACCGATGAAACAAAATAAATTTTTCTTTTAATTAAAACATCGTTGGAATATATCCTGGAGCGTACATTTTTTGATTATTTTTCAAATTTAATAACGGCTGAACGTTTTTCTCATGTTAGTGAAATATTTCAATATGGCTGAAATATTTTAAACTCTATACAGTGAAACGTCGATTATCCGGGGGTGCGAATTTGGCAAATTGAAAACTAGACTATTTATACCAAGGTGGGTTCTAAGGGAGGTAAGCTCAAAGGCCTGGTCGTGGCAGCCATTTTCCCGCCAGGCAGCTCGAAATATCGTTCTCAAAACGTCCTCCGCGCGAACAAACGTCCTCCATTTTTGTATGGGGATGAAACAAAAGGAGGACGTTTTTCGAGCAATCGTCCTCCTTGTCCTCCTCACCATACAAAACTGCTCGATGTTTGTGTCATGGAGGACGTTTTTGAGGACGATTTGCTCGAAATTGCCTAGCGGGTTGAAATTAATTTTTGACAATCGTTCCTGGTTTTGTTTACCAACAAAAGGATAACGACGCGTTAGCAAGTAGCTGGTTCCAGTTGATACGGTTACCGGAAGCTTCTGCCCTCATTAGCCACAACTTTACTGAGGACGCAGTTCCATATACGATATGTTGCAAAGTCATCTAGTAAATGAGGTTGGACGAGATGGGTAAAGCGGTTTGGTCATCCAAAGGCACATATGTTTGGCACAACACTTTGTTGCTACAATGCTACACGAAACGTGTTTGTTAAAATGAGGGTATCTTCTTCATATCGCATTTTTTCACATTCCATGAGTTATTTTGATCGTTGAACTGATCGCAATGTGTACTTTGATTTTATTCGTTAAACCTACCCAGCGAACGGCGGTACCCTGAAAATCGAGCAGTTTTTTGCCTTTTTCTTTCGGACCCCCCGATATCCGCTTAACTAAGGGTCGGATTACACGCACACAACGTTGATTCAGAGGTGACACGCACACCAAGCGCGCCAGAAAAAAAAGAGCAAAAACATAGTTGCTCTCTTATTCCGCTCTCTACTATGTCCAGCCACCACTCTTTCTCCCAGCTCGTCTTCAATTCTCACCAATGCGTCTTTTTCTATTATTTAGTCGTCATGTTGTCTCGATAGGATAAGTCAGTGCTATAATCACTCTGGGCTATTTGTCAGTTGGCGATGCTCGAGGTTTAACATCCAATATTAACCTAGGAGGAGTGGACATCGTTTTCCATGACGTTCCATTCTCTCTCCCATCATGGCGCACTACTTTGCTCCGCTCAGGTGTAAGCACGAATGGTTTCGCAAACAGCTGTTCGTAGTCAATGATATGAATGGTGTATGTGTTCGATGCATGCATGGGGATTGTTTTTATTGCGGAATGAAATTGCGTCAAGCTAATGGAATGAAATTGCATGCATGAAACTAAGTTATTTTTTTATTTGTCGTTTTGCTTCTTCATTTTCTTTGTTCTTCATACGTTTTACTATAGAATTGAATGAATGAAAGAACAACATTAAAATAACGATTAAAAATAATGTATTGCTATGGGCTGAAATACGGTAGTAATGCGTCTTCACATTAACGCAACCACCGCAATAATGCCGTTAATCGCTCTATGCACGTGTCAGCATGAGTAAAGGTCCATTGGATTTCGGTTCATGGAAATGAGCCAGAGCCTTTGCGTTAATTTTCGCCATTCACATTATTGAAACAAACAGAACCGTACAGCGATTGCTACTAATTTCAAACTTGATATTTGAAATCGAATTTAAATCTGGAGACCTCTACATTGCTCAGCAATCAGCTGTGCCAATAACATAGAAAACTCAGAGCACATGACAAAGAAACATAGGTCCAATAAGAATGAAGGAGATAGCACATTTGAGGCATGCTCTTTTTGCACACAGCAGAAAGCATTGAAAGAGAATCCTAAACACGCATACAATGCATATGCCTTCCGCTTCACGCACACCATCAACCGGTTTTTTTTCCGCGTTAACCACAAATGCATGACCCAATGAGGAAGACAGAGTCAGGGCATAGCATCAATAGCAGCTATCTTGTTCTTGTCCACAGTAGAGGGTCGCGGAGGAGGGATTCTCCCTACCCCTCGCCTGTAAAATGAACTGATTCGAGCAAAACCGTTCGCAGGGAAACGTCCTACTTTTTTGTATGGTGGTGAAACAAATGCAGGACGTTTTCGAGCAGTCGCTCTACTTCGTCCCACTCACCATACAAAACTGCTCGATGTTTGTGTCACGTACGACGTTTTTAAGGACTATTTGCTCAAAATCTACTGGAATTCGATTTGCCGGCAACTATTAGATGTTGTCTACTCCCGATAATTGACGTTCTACTGTATTTTCAAAACAACAAGTAGTGGTGGTAGTCGAATCTTTACGTCGAGTAGCTACTCGAATTGGGATTAATTCCGAAAGTGAACCTCATTTAGCGTACTGGAACTGTAACGGAATGGTAACGAAAAGATTTGTTTGAAATAAACCGATGATTTCATTTTTGTAAAAAGTATAGAGAATCAAAAATATGTTTCTTAATCGTCAAATATTTCATCCGATAACTTCAATTCCATTGTATTTGAACAGCTTTATTTTAACGATTCAAAACTCAAGTCCGGAACGTTCCCTTAAAAAAAGACTCACTCTCCTGGGAACGACAGCGAAACTCAAAAGAGCAGTCATTCTAACGGAGCGCAGTTTGACTAGCGCAGTCACCGGTAGACGACGGCTGGACTCAATAGCACCTCCATCATGGACCACTGCGTAGAAAAGCGATGCAGCTATATTGAACGCTCGAAGGAGAAAGTAAGAGGTACGTATACTTTTCTTCATTTTCGGTTGGCAATTGTAGCTCAAAGCTGGTTGCTGTGCAAATCGTGCTACCAAAGCTAGTGGAGCAGCAGTCGTGGAAGCAGTCTTGAGTCCGCAGTTGGAGAATTCTGGTGGAAAGTTAAGTCGGTGGAAGATTGGATCAGCAGAGTTGGCGTGAGGAAGACGAGAGAGAGAAGGTATGGATGAGGAGTGGGACGTTGTATTAATTGTGGGTGCGAGACCGCCGTGAAAAAGCCTGTTTGTCGGTAACGACACTCTTTGCCGATACAAAAGCGATGAAAAATCCGTGACGGTAACCGCTCGAGACGGACACACACATACACACGAGAACCGGAATTCAAAGCCACGACGGAACAAATCGGTAGCGAAAACGAGTGTGATTGGCACAACCGGAAATGGTGGTGACGATGGCACACTCCTGTTAGCAATGCGCCCAGCACTGCCATATCGAAGCTGGCAATGGCGGAGAAAAGCGTCAGAGGGCGTTTTTTCAAAAGCCACATTGCAATTACGCATTTCATGTCCGAGGAAAAAAAATTGCGTTCAGAAAGAGGCCGTTAGATGCGAGGAGGTTGAGGGTGAGATAATGAGCAAGCGTGAGGAAGGTGAGGAGGAGGGTTATGGAAAAAAAAGAAGTCGAATGAGAAGGATTGTCGAAGGACTATGAGGAGGGGGAGAAAAAGAGAGAGGAAAGAGTGAAGGGAAAGGAGGCCATCACACATCGGTTGGTGGCAGTATATGCTAATCGCAATCGACGAGGAAAATTTTTCATCATGGAAATCATGATGAAGGTCACGAGTTTCTTCGACGCGAGCAGCATCTGCAGCAGGCCAGCCGCTACGAAAAAGACACGTGAAACACGCGAGGCAGGCAGAAGGTATCCATGAGCAAAATGAAAAGCGCTCGAGCTGAATCGCAGTTACCGTGGCATGTGACAACGGCGGCCATGTGTAAAAGTGGAACTTTACTTCTAATTCAGTCCTTTCGCGTCACTCCTGGAAATGGGTAGACACAAGCGTATATCGCATGGTTCTATTTTGTGTAACATGCGGTGTAAAGGGAGAGGGAGCGTAAGCAACGGAAAAACGAGCGAGCGACATCTTGGATTCGTCAGTTTCAGCAGTTAACCTTACAATTCTTCGAGCCGCCTAGGCAAGACCGGAATTTTCTATCATCCAGGGAAAGAAAACCCCCCGCACGAGAAAAGAAGGAAGGATTTGCACTATACATTTGGCTGCGCACAACATAATCGTGTTCCTGGTTTCGTGTCTGTTCCGCTCCGCGTGTTTGGTTTAGTCCCCGAGTGTGCCGAGTTTCCCAATATCCACACAAAAAAAAGAAACTGTCTTACCCGGATCCTGCTTCCTGGCTCAGTACACGTTTTGGTCAACGCAAACTAAATCGCCCCGCCGCAGACCGAGACGACGAGAAAATCATCTTCAAAATGGTACCTAATCTTTATTCCGCAGAGTGTGCGAAAGAGAGAGAGAGAAAGTGTAAGAAGTTGAGCAGCCAAAGAAAAGGTGCGAGAAAGAGCGGGGAGAGACGACAGTTAATTTCCATTTGAAACAGTCAGCATCCTACACTACAAGAGTCAGCAAGATGATGTCCTCGAATACTTGCTTCAAGTGTGACCGTCCCGGCCACTACGCCAGGGACTGCCAGAACGTCGGCGGTGGTGGTGGTGGTGGCCGCGGAGTCGGTGGACCGCGCGACCGTCGGGACTTCGGACGCCGGGAGAAGTGCTATAAGTGCAACCAGATGGGTCACTTTGCACGCGACTGCAAGGAGGATCTGGACCGGTGCTACCGTTGCAATGGTAAGTAAAACGTGTAAATTGCATTACTTAATGTTTTATTTTGATGTTTTGAACATTGCCGAAGAAATCAGATTTTGTTGGTTATGTTAAACCACGCCATGCGATGGCGGCCGCATATCCACCATTTCATCGTCCTTCCCTTTGTTCAATGAGCGTTTCCCATAGGTCCAACAAGCTCTAGGAAACTGTCTGCATAAACATGGTAACTTTGATCGAATCTCCCTTTCATAACCGGCTTCTTCGTTTTGCCGTGCAATCCTCTGGCAGCCGGTCGCCGGGCTCGAAGAAGATAGCACAATTACCACGACGCAATCGCTGCACTTCCGCGTGTTGAGATGTGTTCTATCGAATAGCTGTGTGCGTTTTCTAGTCGCTGGCAGCAAATGCCACGAACACTTCGACCATAGCAACATGGTGGTGGTGTGGTGTTTGTTCGCGGCGCCACATGTACGAAGAAGACCAACGAACCACCGGCTTCCGTCGGTTGGTGGCCCCTCATCAATGTCCGGGTAGTTTTTGCGGCATAAAAATATTGCGCGTTTGCGTTTACTCTTGCTGATTTCTTCTTCCTTCGTGTCGTTTCCTAACATAGGTGCTTCGATTCGAAAAAAAAGCAGGCTTTTCCACTAGCAAAAGCAAGACGAATAACCGGCAGTTGAAGAAGATAATTTATAACCGTAGGAAGGAGCCGCCATCTCAATTCTCGGTACAGACGAAGATACAAAAGGAACCGCTCCACACACCTAGCATATGAATGATGTTTTTCTCAACATTATGGTTTACGATATTCTTTTTGTAAATGAAATTCGTATGGAACTCATTCAATTTTCGTTATTGGGTGGAGTATTGATTATGCATGCGGACATTTAAATTGTTGTGTGTTAAACTTTCCTCTTTCGACGCCAACTCTAGTAAGCGTTTTGCTTAACTAAACTGTAATCGCAATTAATTGATCCGTCGGTTTTCATTCTCTGTTACGGTCGAAAAACACGACGTAGGTTTTATTCAAACAGCAAACTGGTGGCTGCATCGGTGTATAATCATTGCGGATAACACCAAACGGGCGTAGATTAGAAAAGATCGTCGATGGTGTTTTTGATTTCTCATGGAAAAATAATCATCGAAGTCAGCCATCGTATCGTAAAAAAATCGTGGGCACCATCACACTCCACTGGCCTTCCCCCTAAGAGGTGCTCCACCGGTCGCCAGTGAATGGTGGTGTTGGTTGAACAGAAAGGAACATGCGCGCAAATAGCACCAGTTGGTGCGAGCAGTAGCAACACCAATGTACATATTCTATTGTGTGAGTATGTGCGTGTGAATGAGGGAATTTTCACATTGATGGAAAGTGTCGGTGGATTGCACGTAGTAGGCGCTGCTGCATGCATAACCTCCCTAAAATGCTGAAGGCTAAAATTAACTTCTTTTGGTCCCTTTTTTGTACGAAGTTACTCTCTACTGTACTCGTGGCAAGCGTCAGTAGTATTGAAAATGAATTGCATTATTTACTAATTAAAAAATAATCAAATTGCGATATGATGGTCAGTTCTTCGATTAAAAAGCGATAAGCGAGTGGAGACTTCATCGCATACATGAGACCTGCCGTTCACTTTTTCCGCTCTATACAGCTCTATGATGGAGGGGCCTATAGCGAAGAATTTGTGTGTGGGTTTCTATTCCCTCTATTATTATCTTCGGTCTACTGCATTCCGGTGACGTTAATGGCCGCCCTGAGCCGAGGTGCTGATGTGTAACTTGCTTTATCAGCAAACCAACTACCAACACTCTCGGAGCAGTACTCTACTACATGCCCCCCGTCAATTCGCGATTCCTGGCATTTGCTGACCTTCCGACCTTCTGCGATTTTTTTTTATGGTTACAAAGTTAGCTATAATTGATAATGAATGCTGGTAAAATGGAAAAAATTAGATTTTGCGAAACTTCTTCGTTCAATTGATAAAATTAACTGAACACCTTTAACGACCCCAATGTTAGTCAATTTTCTAACAAATGTTTTTCCTGTTACATCGATCTGTGATCGTTTCGTTTTTACTCTGTCTGATCGTTTTTAGGAAGCGGTCACATTGCCCGTGACTGCAGCCTGTCGCCCGACGATTCGTGCTGCTACAACTGCAACCAGAGCGGACATCTGGCACGCAACTGCCCGGAGAAGAACGACCGCGACATGAACGTGTCCTGCTACAACTGCAACAAGAGTGGCCACATTTCGCGCAACTGCCCATCGGGCGACAAGTCGTGCTATAGCTGTGGCAAGATTGGCCACTTGAGTCGCGACTGCACAGAGAACAAGGGTCGCGATTAGAAGTCGGGTTACTCGTCGTGGTGTGGCAGTAACAACAACACTGCGGCGTATTTCCGCTTGCCACATCAGTCGTCCTCCGCAGTCGCCAACGCATCAGTATCCCCTCATCAGCAGCAGCAGCAGCAGCAACAGCAGCAGCACCACCAACTCCAGCCGCAAACGCAAATGAACCATCAGCAACAGCAGCAGCAGCAGCAACCACCGCATCATCATCCCCATCATCATGCGCATCATCCGGGTGCGGCAGTTGCAACTGGGACGCTCCACGGTCACCCGCACGGACCGCCCCATATGCACGCCCCCCATCCGCATCATCAGCAGAACCACCACCTGCCGCAGCAGCAGCAGCAGCAGCAGCCGCCGCAGCAACAGCAGGCCCAACACTATCCGCATCATCCTCAGCAGCAGCAGCAACAGCAGCAGCTAACATTTGCGGACACCACCAAATCGACCATGCTGAAGGCAGCAGCGGCCGCAAGTGGTGGTGGAGCGGGTGCCGGCGGTGGCTATGTGATGCAGGAAAACTATTACAACTCGGCGGCGGCCGCCTCCTCGGCAGCAATGATTGGCCATTCGCCGTATGGCGTTGGAGCCGTCGTGCCGCCGATTGGAGCGGGAGCTGCGGCGTGTGCGGCAGCGGCGGCGGCGATTTCGGCAAGCAAACCCCGATTCAAACTTTAGGCATGAGAGAAGAGGGAAGACAAAAACAAGATAAGATGAGATGGACATGAGGGAACGGTTTAATGATTTTTTTCATTTAATAATTAAAACACTATTCTTAAACATTATTGATTAAAGAAAAGTAACAAAAAAATGAGGAAGCCACGAACACAAGGATACAAATCAATATATACATTATATTATACACCAACAACACAATGGGGTACAATAAGTACACAGCTGAGTGGAAATTCATTCTAAATGATGGCAAACAACAAATATTCAGACAAAAATACAACAGGGTCCACACAACCGACTGCTTTGGACAACTCTCAATTCCAGCCCCACCCGCGGAAAACATTCGGAAAATGAAAAGTAATCGCGTAGGAAATGAGAGAACAAAAAGAACGTGTGTTGAATGCAAGGAAACAAGGAGTCGATCAGCCTTGCACCGAGAGCGCGAGCAGCATTTTATTTAGTCCCAGAACAAGTTAAAAGCCTTACCAAAAGATATCTAGCTAACAAGATCGAAGAGGTTGACAAATTGTGGTACTTCTCGTCCAGGATGATAGGATTCGTGGATTTTCCACTACACTACACTAAACTAAAGTGCGATATGAAATATTGCCTCGCTTGTTCGGACGCTGTTGTTTTGATGTTCAAAATTAAACAGTTTGTAGTTGTAGAGCCAGGGCTAGTATTGATAAATGATTTTTTTTTATTGGTCCTCAAACTTGGACCGGTCGTTACAATATTCGCTACTCTCGGTTTTCACCTTTGTTTGACACTAGTTTTCTTGATTAGAATTTTCCAATTCAACAGATTAGCGACAGGGATACTGCCTCTGATCGGAGTATCTGGCCCTAGAGAGGCTTCTAAAATGTTACAATAAAGGGGCCCGTTAGCTCTTGCGCTTTGTATGTTCTCCAGCGATGATCTCTCAACAAGCTTAGCAACCACAGCACACACCCACATACGGCCTTGGGTGGGGGCCGGGTGTGTGATTAACAGAAGGAATAAAAGGGCGCAAGAAATAGGTATCCAAATTTTGCAAATTTTGATAATGGTTTATCTGTTGTATGCCACCATTTGTTGTAGAACGGAAACTAGGAACGTAGAAACATACTGACACACTTCCACACATACACAGGACACAGAAACACACTCCCCCTTTATCTATTGTAACACAGTTATTGGCGATGGACGTTTTTAGTGAGTACACACACGGCGTTGAGTACGTCTTATCGTAGGACAGCAGAAACAGTAGCAGCAGCAACATCCAGAATGCTAGAAGCTAGCTATAAATAGCTATTATAGGCTGATTATTGGCGAGGCAAAACCGAGGACGTTTTGTTCGCGGGTTTGCGGAGAAGCGAAGAGTAGCAGCAGCAGCAGCAGCAGCATAAGCCTATAAGTGTGGACGTACATAAGTTTATGCTAGAAAGAAGGGGGAGAGAGAGCTGAGCCGAAGTACGTGGGTGGAATCATGAGTGCAACCGTTGCAGCGCACCGAATTGCAGTTGATTGAATTACGCAAACGATGCAAAGAAGATTGAAGTATAATACAAACACGATTGGAGAACTTTGTAGTAGTGGTTAATTTGAAATTATTGATGGAGCTGAAGAAAAAAAAACTATCCTAACACAAAACAAACAATTCCCCCGTCCTTCTTCGTTATTGGTTTTTAGTTTGGTACGAGAATGAAGAGAAATTGGGGAAAGGAAAACGACGATCTATCTGGCCGGTAGAGGAGTAAATGGTGAGTGGTGGTAATGTGTGTTGGTGGTGGAGATTGGATGAAAGAATTGATCGAGTTTGACTTGAGATGGTTGATTTTCGGATTTTGATTTCGATCAGCCGTTGTTACTTCTGCTTGTATTATCCTCTGGTTCAATTTTAATTCAAACAAATTGCTTTCGGGATAGAGATGAAACGAAAAGGGATGCTTATGTTGGTATATTTCGGTGCAACTGATGTTCTTCTAGTTTTTCACCATTTCATCCCGCTTCATGGCGCCTACTTTATTTGTCGTAGATTAAAATACCTGTTGCAATTCCTAGTGTGGAAACACAATGTGTGTATTGAGTGTAAATCACGGAAGGAACACACAACACGTTCGATAAAATAATCTCGCAAATGTTTGTCACAATCTTGAATCACACAAGAACACTGTAGCAAAACTCCCTTCCCCAACAAATATTATAGATGAACACTTGGGTGGAAGCGCAGTTTTAGTATCCAATAAACGTCTAGAAAGAGTAACCTCTATCCTTAATCGGAATAACGATAAAATTACAAAATTAAAAACACTACGAATGCCAACGGCGCGGGTGGAAGAGAGTGTCATTCGAGTGACGGCAAAAAGCGAAAGTGAGAGCGCAAAGTACAGTTTCGCAATCATCGTTGCATTGTCGGTGGCTTAGTGACCCCAAATCGAACCGGAAAATTTGAATTCATCGGCGTGGTGTGAACCCTGGCAAACGAGACAATATAGTAGTAGAACCGAAATGCATCCGCGCACGGCAGGTCGGGGTATGTCGAATCCGGAAGGGAGTTTCCTATTATATCGCGGTGCAGCTGTGTTGTCCAGGAATGAGGTGGAACATTTAATCTCCAAGTAAAGATGAGAAAAAGGAGCCACGTGTTCGAGAGATGTATCTCGATCCACACTTAAAGCCAACTTAATGTAACCAGGTAAACGAATGGACGAAAGGCAACGGTGCGCAACATTCTGCTTTAAGAAATGAAGACGCTCGGGTTTATTTTCTTTTTCCATCTGTGATAACAGCCAGCAAACAAAAACTGATGAAGAAGAGACGGGAGGGTCGGCGTTTAACGAGACCACGTGGCAGGCGAAACCCGTTTTGTAGAGATGATTGATAACCTAACGCCAAATGGTCAAGGTGATGGAAGCATATTGGTTAATAAACTGGCGAAAAGGTGAGGGAAATGGTGTTAAAGGGCGATAATGGTTATAATTTTACAATGGATTCAGCGGTTGATACTGATGAAAAATGGTTAAATTATTTTAGAAGCATCTGAATGCATCTTATTTTTGTAATTCGTATTGCGATAATGAAAAAGAAGCAAAAACAAATTTTACTCGAGTGAATTAAAAAATCGAATTATTTAGTTCAAAAATATTGTAAACGGTGTGAGGTAAACTTAAAGTAAATTCGGATGTATACATTCACGAATGCGAAATATTAAGTACAAGACTATTTCGTTCAAAATTGCCTGCGGTAAATATTCGGTTGGTATTTTATCTTTACAAATACATCGATATGAACTCTATAATAACTTACAACTATATTGAACTTCCCTTCGTAGCCCGTCCGGAAAAGGAAAAGAAAAACACAAGGAGAAGATAACCAGCGATAACCTTCATCGAAGGAAGATCTAGAATGTTTATGTATTCGAAGTAGGCGATACTAAGGCACAAACGCGAAACCCGATTGATGCGAGTGAGCGGGAATCGTATTTTTAGGGTAAAACCGATCTCAGAACGTAGAAAACGGGATTTAAATGATACTCATCTTAAGAATAACCACGCTTTAAGGGTGGCCGCGATCACGCCGGTAATAGCTGTATGCAGATGTACGTATTATGTACATTCCAATGCCCTCGGCATTGGAAGGTGGCCGATCTCGAGTTGTTGATGGAGACGACAAAGCAAGACCGAACGACAAGAGCCAGTTGCAATTGATCATCGTGGCGCGCGCACACAACCGTTGTTTGACCCGGGGACGAGAAGGGTGTTGGGCGAGAAGATGTAACAGGAGGACAAACAACAATATGAACCTGAATTTAAAAAAATATAACTAATCACACACACTTTTACACGAAATAGTCTGCACAAAAAGAGTATGGTGGAGAAAGGATGTGTACGAAGAGGATCCTGGAGGAATATTCGAACCAATGCATTTGGGAACGGAGCTACATTATAAACAGTTTTTGATGGTAATTAGATGATGTTGTGGGACACGGTCGTCCCCTTCTTCGGAAAAAGAAGGAAAGAAGTCAACGCATTTAACACCCAGGCACAGAGAGAAGGCCATCACATTTATGGCACAGCCTTGAGAGGCGATGTAACGGAAGCGAACAACACAAAGTATTAGAAGCAGTTTTCGGAATCCTGACGGAGGAGGCGTTATCGGAAGAATTGGTCAAAACGGAGAAGAGCATTGGATTATCGTTTTATGATAATCTCGAATTATTTTTCGTACCATTTGCCTGGCGGTGACGGAAAAAGATGTACTCTTGTGGAAGAAAAGTAGCTACTGGCGAGGCGAGTTGGCCACTAATAGACAGGGTGGTCTATAGTATCGATCAATGTGAAATTTTAAGGAGCAGAAAACGAGTTAAACAGTATTTTCAGTCAGTGCGAGGCCGGTCTTAAAGCAATTTTTTTTTAAACCTTGTCAATATTGTCTTTCCCCATCACTCTTGAATCATATCTTGACGCTCGAAATCAACACAACTGATGATCTTAAACCATTCTAAGTTGGCATAGTCTTCTTTACAAGCATAACTTCTTCATAGCATTGTCATGGAGCATGCGATTAACATAAATTAAGGTGATCGCTCACCTTGTGCCTCAAGCTTATTACAAAATAAAACACTTTTCCGAAATGTGATGTAGCGCAGCTGTTAGCTGCAGAACGGGCAATTGCCTTAACGTTTAACGTTTACTTCAACTCCGTTGATCCTTCCTTCCTTTATAGAATCTGATCCGGAAAAAAGGTGTGAAACGATTGCAGCCGCAAATATGGGGCCAAGGTCTGGATTTCGATGGTTGGATGGTGAGGCATAATTGCATTTACCATTTGTGTAAAAACCGGGTAGATTTGTTTGGGATTTACATATTTCGATGAAAGCGTTTATCGTTTACCCTTGGCGTATTAGGTCAATCCAATTTATCCAGTCCTGAATTCAAAGAAATTGCAACGGAGATAAAATGACCGATTCTTGGGATATAGACGGAAATAAAATGGAACACTTTTTTTGTTTGATAAGTTAAAAATACATAGATTCTTTACGGGAATGCACAGATAACAGAGTGTTAAAATTGGGACCTGGACATGAAGCAAAAAAACAGCAAAAGAATTTACTGAATAGCTGTTCATTTGCGTTGAATGGTGCGAAGCAGAGCAAATATGGTAAACTAAAAACAAAATCATAAGCTAAGGTTGAGATTGGACCTGCCTCAGAACATCCTTTTGAAATATGTAGCACAAAAAGATACGGTAAACGGTATCGACGTGCTTATTGTGCCGGGATTCGTATTCCATTGCATAAACCAAGCCACAACTGAAGTATAAGGTTAAGGCGCGGCAAGGTGTGTGTGTGTGTGTGTGTTGCTGGTGTAGAAAGGAAGAAATATACTATTTGAAGCATAGAAACACTATGAACGACAATTAACTTGTATCGATTGAATTATTGCAAACCACGAATAGCCACAACGGAAGCGTTTGGAGGAGGTAGCGAGCGGCAATGAAAAAGGGAAAAATCAGATAAAAGGCGACAACAAAAGTGTATAAAATTATGCAAAAATGCAAAACTTTTTATTGAAATCAATAAACAAGAATTGTGAGCAAAAAAATAAAGACATGGAATGGTGCTTTACCTAGTTTAGCTTCAGCATGGCCAAAGAAAATGAACGTGGGTTAACAACAACCAATCTATTTGATCGACTCTTCGAAATTCAGTTTGGCGTTCGAAAGGTGATATTAGTTTAATTTTATTCTAGATTTGTCTTCAGCTTATCTATCCTATTTTTGTTAAAGAACTTTTACACGTTCCGCAAAGGGCCGCGTTGATGTGACTTGTTTCTTTGCCGCTAATACTCCAGCGTAATTCGTGCTTCCTTACCGTCGACTAGCACACGGATTCCGTGCTTCAGGCAAAACTCTCGCTTGATGTAACCGAAGAAGAGGTCGGTGATGAGGAAAATCTACGCAAATGAATAGAAAGTTTCAGCGACCGTAATGGAAGGACAACGTCGTTAAAGGGAGTTTACCTGTGCGGTGCAGAAAATGAGCGTAACACCAAAGTAAAAGTTGGCATTGGCGGAATTGTTGTAGATCCAAAGGTGCCACACGGTCGGTGCTAGTACGCTCGTGACCAGAATCGTTGCGCCGACGATGAAGTTGTTCTTCATAACTGTAATGGCAATTGGAGAAAGAATGGGTAAGATAAATTGTGATTTTTTGCTCAAGACCCATTCCTTACACAAAGAAATCGATTTCCAGAGAGGGATTAGGGCAAGATAGAAACTGACGTCCCCAACGCAAGGATACGATCGGAAAACGGACGCCAGCCCGATTAGCATCGTTGCCAGCATGATCGGTTCCTTGTGCAGTTTGAACGTGAGCGGAAATAAATACAATAGCGTCGCGTTGATCTGGAACGAGTACAGGAACAGTGTCCGGAAGTGATCGAACATTTCGGTAAAAAAGTACCAGAAGAGACCGATGTTAGGCTGCAGACTTCGGCAGTTGATTCTGTCAATGAAAACGGGGGTGTTTTCTTTATGAATTGTGACCCTTCGAATATATCTGACAAACTCACATAAACCCGTAGGTGGCATCGAGAAAACTCCAATCTCCTCCCATCAGCCAACTGCTGACATAGTTTACACCTAAAAATATGATCACAAACATCACGCAGCATCCAGCCAAACTGCGAAACCGGCTCTGACCCTCCGCTGTTCCTCGGTTGGCTATATGCAGTGCTCCGGGAGCCAATAGCACAAATGGATACAGATTGACCTGCGTTTCCAGCGCCAGAGCAACGAACGTCAGCAACCGATTTTGCCGCGAGAGACCGTAGAAAAAGACGGACAGTAGGAAATTACTCCACACGGTCGTTGTCTGTCCGACACAGTTCATGATGGCGTAGGGATTGAACAGGTAGGCAAAAGCCACCGACATTGGCACGGAATATAGGTCCGCCTCGACTAGATGCAGTTCTTCAGTATCCTTTGCGTAGGTAGCCATTTCTTTGCGTTGTTTTTCGTACATTTCGCGAATAAACACTCGAGCGGCCAATAGGAGCAGTATCCCGCTCAACACGTCGAGCAGGATGAAGAGAGATGGAATGGCACCAGGCACGTTTGCTAGTAACCACCTGGTGGACAGCAGGATCAACGGATTGCTGTGATAAACGTCGCCATCGTACGGGTTGATGTCGTTCGCGTGAAGATAAGCTCCTTCTTCAACTGTCGGTCAAGATAGAAAATAGATGGTTTAATTGCTAACACTTGAACGAAGATCTGTGTCAGGTTACCTCTTTTCCATGCATTTATTGGCGTCGAAACTTCGACCCGATTCTGTATCGCCTGGGAATAGCGCGAGTTCATAAGCAGAAAACGAACTGTCGCGCCGATTGCTATGCTTACAGCTACCTTCATAGTGATGTGCGAATAAATTTGATACTTAACAATGCTCTAATTTAATGAAGACACTAGGACAATTGTCTAAGTAGATTGATAAAGCTAAACAAAACAACATAGAATACTTTTCACGCCCGAAAATGCCACATTTCGATACGTTTAATCACTGATTAGAAGGAAACTAGCCTTCTGAGGGGTGATTTGTTTACATTCTTCCTCCGGTACGTTTGACAGTTGAGAGCAAATGACAGCTGTGCAACCGAACGTCAAATTATCTAACCGTGCCGGAGCAGCACATCGGCGGGTTGTTTACAAAAGAATCCTGGGAACTAGTTTCGGTGATTTGTGGGATATTTCCTGTTATTAAATTGAGGTAAGCATGATAGATTAGTAATAAACACTGCACAATTACTACTCAATTCCTTTGTAGCCGATATCCATCATCACCGGCCATTCAAAATGCGTATGGCAAGCGCGTTACTGCGATCCCGTGTACCACAGAACGAAGCGGATGTTCCCTTCCAGGAAGTTCTGCCGCTGCGATTAAAAAACCATGTGAGTGGCAAGACAGACAAAACGAGTGATGTTGCCTGCCTGCAGGAGATGGCAGTCCTGTTTTCCTGCCTCAAAACGAACGACTTCAACGAGAGTCTTTGTGCCAAGGAGGTGGGCAATTTTCAGCGATGCTATAAGGTGTTCCTCGACAAGAAGACGGCCAAAAAAGAAACCTCCAGCAAAGGTGTGCTGGTCGCCGGCAAGGATCTTAATTACAAGCAGCTAAACAAAGTGCTTAAAAAGTATCCAACATCTGCGCAGCATTAGAACATGTTTGCAGGATTGCGAAAGGTTGTTAAATAAGATGTTAAAAGTAGTAAATTGGTGAAATGTCGCTAATTTTAGTATTGTAAAATAATTCCTTAAATTGAACGAAAAACAATATCAAAATCGATGGTGTGAATCGGCTAATAATTTTGTGTAGTGAAATATTTTTTTGCAAATTTCCCTCCGTGTGACAAAGTCTAGAGCTGAGCGGCGTCTATGAATCAGTGTTGAAATCTTCAGCGATGGTTTTGAAATGCGCAATCGACACGTGCTCATTACATTACATTTCGGAAGTTTGTATGCACAAATCGCAAGCAGAACATATTCAGGGGCTTATGCTCATGGAATAGATTCGTTTTATTCTAACGGAATAAATATACTTGTTTAAGACAATCTAGTGTCGGCAGTTTTACATTGTTGTGCGTTGTTTACGGTTCTACAGTTGTGTACGTTTGTGTGTGATTTACAGCGATGCAAAAAAGTACAATAAATTAACGTTTTGTTTAACGACTACAAAAATGTCCACAGCGCACTAGGGCGTAATACAGTTGACTCCACGGCTGTAGATGCCGTTCGATACAGCTGGCAAGTTAAATAAAATTCGTACAAAATAAACTTTAATGTTCAACGAAAACGATAAAAACAGATAACGATGAGCCCAGGTGCTCGGTTGGTGTGGCAGTGTCTTTGCAGGATATGGGAACCGTTCGTCTAGAACACCTCCTTGCGGAACTGAAACCCAAACTGATCGCACTTGTACCGGAGGGTTTTGGCGAGCTGCGGCGGTCCACAATAGAACACCGTCACCTTGCCCTTTTTCTGATCCTGTATCTGCTTGAATACTTTATCCCAGTTCGGGCGTCCGGCGTTAGTGCGCGTTTTGAGTCCCGTGATAAGATCGCGCTTTTCCTTCTCATGCAGCAGATCGAGTGCCAGCTGCAGCCCGACTGCTTTCATGTCCGTTTTCTGCAGCGCACTGGTGATGTACATGTGCATTTCGAGGAAGCGTTCCATGGCGCCGCCCAGTTCTGCCTGTTCGATCTCAAGCTGCGACAGCAGATTTACGAACCACTCGAAAGAGCGCTGATCTCGGTTGATCCAGAAGAAATCCACCTTGCGTAGGTTCATAATCGTCGGTGGGATTTCGCTGGACCACTCGAACGAACAACGTGGGCAACAGTGTCGGGCCTTCCAGTACCGGTGCATGATGGACTGCAGGATCGAGGCGAACGGCGTTACACCGATACCGGTCGCAATGAGGACCGCGTGCTGTGCTTGGAAGATGTGACTCGAGGGTGCCCCATAAGGTCCGTCAATGTAGATCTCCAGTGGCTTCCCGACGGGATAGTTCACGGGTCGCGAACCATCACCCGAAGGCGATGAGATTGATGCCGAAGGTGTGACTGTTCCTATTGCCACAATGGAACTGCTGGTGCCCGTTGGTACCCCGACGGTGCGACCCTCTTCGGCGTCCTTCTGTGTGAAGACCCCGGGCGATACGACGATCGAGTTGGTAGAGTCTCGCGGTTCACAGTTCTCGAGGCTTGGTGTCTTGAACGCGATGATTGTGGGCTTATTGCGCATGTAGCGGAAGCTCTGGGCGAGCGATTTGTTCTGCGGGCTCAGGTATGCCAACCCGAGTGACTGTAGGCGTGCCTTGCGGATCTGCACTTCATCGAACGATCGCTCGGATTCAGAGCGCATATATTCGCGAAGACTGGAATACATAGAAAAGGTTATTTATAAGAAAATGTTCTTAAGGCAAAGACCGAGAGAATACACTTACACCATCATCCGTTCACGCTTTTTAAACTTGTTCTGCATATCCGGCATGGATAGTGACTTTTCCAGTGGAACCTTCTGCTGAAAGATCAGCTTGTGAAGGCTCTGTTCGGGTGTTACCTTACGCTTCGCATCCTTCAGTTCGGACCCATGGCCACCGTCCACTCCATCCACCCCATCTCCGGTGAATCCTTCGTTCGAAATGCCTCCTACACCGGGTCCCACCGCGGACTTCGGTATGAGTTGATCGCGTCGTGAGAAAGTTCGCTGGAGCGTTGCCTGTATCTTCTTGAAGGCACGATTTTCCGACATCTGCCGGTCGATCTTGGGTTGCGCCGTAGCTGCCGGACCTGGTGCACTGTACCCTTCCATGGCCAGCTTCGAGGTGCCCGGTGGATGCCGTGCCTTCATGATGCCGGCCGGCGATGTTGGATCGTTTCGGGTGTTGCCAGCGGCAATGACGGTTTTCGGCTTGTTCAGTGCCGACTCGAAGCTGGAACTCTTGTGGATCGCACCGTGAGCCGGTATCGTTCCACCGGTTGTCAATGGCTTCATCTTCTCCTGGGTCAACTCAACCGAGGCGCCCGAAGTGATGGCAGCCATTGGTTGCGAACCACCTCCGGATGTGCCGGCAACGATGGCCGGAATTTCGCCGTTGTGAAGCCGCTCTTGTTCGCGCTCGAAGAAATTGTGCAGTCGGTTCGTCCATTCGCCAACGCCGCGTATGTGCAGCCAGATGTAGTCCTCCTGTTCCGGTGCGCTGCTCAGCGTGAACGGGTGCCACTCGTACTGCGCGATCGCCGGAATGTTGACGAACACATAATCGCCAGGCCGGAAGCAAAAGTGTAGTGGACGCTTGATAACCAGGTGAGTTACCTTGGAAGGGAGCAATAATCCGGACGAGATGTACGTCTTGCCGTGCTCGGTGCGCATCCAGACTAATCTTTGGAAGGAAGTGTAGCAACCAGGATTATTAGGGGAGACTTTTTTGCATAAAGCTGAATGTTTTCAATCTATGGATAATTTTTGTAAGCAATTCGCCTTATACAGTTTAAATGCAATAAGGAATTTGTCATTGTGGATTATAGGTTGGTCGTACGGTAAGCAATCGCCGTACTTTCGAGGGGTTTCGTAATTTTTACCCATATTTAATTAATTACTAAGTTTGCATATTTTTGAAACATTTTGCCAAGCAATTACGTGTCTTATCCAAAAGCGATTAGTTTGTGGATCTACTTTCAAATAAATAAATGTCCGAAACGATGGATCAATTTTAGAATCTTTTCTTGCTTTGTGTTTTCAAGAAAAGACAATTTCGCAAACTGGTTTAAGGATAATGGAAATATTTGGATTGGCAAGAGAAATGTCTGCACAATCCCAAATGTGTAAATAATTCTAATAGTATTATTAACTTTACGAAGTTCCAACTAAGAATATGGAGGCAATAAGCTTGTCGAAAGTTAAAAGAAATGCAATAAAGTAAAATAATAAGGGTTATTTGTTATAAATTTATTGTGTGATCCTAATTTCAATTGTATGTAAATGAAATTAAATAACTATTAGTCGAATTGTGTTTTAGGACCTCAAACTACGACCAAGGGACCCTTAGAAGTCTTAATCCTACCATAGTGAGGACAATTAACCACGCAATTATTTTTAAATTTATGTTTTTATATGTAACGTCCTCGAAATAACTCATTCAACGAGGTGGAGTGCATTTCATGTAATTTGAATAAAATTAAAACTTTCACTTGATCATGATTTAGCAAAAAGTGTATGCTTAAATAGTGAACCTCGTGAAATATTTCTCGGAAATAGCAGCATTGATATAAATATATAAATACATCTTTCAAATGGCAAATAACAGTACAATAGTTGTCCAACTAACCTTATCGTACGTTCAACCAGATAAATCAACCCCGGCACGATGAACCACTTCCAAAAGTTTGGGCCATGAAACAGAACCAGTATCCAGAACGGCACGTACAGGAGATGCGTCCAGTAGAAAACCTGCACAGAAATGGGCGAAAGGGAACAAAATTCATCATGAATTTATCGTGCGTCTTCTGATATGATTGATTTAAAGTGTTAGCTTTCTAGTATTCTAGTTTCTTTCGATATACTTCGAAGCTACCACCGCGTCGCACGAACGGCTGCGAGCAGACGAACATGATCAGCAGGATCACCACCAGGACGACACCGGTCGGATTGGCGCAACCACCGATCAGGCCGAACAGACCGGGCCTTGCCGTGAACAGCCACTCGGCCGTAGTGTAGTTGTTGGCATTGAGCACCGGATCGTTCACGACGATCGTGGCTGAAGAGGCGCGGTGTCGAGGCGTATGTATTTGCATTAAGGTTCAATATTTACAACGGACCATTGCCGGGTTCCATCCAGTATCAATATTTACAGGCACAGACACACACACACAGATTGGGTTGTAGGTTGTGACAGGTTGTAGGTGGCCCCCATCAGGAAGGACATGGAACGGGACAGAACGGGTTGTATGTATACGGGATCGTGAACGGGCGGGAGATAAATATTTAGTTAAAATAGAAGAAATACATTCATAAATATAGAAAGAAAGAGAGAGAGAGAGAGAGAGAGAGAGAGAGACAGAAAAAGAGAAAGGGGGAGAGAAAGAAAGATTATGAAAAGGTTAATACGATCAAATTCATGCACAACGATCAACCGTTTGTACGATCGAACTAGTTTGTGAAGCAGGTTTAGATCAACGTTTGACGTGGTCGGTTACGGTGATCCAGCATGATTTCTTCTGTTTCATCTTCGTTTTCTGGTCGGCCGTCGCGTCACAATGCTGTCAGGATCGGTCAGGGAGAGATCTGGCGGATGTGCAGAATCTTACAATGTAGCGCAAAAATGGTGCCGCAAATGGCGATGGCGAAGCGAAAGGTAAATTAATTTTTAACGAGACAAATCCGACCGCACTTTACGGCGTGGCGATGCAACAACTAGCAGCAAACGGCGGGAGCCCATCATTTGGACGGATACCGGATGGTAATTAAATCCCCTCCGTGCTCCGGTTCAGCTGGCAGTCAGGTAGAGACGCATAATATTTTATAGACTTACCAAGCAGTTCGCTCTTGGCAGAAGGAGTTTAGGGAAGAGTTGTGATAAGAAAGAAGGTAAAACCACGATAAACAGCAAAATGAATATGGTAAGGGATCTAGTTTCTACACTACAATGTACAAGAGAAAACGGCATCGGTTGACGGTTACATCTCTTCGGCCATTAGATCTTATCTAAAGCTGATGTCGATACGTTTAATCATGAAATATGCTAATGTGTCTGTACAAAGTTAATTTCTACAAAAACAACATTGCATCATGAATTACTTTAAAAAAAAATAAAATCACAACTACATTCCCTTGAAAAGAGAAAAATCCTACAAGCACTACGGCAATAAAACTCGCTTCTAAATTGTTTCGCCAATCTATAAAACTTTCGTAAAATGTGAACCAAATGTGTTATGAAAGCGAACCGTAACGAGTCCCAACAAATAAACCGTATCACTTTGCTTGCAAAGGATACCTTTCTCGAGCGAGAGAAAAAGGTTCCACGCGAATAAATTGAGATATAAAAATATAATTTATGGAATCGTCT
Source organism: Anopheles ziemanni (assembly GCF_943734765.1). Taxonomy (NCBI): domain Eukaryota; kingdom Metazoa; phylum Arthropoda; class Insecta; order Diptera; family Culicidae; genus Anopheles; species Anopheles ziemanni. Next base: position 41,297,331 of record NC_080705.1, read on the forward strand.
TTTCTGATTTTTATTTTTCCGTCGTCTAGATACTTCAGGCAAAAGTGCATTCGCGTTCCCCATTTGGGTGGTGCGGATCAGATGCGAAAGGCGAGAGATTTTTATGACTTCCTTTCGCAAACGCATGCGCATGCAGCTTGGGGTCGGGTGGGGTGAAGTATTAAAAACATTTAAAAGCAAGAAAAAACGACAACCCAGCCGGCTCGTCGCGATTCGTTTGAATCGAAATGGAGAGGAAATGAGCGATTGGTCGTGAAATGAATGGCCGGTGCACAAACGGCACCGGCAGCTACGCTGATCGTGGAAAATAAAGTAATAAAATTGCGATTACAACTGCCCACTGGGGGTGAAACTGGTGCACTCCAATACGCGTCTTACATTTGCGGGGTAAAAGGTTCGGTCAGAGGTTTCCTTCTTAGCGGAGGTTTCCTTCTCCGTGCGGTGCATTTCGTTAGTTTGTTTGTGTCCTGAGTCGGTGGTATTGGGCGTCCCGAAATGAAGCCACGTGATACTCACTGAAGTTGAACAGGTGCATGATGGTGTGGACGAGGCTGAAGCAGGCCACCAGCACGCCGGTCAGCTTGTGCAGATAGATGTGCTGGTCGAGGGGCAGAAAGGCGGTAAAGCCACGCGTTCGGAGAAAGGTTATGCACTGGCGCAACATGAGCACCAGGATGAAGGCACAATTAAAATTTAAGCACTGTCCTATGGTGAGATGGTTCAATGGAAGTGAATTATTATGTTTATCATATGACAGTAAATTTACAAAACTTCGATAGTTATTTTGCTTGTGCTTTGAGATCCAGTTGACGAACTAGCCAAATAACTGTCAACGTTTTTGAATTGTCAGTTATTCTTCCAAAAGCGCCAATTTCGACGGAAATTCAAGTAAAGTTCTCGGCTACTGCGATAGGTCGCTTTAGATGAAACTGGTCACAGTATTGTCCTTTAACCATGCGACGAACTGTTTAAAATTCCCTGCTGTACGTGAACAGGCACACCTACCACAAGCACGTGCCAGTATGACGAACCCGTTGCTCTGGCGATACTGGATGGCACGCGACACAAACAACCCGACGTTGATGATCGTGAAGATTGTCAGGAAGGATAGATACACGTAGTTGTTCTTAATGTACGGCGCCGTCAGCTGGTGTGGCAGTGGCTTTTTCTTTCGCTTTTTCTTCGCGTCCTCCTGTGGCAGCGGAACCAGCCATCGGTCAATGCTACCGGGAAAGTGGGGGCAAAAACAAAAAATCAAATGAGATTGGATCAGGATTCTGGATTATT